>NC_064616.1:49703750-50952500 GCF_023898315.1 Schistocerca nitens | reverse complement strand
TGCTCAGCAGATGACACAAGAAGGAAGTAAGAAAAGGAGGAGGCAAGCACTGAGCTGTTGTGACACTGAAGAAGACACAGACTATGGGTCAGGGCGATTCTAGTGCATAAAAGACACAGAAATGCAAGTCTGTATCAGAATTTGTAATAAAAAAGTTTTAAACCTCAAATTCTCTGAACTACGTTTTTTGAAATAAATTACCCATTTTCTAAAAAAGTACTGATGGTAGAGACATGAAATTTTCACCATAACACATATGGAACTAGAATAATTAAAATATCCTGAGTTGTTTTGTTTTTATGTTCATTTATTTACAAAATTCTCTCAAACACTGACTGTTTGAAAAAGAAAGATAACATGCCCCACAATACAATTTTAGCAATAGTTCAGTGTGTCTAGAAAGGTGCATTCAATAATTATGGAAAATTGTAAGGTGGTGTCTTAAAAAGTTTCCACGATAATGGGTCACAAAATTCGATAATTTAACATTGGTGGCATAGGACATACAATGTCCCCTTAATTACATGGAAAAAAATGATAAATGTAATAATTATGAGAAAATTACTGAGGATGAACATATTTCTGATGCATCTAACTTCAACTCTCCTTCATACAATAACACTGCACATTTCCCAGAATTGTCTTTGTTCAAAAGGGTAGTGAAGTACATACCTCAAAACAAAGAAGAACTTTTGAACCTATATAACGACCAGGTGAATAAATCAAAGAACACATCGTTGTTATGGTTTTACTTGCATCTGAAAATGACTAAATATTTAAGGAAATTGATGCTATACTCGCCATCAACAAAGAAACTGTACTGTTTTTGCTGGCGATTATGTGCCTGTATTCAAACAAAAACAATTTTTTTTTTGGCTTCTCTCAGTTGTGAACATTAAATCCAAAGATATCAAAGCATGAAAGATGACCTAAACATTTATGAAATTTAGAAAAACATTCTCTTTTAAAACCATTGACAAGCATAATTAGGAGGTTGTTAATGATGAGAACAGTAACTGGAGAAACATTTGACATCACCTTTTAGATATTAGACTATTTTTAGCCCAGAAAAGCTTTTCTTTACACAGTAATTGCGAAGATGTTTCATTGGTAAACAGAGAAAATTTCTTATAATTATTGCAACTAATGGCGAAATATGATCCAGTATTGAAAGAGCATTGTTTAAAGCTCGAAGAGTATGCCAGTTAGTCCAAGAGAGCGCCCTCATATTTCTGAAAATTGATACAAAATGAATTTAGTTTTATTTTGGGTGAACATGTTAAGAACTAAATTATTGCAGATATATAACAAAATACACATTAAGAAATAATTTTTGAAAGCACTAGTGATGAAAGCAGAATTGACCAACTAAGTCAAATAACTAAATACGTCTACATAGAACACCCCATTGTGGAAGTCTGAGAATCTTTTATAGGTTTCTTTATGTCAGAAAGAACTGCAGAGGTCATGTCAAAAGGTATTCAACAGCAGCTAGAAAAAGATGGTCTAGATATTGGGTTGTGCGGGGCTCAAGGTAATGACAATGCTGCATCAATGTCAGGTGTACATTAAGGTTTACAACTTAAAATTCTAGCAGTCAATCCAAAAGCCCTCTTCAGTCCCTGTGCTACTCATGCCTTAAATCATGTGGAGTTCATGCATTCTCACGTGTTCCTTCTAGCATCACCTGCTTTGGGGCCATAGAGAAGTTATATTAATTCATCTTGTCTCCTACATATAGGTATGAATTACTTGTAGAAAAATGGAAAAGAGAAACGATTGTGTGAAGCTCTCTGGAGTACTCATTAAAATTCATTTAAGGTCAAAAAAGAAAATGTGGAAAGAATTATTATCACATCCTAGCATGGGTAATATCCAACCAAGGCAAACCTTGACATTAAATCTGCAAAAAGCTTGCTCCTTCAGCTATATATGATTTTATCTTTTTGATTTACATACGAGGGCTATCCACAAAGCACATTACGTTTTGGAATTAAAAATAAATAAAGTATTGGAAAATTTTTTTATTATATACAGATGAAAGCCACACTTAAATACTACTTTTCTACATAGTTGCCATTTAAATTAAGGCACTTATCGTAGCGATGGACGAGCTTGGAAATTCCTTCGTCGTAAAATGCAATTGCATTGAAACAAGCGTTCAGTTCATAGTGCTGTGGAATGCGAGAAAAAAACCGCAAATTGGCATTCATAATAAGAAGAACAACACCAAAAATGCAACAGGAGCGAAATATGTAAGAAATTGTCCACGCAACCTGCCAGTGATGATGCCTTGCAGAAAATAAAGGCGAAACGCGTATGGCTCTAAAATTGTGTTTTATTCAGTTGCTGTCAGACGGTCCGTAAGTAAAAATTATCAATATACCGTAATATTACACGCACCTGAGGAAGACAGGACTACAAAAGTTGAAAATGTCACTACTGTTACCTTTGGCACTAAAAAGTGCAATTATATGGACATTAACATTGACTGATGAGAAAGTAGGAGCGTAATTGAAAGAAATCTGGGTGAAATAGCTTGTGACGCTGGATTATCCATTCAAGAAGAAGTTCATCAATCATTGTTTGAATCCATAGACCAAATTATTACAAGACTGTGGACAACGATATATAGCCATGAAAGAAATCACCAAAATTTTCCATGTTGTTGAAACAAAATTTATGATTGAAGCCTCTGCTGACACTCTGGCTGTAGCTCTGGAGAATCCAGTAGAAATTTTGGATGAATTTGCGTAGGAGTAGGTGCTGCAAGAAATAAAAAGGTATTGTAGGCAATTATGTGCAACCAATGCGTGTGTGGACGTTGCTGCTAAATGGACAGCCCAACAAATCCTTCAATTTGTAATTAAATTAGACTTCAGTGACTCACTGCCCGGTACATAACTTATAATTCAATACTTCTCGACCATTTGTGTTTTAGTGTCATGGTTTAAAAGAATGTTTTCGAAACTGAAATTTAAAAAAAAAATTATTTGGAATTTCAGTAAAATAATGTGTGACAACATTTACTATAATGATATAAATAATAACTACTATCTCATATTAAGGTTGTGAAACTAGCTGATGTTATAACTGTAGAAGCATCGTTTCCAGACATATAAAATAAAAGTTAATTTTTTCACTCTGTTCTTTATTATTTTTTTGCACAGTACACGATGGTTTCTGAGCAAAATGCAGAGTTTTGATTAGATTAGATTTACTTTCATTCCAACTGATCTGTAGTGAGGAGGTCCTCCAGGATGTAGAACATCTCAGAAAAACAATAATACATGAGAAATATTTACAACTGAAACAAATAAGTTAATGTACCATCCACAGTTTTGATTAGATTAGATTTACTTTCATTCCAACTGATCTGTAGTGAGGAGGTCCTCCAGGATGTAGAACATCTCAGAAAAACAATAATACATGACAAATATTTACAACTGAAACAAATAAGTTAATGTACCATCCACAGGTCCCAAGTGAAATGATCATCACTTTTTTAATGAACACTATAAGAAAGAATCATTTTACAAACACTAATGCACTGAATTTAAAATAAAAAAGTTTTTTTATTTATAAGGTAAGAAACATGTAATAGAACTACCACAATACTTATTTACAATTAACACATTACTGCACTGAAATGGTGCAGAAGTTTTATATATATATATATATATATATATATATATATAAACAAAGATGATGTGACTTACCGAACGAAAGCGCTGGCAGGTCAATAGACACACAAACATACACACAAAATTCAAGCTTTCGCAACAAACTGTTGCCTCATCAGGAAAGAGGGAGGGAGAGGGAAAGACGAAAGGATGTGGGTTTTAAGGGAGAGGGTAAGGAGTCATTCCAATCCGGGGAGAGGAAAGACTTACCTTAGGGGGAAAAAGGACGGGTATACACTCGCACACACACACATATCCATCCACACATATACAGACACAAGCAGACATATTTAAAGACTGACTCCTTGCCCTCTCCCTTAAAACCCACATCCTTTCACATCTACATCTACATCTACATTCATACTCCGCAAGCCACCCAACGGTGTGTGGCGGAGGGCACTTTACGTGCCACTGTCATTACCTCCCTTTCCTGTTCCAGTCGCGTATGGTTCGCGGGAAGAACGACTGTCTGAAAGCCTCCGTGCGCGCTCTAATCTCTCTAATTTTACATTCGTGATCTCCTCGGGAGGTATATGTAGGGGGAAGCAATATACTCGATACCTCATCCAGAAACGCACCCTCTCGGAACCTGGCGAGCAAGCTACACCGCGATGCAGAGCGCCTCTCTTGCAGAGTCTGCCACTTGAGTTTATTAAACATCTCCGTAACGCTATCATGGTTACCAAATAACCCAGTGACGAAACGCGCCGCTCTTCTTTGGATCTTCTCTATCTCCTCCGTCAACCCGATCTGGTACGGATCCCACACTGATGAGCAATACTCAAGTATAGGTCGAACAAGTGTTTTGTAAGCCACCTCCTTTGTTGCTGGACTACATTTTCTAAGCACTCTCCCAATGAATCTCAACCTGGTACCCGCCTTACCAACAATTAATTTTATATGATCATTCCACTTCAAATCGTTCTGCACGCATACTCCCAGATATTTTACAGAAGTAACTGCTACCAATGTTTGTTCCGCTATCATATAATCATACAATAAAGGATCCTTCTTTCTATGTATTCGCAATACATTACATTTGTCTATGTTAAGGGACAGTTGCCACTCCCTGCACCAAGTGCCTATCCGCTGCAGATCTTCCTGCATTTCGCTACAATTTTCTAATGCTGCAACTTTCGTCTTTCCCTCTCCCTCCCTCTTTCCTGATGAGGCAACAGTTTGTTGCGAAAGCTTGAATTTTGTGTGTATGTTTGTGTTTGTTTGTATGTCTATCGACCTGCCAGTGCTTTCATTCGGTAAGTCACATATATATATATATATTGGTTCTACTGAAAAATTCATCAGTGGAGTAGAGAGTTCGCCATCAATAAATCCTTTAGGCTTCTCTTAAGATGAATTTCATAGGTTGTTAAGCTTTTTATGGCTGCTACAAGTTATTGAAAATCTGTGTTCCTGAATAATGCACACCTTTTTGAACAAGAGTAAGTGACTTTAAATCATGGAATTCATGGAATCAATATTAGAAATAAGGATAATTTCTAATATTGATTCCATGAATTGAGCTGTTGGCTTGAAAAAGTGATATATTTTTAATGACAAATTTCATTAACGAATAAATATATTGGGAAGCAGTAGTTAGAATCCCTAGTTCCCTAAAGAGGGTTCTACAGGATGTTCTTGAGTTCACATCACATATAACACTTACTGCACATTATTGTGCCCAGAAAACTTTAGCTTTGCTTCATGAATTACCCAAAAAAAATAATCCCATATGACATTATGGAATGAAAGTAAGCATAGTATGCCAGCTTTTTCCCTTTTGTATCCCCTATGTCTGATACACTTCAAATTGCAAATAGAAATTTGTTAAGACACTTCAGCAGTTTTGTGGTGTGCTCCTTCCAGTTGAATTTTTATCAAGCTGTAATCCCACGCACTTAACACTGTCCACTTCTTCTATCTGCTTGTCATTGTATGTACTTGTGGGACATCCCTTGCAAGTTCTGAACTGCATGTAGTGTGTTTTTTCAAAGTTTGGTGACAAAGAATTGGCTAGGAACAAGTGATTAATGTCCACAAATATTTTATTAGCCGATCTTTCTAAGACTACACTTGATTTGCTATTTATTGCAATGTTTGTATCATTGACAAACAAAGCGAAATAGGCATCTGGTAATGTTACTGATGAAAGGTCATTGATATACACAAGAAAAAGTAAGGGCCCTAAAATAGAACCTTGTGGGACCTCACATGCAATTAGTTCCCAGTTGGGTGATGCCTGATAGCTTAATACATGTCTCTTTCCTAATAACAACCTTTGTTTCCTGCCAGAGATATAAGATTTGAAAAATTTTGCAGCATTTCCTTTTATACCATAATATTCTAATTTACTTAAAAGGATATTGTGATTTACACAGTCAAATGCCTTTAACAGATTACAAAGTATACCAGATGCCTGCAATTTTTTGTCTAATGACTTAAGCACATATTCATTGTAGGTGTAGATAGCCTTCTCAATATGAGAACCCTTTAGAAATCCAAACTGCGACTTTGACTGACTGTTATTTGAGATAAGATGGTTATGAAGCCTATTGTACATTACTTTTTCTGAAATTTTTGAGAGTGCTGGCAAAAGTGAAATTGGACAGATATTTGATGCTATTTCTTTATCTCCCTTCTTAAACAGTGGCTTAACTTCAGAATATTTCAACCATTCAGGAAATATTCCAGTGGTAAACGACTGGTTACACAGGTAGCTTAATATGTTACTTAACTCAGAATCACATTCTTTAATTAAATTTGTTGATATTTCATCATACCCACGAGATGTTTTTGATTTTAAAGATTTTATGATGGACATTATTTCTGCTGGGGCAGTGAGGGTCAAATTCATATTATGGAAGTTACATGAAATGTCTGGTCTGAGGTATTCCATAGCAGCATTTACAGAACCTGACAACCCCATCTTTTCAGTAACAGTTATAAAATGTGTCTTAAAAAGTTCTGCATCACTATACACATCTGTCACCAATGTATCATTTACTCTTAATGCTATTTGTCCCTCTTCATGTCTGGTTCTACCTGTCTCCTCCTTTACTATATCCCATATTGTCTTTATTTTGTTATGTGATATGACTATCATTTCCTTGTAATATATTTGCTTTGATGTTTGTGTTACAGTCTTTAATATTTTGCAGTATTTCTTGTAATGTGCTATACCATCAACATCAGAACTGTTTCGGATTGACAGATATAGTTTCCTTTTTGTTTTACAGTATAACCCTATTCCTGGAGTAATCCATGGCTTCTTTGTAGACTTTGGTCTAACGTTCATTATTTTTGTGGGGAAACAGCGTTCAAATAAGTTAAGCATTTTATTAGTAAAAGTGTTATATTTTTCATTCATGCCATGAGCACTGTGAACATCAGTCCAGTGAATGTCTCTGAGGAGTGTCCTAAAGTAATCTATTTTTGGCTTATTGATTACCCACTAGAGCTCAGATGTAACAGATTTTATGTCCTGTTCAGTATTAACATTTAACAGGAAGAACTGCACGTCATGGTCTGAGAGGCCATTGACTATTGGTTTTGTAATATAGTTTTGGTCATTGTACTTTTCTATAAAGATATTATCAACGTCTATTTGTGAGCAATTGGCTATCCTAGTGGGGAACTTCAGAGTGGGAATTATGTTGAATGATAGCGTTACTAACTCAAATAAGTTCTTATTGGGAGAATCTTTAAGGAAATATACATTGAAATCACCAGCAACCACTATTTCTTTGTTTTTGGTTGTTAAATGGGCCAGTACAGCTTCAAGGTGGTTTATGAACAGATTAAATTTACCTGCAGGTGTTTGATATATGCTTAATATTATGAAGGTTTTTTTGTGAAATTCTACTTCTGTTGTACATGCTTCCATATGCTGTACTAGGCAAAATTTATGAATGTCTATGTTCTTAAATTTATGACAGTTCCTGATGAATGTGGCAACTCCTCCTTTCTCCATTTCTGCTCTACAAAAGTGCGATGCTAACATTTACCCTGCAACACTTAAATGTTCTGTACCAGTGGCCACATGATGTTCAGAGAGGCAGATTATGTCAGCTGGGTTTGAGGACTCTAATTCATCTATGCAGATAATTAATTCATTAATTTTATTTCTCAGACCTCGAATATTTTGGTGCAATAAAGGCAGCTAACATTTCGCATTGACTTAGTTAAAATTGGGTAGAGTTGAAAATTGTTAAAAATTCTTAACCAATAGCTGTTCATGTTGGTGTAATAAGCTAGAATTATGTTTTTTGGTTTCTTTCTCAAACAGAAGGTTTGTCTCAGTCCTAACCTCTCTTAAAATTTGATTTCTTTCTGTCCTCCCTACCCTAAAAAAAGGGTCTTTTTGTGTTACAATTACTTAGAACTTAGAGTATACACATTACAAATACTTGATTTTCTCAGCCATTATATCTATATTACTTTCTACAAAATGTACATTACAAACATACCAGTTCCTAAGCAGACCAAGGGACTCATTTAGTTTCACCACCTCAGGCCTCAGACGACTTAGTCCACCATTGTTTACAGTTACAGTGCTTAATTTTGTAACCAAATTTTATATGGCTGTGCAGAACATACATTACTGGGTGACTGCCAACACAAACACTGTTGTTTGTATAGGATTTTAATTAGGGTCTAAAGCAACTTTAAATCTCTAAAGGCACAAATAAATTTTGTATTTCCACTTCACCATGGTATTTACACTAAATGACTAAAACAAAAAATTATTATTATGCACTGATATAAAAACATTTTTACAATATTGACTGTTCTGCAGTAATATGAACTTCAGCAAGATCCACTTTCAGTTACCGGTACAATATTTTTCGAATCTTTACATCACTTCAAACAAGTCTGTGTTACTTTACTGCATATAAGTGATTACAAGGAATTGCTGAAAACTAGAATGAGATTTCTGTCTCACCATTTAAGAACATTTTGTCACTTAACATAGTATTTATTTATGTTACTTAATTGAAGACTGAAGCTTCCAGCAACCTGAGGATGTCCCTCATGCCATGTCTTTCCTGCAGGATACCTTCTCAGACACTATATCTGTCCACATTATCACCAAGACCATATATCCCCATTGCCACGCCCTTCCCCTACAAGCCCTACTCCTTCTCCAAGAATCCTGTCACTTGTACCACTTCTTCTTGTGGACTCGTGACTGGGATACACTTACACACCACCACCAAATACAGAGACACATCAGGAATTTATTAACTGCAAATGAACTGTGGGGCTGGTGTATCAGACTCAACACTACATTCCCCATTAACTCTTTGAACTATTGGAAAGGATTCTATCGACTCACTGGCAATAACCCCATCCTTTACTACCTATTCCTAAACAACAACCATCCCCTACCTAACAAACTGAGAAAAGTTGTTCACTTTGCATCGTATATCACGAACATCTCCATCCCTGACAATCCCCAGTTCAATTATTCCCTGTTCTCTACCATCCATGAACGCACAAACACCACTGTCCCACCTCTGGTTCCCAGCTTCCAGTATTTGGACAATGTATGACAAACAGAATTAAATACACCAATCACAGGACTTGACATACAATACATTCTATACAAAAAACATAACACTTTCCCGACTGAGAACTGTACCCTTACAACCCTTTATACCACTATTCTCTCCAGAGGTTACTATCTTCAACTATGGAAACCTCCAAAATACTACTTTTCCTGCAAGTGCACAAGCCTCCACCTGATACCCCCTCCAACCATCCCGTCTGTCTCACCTCATTCTTTATCAAGGTCTTCGAATCCATCAACCATTGAACCAACACCACCTGTTTCCCATTAACCAGTGTGGCTTCCATCCCAATTTCTCCTCTAATGACCAGCTCCTGAACATTGCCCATCTCCTGCCCCACAAGCTCAACTCCCAGAAAACCGTTATTTTTGTCTCCCTCGACCTAGTGAAAGCCTACAACCAGTATGGCATTCTGGGCTCCTTTTAAAACATCACACACACACACACACTTAACTACGTTCACCTTCTTGCATTCTTCCTATCTGGTCACCAATTCTTTGACACCATTAACAAAACCAATTCCTGTACATCCCATCCCACTGCAGGAGTGCCCCAAGACTCTGTCCTCTCCTCTCATTTATCTCCTCTATGATGATGGCGTCCTGTTGGGTACAATATTCTGGAGGTAAAATAGTCCCCCATTCGGATCTACAGGCGGGAACTACTCAAGAGGACGTTGTTATCAGGAGAAAGAAAACTGGCGTTCTACAGATAATCGGAGTGTGGAATGTCAGATCACTTAATTGCGTAGGTAGGTTACAAAATTTAAAAAGGGAAATGGATAGGTTAAAGTTAGATATAGTGGGAATTAGTGAAGTTCGGTGGCAGGACGAACAAGACTTTTGGTCAGGTGAATACAGGGTTATAAATACAAAATCAAATAGGAGTAATGAAGGAGTAGGTTTAATAATGAATAAAAAAATAGGAGTGTGGGTAAGCTACTACAAACAGCATAGTGAACGCATTATTGTGGCCAAGATAGACACAAAGCCCATGCCTACTACAGTAGTATTAGTTTGTATGCCAACTAGCTCTGCAGATGATGAAGAAATTGTTGAAATATATGATGAGATAAAAGAAATTATTCAGGTAGGGAAAGGAATACAGTAGAAGAAGAATGAGTAGCTCTGAGGGATGAAGTAGTGAAGGCAGCAGAGGATCAAGCAGGTAAAAAGACGTGCGCTAGTAGAAATCCTTGGGTAACAGAAGAAATATTGAATTTAATTGATGAAAGGAGAAAATATAAAAATGCAGTAAATGAAGCAGACAAAAAGGAATACAAACGTCTCAAAAATGTGATCGACAGGAAGTGCAAAATGACTAAGCAGCGATGGCTAGAGGACAAATGTAAGGATGTAGAGGCTTACCTCATTAGGGGCAAGAGATATACTGCCTACAGGAAAATTAATGAGACTTTTGGAGAAAAGAGAACCACTTGCATGAATATCAAGAGCTCAGATGGAAACCCAGTTCTAAGCAAAGAAGGGAAAGCAGAAAGGTGGAAAGAGTACATAGAGGGTCTATGCAAGGGCGATGTTCTTGAGGACAATATTATGGAAATAGAAGACGATGTAGATGAAGATGAAATGGGAGATATGATACTGCGTGAAGAGTTTGACAGAGCACTGAAAGACCTGAGTCGCAACAAAGCTCCGGGAGTAGACAACATTCCAATAGAACTACTGACAGCCTTGGGACAGTCAGTCCTGACAAAACTCTACCATCTGGTGAGAAAGATGTGTGAGACAGGCGAAATACCCTCAGACTTCAAAAAGAATATCATAATCCCAACCCCAAAGAAAGCAGGTGTTGACAGATGTGAAAATTACCGAACTATCAGTTTAATAAGTCACAGCTGCATAATACTAACGCGAATTCTTAACAGACGAATGGAAAAACTGGTAGAAGCCGACCTCGGGGAAGATCAGTTTGGATTCTGCAGAAATGTTGGAACACGTGAGGCAATACTGACCTTACGACTTATCTTGGAAGAAAGATTAATGGAAAGGAAAACCTACGTTTGTAGCATTTGTAGACTTAGAGAAAGCTTTTGACAATGTTGATTGGAATACTCTCTTTCAAATTCTGAAGGTGGCAGGGGTAAAATACAGAGAGCGAAAGGCTATTTTACAATTTGTACAGAAACCAGATGCCAGTTATAAGATTTGAGGGGCACGAAAGGGAAGCAGTGGTGGGGAAGGGAGTGAGACAGGGTTGTAGGCTCTCCCCGATGTTATTCAATCTGTATATTGAGCAAGCAGTAAAGGAAACAAAAGAAAAATTCGGAGTAGGTATTAAAATCCATGGAGCAGAAATAAAAACTTTGACCTTCGCCGATGACATTGTAATTCTGTCAGAGACAGCAAAGGACCTGGAAGTGCAGTTGAACGGAATGGACAGTATCTTGAAAGGAGGATATAAGATGAACATCAACAAAAACAAAACGAGGATAATGGAATGTAGTCGAATTAAGTCGGGTGATGCTGAAGGAATTAGACTAGGAAACAACACACTTAAAGTAGTAAAGGAGTTTTGCTATTTGGGGAGCAAAATAACTGATGATGGTCGAAGTAGAGAGGATATAAAATGTATACTGGCAATGGCAAGGAAAGCGTTTCTGAAAAGGAGAAATTTGTTAACAACGAGTATAGATTTAAGTGTCAGGAAGTCGTTTCTGAAAGTATTTGTACGGAGTGTAGCTATGTATGGAAGTGAAACATGGACGATAAATAGTTTGGACAAGAAGAGAATAGAAGCTTTCTAAATGTGGTGCTACAGAAGAATGCTGAAGATTAGATGGGTAGATCACATAACTAATGAGGAAGTATTGAATAGAATTGGAGAGAAGAGGAGTTTGTGGCACAACTTGACAAGAAGAAGGGACCGGTTGGTAGGACATGTTCTGAGGCATCCAGGGATCACAAATTTAGCATTGGATGGCAGTGTGAATGGTAAAAATCGTAGAGGGAGACCAAGAGATGAATACGCTAAGCAGATTCAGAAGGATGTAGGTTGCAGTAGGTACTGGGAGATGAAGAAACTTGCACAGGATAGAGTAGCATGGAGAGCTGCATCAAACCAGTCTCAGGACTGAAGACCACAACAACAACAATGCCCATATACTCAAACCACATCCACCAGTCCAGTTTCTTCAGTATTCTAATGCCATTGCATTTCTTGCCTCTACCCTACATTCCAGAAATACTAATGATCCCTACAAATCCACCTCAGTCAGTTTATCTGCTAGTGTAACTGATGGCTCCTAGAGATCAACCCTTCCAAAATCCAGGCAATAATTAAAAGATGAACCGCCCACAACTTCCATCTCCATGACTTATACCTTACCATTTACGACAGTATTATCCATTTATGACTGTATTATCCACTAATAGACTAAATAACTTGGACTGTTCCTCGACCAGCTATTTATGGGGAAACCTTACCTACTAACCATCCAACAGAAAGCTCACGATAGACTGCAACTACTGACAGGCTGAACTTGTGGATTACACACCTCCGCTATTATTCACACATACAAAACACTGATCTGACCCATTCTCTGTTATGCAAATGCTGCAGAGACCTCCACCCCATTAAAATTCTATAATTCTCTCCAGATCCTCAAATACCATGCATTCCATCTCATTTCCCGCATCAGTTTACCTTCCCCCACATGGAACCTCTACCAACTCATCAAGTTACCACCCCTCCTACCAACACTGAACACCTCCACATCTCCTATACCATCTGCAAACAAGAGTACAATAATTCCACTGTCTGCACTCTGATCATCAACCCTGATATGCTGTCACACATTTACAAATGCACCCCATCATCCTTATATCTACACACACTCCATATCCTATCCCAACACAACTTCAACCAACTCCCTCTCCCATACAATGAGATTTGCCCTGGTATTTATCTTTCCTAGCAACTGGAACTCCCCCCCCCCCATACCTCACTCCACATGAGGGATCCTCTCTCCTTTTACTTCTGCATCCATCCCCACCCCTTTCCTCTTGTTACCACTACCTTATCCACATACCAAGCTCCCCTTTACCCTCTTTCTTTCCTACCTTCTGTCTTCCCACTATCCTCCCCAACATATGTCTTCATCTCGATAATTTTCCTACCTAACAGACCCCCTATCTTTTCTTCCCGCACCCTTCAACACTATGAAACATATTCCCTCCTCCTGAAATACTTCTTTCCCAATGCAGGTCCTTCAGATTTCAAGTTAAAGTACTGCGTTTCAGTGCTTTTTCTTATAAGAATTTCACGAGTCTGCTATGTTTTTTTTTCTAATGTGTATATTTTCATTTGTAGCTGTCCATCTTTGACGTTCAATTTCAGAAACAAAAGTAGTCCTAATGTTTTCTCTCTGCTCTTGTTTTTAAAGTGCCTATAAAGCAAAAGAATTGTAATAGGGCTATGCAAGAGTAATCATTGTATATTTCAGTTTAGGATGATTAACATAGGATTATCTGTGACACTGCTTACTGCATTAATTTGAAAATATAGTGTAGATTGTAGTGTTACTTAGAAGTTTTGAAAAACACTCCCATTTCGAAAAACACGCCATATATCTGCAATTACTAGGGAGAGATCTGCGAAATGCATGTCAGTCTCTCTAACACATGACAAAGTGTAATAAAAATATTTTACTTTCATTGCCTGAATAGGTCCTTGCCAGGCAGTTATAATTTCTTCACACATCTGCATAGAATTTTAGCAACTGAGATTGCTGATATTACAGAAATAAACTTTGAGCATTAGAATGACCTGTCTGTCGCCTGACATTTCGAAATTTCTCCTAAACTCTTGCTGCCTGTGACTGCCTTTCACATTAACGTATTGTACTTCTGTTCTTTATTTTGTATCAACGCTAATAACTTGTTGGAAAATAATTTAGGAAATCTTTCGGATCCATGATTCTGATTTCAGTCAGTACATTCACATGTGAACAGTTGCTCCTTCTTTTCAACAAATGTCGGACCCATTTCCTCTTTCTTGTTTTTTTTTCCTAAGCAGTAGCTAATATAATTGGGTGTTTGACATCTTGTTGTTGTGGTCTTCAGACTGAAGACTTGTTTGATGCAGCTCGCCATACTACTCTGTCCTGTATGAGCCTCTTAATCTCCCTGCAACCTACATCTTTCGGAATCTCCTTACTGAATTTATCTCTTGGTTTACCTCTATGACTTTTACGCCTCACGCTTCCCTGTATACTAAATTGGTGATCCCTTTATGTGTCAGGATGTGTCCTAGCAAACTGATCCCCACAAATCTCCTGTCTCCTCAATTCTTTTCCATACATGGCTACACTCTACACAAATACTTTCTGAAAAGACTTCATAAAACTTAAATCTATATTTGATGTTAACTAATTTCTCTTCTTCAGAAATGCTTTTCTTCCCATTACTTTTCTGTATTTTAAATCATGTCCACTTCAGCCATCATCAGTGTGGTGTCACCGCCAGACACCACACTTGCTAGGTGGTAGCCTTTAAATCGGCCGCGGTCCGTTAGTATATGTCAGACCCGCGTGTCGCCACTATCAGTGATTGCAGACCGAGCGCCGTCACACGGCAGGTCTAGAGAGACTTCCTAGCACTCGCCCCAGTTGTACAGCCGACTTTGCTAGCGATGGTTCACTGACAAAATACGCTCTCATTGCCGAGACGATAGTTAGCATATCCTTCGGCTACGTCATTTGCTACGACCTAGCAAGGCGCCATTATCAGTTGCTATTGATATTGTAAAGAATGTACAGACAAGAGCTACGTACAACATTAATGGATTAAAGTTAAGTATTCCACCAGCTACATCCTTTTTTTCTAATCTAACTTCCTTGTCCTGTTCCAGACCTCACGCCAGCCTGCGTGAGCTAAAACGCTTGCCTTTCGGCTTCCTCCAAACTCCGTGGGTTGGCTCCTGCCAATCCACAACAATCAGTTATTTTGCTGCCAAAACAGCAAAACGCATTTACTACTTTAAGTGTCGTGTTTCCTAATCTGATTCCCTTAGCAGCACCTGATCTAATTCGACTACATTCCATTATCCTTGTTTTGCTTTTGTTGATGTTCATCTCACATCCTCTTTTCAAAACACTGTCCATTCCATTCAACTGTTCTTCCAGGTCCTTTGCTGTCTCTGACAGAATTACAATGTTATCGGCAAACATCAAAGTTTTTATTTCTTCTCTCTGAGTCTTAATTGTTACTCCAAATTTTTCTTTGGTTTCCTTTAGTGCTTGTTCAGTGTGCAGATTGAATTACATCAGGGATAAGCTGCAACCCTGTTGTAGGGAAGCAGCCTACTCACGCTGTAGTAAATTCACATCAGTCTTTCCATTGTGTGCCAGCCAGTCTGCTGTAACTAGCTCTGACGTCATAAATGTTGCGCAATACTTTAAAAATCAAGCAAAGAACCTAAAACTTTTCTGGCATGTCAGAAGTAATACTAAATTAATATGTGTTAAATATCAGTTCGATAACTTCAGCCATTTTCGAAATTTTGACGTTTTTCTGAAAAAATCATTGGCGCAACAGAAAAGAGCTAGAGACTTCAAAATTTATATTTAGATTCATCTTTCATAATGATTTAATAAAAACAGTACTTTGGATTTCACAAATTAAGATTTTAGTGGAAATTCATGATTTTGTGGTTTTCGTCTCGAAACTGAAGGAAGCAAGATAGATTAAGTAGGCTAATAAATAAGGCTAGGATGTTTAGATTTAAATAGGTTGGAGGTCCGCTATGACTATGAAGATGTGAAAAGTTTCTTTTGAATACCTATAAAATTATAGCGATAGCGGATCTCAAAAGGGCCAGTTCAGAGCTCATCTACTGCGTGCAGTGTAATTAAATTAATTCTCTCGCCCAAAATATTTAACTTAGCCACGTCAAAAATTTATTATCAATACTTACCTGCGTGCTGAATGCACATTTAAATTAAGAGCTTCATCGGCCATCAGCAAAAGAAGCTATAATTTATTATGTAACTTGAAGTGGTGCGTTACCAGCCCAGCGGCTAGTCGGGAGAGCCGATTTGATCAGGCGTTCCCTTAGCCGTCCGCACCGCGGCTTTATACATATATAAGAACGCTGCGCGAGGAAGTAAGGCCCCAGTTCTCTCCAGACGCTGAATAACACGCCATCTGTGTCGGGAGTCGCGTCGCGTCGGTATCACTGCTACAAACAGCCTCGGGTGCCGTATTAAGTTACTAGAGATGCGCGTAACCGGGAAATCATTTTCAAGTGAAGTGTTAATTCTGGGATGATTTTCATTATCTAGCTTCAGTTTGCGTATTGTCGTATTTTCACGTGCCGTCGCGGGACAGACATTCTACCAATTATTTAGCGTGGCGTTTGATGAAATATTCTCATCAAATTATGGCGAGCATTCATTTCAACATTTAATTCGGACATTTATAGTTGCATCAGCGCATTAGACTCTGAACTGCTCTGATAGTTAGGTTGTAGGGATACTTGTGATTTTTTTTTATCTGTGACTTTGAGAATATACTCAACTATTTTGGAAAATCGTTTTTGATTAGAAATCCCGGACAATCTCCTAATTCCTCAGAGCTATAAGCAGCAGCTATAATTGTATTTTCAGATGAAGTGGGCACTAGGAACTCTAATTACAGGCTTCACGTTTTGTTAAATCACTTTCTGGGTGCTAAAAAGTAAATAGAGAGCCAGTGTTGAGAACGGCGAAAGACAGCATTAACAACATTCTAAAAGCCAGAAACTGATTCAACATTCAAACATTTATACAGCAAACAATTATTTTCAAATTATCCGCCGCCCCACACTGTCTCACTCCCTTCTCACCCACTGTTTCCCTCTCATGCCTCAGGACTCTTATTACTGACATCTGGTTTCTGTATAAGTTGTAAACAGCCTTTCACTCTCTGTATTTTACACCTGCCACCTTCAAAATTTCAAAGAGTATTGCAGTCAACATTGTCACAAGCTTTCTCTAAGTCTACAAATGCTATAAATCTAGGTTTGACTTTCCTTAAACTATCACTGACATATGCTGCCGCCTTCACTATAGAGCCCAAAACCAAAGAGGCTCGAAGAAAAGAACAGGCTAAAAGAAAACAGGCCACAACCCTCTATATCAAATCGACAGAAAATCAAGACGCCAAAGCTGTCCGACAGACCATCACCAAGAATATAAATCCCAGGAAAGAGAATATACATATAAAATCAATCAGAACCACACAGACTGCAGTTATAGTAGAAACGGAAACACAGGAGGACTGTCGAAAAATAATAGAAAAGACTAAAGACCTGCACACCATTGTCTGTGAAAGACCGCGAAAACGCAAGCCACTCGTGGCAGTATATCACGTGCCAGATACACTTACCGACGAAGAGTTTCTAGAAAGCCTTTACGAGCAGAATCCAAGCGGTGACACCACGAAAGAAGACTTCGACAAAGAGGTCAAAATAAGATTCAAAATAGGGCCTAGAGCAAGGGGTTTCAGTCACCAGATACTGGAGGTCAGCCCACACCTGTACAGAGTCCTTACAAGAAGACAGAGAGTCTACATAGACTTCGAATCACTTTCTGTGAAAGACTATACAGTAGTAAACAAGTGTTTTAAGTGTTGCGACGTAGGACATACGACTAAAACCTGCAGAAAAACCGACGTCACGTGTGCCAAGTGCGGCAACCAAGGACACAAGCGCAGTGAGTGCAGGTCCGCAGTTTGCGTCTGTATCCCCTGCAAATACAGAGGCCGCGTCTGCAATAAAACAAAAGGAGGTTGTAATGGTCCGCCTGGTCGTAGATATTGCTAATTGCTGTAATCGCACTATTTCACTCCAATTTACGGAGCTTGTTAGCACTTGATGTTAGGTTGGCGCCATTAACATGCATTGTATTGTGGTAATCGCTGCTGCTTGCTGGATCGCTGCTGTGTCTCGATGCTGATGCTGGCTCTAAATCTGGTTGTCTAGGGTAAACACATGAGGTCCCGTGTTTTTCATGTGCTTTTGATGATAAAGAACGAGCGAAACCAACACATATGTAAACATCAAATATTTATTACTTTAGTGGCCATATTAATTCCACTGTCCACCAAAGACCATAACACAACACAAAGAAGTACTTCCTTTACATGTTCTTTGCATTGTTTTGCCAAACAATAACACAGAAACACACTTCACCAAAGTGACATTCCGACTGCCCCGACTGCCTCCGACTGTTCTTTCGACCCTTCTCGCTGCTTGTATTTATAACATTATCAAAGAACTACTAAAAAGAGATATAGTTTATAAGTCACATGTACATCTGTTATCATAATTTGTGCAGAAAAGTTATTAATTTGCATTGAGTGACATAATTTAACATGTTATTAAAATAACAGACAGATTTGTTGACTTGACAGAATAATTCTTTGTTACAAAAAGGCCGTTTTTTAGAAGTTTGTCAACTGACTTCTCTAATTTGCATAAATAAGTAAGTAACATGAATTATTAAGAATTACATTGGTTTTCGTCTAAAATAGGATTGATTACGTGAATACTGAGTGAAAACGCTCCTAGTGAACAAATAGGTTTCTCTGGGTGATTTTTATTTAAGGAGATCCAAAATACCTAAGTTGGCCACTATTTTTCGTACTTCATATTAATTATTTAAGATGAACTTAGTGTTTTTACATGATGACATTTGCTGTATCAGTGATCAAGTGATATTAACTTTTGTGTGGGTCAGTTATTCAGTATAATTTAATGGGTTGACTGTTTATGGAGACATGTTGTGCAACCATTGTTAACATACACAATAACTTTTCTATAATCATAAATACTCATTAAACTGGTTGAATTTGGAGGGTATCGCATACTTCGGGAAAGTAAAGCCTTTAATATGTTCCGTTACAAGGTGATTGTCAGACCTATAAACAGCTGCATGACCAGCTCCTGGACAGTATAGACTATGGCAGCTAAAATCAGCACACACGCAAGAAACACGAACGCCCAAAGCCAATCACCCAAAACACATAAATACAAATCACAGTCAACATTACAGAGAAGCTACCAAAATGCAATTTCCTGGAGAAGACAAATGAATCTTCTGCCGGAGGATTACGTCGATAATGAACCCATCCCGCCCCTAACACAATCACGACGTTACAGGATAGCTGCATTAATACGATAGAATATATAGATGGCATGACAATCTGTGGTTCCATCCACTACGAGGTGGCAAAGCAAATTAAAAGACAGTTACACCACTGGATAAACTTCCAAATAACATTAATGCAGAGGATAGATGAGTTGGAAGATGAGCTTACATATATTGTACACAAGAAAATGTACAAACAAAACCAACATACTCCCTCACAATTTCTCCCAGCCGAAGTACATCACACCACCCATACACAGGATGAACACAAACCAGAATCATCATCACATGGAAAACCCTAGGACACACGTAAATGTGAACAGTACATCAAACCAGTCAAATTTGTCTCGGGAGGCACTCTTCACCCCGGGAAAAAGGAACAAGGAACAGACAGGCATGCAGTCCCTGAATCAAAACACATCGAAACACTCAGGCTACAGACCAATACAAAACTCAAAACTACTGGACCCAGACTTATAAAAGTAGACCAATTAGATGAGGACAAATCTGAGGGAGAGACATGTGACATTTGCAACGATGTCAACGTGCGTCTAGCAACAACCTCCACTCCAAACACAAACAAAGACAACATAAGACAAACAGTGAGTCCCATACAAATCATCACCATCGCCGACACCACGCCAGCAAGCACCACCAACATCAGTGAAAAACGTGTGATGGCAAACAGCATTGAAGAGGCGTGTGACAAAACGAAAAGTAACCGTGTGACATCCCAAAGAGGTCTTAAAATGTCCCCCAATCAGCGGCCAACACCAAGCCACAATCCGTCCAGTACCACCTCAGAGACCGCAACAGAAACCAGCACCAACAGCAAGCCAGCTACACCTAATTATGATAATTTAGAACTTAACTTACTTTTAAGTAGGCTAGAGAAAAAAGAGATACTGCAGACAGCACAGCGGATGCTACTTAGATAGTGCCACCCAAAGGGAGATTCTCTCTGTTTTCCAGTAACTGAGCAAACAGACAGAATCATCCTAAAGACAGAAAATATTCCTACTTCAGCAGAGCCGCTGCTCGACCTCATGCTCCAGGTCTGCCTGCGGAGGTCAGAATCTTTCGACTTGGACAAAATATATATAGATCATGTAAGAGCACACGGACGAACATATTTTGATTACTCTAGGACTGGCAGTAAATGTTTTGTACACGTAAAACACCCAGAACACATAGACAAAAAAATGAATATCTTACAACATAATACAAAAAACAGTACGACAGTCAGCGCGGAAATCCCTAAAATAGCACAAGACCTGCAGGCAGACATCATATGTTTACAAGAACCCTATAACAGAAACGGGCAACTGATATGTCTACCAAAACATGCTACCACAATAACAGGCAGCAATGACTGTAAGGCTGCAATAGTAATTCTAAATAGAACTTATAACATAGTTAAGGTAACACAGTTATGCAATCAACACTTGGTTACCATAGAGATAACTAACGGGAACGTCACATGGATTATTGCATCCATGTACGCCCAATACAGCCATCAAATACAGCCATATGCAGACTACATCAGAGACCTAGTAATGTATGCCAGAGGCAAAAAATTAGTGATAAGTGCTGACATTAATTCCAGATCGACCCTCTGGAACTCGGACAGAACAGATTACAGAGGACGCATAATCACCGATCTAATACAAGAAACACAATTACATGTAATGAATACGGAAGGACCTATACCAACATATGCAGGGTTCGATGGTACGCGCAGTAATATCGACTTCACGCTAGCAAATAATACAGCAATGGCATACGTAACAAACTGGACTGTACACGACAACATAACCAGTAGTGATCATAATGTCATAACATACACACTAACTCACACTCAGAACACAATGACCAAATCACACACCAGACACTTGCTGTTGCACAAAGCAGACTGGAACAAATTAACGGAAATTATCCAACGACACGATCTAGAAAACATCAATGGAAGTATCGATTATAGAGCACACAAGTTAACACAGGTGATACAATATGCACAAAACACATCAATACCGACAGCAAAGAACACAAATTGCTCACCAGTACCATGGACCAACGAACTTACGAGACTCAAACAAGACGCAAGACGCAAACGTAAATTATATCAAAGGGCGATAGCCGATAGGGACCGACGAATAAGACTTGAAGCATATAGGCATGCACAAGACTTATACAGACAGACCCTATACAACACGCGTAGACAACAATGGGAGCTATTTGTAACAACACAAACAGAGCAAAATATATGGGGGGGGGGGGGGGGGGGAACCACACAAAATACTGACAGAGAAGATAAAAACCCCACTAGTTCTGGGAACGCTAAGACAGGATGACGGCACGATGACGAGGGGATGGAGGAATACAGCGGAGTTTCTGCTGTATAAACTGCTCCCTGACGACGTTATCGATACAGACACACAATATCATGCAACACTAAGAGAATACCTACACACACCATACAACACTGCAACTGTCACCTATCCTTTTGCGCAAGAAGAGGTTGCGCTAGCAATCTCAGAGCTCAAAAACAAAAAAGCACCTGGGCCAGATGGTATCCACTCGGAAACACTGAAAAAACTAGCACCGCAGATCACCCCGTTCCTAACAACGTTACTGAACGATGCCTTACGGCTGGGCAGGGTACCTACAGTATGGAAAACCTCCAAAGCAGTCATTATTAAGAAATCAGCGGACAGGGATCCTTCAGATCAAAAGACTTACAGGCCAATATGCCTAATAAACACCCTAGCAAAGATTCAGGAGAAGCTACTGTGTAAGCGCCTGCAAACACACAGAGCTCTCAGGGGTATGAGCCAACACCAGTTCGGTTTCAGATCTGGCAGATCAATAGATGATGCCATCAACCAGGCCCTGCACATAGTTAACACCACAAAACAGAAATATGCCGTGGCAATAATGATTGACATAGCCGGAGCATTTGATAATCTTTGGTGGCTAGCACTGTTTCAGAGGCTAAGACATATGGAGGTACCGCAATCACCGTACAACAGTTTTCTGGACTACTGTAAAGACCGAGTAGTCGAATGGCAGATGGACAGCCGGAAAGTAATTAAAAGAATTACCAAAGGCTGTCATCTTCTGGGACATAACAATCGAACCCCTCCTACAACTTCTGGATGGGGATGACAGGTCAGACGGAATTGTCGCCTACGCAGATGACCTATTAGTTGTAGTCACTGCAAACAACAGAGCCCAGTTAGAAGAGACATCCAGTGGATTACTACAATTACTCAGTGGTGTCACATCAAACTCAGGATAGCCGAAAACAAAACAACATTCACTTTACTGAAAGGATCACTCCAAAGGAATCCTTCGGTTAAAATTGGGGACACAAACATCAAACGAGCATGCATTACGCGCTATCTTGGGGTACACATAGATGAAAATTTGAATTTCCACGAACACATAAGGCTGCCAACAGACAAAGCAGAAAAAATACTCCACAAACTGGCGAGGCTAAATTCAAAACAGTACAGACTACCTCTACCAGTCATACGTACATACCACTGTGCGCTCTTCGAATCAGTACTCAGCTTTGCTACTAGCACGTGGGCACATAGACTGAACGTGGTCACCAACAAAGCATCCGTCAGACGAGGGCAGAGAAGTGTCCTACTTAGGCTATCTGGAGCCTTCGTTACCACCTCAGCGGATGCACTGTGTGTGGTGCTCGGAATATGCCCCATAGATATCACGATCAAATACAGAGCTGCGAGGTACTGGTTAAAGGTGGGGAGACTAGATAAGGTACACACAATAACCGGTGTGCCCATAGAGACGATACGTCACCTTAAAAGTTGGCGTTTGGATACATGGCAAGGTGAGTGGGATGTAAGTGATAAGGGACGTAGGCTGCACGACTTCCTCCCTGACATAAGGGAGCGGTTGAGAATGAGACATATCGATCCCAGCCGCGGTATGGTACATTTCTTAACCGGGCACGGACCTTAACCCACGCACTTAAACCGCGTGAGTCTGAGGCAGACACCTACGTGCACATGCGGGGAAGAAGGTTCCCCAGAACACACTGTCTTTTTCTGTGGGCAATACACGAACAATAGACATACACTACACTTAGATTACACAGATACAGACATAGATATATACACAGCAATAAGAGACGAAGAACAATGGGCACAATTAAACGCACTGACAAACAGTATTTCAAAAACAACACATGAAGAGTATATGCGGACACGACATCACAGACATGCCTATGTGCAGCGTAACAGAAATCTTCAGAGGATGGACAGCGATACCCACAGTGACAGCGAAAATAGTGAAAATGAGGAGGAACAGGAGGAGGAAGCTGAGATGTGACAGTAAATAAGCAAATTGCTGGCAATCTAGCCAAGAAAACACCAAATGCTGTACAAGGATGCGCACCTAATGTAGTTAATACATAGGATTAGTAACAAATAGGATAAGAAACATTATTTCTCTACTATTAACCATTTGTGTGTGTGTGTGACTGGCGGTCAACGGCTCGATGAAACCATTCCAAGGTATTCACCGTCAATCACACTCGGTGATGGTACTAACATATCTCTCATCTATCCTATCTTCTTTTTATATTCTTCTTAAAAACAACAAAATTTTATTTATATTTCAACCTCAAATTATTGTGATTTTGGATCATTCTTTGTAAATGTTGTAGATAAAACAAAAGGAAAGAAAACTGTAAAAAGATGAAAAACGAAAATTGTAAGATGTACGACCTGTTTTAAACATCAGGTAACAGGTCTATAATTTGGCAATAAATAAATAAATAAATTTCCTTAAACTATCTTCCAAGATAAATCGTAGGGTCTGTATTGCCTCATGAGTTTCTACATTTCTCTGGAATCCAAATTGATCTTTCCTGAGGTCGACTTCTATGAGTTTTTCCATTTTCCGTAAAGAATTCGTGTTAGTATCTTGCAACCATGACTTGTTAACAATATAGTTCGGTAATTTTCACACCTGCCAACAACTGCTTTCTTTGTAACTGGAATTAGCACATTCTTCTTCAAGGCTAGCACACTAGATGGAAGAGTTTTGTCATGGCTAGCTCTTTCAAGGCTATCAGTAGTTCTGACTGAATATCGTTTACTCCCAGGGCCTTGTTACGACTTAGATCTTTCAGACCTTTGTCAAATTCTTCTCGCATTATCATATCTCCCATTTCATCTTCATTACGTCCAATTCTCTGTGTATAATTTTTCTTACAAGTTCATGTCCCTTGTATAGGCCCACTATATATCCCTTCCACTTTCCTTTCTTTGTTTAGGACTGGTTTACCATCTGAGCTCTTGATATTCATACAGCTGCTTCTCTTGTCGCTAAAGGCCTCTTTAATTTTCCTGTACGTAGTACCTGCCTTTCCCAGCTGAAATGTTTCTGAATGCATACATTTGTCCTCTAGGCAATCCTGCATAGCAATTTTGCCCTTCCTGTTAACCTCATTTTTTGAATGTTTGTATTCCCTTTCCTCTACTTCATTTGTTACATTTTAAATGGTCTCTTTTCATGAATTAAGTTCAATATCTCTTGTGTTATACAAGGATTCCTACTTGTCTTTTTTCTATTTGATCCTCTGCTTCCTTCACTATTTCATCTCTTAAAGCTACCCATTCGTCTTCTACTGTACTCCTTATTTCCTTTCCCCTCTTCTAGTCAACCGTTGCCTGATGCTCCCCCTGAAACTCACAACAATCTCTGGTTCTTTCAACTTCTACGGTTCCCTCCTCCATAAGTGCCTACCTCTCTTCCAACTTTTTTCGGTTTTAATCTACAATTAATAACCAATAAATTGTAGTCAGAGCCCCCATCTGTTCCCGGGAATGTTTAAAATCTGGTTCCTAAATCTCTGTCTAACCACTATATTGTCAATCTGAAACCTTCCCAGTTTCTCCAGGTCTCTTCAACGTATACAACCGTCTTTTATTATTTTTAAACCAACTGTTAGCGATGATTAAATTATGCTGTGTGCAAAACTCTACCTGGCGGCGTAGACGTCTTAACCTTTAAAATCGCCTTGTTAATTGACAATTTTTGTTAATATTATTGGTAGTGTGAGGTCGCTTCAATATATTTAGTTTCGATAAACTAGTATTATCAATAAATATTGAACGTGTGCTTTGGTAGTCATTCATTCGGTTGCGTCTGCTATAAGTTCTTTGATGGTCGTTGTTTGTGTAGTGTACAGTAGTACACTGAATGTTGTGTATACACCGGCTGGCTGCCCTGTGTAGTGTGTGTGGTACAGTTTGGTTTCCGTTGGGAGAGGGTGGCTTAAAATGCTTGAACTATAGCTGGTGTTCAGCGTTAATTTACTCGTACGGTTAATTTGTGTGGATAAAATGTGCGGTATTAATTAGGTTGACAAACAACGTTTCTCGGGTAGGTGATAGACAATTACATTATAAGAAATGCTGAGACATCTTACAAAAAATGCTAGAGACATATTTGGCAAATTTAGTTTTAAAAATCTGGTGAATACCTGTGAGCTACGCAAGGTCAGTTCATGTATAATCAAGTCGAGAGGAGCAACTTCATATTATGCAGATAGTTTACAAAATAGGAAATACGTCAACAACCGCCTTGGTGATGCAGGCGTCAATACCAATAGCGAAGATGGATTTGGACGAAATAAAAAAGATTCATGGACAGATTCCATACACTTGGAGCATTCTGCACTTGAATTTTTGGGATGGGTAAGTTTTCTATGCTTACTGTTTTTGAATATAACAGTGTTGAATCGTTATTTCGAGTGTGAGTAACAAATTCGTGTAAATATTTTAAAGAGGTAAAGACAAAATGTTAGCGCTGGCTTTATGATATTCTGCATATTACCAATAGTCTTCCATTCTCAGAAAGCGTGCTCTTTGTCTTTCAGGCATTCTGCGTGTCAGTTGAACTGACAATTTCTTAGGTTTTTAATATTTTCTAAAACAAAAACAAATTTGCCCCTACTATACTATGAACTTTTAAATATACTAAGTTTAAAACATATAATAACATTGAGTCAGAGCTGTTCACCAAATTTAGACACCATCAGCCAGAAAATGTGATAGTGTCTTCCACTGGAATAGTGTTAGAGATGAGAGACTGAGCGGTAAGTTACATAAAGCCTAGGTTAGGTTAGCATGTAATAACTCTGGGGGGGGGGGGGATTCATATGAAATTAAGGCCGGCTGAAGTGGCCGCGCGGTTCTGGCGCTGCAGTCTGGAACCGCGAGACCGCTACGGTCACAGGTTCGAATCCTGCCTCGGGCATGGATGTGTGTGATGTCCTTAGGTTAGTTAGGTTTAACTAGTTCTGAGTTCTAGGGGACTAATGACCTCCGCAGTTGAGTCCCATAGAGCTCAGAGCCATTTGAACCATTTTTTGAAATTAAGGTTGTAATAATGGATGAATTCTAAGTGTAGTCCAAAGGTTTAAGTTAGCTCTATAATTAATGCGATTTAAAAACCAAAGTTTCGAAGTTAATTCAGAATACCTGTTTTACATAATACATAAATCTGGAAGATTAGTTTGATGCAGATTATGTACCGTTACATATAGTTCTATATTACGTAAACAATGAAAAATAATCAAATTAGCCAGGGGAAGGGGTAGAACACGACTTTCCATCCCCACTTAATTTTGCTATTGACCCTCCGATGGTTCACTGCCTAACTACATACATTATTATCTTTTGCATGAAATTGGTGTTTTTTTCCCCCGCAAGGACGTTTCATGTAGCATCTGTGAAAGGCATGTTATTATTTTTTTAGAAATATGTATTACTTAAGCTTGTTTCCTGACATAGCCTGCATGCTTCAGGATCTCCTCCCTATGGATCTCTGAATGAAAAGGTACATTTAATCTAATTTTCGACCATCCTTTCAGGTTTAGATTGGACAGCACTAGGAATTACACGAGGAAAGTATTTCATTTTCTATATTTGTTTCGGGGAAATTTCCTCATTGCAGTGATGGGCCAACCTTTAGTATTGTTGTGTTGTGTATCAGAATATAGGCTTAAAACACTCACACATGGGTTGAACTATCTAATAAGTAAGAGGTTTGATAATATACTATGCCAGTCCATTCAAATTTGCCATTTTAGAAGGTTAACTACCTCCATTTGTCACATGTTGTCATTTAATAAGACGCATGGTAGTCTTAAAAAGTAACTATTAGCTATAAATGTTTCAGACTTACACAGTCACGATATATAAGAATATCGTGTCCTATTGCAGCAGAGTCTGCTTAAGTCAAAACACAGAGCAACGTCAACAACATCCACTGTTTGTGTATCATCAGTTTTATTTTCATGCTGCAAATAAAGTGAAGGAAGCTGTAAAAGAAATTGAAACACACATGAATGTTTCATGTAGAAACAGGTCACAATAGTATCACAAGCTCACTGCATCGATTTAGGTAAAGTGGATAAACTTGGAGAGGAAAATGGTGAACAATTACCCCACAGCACGACCACCACTGGGTCATTCCACATGAAGTTGCCTAAGGCTCCCAGCTCAACCATCTTCAGTTTTGATGAAATTTGTACAGTATGTACCTGAGGGTGCAAAGTTTCAGGATCGCCTATAACTTGGTTGAGATGCTACAGCCACTTTTGTGAAGACCACTTTTACAAGCGACCGAAAAGTTGTGAAGAAATCTTCAGGTCTGGCATTCCACTGTTCCTAATGCAAAAGAGCTAGACTCTTGCTTATGGGTATAGTGGTACAACTTCTTGTGCTATACACACAAATGATGGAAGTAGAGTTCAGAAAGCAATGCATTTGGCATAGTCTCAGTTCAAAGTGGGCAACACATCATGTCGCGAGAAATTTGTCCCGTATTTTAATGGGACATAAGTAGCGGAGAAAGTGCGCTATGGACCTGGTCTTTTGCTAAACTGCTGTCTGTCTGGGAGTTTAGTATATCGCAAATCTGGGTCTGGCTTGTGTGTTTAATTACTGTGCTACCATGCTGTAAATTTGCTGAAAAACATGAATGTATCAAAATATATCTGTGTTCAAAGTCGTGTATCTCAAAATGGACACCTACCACATTACATTCATTAGCAGCATTTAACAGAGCATATTTTATACTATTAGAAAAACATATTTTCATTTTGGTGTCTCTTTGGGTAAGGTGCAAAAATTGCACCTAAACTATTGAATTTTTTTGTAATTTGAGAAAAATCCTTGCATTGCTCCATGGTGGCTACGCCATTACCAATCTCAGTGATTGGTAGCCCCATTGCCAAGGGACCTTGCCCAATAGCCATGCAAAGTCAGCCACAGGTAGGTTTCTTTACTGCAGGTTCCCAAACCGAAATGTGAGCATCTAACAGGTTGTCAAGCCTGAATGTGGGTATCTAGCAGGTTCCCAAATGTGAATGTGGGTATCAAACAGGTTCCCGAGCCTTGATTGGGTCTCTTTGTGTTTCCCAAGCCATAATGCAGAATTTTTCAGTCATTAAATGCTTTAAATTTGTTGCTGATGTCCAAAACTAGTGTTGCAGCAAACTGTATTGCCGCCCCGTCATTGAAGCATCTGGAACTGTTATGACTGTAATTATCTGTTGTTCTGGAATGCAGCATATGTCTCTTCTAACTGGCCAGTGAAATGATTGAGCAGCTCCATGAGGATTCATGAAATTAATAAAGGCATCTTTTTCTTCACATGAAAGTTCAAATATTTTCTATCCACCATTTTCCACCATAAATGCAAGTGACATACTGGCCAGGCTGTAGTTCAGTAATGGCAACATGTTTAGTAGCAACTTTAGTGCACTGACAACTCTTCATCATAAAAATATTCTGTAACTCTTGCCATCACAGCCTCGGGAAGCTTTATCCCACATTTACCTTGGCTATGCCAATATTCCCTGTTCAGCTTTTAAATTTCTAGCCTTACTTACCATTCTTTCTGAAAAACAAAATTCTTCCATAGTCTTTTTGATAGACCAGCTTTGGGGAACTAAGGTCAAAGTTTGAATTTCCTCGTTATGATTTGATATATGTAATTTGTCTTTCAATACTTGGATCAGCTGACTGTAATCTGAACGAGTCAAGCATTGCTTGCTTGCGGATGGTTGCTCCAGTTCACTGGGATCATGTCCTCCCACTTCTGCAACTTTCTTAATAATTGCACCTTCAGCTTGATGTATTTTTCACTTTGCATATCCTTTTGTATCCCTTGCATCAATTCGTTGAAATTTTGATGGTGATATTCCAACAGCTGTTAAGCTTGTAATCAAATTGTGAGCAACATTAGTCTCGTCATCTTCATCTGACTGAGATGTAACTTCCATCTGTGAATATTACAGTGTATCAAATTCTTCTCAACAGTAAGGGCACTTTTTTTGGCTTGGTTTAATACCAGACACAGTTTTCCTTTTTAGTAGGTCAACTGTTTCTATGTTGATAGAGTGCAAACTTTTTTGTGCGGTGTGGTTTTTCTTACTAAACGGATTGCGGCACGATCTTTGCAAAAATTCTTGTAGGAGTAAAGTGTCATGGTGGTAGCATAGTTGAGCATTTTCGGTAGGGTGTAAACCATTCCGTCTAGTAAGTAGTTGTTGTTCTTTTAAGGAAAGTTCCTTTACAGCTTTTTGTCCTTTTAAGACACTGTATGTTATTAAATGGCATGGGGAATCAGTAGTTCCAAAACTGCACACAATAACTTGATCTTGGGTCATTTCATGTCAAGTCATCCAGGCCATGACACCCATTACCTAGTTGTGAACTGAGATTCTGTGTACTGCTTTTGTATCTTATATTGAACTTTGGCCAATTTTATTTATTTATTTCTTACACCATGGATCCAACTGCGAGAATTTCACATGGATGTGTTGTTGTTGTGGTCTTCAGTCCCGAGACTGGTATGATGCAGCTCTCCATGCTACTCTATCCTGTGCAAGCTTCTTCATCTCCCAGTACCTACTGCAACCTACTTCTGAATCTGCTTAGTGTGTTCATCTCTTGGTCTCCCTCTACGATTTTTACCCTCCACGCTGCCCTCCAATACTAAACAGGTGATCCCTCTATGCCTCAGAACATGTCCTACCAACCTATCCCTTCTTCTAGTCAAGTTGTGCCACAAACTTCTCTTCTCCCCAATCCTATTCAATACTTCCTCATTAGTTATGTGATCTACCCATCTAATCTTCAGCATTCTTCTGTAGCACCACATTTCGAAAGCTTCTATTCTCTTCTTGTCCAAACTATTTATCGTCCATGTTTCACTTCCACTCATGGCTACACTTCATACAAATACTTTCAGAAACGACTTCCTGACACTTAAACCTATACTCGATGTTAACAAATTTCTCTTCTTCAGAAATGCTTTCCTTGCCATTGCCAATCTACATTTTATATCCTCTCTACTTCGACCATCATCAGTTATTTTGCTCCCCAAATAGCAAAACTCCTTTACTACTTTACGTGTCTTCTTTCCTAGTCTAATTCCCTCAGCATCACCTGACTCAATTCGACTGCATTCCATTATCCTTGTTTTGCTTTTGTTGATGTTCATCTTATATCCTCCTTTCAAGACACTGTCCATTCCGTTCAACTGCTCTTCCAAGTCCTTTGCTGTCTCTGACAGAATTACAATGTCATCGGTGAACCTTAAGGTTTTTATTTCTGCTCCATGGATTTTAATACCTACTCCGAATTTTTCGTTTGTTTCCTTTACTGCTTGCTCAATATACAGATTGAATAACATTGGGGAGAGGCTACAGCCCTGTCTCACTCCCTTCCCAACCACTGCTTCCCTTTCATGTCCCTGAACTCTTATAACTGCCATCTGGTTTTTGTACAAATTGTAAATAGCTTTTCGCTCCCTATATTTTACCCCTGCCACCTTCAGAATTTGAAAGAGAGTATTCCAGTCAACATTGTCAAAAGCTTTCTCTAAGTCTACAAATGCTAGAAACGTAGGTTTGCCTTTCCTTAATCTTTCTTCTAAGATAAGTCGTAGGGTCAGTATTGCCTCACGTGTTCCAATATTTCAACGGAATCCAAACTGTGATCTTCCCTGAGGTCGGCTTCTACCAGTTTTTCCATTCATCTGTAAAGAATTCGCGTTAATATTTTGCAGCTGTGACTTATTAAACTGATAGTTCGGTAATTCTCACATCTGTCAACACCTGCTTTCTTTGGGATTGGAATTATTATATTCTTCTTGAAGTCTGAGGGTATTTCGCCTGTCTCATACATCTTGCTCACCAGATGGTAGAGTTTTGTCAGGACTGGCTCTCCCAAGGCTGTCAGTAGTTCTAACGGAATGTTGTCTACTCCCGGAGCTTTGTTGCGACTCGGGTCTTTCAGTGCTCTGTCAAACTCTTCACGCAGTATCATATCTTCCATTTCATCTTCATCTACATCGTCTTCCATTTCCATAATATTGTCCTCAAGAACATCGCCCTTGTATAGACCCTCTATGTACACCTTTCTGCTTTCCCTTCTTTGCTTAGAACTGGGTATCCATCTGAGCTCTTGATATTCATGCAAGTGGTTCTCTTTTCTCCAAAGGTCTCTTTAATTTTCTTGTAGGCAGTATCTATCTTACCCCTAGTGAGATAAGCCTCTACATCCTTACATTTGTCCTCTAGCCATCCCTGCTTAGCCATTTTGCACTTCCTATCGATTTCATTTTTGAGACGTTTGTATTCCTTTTTGCCTGCTTCATTTACTGCATTTTTATATTTTCTCCTTTCATCAATTAAATTCAATATTTCTTCTGTTACCCAAGGATTTCTACTAGCCCTCATCTTTTTACCTAGTTCCTCCTCTGCTGCCTTCACCATTTATCCCTCAAAGCTACCCATTCTTCTTCTACTGTATTTCTTTCCCCCATTCCTGTCAATTGTTCCCTTATGCTCTCCCTGAAACTCTGTACAACCTCTGGTTCTTTCAGTTTATCCAGGTCCCATCTCCTTAAATTCCCGCCTTTTTGCAGTTTCTTCAGTTTTAATCTACAGTTCATAACCAATAGATTGTGGTCGGAGTCCACATCTGCCCCTGGAAATGTCTTACAATTTAAAACCTGGTTCCTAAATCTGTCTTACCATTATATAATCTATCTGAAACCTGTCAGTATCTCCAGGCTTCTTCCATGTATACGATCTTCTTTTATGATTCTTGAACCAAGTGTTAGCTATGATTAGGTTTTGCTCTGTGCAAAATTCTACCAGGCAGCTTCCTCTTTCGTTTCTTACCCCCAATCCATATTCACCTACTACGTTTTCTTCTCTCCCTTTTCCTACTGATGAATTCCAGTCACCCATGACTATTAAATTTTCATCTCCCTTCACTATCTGAATAATTTTTTATTTCATCATACATCTCTTCAATTTCTTCATCTGCAGAGCTAGTTGGCATACAAACTTGTGCTACTGTGGTAGGTGTGGGCTTCGTGGATGTAGTGTGTGTCAATTTTTACATTGTCAATGGCAAGTACTTATACACTGTTTACAAGTAAAGATTAGAAAGTTACGTTACTACTACAATGATCCATAACACAATATGATGAAATGAGAAACCTTACGCCTCCAGATTACAAAGTATAAAACATAGTAGATTAAATATGAAAAAGGTCATATAACCCAGATAATTAAATATAAGCAGTTAACACTAAAAGTGTTACATATATGGCAAGAATGTACAGCTTAATGTTCAATTTATACGATAATCCATCTATTTTAAGGCAGTTTCTCACTGTGTTTCATAAACTCTTTCAAACTGTAAAATGACATGGCTAAAAGAAATTGCCTCAGAAGCTCTTTAAATGTAGATTTGTTGGCTATTTCACATTTGATTTCTGGAGGAAGAGCATTAAATAACTTTATACCAGAGTACTGTACACCATTGTGCACAACCTTCAAATTTTTACCTTCAGTGTGGAAATCATGTTTCTTCCTTGTGTTGTACTGATGGTATTCACTGTTACATTTGTATAAATCAGTGTTTTTACTTATGAAACACATAAGTGAATATATGTATTGAGAAGTAGTTGTAAGAATTCCCAGATTCTGGAATAGGCTTATGTAACTGCATCTAGGGTCTACACTACACATCACTCTTACAACATGCTTCTGAGCAATGAATGTTTTCTTTGCAAGAGGTTGATTTCCCCAGAAAATAATTTTATATGCCACCAAAGGAATGGAAGTAACCATAGTATGCTGCTTTTTAAATTTTGAAATGTTTTCTGGCAGTATACCATCTAGCGAGATATCAAGAGTTTCAGAATACTTCTCAACAATCTCTTTACTCAGAACTACTCTCATTGGAGCAATGTTACTACACTGCCTCACTGATAAGTGTTTTGTGCATGCTTGGGGATGACTTAGCCCAGTCTAAGCTAGGAAGGTGGGAAGTCCCAAACTTATTTACCTTCCGTCTCATTTTATCCAACAAAATTTTACTGCTCGCTCTTCGATCAAACAAATCGAATCGGTACCCCCAGGCACCCATTTGAATCTCACAATTACACAGTTGCTTTTCTTCGTATGAAGTAAAAACTATTCATCCTCCAGGTTTCTCCCAGTGCGTATTTTTCATTTTATAGCACAAGGTCCCTGTACGTGTTTTGAATATTTGGGAGACTTTGTTTGATGACATCATCTTTCGCAAAGAGAACAATAGTACTCGAGAAAATTGTAATCTCGTAAAAGAGTTGTTGCAACGCTCATAATTGTTTTTAAATTAAGAATCAGTTCTGTACATCTACCATTCCTAAATCCGGCTTGGTACTCTTCTATATTAGATCCTACTTGTCTCTCTATTCTATTTTGCTTTATATACATTCTGTTGGTAGCAATTGCTGAAAGTTTGATGCAATGCATTACTTCAAAGCAAACTGTAAAAATTTGAAAATTGGCTGCAGTTTTTAAAGAAAATATGGTATGCTGACAGTTTTTTTCCCTGAATATCCTTTCGGACATGTAGTTTGTGAAAACATGTTAGAGTTGCCCAATTAAATTTTTGTAAATTAATTTTAATTAATGTTATTCTAATTTATAAAAATATTTTGGACAATTGTCACCCCCCCCCCCCCAAAAAAAATAATAGTTTTACCGCCCAAAAAAATCAGTTTTGAAAAATGAATGGCACTGTCCTGGAGAGAAATACACTTACTACCCAAGAGACATTAACAAGATAAGTACACATAACAATATCCAAATTGAACATAAATTGCAGTACATTACATGACATATGAACACCTTCTTACTTGTGCCATAACCAAATTAAGTGAATGTAAAAATACATAGCATTTTGTTTATAATATTTAAGTGTTTTGTCAAAAGCCAATATTGTCAACACTGCACAAAATGGTGGTGCTGCCGTCTGCATTAAAGTTGATTCGAAATTACACATGTGACATAACACTTTGATGCTCAGATATATATAATTTTTTTGAGAACCACTTTTGTTCCATCAACTTCGAGGACTCTTTGCTCAGAGAATAAGTATGGCAAGTTGCAGTGGTGATACCAACTTCGCTCAGAATACGAGGTGCGACAATAAAGTAATGAGGCTGATGTGAAAAAAATGTTGCTTACCGTTTTAGTCAAGTTTAGTGTTGTCTCCTTCAAAGTAGTTCCCTTGTGACTGCACACACTTTTTTCAGTGCTTCTACCATTCATGGCAACATTTCTGGAACTCATTTTCTGTAATATCCTCCAAGACCCTCGTCACAGCTTTTTGGACATCTTGTGTTGTTTGAAAATGGTGTCCCTTGACCGCCATTTTGACTCTTGGAAATAGGAAAGAGTCACACGGAGTGATATCTGGTGAATAAGGTGGCTGTGGTATTACTGAAATTTGTTTTGAGGTTAAAAATTGCTGTACTGACAGAGCAGTATGGGACCATTTTTGCACAAATCTTTCTCATACCAAGATCATCAGTTATTATTAGACGAAACATTTCTCAATTGATGTTCAGTTCTTCTGCAATCATTTTCACGGATAATCTTCGATCAGATTGTACGAGTTCACGCACCCTGGCCAAGTTGACATCCGTCCGTGAGGTTGATGGTCGTCCACTGTGGTCTTCATCTTCAACATTCGTTCTGCTTTCACTAAACATTTTATGCCAACAAAAAAACTTGAGCTCTTGACATAACCTCCTCTCCAAAACTCTTCTGAAGCTTGCCATAAGTTGTCGTAGCGTTTTCACCCAATTTAATGCAAAAAGAAATGGCATACCGTTGTGCAATATTATGCGGTTCAATTTCCACGACGAACGACACAAACATGTGTTAACTTATTACAGCACAACTCACGACTGAGCAGTTGCATCGATGTGCCGCTTGGACTAGAAGCAGCTTATAGACCAAGGTCAAAGATATTGTGCCTACGCAAGCCTGCAGGGTTGCTACATCTTACAAAGAAAATCAGTCTCGTTACTTTATTGTCACACCTCGTATGAGAGAAAGAAACATCAAACATAATTATCAGTTCAATAGAATGGGAGTGGTCCACGAGGATGCGTGAACCCTACTGTAACATCTCCTTCACAATTCACCTTCTCAAGAGCTCCCAAATACCAAGAACAGTCATATGCACATGCAACGTAGCAGTTGGGCTGCACAAGGCATTAGTGGTGGAAGTGCATCTGAGAAATCATGCACGGTGCTAAAATCCGTATCACAGCTCAGCCTTTTTGCTCCAATCTTGGTTGGTGATATTGGTACAATGTGATGCATAGATCGTGTTCCAGGAATTGTTTTTGCACTTGTGAAGTGCTGAGAAAGATAATGTCTGACTTATGGCATTTCATCTTTTGAAATATTGAGAACTGAGGTGCCTTGCAGGTTCCCGCAATAGAATTCAATTACCTGTGAAGTTGTAAGTATTTGATCTTTCTAAACTCTTTGGAAACTTGTTTTTGTGACAAGTGCCACCAATACCATCACAGGGATATTTGCCATGGCTGGTAGCAAAAAAGGACCAGCTGCACTTTATGTTAAAGTCATGTTCATGGTAGCAGATATTTCTGAAATTCTTAATAATTTTTATATTGTGCACCACAACAACAGCGAAATATTCAACATACCCAAGATGAATTCCTGGAAATTCACACTTTAAAAAAAATTCAGTACAGTCTTCTGAGTCTGGTACACCAATGCAACATCATGTTCTAGATCATCAGAAAAAATACAAATACTTTTTGCTTCAGCTGTTTGTCCTTTTTGTAATATACATGGGCAGTGTGAACAGTGCAGCTGCCATTGTTCCACTAGTACCCCTGTACTTCATCTTGAACAACAAACTTGAGATTTTCACTGAAATCCGTTAAAATTAACACTGATCCTTCATCAAGTGTTTCCTTCTTCATTTTCAGATAATCGGATTTTTATTGAGAAATAAGAGTGTGGAGTAAGTTTTTCAATTTTATTAATTAGTTTTTACAGAATTTTGATACAGAAGCAATTTGAACACTGTCATTCTATCGATTGATACCCATTGGCTGCACTAAACCACCTAATTAGGATCATAGTCTTCCATTGCATTTTGTAAGTGTGTTTGATGCAATGAACTGGTGGGACATTTTTCGCACAGATGAAACTTATAGGTTCAGTTACTGGTGGGACATTTTTCGCACAGATGAAACTTATAGGTTCAGTTACTTATATCACATGTTACTATTTTAATTATATCTTGGTATGTTTCCTTAGTAGAAATGGAATTTAGAAGCAATTTAAAGTTTTGGTGGTAAATGCACACACATACAGTATGTACTCCTGATGATCCTGCAAGTATACACTGTTTTGGTCGAAGAGAAGCAAATTTTGAGAATCCTTCTTTGTCTTCAATATACTTTTTTAATAGAGAGAATACAGTTCAGTTAAATTACTTAAAACAAGACACTTTTGTTATAGGTATTTTTGCTGGTGCTCACTTTGTCTTTTTTTTCCCCAGGCATTATTCTTGTGTTTTCGTCATCCAAATAAAAACTCTTTACTTTTTGCACTGTATCATCTGGCAATGTTTTTTCTTTTCTGCTCACACATCGATAAAATATCCTTCTCCATAACCCCCTGCAGGTCCGGGGTTAGAATAGGCCCGAGGTGCTCCTTCCTGTCATAAGAAGCAACTAAAAGAAGTCTCACATTTTGGACTTCACGTGGTAGCCCCCTGTAGAGTTTGACCTCCATTCTTCAAAATTTTTCCAAAGAGCGAGCCAGTTGGGGAAGGGCATCATGTCCATCGTGTGCTGAGACCTTTCACATCCTTCATTGACGTGGATCTGCACTTCGGCTCATTCTCCAGCTGTTGGGCAAGGTCACCCTTCTGGGTGCATTTTCCTCCATCCACTGTGCAGGAACGTTCTCTGTGCTGACAGTGATAATGGACTTGTTTACTTGTTTGCACCTGGTAGCCAGTCCGTTGTGGTGGGGCTGCCACATATCCTATTGGTTGTAGCCCCCTGACCACACAGGGGTTCTCTGCTGATGCCTTTGCCATTAACTCCCCATGTATGCCAAGGAGTAGATGCCCGTCACCCTGGGGCATCGGAACTCCCAGTAATGGCTGTCCTGCCAGCTGGCCTTTGCTGCGGCTAGGTGGCGCCCGTGGGGAGGGCCCCTGGTCAAAGTGGGTGGCATCAGGGCGGTTGACACGCCATGAAGCATACTACATCACCTCTTGCTGGTGGTCAACCACCAGCAGTCTCCAAGCATTCAAGGGCTCAATTTAATGCATGGAAGTATAACCACAACTCGTTTCCCCCCGACAATGCCATGGGGGGAACGCCAGGCTAAGGATGACAGTGAATCTTACTCACCCCGGTACCTAGTATGTACGAGAGCTGATGGGGAATCTTTTGTGTCGATGAAGCACCAGTTTTTTGTAGAACATTTGGAGGACAATTTTGGGGAGGTGGAAGGATTGTCCAAAATGCGGCAGGGTCAGTCTTAATAAAAACAGCCTCCTCTACACAGTCACAGGCATTACTCGCTTGTGACAAGCTGAGGCTGTTTGTTACTGTCACGCCCCATAGGAACGTAAATATGGCCCAGGGTATTATTTTCCACAGGGATCTTCTTTTGCAGTCTAACAACGAGCTGCACGCCAATTTACAGTGGGGAAGTGTTCATTTTGTCTGGCGCGTCCATTGGGGTCCGAGGTATAATCAGGTTGCCACCGTTGCCTTCATGCTGGCGACACATTACCCGAGAAGGTCAAAGTGATAGTCTACCGCTGTGATGTTACGCCATATATCCCTCCCCCGATGTGGTGCTTTAAGTGCTGGAAGTTCAGCAGTATGTCTTCCCACTGTACTTCCAGCGTCACCTGTCGAGGTTATGGACAAACCTTCATGTCCCAATATTCCCTACGACTGACCTACACTGAGGCTAAGAGGAAATTTAAATGCTGCACCCTGTGCCTATGACACCTTCCTTTGCCGCCGCTACGAGAACAGTTATCGCCCCATCAGTTCCGCCAATTCCAGTCGGATCTCAGAGCCGTAAAACTACACCTGCTACATTGATGGTGGGGGCACTTCCCTCCCTGTTGCTCCTGCACACCTACTTCCCGAGCAACTCCCACCATCGGGGGCATTAGTCCCACATTCGCAGATGGGGAACTGTAAGTCTTCTTCAGCTCCTCTTGCTGTGAAGTGGTCCCTTGGCTCACTCCCTTCCCAGGATCCTACCAGTTGCAAAGCGGACACCCACCAGTGGCTGAAGCACACACAGGTAGCTGGTTGTAGGGCTTCACGGTCCTCCTCAGTCCCTGAGACTGAACCAGTGAAGCCCTCCCAGCCCGAAAAACCTAAGGAGCAGTGAGAGAAACTAAAAAAGAAAAAGACCCGCAAGAACCAAGGCACTGAGATAGTACCCACGCGACCGCTACCTACAAGCCCTGCATCTGAGGATGAAGTGGTGATTGTTGTGTCTGCTGAGGACCTAGATCTCACTGGGCCCTTAGACAAAATGGATGTTGATCGCGCAGGTACTCATCCGGTGGCAGCAGGTGATCCTGAGGCATAGACTGCCTCATTGAATGTTTCGTGCCTTCCCAGTCTCACGATAACGTCATACTCTGGTGGAATTGCTGCGGTTTTTTCCACCACCTGGCTTAGCTACAGCAACTGTTAAGCTTAATATCTGCTTTCTGCATTGCCCTCCTGGAAACCTGTTTCCCTTCAATGTGGACCCCTGCCCTCCACGGCTATAGGGGATATTACAAGAACCGTAGCAAATATAATAGTGTCAGGTGGAGTGTGCGTCTATGTCCTGAACTCGGTATGTAGTGAACCTGTGCCCCCTTCAGATGCCTCTTGAAGCTGTGGCTGTCTGGATACGGACGATGCAGGAAATAACTGTCTGCAATGTATATCTCCCTCCAGATGATGCAGTACCCCTGAACGTATTGGCTACACTGATTCATCAACTCCCTACGCCTTTCCTACTTTTGGGAGAGTTTAACGCCCATAACCCCTTGCAGGGTGGCACCGTGCTTACTGACCGAGGTAGAGGTACCGAAAATTTACTGTCTCAACTTGACCTCTACCTCCTGAATACTGGGGTCGCCACACATTTCAGTGAGGCTCATGGTATTTACTCGGCCATTGATTTATTGCTTTGCAGCCCAGGACCTCTCCCATCTGTCCACTGGAGAGCCCATGATGGCTTGTGTCGTAGTGACCACTTCCCCATCTTCCTGTCACTCCCCGCAGCGTCATGCCCATGGCCGCCTACCCAGATGGGCTTTAAACAAGACAGACGGGGAAGCTTTCACCTCTGCTGTCTCCATTGAATCTCCCCCACATGGTACCATCGATATGGTGGTTGAGCTGGTCACTCGAAAGATCGTTTCTGCAGTGGAAACCGCGGTCTCTTGTTCGTTAGGGTGCCCCCAGTGAAAGTCAGTACCTTGCTGGTCACTGGAAATTGCTGAAGCCATTAAGGAGTGCAGGGGCTCTACAGTGACATAAGCGGCACCCTTCCATAGAGCACTTAAAAGATCTTAAATGGCTCTGTGCCTGCGTTCGCCACCTTATAAAAAGACGGAAACAGGAGAAGTATGTCTCGACCATTGGGTGCGATATGTCACCTTCCCAAGTCGGGACATAGAATGGACGTGTTTTTGGGTACCAGACCCCAACAGGTGTCCCTGGCATTACCATAAATGGCGTGTTTTGTACCGAAGGAAACATGATTGCCGAGCACTATGCTCGAGCCTCTGCATCGGCAAATTACCCCCAGCCTTTCGCAACCTCAAACGGCAGATGAAAGGGAAGGTCCCCGCGTTCACTACACGCCACAAAGAACCTTATAACGCCCTGTTTACAGAGTGAGAGCTCCTCAGCATCCTTGCAGTTTGCCTTGACACAGCTAATGGACCAGATCTGATCCACAGTCAGACACTTAAACATGTTTCATCCGACTACAAGCAATATCTCCTTGTCCTCTTCAACTGAATCTGGTTAGATGGTGTCTTTCCATTGCAAAGGCGGGAGAGCACCATCAACCCAGTGCTCAAAACCAGTAAAAACCCACTTGATGTGGATAGCTATCGGTCCATCAGCCTCACCAATGTTCTTTGTAAGCTGCTAGAGCTTATGGTGAGCCAGCGGTTGTGTTGGGTCCTGGAGTCACGTGGCCTACTGGCTCCATGCCAGGGAGGTTTCCGCCAGGGTCGCTCTACCACTGATAATCTTGTGTCCCTTGAGTCTGCCATCCGAACTGCCTTTTCCATATGCAAACACCTGTTTGCCGTCGTGTTTTATTTACGAAAAGCATACAAGATTACCTGGTGACATCATATCCTTGCCACATGGTATCAGTGGGGTCTCCAGGGCCCACTCCCGATTTTTATCCAAAACTTCTTGTCGCTCCATACTTTCCGTGTCCAAGTTAGTACCCCCCATATCCAGGAGAATGGGGTCCTCCAGGACTCTGTATTGAGTGTATCTCTAGTTTTAGTGGCCATTAACGGTCCAGCAGCAACTGTAGAGCCATCCATCTCACCTTCTCTGTATGCAGACGACGTCTGCATTTCGTACTGCTCCTCCAGTACTGAGTGATGCCTACAGGGAACCATCTTCAAGGTGCAGTCATGGGCTGTAGCCCACGGCTTCCAGTTTTCAGCTGCAAAGTTGTGTCGTGCACTTGTCGGCATCGTACCGTTCATCCGGAACCAGAATGTTTCCTTAATGATGATCCACTCACTGTAGTGGAGACATATCAACTCTTAGGACTGGTTTTCGACGTCCGATTGACTTGGCTTCCTCACCTTCGTCAACTTAAGTGGAAGTGCTGGCAACACCTCAATGTCCTCTGCTGCCTGAGCAACACCAACTGGGGTGCAGATCACTCTACGCCTTTCAATCCTGTCTTGATTATGGTAGTCTGGTTTATGGTTCAGCGGCACCCCCAGCGTTGCGTTTACTCGACCCAATGCACCACTGTGGTGTTTGCGTAGCAACAGGAGCTTTTAGGGTGAGTCCAGTGACCAGCATCCTGGTGGAGGCCGGAGTCCCTCCATTGACAGTCAGGCGTGCACAACTGCTGGCCAGTTACGTTGCACACATTCATAGTTCTCCTGAGCACCCGAATTATCGTCTCATTCTCCCAACCACTGCAGTTCGTCTCCCCCATCAGCGGCCCGGGTCAGGACTTACGATAGTGGTTCACGTCCAGTCCCTTCTGTCTGAACTGGAGTCCTTCCCTTTACCACCTCCACTTGAGGTCCATTCACTTACACCTCCATGGTGTAAACCTTGGCCAAAGCTTCGCCTGGACCTTTCACGTGGCCCCAAGGACCCCATTAACCCTGCGGCTCTTCGCTGTCATTTCCTCTTGATTCTCAACATGTACCTGGCCCACCAGTTTACACAAACATCTCAGTGGCTGGTGGTCACGTAGGCTTTGCGTATATTCATGGAGGACATACTGAACAGCACTCCTGCTGATGGCTGCAGTGTTTTCACTGCAGAGCTGGCGGCCATATCTCGTGCTCTTGAGCACATCTGTTCATTCCCTGTGGAAGTGTTTCTCCTGTGTACTGACTCCTTGAGCAGCCTACAAGCTATCGACCAGTGCTACCCTCATCATCCTGTGGTAGCATCCATTCAGGAGTCCATCTATGCCCTGGAACGGTCCCGTCGTTCAATGGTGTTTGTGTGGACCCCAGGCCACGTCGGAATCCCAGGAAATGAACTTGCCAACAGGCTACACAGAAACTGCTTCTGCAGATCGGCATCCCTGTAACTGACCTGTGTTCTGTCTTAGGCCACAGGATTTTTCAACTTTGGGATGGCATAACAGTAAACACAATACACTGCGTGTCATTAAGGAGACTACGAATGTGTGGAAGTCTCCGATGCAGTCCTCTCACATGGAATCACTTGTCCTCTGCCAGCTCCGCATTGGCCATACGTGGCTAACGCATGATTGCCTCCTCCGTCGCGAGGACCCACCTCGGTGTGACTGTGGCTCACAAATGACGGTTGTCCACTTCTTGCTGGACTGCCCACTTTTAGCCGCTCTGCGGCAGACTTTTAACTTTCCCAGCACTCTACCTTCGGTGTCGGGTGAAAATGCCTCGACAGAAGCTTTAGTTTTACATTTTATTCCTGAGGGTAGGTTTTATCATTTGATCTAAGTTTTAGCACATGTCCTTGGTCCCTCTGTCTTCTCCACCCTAGTGCTTTTAGGGTGGAAGTTGTAATGTATTGCAGAGTGGCTGGCTTCTCCTGTTTATTCTCATGGTCAGCCAGCCATGGTAATCTGCTCTCGTTTTGATCTCTTCTACATGTTTCTTGCATCTCTATGAGGTTTCCTTGTACGATTTTGTCCACTTTAGTGTTTGTTGCCCTTCTGTCATTCTTGTGATTTTCTCTTTTCTTCCAGCTGTGTTTTGTATGTCTCGATTATTCTACTCCCACCCTTGTGGAATTATTTTAATGGGAACAAGGGTCTGATGACCTATCAGTTTGGTCCCTTCCCACCTCTTTTAAACCAACCAACTCTTCTCCATTAAAAGAGCCCTTGCTTGTCATACCAAATATTCAGAAACCTGAAATTTGGAACTGACTTTTTGTTGAGGCCAAGTTGGCAGCACAAGAGTAAGTAACTGAATTTTTTCACCATTATTTGCATATTCAATTTTCTATTTGATTTTGTCCATGAGTTCATCATGATGTTTTACCTTTTCTTCTAGTTCTATTAAACCACTGTCAAGGACAGTGCTTGCATTAGCAGCCAGCTCAACTTCATATGTATGTGAAATTTTAGTTTTCAAAGCCCCAGCTGCTGATTCCAGTTTTTGTTTGGCTGTTGCTTACCGACTATGCTGAGCAACTGAATGCAGCATTGCAGGAGATACTCCTAAGCTAGTTAAGCTAGTATTGAGCACAGATTTTTCTGGAGTCTGCACCTTCACATTACTGTCATTTATATAGTCTGGTGATGAGTCGTCACTTGCTTGTTTTTCATTAATAAGTTTTATACAGGTTGGCCACATTTTCTCCCCAGGAATAATGCTAAAGCCTCTCATTTTGAAGGTCTTTGCCTTTCCTAAATTAATTTCACGCAATCCAGATGAAACAGATCATTTATGGCACTTGAAGAGATCACAGCAAATTTTCTTACGTAGAGAGAATCTGCGCAGGTACCTGTCCTTGTGTTTAACACACACACACACACACACACACACACACACATGAAACACTTAAATCACAGAATGAATGACTATTGCTTCATCATAATAAAAGTTCTTGTTCTTCACTAGTCAGTTCATTCACACAAGTCAGGACATTATCACACATATCTTGCAGATACTTTCCAAGAAAACACTGCCTGCTTGTACTTTCCATACTGCTTCAGTCATAAAACCAATATTTGTCGTAAACAATTTAAAAGATGATTGTTTCATTACAAAAGTATTTCACATTGTTATTGTAACATTAGGGGACTTTCGGTTTGGAATGAATACTTAAAAACTGCAACAATTGAATTTTTAACCAGTAATTGACTCTGGGTACAACTCAGTACATGACTCTGGGTTCAACTCAGTACAAGAGCTCAGAACTGCATGCTCAGTGAATACATGACCCAAAACAAAAGGAACCGGATGATGCAATACATGTAGTGGCAATAAAACAGTGTTCTCAGATATTATTTTTTCCTGGGGAAATTCAGTGTAGCCAAATTCAGCAATTCAGTGGTGACATCGTAGTCATGAATTAGCAACTTTAACATTTCTTGTATTGTAACGTTGTTTTTCACACTTCCCATTGTTTCTACAAACTGATTCTTTTTGTGTGACATAATGGAATATTTATAATAATATTGTAAATTTTCAAAAGGTATCCATGTGGGGTTCTACCTTTAAAAAATTATAATGTCCATGCATGGATTTTGTTCAAAAGAAATTATTTACAATTTTTTTCTGAGATGTATATGATATATATTCACTACAAGAAGCATGACTATAAAAATATAAACCTTCCTCTTTGGGGGGAATCAAGCTTTCACTGCAAAAACTGTAGGAACTATTACATTTTTAAATTATAAAAGAGCTCATCTATGAAAGCCTGAATTCCTGAATCTATACAACTTCTTTTTATCATAAGTGAAAAAGTAATTGACTTGCAACAGTTACATTTTGGAAATGTGAATATATCTAGATAAACTTGCATTACACAAAATGTCAAGGATTTTCGTGATGATGGGTGTCATTTCCTAAAATTTCTGGATGATTTGATGTGGAATCACCCTCTTGTTTTTCCATTTTAGCGACAACTTGATGTGCTTCAGGCACAAAAATCACATTGTCAAGTCCTAAATAAAGTAAAGAAATAAAATTAATAAGCATTCAGCTTCACAAAAATTATGTAGCAGTCTCGAGTACAGTTAAATGGTTAAATTGAGCAATGAACCTGTCACAAACAGGTTTAAAATCACCAAATAAAAAGCAAAATGGATATTTAAACACTGCAGACATAATCAACAAAATTTCAAATTTTAGGTGCAATTTTTGCACCTTACCCAAAGAGACACCAAAATGAAAATAAGTTTATCTAATAGAATGAAATATGCTCTGTTGAGGGGTGTTAATGAATGTAATGTGGTAGGTGTCCATTTTGAGGCACATGACTTTGAACACACATATATTTTGATACATTCATGTTTTTTAGCAAATTTACAGGATGGTAGCACAGAAATTAAACACACAAGCCAGACCCAAATGTGTGATGTACTAAACACCCAGACAGACAGTAGTTTGGCAAAAGACTAGGGACATAACACAGTTTCTCCACTACTTATGCCTCGTTAAAATATGGGACAAATTTCTCGTGACATGATTTGGTGCCCTCTTTGAACTTAGATTATGCCAAATGCATTGCTTTCTGAACTCTACTTCCATCATTTGTGTGTAGAGCACAAGAAGTTGTACCACTATACCCAGAAGCAAGAGTCTAGCTCTTTTACATTAGGAACAGTGGAATGCCAAACTTGAAGATTTCTTCACGACTTTTTGGTCTCTGTAAAAGTGGTCTTCACAAAAGTGGCTCTAGCACCTCAACCAAGCTACAGGTGAGCCTGAAACTTTGCATAAGTTCATGTAGCGCCCTCAGGTATATACTGTACAAATTTCATCAAAATTGAAGATGGCTGTGCTGGGAGCATGTTCTAAACTGGGACACTTGACACGGAATGACACCACTGTCAACTCTGTCATGTATTCATTGAAAGTGTGATCAAAATGCAATTATTTTTAAGTGGGTATTAGTTAAGTATAGTGGCTGGAAGAACCATAGTTTTGCAGGCATTACAGAAGTGTCCGATTCCACCTGTCTTCTTTGACCCATGATGCCATCAATATGGCGGAAATGGCTACTTCCAGCTTATACAAAATGACTACAATGATGTCACTACATATACACACCAATAAACGCGAACAATAATAAAAATGACATGATGATGACTCACTCCAAAAATAAAATGAAACTTAATGGGACAACCATGGAAAATTGGGCGTTTAGGGCGGGGACAAGCTAAATATACACCAGTGAAAAAAGACGGCACAATCTCAAAACAAATAATATAAAAAGAATTAAATTACTAAATTCCACTACACCAACAGGAATTGGACATTTTCCTCGACGTATATAGCTCGGCAAAAAAAAAAAAAACCTAGTCCCAAAAAGTCGAATTGGAAACTTCCTACTTCCTTTGATGTATACAGCTCAACCACAGCTTCCAATACCAAAAAACCAACAGCCACAACTCCGAAAAGTGGAACCAAAACCAACTCAAAAACCCAAATACCCCATATTCACGACATCAATTAAAACACAACTGACTTTCCATAAATATACAACACACAAAACATCATAATTACTGTAGAATAAAACCAAAACAAATATTACGTACCAACAAATGCCTCTGAGAGACGCACACACACCGACAATGCCACATGTCCATGGTGACCAAAATCTGCAGAATCTGGATGATAGTCATTGTACCATCACCTATCTCAAAATGTAGCAATACACTCATGAACTTAACTGCCTTATCTGTACCTAACAAAAAAAGCAATAAAAAAATTAGAGTTCTTTCCCCACAACAAACACCAAACTAATCAGGCCCAAGAAAAACGCCAAATGCATAAACAAAAAAATCCTTAATAACTCACTGAAAACACTTCTTCAACACTTGTTATAGCAACAAAAACATAAACTCAGAACCACGTTAGCATGATGACAACGAAAACTCAAATGAACCCAATACCACGTGTTAAACTCAGCATGTCCACCTCCACCTCCAGAGGGCACCATCAAATATAACAACACAACATCTACAAACACAACCAACTCAAAAACTCCGTGCTGTAGTGACGTCACACACCACAACACTATTATGTCAAGGGTCAGAGCAGACGGGTGAAATCACACACTTCCATTGACCCTTTTTGAATGGATGAGTACATGATAATCAGCAAAAAATATAGTAGTGGTAATACAGGACTAGAAAATAAGAATATGTGGAACCAATATGAATAGGGAATGCGTTACAATTACAGACATAGACTAGAACCCAACACTCACAACAGTAGTATAAGTTTATGTGCCTGCTAACTCCACAGATGATGATTTGGGGAGAAATATTTAATGAGATAAGATCTTCAGATAGTTAAGGGAGATGAATTTTTATTTGTGATGAGGGACTGAAATTAAATACTGGGGAAGGTAGGAAGGGGGGGGGGGGGATTGGCATGAAAGAAGATTGTATATGTGAAAGAATCCTGGAGACACCAGAATGCTGCCGGTAGATTACATAATGGTAGGAAAGAGAATTAGAAATCAGACTTTTTTTTTTTAACTTCAGAAATTTTCCTCAAGCAGACATGGACTGAGTCCATAGCTCTTGTTCATGAACTCCGGATTAAAACTGAAGAATATACTTGGGAAATTCAGGAGATAGGGCTGGGATAAACTAAAAGAACTAGAGGTTTCTAAAAGATTCAAAAAGAGAATTAAGCAACAATTGGCTGGAACAGGTGAGTAAATACAATACAAGTCAAAGAAAATTATGAAAGCAGGAAGTCAAATAGGCAAAATCCAATTTCCAGTAGAAATTCTTGTATAACACACAAACATACTGAATTTTTTGTACAAAAGGAGAAAATATAAATATCTGGCTGGAAAGAGGAATTTACATCTAAGGTATGAGGTTGGCAAGTAATGAAAAATAGCGAACCAGGAATGGCTAGAGGAGAAATGCAAAGCTGTCGATGTATGTGTGATTGTTGGAATGATAGAGGTCACCAATAGGAAAATGATGGAAACCTTTGGAGAAAAGAAAAGGACCTGTATCTATATAAAGAGCTCAAATGGAAAGCCAGTACTAAGCAAAGAAGGGAAGGCTGAAATGTGAATGAAATATATAGGACTGTTCAAAGGAAAGTAACTTCAAGTTGGTATTATGGAAGGCAAGGGGAAGTAGATGAAGTGATGGGGCATGTACTGCTAGGAGAACTTGACAGAGCACTGTAAGCCCTAAGTCAGAACAATTTTCTTGGAGTAGATAATATGCCTTCTGAATTACTGACATTCTTGGACAGCCAGCCATGGCTATATTATTCTGTCTAGTCTGCAAGATACATGAGACAGGTGAAATAACCTCAGAACATAAAGGAGAATGTAATAATCCCAGTTCCAAGAATGATAGGTGCTGCCAGTTGTGAATATTTCAGAACCATCAGTTGACTAAGCCATGACTGCAGACTACTACAAGAAATTATTTATGTTAAAATCTAAAGGCAAGTGGAAGGCAACATTGGAGACAGGTTTGGGTTCCAGAGGCATGTTGGGACACACAGAGCAATACCAACCCTGTGACTTGACTCAAAAGGCAGAAGGAAGTAATGCAATCTGCCTTTACATCATTTGGAGAATTTAAAAAAATAAAAAAAAAAAAACTTTTGACAGTGTTGACGGGAATAAATTTTTTGAAATGCAGAAGCTAACTGGGATGAAATACTGACAGCAAAAGGTTATTTTCAACTTGTACAGAAACCAGACTATAATTTTAAGAGCCGAAGGACATGAAAGGGAGGCAGTAACTGAGATGATGGTGAAAGAGAGTTGTAGCCTATCTCATGTGTTTCACAACATTTATGTTGAGATAGAAATAAAGGAACCCAAGGGGAGATTTGAAAGGGAATTAAGCTTCAGTTGAGATTACCAGTGACATTTTAATTCTGTCAGACAGCAAAGGACCTGGTAATCAGTCGAACAGAATTGATAGTGACTTGAAAAGAGTTTATAAAGAGAATGTCAACAAAATTAAAACAAAGGTAGTGGAGTAGAGTTGAATTAAATAGGGTGATGCTGAGGGTATTAGATTAGGAAATGATACACTAAAAGTCATGGATGAGCTTTGCCATTTGGGCAGAAAAATAAAGAGGATATAAAATGTGGAATGACTGTCGAAAGAAAAGCATTTCTGACAAAGAAAACATTATTAGGAAGTGCTGTTTGATAATGTTTGTCTGTATATAGCATGGCCCTATATTGAAGTGAAAAGTAGGCAGTAAGCAATATAGACATGAAAATAATAGAAGCTTGTGAAATATAGTGCTGCCAAAGAATAATGAAGATAGGATGAGCCACTCACATAACTAATGATAAAGTACTGAATTGAACTGCGGAAAAGATATTATTACATCACAACTTGGCGAAAAGAAGAGATCGGTTGATTTGGTATATTCTGAGGCATCAAAGGATAGTCAGTTTGGTTATGGAGTAAAATTTGTAGAGGAAGACCTATGTTTGGTTGCAGTAAGCTGGTTAAACTAGATGTAGGTTGCAATAATTATGCAAAGGCTTAACAGGGTAGAAAATGGAAAAAAAAAGGTGCATCAAACCAGTCTTCAACCTGAAGATCGCAGTTTTTGTTCCTAATTACACTCATAACATACATGCGCCATGATCAGTGCACTCGTGAGCTTGCGTCGATTACAAGGAAGTGGAGTTGTGCTCAGTGCTCCATGATGTAGAATGGAATAGGGAAGTACACTGTCTGACAAAAAAAGAGGTTAAGCACCCAGAAAGGGAGAAAGAAATGAAATTCCACAAATTGAGAGGGTTTGTGATGTTACGTCAATGATTACCAAATAGTCAAACTTCAAAGAACTTGACAGTAGGAGCCCACCTATCAGTATGTCACTGCACTCCATCTGGCCTGGATGCATGCACTAATTCATTGGAAAGGGTATAATAAAGCCATAGTACCCTTTCCTGAGCCAAGTCGGCCCACAACTTTTGTAACTGGTTCGTGATGTCCTTGGTACTGGCACTGGATCAGAGTTGATGTCTGTTGCATGTTTCATTAGGGTAGGTCTGGGGATCTTGCTGCCCATGTGAGCACCTTATGCCGGCAGTTTGTGGAAACACGTCTCATGTATGATCAAGTATTGTCGTGTTGGAAAATGACACCGAGATACTGTCACATGAGAGGTGACACGTGAAGACTGTGTACGTCCGTGACATAGCATTGTTCCATTTGACTTCCTTCAGTCACTACCAGCCATGACCTAAATCACACTGTCTCTCTACACTGTGACACCAGGAGTAAAAGTACTGTGCCAGAACAAAACATTGAAGACTGGACCTCTCGCTAGGTTGCAGCTATACTTGCCAAGGATTATCCAGCATACTACACTACTACAATTTATTGCTGAACACAATACAGTGCCATTCATCAGCATCCGTACTTGCTGGCCACAGCACCATTCGAAACATGGCCATTTTTGTGGTGTTATTGGCAGCCTGTGTGTGTAATTCCCTAGTCTGGCTGCCACTAGTCTCCAACCAGTGGTGGGGGATGACAGAATATTCCAGGGAGTCCATTACGTGTTCTCGGGTGGTAGGCACAGTGTGAAGGGGTCATGATGTGCTCCATGCACAATATGGTGATCCTACCATGTGGTGTCGAGACATGATCGACTGGGATCTTGATGATGCATATGCCTGCCCTCATATTCCCATGCAATCCGACATTCCCATGCAATTCGACATTGGAATGCTGTCACACCTGAATGCCCCACACATCTGGATACTGCACGATGTGACCAGCTGGCCAAATGTCAACACACAATGAGGTCCCTATCAGACTCTTATCAGGTGCTGATAATGCTGTGTCACAGGCGCACGTGGCATCTTCGTGTGCTTCAGTGGTCGCTAAGTCTGATGCTGTTCACTCCCCTTATTTACCCTACGAGGCCTGGTAACAATAGTAAACATGAACAACACTAATGCACTCCAGTGGCTGCTCTACCTATCACAGAGAATTGTAACTTTAAATCATTTACATACCTGCTTATAGTGTGTATGAGTAAGAAGTTACATTGATATCAGACCATGTCTTCTGGGTGCTTAACTCCTTTTGCCAGGCAGTGTAGAACAGGAAGATGGAAAATCCAAAGAGGAGAGAATGAGTGCAGGTTGAGTGAAGTTACAGTTACTGGGCAGGGGTCTGTGTGGGACAGGGAGATTGGGGGTTTAGAGGATTGAAGGATATGTTGCAAAGACAATCCCCATCTATGTAATTCAGAAAAGCTGGTGTTAGGAGATGATCAAAATGGCTTAGGTTGAAAAACAGTCATTGAAATCAAAGCAAGTTCTGAGCAGCATTTTCTGTCATTGAATGCTCAACTCTGTCCTCAGCCACGGGTTGCTGGACAGCTGTTTGGTGGTATTGTCCACATGAAATACTGTCAAGTTACAGGAGTACTGTTATGTGATAAGACTGATTCCACAGGTGACACTGCTTCTGATAGGATAAGATGTGCCTGTGATGGGGCTGCAGTAATATGTGCTGAATAGATGTATAGGACAGTCTTGCACCTGGGTCTTCCACAAAATATGACCTATGTGGCAAGAGATTGGTAGTCGATGCAGCATAAAGATGGCCTAGGTAATTTTGTAGATTGGAGAGGTGGTGGAGTATCCCTGAAGGAAGGATGCAAAAGATTGTGGCTGACTAAAATTTGGACTTCTCGTGACCAACTCTAACGAAGACAAGTATAAAACAATGTTTGAGAATTGTGTGAAACTCTATTGCAAACTTCAAGTTGTGTGGCATTCTCACTAAGACATGGTAACAGTAATAATGGTGGTGGAGATACTATCGTGAGATCCACCAAGTAATTCAGATTAAATGGCTGATAGAATAAGTTGAAACACAGTTTTATCTAAAGTGCCAAAGAATAGTATCTGTTTCATAGAGCAAGTTGTTTTATGTTGTTCTTAATGAAAATGGTAGTGCTATTACTAGAATCAGTTGAGTGTTAAAATCACTGATTAGGCTCAGGGTGTGTTCATAAAGTAACACAAGTGGTGTTGTAAGAAAAAATTATTCAAGATATAATTACAAAGCCAGGGCAGAAAGGCAGTCTGTATCGGTTGTAATGTCATCTGTCAAATTGGACTAATGCTTGTACATGCCCGAGTTAGATTGGAATATGTGTCATTATAATTACATTCAGTCTACGTGACTACTTGTAACAGTATGTAATTGTGGATCTGTAATTGTTGACAACTGTGACATGGCATTTGATCAGTGTGCTGTTTCTATGCCTAATTCTTATTTATAGCACTGATGACAGCTGCACTGTCAATTGAAATCTAGATCTGCAATGCAGTTAAAAGAGAGAAGGCTTGCTGAATCAGTTGATTTGTATCAGTGTAACTCTTGCCAAGTTTGGCACAGAACTTGAACACATACCATTGTTCAATCATTTACTCCATTACAGATGAAGACACAGTCTCAGAGATGAGTTTCACTGAATGAAAAAGACGCTGACACAACCACTGCTCAGACCAGACTGACTTGGGGTGCATTGTGAACCTGATGCATCCTCCTCTCTTCCTCCTTCCCCTTCAGAGTCTAGCCCAAATGATCCAAATGCACTGCTACACACGGTCACTTCACAGTGAAATCACTTGAAATACTTTATGAACACTCCCTGTATACACATTGCATCTCAAGTCACTAATTTGAATGGTCATAGAAGACAATCGCAATGTGTTAGTAACACTTCAGAGTGGCAGAAAAGAAGTGAGGATAGAATCCAGATTTCCACATGTTCAAAGAAAGGAGTTAACTGTTGGCAGCAAGATCATTAGAAATGGTACCTGGTGGAACACACAACTGAAATCAAGGCTACTGAGCAATTTCTTATCTTTCTCTGAAGTGAAATTCCTGCAACTGTGGGACTATCCCCCTCATTCGTACCAACAGACTGGGCGTTGTTATGACTATCATAGTGAACTTAACAACATTGTGTTTGCTAGTATACAAGGTGATACTGCTAAGCTATTCTTCCCAGTTGTTTCTTGAACTGTTAAAGATAGCATAATTCTATTTTCCCTGAATGAATTATGATAAATGTCTTCACTAAAGGATGCATATTCTCTTTGCATAACTGTTTTCTTTTTCAGGTAGAATTATATTAATTTCTGCTGCTAGTCTCATAGTTCTAAATGATGAATTCAGTGACACTTCACTCTTCAGAATCTGATTAGTAGTTTTGGAGACATTACAATATTTGGAACTTAGGATATTTCTGTTTTGCACTGGAAACCAGTTGTTACCTCATGTAGAAGTTCGCGTCGTTATACGGAACTGTCATGTCAGGCTGATGGTGTGCTTTGGCCTGATGTATCTAAGGGAGACTACTTAAAAAATTGGAATAGTGGAGAAAAGTTTGATTTAAAACTGATACTAATAACACAAGGCTATGATGATTCGACTGACACACGAATGGGAATGCAAAGAATGTATCATGTAAGGATGAGCAGGCCATCTGATAACACCCACATGTCATATCCATTGACCAGAAAAGAGTTAGCTGAATGCTTTCCTAGAACCAGATGTTCACTCTACAACCTCTGATGTTGAACCTGTCTCGGCCAGCATGGGTTCTCAACTACTTACAGAATTCCGTGTGTTTTCTGCAGCTTAATCTGCTGATAAAGTGACTCGTGATACAGATGGAAGCTGTGTGGGTGCAAAATGCAAACACTAGTCTGACTTACTCCGGAGGCACTCACAATATATTTTCACCTAAGATGTGGATTATGAGCAACAGATGCCGGAACATTTTGTTTTCTCCTTACCCTCTGCCTAATAGAACAGTGCCCTTCCAACATAAGCTTTTTGCACATTCGCTGAATTGTCGTTCTTGTCAGTCACTGTCAGTCTGGATATCTTTGCACATACGACTTAACTGTTTGCATTGTGTTCCATCTGCATTAAAGTAGTAGTATATCCAGTTTCTCTTGGTTTTTGAAAGGCTATTTTTTCAAACAACCAACACTCAACACATGTGAACGGCATATACAGAATGAAAGTGATATTTGTTTTGTGCTGCTTTTACACAGGTATTGTAGTGGTGCAAACAGTCTGTTTCTTCAATATCTGGCATGACGGTTTTCCTTATTTGGGTACAAAGTTACCAACTTCCACATAAAATAGCAATCGATTTAATGTTCAAAATGGTCAAATCTTAAGTTCTAAATGTTTTAATTGCTCCAAAACTGGTAATCAGATTTTGAAGGGTAAAATACCATTGAGCTTGTCTCTCTTAGAATTACAATATTACGATTTTCATTTTAAAAAGTGAAGTTAATTCTGATATCTCTGTAATAAATATATTTATGCAAAGAAACTGCATATTTTTTAATGAGGACCACCTCACAATTCATCCAGGTGAAAACAAAACTAAAATCTATTAAATGGTTCCTGGAATACTGGAGCTGATCAGCTTAGCTGAATCACCATCTATAATGTGGTTGGCATGTAATAGGTCATGTGTGGTAGTTATGTAGGACAAGTTTCATATCGTTGATGGTTTTAGTATTAGGGTTGACTCTAATTTATATACCCGACAGGAATGGAAGTACTCGGTGCAGCCAAACTACGACAAATCTGAAGTTCTGTAATTAATGAACTGTCATAGGCTGTCAAATAATCTGTGAAAAACAGAGTGCCCAATAATAACTAGTGCAATAAATGAAGTCTCGTAAATGAAGACTAATCCACTCCGAGGGGACTCCGAGTAACAGCCGAGGCCATAGTATGTGCAGTTGTTCCTATACTCATCAGTGATACCAGTAGGCTTCAGATAAACGATCTAGTGTATCTCTGTGTAGCAGATTCTGATGTTATTGTATGATGCTGGGCACAGGCAGTGCTGATGCTCTAATGCAGGTTCAACATCAGAGGTTGTAGAGTGAAAATCTGGTTGCTAGTGGAATTTGCTCTTTTTGAAGGGGGTGCTACCTAGATATTATCATCAGTGTCACCTATTCCGAAGCACATATCTGTATATGTCAAAGCAATTAGATACCTACCCCTTATAACCAGCCCATTGGGTTGCTAGTGATCTGGATGGTATCTGTATTGATGGATGCATGTATCTCCACTAGTGCCATTGGAATAGTGGGTGGCAGTTACTGTGTTGGCACACTGTCCTGCAGCATTGGTGGCAGCTGTGGTACAGTGGCCATATCTACAGAGATCAAATGGCAATAAAGGACATTCAAAACCAGCATAGTCTGAAGATGCCCTCATTAGGTTCTGTGCAATATATCGCCCCACACTCGATCCCCATTATACGACTGACAAGGTGGTTAGTGGTTGCAGGCACACACCGTGACTAGACCTGCTTTGCCTTGCATATTGAATGCAGGCAACACAGTAATGCCCATACTACTATACAAGTTATGACCTCTAGACAATTAGCCAGGGCTTTGTTGTGGCCAAAAAGGAATGATAGTTGACATGCAACTGGTACTGTTGGGAAACATGGTCCAAAGTTTAGGTTAGGTTGTAAGTTGACAGTTTTTTAATTGGTGAAGTGGTATTGAATGCTTCAGTTAATCCAAAATACATTTATAAGATCGTGAATGTGATTCACTGTGGAAGGAAGAATTAAGCAACTGGAAGATGGAGTAGCTTATCTAATGTGGAAATGGAGTAAAATTAAATTTATACAGGAGAATAAACTCTTAATTTTATCATGTAATAATGCATTGTGTTTTGTTTCTTATAGAGTACAGCATTGGCCATAGGATGGTGCATGAGCCAGCCATTTTTCCGAAAGTGCATTCTACCGTCTGATGGAAATAAATTTGATAAAGCAGGACTTGCTCCCAATTTGACAAGAACGGTATTTGCTCAGCCGAGTACTGAAATAAATAAAACTAACAGAAGCTTCAGTTATGAAGTGACAAGAAGTACCATTGCACAACCAATTGTTGGAGTAGCTAAAAAAGACAGTCTCTCCACTCAGACTACAGCTCACAGAGTTGAAAATAGTGCATGCAGTACACTAACAGTGCAAGAGGTAAGAAAGTGCACACTATGTTCATAATCTGTTTCTTTACATATATTTAATGAAATCCATAGTCATTATATCTTATAAGCAGATTGGAATCGGTTAAGAGTTAAAAGTAATTTTGCTCACATTCATTCTACTTTGTATAATGTGGTCCAAATAAAGACAATTATTTGATGATTTTTGTATGTATATGGCACGATTTACTCAGCCAGTTACAAGGGGACTTGCAGTTTAATGTGGGTTCTGAATTGCTGTACAGCTTGGCATCTTTTGCATTAACAAAAATTGCTAGAGCTGAAAGAAGTGAAAAATGACACACAACTCGTAGAACTGACTGGGGGTCAAAACTAAGACATTTGGATCTGTAGTGTGACACTTTGCCAGAGAGCCAAAAAGATTTTTTATACTTAAGAGCTATATTACATGTTTTCAGCTCTACAGCAGGTTGGCCCTTGTGTGTGATGGTTCCATAATGAGTAACAGAGAGTTTGAGAGTATTGTCATTGTAATTAAGATATGTAAGAAAAATTTAGAGTAGGAATTAAAATCCATGGAGAAGAAATAAAAACTTTGAGGTTTGCTGATGACATTGTAATTCTGTCAAACAGCAAAGGACCTGGAAGAGCAGTTGAATGGAATGGATGGTCTTCAAAGGAGTATATAAGATGAAATTCTACAAAAGCAAAACGAGGATAATAAAATGTAGTATAATTAAATCAGGTGATGCTGAGGGAAATAGATAAGGAAATCAGACATTTAAAGTAGTAGATGAGTTTTGCTATTTAGGGAGCAAAATAACTGATGATGGTAAAAGTAGAGAGGATATAAAATGTAGACTGGCAATGGCAAGAAAAGTGTTTCCTGAAGAAGAGAAATTTGTTAACATTGAGTATAGATTCAAGTGTCAGGAAGTCTTTCCTAAAAGTATTTGTATGGAGTGTAGCCATGTATGGATGTAAAACATGGATGATAAATAGTTTAGACAAGAAGAGAATAGAAGCTTTCGAAATGTGCTACAGAATAATGCTGAAGATTAGATGGGTAGATCACGTAACTAATGAGAAGGTACTGAATAGAATTGGGGAGAAGAGGAATTTGTGGCACGAGTTGACAAGAAGGGGTCAGTTGGCAGGACATGTTTTGAGGCATCAAGGGATCACCAAGTTTGTATTGGAGGGCTGCATGGATGGTAAAAATCGTATAGGGAGACCAAGAGATGAATACACTAAGCAGATTCAGAAGGATGTAGGATGCAGTAGTTACTTGGAGATGAAGAAGCTTGCACAGGATAGAGTAGCACACATGGAGAGGTACATTAAACCAGTCTCTGGATTGAAGACCACAACAACAGTTAAGATAGTCACATTCTTCAGAAAAGTACATTAAAGGTACATCTTCCTCAGCTGTGGTTATTAATATTCTTCAGAAAAGTACATTAAAGGTACATCTCCCTCAGCTGTGGTTATTAATGTTAATATGAAAATGAATGAGAACAAACTGCCTTCAGTCACAAATTGATTTTTATTCCAATACATGATGCATTTCAAGCCCTTGGGGGCTGTAGTTGAGCTGCCCCCCCCCCCCTTTCCCAGGGTTCAAAATGCATTGTGTATTGCAATAAAATTCAATATTTGTGACTGAAGATGTTGGTTTTCTTTTTTACAGAAGTAATACTATCACAGCAGTAACATTGCCAGTAATGGACGTAATTAGGTGGTAATATATGTGGAAGAGGTGTTGGCTCTCCTCTTAAGTCTCACTTTATTATCTCATCAACTATGATACTTCATGGGCCACTGTACCATGGAAAGATGACACTGATAATTAGTTATTTTTTCAGCAAATGAATCATGATTAACTATTTAATGCTTGATCCTTGTAGTATTAAAAGCTGAAAAGTTCCAGATAAACACTTACCTCTGTTGCATTGTGTACAAATCTACCAAAATTGACAAAACCCTTTTAAGATTTTTACAAAACAATGGGTCATAGCATTAGATGTTATGTCATGAATTGATGATCTGTGGTTGGCGTCACTTCTCTGATGACCAAGAAACACAGATTTGGATGTGGAATGAAATAAATCTTTTTGTTAACTAGTTTTAAAATCTTGGTTTAGTTAAACTCATTTTAAGTAAAAATCTCAAATTAACTTAAACCTGACTGTATATGTCTGTGTGGAGAGAAATCCTTGGTTTTAGTTGGAGTATCATCAGACTTTAACTACCATAAGACTTGTGTATTGTATTAAAAGCACTCTCATACAATATGAGAGTACATTTTAACAAAATGAGAGGTTGTCAAGATGCAACCTGCCTCTCATGTAGAATCCACTATAGGAATACTGACTTCTACTCTCACTACACTGTACAAACTACATTGGATGAAATAGAGCTATGGGGGAAGTTGAGATTAAGAGCAAACGATGCAGCACATTATTAGTCTGTTTCTGCCCACTTATTATTCAACATAAGCTCCATTGCTGTCTGCAGCCTAGTTATGCATAAAAACAAACAAGTAAGTGGCTTTTACAAAGATTGCAGATAGACTACCATACAAATGACATGGACTAGATTTAGGATGTCACATTCATTTTGCACATCCTCTGCATGTGCCCATGAAAAGTCCAAACACTAGTTGCAACATTCAACATATAAAAACATAACATTGCTAATCATAGTAAATTTGGAAGAAAGTACTATGAGATGTGACACTGATGTGTCACTTAATACGAGCACATATGGAGCATTGCTCATTGCTTTCCACATTAGTGTTGGTTAAAACTCAACCTTATGTGTATATGTTAACAAGGACAACTGCTGTGGCATTTTCTAACTTTATGAACTCTCCATACTTTGAATAACAGTTTGTGCACATCTTCACAAACATTCAGAAATAATTTGTTTTATGGTTGTTTTAGTTAATATTGAAGTAATAATGTTTGCATATCATTGTGTAATAATTAATAAACAAATTAAGTTTCACTGTAGTATCTGTCTTACATTGTCATTGGCTTTAGTTAACAGTTGTCAGTAATTTTTGGCAGTTTGAGCATGACATCAGTAGCCTTTCTACCCCTAGTAGCTGTAATGGTCAACATTCACTGTCACATTTTTGCAGCCACATTACTCCACTCTCAGGTGGTAACAAGCCTCCTGTCACTGAATAGAGTTGTATGCTTGATGTCAAATGAGGTGAACCCCATAAAGTCCTGCTCTGCCAGTGTTCTTCAGTAAAATTTTTCCTGTTGGACTGGAGATGTCTTACAACAAGCTATATTAGACTGTAAAAGTATAACAATGTAGCAAAAAAAAAAAAAAAAAAAATTGCGAGCTCTCTGATGGAGACATCACAAGAAGCCAGTTTCTCCTCTTCCAGCTCACTTAGTACATTACAGTCTGTCCAGCAAAAATACCCAGCTCTCAGAATAATTCATAATTATCCAGGTTATGCACCAGTGTTTACAAATAACAAGTCATGGTGATGTACGTTGGTAGGTTACCACATGACACCTCAACAGACAAGTTTTAGTGTATACAATAACAGAGAATCACTTCTTTGCTGATAAAAAGATCAATAGAGTATCACTGAGAAGAAAAGTTAGTGAATTCTGAAAACAGTAAACTGTGATATAATGTAGACACTTCAACATAAGCTGGCCACTAGCATGAACAAATGCAGACTTAATCTGCCGTGGTAAGAGGAGCAATTCAGGGGAATAAATCCCACCTGCCTCTTACACAGCTAGCAACCTACATTTGTGGTTTATGCTTCTCTAAAAGTGAAGCTGTCACATCGTGATGGTAACAATCGCTGATTATTTTAAGGGTTGTAGAAGTAGCACCAGAACCCCATGATGGACCTGGAGTATCTTCTTCACTCATTTTGAAATAAGAAAAGAAAGCAGTGAGGAACACACAACACAATGTAAAGTGGACTACACAGACTGTTTGGTAATGATTACCCCAATCTCTTGCTGAGATTGGCAGTGCCGTAAATGCAGAACAGACCTCTGTTGGTATTCCGTGCTACCTATGTTCAAAACGCCTTCCACCTAAAACTGCCTTGATGAAGTTTCTGCCCAAGAGATAAAAGAGGTAGTCATGTGGCCATTCTCAAAATATGTTTCCATTCACTATGTTGGAAGGAAATTACCTTCATCCGATTTCACATAGAGTAGTTTACTTTGGACAGATGGGTACTTTTTCCATGGAAAAGAACTGTTTGTTTTTGATGGTTATGGCATGCCACGTTCAGTAACAGCACATATTTTCTTATCACGTTCAGTAAATTGTTCTACATTTAGTTTCTCTTATTGTCCTTATTAATGACAAAGAAAACATCAAGAAATTTCTGCTGACTAAGTCAATGAACTGTACTGTGGTAAGATATGTCTCCTTACTCTGTTTCCGTATCTTGCAGGAATCCTTTGAATTGACATTGGTTTGCCATGTGAGACCACACAAAATTCACCCACTCGACCAGAGCTTTCATTATGCCTCCTAGCTCTACTGTTTTAGCGCACAGTGCTTCAGTGAAAGAAGCTGTGAACCGTCAAAACATGTTTCTCGAATTCACTTTTAGGAGTATATTTTAAATCAGAATCAAAACCCTGAAGGTGCCAGATCATTTGTGATCCACAGTCTGTGGCTACAGACTGTAGTTTATCTTACGGTAAATTCATATTGTCCACTGATTCACAAATATGCGAAGTCCTAGAGCAGTGTAATGGAGCGGTACCACATCCCAGAGTTTCTCCGTTACTTGCAGCTCCATCTACACCATGCACAGTTACTGAAATCTGAGCACTGTTGTATAGATCAGTGATTTTGTCAAGTGCAAGCGAAAAGACAATTAAGTTCTCGGCTTTATTTCCTGAGCTGCATCTCAGAATTTTCTGCCGTATCCAGGATTTGATGAGGTTCTGTTCGCTTCAAAAGGCAAACCCATTGAATTGCCTGCAGCTCCCTCAAAAACAAACATTCTTCAACTGCTATCATATACAATTTTACAAGAGGTCCCACTGAAAATGAATTGTCATTTGTTGCTTTAATGTGGCGACTTTTTAGCTTGCTCAAACTGCTGCCTCATTCACATTTCCTTCACTATCATTCACTTGAAAAGTATAAACACAATACAGTATGTGAACTAATCTCATATATTACTATAAATTCTGTCCTAAAAATTCCTTTTTTAAATTTGAGTCTCCTGGTATGTTGTTCGTAAGCCTGGTTACTAACACACTATGTGCTTTGCCTTCTACCTGCTTGTAACGTGTTACATGAGGATGTTTACATTGACACTGTATGTTGTACTTTGTAGCAGAATTATGCATTTTGTGACATACAGGCACTGTGGACATCCATCCCTATCAGTAAATAGAAATGTAGCCTCCAATTGAGACATGGTTTCCACAACTAGCCATTGCTGTTATTGAATGCACATTGTTGCATCAGTTATGGCGTCATGCAACCAGGGATAAGTAAATTCACTTTCCACCCCCATGTGAACTACAATCTGCTGCAGTGAACTCTCTGGAGTGCTTCTGCTCTGTGGGGCACTGTTGGAACAGTCTGTTGCAGAACAATGTATTCAAAGACATTAAACACTGCATGAATATGGTCTCTTCCCAATTTCTGTGTCATATCAGTATGCATTAAAAGCCAAAAAGTGTTATATCATAAACTATTGTGAATAGTGTTTATGTTGATGTGGAACAGTCTGAAGGGGAAATAACATACAATCAGCCAGTCAGGTTTTAATTATTGTATGTTTCCTCCTGAAACACTGTGCATACTTTAACTGTGAAATAACTAAGTTTTATGTTATATTAAGTTTCTTCTACATTTTAGGCTCTGGATGAAGCTACAGACAATTTAGCACAAATTCAGAAAGCACTTGCTGGTGCTGTTGATAATAAGCTTGGAGTGAAGCACATGGAATCAGGAAAAAAGAAGCTAGCAGCTACATACTTTCTAAAATCAGCAAAGCTGGGCAACAGAACATCTATATTTAATATGGGCATTTGCTATGAAATGGGCCTTGGTGTAGAGAAGGATTTGACTCAGGTGGGTTGGAGCATCCTTTATTATATATATATACTGTGGTATAATGTTAAAAATTTTCTGTTTACATCCAAGCAATTTCTAGCATTGCTGTACCACCTTTAGCGAAAAAGGCCCAAAATTTGTCACGGTTATGTCAACTTGAAAGTAAGCTACAGTCCAACATAAAAAAGGGAAAAAATCATGCAAGTAGATATATTCTGCCACTTTTCTGTTTAGTTACCTCCATCAGGACAAATTTCCTGCTACATGCTACTAGGTGTGCGTGTGTGCATGCATGTGGGCTGGGGGGGGGGGGGGGGGGGGGGGCAGCTCAGTTTCTCAGAAGTGTAATTTGAAGTTGGCAGATTATTGTTTGGAACAGAATGTCCCACCAAATTCAGCACAACAGTGCTGGAAACTGGATTCAAACACTAAAATGGTGTATTTTTACAAAAAGGCCTTTTTCATTAACTGATTTCTGTTGAAACTTGAGGTTTATATGTAAGAATATTTTCTAATGTTTCATCCACATTTGTGGATGACATCTTCACAAATGAAGACAAGGAGGTAATGTTAATGAGTAATTTCCTGCATTGATACAGCTTCTCAGCCTGGAAGTTTTAAGAAAAGATAGGGCACTGGTTTTGAAAATCTTTGTTCAACCCTATTAATTATTAATATATAATTGGTTTTATGTAAATGAAGGTGGGGGCGGGGGGAAGGAAGGAACTGTTGATTTCAACTGCATTGGGACTTTATGTGGAATCTGTAACAACGAGTGTAAATGTGTGCCAGACCAGGATTCAAAACCTGGATCTCCTGCTTACTAGGCAGTCGCATTAGCCACTGTGCTTTCCACAGTGTTGATCGCAGTTACATGGAATATCTTGGCATGTCACTTGGCTGACCCACATTCCCACCTAGCACCACCTATCCGCAGTCCCTGTCCATGCCCTCCAGGCTCGCTGTTTTGATATTCCCACAGGAAATCGAACGTAGTTGTGCATCCAGACTGAAGGTGGTGGATTTATTGACCATTGAGGTGAACCTGTTATATGAATGCATGGTGTTTGTTCTTTCAGACATGTCTGAAAGAACAGACACCGCACATTATATAAATAACTTATTTTGTTACTCATTTACCATTATCCTCTTTCATTAACTTATTTTTGTATAAAATTCTTTTGCAGGCAGCTTCATATTACAGAATGGCTGCAGAGAAAGGACATCCAACTGCAATATACAATCTTGGTGTTTTTCATATGTATGGTTTAGGTGGTGTTGCAAAGGACCTCTCTCATGCTCAAGAACTTTTCAAGTATGCTGCATCACTTGGTCAAAGGGAAGCAAAGGAAGCATATACCAAACTTTCATCTTATTTAGAAAGAAAGCAAAGGTTAAAGCAATCCACAGATATGTCAGCACAGTGTACAAGTAGCATAAAGTTGTCAGAAACATCATCAGATAAGAAAGCAACCCTCTTAACGGATAGACTGTCTGCTAATGTATTATATCACAGATCTAAATTTAATGAAGTAGTAGTGCCAACTACCAGTGCCCATGATAAGTTGACACAAGATTTTATTAATCTTGTCTCTTATTTACACAGGCCAGGATAGAACTCCAATAGAAAATTTCTTTCAGTCTCTGCCACAAGTGCAAGTGACATTACTTGTGTTTGAGGATTGGGTGGGTGAGAGTCAAGGAATTCATACTGTTATTCAAGCATTTTTGAGTTTTGAGGACAGGTCTGAGTTTGATAGAGGAATTTTCATTGTTAATCTTTGCTAGTGATTTTATTGGAAACTAAGCCTCATTTGGGGTTTTTGGCTGCATGTTTAGCTGTGGTTATATCCAATGTCACATGTAAGAAGCACAAAAATGGTGATAATGAGATTTTAGAGGAAGAACAATGTTTTTGAAAAACTTAAAAATTTCTGAGAAATATTAGTATTACTTTTGGGTACTATTAGTGTCTTACAATTTTAGTGCAACTAATTTTTATTAGACCACTATTTATAATGCAACTTAGTATGCTACTGTTTATTTCTTTCATTTTGTGTTAATGTGAAATGTGCTTTTATATCCTAAGATGCAAGTCAAATTTAAAAGGTCTATGTTCTACAAACTTAGAGAAAACTAAATGTAAATATTTTGAAAATTCTGAACTAAACAGCAGTTACATGCTCTTTGACATTTGGAATACTCATTTTAGAGCCTGTGGCAGTATTGAAGGCAACCACTGGTTAATGAATTTCAGTGACAATTTTAAATTGTTTTATAAGAATTGTTCTCTCCCTTAAGTCATAGATGGACCAACTAAAGATACAGAATCCTGTTGCAGGAATAATCTCACTTGTTGGGTTGTCCCACACAGGTATCAGATCATCCCATTGCATATGTAAATATCTGGGCTTTTCCCACTTTTCAAACTGCCACTGTACTCATGATAAAAATACATGCATCTAATAAGTTAGCTAACTACTTTTATAGAGGTTGCATTGCTTATAAACATTGATCTACCCAATGTCTTCTTCCATATTTCTATTGTTAATGCCATTCTTACTTATATGTGCCCACTTTTCTGTCCTTGTGCGTTATTTCCATGACTTTGAGCACTGTACCTTGTGCCTTTTTAATCCACATTTTACTTCTTCCAATAAGATGGAGTCTCATAAGTTACCAAATTGTCACTTTGTTATTCTACAAATAGTCTTTCTACATTGAAATTATGGCCATAAAGTTATTGACTAGTATATGTGTTGTCATTGAGACATCCTGTTTTGACAGAACAATAGTATCTTGTAGACAGGAGAGAGTGCTTGCCTTGTTAGATCCATTGTTTCCCTCTGTAGTACCATTTGTTTGGAGCTCTGCAGAGGGAAGCCAATTACTGAACATCAACTTCGCTGCTACTGTTCACCTGATTGTAACATAAGCTTATCTAATAAATTCTTGATAAGTGACTCCACAGCCATTATATAACTTGTGTTTACAGGAATGTTGAAATTACAATGTTCAGTAAACTCATCTATTACTAATGACTCTTCCCCACTTCTCAGCTTGTTTTTCCCTTTTACTCTACATCTCTGATTATAATTTGATGTATGCTTCATTTATTTTGCAGTTTGAAGAGTTCTTCTTTCTGCTACTCACACACAACTGTAATGACTGTCCTTCCTTGTTGTGAAAAAGTATATTCCCATTTTTCTGTATTTAATTATATTTCTTATTTTCACTTCATTTAGTCATTATATTTATATCTTTTTATTAATTTGGTTCAGCTTACCTGTTTAAGTCACTTTGTGTCCAGAACTGTTTTTCCCCCATGCACATTTAAATGAGCAGTCGATTCTTATTCTTTCAGCATGTTTTTCATGTGTACAGGACTCAGTTTCATTTATTGCTGTATTTATATTTTCTGTAAGTTTCTTCTTTGAGTTACTGTTTGAGCATCATGTGGTTACCTTCACTCCCTCTTCGTTTTTTCTTTTTTTACTGCAGCTCCTAAATCGCCCATTGATCTTGCAATTCCAAAATTTCGTTTCTGTATTGTGCATGTTTCAACCCTCGTATAGTTCTTATAGCCACTGAGTATCGTCTTCTGTAATATCATAGGATACAATTGACATGGTTCACTGGCCAAACAAATGTTGAAATAAATTCGTTTTTAAGAAAAGAAGTGATCACTGGTATCAGACTAAAAATAATAGTCAAACAAATATACTTGTCTTTTCATTTAATGTAAGAACTTGACATTGTGAGGTGTTTAAATTAGTGTACTTAAGTGGCTGAAATATTCTGCTTTTGACTTGTGATGGAGTATTCTTCTGTAGCTGAAACTGGCTGCCAGTGTCAATGTTACTTTAAATGGTTTCTTAACTGTACTTTCAGTGTGATTCTAATGTTTAAAAAAAAGGCAATATTTTTGCTTTTAATAAACAATGCTCTTGATAGTATCTAGTGGACTATGTTAAATTTTTAAAATCCAGAGATCTTGTGAATTGTGAAACTGAAAAAATAAATTTCTGTGTACTTTGTAGTTGTCTCAATATCACATGCAAGTTTTTTTAAAATTAATTCTCTTGTTTTGCTTCACATAAAATTTTTTTTCCGAAAATCTAAGAAGTAACAAGAACTTTGCTCAGAGATTGAGATTCCTTATCCAGTAAGTATAGACTGTAGTAATGTTGTTTCTGGTGCATGAAAGTATGACAAGAAAAACTGAATTCTGACATTTATCTTCTAAAAAGAGGATAAAAAATATGCCAGTCATAAATACCCTTGTATACACTTTTCTGATCTAACCAGACATTTGCTTATTGGGAGTGCTCTCCTATCTCATAGAGGTTCTGTAAATCTAAAGACTACACTTCTGAAATATTTGAACACATAACTGAACTTAAAATGCCTGTTTTTTTGTGTTTAGAGAAGTTATCTTGAATATTAACTCTTTCATAAAAAGGATGACTTGAAATATTGCAGACAATGAATAAATAAGTCCCAGGAACAGTATCAGAAACATTAAATTGTCATGTTGCATAAAAATACAGCACTGTCTAGATCAGAGGCTCAGACGATTCTGCAGCAGCTGAGTCCCATTGAAAATTAGTGACAGTGCTGCAAATAGTTGTCATGTATACCCCTTTATACTGTACATGGCACATGTGCCACCCACCACAGCTGCTGTCCCCAAGACTGGGCTGAGCTGGTGGTGCCACTGATAGTAGAATACTGGTACCAACAATACATAACACTCACACTTGGTCCAGCTGCATCAAAGAGTTTTGTGTTTTCATGCATGGAGTACAGTGACAGGGTTCTACATCTTACTAAGAGGAAAACCCTTGTCTTTATTGATCAAATTGCCTGGTAGCCAAATTTCAATTGCCTCTTAACCCATGTGTACGTTGATGAAATTTGATGAGAGTCAGGTAGTTGCCAGTACTTCCAGAGTCTCATCAAATTTCATCCCATGTGCCTCATTTAAAAAATGTTTCACTTCTGCTGATTTTTCAGGCCATTGTAGTATCATGTGACAGCAGTATTTTACACGCCCATCCAGTGCTGTGCAATTCAAGTGGCTGATCTAAGCCTTTACACATTGACATGGAATTTTGTATATGCTAAGCTTTCTAAGTCTGAAATCATCTTTGTCAGAGCTAAGTATTCCCCAAATATCGGAAGTTGGATACAAAACATTCTTAATGTTAAAACTCCTTAAAATTATTTGTCTTAAACAACATGCCCCAGTGTTAGGCATGAAGTACATTGATCAATGTTCCCCTTCATACACTCCCAGGGAAAGTCTATTTAACCTCGTCCTACAGTGCCAGAAAGGGATACACATTGATACCCCGTGATTAATCTTTCAAATAAGGAGATGTGGGGGCCCACAGTGGTGGTGTTGGAGAAACGTTTAAATTTTACTCTCACTCCAAGGAGACTTCCTGTTACAGAATTTATCTGTTATTTAGAACAAGCACTACACAGCTTCTCTGAAGACTAGGAAGAAGAAATTGGGCAAGAAGTGTTCCGCATGTTCCATCGGTCTTCGCCACCATGAAATAACATCTCTTCTGTGGAGAGAGAACAGCTATTTGTTCCGTTAGGAATGATGTAGTTTTACCAGCTCACAAGGGGAATACCAAAGTCGGGTACGGCCTTTCTGCCATACATTCCCAGAGTGACAGACAGAATCGGCCGTATATTGCGCAAACATGGTGTAAAGACGATTTTCAAACGGCCAGGGAAGATCAAAGAGTGTCTTCGATTGGCGAAGGAGAAAAGAGACCCACTCGCAATGTCGGGAATATGCTATATACCATGCACATGCGGAAAAGTTTGTCGGAATGACTGGACAATCCATTGACACCAGGATCAAAGAGCATAAGCGACATTGCAGGTTGAAGCAGGTGGAGAAATCGGCCGTGGCAGAGCACACACTGAATGAGACCGACCACGTAATAAAATTCGCCGACACGGAAGTTCTGGCTGTAGAGAAGCACTATCACACGCGCTTGTTCAGAGAAGCTGTAGAAATACAAAAACACACCAACAGTTTGAACAAGAAAGAGGAAAGCCTTAAGGTAAACGGATCCTGGCTTCCCGTACTGCAGCGAACGACCGTCGCAGGTAGCAAGAGGAGAACCGCACCGGAAATGACCGCGAAGAAGCCCTCGGACGTTGGCGCGCCAGGTACATATAGTCTGCAGCCGCGAGCTCGGCTCCAGTTCACCACCGGCAATGGAGGGTGAAGCTTTGAAAATGCCAGCCACTCGTGCTGGCAAAACGTCAGAAAAATCATTAGATGAACGTCGGCCGAAGAACCCGAGACATTAGCCAATAGGCAGTTTGTCAATACCAAAGTTGTTTCGACATGAGATGATTACATCCTTAAAATGGATTCATTACTCAGTGTCCTGAATTACAGGTGGTGGTGGTGGTGGTGGTGGTGGTGGTGGTGGTGATGTAGTAGTGACCTACAGAAAAGATTAAGCCCAAGACTCTCTCTGTTGTGAAAATCTGTACATTTTTAGAAGAGTTCCGCAAAAAACAACATATTGATGCTGTCGTTCCGCATAGCTGGTATGGTCTACCAAAGATACATAAGGAAGGGGTATCCTTACGTCCTATAGTTCATAATTTGTGTGCACCCACGTATAACTGGGCAAAATACAAAACATTTGTTCTTAACCCATACATTGGCAAGTGTGAAAACCATATCTACAATTCAGTAGATTTTATTTGAAGGCTGAAGTCTTTGAAGTTGGAACCTTCAGATTTGCTTGTGATCTTTGATGTGGTATCTCTCTTCACATAAGCCCTTCTGAAGGCTCCTTGGGTTTTATTAGTGAAAAACTGATGAAGAGTTGATAACTATCTGTCATCATGTATTGACATCCACATATTTTTCATTTAATTGAAACATTTTTGAACAGAACGGTGGAGTGGTTATGGGTAGTCCTTTATCGCTGATAGTTGCCAGTTTATTCATGGAGCTTTGCAACCAACATGTTTCTGGAGACATGTTGACAATACATTTTTTGTTTGGCCATGGGGAAGTGATTCTCTTATGGGAGACTTCCATTTTTTATTGTCATGGTTTACAGGAAACGTGATGGTACTTTGGGACATAGTGTTTACTTAAAGCTGATACATACAAAAAAAAGCAGTTTTTGAGATGTCAACCATTTACTGTAATGATACTGCAATACGAATCTGAAGTGTTAACTGTACAACTTTGACGATGGTGTATTCAAGTATTAGTATATTTTTAATTCACAATTGCATTTATTATATTAATTTAATTGTTGATCAATTTCACTTCGCCCGTGGCATGAATCTGATCACTAATTTATTTCTTATGCAAAAACAAGATCAGTTGTCCTGTGTAGTTAATCAGATCACTATTTTAGAATACATTGGTGTATTTACAACAACATATTAAATTTTCTAATCCACATAAGTTTTCAAAGGTACATTAAATTCCAACATTAATGCTGTAAAACACTTGCATTCAGGAAAGTTGGAAAATAGATTTCAGAATCAGCATGAAAGATATTGACTCGGTATCATAAATATCTATGCATTCAAATATATATTTACCTCACCTTCTATGTTCTGTCTCAACTTTTTTAATGATTTGGGCTTGTTATACCTAGTTATGTCTTTAATTTTTAGGAAGACAAAGTAAATGTTACTATCAAAAAATTTATCTCGGAAACATCATTCCATAAGTGTCATTACAGAGGTTATCAAGTTTATCAGTAAAAACCTGAACCTTCATTTCATAAAAAATTTCACTGTGGTAAAATCATTTTTATTGAACTCTTGGCCATCCCTATCCTTCTTTTTGCCTATTCCTTCATTTTCATTTGACTGGTGCTGTTCTACATTATTGTTAGATATTCTGGAGATAGAATCAGAATCACAAGATAGGGACACACAACTTTCAGTGCCGTCACATTCATTGAAATATCTGCCAATAATACTTTCATTAGGATGAATGCGTTTCAGTTACATTCTGAAGTCTGCTGTCCAAAAAACTTCTGGTGAGTCCTTGTTGTGTTATGTATTAGTTTCGTCTGAAATCTGTGAAATGACCTTATCAGGACAGAAGGAGAAATTCCTACTTTTCAAAACCCAGATATAACATACAGGCACCTTTCAACAACCAAGGAAATTTGTATTTTGTTGCCACCGTCTAGTATTCGTTTTACAGCCATCTAGCTTATTTCTCCAGGCAATTTCTAGGGGTCTAAAAAGGTCACATCAAGCGGCTGGCTTAGGTGATAGAAGCACAAATTGAATGTTATGTTCCAGGCACAGTTTAATCATGTTAAGTGATGGATGCCTTGAGAGATTGTAACCTATAATAACTTTCGGTCTCACTAAAAGCCAGATGTAATGGAAGACAGTTTGAATAAATCATGATTCAAACACTGTTAGATCAAGGGAATCGCTTTTGTTCGTATTATAACCTGCACCAGTTGAAGCTCTATCTGTTCAAGAGTCATAGAGTTGTTTTGCCATATAAACTGTGTATGGTGGGAGGGTTGTGCTGTCGACAGTCACTGCTATCATTACCCTGATATTTGAATTAATACTATCCACAACCCTTTCAGGATCTCTTGTACTTCACTTCACCATTACAGTCACTTGTTTAGGGTCATCACTAAAGCTGGTCTCATCATAGTTTACGATGTTGAAGGGAGGAACACAATTAAAGGACACTTCAAGGAACTTGATATAATCACTCACTGTTTCTTTAGTAACTGCTGCCTTTTCCCTCTTCACATTTTTCATTTACTCTAGCTGTTGGTTTGTTATTTCATTTCAGAAAACATTTTACCGACCCACAACTCTATCGATTATCATGAACTCTTTTTTTTTTTTTTTTTTTTCCAGTTTGCCCTGCTTGGTTAAGAGATGCCTGTACAGTGTTCCTAACATTATTATTCCTTAAACAAAATCATCTTTGTGCACATTACAATATTCTTTCAACTGGATTTATTCACCATTATTAGTTATTGCTCTTTGGCCGTCTATTTTATATTTGTATCAATATTGTATAAAAAACTGCGTATTTTCTGAAGCTTTACAAATCCTTAAGTTTCCCGATTTTACAGTCTTCACGACATATAGTTGAATTTCTGGGTTGGATTTAGAACATCCTTGCTATACTTGCATGATTGGATCGACCCTACAAAACTGCAGTTTTGTAATTAGCATGCATAGCATAAGCAGCATTAGCAGTTCATTTAAAAATGAAACAGCAGCAGCACCTGAGATGTTCATAGGCAACTAAAAATATTACAAGAAGCAATAATACACTGGAAATACATAATGCCAACAGGTTTCATACTGATGTATTTACTTTACAAGGGCAGTACATGAATTGCATATCTACTGGCATTGTCATTTATTACCATGTGCTCCAATATGCTATCTTTGCAGATAAATCTGTCGATAATTCACAACAATGGTCAGTAAGGTGTTCTTGTCAATACACTGCATTCAGATATCTAAATGTTGCAAGTAAGTAAATGATCGGATTCACACCACCTGGTCAGATTCACCTCGTTTTAGGGTAACGGTCGCTATCTGCATGCTTAGAGTTGCCATCCACCCAGCAAACGCATGGCATCCTTAGGATTCTGACATGCAGATCATATGCTATTTCCAGTGTGGACAGTTTGACATAGAAACTGGCAAACTGGCTAGCCATGTTTAAAGAAAATGGATACTCAGAAGCAGATTCATTGGGCTATGTAATCTGGACCATCCTGGAGGTGCATGAAGAGGAGCCTAGATCTGTGGCCTCTTTTCCTTTTGTTGGGGGTGTATTGTTAAAGACTGAAAGACTTATAAGGAGTTTCAGCATGAAGCAAGTGTTCTGTCCACCTTCCAAGATCAGGGCACTACTTGACTGTCAAAGGTGATTTGGACTAGGAAGCATGGTGTATACAAAACCCGGTGTCTGTGGGAAGACTCCCTTCGGACATTCAGTATGCACAGTTCAGGACAGGTGCGAGAAATATTGCCATTCCAGTAAGCTACAACAGTTTGACAAAATCGGTGTTAGCAGAATATTGTTTAAATGAGGGGCACAGGATGAAATTTGACAAGACTTTGATAGTTGCCAGTACTTCTGGGTTTAGGAGTAGTGTTTGTAAAGAGGGAATTGAAATTAGGCTGGCAGATGATTTGATTTAGAAAGACAAGGGCTTTTCTTTGAATAGGACATGGAACTGTGTACTATTTCACATCAAAACACTACACTATTTGATGCAGCTGGCCTGAGTGTTTGAAGATAGTCTTTCAGTGCAATATATTGTTTCTGCCAGTGTTCTTCTAGGGGTGGCGTCATTAGCACAGTCTTAGGGGCAACAGCTGTAGTTGGTGGCACATGCGCCTACACTATGTGATTAAAAGTATCCAGACGCCCCCAAAAACATATCTTTTTCATATTAAGTGCATTGTGCTGCCACCTACTGCCAGGTACTCCATGTCGGAGACCTCAGTAATCATTAGACATCGTGAGAGAGCAGAGTGGGGCACTCCGCGGAACTCAGACTTTGAATGTCAAGTGATTGGGTGTCACTTGTGTCATAAATCTGTACGCAAGATTTCCACACTCCCAAACATCCCTAGGTCCACTGAGACTGCCAACAGGTGAAGAGGGTCATAAAGTGTAATGGGCAGACATCTATCCAGATCATCACACAGGAATTCACAACTGTATCAGGCTCCACTGCAAGTACTATGACAGTTAGGCGGGAGGTGAGAAAACTTGGATTTCATGGTCAAGCTGCTGCTCCTAAGCCACATATCATGCCGATAAACACAAAATGCCGCCTCGCTTGGTGTAAAGAGCGTAAATATTGGACGATTGAACAGTGGGAAAAGTTGTGTGGAGTTACGAATCACAGTACACAGTGTGGCGATCCGATGGCATGGTGTGGGTATGGCAAATGCCCGGTGAATGTCATCTGCCAGTGTTTGTAGTGCCAACAATAAAATTCGGAGGCGGTGGTGTTATGGTGTGGTCGTGTTTTTCATGGAGGGGGCTTGCATCACTCGTTGTTTAGCGTGGCGCTATCACAGCACAGGCCTACATTGATGTTTTAAGCACATTCTTGCTTCCCACTGTTGAAGAGCAATTAGGGGATGGCGATTGTATCTTTAAAGGCAATTGAGCACCTGTTCATAATGCACGGCCAGTGGCGGAGTGGTGACACGACAATAACATCCCTTCAATGGACTGGCCTGCACAGAGACCTAACCTGAATCCTATAGAACACCTTTGGGATGTTTTGGAATGCCGACTTCATGCCAGGTCTCACCGACCGACATTGATACCTCTCTTGAGAGCAGCACTCCGTAAAGAATGGGCTGCCATTCCCCAAGAAACCTTCCAGCACCTGATTGAACGTATGCGTGCGAGAGTGGGAGCTGTCATCAAGGCTAAGGGTGGGCCAACACCATATTGAATTCCAGCATTACTGATGGAGGGTGTCACAAACTTGTAAGTCATTTTCAGCCAGAGGTCCGGATACTTTTGATCACATAGTGTGTATAGGACAACGGTTTGCAGCATTAGCATCAGCAGCAGCATTATCGTGAAGATGGTGGACAGATGAAGCATCAAAATGTTGAGTCACATTGATTTTAGGGTCTGGCAGAAAACCCGTGGGGACTACCAAGATTTATCTCACCAGGAAAGCCTACAAAGTCACAAAATGTGTTATTAGTAAACTGTAGGAATAGGCATGGGAGGTTCCCAAAATTATCCTCATATTAAAGATAATAGTACCTATGTAGTATCAGGGACTGAAAGCTGGCTGAAACCTAAAATGAACAGCATTGAAGTACTAACGAGGTTGCAGTACATATCGCAAGGGTAGGCTGGGTGCCAGTGGTGGTGGTGGTGGTGGTGGTGGCAGCATATTTATTGGCACAAACAACAATAATATCTAGTGAGATTATTACAGATTCCAAATGTGAAATAGTCTAGGTGAAGGTAAGCACCAAAGGTGGGTCAAACATGATAATGTGATGATTTTATAGCCACCTGTGTCAGGAGCTGCAGTGTCAGACTGCTTGAGAGAGAACTTGGAGTTTATCACCAGTATGTTTCCTGATCATGTTATTGTAAAGGGGGAAATTTGTACTAGCCATTTATAGGAGGGGAGAGTCGTACAGTTAAAACTGGACCGGAGGAAGATATTCGTGTGAGGCTGTTTTCAATTACTTGTTTGAAAACTAATCTGAGCAGATAGTTCAAGAAATAGTGTGTGAAGGTAACGCCTTTAGACGTCCTAATAACTAACAGACTGAACTTCTTGATTTAGTGAATGTCGAGGAGTAATTCACCAACCTTTTTGATTTAGCGAATGTTGAGGAGAGGACTGTGGTCATAAGGCTGTGATAGCATCAATCAATTTAGATGTTACAAGGAATTTTGAAATGGGTATTCAGATATTTTTGTCTAGCAAGAGCAATGGGACAAAATGCAGAGTATCAAAGTAGTGATCATCACGTATTCAGCTGTGAGGAGGAATATGTGGAGCACAAATCAGTAAAACTGAAACTCATTGTACAATACGCCTTAGACAAGTATGTGCCAAGCAAGGTTGTGAGGAATGGAAAAGAACCACCGTGGTTCAATAGCTGTGTAAGAAGTTGCCGTGAAAGCAGAGAGATTTTCCTCTCTGGTTTAAATGAAATGAAGCCAACAGGAGCATGAAGAGAGCTATGCGAGGAGCATTCAGTGAATTGCAAGGAAAGAGCTTATTAAAAATCCAAAGAAATTTTTGGCTTTATGTAAAGTCAGTAATCAAATCAAAATCATCTCTTAAATCACTCGGTGACCATCTGGTACTGAAACAGATGATGACAGAGAGAAGGCCGAAATACTGAATTTGGTCTTCCAGAATTGTTTCACCAGTTCCTTTGAATTATCACACAAATGCTGAAATGACAGATACAGTTATAGGCATTTGCAGAACAGAAAATCAACAAACTGTTCAACAGTGGGAAGGCAACAGGACCAGATGAGGTACCGGTTAGGTTCTACAGAAACTATGTGATAGAACTTGACTGATTCTAGTAGTAGTTTATCGTAGATCACTGGGGCAATGAAAGGTACCTAGAGATTGTAAAAAAAGTGTATGTCGTTCCTATTATCAATAAAAGCCATCACACCAAAGCACATAATTATTGGCCTGTATCCCTGGCATTGGTCTGTTGTAAAATTATGGAATGTGTTTTATGCTCAAGCATAATGATGTTCTTTGACAGTGAAAATATCCTCTATTTAATTCAATGTGGATTCTGCAGAGTTCATGTGAAACTAAGGTACCGTTTGCCCACGAGATCCAAAGCATTGTAGACAAAGACATTTAGGTTGATACCATGTTCCTCAATTTCCAGAAAGCATTCAGTCTGACTGTTTAGTGAACAAAATACAAGCTTATCAAGATTGGATCAGATCTGTGCTTGAATACACGACTTCCTTGCAGACAGAACACTACACACCTTTCTTGATGGAATATTGTTGACAAATGTGAAGGTTAATCAGGGAGTACTCAAGGGAGTATAATATGGCCATTATTATTAATGATCTAGTGAATAACATTGGAGGCGCTGTGAGCCTATTGACAAATGATGCTCTTACTGTAGGAAGGTTGCAATGTCAGACAACTGTAGCAAAATGCAGTAAGAATTGCACAGGAGTGACAGTGCAGGGAATAGCTGTCAACCCTGGACATAAATAAATATAATGTATTGTGCATAAGTAGTTGAAGAGATACACTACAGGTGGAAAATCACAGGAGAGAGTAATTGCTGTAAAATACGAAGTAATAACTGTCTGGAGTCGCATGAAGTAGAATAACTTTAAAAAAACAAGTACACTATGAGGTATGTCCACCTTTTTGATGGCTTGAACACTGCTTGGGAATCTTTCAATGAGACACCGACATTATAACTCATCCCAAAGGTGTTCTGTCCAGTTCAGTTTGGGACTGTGGGCGAGCCAGTCCATTTCAAGAATGTTTTTGACCACAAATCATTGCCTTGCATATGCTGCTTTACTACAAAGTACATTGTCATGCTGATGCAAATGATCATCATTTCTGAACTGTTCCTCTACTGCACACAGTACACAGTGCCGTAAAATGTTCTCATATCCTTTTGCATTTAGTGCTTTCTTATGTGCAATAAGGAGACCACACCCTAACTACAGACAACACCCCCATACTGTAATACCATATCCTCCATACTTCATGGTTGGCACTATGCATGATGCCTGGTAATGTTGCCTAGGCATCCGCCAAACCCAAACCCTTCTGTTGTATTGCCACATGGTATCTTTCCAGTCATCTAGTGTAAGATACTTGTAACTTGATTAGTATCATTTCACTGGGACAGATCTGTACTTCAAAAATTTGAAAGGGCAGAATTAAGCATTTGCTTATGTCCACATCAGCTTACATAATTGGCAGGTTTTGTTGTTGTGTGTATTCAGTTTGTTGGATTATTGCACAATGTGGGTAATTTCTTAATTGGTGTCATTTGTATGGCCACTCTCACCAATATATTTCTGCAGTTTTACAGTAATACTGAAATGTTACTCCAATAAAACTGCATGTGGGCTAATTTTATAGGACTGTGATGTTTTGGACAAACTAATTTTTCTTGTGGTAAAATATGTATTTGCGGTAATTTAATACTAATGAAGTGAATAATTCATTTGATTTTTCGAACAAATTTTTATCATGACAGCTTATTGTGTACTTTAATGTATCTCTGTACTTTAATGTACCTCTGTACATTAACGAAAATAATCAATTTTTGAAATTGTAATGTAATTGGATATATAAAAAATCTACTCACAAAGTGGTAGCAGGAGAACACGTACATACAAAGGTACTAAAATTTGCAAGCTTTTGGAGCCAGTGGCTCCTCCTCCTGGCAGAAGTGTCGATGAAGGAGAAGGAAGAGGAGTGAAGGAGAAGGACTGGTGAGGTTTAGGAAATGGAGAGAATTCAGAAAAGTACCCCAGAACCTGGATCGGGGGATATTTACTGGACAGGATGAGAAGGAAAGAGATTGCTGGGGACTGCAAGTACAGAAACCAAGTAAATACCCCCTCAAGGTGGACAGCTATCATCCCATTACTCTTACTAATGTTCTATGCGAGTTGCCCAGATGTGGTGAGGCAGTGGCTGTTTTGGTTCTGTTCCAGGGTGGGTTTCACGAAAGCTGTTCGACTGCTGACAATTTGATCTGCTTGGAGTCTGTTGTCTGGTCTGCTTTTGCCCGGTGTCAACACTTTATCACTGTCTTCAACTTGCAAAAGGCTTAAGACACCACATGGCTTCATCAGATCCTCGTTACCCTACATGAGTGGGGTCTGCCCCCAATTTTTGCCCAGAATTGTTTGTGACACGTTAGTTTCTGGCTTGGAGTTGGTACTTTTCACAGTACCACCCATACACAAGAGAATGGGGTCACGCATGGGTTTCTATTGAGTGTGCCTCTTTTTGTAGTGGCTATCAATGGTCTAGCTGCAGCTGTGGAGGCTACAGAATTACCCTCTCTCTGTGTTGTTGATTTTTGCATTTACTATTGCTCTTCCACTGTCAATGTTTCTGAACGCCTGCTGGAGGTTGCCATACAAAAGGCGCAGTTCTGGGCTCCCACACGTTGTCCACTTTTCAGCCACCAAGACATGTCATACATTTTTGTTGCCATCATACTGTCCATCCACAACCAGAATCTACTCGATAATCAGCTGCTCAGTGTGGTGGAGTCTTACCACTTTATGAGACTAGTCTGTGCTGCCCATTTGGTGTGGCTTACCCACCTTTGCCAACTTAAGCAAATGTGCTGCTGACACTTTAATACTCTTCACTGCCTCAGTAACACCATCTGGGATGCAGACTGCTCTACACTTCTGCAGTTTTTCACAGCTCTGTTTCTGTCCCATCTATGATATGGTAGTTGGGCATATGGCTCAGCATTGCAGTTGCCATTGTGAGGTCCAACTTATTACAGATATCATTCAGATCAGCCCTATGAACAGCCTACTCACAGAGGCCTCCACTATAAATCAAGCGCCAGGTGCAGCTCCATCATGCAATATGCACTCATTGCCCCCTACCCCCCCCCCCCTCTCCCGAGCTTCCATACACTATGCTCTTTTTCCTGATTGGAAGATCCACCTCCCACAACAGCGGCCTAGGTCTGGAATCATGATTTCAGTTCACATACAGTGTCTGTGCTCTGAAATCCAGCATCCCCCACTGTTGCCTCATGTCAGGAAACAATAGCCTATATCCCCATGGTATCCGTCCCATCCTTGGATCTGTCTCGACCTAGCTATCAAGGGTTGGTAGTGCAGTGGTTAGCACACTGGACTCACATTTGGGTGGATGACGGTTCAATGCCGCATCCGGCTGTCCTGATTTAGGTTTTCGTGATGTACCTTAAATTGCTTAAGGCAAATGCCAGAATGGTTCCTTCGAAAGGATGTGGTCACTTTACTCCTGCAGTCTTTCGTAATCCAAGCTTGTGCTCCATTTCTAATGGCCTTGATGTCAATGGGACATTAAACACTATTCTCCTCCTCCTCCTCCTCCTCCGTTCTACCATTCTCTGTTGGCTTCACATTGACCACACTTGGCTGACCCTTGGTCACATTTTACAACATGAGGATCCACCCCCCTGTTTGTGTGGTACCTGTCTAATGGTGGCCCACATCCTACTGGACTGCCCCAATTTGGCCATCTTACAGTGAATCCTTATACTTACTGGCATCGTGCCTCTGGTGTTAGCAGATAATGCCAAAGTAGCTGATCTTGTTTTACCTGTAAACAGGGGTTTCTACTCCTCTCTGTGAGATAGGTCACATTGGTCTTGTCAGCTATTTGAGGATTTAGAAGGGTGCCCTGTTGTCTGCTGCAACCCAGGGGGCCATGGCAGTCCTTACTGAGGGGTCCAGCCAGGCGCCAACCCTGCTCACCTTTTTAATTCTTCTTATTCTTTTACATTTGTCATTGGTTTACGACCTCATCATTGTTGTTCTCTTTTTTGAGATTTTATCAACTTGTTTGTGTTGCTGGTTTTCATATGGTAATGGAGGGGGTGAAAATACTGGTCAGGTGCAGAAGGCACATCTCCCATTGAATTACATGCTCCTGGGGCTCTAGCTGCTTTCTAGTAAGAGTATCTCTAGCATCTTCACTCTCATACTGCTCTCTCACTTCTACTTGCATCTGTCTCTTGATTTTCAGTTACACTTGGGTTCATCAGGATTTGATTTCTGTGTTCTTCCTCTCTGAGGACTCTTCCCAGCTGGATACATATAGGAGAGAGGGACTAATGACCTTGTAGTTTGGGCCATCAGTCCAGTCCAATCCAATCTGTAAGCAGTGTCATTTAATGAGTTATGAAGGAGCATGGTGTCAGCACAGTGTTGTCTGGGCAGTTGTCTGAACCAAGTAGCTACTCAGTTGTCGTCATAAGGCTGAGTGCACCACTTTCCAGCATTCCCACCAAGGAAAAATCCTCAGCAATTCCGGGAATCAAACCCAGGTCATCCACATAGCAGCCAGAGATGATACAACTGGATGTATGTTGCACTAGTTATGCAGAAATGAAGAGCCTTGCACAGGATAGACTAACATGGAGAGCTGCATCAAACCAATCTTTGGTCTGAAGTCCACAACAACATGTTGAATTTTTCTGACACCAACTATAGGCACCACAAAGTTCTCACACCCTGCTGCACTAGATAGTTTCAAAATTAGGCAGTTATGAATACAGTTTTCTTCAATACCTATTAAGTCACTTTCAATAAACTTTTCTTCATGAATTCATCCAGGAATCACAAAAGCAGATTGTCTACATTTGCATCAAATGTGAACAGCAAGGCATTCACTCCATTTATCATAGACATTATCCATGGAAAAACAAAAACAACAACAAATTACTTTATGATTGCTAAAATGATGAGCAGTGTTGAACACTGTAGACTATTGTCAGTCTCTACATTGTGAAAATACCACTGTAGACACTGGCACCAGTTTCCAATGTCTGTAAGTGAGATCTTTGAAGGGTTCTGGAACATCAAGTGTTCTGAAATGGTAGGCAGTAAGAACTTTGTTGCAAACATATATTTGGACAAAACTATAATTTTTAGCACATCATAGAATGAAGTAAAACCACACTCATCAAACCACACGTTGCTAGTCATGGAAATCTCCACCAAGACAATTCATCCCCCCCCCTCCCACCCCCCACCCCCCATTAGTGGCAACACTATCCCCCAGCCCCTTCTACAATCCTAATAACATTGCTCCAGCAGACTCTTTTTTTTTTCCATTCCCTCTCCAGTCAAGACACTCCTGAAAGCAGGCCATCTTGAGACCATCAACAACCTGCAAGCTGCTATTACACGTGCCCTAAAAGACTCAGCCCAAGGCTTCCAGTATGCCTACAACACTCGGAAAGCTTGCTGGCAAAAATGTGTTATCATAGGAGAGTCGTATTTTTTTTTAAAGAATTTGTTTCATTGTACCGTTCTGATCAATAAATTATTTTTTAAATACTTAGTCATACTGCTTCCTGTATAAACCTTCCACTTTTGAAGACTAAATATATTTGATAACTACAAGTTGAAAGAAAAAAAGATAATGTCTATCAAATGGTTCAGTCATATTACAACTTGATGTGATCAGTGTCAATAACAGTAATCATGTTAATGAGTGGTTTTTACTTTACTTTACTTTACTTTACTTTCCTTTCCTTTCCTTGTATGGTTCAACATTTTGTCCTTACCTCTCTCAACAGAAGTCCCATCGAGGAATGCTCACTGTACTGTGCATGTGCTGCCACCCCTCCCCACTACACACACACACACACACACACACACACACACACACACACACACACACACACTTGTTTTAATTTAACTGATTAGTTTGTAATTCGGACCGATTGACAATATCAGCAGAAAAACTGGTCTATGCCGTGACATCAAGCAGAGGAAGCTGGTCATTGATTCTGGAAATGTGAGATACCCAATGCTCAGTCTCGATTCACATATCCCTCATATGCTAAAGACTGATTATGTGGTTGGCTAGCAGGGGTGATGAGACAGATTATGGACCTGAGAGAAACGAATTGCAGTGCAGCAACTGGATACATCCATATCTACATAAATACTTCACAAACCACAGTACAATACATGGCATTTCCTTTCCTGTCCCTCTCGCAAACAGAGTGAGGGAAAAAAAACTGCTTATAAGCCACCACATGAGCTCTAATTCTTCTCATCTTATCTTCATGGTTAATATGCAAAATGTACGCTGAGGTGACAAAAGTCATGGGATACCTCCTAATATCGGTCGGACCTCCTTTTGCCTGGACTCAACTCGACATCGCATGGACTCAACAAGTCATTGGAAGTCCCCAGCAGAAATACTTAGCCATGCTGCCTCTATAACCATTCATAATTGTGAAAGTGTTGCCGGTGCAGGATTTTCTGCATGAACTGAGCTCTTGCACATACTGTCCAGAATGTTCTTCAAACCAGTTGCAAACAGTTGTGGTCCAGTGACATGGTGCTTTGTCATCCATAAACATTCCATTGTCTTTTGGGGACAGGAGGTCCATGAAAGGATGCAAATGACCTCCAAGTAGACAAACGTAACCAGAGGACGCAGTCTGTTCCATGTAAACACAGCCACCACCAGCTTGCACAGTACCTTGTTTACAATTTGGGTCCATGGCATCATGGTGTTTGCACCCTACCATCAGCTCATACCAACTCAAATCAGAACTGATCTCGCTAGGCCAAGGTTTTCCAGTCATCTAGGGTCCAATCAATACGGTCACAAGCCATGCCCAGGGGAGGTCTGCAGGTGTGTGCTATTAGCAATGGCACTTACATGGGGCATCTGCTATCATAGCCCATTAATGCCAGATTTCGCCGCACTGTCCTAATGGATACATTCGTCATATGTCCTACACTGATTTCTGCAGTTATTTCACACAGTGTTGCTTGTCTGTTAGCACTGACAACTCTACTCAAACGCTGCTGCTCTCGGTCGTCTAGTGCAGGCTGTCGGCTATTGCATTGCCTACGGTGAGAGGTAATGCCTGAAATTTGATATTCTCAGTACACACTCGACACTGTGGATCTCAGAATACTGTATTCCCTAAGGATTTCCTAAATGGAATCTCCCCTGTGTCTAGGTCCAACTACCATTGCACGTTCAAAATCTGTTAATTCATGTTGTGCTGCCGTAATCACACCAGAAACTTTTTTACATGAATCACTTAAGTATAAATGGCAGCTCTGCCAGTGCACTGCCATTTACACCTTGTGTACACGATACTACCACCATCTGCATATTGTGCATATCACAATCGCATGACTTCTCTCACCTCATTGTATGATGGCAGCAGTAAAATCGATGCCAGTTCTCTACATTTCCACAATAGTGTCTTGTGAAGGGTCGTCTTCCCTCTAGGGATTCCCGTTTGAGTTCGCAAAGCATCTCCATAATGACAGTGACAAAACGTACTGGTAACAAATCTCAGTATGCCTCTGATTTGCTATGTCTTCCTTTATTCTGACCTGGTGTTGATCACAAATACTCAAGCAGTACTCAAGAATGGGTCGACTAGTGTTCTACACACTGTCTCCTTTATAGATTTGCTACACTTTCTCAAAATTCTCCCAATAAAGTGAAGTCGAGCATTCACCTTCCCTACTCCCAGCCTGATGTGTTGATTCCATTTCATATCACTGTGCGATGTTACGTGTAGATGTGACTTTGTGAAGCTGCACACTACTAATGTTTTATTCACGTTTCAGGATTGTTTTTTTCCTATTCATCACACTAGGAATTCTTTCGAAATCACCTTGTATCCTGTGACAGTCACTCAACCACTAAACCTTCCCATACATCACAGTGTCATAGTAAACAGACGTAAATTGTTGTGCACCCTGCCCATCAGATTATTTATGTGTACAGAGAACAAGAGCGGTCTTGTCTGTACTTTTGTGCACTTGCTATCGAGGACAACATACTGGGTTCTGTTACTTACAGTGTCTTCAACCCACTCGCACATCTGGGACCCTCTTCCATATGCCTGTACCTTCGTTACCATATCAATCTACAGTGGGGCACCTTTTCAAACACGTTTCTGAAATCCAGGAATATGGAATCTGCCTGTTGGCCGCCTCCTGTGGTTTGTAGGATATCGTGGAAAAATGGAAATCTGAGAGTTTCAAATGAGCAATTCTTTCCAAATCCGGGCTGATTTGTGGTCAAAAGCTATTCTGCCTGAAGAAAATTTATTATATTCGAATTCAGAATGTGTTCAAGAACTTGCACTAAGGTATAATAGCGAAAGTTGCGTGCTTCGTGCATTGAACTTCTTATGGACACACGAATTTGTTCTAATTTTTGCCTGTCGATATTTGTGCGGCCTTTATTACCAACAAATATGAGGTCCAGGTGATGTAAATCTTCTGTAAATGCACTTACAAGGGCTCACTATCAATTAGTGAGGTTTAACTAGCAGATCTCATGAGAAGAGTCTGCCATAGCTCACACTCTGATTCAGTCTAAACTTGACAGGGTGGCGTAGAGGGATACGTAACTATGTGATCAAAAGTATCCGGACACCTGGCTGAAAATGACTTAAAAGTTCGTAGCGCCCTCCATCGGTAATGCTGAAATTCAATATGGTGTTGGTCCACCCTTAGCCGTGATGACAGCTTCCACTCTCGCAGGTATACGTTCAGTCAGGTGCTGGAAGGTTTCTTGGGGAATGGCAGTCCATTCTTCATGGAGTGCTGCTCTGAAGAGAGGTATTGATGTCGGTTGGTGAGGCCTGGCACGAAGTCGACATTCCAAAACATCCCAAAGATGTTCTGTGGGATTCAGTGTGAACTCTGTGCAGGCCAGTCCATTACAGAGATGTTATTGTCGAGTAACCCCTCCGCCACAGGCCGTGCATTATGAACAGGTGCTCGATCATGTTGAAACATGCAATCGGCTTCCCCGAACTGCTCTTCAACAGTGGGAAGCAAGAAGGTGCTTAAAACATCAATGTAGGTCTCTGCTGCGATAGTGCCATGCTAAACAACGAGCGATGCAAGCCCTCTCCATGAAAAACACGACCACACCATAACAACATCCCCTCCATCCCTACACACGCTGGCAGAAGACGTTCACCAGGCATTCGCCATACACACACCTTGCCATCGGATCGCCACATTGTGTACCGTGATTCGTCACTCCACACGACGTTTTTCCATTGTTCAATCGTCCAATGTTTACGCTCCTTACACCAAGCGAGGCGTCGTTTGGCATTTACCGGCATGATGTGTGGCTTAGGAGCAGCCGCTCGACCGTGAAATCCAAGTTTTCTCACCTCCCGCCTAACTATCATAGTACTTGCAGTGGATCCTGATGCAGTTTGGAATTCCTGTGTGATGGTCTGGATAGATGTCTGCCTATTACACATTTTGACCCTCTCCAGCTGTTGATGGTCTCTGTCAGTCAACAGACGAGTTCGTCCTGTACTCTTTTGTGCTGTACGTGTCCCTTCAGGGTCACAATTCACTATTACATAGGAAACAGTGGACCTAGGGATGGTTAGGAGTGTGGAAATCTCGTGTACAGACGTATGACACAAGTGACACCCAATCACCTGACCACGTTCGAAGTCCGTGAGTTGTGTGGAGCGTCCTATTCTGCTCTCTCACAAAGTCTAATGATTACTGAGGTCGCTGATATGGAGTACCTGGCAGTAGGTGGCAGCACAATGCACCTAATATGAAAAACGTATGTTAATACTACTTTCCGATCTCATGCCTGAGAAGCTGGTGCGTATGAATGAAATGTGAAACTATTTCCTAACCTAAAGCTTTTCGCGTGTACTAGACCTAATAGGCATTTGATATTGGCACTTCGTGAATTATATTCTGTCGTGTTATAAAAATGGCCATTTGTGCCAAAACAGTCTCGTTTATTTGGTTTGTCTTACAAAATTGCTCTAATATTAGAAAGGTCCATTTTGTTTTATCTAGCAGAGTGACAAAATAGACGTAATCAGATCAAGAAACCACACCAGTCTTGGATATTATTTGTGTTAACAGCTCTTTCAGCATTAGATAACGACATTTCGATTTTTCATGTAGCGAAACGTTTGACGAACTTTGATGAGGTAACAGATTCTTTCACAGAAAGGAAAGCATGCCATGTAAAGCTGTAGCAAGATTAGAGAGAAAAAAATGCTAGGAGCTAAGAATTGAAGAAATGTGTACTTTCTTGCTTGTCTCTTTTCTTTATAGGTTTTGTGTACCCTATATTTAATTTTATGTCACACAAAACAGCAAGTTATTAGCTAATAGACAATAAAGAGTGCATATTTTCTGAAGACTTCTTGTTCTCCCGATTACAAATATCCCATCCGCTTGTAATTGCGAGTTTTTTTAGAAAAAAAGGTGGTGCAGGCTGCCAAACAGGCTGACTGGGAGCAGGAGAGGCACCACAGGACATTTTAATTTCCACTGTCCTGTGTAGGTTTGATGGCGTCCATTACAAAATATACACGTTTCAATTCCACATAGCGAAATACAGTGACGTGAGATAGAAGAATGCTTTATGTAGAGGCGTGGCAGTGCACTTCGACACACTTAAGACCAAATAACATGTCGTACATTTCCTCGAACACACAGTGTTACAGGACCTGTGCTGGATCCTACTCCTCCCAATTCGACTTGTGCTTCCTCACCAGTTTTAGAGGTGACAAATCCATTCTTACCCCTCAGTATAGCTTGGTCAGCACACCATGCCTTAAGATTTCATGGTTTTCTACAATATTGCAGCTGATCGATGGGGTTACACCTGATGGTATGGCAGGATCGACTCTGTTAGGCCCATACAGGTACTTTTCCAGCAATCCATTGTTGAGCGTTGTTACCCTACCAGAACAACCACAAACTCGGTTTGTACTTGTAGAATCAGTGTGCTCCACTCACAACATTATTGATGATACAGTGAAACATTCCGCATTACTCTATCACATAGTAGAGCATGCTTCTATCATCAGCAGTGTCATCTTGTCACCGCCTGCTTTTAACAAATTTGAGTCAGCCAAGACGGCATTACTTTGTAGACTGTGCAAGTCACCTGAGAAACAAATTCGACAGGCAGTTTTCTCAGAGCAGTTGAACAGATAGACGCCCTCGCAGTTTTGGTGCCTTCTATGAACTATAGTAGGTCCTACATTAATACCAGACAGTATACTGTGGCCCCTATGGGCAAGTAAATTGCCTCACAGGATTATAGTGTTCCCAACAAAAAACTTGCATAAGAGGTAAAATTGCAGACTGCAGACTACTCCGCAGCAACCAGCGGAACATGTACTCAGCAGCGATATTATGATTCGACTTGGCAGGCAGCTATTGAGCAACGCCAACCACATACACTGTTTCACAACATGCCACCTACAGAGCAATGACAGCCATCTTGGCCTTCACCACAGCTGGCAGTGGCTGATGTGGACCAAACACATCCTAAGCTCCCAATGCTTCCACTACATCTCACCTCCTATGGGTAATGAAATGAACCACAGTCAGCTGACAACAACAAACCAACTAGTGCTACTTACCACTCAGGGTGTTACCAGCAACAAACAGATTGTGTGGTGGTGCTGGTTCCACATGCGCTTCGAAAAGGCCATGCATAATTCCTCTCCTCCTTGAGCACAAACATGCTGTTCACAATTTCATTCGGCGTCAGAGATTGCAGTATTCTGAAAATATGCCAAAACTCCAACCACGTCAATCAGACTAGTTTTCTTCTAGCATTTGGAAGTAATGGCTGCCTCTGCATACTTGACAGTAGTACAACTCATATTTTCTGTTGGACATGGATACTGAGATCAGCATGATCCCAAACACCACTATTCTTCCTCACATTGCAAATCTGTCCCCTCAACTAAATGCGACAAATGTTCGATTATTATAATTTGTGACTCTATTGTATGCAATGTTGACTATGGAAACAGCCAAAGTTTCACATGGATTTTCAAGCAAGGGGACGTGAATGAACTCCCATTAAGGGCAGATTTTCTCTGCCATTTTCCCCTTGTGTCCAGGTCTGAGAGAAGAAGTGCTCTTCAACACAGCACCTAGTGATAGCACATGTTGAAGCATTCAGACCCCCTTTGTGCAAGTTTTAGCAGTTATGATCCTTGTGCGACAACCAACTGGCTGTAGCTAATAAATTGTACACGGGCACCAAAAGGGAACGTCTCGCATTTGCAAGAGGAAAATTCCTTGTTATATATGGTCCTGTACAAGCAATGCAACAAACTGGCAGAGGTTAAACATCAGTATTCATCGTGGTCGAAATGTTAACAAAGGGCATGGTCTTGCAACAGTCCATCGGGTTCCCTGATTCACAGTGCATTGGCTTCCCAGATTCATTTGGTTCAGAAAAAAATTAGATGAGTAGAGCTCATTCTCTGAGGGTTCCATAGAAACTTAATTATGTACATAGATAATAATAATAATAATAAAAATTTTGTAACATGAAGTCACCCAAGCAATTAATTCTACTCACAATTGGAAAGCCCCTGGAAGAAATAAAATAGCATATTTCTGGCTAAAATAGTTCACCTCAACACATTCACATCTAACTAAATTATTTAACAGTTGCACTGCAGACCCACACACATTCCCTGATACACTTACACATGGAATAACTTATCTGAAACCTAAAGATCAAGCAGACACAGCAAACCCAGCTAAATATCGCCCCATAACATGCCTACCAACAATATACAAAATATTAACTTCAGTCATTACACAGAAATTATTGACACATACAACACAGAACAAAATTATAAATGAAGAACAAAAAGTATGTTGCAAAGGAGCACAAGGATGTAAAGAGCAACTGATAATAGATGCAGAGGTGACATATCAAGCTAAAACTAAACAAAGATCGCTACACTACGCATACATTGATTACCAAAAAGCTTTTGATCGTGTACCTCACTCATGGTTACTACAAATATTGGAAATATACAAAGTAGATCCTAAATTGATACAGTTCCTAAACATAGTAATGAAAAATTGGAAAACCACACTTAATATCCAAATAAATTCAAATATCATCACGTCACAGCCAATACAGATTAAGTGTGGAATATACCAAGGAGACTCATTAAGTCCTTTCTGGTTCTGCCTTGCTCTGAACCCACTATCCAACTTGCTAAATAATACAAATTATGGATACTATATTACTGGAACATACCCACACAAAATCACACATTTGCTATACATGGATGATATAAAACTACTGGCAGCAACAAATCAACAACTCAACCAATTACTAAAGATAACAGAAGTATTCAGCAATGATATAAATATGGCTTTTGGAACAGACAAATGTAAGAAAAATAGCATAGTCAAGGGAAAACACACTAAACAAGAATATTACATAATGGATAACCACAGCGACTGCATAGAAGCAATGGAAAAAACAGATGCCTATAAATATCTAGGATACAGACAAAAGATAGGAATAGATAATACAAATATTAAAGAAGAACTAAAAGAAAAATATATACAAAGACTAACAAAAATACTGAAAACAGAATTGACAGCAAGAAACAAGACAAAAGCTATAAATAGTTATGCTATACCAATATTGACCTACTCATTTGGAGTAGTGAAATGGAGTAACACAGACCTAGAAGCACTCAATACACTTACACGATCACAGTGCCACAAATATAGAATACATCACATACATTCAGCAACAGAAAGATTCACATTAAGCAGAAAGGAAGGAGGAAGGGGATTTATCGACATAAAAAACCTACATTATGGACAGGTAGACAATGTAAGAAAATTCTTTATAGAACGCGCAGAAACTAGCAAAATACACAAAGCAATCACTCATATAAATACATCGGCTACACCATTGCAATTTCATAACCACTTCTACAACCCTTTAGATCACATAACATCAACAGATATGAAGAAAGTAAATTGGAAAAAGAAAACACTACATGGCAAGCACCCGTATCATCTAACACAGCCACACATCGATCAAGGCGCATCCAACACATGGCTAAGAAAAGGCAATATATACAGTGAGACGGAAGGATTCATGATTGCAATACAGGATCAAACAATAAACACCAGATATTACAGCAAGCATATTATTAAAGATCCCAATACCACAACAGATAAATACAGACTTTGCAAACAACAAATAGAAACAGTAGATCACATCACAAGTGGATGTACAATACTAGCAAATACAGAATACACCAGAAGACATGACAATGTAGCAAAAATAATACATCAACAACTTGCCATACAACATAAACTAATAAAACAACACATTCCCACATACAAGTATGCACCACAAAATGTACTGGAGAATGATGAATACAAATTGTACTGGAACAGAACCATTATAACAGATAAAACAACAACACATAACAAACCTGACATCATACTCACCATTAAAAAGAAGAAATTAACACAACTAATCGAAATATCCATACCCAATACAACAAATATACAAAAGAAAACAGGAGAAAAAATTGAAAAATACATCCAACTGGCTGAGGAAGTCAAGGACATGTGGCATCAGGATAAAGTTGACATTATACCAATTATACTATCAACTACAGGAGTCATACCACACAATATCCACCAGTACATCAATGCAATACAGCTACATCCAAACTTATATATACAACTACAGAAATCTGTAATTATTGATACATATTCAGTTACCCGAAAGTTCCTAAATGCAATATAACACATACCGTACAGTTAAAAGGAAGTGACGCTTGATCAATATCCGCGTCACTTTCCAGACTTAACGTCTGAGAAAGTAAAGAAAAAATAATAATAATAATAATTTCGTGTGACTCAATGGCCTGGTGTAATAACATTATTTTGCATTATTAATAAAAATGATGACTAGCGATACTAATAATAACACTAATAATGTCAATCAAATAATGGAGGAATTAAGAACGATATCAATTACACTAAAGCGCTGAAGAAACTGGTATAATCAAGTGTATTCAAATACAGAGATACATAAACAGGCAGAATATTGTTTGCGGTCTGTAACTCCTGTATGAGATATCAAGTGTCTGGCGCAGTTGTTAGATCGGTTACTCCTGCCACAATGACAGGTTATCAAGATTTAAGTGAGTCTGAACATTATAGTTGGCGCATGAGCGATGGGACACATCATCTCCAAGGTAGCAACGAAGTGGTGATATACCCATACGACCATTTCATGAGTGTACCATAAATATCAGGAATCCAGTAAAACATCAAACCTCGGACATTGCTGCGATCCAAAAAAGAGCCTGCAAGAACAGGACCGATGACTGAAGAGAATCGTTCAATGTTACAGAAGTGCAACACTTCCACAAATTGCTGCAGATTTCAATGCACGCCCATAAACAAGTGTCAGTGTGCGAATTATTCAACGAAACATCATCAACATGGGCTTTTGGAGCCGAAGACCCACTTGTGTACCCTTGATGACTGCACGACACAAAGCTTTACGCCTTGCCTGAGCTCATCAACACCGAAATTGGACTGTTGATGACTGGAAACATGCTGTCCGGTTGGACGAGTCTCATTCCAAATTGTATTGAGAGGATTGACTTGTACAGGTATGGAGACAACCTCATAAATCCATGGGCCCTGCATGCCAGCAGGGGACTGTTCAAGCTGGTGGAGGCTCTGTAATGGTGTGAGGTATGTGCAGTTGGAGTAATATGCACTCCGTCTGCAGGCCACAAGTGGCTCATCGGGACCATCCGACCGCCGTGTCATCCTCAGTTGAGGATGCGGATAGGAGGGGCGTGTGGTCAGCACACCGCTCTCCCGATCGTTATGATTGTTTTCTTTGACCGGAGCCGCTACTATTCGGTCGAGAAGCTCCTCAATTGGCATCACGAGGCTGAGTGCACCCCGAAAAATGGCAACAGCGCATGGCAGCTGGATGGTCACCCATCCAAGTGCCGGCCACGCCCGACAGCGCTTAACTTCGGTGATCTCACGGGAACCGGTGCATCCACTGCGGCAAGGCCGTTGCCTTGGAGTCATATGGGACCCCTGATATGTCTAGATATGACTGTGAAAGGTGACATGTACGTAAGCATCCTGTCTGATCATCATGTCCATTGTGCATTCCGACGGACTTGGGCGATGCCAGCAGGACAATGCGACACCCCACATGTCCAGAATTGCTACTGGGTGGTTCCAGGAAAACTCTTCTGAGTTTAAACACTTCCGTTGGCCACCAAACTCCCCAGTCATGAACATTAGTGAGCTAATCTGGGATTTCTTGCAACGTGCTGTTCAGAAGAGATCTCCATCCCCTCGTACTCTTACGGATTTATGGATAGTCCTGCAGGATTCATGGTGTCAATTCTCTCCAGTACTACTTCCGACATTAGTTGAGTCCATGCCATGTCATGCTGTGTCACTTGTGTGTGCTCGCAGGGGCCTGCATGACATTAGGAAGTTGTAACAGTTTCTTTGGATATTCAACGTAGTTATTAAAAAACAAACTCAATAATAATTTGCAATAATAATAAAAATAATGGAATCATTAAGAATGATACTGGTTAGTTTAGTACTTTGAACCTTTGTTTGGTATTAGATCATGTGCGAGGGGTAATGAAGGAGGAAAGAATTGAAATGAAAGTGACCATCGCTGCTACGAAAGAAAATAAGGTTAATAGAGAACTCTGTAGACAGGGGGAAGGAAAAGCGATAGGGGAGGAAGCGTTGTTGACAGTGAGCTGTAAGAAGCGATAGCTATTGTGATAGGAGGAGGGCCATTAGCTGTCTTTTGAAGTTTGACAGGACTTTAATTTTTCTAAGATTTTGAAGAAGATTGTTTTAAAATAGTGTTTCTGATACAGAAAATGATATAAAGAACATGACAGTTTTGTGTAGTGTTACAGAGAGGATTTTACTTTGTTAAGAACGAGTATTTCTGTAGTGTTGTTCAGAAAGTGGTGTAAGGGTTGAAGATAAATGGGTAGTGGAATGATTAAGAAGACGATACAGGAAACACAGGGTATGATAATCTCTGTGCTTATCTGCTCGTAGCCATGATAATTGTTCATAGGCAAGAGTGATATGGTCAAAACCGTGTACATCACGAATGTGTCACACACAAAGATTCATCGCCAGTTCCAGCCAATGTGAGCCCTCATACGAAAATCTTTGGAGAATAGGATCACTATAATCAAGGATTGAGAGTATTTGTAATTCTAAAAGTTTCTGCTTTAGTTCGAGAGGAAATACATCTTTTCGTGTCTAATGAATGAAGTGATGTTGACACTTTCTTATAGATCACAGTTGTGTGTTCAGTCCACTCTAGGTGGTGGTCCAAGATAATCCCCATATTCTTTACAGAAAGAAAAAGATGATTTGGTTCAAATGGCTCTGAGGATTATGGACTCAACTTCTGAGGTTATTAGTCCCCAAGAACTTAGAACTAGTTAAACCTAACTAACCTAAGGACATGCCCAAGGCAGGATTATAAGATGATTTCTGTGCTGTTGAGGATTAAGGGCGGAAGAGAGCCTCTGTACTGAGTAATACGTTTTTTGTGAGCGACTAAGATTGCTTGCATTTTAGGTGGGTTAAGATTCAAACCTGTGTTCTGTGTCCATTCTGATAAAGCAAGTAAGTCAGCAGTTACGTTCTGGATGGCTGTGTGCAGATTTATTGCGCTTGCACTTAAGTATAACTGAAGATCATCAGCATATAAATGATACGAGGGGGGACCCAAAAATAACCAGAATTTCTTTCTAGAAAGCATATACTTTATTGTTTTCAAATACAACCTTAATCTCCTTCGAAGTACTCTCCATTAGCATTAATACACTTGTGCAAACGTTCATTCCAGTGTTCGAAGCACCTTTTAAATTCCTCCTCTTTGATACCTGCTAGCACTTTCATGACATTGCGTTTTACGTCTTCCACATCCGCAAAACGCTTCCCTCTCAAGTCTCTTTTCATCCTCGGGAATAGGAAGAAGTCCGAGGGTGCTAAATCCGGCCTAATAGGGCGCGTGGGTCAAGGTAGTCGTCTTCGTTGAAACCAAAAACTGGCGAACGCTGAGAGCCGTGTGCGAGGGAGGGTTGTCGTGATGCAGGAACCACACGCCAGATTCCCACAAAGCCGGACGTTTTCGCGACGAACTTCTGCGAAGCTGTTTCATAACCTCCAAATAGAATTGTTGGTTTACTGTCTGGTTTTCAGGGACAAATTCAGAGTGTACGATCCCTTTGATGTCAAAAAAACAGATCAACATCGTTTTCACATTCGATTTCACTTGTCGAGCTTTTTTTGGTCGAGGTGAGTCAGGTGACTTCCATTGTGATGACTGTTGTTCCCTTTCTGGATCGTACCCATAGGACCATGACTCATCACCTGTAATTATTTTGTTGAAAAAATGTGGATCATCTTTGAACGCATCCTTCATTTCGAGACAGGCTTGAACACGATGATCCCTTTGATGTCCGGTAAGAAGCTTCGGCACGAATTTTGCTGCCACTCTTTGCATCCCCAAATCGATGGTCAAGATGCGCTGAAGTGAGCTCCAGGACAACCCGGACAAGTTCTCGAGTTGGTCGATTGTCCTGCGCAGATATTCACTGATGAGATCACGGATTTTGTCGACGTTGTCTTCGCTTCGAGAAGTTAAAGGTCGACCGGAACGGGGCTGATCTTCAACCACCATTTCTCCCTTTTTAAACCGAGAAAACCATTCGTACACTTGCGTTTTACTAAGAGCATGGTCTTTGTAGGCTGTCTGAATCATCGCAAGTTTCTGCTGCGTTCTTGCCGAGCAAGAAACAAAACTTCACTGCCGCATGTTGTTCGTAAGAACTAGCTATTTCCTCGTCTCACGTCTGCACTGTACACACACTCAAAGAACTGCCAAAGAAACCACACTTCTCACTGTTGGGTGACGCTGCGTGGCAGAATAACTCAGCACAGCTCCTACTACAACCCTCTGGCGGCGCAACCTCCTACTACAAGTACATGAAGTGCAGCATTACGATTCTGGTTACTTTTGGGCCCCCCTCATATGTGCGATGGGAGATAACAGTCGAGATACCATTAACATATAGGCAATGAGAAAAGTAATGGAACCAGTGCTGCCGGCCATGGTGGCCGAGCGGTTCTAGGCGCTTCAGTCAGGAACCGCGTGACTGTTACAGTCGCAGGTTCGAATCCTGCCTCAGGCATGGATGTGTGTGATGTCCTTAGGTTAGTTAGGTTTAAGTAGTTCTAAGTTCTAGGGGACTGGTAACCTCTGATGTTAAGTACCATAGTGCTCAGAGCCATTTTTTTTAACCAGTGCCGATCCTTGTGGGACCCTGATACTACATTCTTTCATTGTGACTTCTTTGTGCCGGTCATTACACACTATTGGCGGTATTACCCGTTACTGAGGAAAAGCCCCGGACAACAAAGTGATCTCATAAGCCTGGACGTCCAATGGGGCCGCATTCTTCGAATTAACAGTTTGCATGTACAATGGAATGACTAAGGCCAACTGATTAAGATCATCCACTGCAGCCAAGTAACATCCGACAGACACACAGCTGTGAGTTAGTTGTGAGGCAACTGAACTGCTTGGCACCTCATCCCCATTCCTTCTCTGTATAAATTTGTTGTATCCTCTAAAAAACCTCCAATGAGCCGCCGTGCGGAGTGTCTGCATAGTTTGACGTGCCATGCATGGATTGCACGGCCCCTCCCGCCGGAGGTTTGAGTCCTCCCTTGGGCATGGGTGTGTGTGTTATTCTTAGCTTAAGTAGTGTGTAAGTCTAGGGACCGATAACCTCAGCAGTTTGGTCCCTTAGGAACTCACACACATTTGAACATTTTTAAACCAAGCCATTTATTTTTTGCCATGTTAGCCGAAATAATAGAAAATGAAACAAGTTCATTACTACATAAATAATGAACATGACGGTGTCATGAATAATCTCATCAACGAGTAACAGCATACTGCATGCTGCAGCCATGCCATAAGAGTTGAGACTGTTGGGTTTTGCGTCGAATGGTTTTGTTGAAACTATGCAGTATGTCAACAGAGCACCTGTTTATCATCCACAGGAGATGATTCTGACTGTGAACATGAGCGTCTTAAGATGCCCACGTCGGGAAAGAATGGCACAGTGTGTGCTGTTGTTTGCTGCAAGCATCTGGCAACTGATTTTTCAAAATATTGGGATATCCGTTTAGAATATCAGACGTTACTTTTGGGAAAATAGTGAAGAACACTTGCAAAGCGATTTAAAATAATTTTCACATTTTATACATACCTTTCCCCAAAGAAGGCGATGCCAGCCCAATATAAGAAGGTTTTTGGGAAAAATGGCAGTTTCTGTATTCTGTGGACGATATGCATGTGAGAACAAAGAATTCATGGCTCAAAATGGTTCAAATGGCTCTGAGCACTATGGGACTCAACATCTGTGGTCATCAGTCCCCTAGAACTTAGAACTACTTAAACCTAACTAACCTAAGGACATCACACACATCCATGCCTGAGGCAGGATTCGAACCTGCGACCGTAGCGGTCACGCGGTTCCAGACTGACGCGCCTAGAACCGCACGGCCACAGCGGCCGGCAAAAGAATTCATGTCAGCGGGGCAGTATGTTCAGAAATTATAAGCAGATTCTTTTTCAATTGTGTTACATGCTGTAGCTGATCCAGACTACAAGTTTCTAGCTGTTCACTTGGGGACAAATGGTAAAGAGAGCAAAGATAGTGTTTTCTCACACCTGACCCTTTCTAAGAATCTTGAAGAGGAAGACCTTCTTGCTGAACGTCGCTGTGCTCTATCAGGAACAAACATTAGGGTACCTTAGGATCAGGAGACATGGCCTGCCTTGATATGTATCGCACCATTTGTAAACACCAGAATTAGGCATCTGAATGTGTTGCAACTGTAAACTTGTGCTGGAATCATCTTGCTCCTGCTCCATAGCCAACTCACCAAAGTCAATTAGTGCACTAAGGGCATGAATGGGTGACATGTAATGCCCCCATTTACATTCTGAATCTCAGTGTTAAGCTGCAGTGGTCTGTGAAACATTCGAGGGGCTGACCCTCTTTAAAGTATTACACTGCCTTATGTATCAGTTGCAGTTCCCAGTCATAAGCCAATCACACCATTGGGCCACCTTCAGTTTATCAGAAAAGAGCTGTAGTTGTTTCTGGATACTGTCAACTGTCTGTTTCAAAACTGTACCAATAGCAGTCTTGCTCGCATCAGCTGTAAAAGGCAAACGTGCTCTAGTTGAGGAATGGACCAAGTTCACAGCATTTTTTAAAGATTGTTTAGTCACACCAAAAGTGTGTATCATCCCCTTCGACCACTGTACAATTCGTTTCCCCTTAGTATTCTTCCCAGGCAGTGTGTCACTGTGTAAGTTTCTAAGTAACGTAGTGGCCGACAGCCTTCACTTAAGACTGAGAGTAGTGGCGTTTGCGTAGATTTGTCAGTGCTAACAGACAAGCAACACTGCGCAAAACAACCGCAGAAATCAATGTGACGCGTGCGACGAACGTATCCATCAGGGCAGGGCTGCGAAATTTGGCCCTAATGGCCTGTGGCAGCAGACAACCGACGCCAGTGCCTTTGCCAACAGCACATCATCTCCTGCAGTCCCTCTCCTGGGCTCATGACCATATTGGTTGGACCCTAGACGACTGGAAAACCGTGGCCTGGTCTGATGAATACCGATTTCAGCTGGTAAGAGGTGGTGGTAGGGTTCGAGTGTGGTGCATACTCCACGAAGCCGTGGACTCAAGTTGTCAAGAGGGACTGAGCAAGGTGGTGGTTACTCCATAATGGTGTGGGCTGTGTTTACGTGGAATGGACTGGGTCCTCTGGATGTTCAGCTACTTGGAGATCATTTGCAGGCATTCGTGGACATCATGTTCCGAAATAACGATGGAATTTTCATGGGTGACAGTGGGCTACTTTACTGGGCCACAGTTGTTCATGATTAGTTTGAAGAACTTTCTATACAGTTCTATCAAATGATTTGGCCAACCAGATCACCCAACATAAATCCCATCAAACATTTATTGTACATAATTGAGAGGTCAATTTGGGCACTAAATCCTGCACTGGCAACACTTTCGCAGTTATGGACGGCTATGAAGGCAGCGTGGCTCAGTATTTCCGCAGGAGACTTCCAGTGACTTGTTGAGTCCATGCCACATCAAGTTACTGCACTATGCCGGGCAAAAGAAGGTGCGTCAGGATATTGAGAGGTATCCCATGACCTTCGCCACCTCAGTGTATAGTCAAATAAACAGGGTATGCCAGAAACGTTGCGACAAACTCAAAGGATTGTAGAGGGTGTCTTGAGGAACAAATCGAGGACAGGAGCTGGTGTCCATAAACATCATCCAATGATGTCATAGAGTATCTAAGTTACAGGCGTTGGCGCCTGCCAGTGGGCCACCCCTTTGGCAGCAGACGTGACTTTGTACACTGACAGACCATAGGTGGGACATCTTACAATTTTGTTTTTTATTCAGCGATCGCGACTCATTGCCACAGTTGCTAGTTGAGAAGGTGGAGCTACCTGCTATGTAGGAAGACTTTGTCTCCTATGAATGCGATGCTCTGTTGCCTTGGTGGATGACTGTTCTGGACACCAATTTGCATCAGCATTATATTCTTTTCCTGGAACCCTCTAAAATCTCCAATGTTTTTCGGTTTACAGAAGAAAAATGAACTGCAGATAGAAACACATGTCTGAAACCACATCAACCAATGAAACAGAGCATCGCATTCATAGGATACAAGGCCTACCTACGCAGCACATAGCTCCATCTTCTCCACTGACGACCGTGGTAATCAGTTGCAATCATGAATGACAAGAAAACATTGCGAGTCGTTCTGCCTATTATCCATCAGCACACAAAGTCACGTTTACTGCCGAAGGGGTGACCCAGTGGGAGGCACCAGCGCTTATAACTTCAACGCTTTGTAGCGTCATTGGATGACGTTTCCAGACACATTCTTTGTCGCTGTTAGGTATCAGACTGACACAAGAAAGAAACAAACAAATAAAACTGGTGCCTACGCCTACAACATACAAAGACTTAAGAAGGTTGTAAGTATGACAAACTACTATTGGCGACATATTATACAGGTTGCGAAAATTCAGCCAACAGTAACACAGTGCCTGGGAAGAATACTAAGGGGAAGCGAACTGTACAGTGGTCGAAGGAGATGATACAGGCTTTTGACGTGACTAAACAATCCTTAAAAAATGCTGTGAACTTGGTCCGTTCCTCACCTACAGCACGTTTGCCTATTATGGCTGATGCGAGCAAGACTGCTATTGGTACAGTTTTGCAACAGACAGTCGACGGTATCCAGCAACACCTACGGTTCTTTTCCGATAAACTGAAGGTGGCCCAATGATGTGGTTGGCTTATGACTAGGAACTGCAGTCATAATATGAGACAGTATAATACTTTAAAGAGGGTCAGCCCTTCGAATGTTTTACAGACCACTGGACCTTAGCACTGATATCCAGCATTTAAATGGGGGCATTACATGTCAACAATTCATGCCCTTAGTGCACTGATTGACTTTGGCGAGTTGGCTATGGAGCAGGAGCAAGATGATTCCACCTCAATTTTACAGTTGCAACACATTCGGATGCCTGATTCTGGTGTTCACATATGGTGTGATATACACTCCTGGAAATGGAAAAAAGAACACATTGACACCGGTGTGTCAGACCCACCATACTTGCTCCGGACACTGCGAGAGGGCTGTACAAGCAATGATCACACGCACGGCACAGCGGACACACCAGGAATCGCGGTGTTGGCCGTCGAATGGCGCTAGCTGCGCAGCATTTGTGCACCGCCGCTGTCAGTGTCAGCCACTTTGCCGTGGCATACGGAGCTCCATCGCAGTCTTTAACACTGGTAGCATGCCGCGACAGCGTGGACGTGAACCGTATGTGCAGTTGACGGACTTTGAGCGAGGGCGTATAGTGGGCATGCCGGTGGCCAGGTGGACGTACCGCCGAATTGCTCAACACGTGGGGCGTGACGTTTCCACAGTACATCGATGTTGTCGCCAGTGGTCGGCGGAAGGTGCACGTGCCCGTCGACCTGGGACCGGACCGCAGCGACGCACGGATGCACGCCAAGACCGTAGGATCCTACGCAGTGCCGTAGGGGACCGCACCGCCACTTCCCAGCAAATTAGGGACACTGTTGCTCCTGGGGTATCGGCGAGGACCATTCGCAACCGTCTCCATGAAGCTGGGCTACGGTCCCGCACACCGTTAGGCCGTCTTCCGCTCACGCCCCAACATCGTGCAGCCCGCCTCCAGTGGTGTCGCGACAGGCGTGAATGGAGGGACGAATGGAGACGTGTCGTCTTCAGCGATGAGAGTCGCTTCTGCCTTGGTGCCAATGATGGTCGTATGCGTGTTTGGCGCCGTGCAGGTGAGCGCCACAATCAGGACTGCATACGACCGAGGCACACAGGGCCAACACCCGGCATCATGGTGTGGGGAGCGATCTCCTACACTGGCCGTACACCACTGGTGATCGTCGAGGGGACACTGAATAGTGCACGGTACATCCAAACCGTCATCGAACCCATCGTTCTACCATTCCTAGACCGGCAAGGGAACTTGCTGTTCCAACAGGACAATGCACGTCCCCATGTACCCCGTGCCACCCAACGTGCTCTAGAAGGTGTAAGTCAACTACCCTGGCCAGCAAGATCTCCGGATCTGTCCCCCATTGAGCATGTTTGGGACTGGATGAAGCGTCGTCTCACGCGGTCTGCACGTCCAGCACGAACGCTGGTCCAACTGAGGCGCCAGGTGGAAATGGCATGGCAAGCCGTTCCACAGGACTACATCCAGCATCTCTACGATCGTCTCCATGGGAGAATAGCAGCCTGCATTGCTGCGAAAGGTGGATATACACTGTACTAGTGCCGACATTGTGCATGCTCTGTTGCCTGTGTCTATGTGCCTGTGGTTCTGTCAGTGTGATCATGTGATGTATCTGACCCCAGGAATGTGTCAATAAAGTTTCCCCTTCCTGGGACAATGAATTCACGGTGTTCTTATTTCAATTTCCAGGAGTGTATATCAAGGCAGGCCATGTCTCTTGATCCTGGCAGAACACCGCAAATTCATCTTTGCCAGCTTGTATAATCTGATACAGTCAGTGTTTCATCTCACCACAAGGCTCGTTACGGAGCAGTTTGTCTCGCCTGAGGTAAAGCCAGACTGCAGAATGTGGGAGAGTGCCTGCCTTCCTTGTGAATGCAGCAAAACAATACGCCATACGTTCCTGCTATAAGGGACAGTTGATGTACCTCAAGCCCATTTTCAACATGTACATATGGCTCCAGAATTTTCAAATATGTCAGCCACTGACTGTAGAGCACAGTAGGGTTTAGCCATACCCTTAAAACATATGACAACGGAGTCTGTGGCAATGTGCTTCATCAATATGTGGATATCTTGTTTTGGGTTCCCTTATGTCTATCATGACTGATTGGGGGTGGCAGTTCAGATCACTTCTCTTTGAAGAATTGTGCACACTGTGTGGAGTGCAACACCTCCACATAACAGCTTACCACCCTCAAAGCAATGGTTTGGTTCAAAGGTGGCACCAAACTCTGAAGGCTGTGTTGATTTGTCACGATACACAGTGGACTGAAGCGTTACCAAGGGTTCTACTGGGTATAAGGACAGCTGACAAGTAGTACCTAAAATCCTCTCTCGCCAAAGTTTCATATAGTGAATGTCTGACACTGCCTGTGGACTTGCTCTTGCCTTCTCTGCCAGTATCAATCTCAGCACTGTCATCGCTGATAAACAAGGTCAGATGTCACACAGCTCACATCCATAATGCCTCCTCAAGCTCACATTGTACAGCAAGTTTTAATGAATAAGGCATTAATTTTCTGCACCCACATATGCTCCAAGATGATACAATTTGTGTTGCATTCCTACAATCTTATAGAGGCACCGATAAGGTACTTCAACTTGGGGCACAGACGTTTTCCATCCTACTTAATAGTAAACCTTCAATGTCTCCATCCAGCACCTCAAGGCATCTTGGGTGCTGGGGGACCAACCGGCCATCACTACCAGTGTATCATTCATCCACATAGTCCTCTACCGACACAGACCCTCGAGCCAACTATCCTATCTCCATGGTGTAATTCGACATCCAGACACCTGCTTCAAGTGCTGCCAACGCTGATCCACCCTGCTCTCACTACAGCAGACTCCTCTGTCATCAATCGATGGCAGCATCGAACGCCAAAGTCCATACAGACATACAGAATCGACATTAATAAAAATGAATGGGTGTGTCTCTTTGTATTGATTATTGTCTTTGTCTTTCTGGTTCGTTATTTTTTTGATGTGTACTCTTGTGACTGAAGTGTACGTATATTATTGTGTGTGGATTTATCCTAATAAAGTGGTAAGATTCATTGCGACAGTATCCTTATTTTATTTTGCATACTCACTGCTTCAAAGATCCCAAAGCGTAAACCCAGGAACGTATATATTTACTGACAGGTGAAGAATTACATCCGTCAATTACAATATGCCTTAGTCTCACTGCACAGCAAAAGGAAGTCACAAGTAGAAGCAATGCAAATAAAATATACACCTCGATCCATAACCAACTGCAGACTCCAGTTTTCGAGAAAATGTTTTGACATGTGTGGTTTACCGCGAAATTGTCGTCAGATCATGAGGTTGTTTTCCTAATGGTATCGTAATATGCCCGACAATGGCCACTTTTGCCAAATCGCCGCGAGCGGCCGAGGAGGAGAAGGGAGCCGGACACCATGGATCGAGCCGCCGAGAAGAGCACACTGCAGTCGGTCTGCAAGGACACAGCGGGAAGCTGGGCGGACATCCTCGTCTCACTCAAGGAGTGACCAGTTGCGAAGGGCCTGTCTGACAACGAGAAGCGTGCCGAGAACTGATGGACACATGCAGCCCTTTGGACGGAACGCCAAGGATGTATGAGCGAAAGCGTCTGAGTTCTTTTGGCCTGACGGCAGTCATTTTACCTGCCTTAGAAAGCAGGAATTTGCTGACAATTCCAGCAGCCCATGGGTACAGGGAGGAGCACACACAAAACGCGGGGAATTGGCACTGGGAGGCGTGTGAAAGAAGTCAGCATACTTAAGAAAATATTTTTCCCTATCGTAAGGACATTCCTTATAAATCAAGGACGCCGGCAGACTCTGAGGCGGAGACCAAACATGAGACTGTCCAGGCCTCACACAGAGAGAGCAGTTATAAAGAAGTGTTGTGTAGCTGCTCTCACAACTATCTCTGTTCGTTCTGTGCAGCGCTTTTAAGTTTTTAATTTAGTTTTTCTATGCAACTCAGGTCTGGGAGACTGATAAATTTGGAAACAGTCAAGCCAGTTGAGGAAAGTTTTTAGGCTGAGCGAGGAAACACAAGGTACGTTTGCAGGGCATACGCAAAGTCAGAGTCCACTAGATCGAATCCTCGCGATGTTAGAAAACCACACATATAACAGCCCTGAGGGAGGAGAATAAAACGCGGTTTTAAAGACTCCTAACTGAGCTAAAACTTTTCAATCAGAAGCTTGATCGGTAGATCACTGAAGTTAGGCACAAATTGGAGACCGACACCGAAAAGATATAGACGGAAGTCACCAACAACCTAAACGAGGTGAGAAAAGAGTATGAAACGAAAGTTGGCAGCTTATAAACGCGGGTAGACGCGAAGATGATTGATATCTCTGTGCACGTAGATGAGGAAAGTAAATCATCCAAGGAGACACAAACACGAGTGTCAGTCCTCGAGGAAAAAGTGTCTGCAATTCGACAAGATAAGATCCGTGTAACGCAAGTCACGCCAACGAATTTGCAGACCGCATTCCCGATGCATGGTGTGGACATACCACTGCCCAAGTTCGGCCGAAAGCGCAGAACTCAGCCAAAGGCATACTTAAAGAATTTACACGTGTATCTGCGTGTGAAAGGAGTGGCGGAATGCAATGCTTTACTTGTTACATGGCAGACGCTCGATCAGGAGGAGGCTGCCTGGTTTGACGTTACAATTTGCGAGAACACACTTAAGCTTCTGGCAATATACTGGAATCTGACTGCACAGGCTAGTGCAAAGATGAGTATACATTGGAGACAGTATGCGCCACAGTCACGCCAATCCATGGCAACATACGCTGCTCACTTTGTCGTTCTGGCAGGATACTTGGATGACAAAATGACAGATGAGGAATGGTGCAGCGCAATGCGCTCACATTTTCCTGCTCATGTACAATGATGTGCACTCGTCAGGGCACTGTCGAGAGAACAGTTCCTCCTTGGAGGACTTCAATTAGCAGAAGAAGCAAAAGTCAGCAAATGGAAACGCAATTAGGACAGAAAATGGGGCGCCGCAAAGGTTTGTGCACTGCAATGACAGGTAGAACTGGCACAATAACGGACTAAGGACAGAAGAGGGGAATAGGCGAGAGCGAGATAAACGTCATGGTCCATACCATGGAAAACAAGGCAGGAACGAAGTGCCAAACCACAGACGCCAAGTGAAGTGCGTGCAAGCGTCGCATAATGGAAGAGAACGTGAGAATAATAGAGGTTCACCACCTCTGACCCCACCTCAGGCAGAGGAGTGTGACATCACAAAATGAATGATCGGAGAAAATGGGATATCTCAGGGGACGCTATAGTAGAGAAGGGCTACCACGTACGCAATGTGCGGTACTGGCAATCACAAGCACAAGACGATATTGGCCAGTACTGTGATGACCCAGAGTTACCAGAAAATGCGAACAATCGGTATCCCCTCATTGAAATAACCGTGGAAGGAATTAAGGCGAAAGCATATCTGGATTCTGAGTCGGAAGTGACAGCACTTTCAGCGTCTTTTTACTCAAAGCTGGTAGAAATTGGTAGTAAACTAGCTGAGATACCTGTAAAAGGAATCACACTAATTCCCGCTTTTGGTGCAAAAAGAAAGAAGGTAGAGAGAAGGCTCTTGGTGTCGTTAAGCGACGGAAGAAGTATCTTCCAGGTGAATGCAGTTGTCATCTGTAGGTTGTCGCTCGATTTTATGATCGGGAATCATATACTCTCGAGTAGAGTGGTGGTCACGGATTGGACCACTAAAACTGTGGTCAGTTTGTTCGGATATCCGATCACATGGGATGCAGAGGGAACAAACGGCACAGTTCATTTAATGAAATGTAAGGAGAACGAGTAAATTTTCATAGATGGGCTACAGGAGCTAAAAAGTGATTTATTAGAGGGAGCAGGGGTTCCAGTTGAAGTCAGTTTGCCGTCCGCAAGTCGTGACGAGAATTCCATGCACACAGCCAGTGAAAGTGAACATGACGGACATGATGTTACTAGTCGTGGGTTAGAGACCCTCGCCCGCATCTCGTGGTCGTGCGGTAGCGTTCTCGCTTCCCGCGCCCGGGTTCCCGGGTTCGATTCCCGGCGGGGTCAGGGATTTTCTCTGCCTCGTGATGGCTGGGTGTTGTGTGTTGTCCTTAGGTTAGTTAGGTTTAAGTAGTTCTAAGTTCTAGGGGACTGATGACCATAGATGTTAAGTCCCATAGTGCTCAGAGCCATTTGAACCATTTTTTTAGAGACCCTCACACACATACTATTAGGGTTTATAGAGCCACAAGCCGTAAATGAGTACACTCCCATGATACCCCAAGCCACCCACGTGATTACTGATGACACGTTCAATTATAATATACAGAGCGAGACCACAGTCAAATGCTGTGACGATGAGCGCGCCGAGAAAATGAAAAAGGTTGAAGGTGAAGCCCCCAAAGTAAAAGAGAAGCTCATGTGGAGTGCGGAATGCGAAAGCGATTGCAGAGTGGCAGCAGTAGAAAACAATGTTGTTCCCTCTACAGTTGCTAAATCTGCAAAAGTAAGACAGTTTTCGGAGGACTTCAGGTGTTTTCATGCGTCGAAGTGGCGAGATAAATTGATCACGTCTCACTCAGGAACCAGGGACACAGTAGATGGCGCCTTGTGTACAGGCGATCAGCCAGAAGTGTGCGTGGATACCCCAGAGGTTGATCCGGAGGGAATACTTACAAGGGAACCTCCCCATCGCATTCCCCTCAGATTAAATTATAAGTTGGCACAGTGTATAGGCCTTGTAAAACTGAACACAGATAAATCGAGAAAACAGGAAGAAGTTGTGTGGAACTATGAAAAAAATTAGTAAAATATACAAACTGAGTAGTCCATCCGAAGATAGGCAACATCAAGGAGACTGGAAGACAAGGAGCGGCGTGGTCCCGTGGTTAGCGAGATCAGCTACGGAGCGCGAGGTCCTAGGTTCAAGTCTTCCCTCGGGTGAAAAGTTTAACTTTTTATTTTCAGTTTATGTGACAAACTCTTATGTTTTCATCACTTTTTTGGGAGTGATTATCACGTCCACAAGAAAACCTAAATCGGGAAAGGTAGAAGAATCTTTTTACCCATTCGCTAAGTGTACAAGTTAGGTGGGCCGACAACATATTCCTGTCATGTGACGCACATGCCGTCACCAGTGTCGTATAGAATATATCAGACGTGTTTTCCTGTGGAGGAATCGGTTGACCTATTACCTTGCGATCAAATGTTTTCGTTTCCCATTGGAGAGGCACGTCCTTTCATCTACTAATCGCACGGTTTTGCGGTGCGGTCGCAAAACACAGACACCAAACTTATTACCGTGAACAGAGACCTCAATGAACGAACGGACAGATCATAACTTTGCAGCAATAAAGATAGTAAACTTTTCATTCGAGGGAAGACTTTAACCAAGAACCTCTCGTTTCGGAGCTGCTCACGCTAACCACGGGACCACTGCGCTCCTGAGCTAACGTTATCCTTAATGTTGCCTATCTTGCGCATGGCCTACTCAGTTCGTATAGTTTGCTTATTTTTTTCATAGTTCCACACAACTTCTTCCTGTTTTCTCGATTGATCTGTGTTCAGTTTTTCAAGGCCTATCCACTGTGCCAACTTATAACTAAATCTGAGGGGGGTGCGATGGGGAGGTTCCCTTGTTAGAAAGAGTACTCAAGCTAACCCATGGTGGAACCTGTAGCAGAGACGGGAGGTGTAGAAAATAATCATGGAATTCGGGGATATATTCTCGGTCCTACTGGAAAGATTTCGTGATGCGGTCCACAAGTTTAGAGTAACATGTGACCGGCCGCCGACAGGTAAAACGTACTCAGTGGCCTGGAAGCACCGAAAAGCTACTGGGGAAGCGATACAGGCGATGGAAGCAGCCGGAGTCATATCGCGGGCCGCGTCGCAATATGTGAATCCGCTCGCGGTTGTGCCTAAGAAAGATGGGTCGGTCCATTGTTCCCTCAATGCGAGGGTGTTAAATGATCATATTGAGGCAGACGGAACAAGGCCAGAGCCTATCCAGGACATACTGCGCCAGTTCTCGGGAAAAATTTGGCTGTCAACCTTTGACGTTACAGCTGGTTTCAATCAAATTAAGCTGGATCCATCCTGCCGAATATACACGGCCTTCTCATTAGAAGATGAACAGTACGTGTACAGACGAGTACCAATCGGGCTTAAGGACTCAAGTTCGCCATTTGTGAGGTCTCTGAATGGTAGAATCACTCCAGGGATGAGGCAATTTTGTATCACTTACATCGACCACATAATTGTCGCATCTGCAACTTTTGAAGAACATATGTGGCATATAAAGCAGCTGCTGGCAGTACTCCAGGTATACGGCGTGGCTTTCAGGCCTGACAAAGCGAACCTGTGCGCAAACTGGGTGGTATAAGTCGGGTTCGAGATCTTAGGGAGAATGTATCCGTCCAGAAAAGTGCATATTCGAGGAAATTAAGAAAATGAAACGGCCATCTCGCGTGCAAGAATTAAGACATTCTTGGAGCTGATTTCATTTTACAGGGGTCACTTTGTCAACTTCTCGCAGATGTTGAGTCCTCTATACGCACTGTTGAAGAAGAGCAAGAAGTGGAGCTGGGGAAACGAGGAGGAAAATGCGTTCGAGAATGACAGTATTTGTTTGGTGCATCCTGACTTCCTGGCACCTTTCCAGCTCTTCACAGATGCAAGTGCACAAGGTATTGGGGGATGTCTACAACAGGAAGACAAGGATGGGAACGTCCACATTGTGGCCACATGTAGCCGGAAGCCACTGGACGTAGAGACACGCTATTTCACTACAGAATTACAAATGCTGGCCATTGTGTATGCGACAAAACAGTTTAGGAGTTACCTGCTCAGCCAAAAAACTCGTTTATATACAGACCTTAATGTACCTAAGAATAGTCATATGATGAGTCGGACCCTGTCGATTCAGGAATTCGGTATTGCCAGGGTAAACACAACAAATTTTCAGACTGGTTAAGACGAAATCCTTTGTGGGAAGACGGCGGTGAAGAAAACGTCGTGTGAGAAAATAATGAAGTTGTAATGGCAATGTTACAACAATGGGACTAGGCGTGCATCCGACAATACAGGCGAGAGTTAGCCAGAAATCCGGAGAGTAAAGGACTTCCTGATGTAAGGCATTGGTGGGGAGAATGTGCGAATTAGAAATACTGCTCTACTGTGCTCAATCGAGTGGAGGATATCTTTCCGGTGGAATGTGAAAGAACGAACGTGGAAAATTTGGCTCCCTGACGCACTTGTAGAAGATTTAATCGAACGGTATCACCAGCACCTTGGCTATTGCAGGGCGACGACGTTGTGTGCGGAAATCGCCAAGGAATGGGAATATGCCATTCTCAGATGGATAGTTACGGAGATAGTTCGAAAATGCGACATGGGCCAGCGTGTAAAACATCCTAACGCGATTTTGCGAGGTGAAATGCATGCCATCACACCAGAAGCACCAAATGATCTGGTGTGCGTTGATCATTATGGCCCTCTGCCGAAGGGACAGTTCGGGCGGCAGTTTATTTTCGTTGTTGCGCACGCATTTAGTAAGCACGTCAGGCTTTACGCCACAAACCGCACCACAACGAAAAGCTGTGTAAAAATTTTGACGGAAGATTATGTGTGCACATGTGGGAAGCCCAAGAGAGTCTTCTCAGACCGTGCCACAATTTTCACAATTCCGAGATGGAAGGCAAGATTAGAAAAGGAAGGGATCAAAGTGATTAAAAACCCTCAATCTAACCCTGCAGAACGATACATGTGCCAACTGGGAGTGTTCTTTACAATACTTGTTCCTGACAGACACAACGCCTGGGTACAGCACCTACTGAAGATAGGGAGGTACTTCAACAATGCCGTGCATTGCAGTACAAGATACAGACAAACAGACCTACAGTTCCAGAAACCAGAGAAGTCTGTGGCTGACAGGATTGTCAAACCGCCGGCGGAGGAGAGGCATAGAGACACAAGCAACGCGTGAATGGGGATCAAGAGTTCATGGTGGAGAAGACGACGAAAAGAATCAACAGGGAGCAGGGAAAAGGGATGAAGACTTACGAGATCGGGAACCGAGTCCTCGTTCGAATGCGTAGGTCGTCGGATGCCGAAAAGAAAAGAATAACAAAGTTCTACCATCTGTACAAGGGCCCATACTCGGTTCCACAGGCAGTAGCACTCAGTGCCTAAGCAATTTACGATGACGAGCGCGAGGTTGGGATTTTTAACGCCCACAGCCTGAGAGAGTACGAGACTCAATAGAGCACTGTACGGCAGTAGTGGTATAGAAAATTGTTTATAACTATTAACAACATGTCGTATTTTGTGAATAATTGCAATAATTAATATGTAGTTTCTGTGCTTAGAAATTTTTTAGTGTCTGGACTGTGAAACACTTGATGTGAATGTGGAGAGGTGATATGACGGTAGCATGTATGTGTGTGTGCGCAGTGCAAGGCTGAAAGAAACTGCCCACATTTGACAGTGTGATACTTCCAGTAGTGTGGGAGTATCAGGCAGCTCACACAAGCTCATTGTCGTTTCAATGTCTTTCCATTTTTGTTTGTCTATTGTATATATTTAATTGTAATGCAGTGTGATGTATCCATGTTTTACCGTATTACCATGCGAGGTATTCAGTGTAATGACTCTAGCGTGAAAGGTGAAAACTAAACACGCACCAATATTTGATGATATTTCTATTGCAGTGTACAGAGGCGTAAGAAAGATACCTTGCAGTTGACGGAGAAGACATTTTACCTTTGCAAAGTAGTGCATGAAACGTTGATTGAAGCATGTTATGATCATTTTGCGTGTTAGAATTTAAGAGTTGGGTAAAATATCGCGAATGTATAAAGTAAGGTACACAAAAGATTTGTTTTTAGCTTATTGACATTGTAGGTGTCGGCACGGTTCGTACAGCTTACTCTATTGAATTTATTTAAAAAATATTTCGCATGCTTAAGGTAAGGGTATAGAAAGTCAGGTACCTGAACGATTTTTTTCTTGACATCAAGTCCGTCCACGTGGCTCGCATAGCTAACACTATGCAACCTACTAAATGAGAAGGAGGCCTCCCAAAGGTCAGTGATGAGTAATTTAGACAAATTGATTGTCGGTTCTGTGGAAGAAGTAAAGGTAGAAATCTTATTTTTGTACGTCTTATAAGACGAGCACTGTTGAAAACGTGAAGGTGCTACCCACCCCATCTTATGTACTATATCCGTATCAGTACAAAGTGTGTCATCGGAAAATTATTGTTTAGTGTGACCAGATGTTTGAACTGCCATCCATTCTGTATCGATTTTATAGCGCTCTCCGATGAATAATACTACTTAAGGTCAAATCTTATGTCACTTGCCTTAATTCTGTCTTGTGTATTTTCCATGTTGGCATTTCTGACAAATAAGTCTTTTATAAACATTATTTCTGTGTAAAGTGCACGTTTGTTTCACACGTCTTAGCTCTATGTAACGTCTAGATGTATAATATTCTCATCTGTGATGTGATGAACAGTATTATAGTGAGCAGTTTATTTTTGATTTACACTCATTTGAATACATGTTTATTTTGCATACATCTTGTGAACGTCTGTGACATTATCATCACATTCATTATGTTCAATGTTGTTTGTATTTCTCATCTATTGTTTACATATTTTGATCTTCATTTATTTGTGCATGTCTCGTCTTATGTACATATGCGACATTATCATCACCTTCAATGTAACGGTGTTCTTCATGAACAGTTCACTTGTAAGGAAATATATTTATATGTGCACATCTTGTACCGCTTTCAAATGGTTCAAATGGTTCTGAGCACTACGGGACTTAACATCTGTGGTCATCAGTCCCCTAGATCTTAGAACTACTTAAACCTAACTAACCTAAGGACATCACACACATCCATGTCCGAGGCAGGATTCGAACCTGTGACCGTAGCGGTCGCGCGGTTCCAGACTGTAGCGCCTTTTAACCGCTTGGCCACGACGGCCGGCGTGTACCGCTTTACTAAGGGCAACCATGTATGTAAACGGCCGACTGGGCTTGATACACTAGGGCCCAACTGAAAACGTAATATCCCTACAGTATCCCACATCAGTGAATCACGTGTTGGTGAAACTGTTAGGGAGTGAAGACGTTTGTTTCCTTTTGAAGTGTGTGTGTGAGACAGGCCAAGTGAACATAGATGGAGCACTCTGCTGTGACTTTCAACCTGGTGTATCATAAGCTTAATAGTCATGACAAGGAACAGTGTAATACGTTCCACCTCTCCCCGTCCCCCTCCCTCTCTCCATCTTCATCTTTTATAACTGGGACACGTGAGTGGAAGCGATTCAGTCTGCAGCTGAGCACCATAGGGAGAGACTGTAGTCTGTATCTATTTATTAATAAAAGATTGCGTTGAGTCATTTCATGTTAGTTCTAGGCTATAGCCATTTGTTAATAACGGTTTAATATTACATCATTTGGAGCCCCAGAGTGGACTACACTCAGGTAGATCTATAAGTACTTTCATTCTACCACAGTTTTACGTATTTGTTCCGTATGTTTCGTATTTAGGTCAGTTTTGTGTATTTTTATCCATTGTCATACTTTTACCTGGTTTTTACACAATGTCGTCGTGTAGCAGCATTACATTGTGTCACAGCATCATCCAATGTCACACTGCGGTGCATGGACATCATGATGCTGTCAGCCAATCTCAATGCAGATGGGCCTGATTATTTATTATTGCTGAGCCACCACTCCGTCACTAGTGTGTGTGTGTATGTGACGTCCAAATGTATGTGTTAGAAACGAACACATTGGAAGAAATCATGATGTAACATCATATAAATGATGTCATTGCAAACATTATACGCACTGCCGATTTCTAACCAAAGATATTGTCTGTATAAGAATACCAAATCCCGATAAATAAATTCCTGCCTAAACACCACTACATTACTACATCATGTGACATCTTAGTAAAATTCTGATGTTTCCAACCAAAGATATTGTATGTGTAGCACAGCACTATAAAATACGCCTCTAGAGAGGTGAGTGACAACCCCTAACGAAAAGCATAGCCAACCTCTCAGACTCTGATATGTACAGTCTAGCTACAAACACTGCCCCCTGCCCCACTAATTGCCGAGAAAGTTGTGGTGAAATACTCTTTGGCCTGGTGGCTGACACAAAAGACAGTGCTGCTGCATCAGTTCTGGCCAAGGGATCTCTTGCCCAAGGTAATAACGGCAAACAGATCGCAAGACGATGGTGAAAATGTCAAAGACTGCTACAAATACACACCTTGATTATGATGAACCTTTTCCCGCATTCGCTGATTGCAGGAGCCAAGTGGGATGCCAGTAAGGTATGGAAACCATTGAGCCGCCATGGTCACCACTGAATCCATGACTGAACGAGAGACCTCCACATGCATACATAATGCTAGCCAGACCTTCTCCAGAGGTACGGTACAGAAATTTGCAAATGTATGAGTACCTAAAGACCCGGGTTCGATTTGTGGCTGGGTTGGAGATTTTCTCCACTCAGGGACTGGGTGTTGTGTTGTCCTCATCATCATCATTTCATCTCCATCGACACGCAAGTCGCCCAAGTGGCGTCACCTCGAAAGACTTGCACCAGCTAACGATCTACCTGATGGGAGGCCCCAGCCACATGGCATTTCCATATCATACCTAACCTGGTGGCTGGCACTCAGACATTCAGGGAGAGGACATCTTGAGGCAGCAAATTTGTCGTAACTAGCTGACACCTTTGCAAACAAACAAAACGAATATTCAGAGTCAACCACTCCCCTCCCCTCCCTCTTTCTCTCTAGACCAAACAAACAAGTTCACCCTCCTCACACCAACCATCATAATTTAAAAACTTGCTTGGGCGACTCCATTTTCAGCCAGGCAGCACCCTATGGTGGAATGACGACATGTAATTATAAGCACGATATCTAAACCAAATAAACCCTGCAATGTTATTAGTCTGGCCGAAGTGGCCGTGCGGTTAAAGGCGCTGCAGTCTGGAACCGCAAGACCGCTACGGTCGCTGGTTCGAATCCTGCCTCGGGCATGGATGTTTGTGATGTCCTTAGGTTAGTTAGGTTTAACTAGTTCTAAGTTCTAGGGGACTAATGACCTCAGCAGTTGAGTCCCATAGTGCTCAGAGCCATTTTTTTGTTATTAGTATATGCAACTTTATTGTAAGTCTCATATATCATGCAGAGGAAAATCCGAGTATGGTCATCGATATTAGTGTCATTTCGACTGACTCATAGAATTCCAAACAGATAGCTGGACAGCTAGCACACTGTACCATGTGGCAGTACTATAAGACTCATAAATAAAGTCCTGCAGCAACAATTAATGTGTACAAGGTTCGCCAGGACCCCCAGCCAGAATGTAAAGACCCACATCTAGCAGTGTTAGTGTATGGTGTCACTATAAAGGTTTTAAATAGGTCCGGAAATAATCTAAAGTATATACCTCCTCAACACACACCAACTAGACTGGGCAATGGCCACAGTGCTGCATAAATAAACTCTTGCTACATACAAAGTCATAGCCTCTCACAGGCTGAGATACTTATCCCATTATGTAACAAAAAATACTGCTGTATAGACTGTGCATCGTCTGTCAATAAGCATACGCTCCTAAGACCAATTAACCTAGGACCAATGTGATTCAAACGGTGAACAACACTCGAGCAATGACTGCTGGAAAACGAGGCTGCACATACCTGATAACTGTACAATCACTGAAATATTTAAGACGAGATGCTGTGCATCTCTACTGATGCTACCATACCAGGGCTGTGTGTTGTGATTGCTGCAGAAGCCAGACCTGGAATATATGCTGACAAAGACGTCCATCACCCCTCCTGCTAGTTCCAGAGGAGTAGCCATCTCATTGGCACCAAGTAAATTGCGGGGATAACGGACTTCACCAACTGACATAGAGGGAATCACCGACCTGTGGGTCCATCCAGTTATCGGACAGAAAATTCCGCCACCCACTTGTGATCAGGACGCCCAGAACACTGATGTCAAAATGCTAACGTTAAGAAGCGATATTTGAACAGAATCCACATACTAGCAACAGTGTCTGTAAACCTCAGATAACACCAGCATCGTGTCACCTGCCGAAACTCGAAGCAGCCAGAGGAACACGTATGAATGAAAAAATTCTATTATTATTTTTATTACATATCTGTGAGCTGCTGGATTTACCCGTACACTCTTATTAACAAAAATGCATTATTAAGTAACAAAAACACACCCTACTTGTACTGATTACAATATCATCAGGTGTATAATGTTGAACATTAAGATTTTAGTGTGGATCCACCTATCACCTTGTTCCCATATATCATTAGAGCCCCAACAACATCCCATCTACATCCCGGGTTCGATTCCCGGCGGGGTCAGGGATTTTCTCTGCCTCGTGATGGCTGGGTGTTGTGTGCTGTCCTTAGGTTAGTTAGGTTTAAGTAGTTCTAAGTTCTAGGGGACTGATGACCATAGATGTTAAGTCCCATAGTGCTCAGAGCCATTTTGAACCATCCCATCTACAACATTGTCATCAATGACAAAATGCAAAAGGAAATACCTGGGGTAAGTTCAGTGTTTGAAGCTTCTGAGAGGGGATAAGGTTGTACAAAGGGTATTTCCAAATCTTTTTACAATACTCTTTTACAATGGTAAATGCGACACCTCATTTGGAAAAAGATGCTTGTAATCCTTGCCTGTAATGTGTTCCTCTTACAGGACTCTGGTGGATAATGTGTTTAGGGACCATACATTAAAGATGTGGTGCATGATAATTAAATTATATTCCACATTATTAAGAGAACCTGGTATGGGACTCAAACTGATGAGCAAATCCCATAATGTCGTCTTATAAGCCTCCTGACCACACTTCTTAGCAGTGAATCTTCTGTCAATGTAACAAACAACTTACTAGAAGTAGATGACTTTTTGAAGAAGAAGAAGAAGAAGAAGAAGAAGAAGAAGAAAGCAAAAAGAAAAAAAAATGACATAACTCTGGACTTGGTACCAGTAGCTTCAATCAACATGCTAGTACTATGTAATCCAGAATTGGACTACGCTCTTTTTGTGAAAAACACCACTGAGAGGTGACATTTGTAGCCAGCGTACATTGCGTGTAAGATAAGGGAAATGAGGAATCGATAGAGGTGATACTCTTTAGCACTGCTTTTGTGAGTGGCACAAGGTGAGTGCCTGTGTCTTGTTCATGTCATCCTCTTACAAGCAATAAGCGACCTAGAATAAGCATTTAATAAAATGTAATGAATCTGTGTCTCATATTTCTTCAAAATTACACATATGTAAGCTCTGAACACATTGGTTTCTATGGAAGTATTTCTTGCAATAATTATAGCCCACATCCATTAAACCAACCCAGTAAGTGTCTCAGACAGTTGATTAAATCTCATATTTTGTCATAACACATCACAAAAATCCTAATCATGTTATGTATGGGATAAATAGTTATTCAGAGGCCGATCATAGGTATTTATTTACAACACCATACTGACATTAGCACTGTGTGGTGGAAGTGTAACACATCTGGAAAGACTATGTTTCTGCCAGCCATAGCTGTGAAGGAATAAGAAAGGTAATTTCTCAGTCTTGGTTCTATAGGAAGTAACATGGGCAGATGAGATGATTTTAAGCATCTAAAGGAGTAACTCTGAATTCCACCATCAGATTGGCTACAAAACAGCTGCAGTAAGACTGTATTTCGTGCAGTCGATTTCCACGTCAAAACTATAGGCATAGAGTGAATAGTTTTATAAACCATTATAGGCCATGATTGTCTTTTTTAAAGTATAGCATTAAGGTGTTACATCCTGCCATTACCAAATAATCCATTAAAACTACATTCCTTCACATCCAGCTAAAAATATTGTGCGTGGTGAGCATATAGACAGAGGGAAACCCAAGGATTGAGGAATTTCTCTTTTCAAAATTTTATTTCACTATATTTTATGTTTTCGGTACTGAATTCTATGACGAGACAGTGGGGAGATCTGGGTGGGTCCATACCAGATGTTACTTGATGCGCTCCTGCCCATATCTGGTTCACGGGGGTAATGTTCCCACCAAGGATCCTGCTGACAGGAGACACTATTCCAAGGTGTTGCTGACAGAAGGACGCCTTGGGGTTCAACCCTGTCAACGAATAGGAAAGCTGGAAATTGTCATATGAGGGACGTGGAGCAGGCCTGCTAAAGGCATTCAGGCCACGCAGTCGCTCTCTCGCCTACCAGCTCTCCAGCTGGCTAGACATGTTTGCTAGCTCTTATTTTAGGATACCATGCCCTCAGCCTGGCTGCTGCAGCCTCCCAACGCCATTGTCAATGTCCTTTGTTGTATCCTTTAGTAATAGAGCTTGGAGCAATAAGCTCTAGATGTGACACTGAAGTTCTTGTTATGTTTCTCATTTTGAGAAATTGTCTAGCACACATGAATGCGCACATCCCGCCTCCATCCTACCTCAGCCATCTCTGCGTAAACTGGTGTGAGCTGTGGCATAGAATTTACCATTTGATCTGGTCTGACACATCGCTTTGTGTATAGTCACTGCTTATTTTAGGAAGAGAGAGCTAGTATGGTGTGCCATTTCGACGACTTAGCACTTGATGCGGTCTGTCACGCCGCGACACACAAGGGGGTGTATGGGTGATATGTGCCACCAGCTCTGCCAGGTGTCCAGCTGCAACAGGTCCTTTCTTGCCATAACGGCAGCCTCTTAGGCCTAGCAGTGGCTACCTGTGCGTCGTCCACGCCACGTGCTGTTCTGTCACAGTGACCGCTCCAGCACAGCCCTCACCAATTCCACCAGCACTGGAGGCATATGTCACGTCTCCTCGTGGACGCGCTGTCCACTGAGCATCCGTGCCGACGCCGACGTCGCCGACTTCATCGCCGCTGACGCCACACACAGTCCTGCTGATTCGCCGCCGCCGCTGCCACATCTCTCCACACGACGCTGGAAAGACGAATGTATGTACCACTGCTATGTGCTCTTATTTCGTACTACATATCTTTGGCGAGCTGCCAGGTTTTTCTTTTAATTAAATGTTGAAGCCTTATTTTCATTTGTAACGCCTTTGGTCTCTGAAAATTTGCCCTCAAATCTTGTAACGATGCCTAGCACACGCTCTGGGGCGAATCGGCTGCAGGAATGGCAAGAAGCCGCCGTTGTTGGTGATGCTGAGATATATAATGAAGCTATCATCCGAGAGCAGGTTAGTGAATTGTTATTACAGCATATGCAGTTACAGGAACAGAGTGACAACCTACTACATCAATGTGAACGTCAAACTGGACAAAAATGGTTCAAATGGCTCTGAGCACTATGCGACTTAACTTCTGAGGTCATCAGTCGCCTAGAACTTAGAACTAATTAAACCTAACTAACCTAAGGACATCACACACATCCATGCCCGAGGCAGGATTCGAACCTGCGACCGGAGCGGTCACTCGATTCCAGACTGTAGCGCCTAGAACCGCACGACCACTCCGGCCGGCTCAAACTGGACAGGAAGCAAGTCAAACCACTACAGGAACTTCTAGTGCCTCTGCAGTGGAAACCGAGACATGAATTCCAAATGTGACTAACACGTTTCCTGTAGTTTCATTTGTCCTTTTTCGGCAAAACTCGGTCAAAGTGTTACCACCTTTCAGCAGTACGTTTATGACGTGGGCACACTTGTTCCTAGCTGGATAGTTTTCTCTTTAATGTAAGCAAGTGGAAACTTTCAGGTAATGCCCGAACTTTTGTAAAGTCTGTTGATGCCTTACGCTATGAGACAAGTTTTGATGTTCTGGCAAAGGGGTAAGCAGAGCACTGCTCTGATAAAGAAGACATCAGTTATTATCAAGGTCAGTTGCCCTCTATGCTCCGGAAAAATGGTGAGGATTTCGAGGCTTTTGCAAATAGAATACGAACTGTGTCTTGCTGTACATATGCACTGGGCAAATATGCCACGCGAAATAAGGTTATCATTAAACAACCAGAACTGATAGCTATTGATGTATTTATCCATGGAATAAAACCATAGACAGGGACTGAAGCTAAGGTGGCACCCTCCCCCCCCCCCCCCCCTCTTCGTTACAAAAAGCCGTGAGATTGTTGCTGTTAGATGAGGAAGTGGGTCAATTTGTGTCAGCCCCCACATGCAGCAATGAGTCTCATCACGTTTGTGTAAATGATATAGATTGTCATGGATGTAGGATACCGAACCACATGGCTGTATGAAATGTATTTGTTGTATGAAATGTTGTATGATAGGGCACGCAATTGACGGCTGCCCAGAAAATCAGAGGTGGAGCTTTCCCCAGCAGAATGCATCACAAAGCGACAGGCAAAACGAGAGGACACAATGGGGAAACGGAAATACAAAGTGGGGAAAGGAGCATGGAGCAGATCCTGCCATGCAACCTCGATCCCTAGAAAAGCAATGAACTCTGTGAGAAAGGGATAAGACAATGAGGTGACAAATTTACTGTTAGAAGGCAAGCTCAGAGGAAGGACTGTCAAAATGTTAATATTTAGAAGAACTCAGGTTAGTGTTTAATGTTTCACAAACTAACAAATATGTGCTCAAACCACCATATAAGTGGTTTAGGCGAGGAGATAATCATTCCTGCAGGCACCTGTCTAGTAGACCTGCAGATTGATGAGAGGAGGTATGAGCTTGTCATGGAAATGATCAGGAAACACAGACGGGCTTTCGATGTCATTTTAGGAAGTGATGACAGCTTACAAGGCGTGAACTATGCAATTCAGTGATGCAACTCACTGTTTTGACAGTAAGCACATGCCCCAGTGACAAATATCTGTGTTGTGAGGTCTCCTCCACAGGCTCTGATAGAATCGCATACGTGGGCATTAGAAACTAGCACCCTTGTCAGAATCAGCAGAGGTATGGGAAACATTCTCTGAATTGTTATCAAAATGTGGATATCAGTGAGATCGGACTCTCTGGTTGATCTGCCCAGGCAGAATAATGGTCTTGACTGGTTGCAAATCTATGTCAAAAGGAGCATAAGTAAATCAGAATTGGTAGGAAAGAAGATACGAGTACCGGTGTGTGTTGAGATGTAAAGATTCCACGTGGAACTACATTGACTAGTGGAGAGAAAGTTCTTGAAGAATCGGTTCAATGTGAAAAACAGTTTAAGTGAAGTAGTTAGCAGCACTTGCCAGTGGGAAAGGTTTGTGCAGTTACGTCTTTATTTAAGAAATCAGTTACAAGAGAAATTAGCATATTTGTCTGAGTCAGCACTCTTTTGTTGAGTCAGAGCAGACTCTTGCGTACCCAGTTGTGGGGGAACATGTGTGGCCATTCGAGAAACACCAGTATTTGTCAGTAATTGACCTCGTACAGCACAATATCTCCACAGGAGACGTTATACCGATCGCCCAGAAACCATACAGACCACTGTTTCATCTACAGTCTGTTTTTGAGGAAACTGTTCAACAATAGTTGGCTGCATGGATAATTCAACCCTCTGTAAGGCCCTGGTCGTCCCCTGTCGTTGTGGTCCATAAGAAGTCAGTCAATGGAGAAAGGTCCTATCGTCTGTCTGTCAATGTGAGAGCAGTAAACTAGGTCACATCCGCTGACATGTAGCATCTACCCCGTATCGACGAAATATATATTAGACAGATTAGGAAATTGTCAGTATTTTACCACCCTTGACACGCACTCTTGGTACCACCAAATACCGTTTGCACCTGAAGATCGACCCAAAGTCGTTTTTGTGGTTCTTTCTCTATTACAATAGGTTCTGCATATGCCCTTCAACCTAAGGAGAGCACCTGGTACTTTTCAAAAATTTGCTGACTTGTTATTGAGAGGTTTGAAGCCCATTATGTGTATCGTATGTTTGTATAATATAATAATTTGTTCAAGAACAGCTGAGGAACATGTAGAGAGGTTAAGAAGTGTGTGGTCTAGGTTGAAAAGTGCTCATTTAAGCCTGAAAACATTCAAGTGTTCTTTTACCAATCCACAGGCCCAGTGCCTGGGACATATTATTAGTGCAGGAGGTGTTAAACCAGACACAAGAAAAACAGAAGCAGTTGAGAATCCTTCAGTTCCCACTAATGTTAAGGAGTTTCAGTCGTTCCTTGATTCAGTTCACTATTATCGTAATCTTTTGAAGGATTATACGACGGTGGCTAAACGTTTCGCTAAGTTGTTGAAGAAACTGCTGAATTTGAGTGGAACAAAGTGACATAGTTATGAGACAAATTGAGGATGTACTGACGAGTTCGCCTTTGCTGGTCTATCCAGATTTTGAAAAACCCTTTATTCTTTCAACAGACGTTTTAGATTCTGCTCTCTTAGCTGTCCTTAGTCAGGATTATAATGGAGAAGAAAGACCCATAGGTTATGTTTCTAGACAGATGAATTCAGCAGAATTAACTATAGTACTATTGAGAAAGAGTAGAAAGTTCCTTTACAGACCCCAGGCTGTGGCTAAGCCATGTCTCCGCAATATCGTTTCTTTCAGGAGTGCTAGTTCTGCAAGGTTCGCAGGAGAGCTTCTGTAAAGTTTGGAAGGTAGGAGACGAGATACTGGCAGAAGTAAAGCTGTGGGGACCAGGCGTGAGTCGTGCTTCGGTAGCTCAGATGGTAGAGTACTTGCCCGCAAAAGGCAAAGGTCCCGAGTTCGAGTCTCGGTCGGGCACACAGTTTTAATCTGCCAGGAAGTTTCATGCTTGATAATCGTCAACTGTCGAAATTATGCACCAGTCTTTATTTAAACAATATGAGGCGCTACCGCCAGCCAGTGTGTTTGCCACAGGGTCCAGAGTCCAACTGACCTATTACACAGTACCACAATCAGAGGGTACTGTCGTCCATTCCGTATGCAATAGAAGATGGCGGCCATGACGCCAGCAGATGATGCAAGTACCGTCATCCAAGATGGCGGATTTTGGCAGGAAACAGTGTGTTCACCAGGAGGTCTGGACCTAGTACACAGTACTGCCACCAGAGAGTGCTGTTGTCCATTCCATGACATAACCCAAGATGACTGTCTCGAGCTGGAAATGACTCAACATGTGCTGGGCTGCAGGAGAGAGGAAGGAGTGTATTTTATTTATTTTGGAACAATTTATTTAGGGATGTATTTCAGATAGTATATTTATCACACTGATTCAAAACACACACTCTGACATTCTTGGGGTCACACGACACTGCCCACAGACCTGTAAACTACACCCAAAATAATGCTCTGCAGACGCAAGCAACTCCTAAATTACCAAAATAATTTCAGTACACAGCACACAGACATGCAAACTCCTCCTAAATAATGCAGTACACTTATATGCAGACACAAAATCAACTCATAAACTGTTCAAATAACGCATAGCACAGCCTGCAGACCTGCTTGCAAACTAATGCAGACATCATGTACAGGCACCGCCCGCCGACCCCTGTCCACTGGACCAAACAGGAGGGTACCGCACACGCTCCCAGAAGTCAGGACACACTGGCAGCTGCCAAGCCATGCACAGGTCCCCATTTGGGTCCATCAGGCATGAGGCAGTGGCATCCCTTTTATACTTGACACCTGAGAAATTCCTCTTGAAATATGTGATCACCTAGGCACCATTGCTGGTGCGACCGGACGGGAGCAAAAACCTATTTGGAAAGTGTAGGCGCTCCAAGGGCACACGCATGTCAACACCGCTGCGAGCCACTGCCGGAAGCAAGCCAGTGCAAGCCATCACTCTCATGCAACAGATGATGGCTTGTCAAAGTCACCTCTACAGTTAAAGTTCGAGTGTTATACTGACATCACATGTCCTTCTAAATGAGCGCCAAGTGCTCCTCTGGGCCACACGTGTGTGTGTTCACTGCTGTTGGTGTGATCCCTCTCTCTACCAGCGGTCCAGCGAAGACCTAATTGCCGAGCAACTCACCCTCGCAGACGCTGTAGAAATTCGTTCCAGAATAGAAATTGTAGGCATGATTTGGAATCTGTTACAACACCGACATCAGTATTAGCGAGTGGAAATATCAGTTTACTCTACTTTTCTTCTGTCGAATTTTTTTCACATAAAGATTTCACAGGCGAGATAAGTTTCTAGTTACTCAGTGGTCTAGCACATGCTTCACCTTGCTAAAGTTTGGGGTTTGTAGAGAAATAATTTTCAGTCTATATCTTCGGAGTGATGTTGTAAAATGGTATAATACTGTATTATGGCAAACCATGTGAAAATACATGTGTTCTTGTAATCTCAGAGTCTGTAGCTGGGTGTAGAAAAGCAAGCAAGGAAGCAGTAACGCGCTTGTGCCGAGGGGAAACGAGATCGAATTTGTAGAACAGTTGAGAGAGTAACTTCGGTCTGCTGAGGGTGCTCTGGTCACCGATCAGGGACGGTTGACCACTGACGTCACAGGGAAATATCTAGTGCTGTGAGGATTGTATACGGTGCTGTCTGATTCCACGGTATATGTACGAATGATGTAAAAGGGCTGCTTTTGTATGGTGCAGGATACAAACTGCATGGTTACTACATTGACACGGTACGCGGTGTTATACTGTTGTGTTGGAGATCGGTTTCGCGCTCTGTTATTCAATCTCCTGTCCTCAGTGGGAGAGCAGTGTAATTGAGTAAGAGTTGTTCAGTATTTGACGATATGTAGGGGCACTTTGCAAGGTTTAATTGTTGTTGCAATATTGCGGTGTGTGAAAATAGTTTTTTTGCCGATGAAAGCCTTCTCTGCAGAAAGAAAAAATGACAGACGGTACTTCCACACCAGTGGCATCAGTAATTCTGTGGGTAAATTCGATAAGAGCCAATCATAATGCACAATTCATTCACAAGACATCCTTTGTGCTGGGATATAGGAGTCACTACAAAGAGGTGAGAACGTTTGCATATATGGAAAGTGGGAAGGGTAACACGTGATGGACTGGGTGCCACATTAGGATCGCGAAGAAGAATGCATTCGACGTTATTCTGCGCAATTTTCGTAAACAGGTTCTGTTAGGACAAGAATTTCTGTGCATACAAGCCAAGACATCACGAAAGCTCCTACAAAGGCTCGCGTTAAGTATTTCTGGGGCACTATACAATTTCCAAGAGCTCGACTTGGTTGTTATTTTAGATAGCCATGTGGCTTCAGTATAACTAAATACTAAGTATTTGACCATCTGCAGGACAATATGGTTAAGTCATCTACATTCCTACATTCCAAGTGGCCTCTCCATTTGGACACCTCCTACTGTTAGCGGGAAATGTGAATCATCTCCACACAGATCACCGGCGCTGCATGCCAACCACGGATAGGTAGAATCATCATCCTAACAAATCGGTCACATATATATTTTATCACATATATATGTTATATATTTATAACAATTAAATGTTATGAGCAAAGTATCGGAAATACACTGTGTTGATGGCAGTGGCTCTGGAAATAGAAATATCGGTACCATTCTTATGACTTGATATACTCTACCCTTTGCCATCACAGTACTCGACGTCAAATCCATACCTTCCTTATGAATGGACATAGTCATTTCCTTTGCACATGTCAGAACACAGACACATACTTTATAAGTCTGATGCTCAAGGTGAACCTATCACGCAACCCGTACTACTAAGTATAACACTTCGTCAGTAACTGATCGCTGGCGATACGAAATAATACCGACTGAAAATCAACTATGGGTAGACATGTCTCGTACGTTTTTCTTGCGAGTGCCACCACCGTGTTTTGGAAAGAGGTTCTTAATCGTCTTACAAACCGCTAGACGTTAAAAAACACGATCCCAAAAATAACTGTATGTTACTGTCCCAAGCGGTCTTGGTTCAACATGTGCACAGAAGTATCCATGTTAAAAGCTATATCGGACTTATGAATCCACCTACTGCATTAACTAGGAATCACGTAGTTTTTCCAGACAAATACAAAGACGGTGAATGTAGGAGTGTATATTATCAGACCAGCAGTCTGTTTACACGCAGCCCACGATTAAACCTCGTCATAATATCGCTGAATTTTGAAAGAGATTCGGCTAAGGAACGTCATATGAAACAGCTGTTTGCAATCCCCTGACACCGCCAGTAGATATTCCTCCAATATTTCTAACGTATTCTGTCTCGATATCATGTCAGAGGTTTTGTGAAATATCCACTGAGTTATAAGCGATGACTGATTGAGTAAGATCACAAACAGTAGTAGATTGTGTGCTGATTAAGGTCATAAGAAATGTGCACTAGCTTTTCCGATCTCTAGTGTTACGCTATCTGCTAGAAATGATGTCTATGATTTGGAATCACGTTTTCCCATACAACCACATACCTGCGTTGGATCCTATGGAGAAGTCCCTTAATTACAGACGCTAGTGAATCATATTTCTGGCACTGTCATATCTCGAAATGAGTCACCTTTCTCGAACCTGTCTGCTACAGTAAAATTACCGCCTCGTTTTAGGTAGTCCCTATGCATCCTGCAACTGCCCCCTCAGACTCTGCATTGCCATCCCCGCAGCTACATGCATGTGATCGTTCCAATGTAAGTCGGAATTGAGTAGAAGTCGGAGGAAACTGTAGCTACCACCTTCTGCATACCGTTAGAAGCAGGCGAAGCTGAGTTACTGCGACTGAACTGTTTCGATCAATCAACAGAAACGATGGCTGCTCGTGCAACATGATGTAAGTAAAAGACGATATGCGAACTGGGGGAAGGACGTGGATTTTGCTATTGCATTGTGGTGCTTCTCCAAGCTACAAGCAGGTACTATAGATCCATGTCCCTCAGGGCTCATTCATGTCTATCACACCAACATTCCATCATCGTTACTCTATATCATCCACCAGAGAAAAATTACGAAATATAAAAACTCCACTAACTTCATTTGATAGAGAACACGATAAGATTTTTACGGCATCTCTCTCCTCCCATATATCGAAAACAAATACCGCATGCATGCCAGCATCGAGCACGTGTGACGATCCTATTAAACATAAAGGCATTGTTCTACTGCACAGACCAGTTAAAGTTTCATCACCTGTACTGTAGGAGGATGACCGAATCCCGCAGACTCTACTGTAAGTAGCAAGAGACGCTCCCTGTGACCCTGCATCGTTGTTTGAAACATTGTTTTTTTCTGCTGTAATACGCTTTGTACTCTGCTCTACATTTTGTTTTTCCACCAGGACATCGAGGTCTGTGTCAAGTTCTAAACTGACATTAACACGTTCTGATGCCTTGCCTCTCGCGGAAAACTGCATGTCGCACAGTGTAAATCATCTTGTTACTCCATCTACCATAAGACACTGGATGACTTTAAATAAAAGACAGTTACAACATAAGGAAACTGGATGAGTTTGGCGGCGTTGTGGAGAGTTTCCAAACTGCTGTCCGAAAGAGATTGATGACAACTACATTTAAACTCATGTGTCACAGTGACGGATTACCTGATGGATCCGCGTTCCATTTCGACTGATTCCTCATATTGCAGACATGTAGGCGATCACTGTTTCAGTGCTATCCATCCCCAGAAGGTGTTGTCCCTCCACCAAAACTCTTTCTCCAACTCAAACAAGCGATGTCAGTCAATCATTATGTGGTAATCAACAGCGTACCAGTGGACGAATGGGATGGAGAAGACGCCCCCCAATGTACTGAAATAATAAGCATTATAATTGATTGTGTGAACAATTTTACCAATTTTACATTAATTTCAACACTGGCCAATGAAGTGACACCATGTTTCCAATTTCAGTATCGTAGCTAAACCACCCCCTCCCCATTTTGTAAGTATCATTGCGAATGTGGATAGGTGACTGTACAGTACGTCAGTGCACCGTTAATTCTCGAACACATCCATCGTCAAAGTATATCAGACAGCGAACTACATGTTTCTAACACTTCGAGCATAGTGCTTAATTTACGATCTATCTCTATGCTGATGGCAGTCACAGAGCATTCTCGCAGCCTTAGGGTAAAATTAGAGACTGAAAGACCCCCTTACACTGTCATTGACCAACCCGCCGTGCAGCACCTTTACCGATTTTATCTGCAATCGACCAGAAGTAGACCGCTACATTCCACGTCTCGTGAATGAATGGAGCTTTCCGGGTCCTCGCCCATCCGAGTGCACAAGATTTCTCGAGATGCGCCCATGTCGAGGAGGTTATCACTCCTTTTCGATGTATAGTAACAGATTTGAAAGTGTTGTGATGTAATAGCAGACGGTGAAGAAGAACAAGAAACAGGTGATTTTTATGCGCGATGTAGCTCCAGATGGATGGAGTTCGAAGCAGTTTTATGTAAATGAACCAAGCTACCAATTTTAAAGTATTATTCCAGAGTCTAAGATCAAGCCCTGGAAGGTATTGGTAAGAGAGTGCATAAACACACGCACTCCTAAGGGTACAACGTTCCACACTTACAACGGGCTATAATGTTACATTGCTTGCGTTTCCCACTTATCAGTCCTATGGAACGTAGTGCTGTTAATATTCCAATGTAAAAAATATATTTTAAGCTCGTGACATACATCCTTCTTCCCGGTTTCTCTACGATAAACTATGTTATCGAACCGTAAAACGAGAAAGCTATTTCCTTAAAACATTGGCTCTGTGTGATACGAACACAATATAGCTTTCCAGAGATGTATAGCGTCCACTGTTCACACCTGATCACGCTTCAGAAATTATACTATGCCTGCACCAGACCTATGTAAAATTATGGTTAGTAACAGGGAATAAGTCTTACAAGGAAACAGATAAACGCATAGCAGCAGCGTCCGACATGTGAAAATTACAAGTCATTCCGCCATTAACTCTGTAAACAGCACATCTGTCATGCAGATGTATACAAGGGGATTCCAGTGCCTCACAAGCACCTATCACTAACTTAGTTGTGAAGCTGAAGTCTTTATTTTACACCCAATATGCGGCAGGGGAATGGAGTACATCACATAAATCATAGTTCGTTTAGAGGAATGTGTCACGTTTCATCACACATGAGATGGAAGTCCTCTGATGACCGACTGGTTTACCATTAACGATCGCAAGTAGACAGTGCTTTAAATCACATACAGAACACGTGGCTACATATGAGTTGAACACAGGCTACGTCATGCAACTGATGCATCCTGACAGAACAGTGGAAAAATTGACCTACAGCAACTTCTCCCTCTCTAGAATGCATCATCAGTCTACCATTAAATGGTACCTCGTTACAGCTCCATCTCAATCGATCACCCCATCCACTCTCTGTCATCCTTTAACGCAGATGCATGTAAGTTCAGAGGCGGATAGTTCTCTGCCTTCCTGAAAAGCGTCAAATACAGAAGACAACTCGCGTGTATCACTGGTACCTCAATAGACATACAGTATAATTCTGCCTCGACAGAAAGAAAATTGACTGCTTCCCTGATTTCCTTTGCCTCCATGTCGACGTTTTCTCGGATTACTCTTGGTGCCACATACTTGTTCCTATGCACAAATTGCTCTGCGCGAACCAGAAGATACGTAAGTACTTCCTCAATTTCCCTGCATTTCGGTGTATATTCGGTCAATTTATACCTATCCCCCCACCCCGTCATTTTTCACAATTCTATCGATTTTATGTCAGTTACATTCATGCGATCATGACATAAACTCTCTTTCTGTGTTCTAGAATTGTTTGTAAATGTAGTACATCTGCCAACACCTAGCCCAAATGCACTGATCAGGAGGCGTGGTATAGTACTGTACTCGATTGTATCCAGTCACCTCCACATTTGGAGAGCGTTTGCTCGGTTTTCTGTATATCTGTGTATATCCATGTAACGTGGATGGCTCCCTTCTTCACCGTCTGCTATTACATCACAACACTTTCAAATCTGTTACTATACATCGAAAAGGAGTGATAACCTCCTCGACATGGGCGCATCTCGAGAAATCTTGTGCACTTGGATGGGCGAGGACTCGGAAAGCTCCATTCATTCACGAGACGTGGAATGTAGCGGTCTACTTCTGGTCGATTGCAGATAAAATCGGTAAAGGTGCTGCACGGCGGGTTGGTCAATGACAGTGTAAGGGGGTCTTTCAGTCTCTAATTTTACCCTAAGGCTGCGAGAATGCTCTGTGACTGCCATCAGCATAGAGATAGATCGTAAATTAAGCACTATGCTCGAAGTGTTAGAAACATGTAGTTCGCTGTCTGATATACTTTGACGATGGATGTGTTCGAGAATTAACGGTGCACTGACGTACTGTACAGTCACCTATCCACATTCGCAATGATACTTACAAAATGGGGAGGGGGTGGTTTAGCTATGGCTGGCTCTGAGCACTATGGGACTTAACATCTTAGGTCATGAGTCCCCTAGAACTTAGAACTAATTAAACCTAACTAACCTAAGGACATCACACACATCCATGCCCGAGGCAGGATTCGAACCTGCGACCGTAGCAGTCGCGCGGTTCCGGACTGAGCACCTAGAACCGCGAGACCACCGCGGCCGGCGTTTAGCTATGATACTGAAATTGGAAACATGGTGTCACTTCATTGGCCAGTGTTGAAATTAATGTAAAATTGGTAAAATTGTTCACACATTCAATTATAATGCTTATTATTTCAGTACATGGGGGGGGGGGGGGGTCTTCTCCATCCCATCCGTCCACTGGTTCAAATGGCTCTGAGCACTATGGGACTCAACTGCTGTGGTTATCAGTCCCCTAGAACTTAGAACTACTTAAACCTAACTAACCTAAGGACATCACACACATCCATGCCCGAGGCAGGATTCGAACCTGCGACCGTAGCAGTCGCACGGCTCCGGACTGCGCGCCTAGAACCGCGAGACCACCGCGGCCGGCCATCCGTCCACTGGTACGCTGTTGATTACCACATAATGATTGACTGACATCGCTTGTTTGAGTTGGAGAAAGAGTTTTGGTGGAGGGACAACACCTTCTGGGGATGGATAGCAGTGAAACAGTGATCTCCTACATGGCTGCAATATGAGGAATCAGTGGAAATGGAACGCGGATCCATCAGGTATTCCGTCATTGTGACAGATGAGTTTAAATGTCGTGGTCGTCAATCGCTTTCAGACAGCAGTTTGGAAACTCTCCACAACGCTGGTGGTAGATAGTTTCCTCCGACTTCTACTCAATTCCGACTTACATTGGAACGATCACATGCACGAAGCTGTAGGATTGGTTGCGCAGAGTCTGAGGGGGCAGTTGCAGGATGCATAGGGACTACCTAAAACGAGGCAGGAATTTTACTGTAGCAGACAGGTTCGAGAAAGGTGACTCGTTTCAAGATACGAGAGTGCTAGAAATATGATTCACTAGCGACTGTAATTAAGGGACTTCTCCATAGGATCCAATGCAGGTATGTGGTTGAATGGAAAGACTTGATTCCAAATCACAGACATCATTTCTAGCAGATAGCATAACACTAGAGATCGGAAAAGCTAGTGCCCATTTCTTACGACCTCGATCAGCACACAATCTACTACTGTTTGTGATTCTTCTCAATCAGTTATCTCCTATAGCTCAGTGGATATATCGCAGAACCTCTGCAGTGGTATCAAGGTAGAATACGTTACAAACACTGGAGAAATGCCCTCCCTGGTAGCTGAGTGGTCAGCGCGACCAAATGTCAATGTAGGTCCCGGGTTCGATTCCCAGCTGGGTAGGAGATTTTCTCCACTCAGCGATGGGATGTTGTGTTGTCCTAATCATTATTACATCCCCATCGATGCGCAAGTCGCCAAAGTGACGTCAAATCGAAAGACTTACAGCCGGGGAACGACTACCCGGCAGAAGGCCCTAGTCAACAACATTTACATTTTTGCTGGAGAAATATCTAGTGGCGGCGGAGAGGGCAGGGGGGGGGGGGGAAGGTTGCAAATAGCGGCTTCATACCACGTTCCTTAGCCTAGTCACTTTCAAAATTCAGTGATTTTATGACGAGGTTGGATTGTGGGCTATGTGTGACCAGACTGCTGCCAAAATAATACACACTCCTACGATCAACATCCCGGTATTTGTCTGGAAATACCCCGTGATTCATAGGTAATGCCATACGTGGATTTATAAGGCTGGTACAGCTTCTAACATGGATACTTGCGCGCATATGTAGAACCAAGACCGCTTGTGACAGTAACATACAGTTGTTGTTGGGATCGGGTTTTGTAACATCTGGCGGTTTGTAGGATGATTAAACATCTCTTTCTAAGACAATGTGGTGGCACTCGCAAGAAAAACTTCTAAGACATGTCCACCCATAGTTGATTTTCGGTCAGTACTATTTCGTATCGCCAGCGATCAGTTAGTGACGAAGTATCATATTTAGCAGTAGGGGGTATGTGATAGGTTCACCTTGAGTATCAGGCTTATAAAGTATGTGTTTGTGTTCCGACAGGTGCAAAGGAAATGACTGTCCATTCGAAAGGAAGGTATGGATTTGACGTCGTGTACTGTGATAGCAAAGGGAAGAGTGTGTCAAGTCATAAGAATGGTACTGATATTTCTATTTCCAGAGCCACAGCCATGAACAGGGTGTATTTCCGGTACTTCGCTCACTGTCGAATGTCGTTCAACTTAGACCGCGATTGTTGTAAGTACAGAGATCAAATATATATGTGCCCTCTTAGGATGATGATTCTACCAGTGCGTGCTTGTCGTGCAGCGCCAGAGACCTGTGTGGGGATGATTCACATTTCCCGTCAATGGCAGGAGCTGTCCGAACGGAGAGGCCTCTTGGAGTGTAGGAATGTAGATTACTTAACTGTATTGTCTTCTAGATGGCCGAATACTTAGTATGTGTTGGATATTGGATAGCTTTCGCGATGGCGTGGAAATTTGAGAAGATTGAATATGGAGGTGTGTGTGCTGGACCGTTATTTCCTCCCATGTACATTGTTTGTTTGACTGCTTCTTCACAAAAATGGCTCTGAGCACTATGGGACTTAACATCTATGGTCATCAGTCCCCTAGAACTTAGAAACCTAAGGACATCACACACATCCATGCCCGAGGCAGGATTCGAACTGGCGACCGTAGCGGTCACGCGGTTCCAGACTGAAGCGCCTAGAACCGCACGTCCACACCGGCCGGCGCTTCTTCACATTTCGCATCTTTATTTAGTTGAGAGAACATGGATTGTGATGTACGCATCTAGCAGGTGGAAGACACTTTTGCTGGTTCTCAGTACAAACACGTTATTTGACTTTGTAAATTATAGGGAGAGAGGGATCACACCGGCGGTGGTGAACACATACGCATGCGGCCCAGAGGATGACTTGGCGCTTATTTAGAAGGACATGTGACGTCAATATAACACCCAAAGAACTTTAACTGTAGAGGTCACTGACATGCCATCGGCAGCGGCACGAGAGTGATGGTTCGTGCTGGCTTATGTCCTGTGGTGGTTTGCAGCGGCATTGACGAGTGCGCGCCCTTGGAGCGCCTGCACTCTGCAAATAGGTCTTCGCTCCCGTCTGGTCTCATCAGCAACGGCGCCTGGGTGATCACGTACTTCAACAGGAATTTCGCAGGTGTCACGTATGAAAGGGACGCTGCCGCCTTATGCGTGAGTGACCCGAACAGGCACCTGTGCGTGGCTTGGCAGCTGCCGGTGCAACCCAACTTCTGGGAGCGTGTGTGGTAGCCTGCTGTTTGGTCCAGTAGACAAGAAGTGGCGAGCAGTGCCTGCACACGTTGTTTGCATTATTTTGCAAGCTGGTTTGCAGGCTGTGCTATGCGTTATTTGGACAGTTTATGAGTTAATTTCGTGTCTGCACATCAGTGTACTTCTTTATTTAGGAGTGAACTGTAAAATTACTACTGGTTCATCATAGGTTATTAATCACAATTAGTACACAAATGTAAAGTGGAAGTAGGTGCCAAGGAATAACCGGTGAAATTACATACAATTTTCAGTAACACTCTTTATTCAAATTTGGTGCAAGACTTTACGATATTTAAAAAAAAAAAATCTTTTAACGAATAAGTCACAATTTACGATAGGAAAGGACGATTAAATTATTATAAAAAAATTTCAAGCCAGTAAAAGGTAAGCAAACGTATACAATGCGACGCTGTATAATATTTCAAGCTCAGCTAAATTACAGGTGAATTTCACTCCATTAATAAATGGAGTGAAATTTGAATATATGACTTCACTTTTGGCAGACAAATTTCCCACTTGGTTACAACAGCCGTATCTACGGCGGCCCACAACAGCCTCACTCGGGCTCATTAAATGGCGCAGAATCTAACTTGTCTGCAACATATAAAGACAATCCTGTTTACAAAAGTTCTCAAAACAGAAAAACCAAAACGCATGAGTCATGCATACGGGGGGGGGGGGGGGGACACTCACAGTTAATAACACATCATTTCCAAAATATATATAAAAAAACAAATTTTACAAATTTGTGCCAGTTAACTTACGGTGAACACACACACTCGCAAGGTAGGACTTGCGAACTTTTACAACTTCTCCTTTCAAAGCAACAATTTCTACCTGTAATGAAATGGTAAACTTTTGCATGGCAAGAAAACACACTAATAACCAACTACCTGTATAAAACACATAAGCATGTTGAGTAAAAGCTTTAAAGGTATTGAATTGGAAAAAAAAAAACAGTTTTTGCTGACTAGAAACAATATAAAAAATCCACTACGACGTACATTAACAACCTTGCTTGACTATAGCCAAATATACATAAACACAAATTTACGTAAGTTACAGCTTCCAGATGAGCAGGAATTCGTTATACAATTGACTAGTTCTGACCACGAGGCAAAAGGAATTTTTCTTCTTTCTTAGAGTACCTTTTACACGTGAGTGTAGTAATACTAGTTATGGTAGGCGAGAGAATGGATCAGGTCTTAGTGCCTTGTATTTTAAACAGTACAGTCATTGGTGCCTTAGACTTTCACAGACATGGCAGAGGCTAACAGTCGAATAACCCGTAGGTAAGCTGGGAGGAGAAAGAAGCAATCCGAACCACAGATTTACTCTGACTCCCCCCACCCCCACCCCCTTTCGTCCTCAAAAGGAGACAAACGGAACACCTTCCCGCGGGTGGACAGACGAGGATGAATGGCGGGAAACCCCCAAAATATACAGCTGGTATAATTAACAAGAATAAGTAAATTGAAGTCAATTAAACTTCATAAAATCTGTTAACAATCAATACTCAACTTCTGGTGCGTTACGACTCCCAGGTCTGAACCTATGCAGCACCTCCAAATGCTCTGCCGAGTCGCCCGCTGCCAGCCGTTTCAACGGACGCAGGAAGGCGCGCCGATTTTCAGAACCTCCTCGCCAGTCGACAGCATACAGCCGAACTGCAGATTAGGCCCCTCGCGGACCCACGCTCAGGAAGATTCCTTTCGCGACGAGCAGTTAACGCCCCATACCACGGAGCCGCTGCTCGCGTCGCTTACGCTGATGCCGCGGTCTGCGTGCTGTCCCTCTAGCACCGGCAGAGAAGTCGCTTCTTGATGCCCCGAATGCCAACCCTCTGAGAGCCCATACAGCCACTTCTTAAATCCACGCGAACAGCCCACTTTTCCCCTTTCCCGCTAGAGGGAGACACCGAAGCCTTCAATTGCGACAACGGTGCCACCGCCAGAAAATGGAGGGCGACTGCTGCACGCAGCGCGCTGTGGCGCGCTTTTCAAAGCTAACTTTACTACGGCTCAAGGAGGAGTTTGCATGTCCGTGAGCTGTGTACTGAAATTATTTCGGTAATTTAGGAGTTGTTTGTGTGTCTGCACAGCCTTATTTAGGAGTAGTTTACAGGTCTGTGGGCAGTGTGGCGTGACCCTAAGCATGTCAGAGTGTGTGTTTTGTATCAGTGTGATAAATATACTATCTGAAATCCATCTCTAAATAAATTGTTCCCAAATAAATAAAGTATACTCCTTTCTCTCTCCAGCAGCCCAGCGCAGGTTGAGTCATTTCCCCCTCCAGACAGTCTACATCTACATGGTTACTCTGCAATTCACACTTAAGTGCCTGGCAGAGGGTTCATCCATTTTCATACTACTTCTCTACCATTCGACCCTCGAATGGCGCTTGGGAAAAAGGAACACCTAAATCTTTCCGTTCGACCTCTGATTTCTCTTATTTTATTATGATATTTTCTCCCTACGTAGGTGGGTGTCAACAAAATATTTACGCATTCGGAAGAGAAAGTTGGTGATTGAAATTTCGTAAATAGATCTCGCCGCAAACAAAACAGCCTTTGTTTCAGTGACTGCCACCCCAACTCGCGTATCATATCAGTGACACTCTCACCCCTACTGCGCGATAACACGAAACGAGCTGCCATTCTTTGCACTTTTTCGATGTCCTCCGTCGATCCTACCTGATAAGGATCCCATACCGCGCAGCAATATTCCAGCAGAGGACGGACAAGTGTAATGTAGGTTGTCTCTTTAGTGGGTTTGTCGCATCTTCTAAGTGTTCTGCCAACAAAGAGCAGTCTTTGTTTCACCTTCCCCACAATATTATCTATGTGGTCTTTCCAATTTAAGTAGCTCGTAAGTGTAATTCCTCGGTAATTAGTCGAATTGACAGCCCTTAGATTTGATAGTACACCTAAAATTTATCGGATTTCTTTCAGTACCCACGTGGATGATCTCGTACTTATCTTTGTTTTGTGCTAATTGCCAATTTTCGCACCATACAGAAATTCTCTCTAGATCATTTTGTAATTGGAATTGATCGTCTGATGATTTTATTAGACGGTAAATTACAGCGTCATCTGCAAACAATCTAAGGGGGCTGCTCAGATTCTCACCTAGATCATTTATATAAATCAGGAACAGCAGAGGGCCTATGACACTACCTTGCGGAACGCCAGATATCACTTCTGTTCTACTCGATTATTTACCATCTATCAGTACGAACTGTGACCTCTCTGAGAAGAAATCACGAATCCAGTCACACAACTGAGACGATACTTTATATGTACGCAATTTGATTAATAGTCGCTTCTGAGGAACGGTATCAAAAGTCTTCTGGAAATCTAGGAATATGGAATCGATCTGAGATCCCTTGTCGACAGCACTCATTACTACATGGGAATAAAGAGCTAGCTGTGGTGCTCAAGATCGATATTTTCTGAATCCGTGTTAGTTATGTATCAATAAGTCATTTTCGTCAAGGTGATTCATAATATTCAAGTACAGTATATGCTCCAAAACACTACTGCAAATTGAGGTCAGTGATATGGGTCTGTAATTTCCTTTCTTGAATATTGGTGTGACCTGTGCTACTTTCCAGTCTTTAGGAACAGACCTTTCGTCAAGTGAGCGGTCGTATATGATTGCTAAGAAAGGCTCTATTGTGTCTGCTTACTCTGAGAGGAACCTGATTGATATACCATCCGGACCGGAAGACTTGCATTTCTTAAGTGATTTGAGTTGTTTCGCAACACCTAAGATACCTACTTTTATGTCACTCATGCTAACAGCTGTTCTGGTTTCGAATTCTGGAATATTTACTTCGTCTTCTTTCGTGAAAGAATTACGGAAAATTGTATTTAGTAACTCCGCTTTTGTGGCACCATCATCGGTAACATTTCCTTTGCTATGCGCAGTGATAGTATTGACTGTTTTTTGCCACTGGTGTCCTTTACATATGACCAGAATCTCTTTGGGTTTTGTATCATATTTTGAGACAGTATTTCATTGTGGAAACTATTAAAAGCATCTCGCGTTGACGTCCGCACTAAATTTCGAGTTTCCGTGATACTTAGCCAGTTTGCGTTCTTCTGAATTTAGCATGCTTTTTTCGTTGCTTCTGCAACAGCGTTCTGACGCGTTTTGTGTACCATGGTGGATCACTCCCGTCTCTTATTAACTTATGCGGTATGAATCTATCTATTGCTGTCGATAATCTATGTTTGAATTTGAGCCATATCTGGTCTACACTTGCATAATTAGCTAGGAAGGAATGGAGACTCTCTCTTAGGATGGCATCAAGCGAATTTTTATCTGCTGTTTTAAATAGATATATTTTGCGTTTATTTTTAGTGGTTTTGGTTGGTATGGCTTTGAGCCTCACTACAATGACATTGTGTTCAGTAATCCCTGTATCCATCATGACGCTCTCTATTAGATCAGGATTATTTGTGGCTAAGAGGTCAAGTGCGTTTTCGCAACCATTTACAATTCGTGTGAACTCATGAACTAATTGTTCAAAGTAATTCTGAGAGAAAGCATTTAGTACAATTTCGGAAGATATTTTCTATCTGCCACTGGCTTTGAACATGTATTTTCGCCAACAAATCGAGGGTAGATTGAAGTCTTCACCAATTGTAACTGTATAAGTGGGGTACTTATTGGTAATGAGATTCAAGTTTTCTTTGAAGCGTTCAGCTATTATATCATCTGAGTCGGGGAGTCGGTAGAAGGAGTTAATTATTATTTTGTTATGGCTGTTGAGTATAATCTCTACCCATTGTAATTCGCAGGAACTATCTATTTCAAATTCACTACAGGATAAAGTACTACCAACAGACACAAACACACCATCACCTATTTTATTTAATCTATCCTTTCTGAACATGGTTTGCGCCTCTGTAAAAATTTCGGCAGAACTTATCTCTAGCTTTAGCCAGCTTTCTTTTCCTATAACGATTTCAGCTTCAGTGCTTTCTATCAGCGCTTGAAGCTCTGGTACTTTTCCAACACAGCTACAACAGTTTACAACTACAATACTGACTGCTGCTTGGTCGATTCTCGTCGGTTCTTTGCCCTGTACCCTTTGAGACTGGAGCCCTTTTTGATCTTTCCCAATACTGTCTAACTTAAAAAACTGTCCAGTCCATGCCACACAGTCCCTGCTACCCGTGTATCTGCCTCCTGCGTGTAATGGGTTATGTCACAGAATGGATAACAGAGCCCTCTGGTGACAGTACTGTGTTCTAGGTCCAGACCTCATGGTGACCACACTGTTTCCAGCCATTTTCCCCCACCATCTTGGGTTACATCACAGAACAGACAACAGCACTCTCTGGTAGCAGTACTGTGTTCTAGGTCCAGACATCGTAGTGAACACACTGTTTCCCGCCAAAATCCGCCATCTTGGATAACGGTACTGGCGTCATGGCCACCATGTTGGACTGCTTCACGCAACTGATGAAGGTGACCTCTGGTGGTGGTACTGTGTACTAGGTCAGTTGGACTCTGGACCTCATGGCAAACAGACTGGATGGTGGTAGTGACTAAAATTGTTTAAATAAAGACTGGTGCATGATTTCAACAGTTGACGTTAGCAAGCATGTTTGCAGAGTCTTTTAGATGGATTATTATTTTGACAATTTACGAGTTGTTTGGCTCTCTGGACATAAATGTATTCCATTATTTACGAGTGGTTTGCAGGTCTGTAGGCTGTGCAATGCGTTATTTGGACAGTTTACAATTAGCAAGCGCGTCTGTAGAGCATTATACATGGGTTCTTTTGGTAATTTAGGAGTAGTTTACAGGACTGTACGCTGTGTGATGTGACCCCAAGCATTTCAGAGTGTGTGTTTTGTATCAGTGTAATAAATATACTATCTATCAAAATCCACCCCTAAATAAATTGTCCCAAAATAAATAAAGTACACTCCTTCCTCTCTGCAGCATCCCAGTGCAGGCTGAGTATTTTCCCACCAATCCGTAGGGAGAGGTGGCGGTCGGATGACTTAGGTTAGTGGAGGTAGCCCAAGTGCCCTTTCTTTCTCATCATTTTCTTAGGTTAGTAGAGATAGCCTTTTTTTAGTGTCAAAATTCAAACTTCCTGCCAATCCCTAGGAAGAGGTGGCAGTCGGGTTACTTAGGTTAGTGGAGGTAGCCCAAGTGAGCTATTTTCGTGCCATTTTCTTAGGTTAGTGGAGGTAGCCATGGTGTGTTACATTATCCTGATGGAATTTGAACTTCCTTCCAAGGTGCATGGCACTTTCCCACCATCTTGGATAATGGCAGTTGCATCATCAGCTGACGTCATGATCGCCATCTTGGATGACATCATGCGCTGTTGACAATTCTACAGACCGCCATATTGGATGATGTCATTGCCGCCATCTTGGATACATCTGGCAACAATGGAGAGTGGGGTGGCACCGGCCTAGTGCCACTAATTACACGAATATGCCTACGAGGCAATTTATGGGAGACCCATGAATTCCACTTTTTAATTTAATAAGTTGCCACCCAGTGTGAATATAGCTGAAATAAAGAGATTGAAGTCCATCTGGAAGCAGGTCAAACATAATAATTCAAAGGCTCCTCAGAAACATTACGCTTCCCCAGTACAACCCAGGGGATCTTGTTTTGCTCTGAAATCCTGTACTTAAGAAAGGAAAAACTAAGAAATTCACACCTCCGTATTGGGCCCCTACCCTATTATATGGGTAACTTCTCCTGGAAATGTGGAGGTCCAATTGTCTGATCGCACTGTGGTAGTACATTTTGAGCAGTTAAAACCGTGCAATGGTGCAGCTGTGCCGCCCGTTGGAGGAGCATTATAGTGAACTCAGCTTGATGTTTCGGCGACCAAATTCGGCTAATGTAATTCCTGTGGAACCCATCTAGGTCTTTATCGGACGCCATCGCTGCGTACGCAAATCAGCTGCCCGTTATTTACGCGAATTTCATAACCTGTGCGTAGATATCTAATGCCACTTACCTCCACAAACCTACCAACAAACTTTCGGATAGCTGATACCCAGAATCAGTGATGTATTTCGTTCCAAAGACAGGCGAACAAGCTATTAAGCAGGCGATCATAAAGTACTAGCTCAACAGTGGATTTACATTTACGTATCCCCCTCTCGCTGCACAACGTAGGAAATGCAACCGAACTTTCATAGCATAATGAAGCATGGGAAGTTGGTTTACGAACCAGTACCGGTATGCCACAGCCACGAAGGAAGTCCTCCCCCTCCTCCTTCTCACCCTCCACCACTTCCTCCCCCACCCCTCTGGAAACTCGCCTCGCCAGCACAAGCACACTTTGACATCAATTTGAGTCACTAATTAATTAAATTAATCAATTAATTAAATCCACCCTCCGGGAAATCTCCCAGTCCTCCCCATCCTTCACCGGGAAATTGTCGGGAAAAAGACTCAGTTGATTGTCCATTTAGCGTGAAACCGGTTGCAGTGTACGGAATATTGTTTGAACAATTTAGACAATGGTTAGAGTATTGGTTATTTATTTCTGGCCGTGTATGGAACATTTTATTTATTTCTTGAAAGAATTTGGTGGGTAATCGATAGCGGAGTATGGAATATTGTTTAAACAATTTAGACAATATGTGGACTATTGTTTATTTAAACAATTTATGGGAAACAAGTCGGTGTTTGTAATATACTTTATTTATTTAGTTAAAGAATTTGTCGGGAAATTGACTGCACTATGTGGAATACTGTTTGTACAAACAGTTTGTGGGTGATAAAGCAGTGTGGAATAGTTAAACTATTGCGACGCTTTTTTGTTCAGATCGTACATGGAAATGCTGAGCAGGCTTAGTTCATATTTGCTGCCAGAGTCAGGGATGTTAAGGCTCTTAGTTTTTATTTTCTTCACTTTCTGAAGCACAATGGTGTCTAGACACACACGCAAAAATCAGAACAAGTTCATGACGTAAGAACTCCTTCCAAGGCAAATTCCTGTCCGTGAATGATTTCCGCCATGGACTCTAAACTGCCCCAGCCTCCCTGGCGCACTTTCTTATGTTACATTTCGCGAACTGCTTCGGGAGTTATTACATCTGGTGTTGCGGAATTTTGTCACATATATAACTTGAAGGTATCACAGAAATTAAATGTATCACTGCACAGAGGGCAATCCTTGTAGATGAAGCGAGAATATTTAATCAATTGCGAGGAATACCACCACCGCCACACTGGAACACGGACTCTAAAAGTTTGCGACACACTTTTGAAACCACCCCTGAGACACGTCGTGCGCTTTTGTGGGTAATAACCTAGTCTTTGAGCACGAGATGCTTCAGGAGTTACTAAATTCAATTGAATGTTTCTCTAAATGCACAGTAGTTTGCTTCAATTTTACGATGTATACCGCCACTGACTCGAAAAAAAAATCGCGGCACACTTGTGAAACTTCTCAGTCTTCGTCCACTACACCGGAATATTTGCGTGCATAAACAAATTAGGTGTCGTGTTTAACGCCTCAATACATTTGCAAATGTTGCTTTCAGCAATTTGTTTCATATACACTCGCACACAAAACGCTGTACTGTCTTCCCAGGTGCACGTGGAACGGAAATACATTAAGGTGAAATACACTCGAAAAAAAAAAAAAAATATCGCTAAAATAAAAGACCGCCAATACACCGAGTCGAAACTCTGAAGACGATTTTGTACCACGTAAAAATATATTGTTAAATACACTATGACAGTGGTTTGCTACACGAGGTATGATCGTAACCGGAGAACCCGCAAAGCGCCAGCGCGTCCGCAGCGACCGCAGCTCACCACAGAGCGGCTGAATCCTCGAGCGTAGCCGGCCAGACCAGCACCAACTTGTCATGCGAGCTCAGACCATCTCACGACACGAAACTCAAATCAAAGTCAATAATATATTCATACATATTCTTTATTTCATCAGTTTGCAGGAGATGGGATTCCCCCACTTGGGCAGACATCATGACTGCACCCCTCCACCCTTGCTCTCCATGACATAATAACAGTAATCAAAGGGAATGTAATGAAGCGCAGTATAGCAGCCACCGTTTGGGGTCTCCCGCGTGTGTGTCTATCGTCAAGACGACGTCATGAAGGTCAAAACAGCCCAGTGTCCTAATTACAGGTCAGGTTACTGAATACCACCGACCACCGACCGGATATCCGCCTCCTTTGATCTCGCGGTCCCCAAACAAAGCATCAAGTGGCGGCATATTGTTGATCGGCAAATGTCCAGACTCTCTTCCTGACTCTGTCGTTCTCAAGAGGGCACTCCCTGCTTGTCTGTGTGAACCAACGTCTCGAAAGACGAAGATGGAGGTGATCATTTCCTTTCGGAATACTGTATTCCTATAGGCTAATATTGGAGACAAAGGGAAATAGAGTGAAATAACCCGTTTTCAGTACCCTGTCAAATTAATTGTTTAACCATTTACAGGAGTCAAACAGACCGCTTAAAACATTCAGTTTCACCTAACGATGATCCTTCTTCATAAAAAAAAAAAAAAAATATTTTCAATGTTTGAGTATCACACGCAAACATTATGCAAATCAAGTAATGAAATTTCCGCCACAAATAGCCCATAGCGCTAAATATATCTCAGGTCCAGTACACGCCCTCCTCCAGCACAACGTGTCCACTAAACATATCTGGGAAAAAATATATACATCCTGACGATCACATAAACTCGCGATCACGAAGCGCGGCATCCGCCGACTGCAGGGCTGCAGGGTAGCCTCACCGACACCAGCTGGGTGGGAGAGACGCACACCCGCTCCAGCCATGCCTGCTCATATCGAACGCATGCATGCACACTGTATAGCTCTCAGAAAGAATAAAGTGATCATCCGGCAATTTGACGTCGCGATTGGGTTTTTGAAAGTACTATAGACTTCTTAATTTTTTTCTCTCCTCTACATTTGGAAGGAGGGAGGAAGGTTTTACTGCGTGATGGAATAGAGACAACAGCAAATATCATTGCACGACAGAGTCCTCTGCGCTGTATTGAGAAGTACTAAACATGACACGCTTAAACCATGATACAGTACGTAGCAATTAGCTGACAACGCTAGAAGTCAGAGACAGCTGAAAACACACATCCCTCGCGCTCAAGTCCCGAGGTGCACACGCAGCGCACCCGTCCCCCTCGTATACCGCCAGCGCCGACGTAAAGAGTTCAGTGAACGCGCGTATATGCGAGAGTGCACCATCCCCGGCCATCGAGGGCATCTCGGGATGATTGCAGTGGTAGGAATTCGAATGTCAAGTGCAGACGTCCATCATTTTAAATCTTCTCTCATGCAACGCACACACACGTCTGCTTCTGTCACACTCACCCAGCACACTGGTCACTTCGCCAGCCCTCGCTGCTGCGGGCGAGGTTAGACAGGCACGCAAATTATTTGACACATCACAGTCTGAGCTAATCCAATACTTCCAGTTGCCGACTCCTCGTGACCGTCCTTGCAGGTAGCCGCAGTGCACTGCAAAACAAGTCGCTTCAACTTGGACGTTCACAGTAGTTATAAACAATTGCACCCCAACATAGACCCCCCGGTTTAAAAAATCTTCTTTACACAATCTGAGGCAGCAATGTTGTTGACCATACACCTCGAATTTATCACTCGAACGACACAATTTAATTTAGAAGATAGAAGAGTTGGGGTTGGGTTGTTTGGGGGAAGAGACCAAACAGCGAGGTCATCGGTCTCATCGGATTAGGGAAGGACGAGGAAGGAAGTCGACCGTGCCCTTTCAAAGGAACCGTCCCGGCATTTGCCTGGAGCGATTTAGGGAAATCACGGAAAACCTAAATCAGGACGGCCGGACGTGGGATTGAACCGTCGTCCTCCCGAATGCGAGTCCAGCGTGCTAACCACTGCGCCACCTCGCTCGGTTAAGATAGAAGAAACCGGACATTACACACTTGTTCATGTCACTAAAGTATCGTTACTTGTGCCATAGGGTATATTCCCTCTAAGTACCTTTCATCAGGTAGAAAAATACCTTTCCTTATCTGTCACATCAGGTATCACAGGACTAGAATATTAAATTCATTTTTGGCATATGACAGAGTGCTATGATCTGCCACTGTCACAGCATGCCTCCTCACTTTCGGTCTCTCCCTTAAGGTAACCAAATGTCTCATCACATACAAAGTCTCTTAAAGGTAACAGCATAGACAAGATGTAAATACAATTTTTATACTACGAGGGCAGTTCAATAAGTAATGCAACACATTTTTTTTCTCGGCCAATTTTGGTTGAAAAAACCGGAAATTTCTTGTGGAATATTTTCAAACATTCCCGCTTCGTCTCGTATAGTTTCATTGACTTCCGACAGGTGGCAGCGCTGTACGGAGCTGTTAAAGTGGCGTCTGTAACGGATGTGCGTTGCAAACAATGGGCAGTGATCGAGTTTCTTTTGGCGGAAAACCAGGGCATCTCAGATATTCATAGGCGCTTGCAGAATGTCTACGGTGATCTGGCAGTGGACAAAAGCACGGTGAGTCGTTGGGCAAAGCGTGTGTCATCATCGCCGCAAGGTCAAGCAAGACTGTCTGATCTCCCGCGTGCGGGCCGGCCGTGCACAGCTGTGACTCCTGCAATGGCGGAGCGTGCGAACACACTCGTTCGAGATGATCGACGGATCACCATCAAACAACTCAGTGCTCAACTTGACATCTCTGTTGGTAGTGCTGTCACAATTGTTCACCAGTTGGGATATTCAAAGGTTTGTTCCCGCTGGGTCCCTCGTTGTCTAACCGAACACCATAAAGAGCAAAGGAGAACCATCTGTGCGGAATTGCTTGCTCGTCATGTGGCTGAGGGTGACAATTTCTTGTCAAAGATTGTTACAGGCGATGAAACATGGGTTCAGCACTTCGAACCTGAAACAAAACGGCAATCAATGGAGTGGCGGCACACCCACTCCCCTACCAAGAAAAAGTTTAAAGCCATACCCTCAGCCGGTAAAGTCATGGTTACAGTCTTCTGGGACGCTGAAGGGGTTATTCTGTTCGATGTCCTTCCCCATGGTCAAACGATCAACTCTGAAGTGTATTGTGCTACTCTTCAGAAATTGAAGAAACGACTTCAGCGTGTTCGTAGGCACAAAAATCTGAACGAACTTCTCCTTCTTCATGACAACGCAAGACCTCACACAAGTCTTTGCACCCGAGAGGAGCTCACAAAACTTCAGTGGACTGTTCTTCCTCATGCACGCTACAGCCCCGATCTCGCACCGTCGGATTTCCATATGTTTGGCCCAATGAAGGACGCAATCCGTGGGAGGCACTACGCGGATGATGAAGAAGTTATTGATGCAGTACGACGCTGGCTCCGACATCGACCGGTGGAATGGTACCGTGCAGGCATACAGGCCCTCATTTCAAGGTGGCGTAAGGCCGTAGCATTGAATGGAGATTACGTTGAAAAATAGTGTTGTGTAGCTAAAAGATTGGGGAATAACCTGGTGTATTTCAATGCTGAATAAAACAACCCCTGTTTCAGAAAAAAAATGTGTTGCATTACTTATTGAACTGCCCTCGAATGTATCACTTTACAAATTCTGTAACACATCTGATTTTATTACGATGGTTGTCTCTCATCGTATAGCCTCCTCAGACCCCACGTAGCGTATATGCTAAATCCAAATTTTATTGTCTACTGTTTCAGGGAATCAAGAGAACTCTCTGTGTCTAATTATAGCTTTTACTTTAAATCATGCACTTTCATTGCATCAGTTATTTTCGTCTCTGCATATTCCCCGTAGGTAGCAGCAACTGCTTAAAAAAAAGTGTTTATCTCAGTACACATTCGAAAAATAAAGGTTGCTTCCATTTGTTTCCAGTAATTTTGGACTAGAATGTGTTCAGACACGACGTAATACGCTAATACATCGTACACTATCGAATAAGTGATTGTTCATATCACCACAGCAATGTAGTGATATATCGTTTTCGATGTAACAATGGGACTGCGTTTGGCAATGACTGATATTTTCTCATTCCAATGACGTTGCTTTCAATATTTTTAGATGTTTAATACTGAATATTTCTGTGGTGTCACAGCCAGACACCACACATCCTAGGTGGTAGCTTAAATCGGCCGCGGTCCTGTAGTACATGTCGAACCCGCCTGTCGCCACTGTGTGATCGCAAACCTAGCGCCACCACAAGGCAGGTCTCGAGAGACTGACTCGAACTCAGCCCAGTTGTACGGACGACAGAGCTAGCGACTAGACGTACGAAGCCTTTCTCTCTCATTAGCCGAGAGACAGAATAGCCTTCAGCTAAGTTAATGGCCACGAACTAGCAAGGCGCCATTAGCCTTACAGTGATTGTAATTAGAGTCTCACTTGTGTTCACCATAGAGATGTACAAGAAGAAATTAAAGATAAGTATATGAGAAACTCCGTTCTTTTCTTCATAGCATTAATTACGTATCCTGTTCCAGTACTTCACGCCCGTCTGCGTTAGTTTAGCGTGCTTTCTAAGCCACCTCTATCTACAAGGTGTTGGCCCAGCTGCCGACACATCACATGGCGACGAGTCTACAAAGGCTCTTGTGTTTTACTTTGCCCTAATTTCTTTGTGTCATGGCTTCGCCACAATCTCCAGATGTACTGTCCGAATTTTATCGCTTGCAGAATCAGCAGACGCAGGCGTTATTGGATGCTCTTGGACAGCTCGTCCAGGGTCAACGTGCGCTGCACACCGATGCGGCCGCCGCCGCTTCATCGCTACCGCAGCCACAACACGCCGTTGCACCGTCCTTCCGTAATTTTGACTCAACCATGGAGACGTGGCAAGAGTGGTCCCGCCAGTTCAGCTTTCATCTAGCCGCCTACAGAATTCAAGGTAATGAGCGGCAGCCGTTTTTGCTTTCTTGTGTCGGTGTGTCCACCCACCGAGTGATAGTGAAGTTGTTTCCCCGGCGCGACGTAGCAACTCTGTCCTACGATGAAATTTTGTCTCCTTTAGATGCCTATTTCAAGGAAACAGTAAATGTCGTTGCAAAAAGGTATACGTTCTTTCGTACAAAACGTACGGCCGGTCAGACTAATAGGGAGTGGGTTGCGACATTGCAAGGACTTACTAGGGAGTGTGCGTTTGAATGCGAATGTGGACTTCCTTATTCAGATATTATGGTGCGTGATGCAATAGCACAGAACGTTTCTGATGTTCGCATACGGGAACAGATTTTGAAACTAGTTAATCCCTCCCTTCAACAAGTGATAGACATATTGGATAGGCAAGACACACTTGACTTTGCTCAGGACTCGTTTGAAACTTCGCCAGCAGTGTGTCACATTAACCGGCCCGCCGGGCCCGCTGCACGGGACGCTAAGTGGCCCTCGCGCCCGTCAGCGCAGCGGCAGCCTAGCTCGCAAACACGTGCGCCGCGTAAGCAAGCTAATGCAGTGAAATCATGCCCGCGGTGTGCAACTAGACATTCGCGTGAAAATTGCCCGTCACGCCAAGCTATTTGCTTTTACTGTCATAAGAAAGGACATGTCCAAAGTGTTTGCCAGAAAAAGCTCAGATCAGACACTCACACCAATTCCAGGCCCTTTGCTTCGCGCCGGAATCGAACCAAGGTAACTCAGGCTCGTGAACCTTCGCCCATGGATATTCATGTAGTTCATTTCACCCCGTCCGGTGACAGTGTTCATTCCACAACAAGTGTGCGTCGACGTCGACGGAAGTCCCGTCACGTCGCACGTGATTCTGTACCAGTGTCTGTTCCAGTTGCACAACACAGTCGCTTTTGTCGTCAGCAGGACAATAAACTTTTTGTAGACTTAGACTTTGCAGGCAAAGTGATACCATTCCAGCTCGATACCGGAGCTGCAGTTTCATTGCTCAATCACGACACGTACAACCAACTGGGCAAACCTCCGTTGCGTGCCGCAAATGTTCAGCTCAATAGTTACTCAGGCCAGAAAATACCAGTGTTAGGACAGTGCAGCCTTCTTGCAACATACAAGGGACAAACAAAACTTGTGTCATTTTACGTTCTTCGTTCTTCTACTGCAGTGAACTTGTTTGGGTTAGATTTATTTCAGTTGTTTAACATGTCTATCGTAAATCAGGTCCTATCAGTGAATCAGACTGTGCCTTCAGCCAGTGTTTCTAGTCTATGTGAAGAATTTGCGGACATTTTTGCACCGGGCCTTGGTTGCGCTAAGAACTATGCAGCACATTTGGAACTGAAAGAGAACGCGCAACCGAAATTTTTCAGAGCGCGCAATGTTCCCCACGCATTGCGTGATGAGGTCGCAAGAACATTGCACGATTTAGAATCTCAAGGTGTAATTGAACGTATGCAGGCTTCTCTCTGGGCCTCTCCCTTAGTAATTTTGCCAAAACCTTCCGGAAAATTGAGACTTTGTGTGGACTTCAAAGCAACTGTGAATCCACAACTAGTAACTGCTACTTTTCCTTTGCCCCGCCCGGAAGATCTTTTTGACAAACTGTGCCCGGGAAAATATTTTTCAAAGTTGGACCTAGCAGATGCGTACTTGCAAATACCGGTGGACGAAGAATCCCAGCGCGTCTTGGTGGTAAACACGCATCTTGGCTTGTATCGCTTCAAAAGACTGCCTTTCGGGTGTGCGTCCGCACCTGCATTGTTTCAGCAATATTTACAAACTGTTTGTGCGTCGGTCCCTACTGCTGCGAACTATCTGGACGATATTGTGATCTCCGGAAAGACAGAAGCCGACCATTTGCAACATCTCCGAACATTATTTCAGGTCTTGCGACAAAATGGTCTTCGCTTGAGGAAGGACAAATGTGTGTTTTTTGCTCGGGATTTACCCTACCTGGGCCATGTAATAAATGCCCAGGGCATCCATTCGAGTCCAGAGCACCTCCGTGCCATACAGGATTTGCCTTCACCGCAGAACTTGAAACAACTACAGAGTGTGCTGGGTAAAATAAATTATTATCATAAATTTCTGCGCAATGCTTCTTCCATTTCAGCTCCGCTTCCTCGCTTACGCCGTAAAGGTGTTCCGTTCGTCTGGACGACGGAATGCGAACGCGCCTTTTGCCAGTTGAAATCGGCGTTACTTTCCAATACTTGCCTTACGCCGTTCGATCCCCGAAAACCCATTTTGTTGATGGTAGATGCATCGGATTTCGGGATCGGTGCTGTGCTTGCGCACAAAGATGGATCGCATGATCGCCCTATTGCCTTTGCGTCAAAATTGCTCTCATCTGCGCAAAGAAATTATTCACAGATAGAGAAAGAAGCTTTAGCTCTCGTGTTTGGTGTTACTAAGTTTCACGATTTCTTGTATGGTCGTCACTTTACCATCCTCACGGACCACAAACCTTTGACATCGCTTTTTCATCCGAACAAGCCGGTACCTTCGCGTACGGCGCAGAAATTCATTCGCTGGTCTCTTTTCCTCTCGCAGTACCGCTACGATACCTTGTATCGGTCCACTGCTAAGCACGGAAACGCTGATGCGTTGTCCCGTTTGCCTGTTGCTGAGGATAAAGCATTCGATTCTTCCGAACTTGCTTGCATGTTCATTGATGCGGAAACCGATGACGTGGTCGCATCATTTCCGATTGATTTTCGTCGTGTAGCTACAGCCACAGCTGCTGACCCTGTCCTTGCTACTGTTTTGCGTTTTGTTGCTACGCAATGGCCCTTGTCCAAGTCATGGATCGAGGATCCGCTGGTTCGCCGATTTTTTGCTCACAAGGAGAGACTTTTTGTACGACGTGGTGTTTTGTTGTTGCGTTCTGATAATGATCAGTCCCGAGTCGTGGTCCCACGTTCGTTACAGTCCTCTGTCTTACGGCTTCTTCACCACGGACATTGGGGTATAGTGCGTACGAAACAACTTGCTCGTCAGCACTGTACTTGGTTCGGAATCGATGCTGCGATTACGAATATGTGCTCCTCTTGCGTGGCGTGTGCCGAACAACAATCCGCACCGCCGCGGAAATTCTTTGCATGGCCGAAAGCCACTTCCCCTTGGCAACGCTTGCACATAGATTTTGCTGGTCCATTCTGGAATGCTCGTTGGTTGGTTGTGGTCGATGCTTTCAGTAATTTTCCTTTTGTTGTCCGGATGTCTTCCACGACGTCTTCTGCCACAATCCAAGCCTTGTCTGCTATCTTTTGCATTGAAGGTCTTCCGCAGACTATTGTTTCCGACAATGGCCCACAATTCATGTCCGCAGAATTTCAGTCCTTCTGTAAGGCCAATGGTATTCAACATCTGACGTCCGCGCCGTTTTCGCCTCAGTCAAACGGTGCCGCGGAACGATTGGTCCGGACTTTCAAGTCACAGATGTTGAAATTGAAAGAGTCGCATTCTCGGGAGGACGCATTATTGCTCTTTTTGTCCTCGTATCGCTCTCAGCCCCGCGATGGTCGCTCGCCGGCTGAGTTGCTCCATGGTCGTTCTCATCGACCCTTGATGTCTTTGCTGCATCCGCCGCATCAGGTTCCTGTGCGGCGGCAGACTCCTGCTTTTGCTCCTGGCGACGTTGTCTTCTATCGCACCTATCGCGGTTCACGGCATTGGCTCGCAGGGCGCATTCTTCGCTGCCTCGGCCGCGCGATGTATTTGGTTTTGGGGGCCTCTGGTGAGGTGCGTCGGCAAATCAATCAGCTGCGCCTCTGTCGTCGCCCGGGTTCTGCCGCTCCCCGTCTGCTTTCAGCGACGGAGCCGTCAGGTCAGCGCCCTGGGGACCCATCTACTGGCTCGCCTCATCCCCAGGTGTTACCGACGCTGCCTTCCATTTTGCCTCATGGCGTCGCGCCGCCGCCGCCGCAGCCGCCGCAGCCGCCTCCGGCGCCGCCCGCAGTGGACGCTTCGCTGCAGCCGCCACGCGCCTCCCTGGGTCACGCGCCGCCGATCGCTTCCCGTGACCAGCTGTCCTCCGCCATGGAACTCTTGCCCGCTCCGGACCAGATGTCGTCATCGCGCGTCGGATTCTCCGACCACATGGAGGTCGACCCTTCGGCCCCTCCTGTCTCTTTACGGGCGCCTACACCGCATGTTGACGTGCACCCTGGACTAGGTTTTCAGGCGTTTCCTAGCTCCCCTCGGACCGAATGGCCGGGTGCGGGTGGCACAGCCTCGCCTGTTGTTAGGCTCCCCACCTCATCGCATACGTCAACATGGGGTCCTCCCCACGGCGGGCGGAAGCCTTATCTCACGACCGTTCGCCGATTTGCGGGGGAGGAATGTGGTGTCACAGCCAGACACCACACGTCCTAGGTGGTAGCTTAAATCGGCCGCGGTCCTGTAGTACATGTCGGACCCGCGTGTCGCCACTGTGTGATCGCAAACCTAGCGCCACCACAAGGCAGGTCTCGAGAGACTGACTCGAACTCAGCCCAGTTGTACGGACGACAGAGCTAGCGACTAGACGTACGAAGCCTTTCTCTCTCATTAGCCGAGAGACAGAATAGCCTTCAGCTAAGTTAATGGCCACGAACAAGCAAGGCGCTATTAGCCTTACAGTGATTGTAATTAGAGTCTCACTTGTGTTCACCATAGAGATGTACAAGAAGAAATTAAAGATAAGTATATGAGAAACTCCGTTCTTTTCTTCACAGCATTAATTACGTATCCTGTTCCAGTACTTCACGCCCGTCTGCGTTAGTTTAGCGTGCTTTCTAAGCCACCTCTATCTACAAGGTGTTGGCCCAGCTGCCGACACATCAATTTCGAGTGTTGCAAATATTTCAATTATTTTCTAACAGTAATGGTATTTGCTCTGAAGATGTTCTAAAATTTTTGTGAACACACCAGTTCTTTAAATTTACTATTTCATTCTTATTTTGTCCGAGAAAAATGCCTTGACTACCAATATAAACTTTTCCTTCATAAAATCAAAACTCAGGACTCAGGAAGATAGGCGGACGATTGAAATATCATTAAAAGATGTCGCTGCAATGAAAATAACACCAAGTTGAGAATCATACCCGTGGTGCCCTAGCCATCTCCTACACCCGCCAGGTGGCATGTCTCTGATATCAAACTATAGGCTAATTAATTAAATTGATCATGAGAGTCACCTTGCATGACAAGTAATTTTTCTTTTTCAGTAGATGGACTGCAACCTACCAGGTAGTTCAAATGGGAGACCCTGGAGGGAAGATGAAGTTCTTTTCGAGGAACACTATTGAGAACCGATATCTGAAGCTGACAATAGAAGGGTTCTACCGCCAGCAACATACATTACACGTAAGGACCGCGCAAGTACAAACACGATGACAATGACTATGTTACCGCCACCCCAAATAAAAAATAAATAAATATTTTTAGATGTTTAATACTGAATATTTCGAGTGTTGCAAATATTTCAATTATTTTCCAACAGTAATGGTATTTGCTCTGAAGATGTTCTAAAATTTTTGTGAACACACCAGTTACCGCCACCCCAAATAAAAAGTGGTCTTGATTCCACAGGCACACACAAGCGTCGCTGGTAGTGAGACGCTTTCTAGTAGAAATGCTGTCTGCGATAAGAAATCAAGTCTCACCATTCAACCACATACTTGCGGTGGATCCTTTGGAGACGTCTTTAAATTATTGCAACCACTGGTTAATCTCGAAACGAGTCACCTTTTTCGAACCTATCTGCTACAGCAAAACTCCAACGTGGTTTTAGACAATCCCTCTGCATCTTGTAACTCCTCCTCAGTCTCTGCCCCGGCCTCCCTGAAGTTTTGTCCACGTGATCGTCCCAGTTTAAGTCAGTACATAGACTGGTATAAAGTTTCATCACCTGTACGATAGGAGGACCATATCCCACAGACTATCAGTCACAAGATGGGTCCCTGTTTTGTTGCCTGATACATTGTTTTTTTCTGTTGTAACGCTTTGTACACCGCCATACATTTAATTTTTTCCGCCACGACTTCGAGGTCTGTGTCAGGTTCTAAACTGACATTAAACACGTTTTGATCCATTGGCTCTCACAGAAAACTGGACATCGCATGGTGTAAATGATGTTGCTGCTGCTCTCACAACACACACACTGGATGATTGAAATGAAAGACAGTCCCAACATAAGGACGCTGAAAGAGTTTTTTGGCATTGTGGAGTGTTTGCAAACAGCTCATCTTTCACAGTAACAGGATAGCTGATGGTTTGGTGTTCCATTTGTATTGATCCCTCATATTGCAGTCACAAATGTGATCGCTGTTTCGGTGCTAGCCATCCCCAGAAGGTGTTGCCCCTCCACCAAGACTATTTCTCCGTCTCAGACAAGCGATGTCAGTCAATCATTATGTGGTGGTCAACAGCTTACCAGTGGATGAATGGGATGGAAAATACACCACCAATGTACTGTAATAAGCATCACATTTGATAGTGCTATCAGTTTTAGCAATTTTACCAGTTTTTTACAACTCTGACTAGTGACATGGCAGCAGTTTTCCAAATTTCTGAATCATCGCTAAACGACCCCTCCTCTACTTTTCGAGTACCATGGAAAATGTAGATAGATGACTGTGCAGTATGTCCATTCATTGTTATTTCTCGAATATGTACACCAAAGCATACCACAAACCGATCTACATATTTTAGCACTTCGATCATAGCGTATAATTTACGATTACTATTGCCCATGTTTCCCTATGTGGATGGGAGTCACAGAGCATTGTCGCATTCTTAGGATGAAATTAGGGACTGAAAGATCTCCTCACATTATCTTTGAGCAACACTCCCTGCAGTACTGTCACTGATTTAGTTTTCAGCTGACCAGATGTAGACCGCTACATTCCACGTTTCATGGAGGAACAACCGAGTCTGTAGCTGTTGTCCCGCACCCACCCAAGAGCACAAGATTCCTCCAGATGCGCGAATGTCGAGGAGGTTAGCACCCTTTATCGGTGTATAGTAGATATGAAAGTGTTTTGATGATATAATAGACGGTTAAGATGAAGAAACGGGTGTTTTTTTATGCATGATGGAGTTCCAGACAAACGTAGTGTGAAGCAATATCTGTAAATTAACTGAAACATCAATTCTAAAGTATTGTTGTAGTGTGTGGGGTCAGTACCAAGAAGGTATTCGTAAGAGAGAACATAAACATTTGAACTACTAAGGCTACACGGTTCTGCAATTAAAACATGCTATAATTTTAGATTGTGCCGTTTTCTGACCTATTAGTCATGTGGAATGCAACGCTGTTACTATTCCAACGTAAGAAATATATTTACAGCGCCTGATATACATTCTCTGAGCGGGTTTCTCTACGATAAACTCTGGTGACAAAGTGTAAAGTGAAAAAATTGGTTCCTTAAAACATCGATTCTTTGTTGTAAATGCACAATATAGCTTTCCAGAGGTGAATAGCACCTGGTGTTCACATCCGATTATGGTTCAGAAATTATACTATGCTCGCATCAGTCCTATATAAAATGATCGTTAGTAACAGAGAATGCCTGTTACAAAGAAAGAAACAAATGGATAGCAGCAGTGTTTGACATGTGATGTTACACGCCGTGCCGTCACCAACCTCGTAAACAGGACATCTGTCAAGCAGATGTATACACGGGGATTGCAGTACCTCACAAACAACAATCACTAATTTAGAATCAACATAGTTATGAAACTAAGATTCGATTTTATGCCCAAGATGCAGAGAGGGAATGGAGTACATAGCATAAATCTTCGTTCGTCTAGAGGAATGCGTCGAAGCAGGATGGACATGTTTCATCACACATGAGATGGATGTCCTCTGATGACTGAGAGGTTTGCTGTTAACGATCGCGAGTAGAGAATGCCCTAAGTCACACACAGAACACGCAGTTGTGTATGAGTTGAATGCAGGTTATGTTACACAACTGATGCCTCCCGACAGAACAACGGAAAAAATGGTCAAATGACCTGCAGCAGCATCTCTCTCTCTAGAATGCATCATCACTCTACCATTAAATTATACCTCGTTACAACTCCATCTAAACCGATCACACCATCCACCCACGGCCATCCTTTAACGCAGATGCAAGTAAGTTTAGAGGCAGATGGTTCTCTGCTTTTCCAGGAAAGCATCAAAGAGAGCAGTCAACTCGTGTGTATCACTGTTACCCCAATGACATGCAGTAGAATGTTGCCTCGACGAAAAATGACTGTCAACATTTTCTCATATTCCTCTTGCAGTCGTATACTCGTTTTCACGTACGAGAATTGTTCTGCACCAAGTAGAAGACATGCAAGTACCCCCTCAATTTCCCCTCTATTTATACGTATTTTCCGCCATTTTTCTTATTTTTATGGATTTTATGTCACTTCTCGTTCCATATTCTAAAACTGCTTGTAAATGTAGTACAGTTGCCAACACCCAGCACAAATGCACTATTTTCCTGGTCAAGAGGCATAATATAGCACTGTACTGGAAAGTATCCAGTCACCTCCAACCACACATTCTAAAGCTGCAGTGTGTTCGCTCAGTTGTCTGTATGTTTGTGCCTGTTATGTTGCGGAAGACTCCCATACCTGGTATCCCACTGGGGGATCGAACTTCCAACATAGCACACATCTCCGGATGTAACGTGTGGTTGGTCCACCTCTAAGTCCTATCCCAGATGTGATGTGTTGTGGATCCACCTCTGGATATAATGCGTGGCAGATCCACTTTCAAACCCAATCCACCGCGCGGGATTAGCCGAGCGGTCTCAGGCGCTGCAGTCATGGACTGTGCGGCTGGTCCCGGCAAAGGTTCGAGTCCTCCCTCGGGCATGGATGTGTGTGTGTTTGTCCTTACGATAATTTAGGTTAAGTAGTGTGTAAGCTTAGGGACTGATGACCTTAGAAGTTAACTCACATAAGATTTCACACACAGTTGAACATTTGAAACCCCATCCCAGATTTGGTATATTGTGGATCTGCTCACCAACATTGCTCCAGACACTATGCACGGAAAATCTGCTTCAAACCCTATCCTGGATATTGCATTTTGTGGATCCGCATCCCAACATCACTTCGGATATAACGCATCGTGGATCCACACTCGGACGCTAACCCTGGTGAGACAATGGGGCCGAGTGAGGATGGCGAGTGTGTAAAGTCCGGAGAAAAGTGTAAAAATAGCGAGGAAAAGTGTTTATCGTGCAATATAGTCCGTGTGTATTGAGAAAACTTGTACATGCCATGCTACATAATAAAAAAAGTCACAGAAAAAAACTGTGGAACCACAAGAAGTAATAAGGAGAATTACACATGTGGAGCATCTACATCGTCTTTCGGGGAAACAAGTGTAACATTAGGTTCGGATCTCTGCCACTGCAAAAAACGTGCGGTTAAAGGTGTAATGTGCACAACATGTAAAACTGTGTTTCATTATTCATGTGTTAACGTAGATCCTAAACGTAAGATATGGTTCTGCGTAAAATGTAGCAGAGACGAACCTGTGACTTAATAAGATGGATTACACAAACAATATCACTGCAGTGTTAGTGGAACAGATACGCGTTTTACAACACGAGTGCAACAAATCCCCGCAGCTGAACACAACGGGCGTAAATAAATCGCTCAGTGAACTTCACTCAGGAATCAAAAACTATAGTAGCAAAAATACAAGACATAACGTGTGTAAAAAGTACGGGAGAGTAGACAGTAATGGCGCGTACGAAACAAAGTTCCGTTCTTGGTGTGCAAAAGTTGATCCGTCGCCGAAAACACACGAAAAATCATCGTCAGAATGCAAATATGATACCAATGTATACAGGGTCAGACTAAACCCACCTATTCAACTACAAAACAGGTACGAAGTTCTAAGCGAAATAAGTGATGATAGTGCTTCAGAAAATATTTTTGAAAATACGCAGGTACATGTTTCAGCCGTTGCTGCTCCCCTGAATAGGCCTACGCGCAATCCATGTCAACATATGCCTAGGTCACAGCAAAAAATACATAATTACATGTGAAAACTGCACAATTTAGCTGATAGCCACGGACGCGGAATAGCCTCTGTTGTTAATGAGGCATCAGTTGTGAAATCCACGAGTTACGTCAAGCCTGGGGCTTCCCTTTCGGAGGTAATTAAGGATGTTTACACTGATGAAATTATGAAGTTGACTTCAAAAGACTTTGTGGCTTTGTTTGGTGTCTCTAACGATGTATATAAAAATGAAACCTCTAAGCCTGCTCAGAATTGAAAAAGCATCTGGCTCATTTGTCACATACAAACATTCTCTTTGTCAACATTGCACATAACTATGATCTGCCACCCTGGTCTTGTGTGAACAAAGAGGTTAGTACCGGTACTGCTAATGAGAGTTTTTCCAGTATATGCAGTCAATTCTAAACTGTTTGTGTTGTTGATATTAGTGGCATTGGTCAGAGATTCCACACTTGTCATGGCCTTCATTTGAATGGCCTAGGGAAGAAAATTGTAGCTCAAAAAGTATTGGATGAAATAAAAAGGTACCAGCAAACATATGCAGCACCATCAACAACAGTAATAGTAACATCACAAAAATCAATAAAAGCAGGTTCATCACAAGTAGCAACAACAACAGAAGCAACAGCAACATCAAAACCATCACCAGTAGCAGCAGTAAAATTATCACGAATGGTCAAACCACCATCAGTAACAGCAACAAAACCATCGGCAGAAACAACAGCAAAACCAACAGATACTACAACAACAGATCCACCATCAACAGAAATAGTACCACTAAAAGAAACAGAGGCAGCAACCGGACGAAGAATCCTGTCAGCAACACCACCACAACCACTACCACCACCACCTCAGGCCACAGAAACAACAGCAGCAGCAGCAACAACAGCAGCAGCAACAGAACCAACAACAACAGTAACAGTAGCAACAGAATCAACATTAACAGAAGCAGCAGCAACTACACCAACAACAACAGTAGCAGCAGCAACAAAACCATCAACAACAGTTGCAGCAACACAGCACTGCTTAAGGAGGAGTCAAAGACTAGGTACATCTATATCATTAAATAAGGATTTTTTATGGCTTCAAACAAAGAAAAGGAAAAGTTTGTGACAAACCAGCAAGAAAATTTGCAGATAAGTCACAGCTACTATGCAAAAGGAAGCACAGTGCCAGGTAATGACAAAAGAAAAAATACTTGAAAACTAGTCAGGATAATGTGTCACAATATTCAGTGCCTCAAAAACAAAGTGCTAGATCTAGAAGTAGCTTTAAACAATCTTGATTAAGTCTCTTGTATTTGTTTATCTGAACACTGGTGCAAGGCTAGTGAATTAAGCCTCATAAATATAAGCAAGTTTAATTTAGCATTGCATTATTGCCAAAGAGTTTTTAAACATGGTGGGGTATGCATTTACTCTAGAGTAGGACTGCAGATCAAAGTGAAAACAGAATTTGACCATCTAAACGCAGAAACACATTTTGAATCATGTGCCATTGAGTTAAAAACTGAGGAGAAGAGTGAAAAACTAGTTGTCATAACAATATATAGATCACCACTGGGCGAAAAAAACATATTCTTCAAAAAAGTAGAAGCAGCATTAAACACTTTTTATAGTAATGAAGTGAAATTATTGTTATGTTGGGATTTTAATATTAACCTGTTAGTTGAAAGTGATGAAAAAAGACAGCTTTTGAGTATACTAAGCAGCTTTCACATGGAACCACTCCTTACAGATGCCACCAGAATAACAGAACTGTCATCATCTCTTTTAGACAATATTTTCACAAATATGGATAATGGTATCACTGAGGCACTAAACGTAAACTTAGGTCTTTCGGATCACAATACACTATTGGCATACATAAATTCCACTGTACCCAAGGCAGTAAAATATAAGTGGGAATACAAAAGTCACTTCTATACAGAAAAAGTGAATACTTTCATCCAGTTGTTAGCTAATGAAACCTGGGAAGATGTCTTTGCACAAACAACAACCGAGAAATCTTTCAATGCTTTTTCTAGTACATTCATGTCCCTATTTGAGATGTGTTTTCCAAAAAAGCTCACAAAGATCAATGTCATGCCTAAGAACACAAGCCAGTGGGTAACACCTGCTATTAGAGTATCTAGTCAAACACTAAAACATATCAGTCAACTCAAAAAAGGCAACAAAGCTGAACACTATACAAATTTTGGTAAGACATATAAGAAACTTTACAGGAAAGTGATCAAAAAAGTCAAGGCAATTCACAATGACAGTGTAATTGCTGGGTCTGCAAGCAAATCGAAAGCTATATTGAATGTAGTAAAAAAAGAAATAGGCCCAAACAAAAATGTTAGAAATCGAGATGATTTTGTTTTAAAAGATGATCAAGGTGTGCTAGTCAGAAATCTTACTTTAGCAAATTACGTTAATGACTAATTCATAAACAGTCCAATCAATCTGAGTAAAAATTGTTCTAGGATTAGTAGAACATCAATCCCAGAAGAACAAAGTGTTAATTCAATATTGCTACCTCCCACGAACAAATTGGAAGTTAATCGAATAATAAAAACAATGAAAAATAAAATGTCCTCAGGGACTGACGAGGTACCTTGTTCAGTCATGACGAGATGTGCTTGTGCCATATCAGAACCACTCTCACACATCATAAACATATCAGTGTCAGAAGGAGTCTTTCCACGACGATAAAAAATTGCAAAAATAAAACCATTGTATAAAAAAGTCAGTATACATGAAGTGGGAAACTATAGACCAATAGCTTTATTATCAGTATTTTCAAAAGTAATAGAGACAGTCATGAAGAACAGAATTACAAATTACCTCGAGAAATTCAAGCTATTGTCTGTAAACGAACACAGCTTGCACAAAGGAATGAGTTCAGAGTCAGCCATCACGCAATTCATTGAAAATATTGTAAGGGGGCTAGATAGGAACAACAGTACAATAGGAATAAACTTGGACTTATCAAAGGCATTTGATACTGTCCAACATGATATCCTGCTAGACAAATTAGAATGTGTCGGTATACGAGGAGTGGCAAAAAAGTGGTTTCAGTCATATCTCCATAATAGAAAACAGGTAGTAGAAATTGCAACAACAAACAGTAAAAACCAAAGTATTGTTTACAGATCGGATATTCAGACTGTGCCAATTGGGGTACTGCAGGGGAGTGTTCTACGACCTCTCCTATTTCTTCTTTACTTAATGATATCAACATTCCAGCAAATGGTACTCACATAACCCTGTTTGCAGATGACACAAACAATGTTGTAACTGACATAAACCGGGTATTGCCAACATCTGCAACCAGAGTTATAGAATATTTGCAAAATTGGTTTGAAATGAACAAATTAACCATAAATATCTCTAAAACTAATTATATCCATTACAGGAAAACAAAGTCACACTCTGATCTGGAACTCAGAATACAAAATAAAGAAATTGTGAGAGTTGCTGCCACAAAATTCTTAGGTGTACACATAGTCGAAAATTTAGACTGGAAATCCCACATCCTGTATCTCTCTCATAAGTTAAGCTCTGCTTGCTTTGCATTACGTGTTATTAGCTTTGTATGTATTAGGGAATGTAGCAGAACTGTTTACTTTGCTTATATACATTCTGCTGTTACCTATGGTCTCACCTTCTGGGGTCATAGTAAGAAAAATCTCAAAACCATCTTCACTCTACAAAACGAGCTGTTAGAATAATTACCAACAGTTCAAGGCTAACTCCTTCAAAGCAATTATTTCAACAGCTAAATATTCTACCCCTACCGTGCCTCTGTATACAAAATAGCGTAATTAATGTAAAAAGAAATATTTACAATTTCCAATCCAACTCTGATCTACAAACTTACAACACAAAAAGTGCAAAGACATTCATATTAAAAGGGTCAACAAGGCTTTGGCGCAGAAACAAACAAACATACAAGGAAGTAGATTGTATAACAAACTATCGGTAAAGATAAAAGAAATAAAAAAATGTCTTCATTTAAAGAAGCAGTATTCAAATTTTTAATGACCAACTGTCATTATAGCGTAAACGAATACCTGGAATAGCCTCATACAAAACAATTACATTTATGTACTCTGTGCCAACAATAATTTTTATCTTACTGTTGCTATGATCTAAATAAATAATATGTACAAAAGTGTTAGAATTATTATGTGTTATATCTTAATATGAACTGTGTATTCCATGTAAAAAGTCTTTCTCATACATTAATGTAATTAATCAAAGTTGTAAATGCTATTTCAATGCGGTCTGGTGTTATGTAGCCTAATATGCACATTTGTATTGTGTAGAGTATTGTTCACCCTTTATATATACTATCTATTTTTTGACGAAATCCATGCAATGTACATTGTCTCTGGATGAATAAACTACTGCTACTACTACTTTGGGTCATGGGAGTCATCTGCAACACATGTACAGACACAGACATGTAGCAAACATTGCAAACGCACTGCAACCGTAGAATATGTGGTTGGAAGTGACTGGTTGCATTAGAGTACAGTGTTATATTACGCCACCCAACCAGAAAAATAGTGCATTTCCCTTAGGTGTCGGCTACTGTACTACATTTACAAGCAATTACGGAATACGGAACGAGAAGTGATGTCATGATCACATGGAAGCTTGATGCCATGCCAATGGTCAGCGTTGTAAAAAAATGGTAAAATTGCTAAAACTGATCGCACTATCAACTATGATGCTTATTACAGTACATTGGTGGTGTATTTTCCATCCCATTCATCCACTGGTAAGCTGTTGACCACCACATAATGATTGACTGACATCGCTTGTCTGAGATAGAGAAATAGTCTTGGTGGAGGGGCAACACCTTCTGGGGATGGCTAGCACCGAAACAGCGATCACATATGTGACTGTAATATGAGGGATCAATTGAAATTGAACACCAAGCCATCAGCTATCCTGTTACTGTGAAAGATGAGCTATTTGCAAACACTCCACAATGCCAAAAAACTCTATCAGCGTCCTTATGTTGGGACTGTCTTTCATTTCAATCATCCAGTGTGTGTGTTGTGAGAGCAGCAGCAACATCATTTACACCATGCGATGTCCAGTTTTCTGTGAGAGCCAATGGATCAAAACGTGTTTAATGTCAGTTTAGAACCTGACACAGACCTCGAAGTCGTGGCGGAAAAAATTAAATGTATGGCGGTGTACAAAGCATGTTACAACAGAAAAAGAAACAATGTATCAGGCAACAAAACAGGGACCCATCTTGTGACTGATAGTCTGTGGGATATGGTCCTCCTGTCGCACAGGTGATGAAACTTTATACCAGTCTGTGCAAGCGACTTCGATCACTGGCCACCTGCTCCAGTGGATAACACCTGTATATTTAATAGGATCGCCATATATGCTCGATGCCGGCATGCAGACGGTATTTGTTTTCGATATGTCAGAAGAGAGAGATGCAGTAAAAATCTTATCTAATTCTCTGTCGGATGAAGTTAGAGGAGCTTTACAGGTTGTACTTTTTCTCTGGTGGATGGTACAAAATAATGATGATAGAATGTTTGGGTGACAGACGTGAATGCACCCTGAGGGACGCAGATATCATTCGAACTGTAATACCTGTATGTAGTTTGGAAACACATCACAATGCAGTAGCAAAATCCTTGTCCTTCTTCCAGTTCCTGTATGATGTGGAGTCTTCCTAATTTTCCCGATAAGAAACACCACTGTAACTGTTCATACTGTCTTTTATACTACCTTGTGTTGAAGGAGAAAGCTTCGTTTTGGCACTGACCTTACACATTGCAAATCGTTGGCTGAGCTGTATCAACATGTTACCATTTCCACCAAGTGGTCAAAATACAGTCCTATTGCATTAACTCATCTCGACCTGTTTCTACACAGGTTGCAGAAGGTGATGGATATAGCGTTCTCCATCTTCCATTCAGTTCCGACTTAAACTGGGACGATCACGAGGACAAAGCTACAGGGAGGCTGGGGCAGAGACTGAGGAAGAGTTACAAGATGCAGAGGGACTGTCTAAAACCACGTTGGAGTTTTGTTGTAGCAGATAGGTTCGAAATAGGTGACTCGTTTCGAGATACGAGAGTGCACGAATATTATTCACCAGTGGCTGTAATCATTAAAAGACGTCTTCATAGAATTCAACGCAAGTATATGGTTGAAAGGAGAGAAAATATATTTTTCTACCTGATGAAAGAGTACTTAGAGGGAATGTAGTCTGTGCCATAGTCCTGTACAGGATTTTCAAAACATGTAACAATACTTTAGCTACGTGAAAATGCGTGTATTGTTCGATTTCTTCTATCTTAGAAAATACTCGTATAAACGTGAGGAATCTACATTTTGAGTGAGAAATTCGAGCTGTATTGTCAGCAACATTGCTGCCTCGGATTGGGTAAAGTAGATTTTATAAACTGGTGGGTCTTTGTTGGGGTGAAATTGTTTAGAACTGCTATACACATCGAAGCTGCAGCTTCTTGTTTCTGCCTTTAAGGGCGGTCACGAGAAGTCTGCGACTGAAAGTAATGGATTATCTCAGCCTGTGACGTGTACAAAGAATGCACCTACCTGTCTGGTCTTGCTCGCGGCAGAGAGGGTTGGCGAAGTGACCCGTGTACTGGGTGGAGGCGACAGAAGCGAACATGTGTGTGTTGTGGGAAAGAAGATTCAAAATGATAGATGTTTGCACATTGCACTGGATGTATCGGTAACATCCGAATTCCTACCTCTTCAATCATCCCCAGATCCTCTCCATGGCGAGGGGTGGTGCACTCTGGCATATATCGCGTCCACTGAAATGTTTACATCGGCGCTGGCGGTGTACGAGGGGGACGGGCGTGCAGCATGAGCGCATGGGATGTGTGTTTTCATCTGTCTCCGACATCTTGCCATGACAACTTATTGCTAAGGACTATATCATGGTTTAAGTGTGTCATGTTTCGTACTTCTCAATACAGCGCATTGGCCTCTGTCTTGCAGTGGTATTTACTGTTATCTCTATTCTATCACACAGTAGAAGCTTCCTCCGTCCTTCCAAATGTAGCGGAGAGAAACAGTTTAGGAAGTCTATAGTACTTTTAAAAACTCAGTCGTGACCTCAAATTCCAGACTCATCACTTTATTGTTTATGATAGTTGTATTGCGTGCACGCATGCGTTCGATACGGGCGGCTGGGGCGGGTGTGTATCTCTCTCCCCCCAGCTAGCGCATACAAGGATACTCGGCAGTCGCCAGATGGCGCGCTTCGTGAACGCGAGTTTGTGTGATCGCCAGGATTTTGTTTTTTCACCAGATATGTTTAGTGAAAACATTGTGGTGGAGGAGAGTGCATACAAGACCTCAGATATATTTAGCGCTGCGAGTTATTTGTGACGGAAATTACATTACTTGATGTGCATAATGTTTGCGTTTGATACTCAAAAGTTGGGAATATGTTTCGTTGTCAAGAAGGATCATCGTTTGGTGGAAGTGAATGTTTCAAGCGATCTGTTTGACTTCTATTAATTGTTAAACAATTAATTTGAGAGGTTAGTGTAAATGGATCATTTCACTGTATTCTTTATATCGAAATTGTGTCAGCTTAGCCAATAGGAATACAGTATTCTGAGGGTAGATGAAAACCTCCATCTTCGTCTTTGGAGACATTGGCTCACACGGATAAGCAGGAAATGGCCTCTTGAGAGTGACAGAGTCAGGAAGAGAGTATGGACTTTTGCCGATCAACAGCATGCCTGCAATTGATGCTTTGTATGGGGACCGCGAGATCAAAGGAGGCCGATATCCAGACGGTGGTATTTAGTAACCTGATCTGTAATTAGGAGGTTCGAGTCCTGCCTCAGGCATGGGTGTGTGTGATTGTCCTTAGGGTAATTTAGGTTAAGTAGTGTGTAAGCTTAGGGACTGATGACCTTAGCAGTTAAGTCCCATAACATTTCACACACATTTGAACTTTTTTTTTTTTGTAATTAGGACACTGGGCTGTTTTGACCTTCATGGTGTCGCCTTGACGATAGACACATGCGTGAGAGACCCCAAACGGTAACTACTATACTGCGCTTCAATCCATTCCTTTTGATTACAGTTATTATGTTATGGGGAGCAAGGGTGGGGGTGGTGCAGACATGAAGTCTGCACAAGTGGGGGAACCCCATCTCCTGCAAAATGGCCGTGGTGGTATTCCTCGCAATTGATTAAATTTTCTCGCTTCATCTGCAAAGACTGCTCTTCGTGCAGTGACGCATTTAATTTCTGTGACATGCTCAAGTTATATATGTGACAAAATTCCGCAACACCAGATGTAATAACTTCCATAGCAGTTCGTGAAATGCAACAAAAGAAAGTGCGCCTTGGAGGTTGGGGCAGTTGGAGTCCATGGCGGAATTCATTCACAGGCAGGAATTTGCCTTGGAAGGAGTTCTTACGTCATGAACTTATTCTGATTTTTGCGTGTGTGCCTAGAGACCGGTGTGCTACAGAAAGTGAGGAAAATAAAAAATAAGAGCCTTAACATCATGCCTGACTCTGGCAGCAAATATAAACTAAGCCCGTTGAGCATTTCCATGTACGATATGAACAAAAAAGCGTCGCAATAGTTTAAATATTCCACACTGCCTTGTCACACTCAAACCTTTTATATAAACAGTACTCCATATAGTGCAGTCAATTTCCTAACAAATTCTTTAACTAAATAAATAAACTACATTAGAAACACCGCCTTGTATCCCATAAATTGTTTAAATAAACAATTTTCCACACGGTATCTAAATTGTTTAAACAGTATTTCATACTCTGCAGTTGTTTTCCCACCAAATCCTTTAAATAAATAAATGGACTATATTACATACACTTCTATAGATAAATAAACAATATTCTACTCATTGTCTAAATTGTTTCAACACCATTCCATACTCTGCATTCGATCTCCTGCCAAATGACCAATCAACTGAGTCTTTTTCCCGCCAATTTCCAGGTGAACTAGGGGGAGTGCTGGGAGGTTTCCCAGATGGGGGATTTCATTAATTGATCGATTTAATTAACTAGTCCATCAAATCTGAACACCTAGAAATTTGAACTGTTCAGTTTCACTAATCATATGCCCATTCTGTGAAATTAAAACGTCAGGGTTTTTACAATTGTGTGTTAGAAACTGAAAAAATTTAGTTTTACTCTGATTTAGCGTTAGTTTATTTTGTACTAGTCGTGAACTTAGGTCATGTACTGCACAACTGGAAACTGAGCCAATGTTCCACACAATATCCTTTACTACCAAGCTAGTGTCTTCATCAGACAGAAATATTTTAGAGTTACCCATAATACTAGAGGGCATATGATTTATATAAATAAGGAACAGGAGTGGCCCCAACACTGATCCCTTGGACACCCCCCACTTGACCATACCCCACTCAGACCCCACATCACAGCCATTCTCAACATTGTGAGTAATGGCCTTTTGCTGTCTATTGTTAAAGTAAGAGGTGAACCAACTGTGAGCTACTCCCCCTATTCCATAATGCTCCAACTTCTGGAGCAATATTTTGTGATCAACACAATCAAATGCCTTAGTTAAATAAAAAAAAATGCCTAGCGTTCGAAACCTTTTGTTTAACCCATACAGTGCCTCACAGAGAAAAGAATATAGCATTTTCAGTTGTTAAACTATTTCTAAAGCCGAACTGTACATTTGATAGCACATCGTGTGCTATAAAATCATCAATTATCCTTAAATACACACCCTTTTCAATAACATTAGCAAACACTGATGGCATACAAATAGGTCTAAAATTATCTACATTATCCCTTCTTATAAAGCGGCTTTACTACTGACTTGTGAGTAGTTTAATCGTTCAGGAAACTCACCATTCCTAAAGGAAAAATTGCAAATATGGCTAAATACAGGGCTACAATGTGCAGCACAGTACTTTAATATTCTGCTAGGTACTCCATCATAACCATGACAGTCCTTAGTCTACAATGATTTAATTATTGACTCATTCATCAGCAATGCTCAGAACATGATTGTTAAATACTGTACATATATCTGATTTATCAGTAACAAAAATATTTTTACTGCGAACTGACTTTATATTGTCGACCTTCTGCTGCTGACCAGACACTTCCTTCACAACTGACCATATGGTTTAAATTTTATCCTGTGAATTAGCTATTCTATTTGCATACCAAATGCCTTCCTAATAACATTTTTGAGCACCTTACAATACTATTTGTGATGGACTACTTTAGCTTGATTGTGACTACTTCTAACATTTTGATATAATTCCCACTTAGTTCTACATGATATCCTTATCCCACTAGTCAGCCACCCGGGCTGCCTATTACTGCTAGTACCCCATTTAGAACATTCTAATGGAAAGTAACTCACAAAGAGCATGAGAAGTGTGTTAAGGAAAGTATTATATTTATCATCTATGTTATCAGCACTATAAATATCCTGCCACTCTTGTTCCTTGACAAGGTTTAAAAAACTCTCTATTGCTGTTGGATTATCTTTCCTACATAGTTTGTAATTAAATGTGACATTTGTTTGAATACTAAAGCGTTTTAGTGTTAAGATTTGTGCATCATGGTCTGAAAGGACATTCACCCTTTTCCTAACAGAATGCCCATCTAGTAATGAAGAATGAATAAAAATATTATCTATGGCTGTGCTACTGTTCCCCTGCATCCTAGTTGGAAAAACACAGTCTGCAGTAGATCATATGAATTTATAAGATCTACCAAAATCCTTTTTCTTGCACCATCATATACAAAATTTATATTGAAGTCACCACATGAAACTAATTTCTGGTACTTCCTACAATGTGAATCCAGATTCCTCTCTAGCTTAAGCAGAAATGCTCTCAAGTCAGAGTTAGGGGGCCTATAAACAACAACAATTGGAAGTTTAGTTTCACTAAATTCAACTGCCCCCACACAACATTCAAATATCTGTTCAGTGCAGTGTCGTGATACATCTATGGACTCAAATGGAATACTGTTTTTTACATACACAGCCACTCTGCCACCCTGCAAGGAACTCCTTGAAAAACAGCCAGCTAATCCTTATCCAGCCTTATAGCTGGTTTCTTGCACCGAAAGCTGGATTTTTATCCAAAACTGGTCAGTACCCATGATTATTTTAACGTATGTGAAATACGTAGGCCTGTGCACTTTTGGTATTGATCATTAATGAACTATCCACTTTTTCTCTTTTTTTCCATGATATGTTCCACATCGAACTTCAATTCTAATCTGCGGATTTTTAGCGTAACAAATACCTCAGTATGTCTCGGCAAGACTTGAGCAACACCATCTCATAATTATTGCTTCACTTGCACACAACATAATTTGCACAAAGCTTCACTAACTATACTTTCTCCTATGTGAAGCGAGCTCCTTTAGGATGTCCAACTTAAGACAACTAAACATGATACCCTTCACATTTACATGTGCATTTGCATAATTTAATGTCTTTTATTGCAAATTTATGAACTCCTGCTGGAAGATTGTTGGCAACGATTTGTCTGATGTTTACATTTATTTCTTATTGGCTCCATACTTTCTACCAAATGGTTCAAATGGCTCTGAGCACTATGGGACTCAACTGCTGTGGTCATAAGTCCCCTAGAACTTAGAACTACTTAAACCTAACTAACTTAAGGACAGCACACAACACCCAGCCATCACGAGGCAGAGAAAATCCCTGACCCCGCTGGGAATCGAACCCGGGAACCCGGGCGTGGGAAGCGAGAACGCTACCGCACGACCACGAGATGCGGGCTACTTTCTACCATAAGATATTGCCGTGTCTGTGTTCTTCAGAAGTACGATGCACAGTTCCTTTGGACATGCATTCATATTTGCAACTGCGAATACATTTCATGCATTTCATAATGGTTGTAGTCGCCACAGTGCCTGTTCCTTCGGACATGCATGAATATCTGAAAGAATTTCCATTGTACTTCTGAAGAACACAGCCACTGCAATATCGTATTTTTCTACTAATAGTGGGCAAGCGACTTTCAATAAAAATGTCTCCCCTGTACAGGAATATATATAATGAATGTACAAGTGCAGATTGTAGATGCATGGTTGATGACATATGCAAGTTTGGATCTGGCTCTGAGTTTTGCTCAGATAGCCTAATAGTAAGGTGACTGCTCGCTATAACTGGAAAATCCGGGTTTGAGTCCCAGTCTGGCACAAATTGTCATTGTCGTCATTCCATTATACAGCTGATGGTTGTCTGCATTCGCGACTGCGAATACATTTCCTGACTTTCTGCCATTGCCTGTGAGTTTGACATTTTAAACTATGTTGTCAGTTTACTAGTTTGTGTTAGGCTCTGAGCACTATGGGACTTAACATCTATGGTCACCAGTCCCCTAGAACTTAGAACTACTTAAACCTAACTAACCTAAGGACAGCACACAACACCCAGTCATCACGAGGCAGAGAAAATCCCTGACCCCGCCGGGAATCGAACCCGGGAACCCGGGCGTGGGAAGCGAGAACGCTACCGCACGACCACGAGCTGTAGTTTGTGTTAGGATTCGGAGCTGTCGATGCCCACTAGTTTCTGGTCGATTCTGCCAACCGATCATTTTGGTCGTAAGACAAACTTCAAGTGTCACACTACATCTGCATCCACGTGGGTGCTGACTACATGATGTGTAAGCATTCTTGACACAATGCCCCCTGCCTCCTCTACCACATTTTTGAGCTGGCTCAGTGTTCTAGCACAATACTATGATCCCAGTTCAACTCGCAAACAGCCCCATAGATTACCATCACATTCCACTCGCAAACATTCAGTTGCAAGTCGAATATTTCATGTGTCATACCAGCATGCTGCGAACAGCTCCGTAGCTATCAGTCACACAACAATCCGCAGGTAACTACCAATCTTTTGTCTGTCGTCAGATTCTTTGTGTGAAATAAACCCATGCATCATTCTGTCAAACCCATACGTCATTCTGTGAATCTTTGAATTTAAAATGAGTGACAAGATTTGTTGCCCATTGCAATTCACTGAGCTACTACCTTTAAGGCAGATGGACGTGGGCTACCTGGTACCAACAGGTACGCTGCAGATTTATAGTACTCATATTCGCCAAGATACTCTGAGCCACTGTACCTTCATTCAGACTGTCAATGCTTGCATTTGAAGTGTTGCATTATGTTTGCTCTGCTTATTAGTGTTATGGGCGCTCCCCCTTTTAGGACCATCCCTCATCATCAGGTATAATGTTTGAACGATTGGACAACTTGTTGTACACTCCTCACCAGATCGTCATATTAGCCAGCATAAGCTTAACTGCGCTGAAAGAAGAAGTAGCGTTGCAGCGACTCACTAGTCAGTTTACAGCATATGAACCCTTTATAAGGAGGACTGGCCAAAGTGGAACACTTTATACTCTATGGGATAGCCAACAAGTGCTTGTCACTGCTCAAGAGCAACTGCGAAGTATTCCAGGTGCCATATTACTCCATCACACCAAGTACGCCTGGTTCATTGGGGATGGAACCGTGCTAAAGACACTATTCAGTTCTCCTGACGAAGCTGATGCTGCTCATTGTAATAAAGCTCTCCAGAAGCACACATCTTTTACTGCTCAAAATCATGAGATTCTCGTCCGCCAGTATGTGCAACTTTCGCATATCGAAGGTAACCATCTGGCCACTATCAGACAAGTCTGGAATGTAGCTACTAAGTGTGTACAAGAATATAAAGAACTTAGAAACTCAGTCCAATGTGAAGTAGTCACTGTATATAGGGAACTATCAAACCTGACTGCTACCCTGCAAGTAACCAAAGCTTTACAAATCTTGCTATACAGTACGTTTACAACCCAATTGCATGTTAACATTTATATTCTGTTACTCAGCTGGAATTGCAACAGAGGCTCAGCCCCAACCTGTTACTTGCAAAAACCGATTTTCAAACATTATCAAACATTTATTTTCATTTATCGACTCCTATGCAGATGATTTACCCTATATGGGAATCAACTATGCTATATTACTACTCAGATGTTAGGGTGCTATAGTCATGATCCCTGGATATGCTAAACATGCAGATCTCTCTGATTGTCACTTGCACAAACTGTGGATTCGAAAGTTACTGTCTTCACCCCTTCCCAGTTGGATGTTCAGCTGCCCAGAAAAACATCATCTAGCACACCAGTGACATCTTGATTGTTAATAAGTTCACTAGACACACTTGGCTATGTCGCTTGATACACTTCAAACCTGCATTCACACTGAGTATTACATGTTTCCTACATCGTCTCTTAGCGCTGACGTAAATAACTGTGGAAGTGCACTATTTTTAGAAGGAGCTAAAGTACATTCTTGCCTCCATACTGTTGTCCTGATATAAGAACTCTGGTTCATCCTTGTCAGTAACAGATTACTGTACTCGGTGCCACAAGCCACTATAATGGCCTTACTCTGTTGTGATCAAGCATTTATGTCTCAGACATGTCGGGTTGTTATGGCCAGTAGTGGACTCCTATTCAACAGTTCAACATGTGACATAGTCTCCCCCCCCCACTAGCTTATCTGCCCGTCTTACATATGCACATGATGCTAGTATTAAACTGTTTCTGTTTTACCTGCCAGAAGTCCCCAAAGTGTTGCCCCACCGAGATAGACCGCCTGTATTTCAAATAATACCAGAACTCGCCTTATGGAATCTATAAATGATTTGTTGGCTCGAGAATGAGGAGAAAATATGCTTGGCTGTGTGATACCCCATATTAATGACTGGAACGCTAAGAATTACACTCATCGAGTATTTGTTTCTAGTGACACATTTGTTACTCTAAGATTGATCACTGTCTGCCTAATTATATGGGTTCTATATAGCCAAGGTCGCTGCAGATGTCGTAAAACACAATGTCAAGCCATCTGTGTGAAACAGTTAGTAACATGGAACTCTTCAGGCATGGACCATCGTCCCTAATTTAAGATTTAACCATTGCATATTCACATCAGTTATTTATTTTCCTTTTAAAACTAAACATTTACATTTTTATGTACTTTCTACTGAAGAATGTTTTGTCTAAGTGTAATGGGATATAGTAATATGGGAGCATTGTTCTATACTTGATCAGCTCCCAACAGGACAATGTCTCCACCAAGAGTAGAATTTAGTTGCTAACTATTAATGTTGATACTATGTGGATGTGAGAGAATAACAAAGATTATTAATTAGCCTAGTATTGTAAACTTTTGTCTTTGGCCTTCTAACATGACTGCAAAGAATGTTGCTCTGATCACTTAGTACAATTATCTGTAAACCCTCTTTATATTGACACTTCCCTACGAGCCCTCACTGACGTACCCCATGACTGAGTGTTCCAGTCCCCTGCCACCTGTGAGGCCAGATCGTCACACCTGCCGGCCTTTCACGACAGCAACAACGCTGTTGGTTACCAACTCAGCCAGCCCACCAGCTTAGCCACTGCTTTTGCATTTTTAATTTTCTTGTTTTCTTTGAGAATTAGACATACATTGAGACAGAACAATGTGGAAAACAAGTGCTACATACATTAATTGGATACATACAACTTGGTTTCAAATGGAGCCACCATGCATGAAGCGTTATTACTTTTGGTGGTAAGGTAAAATGTAGTTCCTCCTTGCAGTTAGGCATAGGGTTACTTGACAGAGAGCACACATCCATCTGCTTCTGTGATGTTCCTTCTTTGTGCTACAGTTATACAGTGCCATGTATTGGTAGATGTGTTGCTTCTGTTGCATGTTTTTCAACTGGAATAGCAGTTTTACATTTTTAGGCTAATGTTTCTTTACTCTCACTTTCTAAAATATTGCAAGACAACATTGATTTTCTTCATCCAAAACTCAAGGTCACTGTCTTTAGCTAACACATCATCTCCACTTTCACTGCTACTGTCAATCTGAGTCGGCATCAGAAGAAATCCATTCCAAAAAAAAAAAAAAAATGCCAGAATTGCCTCTTCCTTTATTCTGCATGAGTACATTGGGTGAAACCAGAAACACTACAATCAGTTACTGCAATGATTCGAAACATATGAAGCTGTTCAAGCTGCAGCAGCTAGAGGGCAGCATGTACTGGAGACAAAGAGTAGCTGTAGAAATAGCTACTGTGCATATTCGACGAAATAAGAGAATTCTACATGGCTTCAAAAAAACAATATCGTCTGAAAGGGCTACTCCCACCCTGATGGCGTCACATCAGTATAATGACCCAAAGAGCCACTTTTTTCTCTCTATTTTGTAAGATTTACCAACTATTGGGCTCATTTCACAACGAAATTTGTGTATATGTTTTTGTAACATTAGTGAACATTACCGTGATTTGTACCCTCTGAATCAATTTAAAGAACACTGTTCAGGCACCTCTCCCCCTCGAATCCCTAAATAGAATAAATCCCTTAGTAAATGATAAATGGCGGCAACCTGTCCAAAGGATCCCTTCACCTATTACAAACAATTTATGTTATGTTATCGATGTCACAACATTCATTTTCCTGTGAAACGGCTCCTGTGGAAAGGGGCGGGGGATGTGTGGTGGCTGGCCGCAGTGGCCGAGCGGTTCTAGGCGCTTCAGTCTGGAACCGCGCGACCGCTACGGTCGCAGGTTCGAATCCTTCCTCGGGGATGGATGTGTGTGACGTCCTTAGGTTAGTTAGGTTTAAGTAGTTCTAAGTTCTAGGGGACTGATGACCTCACATGTTAAGTCCCATAGTGCTCAGAGCCATTTCAACCATTTTTTATGTGTGGTGAGCAAACAGCCTGAGAGGGAAACCCAAGGATTGAGGAATTTTTCATTTAAAATTGGTTTACACTATATTTTATGTTTCCAATACTGTGTTCTATGACGAGACCGTGGCTGAACCTGGGTGGGCGCGAGCTGAATTTTATTTGATTTACTCCTGCCGATGCCTGGTTTCCACCAGATGTACTGCTGACAGATGACGCTAGGTGACGGTATTCAAAGGCGTTGCTGACAGTAGGACGCCTTGGGTATCACCCTGCCAGCCAGTAGGAAACCTGGAAATCTTCACATGAGGGACACGAAGCACACTGGCTAGAGATATCAAGGACACACAGTCGCCCTCTTGCCTACCAGCTCTTCTCCCAATTACACGTTTTGCTAGCTCCTCTTTTAGGGCATCGTACCATCAGTCTGACTGCGACGGCCTCCTGATATTTCTTGTAGCGCCATCTCTTTTGTCATACCCCTTAGAAATAGGGATTGGAGCGATAAACTCCAAATGTGACACTGACGTTCTTGTTATGTTTCCCATTTCGAAAATTCTCTAACATATCTGAGCACCCATGTCACCGCTCCATCCTAACATGGCCATCCCCGCACAGTCTAACACCTATGTATTCTTATTTTCAGCAGTCATAACACTAAGAAGACGTTATGATCAAAACCATCTATTGTAGTATTACTCCAGAAGTAGACAAATTGCAGAATGATCTTAGGGATACTTACATGAAAACTTCACTAGGTGATTGTTCAAGTCTGCTCGAGAAACAATTCCTCCTTCATGCATCAGTAAGGTATAATTTGGTCTATGTTGTTACCAGCAAGACAGCCAGGACTCACTTTTGCATTATCAGAATTACTGTCATTGTACTTTTTCCAAATTCTAACACATTCTGGAGAGAGTTGTACATTTGACAACCATAACTACTGCAAATAACAAACATGTTTTTGCCACCAAGTAACCTAGCTGAGGAAACGATTAGATGAATAGACAGCCACATCCTTCCACCATTAGCAAATCACTGTACGTTATATCTATCTTTATTTGAGTAGAGTATCAAGGTGTTTGCATCTTGTTACTACCGAAAAATCCATTAAAACCAGTCTTCCATAAGTATACATCCAGCCAAAAAGGTATAACACTTATGTACTCAAATTTTAAGAGCCAGAACCAGAAAATACATCATTATTAATACCATCTGAACTAGTATCACTTCCTGTGTAGACAAACAGCAAAACAATCTTAGGGTTACACATGTATAATTTAATAGGCCTGCTCAATGCGTATTGCCTCCTTTATGCATCAGCGAGGTATAATTTGTTCCATATTGCTACCAACAAGACACTCAGACACTCTAGAGGTGTCTAGTTCTGTGCATTCTCATATTAACTCTCACTAGAATTTTCCAGATTTTTAACACTCTAAAAAAACCACTGGCTAGGTATTGTAGCCCAGAGTGGTTTGCTTTTGAGGAATAGACAGTCATCAATCCTACATATAGTCAGAAGGACTGTCAGCATCTCCGTTTGGTGGGTCATGTAATCGATTTCCAGGTTAAATAATTAAAGATACAGACATACAGAGCATAGTATTATAGCCAGCTATCGACTCAGATTATATGGAATGTATGTACAACCATACTAGTCAACAGTATTTACATTAATTCTCTGAAAGACGTCAGTTTATACCTCATGCCAGTCAGCTCCAGTATTCATAAAAAGTATGGGACAAATACTGGATTGCATCATAAGATGGCAATATGGCCACCAGTAGAAAATACGTTTTCTTTTACTTATGATGATTATTCACTTTAGTAACAAAAACCCATCAGGTAAAGACCATGATGACTATACATCCAGTCACACCATCTTCTAAATGTGATAGAACCCACACTACATTATAGGTGGCATAACATGGATACCCAAGGGCCATGGGTTGAGAGGGGTGCATTGTGTCTGGCAATGACAAGCAACATCAATGTCTATATAGAAATGTGAGATGCAGCTCCCAAACCTGGTACCTATATGGAAGATTGTGATGATGCAACCATGGCATGAAGGATCCTCATAATATATGAATGACTTTGATATCATTTTAAGTAGAACTAAGACTTGTATTTTCAAAATTATTATGCATAATCCAGACTTAGGTATTCAGTTCAATGCTTATTAACCCGTTGTGGTAATAGTCAATGACTCAGAATACATTATTTTTATACGAACACATGCCAATCGTTTTAGTTTATATAATCGATTTCGAAATTAGATAATTAAAATTATTGACTGATGGATAATATTCTGCACACATCAAACACATTTAGTCGATTATCGATACTGAAACAAAAATATTTGAGTAAAGTTTCCAGATGACACCACATTCGGTTATAACCTGAAAGCATGGTTGTAATTACACTCTTTTACATGAATAACACAAGGCCAAAGGTAGGGTGGATGTGATTTTACTTTCTGTATGCATGACGGCATACTAATCGAGGAAAATCTCTTAAAAGACACCTGGACCACTTTATAAAAAGAGAGTAATTGCTTATATTTTTAAATAATATTTATGTATGATAAAATTCGTAACAGAGAATGACTACAGAAACTCGTAGGCAGGCAGGCAGATATAGCTATCTGCATGACCCTGACGATTCAGCTGTGAGATAACCGTGACAGCACCATAGCAAGGAGGAGGCACAAAACAGTAATCAGTCTGACAGCATCTCAGGAGTCACCTCTCTCTCTCCTGTGTGTGTCAGTTCTCCGCTAAAACACCCCATTGTACATGTGCCGAAAGCAGTAAATTCCCTACAACTAAAACCACTGGAAAGAACAATCGTAGAAAATGTTAAATGTGCAATAAATGAGTTTAAAAACTAGACAAACACCAAGTTAAAGTAAAAGTAGCGAATATAAGTTATGTAGTTAAAATTATGCCATCTGTATTGTCCAGAGAGCCCCCTTTTTTCGTCTATCAGTAAACTTCCCATGATTTCATCTATAGTAACATCAACATCCTATCAATGAGTCTCACTTCTGAAATGATACCACTTTACACTACACCCAATTTTTTTTTTGCGATTCGAGATATATATGAATTGCAACTGACATGCATTAGATGGAGAATGCCCCACCATTCAGAATAAAATAACACTGCCATTTTCTCACACATTCATAGAACTAGTTTCGTCTTTTCTATCAAGAACCCACCATCATTCCACTTCTAAGGCAGACGTGGAGTCCCTCCATCTCTTATACCTACACATTACAGTCTCTCTCAACAAATTACAATGTCTGTACAGTTATTTTGCTTTTTCTAAGCAAATCTGTGACCCTATGTCTATTTTCCTCCCTTTGTGTAAATAACAAATCAATTTTCTTTCCAAGGGACCTACAACGAGCTCTCAGTATCAACCTTCAGCATATATCTCCATCAATTTGAAGGATGCTCTGATATAGTGCTTATGTCACTTTCAAGTACACTTTAAGAATAAAGGTAGATACCCTGTGTGAGATAGAGATTCTTTTGATGGATGTTTGACATTTCCATCATTTTTCGGTATTTATCCATTATTTTCCATTTTTAAATGTTCAAGTGTTGTATATACACTTATTGTTCACATAACCAGGCTTGGCCTTCTGTTTTTGATACCATGTGACTTCGATGAAGTGTCCCAACCCAGCCAGGCTATCTACTTTTTCCTCAAAGTCAACACTAAGTGGTAAAGCCAATGCTAAAACACTTAGATACGCATATTGCTGTGTGTGGGGGAGGGGGGGGTGGGGGGGAATGTTTCAGAATAGATGTGTAATGAGGTTTCTGGCGTAATTTAGTGTAAAATATACATATTTTAAAAGTCAAGGAAACAACACGGAAAATGAAATTTCAAGCAAAAGATACGAGTTTACGAAAAAGTTAGAATTAATAACAAAGGATGGTCAACAAATGAAAAAAATAGTCAAGAGTGGAAATCACCGATTTACAAGCATTTTTCATCGTTTTGCATTATTTTTTCATAGAATTTCATTATTTTTCGAGTATTTAGACCAATAATTTCGAACTCTCTTCCAAGTTCAAATTTTCAGCCATTTCTGCCACTTTTTTTAAATATTTGAAAGAAAAATCGTAAAATATCAATTATAAAATCTACATATAAAAGTTTCAAATCATATCCTAAAATTTAGTTTCAAAATTCTCTGACACGATATTCATTTTACTCCCTTTGTTTTTTCCATCCTCCATATCTCAGTTTAACATTTTCATTTTCAAAAAATTGAAACCCCTAGCTGGTTATTAGTTTTGAGCATTTGTTTAGCAAAATAATTTTAAATTCTTTATTGAACTCCATACAAATTTTACCTCTGTATTTTGAACTTAAAAAGATACATACACTAATGTCATATAAAACATATTCTAGCTCATTAATTTTCTTGAATTTACATTATTGAGGTTTTTAAGAGGAGCCTCCATACAGAAATAAATGTAATATAAAAATCTAATTTTACTGATTATGGTTTGATTAAAAAGTATTTTTCTTATTAAATTTCTTTGTTGTAAGCGTACTCCAAAAACAAGACACAGACTGGGTACTGCTTTACCTGTTACAACAACGAAAAATCAAGACTAAAAATTTATACCATTGAAGAGATCATAGATCTGGTTAAGAATTAGGATATTGATAAAAACTCAATTAAAAAATTCTATTTTTAATTGTGAAATGGAAGAATGCTACAGAAAAAAAGGATAGATGATAATTTTTAAAACAGAAAAATTTAAGAAAAAATTTGAAATTATAGGTAACATTTTATAATTATCATCAAGTTCAATTCTCTTTTCCATGCATAATTTTGTAAATAATAGTATCAGGTGAAATATTAGTATTAAAACTAGCACATAATTTCATTGTTTTTTATGTTGCTATAATACTTTTTCTACGTGTCAAGTTTATGACATAAAGAGGATAATTTGTAATAAAATTGTATGGGTTTATATAAGCACCTAGTTTTAATTGTGCAACTGATTTACAATCACAAAATTTGCATAAGCTTCCGAAAAATTGTCTGGTGACTAAATTCCACACTTCTTGTGGAAATATTTCGTTTCTTCCATTTTTCAAACATAATTTATATGATTTAGCATGATCATGTAATGATGAGTCAATCAAATTATTACTTTTACGATTAGTTTGAGACATAACAAAAATAAAATGAGAGACGTTAAACTCTGTTGATTTCAATACCCTTTGTTATATGCATCCTGCTATTTCTGTTGTCTGTAAATTCTAAAACGAAATTAGTATCTTAGACATCTAAGATAATTTCTCACTGATAAGGCTCATAAATCAGTTTGTATTTAACAACAGGAACTCGAATTTCCAAACTCTCAACTATGATTTTTTCTTCTTTTGGTAAAGTATCTTTTATTTCGACTCAAGTAGCGTTAAAAACGGTACAACGAAAAAAAACCATTTAAACACTAATGCCAAGTAAAAATTACTGTTAACTCTCCTTCCCAAATTATTTCTTTACCATCTTTTAAAAAATCCTCCAAACATCTCACTGGGTATAATATTTCAATTTTCTAACTCATTCTCTTACCATTATTATTTATATGTCCCCCATACAAATTTTATCACTTAGAGAAGACATCAAATGTAATAAAACTGATGATGAAATAACATTTGATTCTAGATAAAATATTATTTTCTTTCTGTACAGTTACAACATGAAATAGTTTTACTACATTGTTATCAATTATTTTTAATAGGTTTTCCAGCATATGTTGGATAATCTATTCCATTCACTGTACACCTAAGCATGATATGGATGTAGTTAGACATTGCCAATATTTATATTAATTTCTGCAACATTATTAGGGATATTTATATTATTTTTACTTTTCTCATTAAATGGAAAACATTAAAACTGATTCATCTCAATCTTGTTTATTTGTATAGAATAATTTTATTAATTTACTTCTAAAATAACTGTTACAGTGGCACCATTGAAGTCAAACAAACTATTTTTCCATATGTAATATTTATTTCTAAATCTGTTATTTTGTAATTAATTGAAATAAAATAGGATTATTTAGTTCACAAATTATTGTTGCACCAAATTCAATATTAGGTTTAACTGAAGCAATAATATTAGTTTCATAACGAAATTAGCCATCATTTTGTAAAAAATTCAATCAGCTAAATTAAAATTAACATTTATTATTCATATGGTACAATTTTTTATATTATTAGCAATTATTTTTTTATTATCCAGGGCAATTAATAAATCCCAAAACATTTCTGATACTGTGTTACATGCTGCATATAATTTAGCATCTCTTTCAGAGTAAATCTACTTAAAACTTTTCATCTACTTTAGTGTACAGACGGATTATTTCCATGAACAAATTTTTCTAAACTTTTTAAGCTATATACCAATTGGAAATTCTAATGTTCTTTATCACAATACAGTTTGTTACTTTTTGATTTATTATTTGGAGTTAAGAATGATGTATAAAAATTAACTAGTACGACGTTTTAATGACTATCTCTTTTGGGAACAATTAATCTTTTTTTGAGAACTCTTGAATTACCATTTAATTGAAATAATCATTTCTTTTATTACTAATAAATTACCACCAATTAAATGACAGATTGGGATCCAGAAATAAGAATTCAAGAAAAAGAGTCAAAATATAAACACCAAAAACATTCACCCAATTCAATCGAGTGTGTGATAATTGGTCCAATCACATGTAGAAAAACATCAAAAGGCTGATAATTATAAGTTACCTCCTGATGGTTAAATTGATATAAAATCATTCATTTATATGTTTATTCCAGAAGGTTAGGTCAATTAAAATTTCAAGAATTTACGAACATTTCTAAAAATTTAGAGAGGATATTTGTGATACCTTTGTTACTTTATTTAAAAGTAATGATGAAATTATACCATTGGATGAATGTTAAAGTAATTCAGCTATTTTATTTGATGAATTACTTTTTGGAAATAATGATGTATTTAGGTATTATTTTACTAGAGGTAAATATCATTTGAATAAACTGTTTTTATTTAGCTGCGGTTTATTCAGGAATACCTAAAGAATTAGACAGGCTTAATTTAAGTTTTTTAAATATATCTGATCAATGTGATTCAAATTTAAATGATATTTACTGTGAGTTTGTTGGTGGAGATATTTTATTTGATAATCTCAAAGAAATATGTAGTTAATGTTGGAATGATAATCAGTTTGGATTTTTGAGAATAAATATGGCAAAAAAACTTAGTATCAGTAAATATCTAATGAAGACCAATTTTTTGAACTAGCACAAGCTTCACTACATACACATCAAAGTTATTCAGAAACATAACACAAACATAAAAGTGAAACAGAAATGAAGATGTGAAATATAAATGGTAAAAAATAAATTACTAATGTTTTTATCTAACTTAAATGTTGGCAAAATCTGATCCAGCAGTTGTTAAATGAGCTAAAGAAACAGAATATGTTGAAGAATAATATGAAGAATTTGAAACATTGGAGGAACAATCAAGAAGAGAATACGTAGAATTTAAACATCATTAAGCTGTTGTTGATGCAAAAGAAAGATTAAAGAAGAAATTGATGGTTTTGGAGAAAATATTTTAAAAACAAATTAAGAAAATAGGAAAGCAGAGAAGAAATATTAGTTCTTCTCTTGTATTGAAGCTTATGCTCATCAGCATGTAGGAAAATTTGATGATATACCGCCAATTGTTATACATTAAGCAGATCAAAAATATAAGATGTATTACAAATAAAAACAAAGAAAATAAAAGTAGAGTTAAAAATAAATATAAGTGAAAGATTGATAAAATATAGCAACAATGATGAAGATATAGCTTATGGATTAAAACCAGTTAGAATGTTTAAATATATTGGTATTTTAACAGGAAAATTTGATGTAGATAAATTAATTGGCGACACAGAATATCAAGATATAGATTGATTACTGAATATTTTAGGAAAAAATGTACTACTGTAGATGATTTATGTTAGAATTTTGAGTCTCTTTTTTATCAAATACGAAAAAATATTATTTGATTCATGAGCAAGATAGACTGAAATATCCAAACAAAACAAAATCAAGTAAAAGTATTCAATATAATAATTTGGCATGAGAAATGTTTGAATATTATTTTCCAAAATTAGCAGCAGATTCTTCTGCAAGGGAGAGTGAAACCAGTTGAATATTTTTTGATGAATAATATATCTGAATTTATTGATATTTTACACGTAATTCATGGTGAATAATTAGCTGGCACTAAGAATTATCATAATGAAAAGGTTCGTGTATCCAAAATTTTAACTAGTGAGTTGTATGATTTAATTATCAATAATCCAATGTATACCTACTTTACTTTGTTTAACTTTTGAACAATCTACCACATATGTCTTGAAAAAATTAAAAATACCTTAAAGAAGCATTAATTAACAAATTATAATTTGAATCTTATCTTCCTGGATATAATTATAATGGTGCCGGAACCAAATTAGTACAAACATTAGCTCAAGGAGATTATGAAATAAATAAATTAGATGAAGCATGTTAAGAATTTGTATCTCATGTAGAGATAATAAAGATTCAGAATCTAGGCATAAAGTAGATAAACAACTTCAATCACAATAGAAAGAACATATACTGAAGAAGCTTCATTTGGAGAAAAATTAGCTGCAACAGCAATTAGATCGGTAGGGAAGAAGAAATTTAAGAATAAGTTTATAACTTGATGACAAAGCACAACGATTATAATTTTTTTTTAATTTGGTCTATGTAAAGGAATAATTTCGGGAGAGATTATTGTTTGGTAACGAGTGCTAAAACTATAGCTAAATGACTGAAAATTAAACTCAATAATAATAAGTTTTTAACTGAGGCTGAGAAAGGAGACAGTAAAATTCTCAAAAAAATTGCTAAGAATTTGCTTGTAACATTAGGTATACCTGTTATCAAAAATTATTGAATATTTAACGAAAAAGAAAGAAGGATCACGTTTAAATAAACTTGAGAGTTAGCTTTACCGATTTTATTAGCAACAGCAGGAGCAATTCATTTATTACCTTGTGGAGCAGCAGCTATTACTAAATCAATTCATGATGACGATGAAAAAGGAGGATGAAGAATTAGGGAACTAAAGAGAGAAAATTTATCAACTGAAAAACAAAGGTAAAGGTATAAAAAGTTCTAAGAAATCTTTAACATGTATAATAGACCATTGTTAAAACTATATATAGAAAACCTTCGTATGCCTATTAAAATTAAACTTTTTCATGCTGTTTTATGATTGACAAATAACCTAATAAACCGAAAATTCTTGAATTTGGAATAATTAATTTAGATACTTTGCGCTGAACCGCCGATCCTGTCACAGCAACTCAGCAACGATGTTTGCAGCAGGAGACAGAAAGGCAATCTGCAACCAACAGGCTTCACAACAGCCTAACCATGTACCCAATATCGACGGTCCGCCGGAGATCAAATTATAAGTTCTTTTCCCAGTTACTTGAAATATCCATAAGGAAAAACATTAAGCTGTAGCAGATTCAACCTAGAAGATATGGATAGACGCAGCAAAATTCTCCAGTCCCTGTTGTAGACAAGTTTTATCATAAAATAATTTTTTGACAGTTCAACAAAGTCACAGAGTTTCTATATATTCATTGTGTGGTCTGACACTCCTTGATATCTTTGCCAGAATAGATTGAAATTCTCTTGAGTTTTCTTAAATAATTAATTAATGTCACTAAAGAATCAGTCCTGTTCTCATTCAACGAAATATTCCACTTTAAAACCGATCCTCCCGACCACAATCGCCGATAAAGTTTCAAAACAGAGTCCTAACACACTTCACAGTATCGATTATTTTCAGAATATCAATACGTGTCGACCTCTCGCCAATAAAACTTCAGACCAGTCAATCATTGAAGATCGTCCATACTCGCGACAAAACCCGGTCAGAACCTCTTCAAGACGTCTGAATTTTAATAAAACCTGCAAATCTCACACATAAGTAATATTTACGATGCATGTTGTAACAACAGAGTCAACTGACTGTTCCAACTTCCAACTCGAAGTTTATTTAACACTTGATAACCAATTGACATCCAATTACAAACTTTATCCTTCCACATTCAACATTGAACTCCCTTTCCTTTTATTAAAAAAAAGCATGAAACAAATTTTAATAATGATCAGCATGATGTTTCAACAGTTCTTCCAGCCGCCAGTCGCCGACTAGGGTGCAATAGTTGTTAGCTCTCATTTTAAGACAATTTTATAGATTTATCACTATAACAAATCTTAATGAGAAGGTTGCTAATTTAAGCAGTGATTTTATTGATATGCTAATAAGTGAGATGTATAGAAAACAAATAACTGAATTTCCCTTAATTACAGTGAAACCGCAAGATATGTATAATTTTCACTATGATTTTACACTGAAAAACAATTAACTGTCATTGATAAAAATGTAAATAAAAATTTAACATTTCATGAATTCAATATTATGTTAAGTGTATATGACAATCTACAGAGAATAAATAGTAATGATCAATCAATCTATAATAGTGCATAAATCAAATGTCCGAAGTATAATATTAAAAGAGTCAATTAATACTCTATCATAGATGTAAAAATAATTTTATTTAGAGAAATTTCATCTATATAAATGGATCATCACAATCATATTTGGTGTTTTAAGTGCAAAAAATTTAGTAGAACTCTTCACCATTAACAAACAATAACTAAAAATGAAGGAGAGAAAATTGAAGGAATTGCAGGTACTGTAAAGCAGAAAAAGGAAATTATTTAAAAAATTGTAAATGTTCAAGAAGAATTTACTAATAAATGACATAAGCCAATGAGAAATATTTAAATGACAAAGTGTTACTTCACTTGATTCCAGTGATTTATGGCAAGTAGAATTAGTAGAAATAGATTCTGGACAATCAAAAGGAATTTCAAAAGTAAAAAGATCATTTACGTATTAATTAACTGTAATCAATTGCTTCTCAAAAATTTTCTTGAGTTATTCAAACTCAAGATAAGACAGGTAAAAATGTTTCAGAACTTTTCCAAAAAAATTATTTTTAAGAACAGTGAGAAATCTTGGAACAGAAAAGAATTTCATAACAAAGTCTTTCAACAACTTATGAACAATAAGTCATTAACAAATACACAACTTTTACAGAATTAAAAGCGTGTGTTGTTGAAAGATTTAATAGAACATTGTGAATAAACTGAGAAATAAATTTGCACTTCAAGGTACTTACAAGTCAGTTTTCTTAGTTAAAATATAGTTGATAAATATAATAATACAAAACATTCAATAATAAAAAGAAACCTAAAGATGGCTAAAATTTTTAAACCAACATTTAAAATAGGGCATAAAATAAGAACACGTAAATTGCAACGATTTTTGAAAATGTTATACACCTAATTGGTCAACAGAAATTTTTAACATTGATGATGTTGTGTTTTCTGATTCAGTGATATACAAATTGAAATATTTGAATGGTAATGTTTATGAGCAAGAACTACAAAAACAAAATTTCCAGATACATATCTAGCTGACAAACTTTTGACAGAAAAGGCGAGAAAATTGATGTTAAATGATATGATATTTGACATAATAGTTGCATAAATAAAGTTAAAACTGTTTACAATAGCTAAGGCTGCCTTGACTGACTATTATTAAAAAAACTGTTAGTAAGTGAAGAAATTTGCACATAATTTTTTTCTATCCATATTTTATCCTTACAATGATGATGACATATCTATATTTATAAATCAATTGAGTGATGATTATTTCATTTATTTTAGGCCTCAGTTCCACTTGAACGCAGGGTCGGCCTTGTTAGTATTGATTTGCCAATGTTAGTGTCAGAGGGTGGCCAGATGCCCTCTTGTCGCTACCTCATACCCCCAGTATGCAATTAGTGTACCCCAGCTGTCTGCGTCTAGTGTAAGCCATGAAATAATGCGAACATTTATAAATGTCTGCAAATCTAGTAACTGAGGTGGGGCATGGGGACCAACCCAGTATTCACCTGGTCGGATGTGGAAAACTACCTAAAAGCCACATCAAGGCTGGCCGGCACACTGGCTCTCATCGTTAATCCACTGGGTGGATTCGATCCAGAGGCGGGGCACTTACCCGAGTCCAGGAAGCAGCACATTAGTGCTCTCAGCTAAGCTGGCAGAAAGGTGATGAAATATGTATTGTTTATAATTATGTTGACCAACAACTAAAGCAGTTTTGACTGTGCCATGACAGACTAATATAGAATCTTAATTTTATCACCATATATTTTTCATATAAATCAAATAGCTTTCTTTTTGGTTATTTCATAACCATTTTGAAATAAATGTTGTTACTTTACCTTTCTTAGAATGGACTAAAATTCTTTGATTACTTTTTCCGTTCTTCTGGGCTGATAATATCTAAAACAATGTTATCAATTAATTTGTTGTTGACATTAGTTGTTATTTGCTAAGGGATTTTTAATGGCTGTTTTTGGTAATATGTTTTTGGTTATATGTTATTAAAATATTATATCTCTGACATTATCATCATTTAACTTTAATTCAGTTAACAACAATAAAAATATCTAAATAATAATATAATCATCTGAATTCATTATATATAATTCTTTATATTTTTCTCTTTTTGGTGATTTAAAAGGTGATTTAACTAATTCTTCAATAAAATGTAATTAACCCAATTTGACATGTAGTAATACTAAAATCTATTGTCAGGATGTTCACCAATATTATATGTAGCTAATCTAGATTTTACTCGGTTTATGGTGTTCAACTAACTTAATAGAAAACGATCTTTTTGTAATAATTTTTACTAACAACATATGTCATATCACTTTGCCCTATTTTTGAATTTTTTACTAATCTTACTTAACAATATACTTCTTCTTTATTTCTTGTAATTCTTGATCTTTGTTTTAAAGTTTGTTTTCAAATGCCAGTTTTAGTTGTTGAGTTTTTTACAATAGTATTAGGTATTACTTCTTTGGCTTTATTTTGTAAAAGTATATTCTAAGGATAATGGACCACTACATATAATTTTAATACAATGCCATAATTTTTAGATTTATTGAAACTATTTTTGAAAATTTTGAATTTTCAGAGGGTACACTCAGAGTCTCTACAAATTAATGAATAAAATGAAAAATACCATTTGTAGTCAATTGATTTTTGCATTCAAACAATGCAAACCAAATATCCATAACCCATATTTCTATCTTTAAACGATAATTGTTCTAGTAATAAAATAAAATATATTTAACACCGCTGTTCTTTCAGATTTTTTGTGGTTTGTATATTAATTTATTAATAAACATTTTTATTATACATTTTTCCCATAATATTATTAATTTTTATATAACTATTAAATATTGCATATCTTGTATCAGCTGAATTAATTCGTGTTTGAAAGAGTACATTATAAAACTTCACCATTTCAGTACTATCTATTTTTTCATCATCTAACACTTTTCTCTGTTAAATTCAAGTGATCAAGCAATCTTCAGACTGTGGCAAATCAAAAAACTGTAGTATGTGCAAAACTGTGAAGTGAATTAATAACTTTAATTTACAAAAATACGTGATGCATTGATATAGAACAATATATAGACAATTTTTTAATGAGTATCAGAGAAAACTGTACTCCAGTTAATGAATGCTTCATGTATGTGGGAAATATATTTGTAATGCACTTATGAGGGGCATTTAAAATTGTTTGCAGTGATGAACATTGAAGGATATTGGAATCGATGGAAAACGATGATGAACATCAGACTGGATGTAAAAAATGAGTTAATTGTCAAGAAATTATACATTTCGATTGCTTTTATTCGAATCCATCATATAGAGACAAACATACAAATATATGTATAAATTGTATACTGGAATATAACAAATGAGAATTAAGTTCAAATTCACCACAGTTATCAATGAAGACGTCTTTTAACTGTCTAGAAATGAAAAATTATGATTTCATTTATCTAAATCCATCATCTAAAGGCAAATATTCAAGTAAATTTAATAATTATATTCTAGATTACATCATACCTAAGATATCTGAGCACAGCTCAAAGCAGTTTCAACTCACTTAAATTTATTAAATAATTCTTAATTAAGATGTTATTCTATTTGTTTACTGTTCTAGTAAATTTTTGCTCTTAGAAGTAATGAAGAAATTATGTGATATAATATGAGCTTGAAACTACAGTTGGGCAGAAACACAATGTCCCATGGCTCCGCTTACTGGGCCGGGAGAAAGCCCTGGTTGCAGAAATAGAAAGCTGTGCTGTTGCCAAATAGTTAGTTTGCTGCCGGACAGTATAGCTAACAGTCGCGATTGTTAGCAGTGGATGGCAGGTCCTGCATTCTCAAGCTAGGGAATTTGTTGTTCGTGTGTGACATTACCTTGAAAATGAGAGGCATAATGAAGGACTTTTCTCCCTGTGTCAAATGTAGTGCAACGAACAGCCAATGCACTTGGTATTGGAACTGCTACAGTGCAATGTGCGACTAAGGAAAAATATATAGGCCCTGATAGTGGTGAGAAAGGCTTATTGATTAGCATGTCAGGTAAACACAGAAAGGGTACGAAGCAAGTGACAGCTACTGACAATTTTGGTCTATGTGCTATTTGGGACTATATTTTCAGTTATTACTGTAAAGGTGAATTGCCCATTAGGAAAAAATTTATTGTTTCTCTTTGTGAGCACTGCTGTTTTCCAGCGGTAAGACGTCACTTTCTTCAGTTCTGAATTCTTTAGGCTTCAGGTATAAAACACACAAGAATCGTAAATTTGTAATGGAGAGGACAGACATAATAATTGTGCGCCGCAGTTTCCTCAGATAAATGTGCACTATTGACTTTGAGAAAGTCATATTTACAGATGAGACTTGGATTAGTACACACCACAGTGTTTCACACATTAGGACTGATGACACAAGTTCTTCAGTTCTATGACACCCAACAGGGAAAGTTGCAGATAAGTTGTTTGCTACACTGGAACAGGTGCAGGACTCACAAACTTTGTGGGCTTTCACTTCGAAGGAGTCGGGAGATTTCCATGAAGAAATGAATGCTGAAAGTTACATCTCATAGTTTTAGGACAAAATTCTTCGGAATATTCCTCCTGTGTCTATTATTATGATAGATAATGCACCTTATCATTCTACTCAGGTCGACAAAGCGCCAGCTACATCAAATAGAAAAGATGAGTTTTAAGTTGGTTGCAGGAACATAATCTTCCTTGCATGGCTGAAATAAAAGAGGTGGAGCTGCTACAGCTTGTTAAGCTTAACAAGCTACAAACTCTTGTACACACGGTCGACCAAATCGCTAGAGCTGTTGGTCTCAAAACGATTTGTTTCTCATAATACTATTGCATGTAGAATGCGATTAGGCTTATTTTGGCTGAAGCGAAAGGAAATGTAGTGAGAAACATCACATGTGCACCTTTATCACAAGGCAAGGGTTTAAAAATTGCTTCATCGAGATTTGAATGAAGTTACACCATATATGTGGCAATCCACGGTTATAACATACGTAAAAAATCGTTGAAGGCTTTTGAGACAGAGAAGAAATTGTGGAGACCCATATGAAAAACATTAGTGTTTATATTAATGAAGCAGATGATGATACGAGTGCCAGCAGTAGCTCTGAGGACGTGATCTCAGCTGACCGTGAAATTTCCTGCATCTGCTCCAACTACGAGAATCTTGGTGTGTCTCCTTTATTGGATTAACACAGTACATGGTGAGTTAACAATTTAGTTATTGTTATTTAACGTCCCCATGCAGAAACATGAACTGCCTTCTTATATAAAGTAAGAATTCAGGAAACTTCCTTTGGCATATATCATGAGCATTTGTTACATTTCTTTTACTGTAGGATTTTAATAAATGGTACAACTTTGTATTGTTTTTTGATGCGTAACTATCGCAGTTTCAAAGTGATTCCTCGATTGAATATGTATTACAAGGACAACCTGTAATAATTTAAGCAAAGGGTAATTAATATGTATCCATTACTATTTACTCTTTCGTACTGCTGTATTTAACCATTAGTTTCCTAAGACACACAGATGTATGTTTCTGAGCTTGTTATAAGGTTCCTTATGTCTATCATAAAAGCACTGCTTATAACAACTTAAGTATAACTGCTGAATGGAACCATGCAATGATGCAACCATCATTAATTAACACTGGAAATTTTAAGAATAAATAACAACTCATGAATCTTGAACTCTATCATGGTGGCAACTCACTTTGCAGATAATATCCTTCAGTAGTAACGCTTCTTGCACATGTATAAAACAAAAAAAAGGAAAGACACACAAAATAATGCGAAAAATGTCTATCATGTTCTCCAGTTTGTCCTGGTGTATGTGTCTCATGGAATCTCCATGGAGTTAAAATAAAAGGAAATAAATTATTGAGTATTAACTTTGTGATTGCTGTTTTGACCAGGTGCACAAGCACAGCTATTCAGGGACATGTTGCAACAAAGCTGAGTACCAGGACCGTATCAGCTGTTGTTGCTGTTGTATGAAGGAACTGGCAATTTGCACCCTGCAGCCGAACGCCCACATGCGCAGAGCAGTGTTCATGTTTAATTCCAATGGTTTGCTGTCGCAGCCGGGGCTCGATGCCCATTGGAGCAAGCACCAGGGATTGTTGTATTTTGGCTCGACATCAAATAAAAATAATTTAAAAGTTTTGAATACAATTTTTTATTTATCTCTACCTCATTTAATTTTTCCTTGATCTTATATTCAATTAATCTATAATAATTTTTTACTCCTTTTTTGTGTTTTTTCTTATAGGTTTTTGATTTTTAATTCTTAAATATATTCATTTTTCTAACAAATTTTTCCCTTATAAATGGAAACAAAATTGTGGTAGTTCACAACTGCCCATCTTCATGATTAATATAATAGAAATAATTTATCTGGGTATGATAGAGTGAGATAGTAAGATTTAATTATTATATAATCAAACACAATATTCAGGAAAAATTAAGGAAAAGTTTTCGATACCATTAAATTATGTTGAAGTTCGAAATGATGATGAAGTACTAAAATGTGATGAAACTAAACAATTGAGAGAAATATTTATATTTACTACTAACATATTGAAGAAACAAAAAAATAAATGCAGAGTTAATCATTATGTAATTAATAAAGGTTGTGAGAATATATTAAAAACTATTAATTTACAGAATAATCATAATTTGCCTGATACAAATTTCTTTCTGAATGCATTCAGACCAAAAATTATGAAAAGAGTGGAAGAAAATAAAAAATTACATAATGATTTAAAAATAAATTTTATGCTCTTTTGTGACTGACTAAAGATCCACAAAGAACTTGAAAATTTTGAATTACGAATCGAGACTGATAATATTCCAAAAATTAAGTATACATTAATATATCTAATAGCGTTTATTTATTTCACAAAAAATAAAAGTATAACCATAGAACTTAACTAAAAGTAAGTAGGATACATATAGCAACCTATTACATTTAAAATTTGAAAGTAACTAATTCTACCATTCGATTAAAGATTGATCCAACTTATTTTAACTCAAATCTCAAAACATAAGTAAAAGAACTTATTTGCGATGTGTGGTTGCTACATTTTAATAATAAAGAATAACTGGATGTTCCATTCCAAACTGTTCAATTATAAAACCATTAAAAGTTCAATTACTAGATAGAAGTTTGTACATAAGTTTTAAAATTTTCAACATACAAGGAAAGTTCATTTATTATTTCTGCTGATTCTGAATGTTTAATTTTAAAAATGGATAATTTTGAGCCTGATCCAGAAAATTCAAGGACAACAAAATAACAAAAACGTGAACAAAGTGGTTTCTTTTATTACATTAAATATATGACCAGACATTAGAAAAATCCATATGTATATTGAGAAGGAACGTTATCATAAAAAATCTGTCACATGTTTGAAGAAGTCGGAAATTTACATTCTGAAATAGGTGAATGTACTTTAATATATCTGAAGAAAAATTGAGACATAATAAATAAAACTCTTGTTCTGTATGTACATATCATCAATCACAAAAAACAAAATAGTTTGGCATCATGATCATTTAAGGGAAAAAAATTATGTCGATTATGTAATAATCATAATTTAAAACCATCACATCATAGTTTTGTACCAATTTATTTACATAATTTATCAGGATATGTGTCTCATTTATTTGTAAAGGAATGTGCTTATAACGAAAAAGAGATAGATTTAATATAGTTTTGGTAAAAAGCATGAAAATTAGATTTTTTGACGCATTTGAATTTATGGCTTCAGCTGTTGACAGACTTCCCTGAAATTTGAGAAAAATTCAAATGAGAAGGAATTTGTCGTTATGACTATGTTGATAATTTGGAAAAATTTAAGAAACTGATTTTCCTTGAAAAGAAAAATACTGTAATAAATTAAATGAATGTGATATTAATGATGTCAGTTATAAACTGGCAATATTATTTAGGGGAAAATTTGATATAAAAATCCTTGGTCGATGTCATTATTGATACCTTAAACCTGATGTTGCGTTGTTCTTTGATGTTTTTAAAAATTGGAGAAAAGCTGGTATAAATCTTATGATTTAGATCATTCTTGATAATTTACAGTGCCATGATAAAGCTGGGCTTCGGTGCTGAAAACGAAAAAAGTTGAATTACAAATTTTAGATGATTATGATATGATTTTAATTGTTGAAGAAGAAATAAGAGGGAGTATTTCTCAACATTCCTTAGGATATGTACAAGCAAATAATTATTTGAAAGATTATGATTCAAATAAAAAATGAAAACATTTAACATATTTAGGTGCACATAATTTATGTCGCTGGGCTATGGGCAATTTTTTCAGCATAATAATTTTGAATGGGATTTTCTAAGTATTCTGACTCTTAAAAATCTGTAAAATTGCTGATGATTCAGAATATGGACATATTTTTAAGTAGATACAGAATATCAAAAAATATTACATGGTGAACATAAAGATTGTTCATCAGGTCCTAAATATAAAATTTTGCCTGGTACTAAATAAAGAACTTATTAAGAATATTTAATGACAAATAAAATGACATATTTCACTATATATATCTTAAATAATATTTGTCTCTTGAAAAGAAAAAAACGAAAACTGATAAAGTTTTTAAACCTAAACAGTATGATTGTTTGAAAAGCTATGTAGTTTTGAATGTAGAAATGTGAATTAAAATGAAAAATTGTTTTGAAGAAGATGTCTGCAAGTTAATGAATAACTCAATGTCTGTAAAGAAATGTGAAACATAAGAAAGGAAGTGAATATAAAATTTGTTTCAAATGGAAAAAATTGTGAAAAACTTATAGCAAATGCGAAATTGAAGGGAACAACAATATTTAATGACAATCTTGCAACCGTTTAGATAAATATGACAAAAATTATGTTGTACAATTTAATTTATATTGGAATGAGCTTATACGATTTAAATAAGGAATCAATGTATGACTTTCACAATAATGTTATGGAACTGAAATATGCAGAAAAATTGATTTTTGTTATCAAGACATTGACACTTTTATTTATAATATAGAATGATTTTTGTGGAGATATTAACTAAAAAGCTTGATGAATTTGATACAAGTAATTATACAAAGGATAAATTTACAACACTCTTAAGGTACACAAAAAAGTATTAGGTAGAATGAAAGATTAACCCAATGGAAAATTAATGGAAGAACATTGTGGTTTAAGGTGAAAATTGTATACTTAAAAAATTGGTCTTAATGAGGTGAAAAAATCAGAAGGAGTTGAGAAACACGTTTTATAAATGGAAGTAGCTTACAAGATAATAATTATTGTTTGTTTAATATTAGGAATCTATGAATTTAATTTGAGGTAATAAACATGAAGTTTATTCTGTTGAGGGTCAATAAAAAGTCCACATGGTCATAAAACATAAATTTTGGTCAATAAAATGGGTACATTACCACATGGCTGTGGAAGTTTCCAAGCATTTTATTAAATAATAAATATAGAGTTTTTAATTTTATTATATTTTTAGTTTTTATAAATTTATGTTTAATATAGTTACATGTTTCATTAAAAAATAAATCAAGTATATGTGCTTTGAATCCAAGCCTTGTTCCCAGCCATCACAATAATTTTTTAAACTCATTAGATTAATAAAATTTGAAATCATTTTTTCATCATATTTTTTAGTATGGATTGTGTGTGTGATAATTAACACTTCCATCGATTTAGCAGATACTAGAGCTCTTATTTTTCTTTTAAAATACATATAATTTTTAAATTCTTCAACTCCTCAAAAAGATTGGAGAGACTGTTTTTTATTGAAAAATTTAGCATAAAATTTTGTATAGGATATGTAAGGAAAGTGAAACGATTATTATTTTTTTGACTGAGTTTTTTATTTTCTATAATTTAACCTTTATTCTATTGTTCTCTTCATTGGTATCAGTTGTGGGAAATTTACTTTTTTTGACAAACGTTTAATGAGAGTGTATCATTCTACAGTGCTGTCATAGCTATCTCACAGCTGAATCGTCTGGGACAATCAGATAACTATATCTACCTGACCACAAGCATATGTAGCTGTTCACTGTTATGCATTTTTCCATTATACGATATTATTATTATTGAAAAATATAAGCACTTACCTTCTTTCTATAAAGTGCTGTTGATGTGTTTTAAGAGATTTTCCTCCATTAGTATGCCATTGTGGATACAGAAAGTAATATCGAATCCACGCTACCCTACCCTTATAGTATTCACACAAAAGAATGTAATTAGAAGCACACTTAAAGGTTATGACCAAATGTGTAGTCATCCAGACTCCTTACACATATTTTTTGTTTCAGTATGGGTAAGCGACGAATTGTGTTTGATGTGTGCAGAATATTAGTAATCTGTCAATAGTTTTACTTATTTAACGTGGAAATCGATTATGTAGCCTCATGTCATTGGTGTATACTCATAAAAATAATGTATTTTGAACTTATTTTGCATAAACGTTAAATTCAGGACCAAATTCTAGATTATGCATATTATTTTATCAAAATAAACGCCCTATTTCTACTTAAACTGATAGCAAAGTGATTCATGTAGTATATAGTGACTGTCCTTGCTATGATTCCATTATCGCAATCTTCCCTATACCTAACAGGCTCGGGAGCCGCCACTACCATATGTTTATAGACATTGGGGTTCATACTTTAATAAATACACACCACAAAGCATACGTTTTTCCTGTGCAGAGTAGCACTATTCATGTTGCATGTCGTTGCTGGATCCCACGCGTACGTCTCACCCTGCCACTCCACGGTATCCATGTTAAACCACTCATTATATAACGCGAGTTCAATCAAATTTAGAAAACCGTGTCTCTCAACAATGGTTTTTTTCTGTTACAGTGAAAAATTATCATTAGTAAAAAAAGGCATTTTCTCTTGCTTGCCATATTGCCATACTGTAACATAATCTGGTGTTTTTCCTACAGTTTTATGAATACTAAGCCTGACTATCATGAGGCCTAAGCTGTCTTCTTTCAGAGAATTAAAGTAAATAATGTTGACCAGTGTGGCTATGCATATATTCCATATAATCTGAGTCGATAACTGGTTATAATGTTATGCTCTGTATGTCTATAGTTTTAACTATTTAACCTGGAAATCGATTGCATGAGCCACCAAAGAGCGATGCTAACGTTTTGCCTGACTTAATGTAGATTAGGTGACTGTCAAATCGACGAAAGCAAGCCCATATGGGCTACAAAACCTTCCTGGTGTCTTTTTAATAGTTTTAAGCATATGGACATTTCTAGTGAGAGTAAATATGAGAATTGACTGAACAACTGGACATCTCTACAGGGTCTGACTCTCTTGTTGTAGGAAATATAGAACAAATTATACCTCCTTCATACACAAAGGAGGCAATACACATTGAGTAGACCTGTTAAAATTATCATATACACTCCTGGAAATGGAAAAAAGAACACATTGACACCGGTGTGTCAGACCCACCATACTTGCTCCGGACACTGCGAGAGGGCTGTACAAGCAATGATCACACGCACGGCACAGCGGACACACCAGGAACCGCGGTGTTGGCCGTCGAATGGCGCTAGCTGCGCAGCATTTGTGCACCGCCGCCGTCAGTGTCAGCCAGTTTGCCGTGGCATACGGAGCTCAGTCGCAGTCTTTAACACTGGTAGCATGCCGCGACAGCGTGGACGTGAACCGTATGTGCAGTTGACGGACTTTGAGCGAGGGCGTATAGTGGACATGCGGGAGGCCGGGTGGACGTACCGCCGAATTGCTCAACACGTGGGGCGTGAGGTCTCCACAGTACATCGATGTTGTCGCCAGTGGTCGGCGGAAGGTGCACGTGCCCATCGACCTGGGACCGGACCGCACCGACGCACGGATGCACGCCAAGACCGTAGGATCCTACGCAGTGCCGTAGGGGACCGCACCGCCACTTCCCAGCAAATTAGGGACACTGTTGCTCCTGGGGTATCGGCGAGGACCATTCGCAACCGTCTCCATGAAGCTGGGCTACGGTCCCGCACACCGTTAGGCCATCTTCCGCTCACGCCCCAACATCGTGCAGCCCGCCTCCAGTGGTGTCGCGACAGGCGTGAATGGAGGGATGAATGGAGACGTGTCGTCTTCAGCGATGAGAGTCGCTTCTGCCTCGGTACCAATGATGGTCGTATGCGTGTTTGGCGCCGTGCAGGTGAGCACCACAATCAGGACTGCATACGACCGAGGCACACAGGGCCAACACCCGGCATCATGGTGTGGGGAGCGATCTCCTACACTGGCCGTACACCACTGGTGATCGTCGAGGGGACACTGAATAGTGCACGGTACATCCAAACCGTCATCGAACCCATCGTTCTACCATTCCTAGACCGGCAAGGGAACTTGCTGTTCCAACAGGACAATGCACGTCCGCATGTATCCCGTGCCACCCAACGTGCTCTAGAAGGTGTAAGTAAACTACCCTGGCCAGCAAGATCTCCGGATCTGTCCCCCATTGAGCATGTTTGGGACTGGATGAAGCGTCGTCTCACGCGGTCTGCACGTCCAGCACGAACGCTGGTCCAACTGAGGCGCCAGGTGGAAATGGCATGGCAAGCCATTCCACAGGACTACATCCAGCATCTCTACGATCGTCTCCATGGGAGAATAGCAGCCTGCATTGCTGCGAAAGGTGGATATACACTGTACTAGTGCCGACATTGTGCATGCTCTGTTGCCTGTGTCTATGTGCCTGTGGTTCTGTCAGTGTGATCATGTGATGTATCTGACCCCAGGAATGTGTCAATAAAGTTTCCCCTTCCTGGGACAATGAATTCACGGTGTTCTTATTTCAATTTCCAGGAGTGTATGTAACACTAAGATCGTTCTGGAATTTGTCTATTGTGAGAGTAATACTACATTAGATGCTGATGATAATAACGTATTTTCTGCCTATGGTTTGTAAAATTTGAATGTGTTATACCTGTTAAGCTGGATGTATCTATATTGTGGAAGACTCTAGTTTTAATGGCAGGATGCAATACCTTGATACTCATCTTTAAAAAAAAGACAGTCATGACATATAATGACTTGCTAATGGTGGAAGGATGTGGTTGTTTATTTATCTAATTGTGGTGTCACCGCTAGACACCACACTTGCTAGGTGGTAGCTTTAAATCGGCCGCGGTCCATTAGTACATGTCGGACCCGCGTGTCGCCACTGGCAGTGATCGCAGACCAAGCGCCACCACACGGCAGGTCTCGAGAGACGTACGAGCACTCGCCCCAGTTGTACGACGACGTTGCTAGCGACTACACTGACGAAGCCTTTCTCTCATTTGCCGAGAGACAGTTAGAATAGCCTTCAGCTAAGTTAATGGATACGACCTAGCAAGGCGCCATTTGTACCATTGCATGTATCTCAAGATAGTCTCACTTGTATCATCAAGAATGCTGTATACCAAAGGACGATATAAAAGTTAAGTGTTCTAGTAGCTACGTTCTTTTCTTTATCACATTCATCACGTATCCTGTTCCAGACTTAGCGCCAGTCGGCGTGTGTGTACGTGTGCCCTTTCGGCTACCCGTCTCTGTGGACTGGCTGCCTTAACAGTCCACTACATTGGCGACGAGTCTAAAAAGGGATTTTAGCGTTCGTATTGCACTAATTTGCTTGTGTCATGTCTTCGCCACATTCTCCAGATGTACTGTCCGAATTTTATCGCTTGCAGACTCAGCAGACGCAGGCGTTATTGGATGCCCTGGGACAGCTCGTCCAGGTTCAACATGCGCTGCAAAACGATGCGGCCGCCGCCGCTTCATCGCTACCGCAGCCACAAAACGCAGTTGCACCGTCCTTCCGTAATTTTGATTCAACCCAAGAAACGTGGACTGAATGGTCCCGACAATTTGGATTTCATTTCGCCGCCTACAGAATTCAAGGTAATGAGCGGCAGCCGTTTTTGCTTTCGTGTGTATGTGTGTCCACCTACCATGTGATAGTGAAATTGTTTCCCCGACGCGACGTAGCAACTCTGTCCTACGAAGAAATTTTGTCTGCTTTAGATGCCTATTTCAAAGAAACAGTTAATGTAGTTGCAAAACGGTATACGTTCTTCCGTACAAAACATACGGCCGGTCAGACTAATAGGGAGTGGGTTGCAACATTGCAAGGACTTACTAGGGAGTGTGCATTTGAATGTGACTGTGGACTCCCTTATTCAGATAGTATGGTGCGTGATGCAATAGCACTGAACGTTTCTGATGTTCGCATACGGGAACAGATTTTGAAACTCGTCAATCCCTCCCTTCAACAAGTTATAGACATATTGGATAGGCAAGACACACTTGACTTTGCTCAGGAATCATTTGCACCTTCGCCAGCCGTGTGTCACATTAACCGGCCCGCCGGGCCCGCTGCACGGAACGCTAACCTGCCCTAGCGCACGTCCGCGCAGCCACGTGTCCCGCGCAAGCAAGCAAATGCGGTGAAATCATGCCTGCGGTGTGCGACTAGACATTCGCGTGACAATTGCCCGTCACGCCGCGCTATTTGCGTTTACTGTCATAAGACAGGACATGTTCAAAGTGTTTGCCAGACAAGGCTCAGATCAGACAATCACAACCACTCCAGGCCCTTTGCTTCGCGCCGGAATCGAACCAAGGACACTCAGGCTCGTGAACCTTGGCCCATGGACATTCATGTAGTTCATTCCACCCTGTCCAGTGCCACTTTCTCTAACAGTGACAGTGTTCGTCCCACAAAAAGTGTGCGTCGACGTCGACGGAAGTCCCGTCACGTCGCACGTGATTCTGTACCAGTGTCTGTTCACGTTGCACAAAACAGTCGCTCTTGTCGTCAGCAGGACAATAAACTTTTTGTAGATTTGGACGTTGCCGGACAAGTGATACCATTCCAGCTCAATACCGGAGCTGCAGTTTCATTGCTCAATCACGCCACGTACAAACAACTGGGCGCACCACCGTTGCGTGCTGCACGTGTTCAGTTAAATAGTTATTCCGGACAAGCTATCCCTGTGTTCGGACAGTGCACTCTTCTTGCTACATACAAGGAACAAACAAAACTTGTGTCATTTTACGTTCTTCGTTCTTCTACTGCAGTGAACTTGTTTGGTTTAGATTTATTTCAGTTGTTTAACTTGTCTATCGTAAATCAGGTCCTATCAGTGAACCAGACTGTGCCTTCAGACAGTGTTTCTCGTCTATGTGAAGAATTTGTAGACGTTTTTGCACCGGGCCTTGGTTGCGCTACGAACTATGAAGCACATTTGGAACTGAAAGTCAACGCGCAACCGAAATTTTTCAGAGCGCGCAATGTTCCTTACGCATTGCGCGATGAGGTCGCCAACCGCTACGATATCTTGTCTTGGTCCACTGCTAAGCACGGCAACGCTGATGCGTTGTCCCATTTGCCTGTTGCTGAGGATAAAGCATTCGATTCTTCCGAACTTGCTTGCATGTTCATTGACTCGGAAACCGATGACGTGGTCGAATCGTTTCCGATTGATTTTCGTCGTATAGCTACAGCCACAGCTGCTGACCCTGTCCTTGCTACTGTTTTGCGTTTTGTTGCTACGCAATGGCCCTTGTCGAAGTCCCGGATCGAGGATCCGTTGGTTCGCCGATTTTTTGCTCACAAGGAGAGACTTTTTGTACGACGTGGTGTTTTGTTGTTGCGTTCTGATAATGACCAGTCCAGAGTCGTGGTCCCACGTTCGTTACAGTCCTCTGTCTTACGGCTCCTTCACCAAGGACATTGGGGTATAGTGCGCAAGAAACAACTTGCTCGTCAGCACTGTACTTGGTTCGGAATCGATCCTGCGATTACGAATATGTGCTCTTCTTGCATGGTGTGTGCCGAACAACAATCCGCACCGCCGCGGAAATTCTTTGCTTGGCCGAAAGCCACTTCCCCTTGGCAACGCTTGCACATCGATTTTGCTGGTCCATTCTGGAATGCTCGATGGTTGGTTGTGGTCGATTCTTTCAGTAATTTTCCTTTTGTTGTCTGGATGTCTTCCACGACGTCATCTGCCACCATCCAAGCGTTGTCTGCTATCTTTTGCATTGAAGGTCTTCCACAGACTATTGTTTCCGACAATGGCCCACAATTAATGTCCGCAGAATTTCAGTCCTTCTGCAAGGCCAATGGTATTCAACATCTGACATCCGCGCCGTTTTCGCCTCAGTCAAACGGTGCCGCTGAACGATTGGTCCGGACTTTCAAGTCACAGATGTTGAAGTTGAAAGAGTCGCATTCTCGGGAGGACGTGTTGTTGCTCTTTTTGTCTTCGTATCGCTCTCAGCCCCGCGATGGTCGCTCGCCGGCTGAGTTTCTCCATGGTCGTCCTCATCGAACCTTGATGTCTTTGCTGCATCCGCCGCATCAGGTTCCTGTGCAGTGGCAGACTCCTGCTTTTGCTCCTGGCGACGTTGTCTTCTATCGCACCTATCGAGGTCCACGGCGTTGGCTCGCAGGGCGCATTCTTCGCTGCCTCGGCCTCGCGATGTATTTGCTTTTGGGGGCCTCTGGTGAGGTGCGTCGGCATCTCACTCAGCTGCGCCTCTGTCGTCGCCCGGGTTCTGCCGCTCCCCGTCTGCTTTCAGCGACGGTGCCGTCCGGTCAGCGCCCTGGGGACCCATCTACTGGCTCGCTTCATCCCCAGGTGTTACCGACGCTGCCTTCCCTCTTGCCTCATGGCGACATGCCGCTGCCGCCGCCGCCTGTTCTCCCGCCGGCGCCGCCCGCAGTGGCCGCTTCGCTGCAGCCGCCCAGCGCCTCCCTGGGTCACGCGCCGCCGATCGCTTCCCGTGACCAGATGTCCTCCGCCATGGAACTCTTGCCCGCTCCGGACCAGATGTCATCGCGCGTCGGATCCCCCGACGCACTGGAGGTCGACCCTTCGGCCCCTCCTGTCTCATTACGGGCGCATACACCGCATGTTGACGTGCACCCTGGACTAGGTTTTCAGGCGTTTCCTAGCTCCCCTCGGACCGAATGGCAGGGTGCGGGTGGCACAGCCTCGCCTGTTGTAAGGCTCCCCACCTCGTCGCATACGTCAACATGGGGTCCTCCCCATGGCGGGCGGAAGCCTTATCACACGACCGTTCGCCGATTTGCGGGGGAGGAATGTGGTGTCACCGCTATACACCACACTTGCTAGGTGGTAGCTTTAAATCGGCCGCGGTCCATTAGTACATGTCGGACCCGCGTGTCGCCACTGGCAGTGATCACAGACCGAGCGCCACCACACGGCAGGTCTCGAGAGACGTACGAGCACTCGCCCCAGTTGTACGACGACGTTGCTAGCGACTACACTGACGAAGCCTTTCTCTCATTTGCCGAGAGACAGTTAGAATAGCCTTCAGCTAAGTTAATGGATACGACCTAGCAAGGCGCCATTTGTACCATTGCATGTATCTCAAGATAGTCTCACTTGTATCATCAAGAATGCTGTATACCAAAGGACGATATAAAAGTTAAGTGTTCTAGTAGCTACGTTCTTTTCTTTATCACATTTATCACGTATCCTGTTCCAGACTTAGCGCCAGTCGGCGTGTGTGTACGTGTGCCCTTTCGGCTACCCGTCTCTGTGGACTGGCTGCCTTAACAGTCCACTACACTAATCGTTTCGTCAGCCAAGATAGAGGGTGTTGGAAACATACTCCTTACTTGTGGTTACTATCGTTGTCAAGTCTGCAGCTTGTGGTATCGCAGTCGTGTTCTCGCTTCCCGTACACAGGGTCCCGGGTTAGATTCCCTGCAAGGTCAGGGATTTTCACTAGCCTCGAGATGACGGGGTGTTTGTGTTGTCCTTGTCATTTCATCATCATTATCGGGTATACACAGTCTGTTTTTCCCAGCAGTCATGTGCGCATGTTGTTCGCAATGTGAATCGTGTTGGTGGTAGGTCAATTGGTCTTTGGAGAAGAGTATTGTCGACAGACGATTCTCGCTCTCTAAGTTCCCATTTTTTATCGTATAGCAAGGTAGGTATTGTGACCTCTATAATTAACTGACTTTGTGTGTATGAAAAATTTATTTTTGCTGCTCCATGGCCATTGGTCAGTCTCGTTTTGCTTGTGATGAGGGCATATACAGGGTGTTCAGAAACTGTCGTTACGAACTTGTAGGACTTGTAGATGGGAGTGATTAAATAATATTCTGAATTGGAACCAATGTCCAGAAACATACCATTTCTGTTCTATGATGGTTTCAGTTCAGATTTTAACTCATCCACTTTTGCTTGAGGAACTGAATTAGGTGTGACACATTACAATTATTAGGCAACTATTCGAAAGGAAACATAAAAGAACATCCATGTATCACTTAAGCACGTTTGTTTGTATTAACACTTAAACGTTACATGTTTACATTATTCCAAAACAAAAAAGAGCCCAGCGTACTGTACATACCCGACAGCCCTTAAGCATTGCAACAGCAGTTCAATGCAGCGACCAGCAATGTTGTTGTATCTACCAAGAATGTCCTGGTACACACTCTAAATCCCACCTGGAGTTTCTTCAGTATCTAGTGCAGTGGCCAGAACTTGTGCCAGCGAACCTTCCTCTGTCTCTATAGTTAGTAGTCTCGTAAATTAAACTTAGTGTACAATCCCACAGAAACTCGTCCATAGCAGTTAAATCCGGCGATCGCGACTGCCACGCTGTTGGACCACCTCAGCCTATCAATCTTCCACCACATTGTCTGTTGAGAAGTCTCCGAATGGCATATGAGAAGTGAGGTGGTGCACCATCATGCTGAAATCACATTTCCCAGTACACTGTCAGTGGCACAGCTTCCAAGAATGGGACCAATATTTTTTGTAGGAATATCAAATATGCACGACCAGTTAGCTGGAGTGGAAGCAGAAGTGGACTCGTCAAAGGTCTGAATTGAAACCTCTGAAACCTCTGTAGAATGGAAACGGTACGTTTCCAGTCATGAGTTCTTGTACAAAATATTATGTACCCATTCCCCTTTATCAGTCCTAGAAGTCTGTAACGGGAATTTCTGAAAACACCCTATATATTTCGGATTATTTACAAGCTTTATAGCGCCATCACACATTAATATTCCGCGAGTTACATGTCTTTTTATTCTCCCTGTGAGTCCTGTCATTGTTGCTGCAGGACTGCATTATGAATCTTACAGCATGGCTATAAACTAATATTACTGCGGGGTTTATTTTGTTTAGATATCGTAATTATAATCACATGACTTCAATACACCTGTGATGGCTGCCTGGCTCAAAATCGGATCGCCCATGCTAGATTTAAAAAGCTTGATGGTTGGGGGAGGAGGTGGATCTTGTTTCTGACTGGTCCAGAAAGACTGCAGGGGATGCAGGAACTTGGCACTCAAGCTGCTAGCAATGTTCATTTTCAAAATAATCCACAGATTTCCTTTGGTGAGTGTATAAGTCTCTGTGAGCTACGACTGCTTTGCCTAGGTGGTTGTCACCTTCCTGAATGACTGTCTTTTGCGCCAGCCACCATATTTGACATGATTATGTATACATTGTGCAAATTTCTTCACAATGCCTGGGGAAGTGGTGTGGCTAGTGCTGGGTGAGCCTCTCACTTGGCTCGCTCAAGTTGAAAATGCTGGGGTGAGTTCCTCGTAGTCAAGGTGTGTATTTGTAGCAATCCTTGATGTTTCCACCGACGTCTTGGAGTATGTTTGCTGTTATTTCTGTGGGAGGAAGATTCGTCAGTCAGACTTCATATAGCAGCACTATCTTCTTTGTTAACACCACGCTGGAGGGTATTACACTATAATTTTCATGGCCATTGATTGTTTGGAAATGGGGTCAGGGTTCACAGTTACACCATGCATGCTGCAGTATGAGTGGTAGGCTATCCTGCAGACTACACGCTTATCACTCGAGTTGTTGGACGGGACTGCTCACCTGTCTGGAGGTACACTATGTAATGCTGTGCTACACATACACTTTACTTGGTTGGAAGCATGAAAATTTTACTATGATGTCACACAATGTATGCAGTAATGTAATGGTGGTTATGCAGGGATTTATTTATTGGTGTTTGGTATTTCTTATACATACAGTATCTTTGGTTAGAAATCGGTAGTGCTTATAGAATTTGCGATTATATATTTTATGTGATGTGACATTATTATTTCTACCAGTGTGGTCGTTTCTATCACATAACTATGATGTCACATACACACTAGTAATGGAGTAGTTGCTTAGAAATGATAAAAAAGCAGCTCCATACTGCATTATGATTGGGTGAGAGCATCATGGTGTCAATATGGGGCAATGTTATAGAGACATGACGTTGTGACATTACACAATGCTGTAACATGACATCATGACAAGATGTGATGTGATGTGACGTTGATGCATAACTCAAGTAATTGTGTAGCATGTATAATTTTGTGGAAACTAAGGAAATATGGGTACTTGCATGTCTGAACGGGTGTTGTGCCTACTGGTGTCTCAAATGACAAAATATTAATTGTTATTAAAAAATAGGCCTCGAGTACCAGGAGTTAATGTAAGTTTTTATTCACAAATAGCCGCAGACTGCAGCCTCTCCCTAAGATGCTCAACTCCAGAGTGTTCCATATATAAAAGATGGAGTTCTAGAAGTGTGCTTCAATAGCAGTGATAACTAATTTGGACCCATACTGCATTGTGATTGCCTGATAGCATCATGACGTTAACATGACATTGGGGTAACAATGTGGTGGATCTTGCATAAACGGACAAAATACATAAAACCATGGAAAAAATGGCGAAAATAAGAAAATGCGTGATAAAAACGAAAGAGTGCGGAAAATACGAAAATTATGGAAAAAAATGTAAAACTCTGGAAGTGGTAACTCCTGATGCCTTGAAAAAAAGCAGTGCTAATATTAAAGTATATTACTCTTTTAAAGTAACCAAATTACATCAGTAAATATTTGAATCAAAATGATCAATGATAAATGAATAGAAACCATTAAAAACCTACACATCAAAATAATTCAATTTATGGAGATTAAAGATCAAAGATATAAAATCATTTTCTTGTTTTTTATTTTTAAATTTTTTAATTCTTTAATTTATACTTCACTGTTTAAAAATTTAATACTTAAATGTAAGGGTCTAAGGGTTGCACACAACTGTGGGGTACATTAACAAGCGCTCGCCAGCCGACCTGTCTGAAATGCTGACAATTCGCTTGGTCAGTAGACGCACATCCGGCCGCACTGCGACGGAGAATACGCGACTGGCCGCCATCCGCAGCGGGCAGTATTAACTAGCGCGGCCTCGGGCGCAAATACGTCTCTTTTCTTAGCTCACCAAGGAGCCTTTCGATACGGCCGTAATTAGCCGGTGTTAGGATGTCAGACACAGTAATGATGGGTGTGCATAGCGTATGTGGTTTATAATCCGCCTTTGTTAATAAAACTGTTTAAACTTACTTCTTATGTTCACGTATTGCCATACCTCAAGGACCCACCACTTACAAATCCTGACAAAATATTCGTGTAATCATCATCTGGGACAACAACACAGACTAACCCCCTTATAGAAGTGGTGTCAGCATGGGTATAATTATGGAAAATCTACAGTCCTGAAGAGGTGCAGCACAACATTAACTTCAAACAGCAGCATGAACATCTTCCAACTACACAGGTACATCCAACGCTGGAATTGAGAATGGTCTGCTCCAGTTTGGCTAGAATACGAAAGGCAGTGATGGATTTTTATTTTACATTTCAGTGACTCATTGGCGTTAAATATGACAAAATGTCGCAATCCAGTCAGAGTAACGTTGCCGATCTACAAACTGTATCTAATGAACTGAAAGAAGAGATTCGGCAGTTAAAAGCAGAAAGAAGCAAGCATAACATTCCGAGAGACTTGTCAAATGATAGTTCATGCAGTACAAGTATGACTACAATAAAGAATTTTTCATTATTGTCATCAGTAGTAGTATTTAACAAGAAACCCGAAGATTTGTGAAAGTGTTTTTTCGTAAACTTGAAGGTGCCGCCCTGTTAGGATCACTGACAGATTCCGACAAGCTAGTGGTTACAAAAACGCAGAGTTTTCAACACGACAGTATAATACTACAGATGCAATAAGTTGGGTCACAAGCACAAGGATTGTAAAGAGAATCGTATCTGCTATCATTACAGGATGCAGGGTCATGTTTCGAGAGATTGTTGCAACAAGATGAAAGGTTATGTGAACAACAGACAATCTGCCACGAAAAAAAATAGGTCCATTGAAAATGACAGATTGTGTAGTGCCATTTCCTGCAAGTTTATTTTCCAAGCTGATTATGTGTTTGTAAACTGGCATATGGTGGCGGCGATGACGATACACACGTCGACGAGGCATAGTGCTTCAATGCTGCTGCAGATAGAGCTCACAGCAGAATGACTCCGCTGGCGTGCACTGCCCGCTTGTATAGAGAATGCGTGACCTTGGTTACGTAAAGGACCTGATAATGGACTTAGACTCTGCAGGCACCAGCAAGCAAGCGTTATCCAGTACGCGAGCTCTGTGTGTTCTAGGACCGCGCATCTGTTGCTGCGCTGGCCTGGCGCCGACCCAAGCGGGTTGTGTAACCAGCTGGCTAGGCGCTCAGCGGGCAGTGTGGCACTATGCTTTGTTAATTTTTTCAAACTGTTGCATCCTTGAGCCCCCAGTAAGCGATGTACGCTCACAGGTTTTAGGCTGACATGGCACTGTGGAATCGACCCGAAGACGCAAAGTAGACCTAGTTTTGTGTATAGTAATATGCCTTTTACTCTGTATACTCGTTCTTGTAGGAAAGACTCTAATGATGAGAAAATACATGTATGGATGAAAGGACTTGGTGTACTTGCTGAAAATGTAACTGTAACTGGTGATATTACATTGTACTATAATTATTAATAAAGTGTGATCTGTAGCGTCAGCCTAAAAGTGGTGAGCGTACATCGCGAACCGGGGGCTCAAAGATGTAACACCTTTAAAAAATTAACAAAGCATAGTGCCGCACTGCCCATTGAGTGCCTAGCCAGCTGGTTACGCAAACCGCTTGGCTCGGCGCCAGGGACGTACTAAATTTTATTGTAATTGGATTACTTTCATTAAATAATGCATCTGAATTATCTAATACATCTGAGGAATTTGGTAAATCAGCAGAATCAAATTTTTATTCATAGCATTCACAGTTATTTGTTTTTTAGCTAAAAGTTTCATTAATCTGTTTGTTCCTTTGTACTGTTAATTTATAAACATCAAATTGTACTGGCTCTCTTCCAAATATTACATCAAAAATAATAAATTGTATTGTGATGGAGGAACAGTGAGAAAATAAATTCATATTATTATTCATACAAATTATTCACACAAAGAAACATACTACACATGTAAAGGAAGACAAAATTTAAATAATATTATTATTGAATGGGTATTACATTAAATTTGGAAATAAAACATACTATTCCGAAATTTTTAGGCTTTAATATCGAATTCATACCGGCAAAAGAAAGAAAGTGTTGCAAATAATTTTCCAAAAAAAATTCATTAAGATTTATTAATATTAATCTTACTTTATCTGACTGATTTTTTGTAATATATAGCAATTACCATAATCAAAAAACAGTTATTTATAGCTTCTTTTAAACTAGAAATAATATTTGATGCTCCAATAACTTGTAAACTATATTCTCCTTGATTTATTCAGATTCATAATAAATTTCAAGGTTTACAAATATTTATAACTGATAGAAAACAATAATGTGATTGATTTCAATGGAGCTACTTTCACAGTTCTTTTTGATATTAATTTATAAATTTTTAACATAAAACAGTTTTATAAATTATTGAAAACGTTAATGCTATCAAATCTATTGAAATGTTTTATCTATATAAAAGAATCATTTCACACTTGATTTTACTTTATTGCCAACTGGTAAAAGTAAAATTGGAGGAATTAAAATTAAATTAAATAATGAACAGATAAGAACATTGATAATTCTGTAACAGATATTCAAATAAAAAGAAAGATAAAAAACTGAGAGAAATTTACTTCATACGTTAGGTATTCCAATTGGGAAAAAAGTAATTGAACATCTTATAAAAAAGAAAAATCAGGAAAGGATTAACAAAATAGAAAGGCAATGTTTTACATATTTTATTTCCAGCATTACGTACACTGGTGGTGCAGCAGCTATTACATCATCTGTTCACAGTAAAGAATGACTTGTTACAGAACTATAAGAACAAAAAAGACCTAATTTAGCAATGGAAAGGAAAGGATCTCGAAGAGAAAAGGTTTTCAAAATGATAAAGAAAAAATAATAAAAATTTCTTAAATCTGGACCAACAAATTCTTGCTACAGGACTAAAAATTAAACATTTTTGAGCCAGTTTTGTAATTAATGAATTACCTTACACACTATAAATATAGTAATGGATATTTTTGGCAAATCAAAATAATAATAAACAAAGAATGATAATAAAAAATTACTATAAATCATAATGAAATATAATTAAAGCGATGTAGCATTAGAATCAAAAATTTATATAAATATTAAAAAACGAATTTGGAAGAATAAGAAAAAAATGAGAATTTAAATACTAATTATTTAACAATAGAAAAAAAATTAATGAAAATGAATAGGAAAACATAAAAACGAAATTTAATAGAACTGAACGATAACTAGATTCGAAAAAATAATAAAAAAATAGAAAATTTTCAATCAGTAGAATTAAATTTTAATAAAGAATAACAACCAAAAACTAGTTGGTCAAAATAAATTTAAGAAATGATAAATGAAACAGAAAATTTAATAATATATTTTCATAATGAAATAAGTAAAATTTTCCATCATACAAACACATTAGTTAAAAAAAAAGATTTATAGAAGTGGCCAGTCCAATTAATGGTTATGATGCAGTTAACAAACAATATTTAGAAAAAGAATAAAGAGATCTTGTCACAAAGAGTGAATAAACAAATATTTTAGCCACTTCAGTATGTAAACCGGAAAACTGTTGCAGATTATTTTTCAAAGATGGATTTAACTAGATACTTAAACTAATTAAGTAATATTAAAGATAAAAGATTTTAATACAGAATTAATTTATTTTACATTTATGACTGATAATGAAAGAAACATTCATAAATTCCATGAGTATAAAATAATATGTAAAATTTTGTTGTCATTGTTAGTAACCTAAAAAATGAAGGTTTATGAAATGACTTCACTTTAATTCATTTTGATTCATTTTAATTCATTTTTGGTAATCTTTACAAAACAGGTACTGCTAACCAATCGATAATATTTGTTATGAATCAAGTTTTCTGCGATAAAACTGAAAGATAAAGCCAAATTGGTTGTAGCAGATATTAAAATATTTTTATTTAGCAAAACTATGTTAGAATCAAAAGGAAATGATTGATTATAGTTATTTATTTTCTCTTATATTAAAGGGTTCATTTTGTAGGAACTCAATAATACTAACATTTCTCATTTGTTTAAAAAATTAGTAGCCGAAAGTTAAAGTTTTTGTGTAATATAAGTAGTTGCAAATATTTAAAAACGAGATTCGGAGAAAAAATTTGTTTAGCAGTTAATAGTGAATTTAAAATTATTTTGCATATGAAATATAATAAATTAAATAATAGATTTGATTTTCAATTTTTTGAAAAAGAGAATATGAAACTGAAACATAAAGGAATGGAATAATATATTATTAATACGTTCAGAGTTTGTATTTCACAAACAAGAAAATTCGCTTTTGAAAAATCTGATAAACTTTCGTTTTAAGAAATCAAAATCATTTTTTTTTCTTTGGAATAAGAAAGAAAACAAATAATAATTTAAACATTCCTGAAAAATATTGTGAGCTAGAATTAAATTCTTGTATACTACTGAAAGTGAAAAACGGATTTTTTGGCACTCAATAATTTAATGTAAAATGATGTTACTACAAGGTTATATTACATTTACTGTGTTTAAAATATCTTGAAATTTAAAATTATGGGGGTTTAGTTTTAACACAAATAAAACATAAATAACCTCACAAACATTCATGAAATTCTGTATAATGAATATAATTTACCGTTTTTTATAGAGAGCGATGTTAAACTAAATTTAAATAAAATAAAATAATAATAGTTCTTACAATCTAGAAATAATTAAAATGCCAAATGTGTGAGTTTCTTTCAAATAATTTCGGTGTAAATTAACTTTGTAATTATTTTAAACTGGAAAATTTTTAAAGTTGTTACTATTTAAATAATCATTTCTTAATTACATTTATAATTGATCATATAATAAGAAGGAAGAAAGCAAAAGGAAAGTGTGGTCACAGTTATCTTATTATAAAATTGAAAATGATGATGAAATTTTTAAAAATGATCAGTGTACACAGTATGTGAAATATTTTTGCTTTTCTCATCTATTTATTTTAGGTAAAAAAAATTACAAAATTATTAAATCATTAATTTGTCAAAACTGCAAATTAAAAAATTACATAATCTCAATTTCGAAAGTAATATAAACACAATTTATACTATTCATTTCTTGAATACCACATATATAAAATTTAACTAAAGAGTTACAGAAGCTTTAAAAATATTTAAGGTATGAATATAAATATCAATTTATTTTGTTAATTTCAATTGCTGACAACAAATGTAATTAAAGAATTGCTCATCATTCTCGAAATTATATGATTCTTACACAAAAGTGTAATTTATAAATGGGAGATAATTAGTACAAGATACCTCTAAAATTTTCAAGTTCAGGGCTCAGGATGTTCATTAAATATACTTGTTGGAATGCAATTAGCAATTAATCATTCATCTTATATTGAGTTACCAGAAAAAATAAAAGAACATGTTTCTTTTAAACATAGAAAATAGCGAAAACATTATTGCTGTCTACAAAATCAATATCGCTCCATTTTGCAATTAAAAATGTTAAAATTCCATGTAGACTTATTACGTGTAAAAATTGTAGACTTGATATTGATGAAAAATTTACAGAGTTGAATTACCAGCTACGGTTGATGATATTCAAAACATTGAAACTAAAATTAATGTAGCTGGTTGTTCCATCTATTGATGAAAAATGTCAAGCATATTAATTGGAAATAGTATGTCCTCTGATAGAAAATCATATTGATCTTTCATATTTGAAAAGGGAAACAATTCACACTACTATTGGAGAAAGACTTTAATCAATATTTTTCAAATCAAATCTCAAAACACAGTTACTCGGAAGTCATTTGTCACATGTGTTTATTATGTTTGAATAATAAAGAGACATTTGTTGAACCTTAAAAAATTTTTCCTTATTAATGCAGTAAAAACAGAACTATTGAAAATGGTAAATGTATCATAATCTATAATTTTCAAATTATAAATTTATTCCAAGGTTCCTTTCGTTATTTATGCCTATTACGAATGTTACTATTAAAAATGAGTAACTATCAACTAAGTCCACAAAGAACATACACTCTAAAATACCACAAATCTGAACCATGTGTTTCCATTTATTATATTAAGGTCATTATATAGATCCAATTGTATATAGAGAGCATAATTGTCATGAAAGTTTATTGTATATATGAAAAACGAAATTAAAAAATTGGTGAAAGCTATTCTGAAATTTAGGATATGAAATAACTAATAAGTGGAGAACTATCTAGACATAATAAATCTAAAAAATATTCCTTATGTGAAAATATCACACAAGAGAAAATAAAAATTTCGTAACCACATTCCTTTAATGGCAAAATATATGAAAACTTTATTAAATAAATCTAATTTACAATTAAAACATCTAAGTTTAGTACCAATTTATTTACATAATTGATGAGGGTATGATGAAAAAACATATTTAATAGCAAATACTGAAGATACATATGTAAGTTTTGGTAAAGATACTGAAAAGTTAAGATAAGATTTACGTTTAAATCTATACCTAAAAGACATGATAAATTTTTTTCACATTTAACAAGAAACAAATGTAAAATAATAGAAATTTTTCTCAGAAATAGTTTTGAAAACATGTAATAACTAAAAAAGGTTCATATCATTATGATTATATAAGTAGTTGAAAAAATTGAAGAAACAAAATTTTCAACAAAATCAGAATTTAATAAAAACTGAGAAACTATTTAATAAGTAATGAAGATTATAATTGTGCTAAATTAACTTGGGAAGCAATTAACACCAAAAATAAAGAAAAAATTTGAAGGATATCACGATTTATATCTTAACACTTATGTTTTATTATCAGCAGTTGGTTTTCTAAATTTTAGAACAATATGAATATAGATGTGTAATTTGGATCCATCATGGTATAAATGGCATTTGTTTTATCTTGGGATGTTATGTTAAAAATGACATAAGTTAAATTACAATTATTAAATGGATATGATATGATTTGGAAGCTTGGAAAAGAAATAAGAGGTGAAATATCACAATGTTGTGAAAGATATATTAAAGCAAATAATAAATATAAGACATAATTTTGATAAAGATATTCTACAAAATTTTTAATATGTATAGATGAAAGTTATTTGTATGGTAGTGATATGAGTCAATGTTTAGCATATATGAGATTTGAATGGGACAAAACAAGTTTTGATTTTAAAGAAAGACATGAAGTTCCAGATGTTTCTGAAATAGGTTATATTTTCGAAATAGATTTGGCACATGGGAAAGTATTATATGATTTACAGAAAGATGTGCCATCATTTCCCAAAAATAAATTTACACTAAAAACTCCTTTTAAAAAATTAGTAACTACTTTAGATAATAAATAAAGAATTGGTGTATGATAAAGATACTATAACATTTGTAACCAAAAATATGGAGAATATGTTCACTTTTGTTATGAATTAGTTATATCTATAATATAAAACTGAATATTTTTATGAACATATGAAATCAGTGATTCATTATGTTGATAATAGTGATTAGATGGACGATAAAATTTGTAATATTCCTCAAATTATTAAAAAAGTATTAAGAAAAACGAAAGATTAATGTAAAGCAAAAACAATCGAAGAATTTTGCGATTTAAGAGCGAAAATGTATGCATATAAACTTGATGATAAAGAAGAGAAAAGATGAAAAGGAGTAGCGACATGTGTTGTTAAAAATGAATTTTGTTTACAAGATTATAAAGATTGTTTATTTAATAATAAAGAAGAATATAAAACTACAAATTTAATGTGAATTGAGAAACACGAAATTTATACAGTTGAAGGGAATAAAAAGCCTTTAATTTCTGATGATAATGAAAGATATATCGTAGAAAATGAAATAGATCCATTACTGAATGGTCATCATTTAATTAAAAACTTATTGTCTTACTTAAAAAATTGATAAAATTATTTTATTCAAAAATTTATAAATAATTTTATTATCTCAAAATTAATATACATTTATCATGTTTGAGACAGTCATATTTCGTGTCTAAAATGTAAAAAAGCTATTTATACACATCATCCTAAGGGAATAACAACAAAAAATGGAAGACAAATTGTGTAAAAGTAACAAAAGTAAATTTATTAATTAATTTGAAGGTGGTGGAACACGACCTAATTATTATATTCGAGAAACAATCATTAATGAATTACATAAAGCAATGAGTAAAATTACAGAGGAAAACCATGTTATTTCTTTTCGTACAAATGATTTGTAGCAAGCTAATCTAGTACAAATGGGTTCATGTAGTTTAAAGGGAATTTAGAAAATAAATAAAGGATATAAACACTTATTAATTGTAATTGATGGTTTTTCAAAATATACTTGGGCTATTCCAGTTAAGGTTAAAACAGATAAATATGTAGCTGATTCTTTTGAAAAAATTTTAATGCAAAGATGTACAAGCAACTTACAGACAGATAATGGAAAACAATTTTATAATAAAGATTTTCAAGAATTAATGATTAAATATAAATTTAATCATTATTCAGCATTTATAGAATTAAAAGAGTCTGCTGTTGTAAGGTTTAATAGAACATTAAAAGAAAAAATGTGGAAAAAATTTCACTTGTAAGGAAATTATAAATGGATCGATCTAGTTTCTAAAATAATTGGTGAATATAATAATATAATTTTACCACAAGTTCTTTTCATTCTTAAATCGCTTATCTTTGTCTTTTGTAACTTCAAATCATGACTTTACACGTTTTGGAATATATATTAAAGCCACAAAATCACCTCCCATGAGTGTATGGACTCTTATGACCAAGGAGACAACTCTTACATCTGTTTCTCGTGGCGTAATTGTTAAAACTGTGGAGTGGTAATGTGAAACTGCAGTAATGTGAAAATGCAGTGCTCCAACCTACATGCATTCATTTTTTATGATTTCAGCGAACGTATTCATTAGAAAGAAAACGACAGTGTAATTTTGAACAAACGTTTAACCAAATTATGATATTAAGTGTGAGAGTAACAAAACAGCTGATCTTACTGCATATCAGCTCCACTGTATTTCTAATATTTTTCTTCAAATAGCTGGAGTAGGAAATGGTATGGAGTCATGTCAAAGAAAGTATCCAAGCACAAAAGCAACTTGTGGAGAGCAGTTCCTAATGAAATCAGTACCAAACAGTTCAGATAAGAAACTTTACAAATTCACATAGTTACCACTAACAGTTATTATCGTTAAGTGCTCACAATCAGTGATAACGATTTATCAGTATTTAACAAGAGAATATTTCAATCAGCAGCGAACGAGTCAGAATGAAACACATGCTTGTGCTCCAACAAATAGCTATTAAAGCTCTCATAAATGTCCATGATCAATAGCAGGACACTAAGTGCTAGTAACAAACATAACAAGTACTTACATTACTTTTACGTGTCCGGAAACTACAATTTGTTTGCCCAGTATTGGGCAATGTCCAATGCTTCTTCTTTAGCCAGCCATAGATCGTCGAGAATGCATCTGTGGGGGCAGGCAGGGCATTGTAGAAGATGTTGTATGCCCTGTCGAGTGCCGCAGTCGCAATTGTCGTCATTTTCGTCCAACAAACCCCATTTGATCAGAATAGATTTCACAGGAGCCACCCCAGTTCTGATGCGGTTAAGCATTCTCCAGGTTTTCCAATCACCAGAAACGCCGCTTAGTGGGTCCTCTCTTAGTGGGTAGTAGATGGGGGGCTCATCTAAGGGGCAACTTAGGAAATGGCATCTGGATTTGAGTCTGCTGGGGTCACACTCTAGGCCAAATATTGAGTGACGGGCATGAAAGGTTTGTTTTAACTTCTCGGCTATGTTAATGGGCTTTCCTACGTGAGTCAGGGTTTGTGAAACCTGCACCCCTGTGAAGATTTTCTATGGGGGTTGGCTTCATGCAGCCTGTCACTATCCTCTATGTTTCATTCAAGCTAATATCTACCTTTTTGGCGTGGGCGGATCTGCACCATACCGGGCAGGCATGTTCAGCAGTTGAGAAGCACAAAGCTTGGGCTGAAGTTATGACCACGGGAGGTTTGGCACCCCATTTGCTATTGGACAGCTTTCTTATTAGGGAATTTCGTGCTTCTACTTTTTTGCGTGTTTTTTCGCAATGATATTTGTATGTCAATGTTCTGTCCAGCATGACGCCAAGGTAGGTGGGAGTATCTGTGTGTTCTAGTCATGTCTCATCCCAGGTAACATTGCGCTTGTACTTTGCCTGCCTCGAGTTCTGATGGAATGCACTCACTTGAGTTTTGGAGGGATTGGGTTTTAGAGGATTCTCTTTGTAGTAGGTTGACATTGTGGAAAGGGTGGTTTCTAGTTTCTCCTCGATGGCTTCAAACCTGTTGCCTTGAACTGTTATTGCCAGGTTGTCTGCATATACAAAAGTTTTGGTTTTGTCTGGAGTTGGTTGGCCATTTGTATACATGTTGAATAGGATTGGCGCCAACACGTTCCCTTGGGCGAGCCCATTTTTCTGATTCCGCCATCGACTCAAGCATTACGAAGAACTGTCTATTTTGGAGCAGGGATTCGATTATCTTGACTACGTGGTACTCTTTCAGGGCCTCGTAGGTTTTATGCAGTAGTGTCCGGTGATCTACTGTATCATAGGCGGAATTTAGGTCGACTAGTGCCAGCCTGGTGATTAGTTTATTCTCAAACCCATCCTCGATATGTTCCGTCAATGCCAAAATTTGACTGTTACAGGACTTTCCAGGTCTAAAACCTGCTTGGTATGGAATTAGCTTCAAGTCAACGATCTTCTCTATTCTGTTGAGGATCAATCTTTCATAGAGCTTAAACAGGTGGCAGAGAAGGGTTATGAGTCGATAGCTCTTCGGAGACGCTGGGTCCTTCCTGGGTTTAAGGAGAGCCACCACTTTTGACTTCCTCCACAGTTTCGGGATTTGAAAAGTTTCACGGCACACATTAAAAAGTCCAAGTATCCAGTCCCTGGCGCCAAGGCCGAAGTTTTTAATCTGTTCCACGCAAATATCATCAAACCCAGCGGCTTTCCCATTCTTCATGGTATTTATGCCATTGTTCAACTCTCTCATGGTAAATGGTTTCTGAAAGTTGGTGTTTTCCGTTGGCAGTAGGCTTGTGATTTTAGTTTTCTGACGTTTGGTGTTCAACTTGCCGTGTAGAAGGAGATGGTTGGCCACCTGGTTTGGAGTTACGTTGGCTGGGGCCTTGCATAGCCTTGGGTCACCACCCAGTTTCTTAATCAGGTTGCCGGCCGCGGTGGTCTAGCGGTTCTAGGCGCGCAGTCCGGAACCGCGCGACTGCTACGGTCGCAGGTTCGAATCCTGCCTCGGGCATGGATGTGTGTGATGTCCTTAGGTTAGTTAGGTTTAAGTAGTTCTAAGTTCTAGGGGACTGATGACCACAGATGTTAAGTCCCATAGTGCTCAGAACCATTTGAACCATTTCTTAATCAGGTTCCAGGCTATTTTGCTACTGTGGGACATATCCATTCTTTCTAGGGTTGCTATCCACTTCTTCTCGCGTGCCTCGCTGAGGGCTGACATTAAAGCTGTGCCGCAGGTGATGGTTTCGTCGCTGAATGGGTCTTCCGTGAACAATACTTGATACTTCTCCAGGATGTCCTTTGAGGCATTTGAGAGCTCTGGGGTATAGTGTTGTCTGCAGCCCCTAGGAATATAGCGTCTAGATACCTTTCGCAAAGTGTCGACAAAGATAAGATAATTATTTGGTGTTGGGGTCAGACTGGCTAATTCCTCATCCAGCGCTTAGGAATATTCTGACCACCTAGCCTTTTTAAAGTTGAATCTCCTACGGAAAGGTATTTTGGTTGTTTTGATTGTTGAGTAGACTTGGATTCCAATAGGTCGATGTTGTGTCTTTGGGATTGCATCAAATACTCTTTTGCAGCAGGTGTCGTAGATACTCCAGCTGACGAAGCAAATATCATAATTGTAACCTAACTTCCAAATTTTGCTGTTGAAGGAGCAGGGGAGCTTGGGGTCGTGGAGAAGTGAGAGGTTATTTGCCTCAGCCCATTGTTCTAGCAGCTGACCATTGGCGTCTGTCTCGTCGTAGCCCCAGGTGGTGCTGTGGCTGTTAAAGTCGCCCACGACGAAGTGTGTCCTTTGGTTGTTGAAGCTTTCTGGCGTTGTAATGTGTAAGTTCTGGCTGGGGGTTTATATACGGAGCATATTGTAAATGATCCACTCTCTGTAGCTAACACTTCAATGTTGTTGGTGGTTGTCTTACTCGTGGAAGAGAGCGGCATCTCGGGTCTGGTAGATATTGCACTCCCATACCTTCTGTGAGGTGCTTCTACTGCCAAGCGCATTCCTTTGATATTGGGTCTGTTTGCTGTTTCATCTCTATGCGTTTCCTGCAGGCACAGTGCGTACCACTTTTCTGATTGGCATAGTTGCGATATTACATCCTCTTTATTCTTGGTGATTCCCTCGACGTTCAGGCTGACGATTGTCAGAGTTGGCCCTGAAGAGGACCTGTTTTAGTTTTTGGCTTTTACTGTATTATGTTTCTGGTGCTAATTGCGGATGGAGGACCAAACATGAGGTGTTGTCAAATGAATTTATAACGTACTAGGTGAGCACCCAGCATTGCCTGGCAAAGTATTTATTCCAGTCGTCTATTACTTTATCTCCTCCATCCCCGTCTCTCTGTCTACCTCCTCCTTCATCCCCTCTCCATCCATCTCCTCTACCCCCCTTTTCTTTCGACTTTCTCCATCACCCACACTCCCTGTCCATCGCCTCCTCCACCTCTCTCTCTCTCTCCATCTCCTCCTCCCCTCTCTCTCTGTCCGTCTCCTCCCCCCTCTACCTGTTTACCTCCTCCTCTTTCCTTTCCCTCTCCATCTCCTCCACACCCTGCGCTCCTCCCCTCTCTCTCTGTCCGTCTCCTCCCCCCTCTACCTGTTTACCTCCTCCTCTTTCCTTTCCCTCTCCATCTCCTCCACACCCTGCCCATTTCCTCTCTTTCCTTTCCCTGTCCATTTCCATCTCCCTCTGTCTGTGTCCTTCTTCTTCCCTCCTTTCTCTGCCAATATCTTCCTCCCCCTGTCCCTGTCCATCGCCTCCTCTTTCCTTTTTGTGTCTGTTTCCTCCTCTCTCCCCTCTCTGTCCATTTCCCCTCCCCTCTCTCTGTCCATCTCCTTCTACCACCTATCTGTGTCCATCTTTCCTTCCGCCTTGCTGTCTCTCCATCTCCTCCTCCCCCTCCTCTCTCGACGTTACCACGCTCACCCCAACAGGAGGTTGGTGGTTGTTATCCCTGCAGTATTTCTTTCCAGACTGTAGTTAACATGTGTACCAAATTTGGTTGAAATCGTTCCAAGGGTGTAGGATGAGCTTTTTTCCCACAGCTTTGGCCATATACGCACATGTCAAATGTATTTCACATATATGTAACATATTTTACACGTATTTTTACACATATTTCACCTGTATCTCTAGTGAATCTTATACTGCAGTTTCATTTTCACGCATCTTAATGTTTGTGACATCATATCTCTTGAACTGTGTGCTGTACAATGATATCATTTTTCAGATACATCCAGTGACATATGTGGCTCCTCTATGAGAAATGTGTTGGGAATAGAGTAAGTAGTAAATAAGAAATAAATTAAAACGTCATGCATGATGTGGCAGTTTTACACACATCTCAGTATTTGATGGCATCTCTCTTGAGCTATGTGTAGTACAATGATGTATTTTTGTAGGTACATTCAACTGCAGATGTGGATGCCGTCTGTGAAAAGTATTGCGAATAGTGGTGGTAGCTACGGAGTAATAAATTTAAACGTTTTGCATGATGCGGCAGTATCTCACGCATATTAGTGTTTATGACGCCATATCTCCTCAACTATATGTCATATAATGATATAATACTGCTGGTACATTCAGTCGTATGTGTGAACACTGTCTGCCAAATGTATCAAATGTATTTCGTAAGTAGTAAAGACGTAATACATTAAAATGTCATGCTTCAAGCGGTAGTTTTACTGCATGAACTGCGAAAATGTAGTAAGCGATAAACTGTTTTCCTTCCATGATTTTGTGGTGGTCGTCAGCAATAAAAACTTTCGTAAAGGTTTGAAATTATGCGTAAGGTTTATTGCGAGTGTCTAAGTGCTCCCATTCTCAAATACAAGAGAACTGAAATAATGGTATTTGCACATCGTGGGCTACATCGCTTTTTCACCCCCACCCCCACCCCTTTGACAGGTTCTTGCTGCCACAGTAATGATTTTCTGACAGTAAGTGATATGTGCACTAAGTTTTATTGAAATCGGTCCAGTTGTTTAGGGGCAGATGTAGAACATATATACGTACACACAAACATCAATTTTTATATTATGTATGGATGCCAGACATAGAATGTTGATTTACATCTCTTGTCATGCTGATGATATTCAAGGTCATGTGATCATGTGACACTATTGTTTATTGCCTCCATGATTAGGTCTCATCTGTTACAGAAGAAATTGTCTACCTATTTAACAAATTGTTCAGTAGCACACAGTAATTAATCAAACTATGTAGTCACAACAAAATTTAAAATTTTATTGGCTGAAGCAGAAAAATACTGGTATTAACAAGTGTGTAATTCAGAAATCTCATAAATTTTTCACCTTGTGATCTACAGACGTTGCGAGAAGCCTTACAGTGCAGAAGTAGTCTAAGATTTTCTCGCCGATATTTTCAATCTGACTGTCTGCAGTTCATTTCCAGAAAAAAATGCAGATACGGTATTCCTGTCCTCTAACTACATTGGGACCAGCCAATAATGCAACCTGCATAACAGACAGCGGCTGCATAACCACTGAACTAATGATCTACTATTGTGTTCTTCACTCTGACATTGCTATAGTGAGGCAAGTTAGATACTTAGCATGTAAAAAGCGAGACTTGTTGTATGGTATTTTCAGAGAATATAAAGTTAATTCATGAGGATAATTCTGTTCCACCCCAAGAAGTAACTCGATGACCACAGTGTTCCCAAACAGATTCTGTGATGTTGCCTGTTATACTAGTTGCAGGAAAAATACATATTTCTTATGGGCTCGGCAGTGAGGAGCACAGCTTGCATATCAAAAAAGTGGCCGCTGAGCTGATTCAGGGCCAAAATACCGAAAGTACAAGCCACTGAATTTTACTCACACATTGTAGCCACACTTAGGGGCTAGAACATAGTTAGTAATAATACTCAGACGCACCAATTGCAGGCTGAACGCCATAAAACACTGACGCAATTATTTTGTTTTCATTCTTAAGCGTACTGAAGTCTGAAAAGCTCATTCAAAATACACGATTCACTTTTTTGGATCATCTTTAGTGGTTATAACAGAAACATTACTTGTGGATAATGCATCTTTTGATCACTGCGGACTTAAAAAACGTTTTTGTTAAGACGTTGTTCGTACTGCCTCCAAAGCAGAAGAATCCAAATAAGAAGACAACAGAGTTTTGACTGCATAACTGAAATATCCGCAGATAAATTCCACAAGCTAAAAGCATAGACCACAGATAATGGTCTATGGCTAAAAGTAATACACAGCTTCAAATAACTGAAGTGACATGTGCAAAGAAACAATGATCAGTCACCGAAAAAATGTACTGCGAAGATATAAATAAAGGAAAGGAGTAAATGTAAAAAGGAACACAATACGCTGACGACAACGTCTTTACTATATCATTCTTGAGTGAAACTGTCATTCAGTCTGCAGTAATCACAAGAACGAATAGTAACTTCTAACCATAATTATTACAAAATTATCACTGCTTATGCTTTGTCCTTATAAAAGCGAAAACGTCCTGATAAATGAGCTGTTAAATTATCAGTAGGTACTCTAAACACAGAGAAAAATAGCAAACAGAAGTTCACCTAGCTGAACATGGGCACATTTTCAACACATGACAGTGCAATCCGCTCTTAATTTGTTGCCTGATGATTTCGTATTAACGATTTCTCTACGCTAACAGAATATTTATAGGAGAATCATCAAGGACTAATTGCTGGAACAGATTGTTGTGTTAAGTGGTAATTAGGAAAATACCATATCGCTCATTGTTTGGGCTCATTTCTTAAAGGGCATCGAACTTGTGTACCAGTCTCAGCCCCCACTCGTTAAATTCTCTGAAGCCCCATCAGCTAGTACCAGCTGTTAAGAGAAATCATGTTTCAGTTGTGAATCAGAAACTTCCTGGGCAAATTTCTCCTCTTCCAGATCGTTCCTATAGGCTTGTAAATTAAGTTTTTTACAGTAGATCAGTATTCCCGTCAAGTCCAACTATGACACTCCAAAAAGTTACTGAATTGAGGTTGCAAAGGAGACTTCTGGATCCGATTCAGTTTGTAAGAGACACATCAGATTCCCAGTGTCATGAAACATTGTCTACCATTTTCAGTTAATTCATTGGAACTGACAGCTGAACAGTAAACCATTCTTGGCTATTCAAGATCACAATTTCGTGGCTTTCTGCCAGTTGTAGTGTATTACTCATTCAGTAGTTGCTTAACATGCAATAAGGTGGATTGATCTGTCAGCACAGAGATAAATCATCTGAAATAGCTGTGGACTGACACCTACATTACCAGCTTCTTGTGTCAGATATTCTTACTGGCTATCTGACAATTAAATGAACAGCTAACATAAATGCGGGTATTCGATGTGGAGACTATCCAAAGTTTCCATCCTTCCAACTCCGCCATTCAAAAAATAGTGAAAATAAGCAATAGATAAGAGCTAATAAACGAATAATTGAGTAGTATAATTTGCTGTGATTAATTACTTCAAATGAAACTGCAGTTAAGACTTACGAGTATTTTAGCACCATCTGGATAGTCTCCAAACATTGAGAAATCTACTGCCCATCTGCACTGTCGCCCATCTGTGCATTATAGAGTGAGGTACCACACCATATTGCACCGGTGCCATGTTGATGCGTGCAAATGTGATTTTGCGTTGTTAAAATCTCGAAAATACATCAGTGACATATACACTGGAGAGCCAAAGAAACTGGTACACCTGCTAATATTGAGTAGGGCCCCCGCGAGCACACAGAAGAGCCGCAATACGACATGTCATTGACCCGTCTAATGTCTGAAGTAGTGCTGGAGGGAGCTGACACAATGAATCCTGCACAGCTGTCCATAAATCCGTAAGAGTATAAGGGGGTGAAGCTCTCTTCTGAACAGCACATTGCAAGGCATCCAAAATATGCCCAATAATGTTCATGTCTGGGGAGTTTTCTGGCCAGGGAAAGAGTTTAAACTCAGAGGAGTGTTCCTGGACCTGCTCTGTAGCAATTCTGGGCGTGTGGGGTGTCTCATTGCCCTGCCTGCTGGAATTGCCAAGTCCGTAGGAATGCACAATGAACATGAATGGATTCAGATGATTAGACAGGACGCTTATGTACGTATCACCTGTCAAAGTCGTATCTAGACGTATCAGGGGTCCCATATCATTCCATCTGCATACGCCCCACACCATTACAGAGGCTCCATCAGGTTGAACAGTCAGCTGCTGACATGCAGGGTCCATGCATTCATCAGGTTGTCTCCATACCGGTACACGTCCATCCGCTCGATCAAACTTGAAACGAGACTTGTCCGAGCAGGCAACATGTTTCCAGTCATCAATAGTCCATCGTCAGTATCGACGGGCCCAAGCGAGGCGTAAAGCTTTGTGTAGTGTAGTCATCAAGGTTACACAAGTACCTGTTTCGTTGAATGGTTCGCACACCAATACTTGTTGACAGCCCAGCATTGAGATCTGCAGCAATTTGCGGAAGGATTGCTCTTCTGTTACATTGGACGATTCTCTTCAGTCGTCATTGGCCCCGTTCTTGCACGAACTTTTTCTGGCCTCAGCGATGTCGGAGATTTGATGTTTTACTGGATGCTTTGCTTTCCACATTTTGGGAAGTAGTAGTATGGATCAAAACAAGGAAAAATGTCTAGTAAACATTTGCGCTAAAATGCATACTTTAAAAGTTATGAGCAATTGTTCATTGGAGGAGTTGTGTTTTCAAGAGGCGAAGATGAGCACGTGCTCATAGCTCTTAAGGTATGCATTTTAGAGCACATGTTTACTGGACATTTTTTCTTGTTTTGGTCCATGCTACTACTTCCCAAAATGTGGAAAGCAAAGAGCTTGCAGTAGAAGAGATTTGCTTCACAGTATTGAAGATGAAAAATTGCTCGTAGCTCTTAAGGTATGCATTTTCGACTCTATGTATACTGAAACTTTTTTACTTCTAGTATCGTGTACTTTCAACCATATGCATTTACATCATTCCTGATATTCACGGTACACTCGTGTAATGGTCGAACGGGTAAATCCCCACTTCCTCACTACCTTGAAGATACTGTGTTCCATCGCTCGTGTGCCGACTATAATACCACGTTCAAACTGACTTAAATCTTGATAACCCGCCATTGTAGCAGCAGTTAGCGATCTAACAATTGCACCAGACACTTGTTGTCTTATACAGGATGTATCATAATTATTGGCGTAAACGCATACAGTTGAAAGTACACGATAGTAGAAGCAAAAGAGTCTCAGTAAACATAGGGTGGAAAATGCGTGCCTTAAGAGCTACGAGCAATTTTTCATCTTCAATACTGTGAAGCAAATCTCTTCTACTGCAAGCTCTTTGCTTTCCACATTCTGGGAAGCAGTAGTATGGACCAAAACAAGAAAAAATGTCCACTAACATTTGCTCTAAAATGCATACCTTAAAAGTTATGAGCAATTGTTCATTAGAAGAGTTGTGTTTCCAAGTAGTGAAGATGAGCTTGGGCTCATAGCTCTTAAGGTATGCCTTTTATAGCACATGTGCATTGGACATTTTTTTTCTTGTTTTGGTCAATACTACTATCTCCCAAAATGTGGAAAGCAAATATCTTGCAGTAGAAGAGATTTGCTTCACAGTATTGAAGATGAAAAATTTCTCATATCTCTTAAGACATGCTTTTTCGACCCTATGTTTATTGAGACTTTTTTACTTCTAGTATCGTGTACTTTCAACTGTAGGCGTTTACGTCATTAATTATGATACACCTTGTACAGGCATTGGCGACTGCAGCGCCATATTTTGCTTGTTTAGGTATCTCTGTATTTGAATACACATACCTAGGCACTTCAGTGTTAAGAGTATGTTTGTCATCTAGTTGCACATAAACAGGATAAAACTTGTGGAAGCAATGCATACAGAAATATTTCATTTATTCGTCCTTCATCTCACCTAAGGCTATTGCCTTAACCATTGTCTTTGAGGTCTTAATGGGTCTTCAAGTTTTTCAGTGATGTCAAATGCGAGATCACTAGTCTCCGTGATTATATGTTGTACTGGTTTTATTTTGTAACTCGAATTTTTCGTTTAAACAAGTGCCCATGTGCAATAATATCTGGAGAAATGTGATTCTGCCCAAGAGCAATTTGCAGTCTTTGTGACTTTTTTGGGACGTGTGGAACATTTCAAGTGTTGAGATTCAACAATTTTATTTAACCAGCTATTATAATCCTTTTTAAAATACCTCTTCACCAAAGGGGTTTATCTCAAATGGAGAACTATATCCAGATAACAAAACATTGCATTGCAACCATAACCATAACTTATGAGGAAGAGGACGAGAGGATGTATGGTGGTGTGATAGTCTGTTACTCTTGTTTATCACCTTCACAAGGAAGTGACTGCTTTAAAAAAATTTAATCGTCTCCAGAAAGGTGTAGCATAGGACATATTCATGTGAATAACTATAGTCAAGTACCGTAAGAATTCCCTGGCAGGATGCCAGCAGGTTCACATGCCTGCTTCAGCTTATCACCTGATCATCTCTATAGCAATGCTTGAGTGTTGCTGGAGCTCTGTAGATGGTTATTGTTTTCACCTGCAGCCATTTGCTCTTCGTAGTTGAAAGCTGGCAATGGCACTGCCACCTGGGCGAGCTTCTTATGCCAATCGGACTATAGTACATGATCGATCTGTGTTACGTGTGCAGTATAGAAGTTTAGAATTGAGCAATTCTTTCGCTGGCAGAAAATAAGTGAGAGTTATATTCCGGCTTACGATGAGCACTGTTACACAATAGTAGGTGTGTGGCAACTGGATAGTTTCCACACAATCCAGCACCACCTGCCTGTCTGTACATCCCATTTATATTCCCTAAAGTTGCTGTGGGGCGCTCTGTGTACATATCACTATACGATAAAACTTTTTTGTTTAAGCGTATAGTGTCATTAAGTCTTTGAGCAAAATGAGTATCTCAATATTTTATTGAGTACCACTTAATACAGCAGTCTGTTCTAGCAATTACACCTCAATGATTCTTATGAATGCTGTGATGGCCTAGAAGCGTTGTTAATATGAAACCATCAGGTAATAAATTAAGAACAAACTGCATTGGTTGTGATGGATTGCATTTAAAATGTGTCCCTCATGGATCTAGGTGAAACTATATTTGCTATTTGCATTCTCTTTGCCGTTAGAGTTGTGCAAAATTAGCAGTTCATTAATCAGGGTGTTTTTGCTTTTACGGACAAAACATCAGCAGTTATTATTTTGTAATTATTATGAGTAGAAGCTTCTCTTCGTTTATGTAATTATTGTAGAGTAAATGACAGTTTCACGTAAGAATAACATATAAAAGACATTACTGTCAGCGTATTTTATTCTTTTTTACATTTCCTGCTTTCATTTCTCTGTGCATTTACATTATACTTTTTTGATCATTGCGCATTGTTTTATGATTTTGCAGATATCCACTCAATAATGGATTAGGGATTAATTTTCTGTGGTAGCTCACCATTTAGAAAGAAAGTGTTGGTTGTGCAAAAATTAGCAGTAAGATTAAGACATGGTGTTCACTCACACTCGTCACGTAGGTACTTCCTAAAGGAGTAAGGCGTTTTAACTGCACCATCACAATACATATATTCACTAACGAAATTCGTCGTAACTAATTCATCACAATTTGAGAAGAACAGTGATGTCTATCCCTACAATAATAGAGGAAAAAAGTGACCTTCATTACACATTACTTAAACTCTCATTGGCTCAGAAAGTGGTACAATATGCAACAATAAAAATTTTTGATAATTTGTCCACAAACAAAAATGTCTGGCAGGTACTTCTGTGTACAATAGCAAGCCGAGATTTACTTTAGGAGAAGGTCGAGTAGTTACTACAATACTCATAAAATATTTGTAACTTGAGTAAAACAGATTAAAACTGTGTGCCTGACCGCGACTCGAACTCGGGACCTTTGCCTTTCGCAGGCAAGTGCTCTACCAACTGAGCTACCCAAGCACGACTCACGGCCCGTCCTCACAGCTTTCCTTCTGCCAGTAAAGCTGTGAGGACGAGGCGTGAGTCGTGCTTGGGTAGCTCAGTTGGTAGAGCACTTGCCTGCGAAAGGCGAACTCGGGACCTTTGTCTTTCGCAGGCAAGGGCTCTACCAACTGAGCTACCCAAGCACGACTCAGGCCCCATCCTCACAGCGTTACTTCTGCCAGTAAAGCCGTGAGGACGGGGCGTGAGTCGTGCTTGGGTAGTTCAGTTGGTAGAGCACTTGCCCGCGAAAGGCAAAGGTCCCGATTTCGAGTCTCGGTCCGGCACACAGTTTTAATCTGCCAGGAAGTTTCATATCAGCGCACACTCCACTGCAGAGTGAAAATCTCATTCTTGAGTAAAACACTTTAGTCTCTATACTTAACTTGAATGACAATGTATATTTAGTACTGTCACTGAATGCAAGAATGCTGTTTATGTTGATTGCAGTAGCTTGAAGGAAAGTCTAACTTTACACTTTAGTACATAGTTCTGACTAATAATACAAAGTCTGCTAGATCCGAGCTATTTTGATGCTGTTGTCTTACTCGACGATCACAGAGTGGGATGAGTGGTCCTGGACTCTGACGTAAGTAGTCTTGCAGCAGCGGCGACGTGTGGAAGCTCCTGAGGGCGGGTCTTCACTGACGACTCTCAGGCTGCAGGACCGACGGCGACAGTGGGGGTGATGTGACGTTGACCTCCATGGGCACCGTTCTCAATGGCGCCCAACTCGATGGGAGGAGAGGCGGAGAAGACTTTAGTGCGGACTGCAGCGGTGTACTACACTATGTCATCAAAAGTATCCAGACACCCCCTAAAACATACGCTTTTCATATTAGGTACATTGTGCTGGCACCTACTGCCAGGTACTCATATCAGCGACCTCGGTAGTCATTAGAGATCGTAAGAGAGCAGAAGGGGGAGCTCCGGGGAACTCACGTACTTCGAACGTGGTCAGGTAATGAGTGTCACTTGTGTCGTACGTCTGTACGCGAGATTTCCACACTCCTAAACATCCATAGGTCCACTGTTTCTGATGTGATAGTGAAGTGGAAACGTGAAGGGACACGTACGGCACAAAAGCGTACAGGCCGACTTCGTCTGTTGATTGACAGAGACCGCCGACAGTTGAAGAGGGTCGTAATGTATAATAGGCAGACATCTATCCATACAATCACACAGGAATTCCAAACTGCATCAGGTTCCACTGTAAGTACTACGACTGTTAGGCGGGAGGTGAGAAAACTTTGATTTCATGGTCGAGGGGCTGCTCATAAGCCACACGTCACGCCTGTAAACGCCAAACGACACCTCGCTTGGTGTAAGGAGCGTAAACATTGGACGATGGAACAGTGGAAAAACGTTGTGTGGAGTGACGAATCACGGTACAAAATGTGGCGATCCGACAGCAGGGTGTGGGTATGGCGAATGCCCTGTGAACGTCATCTACCAGTGAGTGTAGTGCCAACAGTAAAATTTGGAGGCGGTAGTGTTATGGTGTGGTCGTGTTTTTCATGGAGGGGACTTGCACCCCTTGTTGCTTTGTGTGGCACTATCACAGCACAGGCCTACATTGATTTCTTAAGCGCTTTCTTGCTTCCCACTCTTGAAGAGCAATTTGGGGATGACGATTGCATCATTCAACGCGATCGAGCACCTGTTCACAATGCACGGCCTGTGGCGGAATGGCTGCACGACAACAACATCCCCATAATAGACTGGCCTGCACAGAGTCCTGACCTGAATCCTATAGAACACCTTTGGAATGTTTTGGAACGCCGACTACGTGCCAGGCCTCACCGACCGACATTCGTACCTGTCCACAGTGGAGCACTCCGTGAAGAATGGGCTGCCATTCCCCAAGAAACTTTCTACCAGCACGTGACTGAAGATATGCTTGCGAGAGTGGAAGCTGTCATCAAGGCTAAGGGTGGGCCAGCATCATGTTGAATTCCAGAATTACCGATTTAGGGCGCCACGAACTTGTAAGTCATTTTCAGCCACGTGTCCAGATACTTTTGATCACATAGTGTAGGTCTGTGGGCTAACATTCAGCGGCAGAATCACTGACATAAGAGCGCCGTAGCTGGTTCTGGTTACACCAATGCAGCCCAGAGGACCTTGAACGATGTAAGACGAACAACCCAATACCTCTGTGATAACACCATGCTCCCAACGCTGTTTCTTGTCAGAAAATCCAAAGAAAACTACGTCCTGTGACGGAAACTTCGTCTGACCTGGAGGAACGAAGAGTTTCTGTGGCAGCTGCAGAAGATTCAACAGGATATGGTGACGACTACCATGAAATAATTCTGCTGACAGCATCCAATCATGAACTAAGGAGCGGTAGGAGGAACGAAAAATCTTTAAGGCTTTCTCCTGTGAGTGGGAGTAATGGAGCATCTTCATGCTACTTTCGAATGTTCGAACGAAATGTTCAGCAGCACCGCTAGGCTGAGGGTGAAAGGGAGCAGTAGTTACACGGTGACACAAACGTTTTTGTACATTGGCTGACGTGAATTGTGGTCAACTGTCCGAGACAAGGACCTCAGGAAGACCTTCGAGACGTATCATACTAGCTGTACTGGTGGACCTCATGGGAACCACAAAAGGAAATTTACTGCATGTGTCTACAACCAACAACCATGAGTGTTCCAGAATAGATCTGCGAAATCAATGAGTGTGCATCGCCACTATATGGATGGACATGGTCACAGAAAAAAGCATTGCAGTGGAACAGCTTGACGCTCTGCACAAATATTATGATGAAAGGTTACTTGCTGAATTTGGGCATCTATGCACTGCCAAGTACACTGATGTCAGGGGGGTTGCTTTGGTTAACTACACTCCAGTGACCATGATGCAACAGTGACAAAACTTCCTGCAGTAGAGAATGAGCGATCACAACCCATTCTCTGTATGGAGCAGCAGAACACCAGATCGAGCAGATACTGCATGACGATGCGAAAAGTAGTGATGTATCACTGGGAGGGAAATTTCTTTTAAACTACATGGCCATCAATGGTGCACATATCGCAAACCTACCCAAAGGGCTGGGTCAGAAGGAGTTACCCAGCAATACACTGAAAATCGACATGAAAATATTGAAGAATTTCAAAACCTTGAGTACTGCTTCGACAATAAGATTCCTCAGATGAATCAAACTCTGTGTCAGTAACGATCAGTAACCGAGAGAACAAGTCAGCAGTTTAATGTTGTGCAATGGGCCTGTATAACAACTTGTATTGATAATTAGACAATAGAAAGCCCAACGTTGGAACTTTTGGGCTGTCTGGTGGGACAGGCTCAGTAGGATTGAACAAGGCTATTGAAGGTCGGCAATATGTAAACAAATAAATATTTCGTCTGTAAATATATTGATGGAACTTGGTAACACCATATATAATCTCAAGTGACTCTTTTTCAAGTATGTTATGACTGCAATGCGCTTTGCTGAGAGTTTTTGAGGCAAATGCATTAGGTCGATTAGACAAACCCGTTCTATAGTAGAGCACAGTTCCATTCCTGTAAGAAGATGCATCTACGGTTCACACAACAAACTTACCTGGACCAAAATGAATCAGACAACGACAATTTAAAAACTTGCCTTTTAATTGCTGAAATGTGTCGTGACATTCTTGGGATCACACAAAGGGAACACCTTTCCAATGGAGCTGGTTCAGTGGAGCAGCAATCTGAACAGCATTTGCAACAAACTTAACGTAATATGTTAATTTCCCCATGACAGCCTGTACGTCCATATTATGAGATGCTGGCAGATATTCAGTCACTGACAACTGCGAATGAGCAGGATGACTACCCTGTGCATTTATGAGATGTCCTAAATATTCATGTTCTTTATGGGAGAAGGAGTCCTTTTCTTTATTACACTTTAAGCCAGCCGCAGCAAGAACGTTCCAAACATTCTAAATTTGGTGAAAACTTTCTAAAGCCAAGATTGCATAAAATTTTCTTTTTTTGGAAGCAACTGGTTTCGACTGACTTTGCTATCATCTTCAGGTCCCCAAAATTTATGTTATGAACTGTGCTCATTGCGAGTTGGACCTCACGCCAAGTTATCATGGAGATAAAATATAGCACATTAGATAAAGGTTCCTCATAAAGAAAACATTTAAAATTAAAAGGCACCTTGTGCACATGGCCATGTCTACGTATATATGTAGCTCTCACAGATGATTGTCACATAAAAAAGGGACACAGTACACAACAAAATTCATGGAAGCACATCCATTAATTGGAGTTTTAAAGTAGGCATATATTTTAATAAACATGGTTTGAAACAAAACGAATTACATCTTTGCAATCGTTTGATGTGAGACTTTTAGTGGAATTACAAAACTGTATGGAATCTGGTCTAAATAATAACTGGATAGATTGGTTAGCTAAATGGTTCAGATGGCTCTGAGCACTATGGGACGTAACATCTATGGTCATCAGTGGATAGATTGGTGTCTACATATACATGTTTTAGAAAATCAGATTCAGCAATTAAAGAAAAAATTGTTAGTATGATGTAATAGCAAAGTATGGGAGATTCCAGCTTGCTCTGTTCATCATCCCCACCCTCACTCCAATTGTGTTATTCAGACAGCTATTGGGAAACTGATGACTGGATAACTGAATGGTAGATAACTAGTTTTTAAACATTTTTACCAAAATCATAATAAAGAACGATATAGGAAGCATCAAGTTCAGATAAAATTCAAAGTATATATTGATGTTTTGCTTTCTGGCCTTAACTTTGCTGACGTTATGTTTTCTCTTTGCTTTTCAGCTTGCCGGTACTGTGCTGGCTATCGATGTCGCGTTATATTTTGTTAATTACGAGACTAAAACTAGTTGGTTACAGTACCTGTGTACCCCTGAATTATTCCTGTTTCTATCGTAGAAGAATCCTGTAAACTAGTAATCCCTGAGATACGAAAGAATGCAGAAACTCCAGGAAATGTGCGGAAAACAGTGACTTTCCACGATGATGTGAAAGATGTCCGAACAGAAGAACAGCGTTTACGACTACAAAAGGAGCTGCAAAAGCAGATTAGTGCGCTTCAGGCTTGAATATCAGCACAAAATGACATGAAACTATCTCGAAAAACTGATAGATAGACTGTAAATACGACAAACAGTTCGCCTACTGAATCTAGCATAGTTTCCACTCAGCAGATGAAAGTACAAATTCCAAAGTTCCTGTTGGAACTTGTGCGAGATGTAGCGTTGATGCAAAGCAGTGTTATTAAAGACCACAGCGACCACATATGGCTTTGGACATTATATTAAAAGCACCCTTCCAGCGGCAATGTAAAAACTTGAGGGACACTTTAGTCACTTGTACGAGGGTCGTTCAATAGGTAATGCCCCACATTTTTTTTTTTTTTTAAGCCGTTAATATACATAGACAAACGATCTTCTGGTGCTTCACATTTGATGTTTGTTCTGTGTGCCAGTGAAGTTTCGAACTGTTCTGGCAGATGGCAGAGCCGCAGTGCAGCGTCAAAATGGCGTCTACATACGACTTACTTTACAACCAGCGTGCTGTTATTGAAGTCCTGTATGCAGAAAAAGAAACCGTGATGCACATCCACAAACATTTGTGTGCAATGTATGGCGATGCTGCAGTTGATAGGAGTGCAGTTGGGTGATGGGTAAAGAAAGTTAAACCCTCAGGAAATGCAAAAACAGAGCTCCATGATCAGCCACGCTCGGGACGTCGCTGTCACAGCCAGTGCTCCAGACGTGCTGAATCGTGCGGATGCCATTATTCGTGTCGACCGGTGCATCACAACTCGACAACTGGCTCTACAGTTGTCGGTCAGCATTGGAAGTGCGTCTGCAATGATCGAGACTCTCGGATATTTAATGAGGTGCTCACGATGGGTTGCACGAATGCTCACAACGGACCACAAGATTCAAAGAAATGCCATTTCATCTGAATTGCTGGAGCGTTTCGAAACCGACAGAGAGGCCTTTCTGTCACGACCGTTACGGGGAAGACACTTTGAAGATGACGAAAGTGTCAGTCATGCAAGACAAGAGCTTTTGCCAGCAGGGAATACATGCTGTTCCAAAACGTTAGCGTGTGGCCATAGAACATGGTGGAGACTACGTGGAAAACTAGGACATGAATAAGACATGTTGATGTACATTGTCACCAAATTCTGACTCTAAACAATAAATATGTTCCGAGAAAAAAAATGTGGGGCATTACTTATTGAACGACCCTCGTATGTATAAATTGGTGGATCAGCACATGCAGCAGGTAGCACTGTTTGAGTTTACAGCAGCAGAACACTACCAGATTTCTGGTGCCACCTAAGGAGCATCGTTGAGCAAAAAGGAATGTCAGATGCAACGCTATGTCATGTATGGCTAGCGCAACTACTGCTGCTAGTAAAGACAGCCATAGAAGTGTTTGAGAAGATTAATTATTCATTTTCAATAAGACACAAAGTGCACACTATGGTAGAACAGCTAAATACTTTGTTGGTGATTCAAGTAGCTAAAGATGTCAGCTCAGGGGAGACCTTGGCTTTACAGCAGGGTCAACAACCTAATGTTAATAAACAGTTCAAAAGTCTTAAATGCCAAATGGACACATTTCAGAAGCATTTATTAACAGCTGACCGTTTTTCTGTAGCCTAGGCATTATTTGAAGAAATGTAAACAGGCATCATATGGAGATCTGAGTACACTTGAGCATCACCATTAGATTCAGTTGAAAAGAAAGATGGCACCTAGAGACCCTGACAAGTTTACGGGGCTTTAAATGTCTGGGCCATTCCCGACTGTACCGTCCCCAGTATATGGAATTTCACGAATTTGCTAGCTAGAGCTAGAATCTTCAGCATGACTGACTGTAAAAAAGGAACATAATAATGTCTGTGTGGCAGAAGAAGACACCCCCAACACTGTAGTTATAACAACTGTCAGCCTTTTTGAATACTTATGCATGCATGCTATTGGTCTAAAAAATTCCGACCAATAATGGCAGCGTTTTGTTGATGAATTGCTAGGGGGCTACAGCTGCATTACTTGAGAACCACCTCAGTGCAGTGTTTCACATCAGACATAAATATGGGCTGATAAAAAAGAACCAAAGTATGCTCTGCACCAAAAGCAGGTAATATACCTGTCATATGGTTTCTATGGTCAGCATTTGTCCATGCAAAGAGAGGACAGAGCTCATAAAGAAAATTCCCCATCCAACGGTGTTTCAGGTGTTAGATTCCTGGGAATAGGTAAGTTCCATCAAAACCTACCTATCACTGTAGAGAGACGGACTGACAGCAGCTCTGTCAGGTAACAACACCACGGACTAACGCTCCCTGCCATGGATGTCAGAGATCCAGCATGGCTTCACAAAGGTAAAAGCCAGCTTGCTAAAAGCAGTTCTTTTGTTCCACCTGGTTTGCGATGCACCATTATCAGTAGTGGTAGACGCTAGCCAACAGGCTATTGCCACAGATACCCTTCAATGGGCTGAGAAGGGTCTATCTCATAGACTTACAGATGCTCAAACCAATTGGAGTGCACACGACTAAGAACTACTTGCCATTTATGAAGCTTTGCAGCGCTTTCACCCTTATTTGGAAGATAGTCTAAACAGATTACAAGCCAATCACATCCACTTTTAAAAAGCTCAAGGAGGGTTTTTCTCGCTCACATTTTCGCCAGTTGGCGCTTATTGGTCGACTTACATAGAAATAAGACATATAAGAAGATTTTTCTCCAAAATTGGTGCTATCTCTTATACAATAAATTACAGTCAGATCTCTGCAGCGCAAACTACAGGCGAACAGCTGCAGGAGTATTTGCAAAACAATCCAGTGGCTCTCCTGCTAAACAAGTGTAGTTATTAGATACTATCCATCTGATCTGGTACGATGTGTCTACACCCTCAGTCAGACCATTCATGTCTGAAACGCTAAGAACAGCTCATAGATATGTACGCAAGCCAGTGGGAGAATTTTTAGGAACTGCAGCCCATTTCTCCCACATTCACATAGATCTCACAGCTCTACTGCTACCATCGGAAGGGTATCAGTACATTCTTACCACTGTTGACAGATACACTCGTTGGGTGGAGTCAACGCCAATCAGTGACGTATCTGTAGAAAAACAACAAGAATCTTCCTAAAGGCTCGGATTTCCCATTTTGGATGTCCAGCTCATGTCGCTATGGATCTGGGGCAGCAATCTGAATCGACGCAGTTCCTCAAACTACCGAAGTTCTGTGGGTTCCAACATCATCATACAACCAGCTACCATCCCACAAGTGAAAGCTGGTAGAACATTAAAAGTACACGAGAACACCTGGATCGCTGCACCACCACTGGTCTTACTTGACCTCTGCACAGATTTCAAGACAAATGATGGTGCATCAACACAAGAGACGGTTTATGGGGAGACATTATGGCTGCTGTTGAAGATTTTTGGCGCACCAGCTGTCAGTGGAAGCAGAACTACCATGTTTGCTGCAACAATTCTAGCTCCAAATTTCTAAGCTATGCCATTCACCAGCATCCCAAAATGAATAACAGAAAGTTTTGGTCCACAAGGCCTTTAAAATATGTTCACAGTCGATGTTGAGGACAGATGCAGTGCGCCCATTATTTTACAACAACCATATGATGGACGTTTACTGCTACTAAATGGTGGTGAACATATGATGCAAATAATGTGCAATGTAAAGCCGCTGACAGTGTCACTGGAACAGGTCATACCAGTCTCTTTCCTAACACTGGATATCCCCACACAGGAACAGGAAACTGAGAGCGCCACATCAGTGATTTCAAGTCAGCCACCCCAGGGTAGCCCTCAACTCAGTAAATTAGCCCACAGGATACACTAGAGACACTGACATTCCATACAAAAGCAAACCAATAGGTGAGCTGGAAACAGCCACACATCCTGAGAGCTCCGCTCTACCATGGGGGGCCTACATGGAAAGCGTCGAATTCGGATAAGGATTAAAAGTGCATACCGTTATTTTTATCTTCCAACCTAACTCTGCAGATGTAATTTTTTTCTCTTTGCTTCTCAGTTTGATAGTTTCAGGTTTACTTTCGGCTGTCAAGTTTTTTTTTTTTTTTTTTGTTAATCATGAGAAGAAAACTAGTTGGTTACAGTATATGTGTATCCCTGAATAGTTACTGTTCGAATGATCGAAGAATCCTATAAGGACAATTCGATTAATCTAACAATTAGAACATCACTAATATGTATGTTATCAGAACTTTCACTGGTGCTCGTCATTATATAGGAAATATACAAATGCTGGACAGTTTTGTTGATAAATACATATAAACAAACACTGACAAATTCTTTAACAAACACATTTTTCAAAAGTTTCTACGTTATTGCCAAGAATTTGGTCCTTTTCTATAACGCACTGTCTTGCTGAGATCGTTATAATTTGTTGTGAGTCCTGCCCACTCCTTCCAAGGTCAGAGCTGTGAGTCCACTTTTCTCATTGTCCATGGTTTCATGTGCTCTCGGCGCTCAGATACATGGAAAACTACACAAATCAGTTTGTGGTGGAATCAAATACAAAAAACAATATACAAGCGTGCCTCTTTCTAAAGGATTGTCTTTGTTGGTCTGTCCACTGTTGTTCTCGTGTCTCATGTAGTGGTGTAATGTGTACTCTGATTACACTGCATATACAAGACTTAATAAAGAGTTAGAGAGTAAACTCGTGGGTTCAGTACTTGAATGTCATTTGTACTTATCGTCAGCCGGATTCCTACGTTGGTGACCAGTGAAAACGGTCTGTTTTGCACGAACTTAGCGAAACCGCCAAACGGCTAATGCCGAAACAATGGACATGAAGCTCATCAAAAGCTATTAGGGCCTTTCGCCAATTTGGATGGAGAGTCCCAATGACTGCACCGAACTCGTTTGTAACCACTGAAGTCCGAAAAATGCGAGTATAAATGACCATCAGTCACTCCACACCTGTCTTCTTGCACGGGCTGATTCTACACAACAGTATTCAGTGCAACCTTCCACTGATGCGGCTGACTTTTCTTTTAGATGGGAGAACACCAGAGGTTTGTACCTACTTGTGCTACAGAACCAGCACTTCATACCAGAATACGAGAGCGACAGCAGTGCCTTGTTCATCCCATCGTGACGTGTGCTACCACGCCGGACATTCACGTGACGAACCAGTTCTTAACTATCGACAGATCTCAGACAGCCACGCCACGCCAGAAGATTTCCAGGGATGCCGCCGCTTCGCGACCGATCGGCGGCATTCTGCTCACCGATACCCTCGGATCAATAATGCTAGTGCCTTACAGCCTCTTTCCCAACTGGTACTCTGTGCAATGCACTTCTCCAAAGCTTCCACAGTTGTTATCAGATCAACCACATACTTGGTTTGCGGGCATCAAATTAATGCTCGCTACTACAACATTAACGAGAATGCTGCAAAGTACACCATTTTACGGTGCCACATAGGTGAGCATGCAGCAACCATCAGTGATATCATTCTCTCACCACTGACTTTCAGGAAGTTTTAACCATCTAAAGCTGTATTGCTTCAAAGACGTGGTAAATCACCTGAACAGCAAATCCAGTAGGCTATCTACTCCGAACAGTTGAACGGTAGGACGCACTCACAGTTCTGGCGCCACTTATGAACGTTAGTGGACCCTATATTCGTGCCCAACCTTACACTATGGGCAATATGGACGAGAAAGTTGGTTCGTGATATTCAACCATTTTTGATATGCAACGAAGGAATTTCTCAGGAAGTTAAGTTACAGTTAGCAGATAGTGTTTTTGTTTTGCAAGATGGCCACACTCAATACCCAGCATCAGTCAACAGTATTTGTACTCGGCAGCCGTTTTGTGCATTGACACGGCCGATGATTACCAAACACATCTGATCACTTCCTATACTTGCTGACATGCCACACATGGAGCAGCGGCAGCCATCTTGTCCTTTTCTGCAGCTGACGCCATCTGAATAGTACTGGGCATGCCCGAAAATGCCTGACACCACCAATATGGGTTATCACCCTCTGGCCGTGGGGATACACCATGCCCATCTGGCAACAAGCTGCCAGGCACTGCCCACCTCCCAGAGTACAGACAATGGTCAACAGATCGTGTACTGCTGTTGGTTTCATGAACGGTTCAGCACCACCACATGCAAGTGGGTTTCTCCTTGTGAACACCCAAATGTTGACCATGGCCTTCACTAGGCATCAGAGGTCGTAACGCTACTAAAGCACGCCATAGAACCACCGGTGGCAACCAGACGAATTTGGTACTACTGTCCACCTTCAGCAGTGGTCGACTGCTTATGTGACCGAGGCAGCAGTCAACATTTACTGGTAGACTGTAGCTCTGACCTCAGCACCATTTCAGCCCCTTCTACTACTCAACTGACCACAAATACTTCACCTCATCTCAGGGTAGTGAACGGATTGATCATTTCAACGTATGGTACTATTCTACATAATACCGACTTAGGCAACAGACAGACCTACTGATGAACATGAATGAACAGCTATTGGGAGCGGATTTTCTTCGCCACTTTCATCTGTTCTGGATTTGCGAAATGCAGCACTCTTTTTGTTGAACATCTGATGATTGCATCCCAGGCATGATCGGGACATCTCTGACTCAGACTGCCCCAGAGCTCACCAGCGCCCTTCCGACACTGGTGCAGATGCTTCAGCACTTACGTTCTTCACTCACAGAGAAACTAGAGACAATCAATAAATTGTACTGTGCCACCAAAGAAGAACATCTCACATCAAGAGAAGAGAATTCATCGTTGTAAGTATCACTGTGGGAGTAACACACTCAACTAGCAGACACCAAATGTCAACTCCTATCATTGTTACTTCCGCGCTGGCCGGTGTGGCCGAGCGATTCTAGGCGCTTCAGTCTGTAACCGCGCGACCGCTGCGGTCGCAGGTTCGAACCCTGCCTCGGGCATGGATGTGTGTGATGTCCTTAGGTTAGATTTAAGTAGTTCTAAGTTCTAGGAGACTGATGACCTCAGATGTTAAGTCCCACAGTGCTCAGAGCCATTTGAACCATTTGTTATTTCCGCCTGACACCAATTTGGAGAGCCTAACTTCACAGGACTTCAACCTCACGGACATTTAGCATAATGTAGAGGACCCGCAAATCAGAGAACAGAACTTCATCCACAGTCCTGGGGATTATGACGAGTATCTCACGTCGACGAGCTACGGACCAGGACTTTCCTCAAAATTGAATTAGATAAACACTTCTAACAATGCGAAGACATGCTGCTTCTGGAGAGATGCTGTGAATATCATTCCACACAGCAGATACCTCCTTTCTACACCTACGAATCGCATAAAAGTTTGTGACAGTACAATTTGTATGTGCAGTCTGCAGAATGTTAGATAGGTCGCTGAGGAAAATGTCATTGACTGCATGCAGCCTGACTTCATTATTCCAGTATTACGCATTTCGAACATTGCCACCATCAGATGTCTTAGAACATCGTGTTACACATAGATACAAAAGTTACATGTCGTAGTATTAACGATCATAAGCAGAATTAGTCAGATTCTGCTTATGTTCGTTGCTACTAAAACATTAAGAAGAACAGTAGAAGAAGATCATTATTTTCTTATAACCTATGGACATAAAGAAGGATAAGATTGGTTCAAATGGCTCAAATGGCTCTGAGCACTATGGGACTTAACTTCTAAGGTCATCAGTCCCCTAGAACTTAGAACTACTTAAACCTAACTAACCTAAGGACATCACACACATCCATGCCCGAGGCAGGATTCGAACCTGCGACCGTAGCGCTCGCGCGGTTCCAGACTGTAGCACCTAGAACAGCTCGGCCACCCAGGCCGGCAAGTAGGAGAAGAGAGTGACTTAATAAAGGAAGAATGAGATCATCAAGCTGGGGAGGCGCTACTCAACACATAATGTGTTCACTGAAGTCTAGCGAACCCTGCCTATTCATGGATTCACAACTACATTACTGATCCTCCGTCCCGTTTTACAGCATTATGTGAAACCTTGCTCTTATTATTAAAGTCATTTGCAAACACAGCACATCACACACCAACACCTCTGAACATACCACTTCTTACAATTACAGTTCCCTTGAACACAGCAAATACTCTGAAAATTGCTGCCTGCAGATTTTCATTGAAAATTACTTTCTGCAGACAGGTTACTTCGCTGTCAGCTTTGAGAAGTTTGAACGTAGCTACTTTTGAAAATTTAACAACGTGTTTCTATACCTTAGCAACCTCCACCTTATTTACCTTTCCAACACACACCTTTTTCATCACAACATTACTAACGTTACCATTTACTAATTTTTCATTTACCTTACAGTTTATTTACAAAATCTTTCCACTCACCTTTCACAAACTCATCACCTTTGTCAACAATTTCAATCACTGTTTGCTCAGATAGGTCTGCTGTTCCAACATCGTATCAATATTTACAACCATATCTTCTTCCACTACCAACAGATTATTCTTGTTAACATTATTTACTTGCTTTGCTCCATAGATTATTTCATCTATATAATCAGAACAAATTTGATCCACTTCTGTGACCTTCGTCTTACAAGAATTAACAAGTCTGCAAGCTTTCGCGGCCATTGTCACTGAAGTTAAGCTCTTCTGGGTTGTTAGGCCGCAGCATATTTCTTATAAACGATCAACCCATCTACTGGTATCTTCTTTCGAATGTATGGTGTCCACTGTCGACTGAGCACTATCAAAGACCAATATCGCGTTCTCTTATAAAGTGTTTTCCCACACTTGTGCTGGAGAAGGGGGGATACTAGGTAAAATTCTTGATGCTACCGTTGGTGGGCCATCGTCGTTGGGTAGTCAGTGAAGTATTCCGGCGCTAATGCTGAAGAAGGGGGTTATTGCTAAATCTTTTGTAGCTACTATTGGTGGGCCATAGTCATTGGTAAGAAAGGGATTTTTCCCGTATTTATGGCGGAGAAGAGTTATTTGTTAAAATTACTCTTGCTGCTGTGGGTCTCAATACAGGCTAGAAGCGAAATGGATAGAGCAAACGAGAGGGAACGATTATCCAAAATATAATTGTCCGCAGAGGTGGCCTCCGGGGCGGTGTTTGTACAGCTTGCGCGCTACGGTCGCGTATTCACTTCCTTGATGGCGCGGAGCCGCGATGCCAGGAGCTTGTAGCTATGCCCTTTGTTTAAGTTATATGCGTTCATATAAATTTCAATCGCTTCTCGGACTTTTCTTCTATAAGTGTTTGTTTCCCTAGCCAGCGCATGTACGTTATTGAAATCGATGTCAAGAACACAACTCTCGCCACGTTCCGCTACGGCAAATTTCACACTTTATTTTAGCCGCTTGTGGCGTTCGTGTTCCTTAATACTACGGACTTGAACAGCCCTTCCCTTTTCACTTATGTACTCTTTGCCACGGCCACACTTTAATTCACAGACACCTGCAGTAGGGACGCAATCAGGTACATACGTTTTTCATCATAAGTTTTTTACTTTTTTTACTGAAGAAAGTAGTCCGAATACCAGTTTTCTTTAGAATTCTGCTTATATGGTCAGTGACCCCAGAAACAAGCAGTAACTTATCAGACTGAGTAGACAGTTGCTTGTTATTCCTATTAGCATAATATGAGGGTCGTTCAATAAGTAATGACGCATATTTTTTTTTTTAAAGCCATTAATATACATACACAAATGTTCTTGTTGGTGCGTCACACTTGATGTTTGTTCTGTGCGTCGGTGTAGTTTCGAACCGTTCTGGCAGACGGCAGAGGCGTAGTTACAGCGTCAAAATGGCGTTTACATACGACTCGCGTTACAAGCAGCGTGGTGTTGTTGAATGCTTGTGTGCAGAAAGAGAAACAATTGTGAACTTCCATAAACGTTTGTGTGCAGTGTATGACAATGCTGCAGTTGGTAAAAGTACAGTTGGATGATGGGTAAAGAAGATTACGGTTTCAGAAAATGCAAAAGCAGAGCTCCGTGATCAGCCACGATCGGGACGTCCTGTCACAGCCAGTGCTCCAAACACTCTGAATCGTGCGGATGCCATTATTCGTGCCGCCCGGCGCATCACGACTCGACAATTGGTTCTACAGTTGTCGGTCAGCATTGGAAGTGGAGAGTGTCAGTCATGCAGTGAAAACATGGCTACGCCTACAGGACAAGAGCTTTTACCAGCAGGGAACACATGCTCTTCCACAACGGCATACGGCTACAGAACGTGATGTAGAATACATAGAAAAATAGGACATACAAGGGGAGGCCGCCAGTTGTGAAATTCAGATTCGATTCGTACTGCGCATAATAAAAGCTCATGGCCAGAGGTGTAATGTGGCAAAGCACCAAGATGCACCTCTCAGCCGTTGTCGAGAAAATCGACAGTTAAAAGAAACCGTTGCGGTGAAATACTCTCTACGATTAACAGTTTTCTACACCGTCGTGGCGCAGCGGTAAGCGCTCGGGTTCGTAATCCGAAGGTCGCCGGATAGAATCTCGCGCCGAGCAATTTTTTTTATTATTAGTTTTTTGTAATTCAAATATATATATATATATATATATATATATATATATATATATATATATATATATATATAACTATTAATGAATTGCTTATGCATGTTGGTGAAGGAGGATCGCTCTCCAATTGTACCGCCTCCATTTTTCCGTTTTTTTAACAGGGTGTACCAAAGCTCTCCCGTCCGCACTGATTTTCGACGATGTTATAAGTTGCGCTAGGGACCGCATCTACCTTCTTTCGAAGTTAGCACGCAACTACGCTGTTATGCGGCGGCTCGTTTCGGCCCATTCAACATCTGTCCTTCAAGTGTAACGAGCGAGTAACGGAGTTTATATTTCATACCTGCCACAGCGAATTTGTGTTGGTGGGGTCTCTATTCTAATTCTAACGTTTGACTTACGCTATACGTATTCGTTTAGGAATATCGTTTCTACGTCTTCCGTTAACTATACGTGGTTAACATTATGAAGACAATTAATAACATTTGTGAAATACAACTTTGTTTGCGGAAAACATAATGATGTTCGAAGTCGCCAGTTTTTCCACGACAAACGACTTTCAACAACTTATTATATGCATAATTGTTGCAACTGATTGCCGGGATATGGATATATATATATATATATATATATATATATATATATATATTACAAGAAACAAATACTAAAAAAAAAGTTGCATGGTGCAAGATTCGATCCGGCGACTTTCGGATTACAAACCCAAGCGCTTACCGCTGCGCCACGACGCTGTGGAAAGTTACTAATCCTAGAGAGTATTTCACCGTAACGGTTTCTTTTAACTGTCGATTTTCTCGACAGCGGCTGAGAAGTGCATCTTGGTGCTTTGCCACATTACACCTCTGGCCATGAGCTTTTATTATGCGCAGTATGAATCGAATCTGAATTTCACAATTGGCGGCCTCCCCTTGATAGACAAGACATGTTGATGTATCTTGTCACCAAATTCGGACTGTTCTGAGAAAAAAAATGTGGGGCATTCCTTATTGAACGACCCTTGTATATTTCGCTTAAACGTCCTGTCAGTGGACAAACTGTCATAGCCGTTGGCCTTCGTTGTCTTCTTAAAAAAATATTAACTCCGATTCCAAGCTGTTGTCAACACTGATGCGGAAGGCACGTGAAGACAGAGTGTTTAGCACTGCTTGCCTTTGGGATGGGTGGTGTGAAATGGTGTCTAAATACCTATTTGTGTTAGTAGGCTTTCTATACACTCTGAGTCCTACAGTGCTTTCAGATCTTCTGTAGGAACAGGAGACCGATCTCATTCTCAGCCTCCAATGTAAAGTTGATTTTGGGGTGAATTCCATTTAACCCTAGAATGGAGGGACTGGGTCTCTCAGACCCAAACGGATTTAGTTTTCAAAATATCCACAAGAGTACACTACTTGCGAGTCAGCCATCCATTGTAGCTTTCAGTTACTGTTCCTAGAGGGCACTGCTTGTGTCATCAGTTTTCTTTGTTCGCCAGTTGATTGTTGACGTGGAAGGAAGCGTGTTGTGGGTCTGAGAGACCCAGCTAGTCCGTTTACGTTAGATTTTTCTGCTTATGCGAACTTCTTGTTATACAGACTGCGAGCAATAAAAGTGCTCGAAAATGGCCTGGCAGCGTCCTCTAAGTGATGAATAAATTGAAAAACTGTTATTAGAAAGTGATAATGATGATTGATTTTATTTCCGAAAGTGATCACAACACAGAAATCGAAATGAGCGACGAACAACTGGACAGCGAAAATAACGTCGTTATTCCTGCGAGAAACGTGAGTTCACTCACTAATACATCTCCATATTCTGTATCAACTAGTGTGGTTGGTTCCGGTCCCTCTACCAGTGTAATCATCACTTTACTATTTGTCGAGAGATGGACGAACTAAATGGCAGAAAAAGGTTGCCAACCAAAATGTATGTACCAGATCACACAACATAATTACGCATTTGCCTGGTGTCAGTGGGGAAGCCAGAAATGCTAACAACATTTTCGAGGCCTGAAAGCTATTCATTGACGACGATTTGCTCGATTTGATAATAGAGAGAACAAATACTTACATAGATCGCGTAAAACTACTTTATAAATGTGACCCAAATACTGCAAGGAACTTGAAAAAAGAGGAGTTCCAGCCATTTTTGGGTCTTTTTTACATTTCTGGCGTTCTTCACGGAGGCAAAATCAATGTGGAAGAATTTTGGGACACTTGTGGCACAGGGACAGAAACCTTCCCTCCAAGTATGTCACTGCGAAGATTTCGTTTTCTTCAAATGTGTGTGAAATCTTATGGGACTAAACTACTTAGTTCAGCAGTCCCTAAGCTTACACGTTACTTAACCTAAATTATCCTAAGGACAAACACACACACCCATGCTCGAGGGTGGACTCGAACCTCCGTCGGGACCAGCCGCACAGTCCATGACTGCAGCGCCTTAGACCAATCGGCTAATCCCGCACGGCTTCGTTTTCTTCTGAGATGTATTACGTTAGTTAATATTCACACAAAAGACGAACGTAAAACAAGTGATAAAGTGGCCCCTATACGTGATGTTATCGAAGGATTCACAAAAAACTGCACAAGGCATTACACAACAAGTGAATACCTAACAGTGGACGAGATGTTACTATCTTTTCGGGGACGTTGTTCTTTCAGAATTGTTGTGTACATAGTTCCGCATAGTCAGCGCGTACACAACTTTCCCACTAGAGTGTCCCCCGCTAAGCACAACAGCTCTGACGCAGCGCTCATCCGTCTCCGCACTACGAGATGGCGCTGTCTTAGAGACGGACCAAATTCTGCTTCCGCCGATCCACGTATTAATATGTAACGCAGCCATTGAGATTGCTGCTAACGTAGAACCTTTTCTCCTCGCGGATAATACTCGCGCAGTGATACCTGAACATGCGAGGTATTATAACGAGTGTACAGACCTCTGATTAGTCAGTCTGCAGGCGCAGCACTCGTCCGTCTCCGCACTATGAGATGGCGCTGCCTTAGAGACGGACCAAATTCTGCTTCCGCCGATCCACGTATTAATATGTAACGCAGCCAATGAGATTGCTGCTAACATAGAACCTTTTCTCCTCGCGGATCACACTCACGCAGTGATACCTGAACGCGCGAGGTATTATAATGAGTGTACAGACCTCCGATTAGTCAGTCTGCATTTGTCTGCATTAGTCTGCACCAGTCTATAGTCAAGTTTCAGTCTGCACCTAAGAAGATTATCATATTCCTGTACATAGCCATGAAGATAAATGTATAGACACTTTGTCAAGTATCAGAGATATGTGACAATAAGATCAACATACCAAGACCAAAGGAACTTCAGATTGTCAATTGTAAATAGCATCCAGACTCAAGTTACGTAATGTTTATGCTTGTTATTATTTTAATAAATGTGTGTGAAAATTAATCAAGTTCTGTTTAAAGTTGGTCACCATCAATCTGCTACTCTAAGCATGCAAGTGGCATTTCTATCGTCTGACCTAACGGCAGAAGATAAACACACCACGATAAGACCACGAGACATATTGCTGACACTCGCCTACTTTGTTGAGCGACAAGTCAAATAATCTGATGGTGTGTGTAACGAAGGTCTTACAGTACGCACACCACAAGAATGTACATTCCTTCAAAACCCGGAAAGTATGTGATCAAAATATTTATCTTGGCAGATGCAAAAACGTACTATGTAAAAAACTTGGAAGTGTGTGTAGGGCAACAACCTCCAGGTTTCTTCCATGTGAGTAACGCAGCTGACGATGCTGTGCTCAGACTTGTGGAGCCAGTGAAGGGAACAGGAAGGCATATTACCCTGTACAACTAGTTCACAAGCTGTACTCTTGCAAGAAAACTGCTCACAGACTATAACCTTACACTCGTTAGGATACTGCGCAAAAATAAAAGAGAAATTCCATTGCAGTTCTTGCCTCACAAGAAAAGAGAAATACATTCGTTCATATTAACATTTTGCGACAATTTCACATTGGTGTCATATGTGCCAAAGAAAAATAAATGTGTAATTTTGCTGTATTCAATGCAATCAAGCAATAAAATCGATGAAGAAACCGGTAATATGAACAAGCGAGAAATTATTACATTCTACAATTCAACAAAGAGTGGAGTGGACATGGTTGACGCCATGTGTTCAAAATATAACGATGAAAGGCAAACAAGACACTGGCCATTGTGCATGTTTTATGCCCTTTTGAACATTGCTGATATAAATGCATTTGTGGTATACAAAGCAAACACAGGACTGGATATTTCAAGAAGGATATTTCTCAAGCAACTCGGTTTGGAACTCATAAAACCACACATGGCACAGAGAGCTAATCAGAAGAATCTCCTGAGCAACATTCGACAGCTGGTAGCAGGTCTACCTGGGATTACCATTGACAAGGAAGTTGTTCCAGAAAGAAAACGAGGTCGTTGTTATAAACGCAAAGACAATAAAACAAAATATTTTTGTAAAAGTTGTGGAAAGTGGCTGTGTCTCTCCCACTCTGTAAAGTTATGTGAAGATTGTGCAGAAAATACCGATCAGTAATATGTATATCGTAACAAGAGAAATCATTTTTATTAGATTATGCTATGCACTAAAATGTATAATATTTTGTAATAGCGTGCTAATTTCATAACTTGTGAGGACGTGAACTATCAAAAATAAAATAAAACTGTTTTAAATGTACAAGAACGTTTTTAAATACTGAATAATTTTACTTTCAGATTTTCAGAGAAATACAATGTTATTTTCAAAGAAATGTATGGTAAATTTAAATATTAATAAACAGTAAAAGAAGTATAGTAGCACTGGTGTTGAAAATTTAAGTCTTACTTATTCTGGAACGTAAATAAAACGATGGGTCTGTCAGACCCAGCCCATCTGTATGTGTTACTTTTTTCCGTTCTCGGATTAAGAAACTGTGGAACAGATGAAACTCTTTTCACTGTGTGACCATATAACAAATGCGTCATCCACATAGTGGAGCCAACAGGAAGGCATCAAAAGGAGTATCACTTAATGCCTATTGCTCTAAATGTTCCATATGAATATCAGCTGCTACTGGAGACAACGGTGAACCCATACCGAGACCATAAGACTGTTCACTGTTGTAAATAAAATAGCTTGATCGAAGACATAAGTCAAAAAAGTCACAAACATCCAGACCAACTTTCTCCTTTATGATCTCTACTGTATCTTGTACTGGGTGGTACTGGGATGCTAGTTGATAATTCTACCACATTGAAGCTAACAATGACGTCACTTGCAGATATCTTCACCGTGAGTATAATTTCTACAAAATGTTTTGACAAATGTATTTGTTTTTTGTAGTTGACATGTACAATAGTAGTGGGGCAAAGCAGGAGAGACCCCCTCTCCATTGTTGCCAAATTTATTCAAGATGGCTGATCCAAGATGGCGGCGATAGACATGGCAACATCGTAATGACATCATGGCAGGAAGTTCAAATTTTGGTGAGAAGATGGGTCAATTGGGCTACCTCCACTAACCTAACCCCCTCCCTTCCCCCAGAAAATGGCGGGAAGTTCAAATTCGATCAGGGCAATGCAACACACCATGGCTACCTTTACTAACCTAAGAAAATGGTGGGAAAAACACAACAACCTAAGTCACCCGACCACCACCTCTTCCTAGGAATTGGTGGGAAAAGCACTTGGCCTGTGCTGGATAGGATGGACATATGGCTATATTTAAATAGTCTTTATTTAAACAATTTGAGGCAGTACCACCATCAAATGTGCTCACCTTGGGGTCTGGAGTCCGACTGACCTAGTACACAGTATCACCACCAGAGGGCGCTGTCATCTCTCCCGGGACATAATCCAAGATGGCGGTCCAGGGTGAGGGAAAATGGCGGGTCATGCTGCTGCCGACGGCATGTGAAAGTCACGTCTACACTTAAAGTTCTTCGAGTGTTTTACTGTCATCACATGTCTATCAAAATAAGAACCAAGTCATCCTCTGGGCCGTGTGCACGTGTGTTTACCGTTGCTGACGCGATAGCTGTGGATACTGACACCAGAATAGCACAGGGTGCATTGTTCCTCGCGATCCTAATGGGACATGCGAGACGTGTCTAGCCCCTGTGCGTGACACCTGTGGATACTGACATCACAGCTCGCACTAAAGAAATCGGATCGACTGCTTTCTATCCCTCGCGATCCTAACAGGACCTGTTCACGAAAATAGCCCTGAATAACACCAACTGCATTCTTCCTGACGGTCCTAACGAGGCATCACGTGTTACCCTTCCCAGGAATCGTAATATCCTGCTTTCAACATATATCTCAGAAACGGTAAACTTCTCACCACTAAAAACCTTCATCATGTATGTGCACGCTTGCGAAAACACAGTTAATCATAAAAGCGTTCTTGTTACTTGGAGAAAGAGCGAGAGAGAGAGACGATGGTCTGATCAAGCCCTTCCAGAAATAGTGATGCGTGAAGCTTCTCATTGGCTGTACATTCAAATGAAGCTCTCTCATTAGTTGCCTCGGTCTATATATGAACCCACAACCAACCTCCATCATTCTCAGTCCGCTGCTGTCTGCCTAGTTGTACGTTCCATTGTGTCTGTGTGTGTTTACTAGTGCTTTTCTCTCCGCAATATGAAGAGAGGTAGCTGCAGCAACACCTCAAAGTGTAGCGGCAAGAGGCTTAGAGTTCTAGAAACAGGATTACCAAGTGAGTAAATAATTTCTATTTTGAAAAAAAAAAATGGTTCAAATGGCTCTGAGCACTATGGGACTCAACTGCTGAGATCATTAGTCCCCTAGAACTTAGAACTAGTTAAACCTAACTAACCTAAGGACATCACAAACATCCATGCCCGAGGCAGGATTCGAACCTGCGACCGTAGCAGTCTTGCGGTTCCAGACTGCAGCGCCTTTAACCGCACGGCCACTTCGGCCGGCTTCTATTTTGAGTGTAAATTTTCGTGTATGTGTTAAATTCACCTTATTAATTCCGTCTTCTTGTTATAGTAGAACTCTAGGATTTTGTCTTGGAGTGTGAGGAGAGACAGAAGGGGGCTGGACCGCAACAGACTCCGGAAGTCCAACCTCCTGTGTTGGGTTCACAGCCGGAATTGCCTTGTGAGTATAATTTTCATTGTAATTTGTTCTTGTATAGCAGTAATTCAAAATTTTCTTATTTCGTACTTCTTTTTTTTCTAGATCACTTGAAGTAAATGTAAATTGAGCTGGAAGCAGAGCTGGGTGCTGAAAACAATTATCTACTACAACAGCTGCCACATTACGTGGAACAGCCACCAGCTGTGGATAACTGACAACAGCACCCACACAAGTATAGAAAAAACTATCCATGAAACTTCCTGGCAGATTAAAACTGTGTGCAGGACCGAGACTCGAAATCGGGACCTTTGCAATACGCGGGTAGAGCACTACTACCAGTAGAGCACTTGCCCGCGAAAGGCAAAGGTCCCGAGTTCGAGTCTCGGTCCGGCACACAGTTTTAATCTGCCAGGAAGTTTCATATCAGCGCACACTCCGCTGTAGAGTGAAAATTTCATTCTAAAAAATATCCATGTCTGATGTTTTAGTGTAACTCGACGTTCAAAATAAATAAAATTATGTCTCGTCCTGTTACAGCAACAGCTCTAGAGGACTTGGATTTGTTGGACAGGCAGCTGGAAGCTGTTCATCAGCAGATGCAGGAACAGCTTCCAGCAAATAATGAGATGCCCAAGCAGCATACTTGTAAGTTAAAAAAAAAAAAAAAAAAAAGATTACGTGCCTCTAGTAGTAGCATAGGAAGTTTTTTTTCTGTAACAAATCGGTTTATAAATCTTTTTTGTTGTTGTTGTTGTAGGCGAGACAGACGACATCGATAAAGGCACTCAGATCTTGCTCTACTAGATGATAATTATGATGACTTTTTTGAGGTTGCGGTGGAGTTGCCTGATAAAGTGTTTATGCCCTGGAGCCAGAGCGAGAAAGATAATTACTCACTCTGCTTATAACCATGTGATCGGCAGAATTCTTTCTTTCACGCCCCAGCAGTAGTAAACAATGTACTTTACTATTATTTATTTTATCTCATCTTCTACAGTGGTTGCGTCTCTATACGGTGTGGCGCGCGTACCAGCGGCGGCTAAGCTGTATTCCTCACCAAAGCGGTGCCTGGTAAGGCACGCCTCGCCTATATGGGCGCCGTTAGTCGCCACGCGGGAAGCGGCCGCTGCCGCCCCCACCACCACCAACGCCGCCACCGCCGCCGCTGCCCCGACACCGACCCTGCCCCAGTTGCGGCCGCTACAGCGTCTCTCTGGCGTCCATGGGCCGCTCTCCCTCAGGCTAGCGGGTTACGGCTGCAGCAACCAGGCTGCTCGCAGCAGTCCGATTCCGCAGCGTCTCCTCCTCCTCCTCCCCCATCACGTCCTCGCCGATCACGTGTGGTGCAGCACGCACCCCTGTCCACCTCGCCAACTCCATCGACTAGTTGTAATTATAGTACTAGTAATAGAGAAGATCCTGTGGCTAGTGGCAGTTCTCTCTCCCATCCTTTTAGTGAAGGACATCAGGTCAGTGATACCATACCTCAGTTAGCATACTCGGTGATTGCAGACTTTTTGAGGAGCGAATCTCGTTCACGAGGATCGAGAACCCGGCAGGAGAGTACCGTGACCCTGTTGGATTTCTAAGGGTGTGCCCTCCTGAAGTGGAAACTGAGCTCCTCGAGGTAGCCAATGATCCACAGTATCTCGCCATTAAATGCAGTGTGGTGCTTTGCATCGAATTATCGCACCCCCACTCCCATAGTTGAGTCTGGTGTTAAAGAGACATCTCTTAATTATCTTTGGGGGGGGGGGGGGGGGGAATGGCGTGATAACGTGGAGCACATCAATCGCCGAGCGGTTTTGTAAATCCACCTTGAGTGCTGTATTGGCACAGTTTTCTGAGATGGAAGTCAGAGGATCAGCTAAAGCACTCAGCCGAATACTACACCTGGACATCCATACACACGTCTACGATCTGGTAAGTGGAGGGTCTAGCTGTATCAAGCTCCTTAAAGACATAGCTAATAAGCAGGCATGTATTAATGTCGAAAATAGAAAGGATCAGGCTTGTTTTGCGTGGTCAATCGTGGCTTGCGAAAGAAAGTACGATCGAAGGAATCATCCTGAGCGCCCGAGCACATACCGTGTAGGTGATAATATTCGTAGGTGTTATAACTTTGATGGTGTAGAGTTCCCCGTCAAATCCAGGACGTACCTAAATTTGAGGCACAGAATACCGGCATATCGGTTCACGTTTATGGTCTGGAAAAGAAAAGCAAGTCAGATGAGCAAGACAAGCATATTGTCATCAGCCCCCTCCATTTCTCAAAATTTGCCGGTGAGTGTGAGATTCATGTAAACATGCTGCTCTTCTCTGAAGCCGATAATTATCACTATGTTTGGATCAAAGACATGTCCCGACTCCTTTCCGTCCAACTATCATCTGATCGTCATGCAAAACATATTTGCTTATGGTGCCACAATTATTTCTCCTCAGACAAGTTATTAGCGGCACATCTAGTAGACTATGCTTCCAAGGACCTGGTACGTGTTATTATGCCTACTGAGGAAAACAAATTCATAAAGTTTAAGAATGCTCACCATCAGGAGCGATGCCCAATGTAGTACACACTGACTTTGAATGCCTCCTTGCTCCTGTGACTTGCTGTGAAGGCGACCCCACACCCTCACATACCACCTTTACAGAGAAACACGTACCATATGCAGCAGTGTACCAAACTGTATCGTCCTATGATTCCAGTCTTAATCACTACAAATCTTTTGTCACTGATAATCCTGCGGTTTGGCTGCTCACTGAGCTCAAAAACTTTCATGGGAGATTGATAAGCTTTACAGCAACAACGTTCCCATGACCAAATCGATGGAGAATGAAGATTTGTATAATAACATGGTTGACTGTCATATTTGCGGGCTGTCCTTAGATAGAAAAGCGGAAACTCCTCTTATGGACCACTGTCATCTTACGGGGAAGTTCCGTGGCGCAACTCACAATGCGTGCAATTTGAAGTTGCAGCTACCTAAACACATACCCGTTTTCTTCCACAATTTAAGGGGGTATGACGCTCACTTTCTAATTGAGCACTTGGCTGATTTCGGTTTGGAGAAAGATCAGGTCAGTGTCGTACCTGAGAGCATCGAGAAATACATTTCATTTTCCAAACGAATGACGCCAAGAATTATACTCTGCTTCCTTGATACGCTACATTTTATGAAGGCGCCACTCCAGAAACTTGTTGAAACTCTACCACAGGGGGATACGCTTATCACCCGAGCTGTATTTCCCAACGAGAAATAAGTTTCAACTTGTAACTAGGAGGGGGGTTTTCCCATGTCAGTATGTGGATACTATGGCGAAAATCAATTAAACCAGGCTACCCGACCTAACTGCATTCTCCAGCAACCTTACAGGCGATGCCATAATGGATGAAGGGTATGAGCATGCCGTGAATGTCTCGAGGGAGTTAAAAATTTCAACTTTAGGAGAGTACGCATGGCTTTGCATGAACATAGATTTGCGCTTGCTTGCAGGCGTTTTGGAGACATTCTGGAGTCTGTGCATCACCACATATTCTCTGCATCCCGCCTTTTATTACATGGTACCTGGGTTGTCTTGGGACGCAATGCTCAAGAAAACGAAGTGCAGCATTGAATTATTGACCGATGCTGACGCACTTCTATTCTTTGAGCGACGGATCTGTGGGAGACTTTGCCAATGTGTCCATAGGCACACGGAGACATCCCTCGATTCGAGTTACATAATGTATCTGGATGTAAATAACTTGTACAGTGTAGTGGCACCACCATATAAGATGGGAAAAGGTTAGCTTCGGTGCAATATTTCTGAGCGCACAAGTTACAGCCAGGCGCGGGCCTGTTGACAGTAAGTTACACTACCAGCAGTTGCATTTCACTAACAAGGCATTCGAGTGTGACAGCTGTCCTGGATGGCAGGGCATGTCACGCCACCGGCTACACACAGCAGCATTCCAGTCCACAGCAGGTCACCGGTTCGACCCTCAGAGGCCAACGCGGGGTCCGCAGCCAGCCGGCGGCGGTCCACGCCACGGCTCGCTACTGCGGGCAGTCTTGTTGGCTCCCGACACACGCCAGAGGCGAGGGCTGCAGATTCAGACGCCGGATTGCGGGCGCTCGTTGTCGCCGTGATCTTAGCCGCGCTGGCGAGGAAGCACGCCACGGGCCACCTCGCAACTCCCCGCGGTCGGTGCTGAGGCGGCAGGGGCGGAGACCGCTGAGTCGACTGCCAGCGCATCCTGACATCGTCGCAATTCCGTGTCCGTACAAGGGTGACACACAGCAGGCCGTTACACGGGTCACCGAGGCAGCCATTCCGCAAAAAGCCATTTTGCAGACAGCGAATTGGTGTCCTCAGCACTGCGGCATCCGGTGACGCAGACCGAGAGGAACGGGGGCACAGTAGCTGGAAATAATAAATCACTTAGGAAACTCGGACCAATTGTAATATGGCGCATCCTGACAGCCCATTCTCGTCCAACATTCCTCTACATTTGGTGTCAGAATAGTGGGCGTCGTCTGTACAGTACGACGTTCGAGCCCACTGCCTACATTACAGTCACAAAATGTGGTGAGTGTTGACCAATTTTTCTTTTTGAGTATTGGACGTTTTCTTTCTTTTTTTGTTTGTGTTTTGAGTATGGCTCCTGGCAGGCCATTTCAGATGTTTTGCGTAGGCATATTTTTTTTTTTTTTCAGAATACGTGTTTGTGAGTTTGGGGCAGTAAGGTGTTGTTTTTCGTGGCATTTGATTACTTTTGTATTGGTGTATGATGATACTGAGTATGATGATACGGAGATGTTGGGGAAGCAAGGTTATTCTTGTACTTAAATGTTTTGTTTCGGGACGAACTGGGAATGAAAGCAACACAATGGCAGAGTCAGGTGTGTCGGAACCAGAAGCAATACGGATTTTGTTGGAAGAGGTAGCACAATTGACAGCGGACAGTATGATTCCGTTTTCTGACAAATCATCTGAGGATGTGCGTTCGTTTGTGGACTTGGAAACTTCAGCTGTGATGAATGGTTGGTCTGATGAGCAGTTGTTACATGTAATCAAGATTAGATTAATGGGTGAAGCGAAGACATATGTAAGGTCTTCTGAGGCCTTAAGGAAGGCGGGACCGTTTAAGCAGTTGAAGGAGGGGCTTTTACAGAGGTACAAGAAACAGAATGGCGCTCGGTACTTCAGGGAGAGGTTGAGAACAATGACGAAGCGGCAGGAGGAGACGGTAGAGAAATTTGCGGACAGGATAAGAGAAATTAACGAGTATACTTACGAGTTAGGTCAGAGCGAAGAGGCGAATGGTGTTCTGTTGCAGGAGGGTTCAAAATGACTCTAAGCACTATGGGACTTAACATCTGAGGTCATCATTCCCCTAGACGTAGAAACTACTTAAACCTAACTAACCTAAGGACATCACACACATCCATGCCCGAGGCAAGATTCGAACCTGCGACCGTAGGAGGCGCGCGGTTCCGGACTGAAGCGCCTAGAACCGCCTGGCCACAGCGGCCGGCCGAGCAAAGGGCACTTGATGTATTTTTGAGGGAGTTACTGGCGCATATGTCGCGGAAAGTGCTTGAAGGGACTCCGAAAGAGTTGTATTCGGCCATTCAGCTGGCAATTCAACGAGAGGAAATAGACATGGCAACGGGGGTACACGATAGACAAGCAGCGTTTACAGCGGGTATAAAATGTTATAGGTGTGGTCGTACGTGACACGTGTAGATGCAATGTACCCAGTCACCGAGGAATAGAGGAAGGGGTGCAAATCAGCAGCGAGGGGGATGGAGAAGTGGAGTTAATGGAGGTGAACAATCAATTAACGGGCAGAGGCGGCCCAAGACCCACCTAAGAGAGCTCCCGTTTAATTTCAAATACTTATGCAGAGCTGGAATGTTCAGTGGTAGGATCCATAGGAACTAAAACGTTTAAGATTTTGTTGGACACAAGGGCGCAAGTGTCAGTGGCTAACGGAGGTCACACCTTTGGGATCAGTGACAGTTGACTTTCGCATAGGGAAAGTCCGATTTGATGCATGCAAGGAGGTAGTACCATGGGTAAGCGAGGGCTACGACATGATTCTAGGAGTAGATTTCTTGCATCAACATCATGCGAAAATTGACCTTCGACAACGAACTGTGGAACTTGGTGGAATGTTATTTCAGCTAGGGGAAGCTGTTGTCGATGCAGAGCTGTCGCGAGGGGCGTTCAACGTATTGAACAAACCAACTGAACCGCGTACATTAGCATTAAGGCTTAATTCGCATGATTAGATTAGATTAGATTAGATTAATACTTGTTCCATAGATCATGAATACGACACTTCGTAATGATGTGGAACGTGTCAGGTTAATAAAAGATGTCTGTACAAGATATTACAGTACACAAACTATTGCATGACACTAATGTTTAAGTTGTTTTTTTCCCTTAATTTATATCTAAAAATTCAGCCAATGAGTAGAAGGAGTTGTCATCTAGAAATTCTTTTAATTTATTTTTAAATGTTAGTTGGCTATCTGTCAGGCTTTTGATGCTGTTTGGTAGGTGACCAAAGACTTTTGTGGCAGCATAATTTACCCCTTTCTGTGCCAAAGTCAGATTTAACCCTGCATAGTGAAGATCATCCTTTCTCCTGGTGTTATAGATATGCACACTGCTATTACTTTTAAACTGGCTTGGAATATTAACAACAAATTTCATGAGTGTGTGTCTAGTGGCACCGGGAAGTCGCTTTGGGTAAGTGTAGAGACAAATCTACCTGTGGGTACGGTATGTGTTGTTGAACCATTGGAGGATAATGAATTTTTGGATCCATTATGTTGTTTTGTGAAATGTGGTATTGTACGCGTACAAGAGGGAAACGACGGGTGAGTAGTCCCCATTTACGTGGATAATTTTACGGCTGTAGATGCGAATTTGAGAAAAGGAGTTTTAGTAGCGAATTTGGATGTACCAGATGACGAAGACTGGTGGATAGGCGTAGCGATCAACCACTAACTGCCGATAGAACTGCATTGCGTAACAACGTTAAGCATTTGAAAGGAGGAGAAAAAGAGCATATGGAAGAATTGTTGTGGGAATTTAAGGATTTGTTTTTTCCGCAAGGGCCGTTACCAGCAACTCCATAGGATACCAACAGGTAACGAAGCACCTGTCTACGGTAAGGCCGAGAGGTTCTAGGCGCTTCAGTCCGGAATCGCGCTACTGCTACAGTTGCAGGTTCGAATCCTGCCTCGGTCATGGCTGTGTGTGATGTTCTTAGGTTCAAGTAGTTCTAAGTTCTAGGGGACTGATGACCTCAGATGTTAAGTCCCATAGTGCTCAGAGCCATTTTTACTATAAACCATACAGAATACTGAGGTATTTGCAGCCGATTGTGGACGATTTCATTGATCAGTAGATTGCGGACGGTATTATAGAGCATAGTAATAGTTGCTAGGAAGCGGGCATTGTCGTTGTGCCTAAAAAATCCATGGATGGAAATAAGAAATACAGGTTCTGTTGTGACTACCGACACCTGATGGCCTGATCTAGAAAACTTGTGTAAATGTAAAAACAAATTATTTCAAGGAGTTAACCCATTTTATATTGGTTTGGAAATTGCTGGTGATGAACCGGCAAAGAACGATGTTGTACAGAGTGAGGTTAAATATGTTACCTTTGTAGTACGAAATAGAGTGTTGTTTCCGCGATAGAATTTTCTCTACAAGAGTGGATTTGCCTATATTTGTGTCACCATATAAATATAGTTGCTTCTTACGAACCATTTTGGACCGAAAGGCCTCATTGTACCAACAAGTTTTCTAGATCAGGCCATCCCTTTACCTTATTAATATCAGCACTTGTTTCTGGCTTACAATACGTTACGAATTTAAATCGGTTCCTTCTACTATATTTTCGCCAAGGAACGCCTGATGATCGTTCTGGCCTCAAACTAAATGGACCTAACTTATTACTACAAGCCAAACGTACTTTTTCCAATGCTCCTTGATCTTCAAATATCTTTTTGTTAGCTCGGTCATCAAGTGTTAGTCGCTCAACCCTTACATTAACTCTATAAACATATGTTACAATCTTATTAATAATAACAGAGTCATATTTATTAGCAAAAAACTTAAACTCATCCGTAATGTCGTGATGTTTTAGTGTTGTAAAATTATGTGCATTTTCGTCGTATTTCTCCGTCGTGCCCATTTTGCCATATTCAAATCGTACTCCATCTGATTGTGTATATTCGGTACGCCACTTGCACATTCGTCCAAAATACGGCCTAGTCAGAATGTTCCGACGGCGTATCCAACGCCTCGGGCGTGCACGGCGATATCGGCTCATCATCCTCGTCCGACGAAATGCATATAATCTCTTCCTCGGCCTCCACGTCCGACGTGTCCGACGCCATCTCCTCCTTAACATTGAGACAATGTATTATATGACAATCGGCATGTATTACATTTCAGACGTGATATCAAAGCTTCATCGCCAATAGTAAAGTCATTCGACACAAATATAACAAGTCCTGTATGTTTTATAACCATACCAGGTTTGTTTTTAACATTAACTGTAACAGGGCGTCCTTCTACAATCCGCTTCAGTATAGAAGCATAAGGACGCCAACGAAGCCAGTCGAATTCCTCGAAAACAATTACATTGTGAACACGTGGGTCATATCCACCAAAGCCAAATTCCGAACAAAACGGAAGATATACGTGTTGTTTCCGCGATAGAATTTTCTCTACAAAAGTGGATTTGCCTATATTTGGGTCACCATATAAATATAGGTTGTTTTCTTAGTCAGGAAATGATCGGAAATAATATCCTGTAGCCTATGCATCTAGGCAGTAGTAACGGACGCATACCCCATTCCAAACATATCAGAGACTTTGGATCACTTAGGACAGTGCCAGTACTTTTCTACGATTGATTTGACAAATGGTTATCATCAGTTAGAGGTGGCTCCAGAGGATCGTCCAAAAACTGCTTTCGCTACTCCGGGAGGCCATTACCAGTACATCAGAAGGCCATTCGGTTTGAAAAACGCTCCATCAACGTTTCAGAGGTTGTTAGACAGTGTGTTGAGGGGTTTGAAACCACGGCAGTGTCTTGTCTATTTGGATGACATAGTGTTTTCAAGTAGTATCAGCATAGACAGCGGTTAAGGGGGGAAAGTCTATATGAGGTTGAGAGCAGCTCGTTTAACGTTGAGCCTGGAGAAGTGTCATTTTGCATTGGAAGAAGTGAAATATTTAGGTCATATCATCAATAAGAACAGAGTGCGAACAGATCCGAGGTTGGTACAGGCTGTAAGGGATTTTCAGGAGCCGTAAACAGTTAAGGAAGTGCAATCATTCGTCGGAATTTGCAATTTCTATCGAAAGTTCGTGAAGGATTTTGCAGATTTAACACAACCATTGACGCGATTGTTACGGAAGTGTGTGAAATTTGAGTTGACAGAAGAGTGTCAGAAAGCATTTGACAAACTGAAAGAAGTGTTAACATCAAATCCGGTTCTTGTGTTTCCAGATTTTGAAAAGGAATTTATTCTAGCATGCGATGCATCGAATCCAGCATTAGGTTGTTTTCTTAGTCAGGAAATGATCGGAAAGAATATCCTGTAGCCTATGCATCGAGGCAGTTGAATGCAGGAGAGAAGAATTACTCAACAGAGAGTGAGATGCTTAGCGTAATCTATGGAATCACATATTTTAAGTGTTATTTATATGGGAGAAGATTTCGGGTAGTGACAGATCATGCTGCGTTGAAGTGGTTGTTGGGGTTGAAGGATTCGTCCACTAGACTCGCTAGGTGGGCTGTGAGGCTTAGTGAATTCGACTATGAGGTGGTGCACAAGCCTGGGAAGAAGCACGGTAATGCGGATGCACTGAGTAGAAAGGTGGCAAAAGTAGAAGTCATAGGTTGTGACCTAGCAGTATGGCAAGAATTACAGGACGCTGACAACGATTGTAAATTGTATCAGAAACAGCCACAGTTTAATACTTACGATGGTCTGCTGTGCAGGGAAACGAAGTTAGGGCCAAGGGTAGTAGTGCCAGCGAAACTGAGAGATGATGTGTTAAAGGAATGTGTTATCTGGTCATGGCAGGTGTAGAGCGACGAATAGGAGAGGTATTGGTGGAGAGGTAGGAAAGTAGATGTGGATCAGTATGTCAAGAATTGTATACCATGTGCACAGAGAGCAGATTTGAGTCGGAAACAGATACAGCTACAACGATTGCCAGAAACAACATGTCCATTTTCTATGTTGGGAGTTGATGTCTTAGGATCTTTCAGTCGAACACCATCGGGGAACAGATTAGTTCTGGCAATAATAGATCATTTTTCGAGTTATGTGGAGATGGTAGCTATGCCAAATCGACAGGCAGCAATGGTCGCATAAGCGATAGTAAATAACTGGATTTTGAAGTTTGGTGTACCGGAGACAATAATTACTGACCAAGGGACCAACTTCATGTCGGATTTAATGAAGGAGCTGTGTAAATTGTTGTACATCAAGAAGTTGAGGACGAGTGCATTGTATCCACAGGCGAACGGAAGGACAGTACGGGTATACAGAACAATCGGGAAGATGCTGAATTTTTATGTGGATTCTCATCACCGTCAGTGGGATGAGTAGTTGAAGCGTATTGTATGCGCATACAATGCAAAAGTCCATACCAATACCGGTTTGTCTTCGTATGAGGTAGTGTACAGTGGAAAAATGCCATCACCGTTTGATTTAGTGAAGCTACAGAAAGGAAGGACCGGTGAATCGGTACATCAATTCGTGAGAACAATTCGGGATGTTTGGAAACGGGTACAAAAGGCGAATACGAAGTCTTTGGAAAGGCAGGAAGACGCAGTGAAGTGGAAAGGAAGTTTACCGCAGTATAGAGTAGGGCAACGGGTAATGATATCCAGCCCCTATAAGCCAAAGGGGAAAACGAAGACGTTTGTCACGAGGTATCAAGAGCCATACCAAGTAGTTAAACAACATCCCCCATTAATGTTAAGCTTCAGCTACCAACCATTACAACGATAGTACATATTGGGCGGTTGCGGCCATTTAAGGGTAGTCCGGATGTCATTCCAGGTATGTCACTGGAAGGGGAGAGGAAGAAAAAGAGAGTAGAGAAAGGTGATAAGCGCAGGAAAAACCAGGAAGATAAAGTACAACATTATGTACCGTATGCTTTGCGATCCAGAAAGTAGTAGAGTAATTATAATTTTTTGTTTTCTTGTTATGTGTCATTGGGTTTATGTTTTCGAGTATTGTGAGCCTGCTAGGAACAGCAATATTTTTGAAGGGGGCGGAAGGATCATGGTGATCCCTGTCCTCAGGTCACTGAGAAGGGGAGCGTTGGCGGTAATCCCTCTCTTCATCGTTGGGGTGGACGCCTTGCAGGTGCAGCACCAGGATGGAGGTGTGCTGTACTCGAGGCAGAAAGCTGTGGTGGTGTCAAGTCACTAGTGGGCATTAAGGTTTGTATGGAACGTATGGGAAATGCAGAATGAAGTAATAAAGTAAGAAGGCTTGAGGAAGTGTTAGGCAATGTGCAGAGGGCAAGGGAATGCTGAAGGAAGTAGCCATGGAGTATAAGAAATTGCATGAGGCTTAAGAGATGCTATGGAAGCTGGTAGGACAGATGGAGGAAGTGGTGCCACCAGTAAGATGGAAACGAGGGTGGCTGAACACAGGGGGAAAAATATTGAAAACTGCAGGCAGTCTTGTTGGCTCCCAACACACGCCAGAGGCATCCCAATGTGAGGGCCACAGATTCGGATGCCGGATCATGGGCACTTGTTGTTGCCGTGATCTTAGCCATGCCGACAAGGAAGCACACCGCAGGCCGCCCTGCAACTCCCTGTGGGTAGCGCTGAGGCGGAGGGGCGAAGACCGCTGAGTCAACTGCCAGCACCCCCTGACGTCGTCACAACTTCACGGCCATACAAGGCCAACACACAGCAGGGTTTTGCATGGGTCGCTGAGGCAGCCATTCCGCGCCAAGCTGTTTTGCAGACAGCGAACTGGTGTCCTCAGCATTGCGGGACCCGGTGATGCAGACCGAGAGGAATGGGGCACTGTAGCTAGAAATAATAAATCACTTGGGAAACTCGGACGAGTTTTAATGTGGCGCATCCTGACAGCCCAGTCTCATCTAACATTTCTCTACAACAGGCACGCCATGCAGCAATCACTGCTGGCTGGTGAGTTTCGATGGGTGCCTGAAGACGAATGCAAGGGATTAGGTGGAAAAATCATGGGGGGGTGTAGCAGCTGATTCTGATGTTGGGTATGTGGTGGAGGCAGAACTCACATACCCTATTAGTTTGGATGATGTGCATGCCGATTTGCCACTGTGTCCAGAGCAACTAATTCCACGAGGAGGCTCCACACCAAAACTCATGACAATACTGGGGGATAAGCGGAGATACATCATCCATTATCGTAATCTCCAGCAGTGTCTCAGCTTGGGTATGGAGCTGGTTAGAATCACCCAGGCTATCTCCTTCAAGTAGTCCCTCTGGATGAAGGAGTATATTGATTTGAATACATGACAGTGAGCTTCCGCGACATGTGACTTTGAGAAAGACTTTTATAAATTAATGAATAATTCAATTTTCGGTAAAACAATGGGTAATATGAGGGAACGACGTGAAAATTTGATTAGTACCGAATGGGATGGGCGTTATGGCGCAAGAAAATGCATCGCCAGACCAAATTTTAAGGAGGTCACCATATTCAATAAGAACTTTGTTGCTGTGGATGGCGAAGACTGCAGTAAAGTTTACGAAACCTATTTATATGGGGATGTGCATACTAGTCCTATCGAAACTCTATAGGTACTACTTTCATTATGAGTTTGCGAAAACTCATTTCGCAGGTCCTAAATTACTTTATATGGATACGGATAGCTTCATCTATTGGGTTAAGAACTGCGATCCACATGAAGTAATTAGGTGCCTCGGTAATGAATTCGACATGTCCTCATACATGGCTGATAATTCTTATGGTATTATTCCACAGAACAAGAATGTTATCGGTCTTATGAAGGACGAGTCGAATGGATTGCCGATTGTGGAGTTTGTAGGTCTACGCACAAAATTGTATGCATGTCGCACATTGAAAGGTGCCACCCAGAGCTGGCTAAGGGTGTGTGTCGTATAGCATCAAGAGCCCTCTATATTGAAGACTATTTGCATTGCCTGTGCAGTGGTGTTTGCGGTGCTGCACCGCAGCCACCGCATATGGTATGGCAGACTAGTATTCGATCGAGAGGGCACGAGGTGTACACTGTGCTGCAGTCTAAAATCGGTCTGTAGCCTCATGACGATAACAGGGTCATTTGCGATGATGGGATTGAAACTCTCCCATACTCACACCACTCAGTTGTAGCAAGAGAAGGTGTGGGGTACTCTGATTGAGTGATAGTGTGTGTGAGAGAGAGAGAGAGTTTCTGCAGAGTAGTAGTATGACCCTTTTATCATAGTGTAAGAAATTGTGTGTGTGTGTGTGTGTGTGTGTGTGTGTGTGTGTGTGTGTGTGTGTTGTGTGTGTCATTAAATATTTTTGTGTACTATGTACACGTGTATATATATACATAGAGAGAGAATGTGTGGAAAAGAAGAGGATAAGAAATAAAAAGAACAAAATTTATATTTATATTGCACACCATGTGTGTGAAAGAAAGAATAAGCATAAAAATATTAGAAAAGCAAAAGATATTACATATTGATATATTTGTTCATATGCAATGTATGTGTAGCCTGCAAATATATATATATATATATATATATATATATATATATATATACACTCCTGGAAATTGAAATAAGAACACCGTGAATTCATTGTCCCAGGAAGGGGAAACTTTATTGACACATTCCTGGGGTCAGATACATCACATGATCACACTGACAGAACCACAGGCACATAGACACAGGCAACAGAGCATGCACAATGTCGGCACTAGTACAGTGTATATCCACCTTTCGCAGCAATGCAGGCTGCTATTCTCCCATGGAGACGATCGTAGAGATGCTGGATGTAGTCCTGTGGAACGGATTGCCATGCCATTTCCACCTGGCGCCTCAGTTGGACCAGCGTTCGTGCTGGACGTGCAGACCGCATGAGACGACGCTTCATCCAGTCCCAAACATGCTCAATGGGGGACAGATCCGGAGATCTTGCTGGCCAGGGTAGTTGACTTACACCTTCTAGAGCACGTTGGGTGGCACGGGATACATGCGGACGTGCATTGTCCTGTTGGAACAGCAAGTTCCCTTGCCGGTCTAGGAATGGTAGAACGATGGGTTCGATGACGGTTTGGATGTACCGTGCACTATTCAGTGTCCCCTCGACGATCACCAGTGGTGTACGGCCAGTGTAGGAGATCGCTCCCCACACCATGATGCCGGGTGTTGGCCCTGTGTGCCTCGGTCGTATGCAGTCCTGATTGTGGCGCTCACCTGCACGGCGCCAAACACGCATACGACCATCATTGGCACCAAGGCAGATGCGACTCTCATCGCTGAAAACGACACGTCTCCATTCGTCCCTCCATTCACGCCTGTCGCGACACCACTGGAGGCGGGCTGCACGATGTTGGGGCGTGAGCGGAAGACGGCCTAACGGTGTGCGGGACCGTAGCCCAGCTTCATGGAGACGGTTGCGAATGGTCCTCGCCGATACCCCAGGAGCAACAGTGTCCCTAATTTGCTGGGAAGTGGCGGTGCGGTCCCCTACGGCACTGCGTAGGATCCTACGGTCTTGGCGTGCATCCGTGCGTCGCTGCGGTCCGGTCCCAGGTCGACGGGCACGTGCACCTTCCGCCGACCACTGGCGACAACATCGATGTACTGTGGAGACCTCACGCCCCACGTGTTGAGCAATTCGGCGGTATGTTCACCCGGCCTCCCGCATGCCCACTATACGCCCTCGCTCAAAGTCCGTCAACTGCACATACGGTTCACGTCCACGCTGTCGCGGCATGCTACCAATGTTAAAGACTGCGATGGAGCTCCGTATGCCACGGCAAACTGGCTGACACTGACGGCGGCGGTGCACAAATGCTGCGCAGCTAGCGCCATTCGACAGCCAACACCGCGGTTCCTGGTGTGTCCGCTGTGCCGTGCGTGTGATCATTGCTTGTACAGCCCTCTCGCAGTGTCCGGAGCAAGTATGGTGGGTCTGACACACCGGTGTCAATGTGTTCTTTTTTCCATTTCCAGGAGTGTATATGCACCATGCGCGTGTTGTAAATAGAATAGCTTTTAAATTTTCACCTGCCACTAGCCGTCCAAGTCAGAATAGTTTTAAGTGTATATAGCTCACAGTCCATCAGAATTGTTATTGTAAAAACCTTTGTTATTGTGAACTGTTAAAATTAGATTCTAAGTGTGCACAGTCCATCAGAATTATTGTAAAAGCTATGCTACTGGGCCTGTGGAATTTAGTTGTAATAAAGAAAATATCTCACATTAGTTTTTAGAGTAGATTTATAAAAAAAGTTTCTTACCAGTGTAGCCTGTAAGTTAAAAGTATTTCTGTATTGGAATAACAATTTGTACCTCAAGAATACTATATTGTACCTCAAAAACTACATTGTATCTCTAGAATTATATTGTACCTCAAGAACTATATTATATTTGTGTGAACTGAATAAACCAAGAAAAAAATTAGTCACCATACGTCTTTGTTGTTGTTGTTGTTGTTGTTGTGATTTTCAAAAACTCCTATCCCCTATTGCATTATTTATGTATGTGTATATAAAGACTGTGCATGTCTCAAATGACATTAGTTTTGCTGAAGATGAGTGCTATTAAGGAGGTGAAGTTTAACTTGTAAGATAACAAAATATATGGAATAGTTGCTTGGAATTACGCCTACCAGCATGAATTGGGTTATGGGAGCTTCCAAAGATAATATAGCAGACATGTCTAAAATTGTATCTCCTGTGCTTGAAGAAAACCACAGATGTAGCATGTGATTAAAAAACTGTACACTGTCAAAGTGGGAACAGGGTTTAAAAAAAAAGTTGAAAAAAACAACAACACAGAGGTTGTGAGGTAAGCATTCATTTATTTCTTATCCAATTTAAAATCAATTTTACGTTTTCATAAGCAGACACAGCAAAACTATTTTCACACATCTTCTTCTTCTTCTTCTTGAATTGATGGAGAGAAGGACACCCGTACAATTCCAGGTCTTGAATAGCAGCAAACTTAAAGATTCGACTCATCCATGAGCTCTTCTCCTTCCCCTTCACGTAGATGATGGTATCTGAGTGATTGAATAATTTAAGCGCCGTCACCATATCTTTATAGGGTATGCCTGGATCATCCCAGTGAATTCCATGGTAGAAATGTGTTAACCACTTTGCAGTCTTCCATGTCTTAGCACACTGCACATAAATGAAAGACCTTGGAGATGCAATGTTTGCTGAGAATGTCTCTATTATTCCAGCATTTTGTGTGTGCGCTACAAATGCAACAGCTTTAGCTATGAGTGTAGACAGTTCGCTACTACACAAGAACAAATTACAATGAAAATTATACTCACAAGAAGGCTGGACTTCCAGAGTCTGTTGCGGTCCAGCACCCTCCTGTCTCTCCTCACACTCCAAGACAAAATCCTGGAGTTGTACTATAACAGGAAGATGGAATTAATAAGGTAAATTCAACATATACACGAAAATTTACACTCAAAATAGAAATTATTTACTCACTTGGTAATCCTGTTTTCAGAACTCTAAGCCTCTTGACTCTACACTTTAGGGGTGTTGCTGCAGCAACCTCTCCTCATATTGTGGAGAGAAAAGAATCGTCTCTTTCTCTCTCTCTCTCCAAGTAACAAGAATGCTTTTATGATTAACTGTGTTTTCGCACATGCACGCGTGGCCCAGAGGATGACTTGGCGCTTATTTAGATAGAAATATGACGTCAGTATAACACTCGAAGAACTTTAACTGTAGACGTGATTTCACATGCCATCGGCAGCGGTGTGACCTGCCATTTTCGGCCACCCCAGACCGCCATCTTGGATTATGTCACTCGAGGGGGGACAGTGCCCTCTGGCAGCGGTACTGTGTACTAGGTCAGTCGGACTCCGGACCCCATGGTGAGAACACTTCATGGTGGTACTGCCTCAAATTGTTTAAATAAATAATTGTTTAAATAAATAAAGACATACGTCCATCCCATCCAGCTCTGACCGAGTCCTTTTCCTGCCAATTCCTAGGAAGAGGTGGTGGTTGGGTGACTTAGGTTAGTGGAGGTAGCCAAAGTGCCCTTTGCTCCCACCATTTTCTTCGGTTAGTAGAGGTAGGCATGGTGTGTTGCAAGGTCCTGATGGAATTTGAACTTCCCACCATTTCCTGTGGGAGGGGAGGGGAGGGGGGAGGGGAGGCGTTAGGTTAGTGGAGGTAGCCCAACTGACCTATCTTCCCACCAAAATTTGAACTTCCTGCCATGATGTCATTGCAATGTTGCCATATCTATCACTGACTGCCATCTTGGATCTGCCATCTTGAATAAATTTGGCAACAATGTACAGTGGTATCGCTCCTGCTTTGTCCCACTACTTACGATAAGGTAACCCAGTAATAAGTTTATTTCCAATATGTACAATTACTAATTAAGATATAAATAACTTTGAAGTGTGGTAGGTCCTTCTGGGTGCTGAGTTATATACAATGAGAGAAATGTTCTTGATAGCAGCAAATATTCATGTAGACCGATATAATCAGAGAAGTCACTCGTAAATACACTACTGGCCATTAAAATTGCTACACCAAGGAGAAATGCAGATGATAATTGGGTATTCATTGGAACTGACATGTGATTACATTTTCACGCAATTTGGGTAAATAGATCCTGAGAAATCAGTACCCAGAACAACCACCTCTGGCCGTAATAACGGCCTTGATACGCCGGGGCATTGAGTGAAACAGAGCTTGGATGGCATGTACAGGTACAGCTGCCCATGCAGCTTCAACACGGTACCACAGTTCATCAAGAGTAGTGACTGGCATATTGTAACGAGCCAGTTGCTCGTCCACCATTGACCAGACGTTTTGAATTGGTGAGAGATCTGGAGAACGTGATGGCCAGGGCAGCAGTCGAACATTTTCTGTATCCAGAAAGGCCCGTACAGGACCTGCAACATGTGGTCGTGCATTATCCTGCTGAAATGTAGGGTTTCGCAGGGATCGAATGAAGGGTAGAGCCACGGGTCGCAACACATCTGAAATGTAACGTCCACTGTTCAAAGTGCCGTCAAAGCGAACAAGAGGTGACCGAGACGTGTAACCAATGGCCCCCCATACCATCACGCCGAGTGATACGTCAGTATTGTGGTGACGAATACACGCTTCCAATGTGCGTTCACCGCGATGTCGCCTAACACGGATAGCGACCATCATGATGCTGTAAACAGAACCTGGATTCATCCAAAAAAATGACGTTTTACCATTCGCGCACCCAGGTTCGTCGTTGAGTACACCATTGCAGGCACTCCTGTCCACGATGCAGTGTCAAGGGTAACTGCAGCCATGGTCTCCGAGCTGATAGTCCATGCTGCTGCAAACGTCGTCGAACTTTTCGTGCAGATGGTTGTTGTCTTGCAAACGTCCACATCTGTTGACTCAGGGATCGAGACGTGGCTGCACGATCCGTTACAGCCATGTGGATAAGATTCCTGTCATCTCGACTGCTAGTGATACGAGGCCGTTGGGATCCAGCACGGCGTTCCGTATTACCCTCCTGAACCCACCGATTCCATATTCTGTTAACAATCATTGGATCTCGGCCAACGGGAACAGCAATGTCGCGATACGATAAACCGCAATCGCGATAGGCTACAATCCGATCTTTATCAAAGTCGGAAACGTGATGGTACGCATTTCTCCTCCTTACACGAGGCATCACAACAACGTTTCACCAGGCAACGCCGGTCTTCTGCTGTGTGTGTATGAGAAATCGGTTGGAAACTTTCACATGTCAGCACGTTGTAGGTGTCGCCACCAGCGCCAACCTTGTGTGAATGCTCTGAGAAGCTAATCATTTGCATATCACAGCATCTTCTTGCTGTCGGTTAAATTTCGCGTCTGTAGCGCGTCAGCTTCGTGGTGTAGCAATTTTAATGGCCAGTAGTGTAATAATGCTTGGTAACACTGTGCTATATTCATTTAATTTTCCTCACTAAAGTCTTTCATACTAGGTTTGATAAGTCTGTAGATTCACTGAATCTGGATGAAATCCTGAATATGACTGCTAAAACGACATGCTGGCCAATCAGGGTCGCAACCAGTTAGGTCTTGTGGATCTGAGATCCTCCAGTAGCGTGAATGCGTGGCACTCCCCATCAGAGACCACGAGCAATGGAAGAGCGAGCTCGCCCAGTGGTGTACTAACGTCAGATTCAAATGTGCCATCTCCCACATAGCTGTGACTGGCGTGCAGCGCTCTGGCTGTGATCAATACAGGTGCTGTCGACATTGAGTTCCTTCACCCCAAAATTGCAGATCGTCGTCACACAGGGAGGGTATGGTCGATGATGAGGGGGAGTTTTGTATCATGGTACTACTGGTGGGCTTGGTTGTGACACAATGGCAGATGGCGCCAACCAAGCTGCGTCCTGACATTTGTCTTGTGAACCACTAGGAACACCTGCTGAAAATAGAAATTAGGACGTCCATCCAATGTCACAGATGGGTGCAGCATTGGTGCCGCCGAGGACACAGAAGGCTGTGCAGCTGATGCAGGCCTCATGACCGTGCTTGCCATCACTAAGAAAGGCGGTGGGTGCGGCAGTGGCTGTTGAAGGTGGCAGCGGCCCCATAGGCAGGTGAGGATAAATCTCCATGGCGGAGTCATCAGCCGACTAATGCACCCAGATGTCAGGCACTGGCAAGGGCTCCTCTGGGCAGCAGGCTGGGTTGCAGAAAGTGTGTCTGAAAAACTAAAATTTACAGCAGGATCACGATAGTCATGGAAACTAAATTGGTATCGGTACCGTCGATAGGTAGCTAATGTGCCACGAATGGTATAATGAGCACAGCCAGACGTCTAAGTGACGACGTCAGATTTACAGTTCGGAGGCTTGTTATAGACATGATAGGTAACTTTGTCCTTCATGTGGAGCTTCGCTGCGAAGTTAACATTGGAAACAGAGTGGCGAGGGTACAAGAGCTGCAGCAGAGTGTGACAGCGACAACCGTGTAAGAGTTCTGCTGACAAGTGGGCAGACATGGTGTGATAGGTATTCAGAAACAACAACAAACATCTTTCTTTGAGTACAAAGCATGAAGTTTCGACATCTGACCCTTCAAAGTGCGAACGAAACATTCAGCTTTACTCTTCGATTGCGCGTACAATGAGTTCCATTTTGTTGGCAAAATTGTTGAAATTTTGAGAAAATTGTGGACCATTGTCCGAAAGAGTTGTTTGTGGCAAATTTTCTAAGCAAAAGGCAGAAGCTAGTGCTTTGATAGTGTCAGTGCTGATAGTCGAATGAACTGGAATGACAAGCAAAATCTGTATGAATATGTTACCAAGGCCCGTCAAGTCAAAGCCAACTGAAAAATTCTTGGCACGGTGCTGCCTGTTTATTAGCCCATGTGCAGCAGCGGGTGGTCATATCTTCTATCTGTTTATGAAGCCTGAGTCACGAAAAATGTCGGCGTACTAGCTAATTAGTTCTAACGATTCCCTGATGCCCTCTGTGTAATAGTTTCAACACATATTGTTGCAAAGATGTGGGAATCAGGGTCCACGTTTGTTCGTAGGAGAACGCAATAAAATTACAAGTCTCAAGAGTAAGGCGTTTGCGTTGTGCATGGTATTTGCAAACTACTACATCTGAGATTGACCTCGGATTATGAGGTCAACCCATCCAAATGTAGTGCTTGAGCAATCGTAGTGACTGGTCTAGTTCAGTAGCCTGTGCGAGCTACTGAGGATCAATAGGAAAAGCTTGCAGTGCTTGCGAATCAGAATAATGAATTTCAGGACAAGAAACTTCTCATGCAACGAAACGCGGATGATTTCCCAAGGGTAAGCAAGATATATTGTCTCTGCATTTGCGTGCTGTGCCATAGGACAATATAGAACCTCATACTGATAATTGAAAAGAAGTAGCGATCAGTGTTACAGTTTCTGTGTTGTAGAATCAGCTACAGCCTTCACCAGATAGAAAAGAGCAGTCAGTGGATTATGATCAGTCATAAGAACAAATTTTCTATTATTGCCGATATACCGTCAGCTATGCAAAGGCTTTATTTTCCAGCTAACTGTAATGACTTGGGCTTCGTTTCGGCATCTTAGAAACGAATGTTACAGGGCATTCCGTTTGCCAACCTTTTGAGCTACATCTGCCTCTATCCTATGTGATGATGTCTCAACTAAAAGCACTTTTCTGTAATGATTGCTCGAATTCTGTAGTCCATTTAAAAATAATATTTTTATGCTGGAGGTGATGCAAAGGAGCAGCCTTTTGGCCTGTGCTTGGAATGAATTCCGTGTAGTGTGTCAGTTTGCCAAGAACTGCTTGGAGTTCCGTGGTGTCAATGGGATGATTCAAATATTCAATTTCAGTATTGAGAAATGAACATTTCTGCGTTAGTTAAAACTAGGAGAAACAGATTCAATATTTCTGAGATGCTGTTACAGTGTTCTTCTGGGTATAATGATGTCATCTAAATAATTTAAACAGGATGGAATTTTGATGTCACTTGTTCAAGATAGCTTTGAAATAACGCAGGATCATAGGCACTTCAGCAGGGAAGTATTCATACAAGCCGATGTTTTTTTTAATCACAATAAATCTCTTTATTCCACAAGATTTCGGGATTGCAGCCGGATCTCATCGACTTCTTTCCACGATATTTCGGCTGACAACCTTACAGCCATCTTCAGGCGAGTGTTTGACACTGGAGATTGCTAGTGGAAGTCGCTCTATTTATACGTAAAAGTGGCGCAGGCGCGCATGCACAAGTTACCGTAGCATGCGTGCCACCTGTCGATTCCAAGGCCGAGGGCCTGCGCCACTTTTACGGATAAATAGAGCGACTTCCACTAGCAATCTTGCAATATGCGGATGACACCGCATTCCTCGCCCTCGCTCCTACCCTCCAACGGTCCCAACGCCTTCTCCAGAATCACCTTGACCTTTTTGCTGCATGGTGTAACCAGTGGCTCCTGAAACTCAACCCTTCCAAGGCCCAGGCAATCATCGTAGGTCGTACCACTCGCTCCTTCCGGCTCCTGGATTTCTCCCTTACTGTCTGCGCCCGTCCTGTCCGCCTCACTCCCACCCTCACCTACCTTGGCCTCACCATTGACAGTCACCTCACCTGGATCCCTCATCTCCGCTCCATCCAATCCAAAGCCCACAACCGTCTCCGACTCCTCAAACTCCTCTCCGGCCGGACATGGGGGTTGCACCCCTCTACCATCCTCCACACCTACAAATCCTTAATCCGTCCCATCCTCTGTTATGCCAGTCCTGCCTGGATATCTGCCCCCCCCCCCCAAATTCTGTAAGTCCCTCCAGATCCTTGAGCGTCATGCACTCCGCCTCGCCTTCCGTATACGCCTCCCGTCCCCCACGTGGATCCTCTATGATCTCATTCCTTTCCCCCATCTGCTCCTATTCCTCGAACATATCCGCATCCTCTACACCTCCCGCCGTCTTGAACCCCCTCACCCCCTGGTTGCTCCTCTCCTCTCCGATCCCCGCCCCCTGCCCCGTTTTCACCGTTGTGTCTCCCCTACCCTCCATCTCTACACCCTACATCTCCTTTCCCAAGGTGGCTTCCATCAACTCCCCCTCCCGGATGATGCCCTCTCTCCCTCCATTTATCCCTCCTATCAACTCTGATCCTCACTCCCCCTCCTTTCCTCTGTCCTTTTCCCGGGCTCCCTCTCCCCCCCTTCCATTCTCTTTCTTCCCCACCACCCCTCTCTTTGCCCCCTTCTCTCCCCCGCATCCTTTTACATTTCCCTCCTCTGCCTCCTCTCATTCCCTCTCGCGTCTGCCCTTCTCCCCCTTTATTAGTCCTCTCCCTCCTTGGTTCCCCCCCCCCCTTTTCGTTTTTTTCCTCTCCTCCCTCCTTGTTTTTCCCCCTCCTGCAGGTCCCCCCCCCCCATCTGCATTTGGCTCGGGAGTGTCGTCTTTGTGCTGCCACTTTCGTGCAGTGTTCTACAGTGAGTGTTCTACAGTGCGTGTTTTACAGTGAGTGTTCCGTGTTGTGTTTTTTGTGACTTGTTGCGAACGGCCATCATACTGTCGCTGGGTGTGCCTTTTATCTCTTGCGAACAGAAACCAGACTGTCGCCATGTTTTTTAATTGTGTGTCTACTATGTTACTTGTCTGATTCCTGTGTCTTTTATCTACATTTTGACAAACCCTTTTGCTTTCTGTTTTAACTTTCCTCAATTTTACGCCATTTTACACTTTAAATCACCATTTTATCGCCTGTTTTTCCTTGTTTCTTTCTTCTTCCTTTATTTATAAAAAGTCTGTAGGCTGTAGAGCAGCGTAGTAAGCTGCTGCCAGCCCGCCCCCTTCGGGGGGAATTGAAAATCAATAAAGAGAAAAAAACTAGCAATCTCCAGTGTCAAACACTCGCTTGAAGATGGCTGTAAGGTTGTCAGCCGAAATATCGTGGAAAGAAGTCGATGAGATCCGGCTGCAATCCCGAAATCTTGTGGAATATTCGATACGCCGGGAAAATTTCAAGAGTCATAAATCTCTTTGTTTCCTCACCCAGGGGAAGCTGAAGATAAGCATAGGCTAAATCAGTGTTTGAAAAAGAGTCTCCACCTACTAAGCAATCCATGAGCTCGTGCGTATGTGGAAATGGGAGGGAAATCACTGTACGAGCGTTAATTGTAGTTCTAAAATCGGCACGAAGTCTAACGTTCCCGTTCACTTGCAGTGTGACCACGAGGGCTGGGCACAGTAAAATACAGGTTTTGCATTGTTATTGAGTGCAATATTACACAACTGATGAGTACTGCCATTGGAAAGTTGCCTATTAATAGCATGCACATTGTCCTGGATATCTAAACCAAATAAATCAAAAGCATCCATGCCAAAAACATTGGGACTAGAACGTTACTGAACTACTGTGAATGGCACTGATATAGCCACATTTTTACATTTTGTTTGCAAAGTACACGTTCCAAGAAGAGAGATACTTCTACCATTGGAGGCCGTTAGGTTGAAGGCGTGATTTTTGTAGCTGATGGTGTCCCAGTTGCTCACAAGTACTTTGATTAATCACTGTGAGTGAAGCACTATTATCTAATCGAAATGGTACAGATTGATTGCGAATCTGTGGAGATATGAACAGTTAGCGTTTTGTCCTCTGAATGCGCTATCTGTTTCGACTTTTGGAAGACTGTCTTGGATGAACTGTGATTGACAAAGCGATTAGCTGTACGTTTATTAGGGAAGAGCTGGTCAGAACGAGGTACGTTTTGCACTATGTAGTCCGCTGGGCGATTTCGCCCATGATTCCTGTGTGGATTACCAGGACGAATGAATACAGATTCAGAATGAGAGATCGTACTTATTTCCACTTTCTCAAGTCGAGATTTATGTGGAACAGAATTTACTTTGCAAGCGCAGTTGGTGTGTGTGTTCTCGGTTATGGCAGTGTTGACATTTCGCGTGGTGGAGAAAGCAGTTATTGAGGTCTTGCATTATATAACATTTCAGACGAGACGCCAGAAGGTTTAAACTAAACACGTACATTAAAGTCAATGGGGGAAACTGGAAACATGCTGCATTTGAATGGCAGTGCAGTCGCAATGCATACGACTTGGTTTTATATTTCGCATCTTTCAACAACACAGATCAAAAACAAAACTAATTTTCGGTATTATTTAATTATCTTAGGCCCTCTGAATTCATAATGTAATTTTTTCTGGTACAGACTGTAGGCATACGGACAGACGCAGAAATTTCACAGATTTTAGCACTCAGGTTGCCATGTAATCGTGACTTATTCAGTTTCATAATCGAAAAAAGTCTTTCTCACAGATACGTTGATCGAAATCTTGTTACGGAGACGTGGAAACTCTACCCGAGGAAAGCTATGTAGACGTCGTAGACAGTTTTAACGGTTCAGGTATTTGTCTTTAAAACAGGAATTACCTTGCAGATCAAACAGTTATATCTGCACGTGTTGAATTGGATTGAATCGTACAGTGGCGCTGTCAACTTCTTAACGACAAACGGTCCCGAAAACTGCTTGAAAACAGCTGTAAGATAGTATCCTCAAAACCTTTAGGAAACTGTCATTATAATTCTTTCAAGGCCACAGTCAGTTCAGACCTCGCGTTTTTCTTAACGCCAGTGAGCTTAGAGAGCTACCTGTCTTTTTGAGAATATGTCCCTTCTACAACATGATTTTCTTTTTAGTTGCATCCCCATCACATCAGAAAGAAGTTACCCTGAGTACACTTAAAACCTGAAGTCTGCAATGCATTTAGGATATTCTAATTTTCGTTCCTGCACCCCCTTTTTGCTTCATAAATTCAACAATAGCAAGTTTTAAATCGAAAAATCGGTCCAAGCATACCCCTTGGCTTAACCAACGTACTCTGCAGTATATGAAGTCTCCATACTCCTCATTCAGTTCCATTGAAAATTATTGAAAGCGACAACGGAATAACGCGTGCGACTTCAGAAATTTTACTATTTGTACCAACAGTTGCTTCGCGTTCTCCATGCCTGCAAATTCAGTAGAAAGGGCTTCTCAGTGTACAGAACAATGAATTCCACCTGTTGATAGTTGTAATGTTTTGCTCTTTCATTGTCGATTAAATCTTTAAATTCTTCCTGCAAGGTACTGTAATGTCATTTCGTAGCAAATATACAGTACCTGTCACTTATGCGAATTGCGAATTTTCATCCCTTTCTTCTGTCGTTTTCATTCATTCATTTTAAAGGACTGTGATCATTCGCCGCTACACTGCATCTTTTTTTACAAACAGCCACTGGACGTCCTTCATATCATGAACAAATCGCTGACATCACGATTCTGCAGAACTCAGAGAGTTGTACCGACCGAAAAATGCTAAATGAGATGTCGCTTTGTTCCAGTTGCGGCTGAGAAGAACCAAGCAAATCCGAGTGACAGGCAGTAACTTGACCTGCACGCAGCCCACACATGCTGCAAGTGTGAAGTTAGGCACGCCGGAGCCGTTCCTTATTCTCTTATCAGCAAGATTTCGGATGCACTCTGAAGCATTTTGTCTTGAAATGAGGCCCCACAAGAACCATTAAATTTACAATTCCAATCATGCCCTCGAGTTTAGTGCCGCGCGGAGCGGCTGCGCAGTTTGAGGCGCCATGTCACGGATTGCGCGGCCCCTACCGCCGGAGATTCGAGCCCTCCCTCGGGCATGGGTGTGTGTGTGTGTGTGTGTGTGTTGTTCTTAGCATAAGTTAGTTTAAGTAGTGTATAAGTCTAGAGACCGATGTCATCAGCAGTTTGATCCCTTAGGAATTCACATACATTTGAACATTTGTGTTCAGTGATTCATTCCTTCTAAAATTAATTATGATGATGATGATGCACACGAAAAAGTTTGAAATGGACAGCGGCTACATGAATATCAGCTTCGAAGAAGACATCCAGTTTCCGAGCAATTTATCCATAGCATAGGGTGTGGGACTCTTACTGAGAAAACAATTTCCTACATAACCTAAAAATATGCACTCCTACCAAAGAAACAAGAAAAGTGCTTCGTGATTAAGCTGATATGCTGTATGCAGCGAAATGTTCCTCGAGCTGCAAGCGGTATTCTGTTAACACCTCTTGTTTCGCATCAAAAGAGCGGAAGGGAGGAAGTGGCACCTGGCCACTGGCCATCTGTGCTTCAGTCGTTGTTAGCTGGGTGTGTATTCATGCCTCCCCTCCCCCTCCCAGCCCCTCTTCCACAAGTGATGGAAGATTTAAATCTGCAATCTCTTGCTTAACAGTGAATGGCACTTGTCGTGATGGGTGCAGTTGATGAAGGTACTGCAGGGATGATACAAAATACGAGGGTGGTTTGAAAAGTTCTCGGAACGGAATATAAAGAAAGTACTTACATCACTGAAACCTTTTTTTTTATTTTTCAATGTAGTCTTCTTGTAGATTAATGCACTTGGTCCAACGATGTTCCAGTGCCTTGATCCCATCTCGAAAATGAGTTTTCTCCAGGACTGCAAAATAGTTGTCAACTCCTGCTATCAATTCTTCGTTTGAAGTGAATCTTCCTCCACCAAAAAAAATTTTCAGTGTTGGAAAGAGATGGAAGTCTGACAGAGCCATATCAGGTGAAAAAGGCGGATGTGGTGACAGTTCATACGTTAGTTAGTGTAATTTTGCCGTGGTGACGGCACATGTGGGCGAGCGCGCATTGTCTTGATGGAATATGACTTTCTTCCTTGCTAAACATGGCTTTTTTGCGTATGTTTTGTTGCATTTTGTCCAGGAGGTTAGCATAGTATTCTCCAGTAATTCTTTGACCAGTGGGGAGATAATCTACAAACAGAATCCCCTTCACATCCCAGAACACTGATACCATGGCATTTCCCGCCGAAGGAATTGTCTTTGCTTTCTGTGGTGGTGGAGAATCAGCATGTTTTGCCTCGGGGTAGCCATGTGGTCCAGGGCGTCTTGCCACGGTTCACGCGGCTCCCCCCCTGTCGGACTTTCCAGTCCTCCCTCGGGCATGGGTCTGTGTGTGTGTGTGTGTGTGTGTGTATGTCGTCTATAGCGTAAGAGAGGTTAAGTTAGATTAAGTAGTGTGTAAGCCTAGGGACCGATGACCTCAGCAGTTTGGTCCCATGGTAACTTACCACAAATTTCCAAAATCAGCATGTTTCCACTGCTCTGACTGTTGTTTTATCTCTGTGGTATCGTAGTGTACCCAAGTTTCATCTGCATTCACAAACCGGCGCAAAAAATCTTGTTCATTTCTCCTAAAATGGGCCAAACATTGCTCCAATATGTCCATTCTCATGCGTTTTTGATCCATTGTCAAGATTCGCAGCAACCATCTCGCAGATAATTTTTTCGTTTCTAATTCTTCAGTTAAAATGTGATATACCCTTCCAGATGACATCTCGCAAGCACGAGCAATTTCACGCACTTTCAATTGGCGATCCTCTATGGCCATTTTGTGCACTTTTGCAATGATTTCTGGAGTAGTGACACATCTTGGCCGACCACGGCGCGGAGCAACATCTAAGCTCTCCTGACGAATTTTAAATTCATTTGTCCACTTGGCAACAGTTGAATATAAAGGAGCAGAGTCCCTCAGTGTATTCTGGCAATTGGCATGAATGTCCTTTGCTTTCATACTTTCCTTTATGGAGTACTTAATCACTGCTCGAATCTCGATTTTTCCCATCTTCGCAAACCACTGCATGGGAGCAACAACAAAGCCATGTCACCGCCAAAGCTCTCTTCCAAGAGCACTGACATCGCACGTGTTTACAGGCAACAGTCCAATGAATATCACGTGAACAACTAGTTGCGCTAGCGCTGACCTCCCGTGGTGATTCCGAGAACTTTTCAAATCACCCTCGTAGTTTCACAACATCAGCCCAACTTGAACATCATCAGCATGACAGGAGATATAGATTATTATGCTGTGTCTGACATAAGTTGTAAACCATTTTGACAACATTTCAGTTACAGTCATTCGCCCATAATCAGTGCCACGAGTATATTACAGTTAACTGAAGATCAACAGTTCAAGATGAACCCAGAGCCTGAGTAATGACATCCAGTAATGTATTCTTTTATTTGTCTATATATATTTGCTACATTCAGTACTAATAGTTAGTGTCCCACTATTGTTCAAACAATATGGGAATTATATTAGAATGTTAGAAATAGTCACAATAGAGCTGCAGTAGACCATTACAAACAGGACTATAAGAACTAAAAAAAGTTATTAGGAAGGCAAAAAGCATGTGGTAAGCAAATAGAACAGCTAATTCTCAGGATAAAATTAAAACCATACGTTCAGTCGTGAAGGAAGTGCCTGATGAACACACAAGGTCGAGGATATAAAGTTTACAAATAATGAAAATGTTTGTGTTACTGATACGTCAGATACAGGCACAGAATTTAAAATAACTTTCTGAATATCGCAGGTGAATTAAATAAAACCTTAGTTCCTACAGGAAATCATATAACTCTTTTAGAAAATGACTTTCCAAGACTGCTTTCTGAGATAAACTACCACAGTACTGTCAAGAGGGACACTGAGTCAATAACTAAATTGCTGATGACTAAAGACTCATGGGTATGATGGAGTATCTTGTAGGATACTTAAGTTCTGTGCTACTTATGTTAGCACAGTATTTAGCCACATTTGTAATTCTTCCTTCAGCGATGGCCAGCTTCCCAAATGATTAAATTACTTAATAGTTAAACTACGTTATAAAAAAGGAGGAATTAAGGGTAACCGATCATTTCATTTCATGTAATTCCTGTCAAATATACTGTTTTGTTTTAGAAGTTATTTAACAACTATAAATTCATTATTCTCTTTTACCTGTGATGCTCTGGATAGATTAAAAAAAGTTGCGAACTCTAGGCGTCTTCTTTGATTTACCTAAATCATTTCGTTGTGTTGATCACAGAATATTATTGCAGAAGTCTGTGCATTACGGAATAAGTGGAGCAGCTCACAATTTACTTCTGTCATACTTTAAGAACAGACAGCAAAAGGACATTGTCCACAATAATGGAATGGCTATGAGATGGCATCTGATTGGGGCATAGTTAAATGGACCATGCCTCAGGGGTCAGTGCTGGGACTGCTACTGTTATATACAGGGTGGTCCATCTGAAGTTTCAGATGAGATTATCTCGAAAACTATACATCAGGTAAAAAGAGCGGGTAAGACAAGTTTGTAAGCTCAAAGGGGGACATCAAATGATACTACATGTGACCTCCAGCCTCCACCCGCCTTGGGTGGGGCGGGGGGCAACTTTTAAATTCTAAATGGAAACACCCATTTTTATTGCAGATTGGGATTCTCCATAAAAATTAATCAAGTTTTGTCTGAAACATTTTTTTAAACCATTATCAGATGGTGCTGAAATTGAGAAAAATTAAAATTGAGGAAGAACTCCAATTTATTTAGAATGATCCGAAAAAGACGCATCAAATCGATAAAAAATGAGCACCAATTCTTTCGTTAGGCCAAATTAAGCTATTTTTGTACAAAATGTACTGTATCCTACTCTTAGCGTTACCCAGGAACAATGACATGGATGTAGTAGAATGAGGTTCCCATGGAGTGCTTCATTAGTGTGTCTCCCATTGCCTCTCACATGTTGGGGTGCTGGGGTGCTTCATTAGTGTGAGTCCCCTTGCCTCTCACATGTTGGAGTGCTTCATTACTGTGAGTCCCCTTGCCTCTCGCAATTTGGGGTGCTTAATTAACGATATTATCCACAAAGAAATTGTTCAAAATTATCCCCATTTGCTTCAATGCATAAAGTCAATCGTCTGCGAAAGTTGTCCACAGTTCTGAGCAGCACATCCCATGGTATGGCTGCACACGCAATTCGAATGCATTGTTCCATATCGTTTCGGGCTGTGGGTTGTCTGTCATAAAAAATATTTTTTAAATAACCCCACAAGAAAAAAATCAGGAGATGTTAGGTCTGGAGGCCACTGAATTGGTCCGCCGCGTCCTATCTACCGACCAGGGTACCGTAAATTTAAAACGTTCCGCACACTTTTCGCATAATGGGGAGCTGCTCCGTCCAATTGGAACCACATTCGTTGCCTAGTTTCTAAATCAACATCTTCCATTAGCTCCAACAAATCATCACGGAGAAGTTGTAAATAAGATTCCCTAGTAACATTTCGGTCAAAACAATACGGTCCTCTCAAGTAAGCGTTTAAAATTCCACACCAGACCATTAACGACCATTTGTGTTGATTGTCAACGGGTCTGTGCCAGTGTGAACTGACGGGGGACCAATAATGACAATCATGACGATTTAATTCGCCCTTGTTTTTGAATGTGGCTTCATCAGTGAACATAACGTATCTAAAAAAATCATTGTCATCTCTTATCATTTCCAAGGCCCATTGGCAGAAATGCACTCGTATTTGTATATCTCGGCGTTAATGCCTGTGTCAGTGTGATATGATATGCGTGACATTGATGTGCCTTCAAAATACTGAAAACAGCTGATTTCGATATTCCAGTTTGTCTCTGAATCACACGACAACCCATACTGGATACAGACCTATATAATGTGGTTTACAAAGGAGCCTTGACATAGTTCATGCATAGCATAATAGGAGAGCATGTACTGAGGTATTTGTGAATGAAAATGCGCCGGTATGCATGGTGGGCTGCTGTGGATGGACAGAAACTGGAAATTCAGTTCTTTATTTGCTGTACTAAGAGCGAGGATCGCAAGGTGGGTAGCCCGGTTGTTGACTGAAGAATTTTGACGGAAGCCTGATGGTCTTACCGTACATATATTCTGCCACTGATGTGCCAAGATCTGGTTTGAGTGCTGCGCACAAACCAAGCAGTAAGGCACATCATGGCCCACATGGAAGTTTGGTGCCAACGTTCCACCATTCCATTACTGGATGGGTGGTAACTGATCATGAAATGAAGTATGAAACCACATTAATCCGCTGTTTCGCATAACAAGGTGGACTCATATTAGTGACTCTGGCCAACTGTTACATCCTTCGAGCAGCCAAAACACAAAATCCATGTGGTTATAAATGTTTGTGCGACTGTTTCTGCTTAAATGTCCATTATGCCTACTACTTCCACCAACTAGTTGTTGGAGAAATAAACTTGAAGTCGTGCATAGGAAGTTGGTCCTGACAGCACAGCAGCGATGGGTGCCAGTATGACTCCAACATGGGCCAGATGATGCCTGTTGAGATTCGCCATACTCGAAACACAGTGTAACTGTTGGAAGTTCTCCAGGAGAGGCACAGCCTGAATCAAGTCAGCTTATGTTTGTAAAGACCAAATGGCAGAGGAGATCACCTGATATCTAAAAAGTCTACTTCTTTCTGTCTAAGTGCACATTTGTCCTTGTTGATTTACTATCTTTAATGGGAAAGTCTACCAAAAATAATCTGCAGATGTTTGTCATGTTTTGCAGCAGAGTTGGAGAAAACCAAACATATCATTCAGATATGCGAAGCAGATGGGAAGGCTCCAAAGCACTTGGCCAAGGAAATGCTGCCATGTTTAATCTGTGTTATTCAGGCTAAACGGCGTCCCAATATATTCGAGGAGGCCTAAAGGTGTGATCACTGCCATCTTCTGTATATCTGTCAGTGCCACTGGTATCGGGTGGTACGCTTGTTCTAAATCGATAACACTTAACGGCTGAGCGCCTGGTGACACAGCTGTAAAGTCCTGGAGGTGTGGAACAGGATAGCAGTTGCGAGTCATCCTTCGATAGTCCCCACGACAGGATCCGTCTTTTGCCTTTACTAAATGAACACCCATTCAAGATGGCGCCGATAGGAAAGTGTAGTGACGCTTCTCTCTCGTTGAAAAGGCAAAAAATGAACAGTTCTTCGTGTAGAGAATGTAAAAAGCGTGTGATGAAGGGTATTCTGTGTATCAAATGCAACTTCTGGTTACACGAAAAGTGCGCGAATGTAAATCTAAAGTTCGTCAGCGATGATTTTCCGTGGACATGTCACGGTTGTTTACGTGACGAAACGGCCCATCTTGTAAGTGCAGTTGATACAAAAAACGAAATTATAAAGTTACTACGAAGTGACATTGAGGCATTAAAAACCGAACTTTCAACCATCAAGAAAGAAAACGATACATTAATACAAGAAAAGAAGTCCTGTGTGTGTAAAAGCCATCAAACGGAAAAGCAAGAAGATCGCGAAAATACGAATGACCGATCGTACTTTAAAAACAACATTTCAAGTGTTCCCGTTGATGTCTCGGTAAACTCAGTAAGCCAAAAACCGGAAGATAAATGTAAATGGAAGGTGGTGACATACAGCAAAAGGAAAAACAAAGCGCCAGATACGCAACAAAAGGAAAATGACTTTTTAATAATTGGCGATTCGCTGCTGAAGAATATCGCTGTCCCCAATTGCAAGATCGACGTACGACCTGGTATTAGAACGCATCAACTCGGTAAACATTTTAAAAATATGGTAAATGCAAGACAAGATACTACAGAACCAGATTCTGAAACCAGACATAACTATGATGGGGTGTTTATACATGTTGGGACGAATTCGTTAAGGAGCAGCAGTGAGGAAGAAATGACAAGTGAAACAAGAAACATGATTCGTTCTGCAAGAAATATGTATGCAGGATCTCGTCTGATACTTGGCGGAATCATAAACAGAAGGTCGGTGAGTGAAAAATATATCGCCAAAATAAACTGTGCTCTTAAAGAACAATGTGATCGTCTTGGGGCAATTTTTATACACCCAAACAAATTCCTATGTGAAAACTCACTAGCGAAGGATGGCTTGCATTTAAATAGACTGGGGTCTGTAACGTTCAGCAGAATGTTTGCAGATGTCTGCAAAATCATTAGATGCAAGGGAAACTAATATGGCCTGAAGGGGATGAAAAATCATACACTCCAGCTGGAAAAGAAAAATATAAGCACCATACAAAAAAAGACGATACTAAAGAATTTGCCCCAGAATTCAGCTCACAACATGTAAACCAACAAAAGAAAAATTACATAAAAGTACTTCATCAAAATATTCAATACTTTGGTAACAAAAAATTAGAAGCAGAAGTACTCCTGAGTGAAGTAAGACCAGACATATTATGCATAAGTGAACATGGACTAACTGAAAGTAAAATACATAATGTGGCAATAAAGGACTACAAACTAGCTAGTTACTTCTGCAGATCTAAATATAAGGGTGGTGGCGTTTGTATATATATTAAAACAGGTACTCTATCAAAGAATGTAAACAGTGAAGCTGCTAAATTTCCCATAGCTAGAGAAAAAGACTTTGAAGCTACTGGTATAGTGGCAGAGGATTTTAGAGTGTTTTGTGTGTACAGGTCACCATGTGGCAATATTAGCATCTTTCTAAAAAAAGTTGCTAGCTTATTGAGAATGAATATGAAGAGAAATCTTATTATATGTGGAGACTTCAACATTGACATGGGAAAAGACACAAAAATAAGACAGGATTTTGAAGAATTGTTAATACAGCATAACATGAAAGTGACAATAACTGCACCAACAAGAGTGACTTCACAAAGTGAGACAATTATTGACAACATAATTACTAATATGTGTAACTATGAGTCACATGTAGTCCAGACAGAAATATCTGATCATCATGGACAACTAATCAGCTTTTGCAGAAGTAATGACACAGTATCAGAACCAAAACAAACAACCAAAGAAATTAGGATCATCAGTGAACAAAATATCAACATCTTTAGAACAATGTAGAACAATGTTAAGTAAGGAAACCTGGAATGAAACCCTACAGGCCCAGAGTGTAAATGAAAAATATGATGCATTTATTTCAACAATTAAGTACCATTTTAATGTAGCATTTCCCAAAGTAAAGAGACAAGAAAGGCATCAAGATCAAGCACAGTGGATTACGAGTGAAATACTAGAACAGCGAAGGAAGCTTCAGGACGTGAGACGGATGGGCGAAGCTGAAAACTATAAAATGTTAAAAAAGAAGTATAGAAAAACAATAAGAGAAGCGAAAGCAAGAGCAATTGACACCACTATAGTGAACTCAAAAAACAAGGCAAAGGCAGCTTGGAATGCAATCAATGCTGAAAGAAAGGAAAAAGATGGGTCAAACAAAGAAGAAGGTATTAGGTCAATTAAAGTAGACAACACAGTGGTCACAGATGGTATGGAAATAGCAAACATACTGAATAATAACTATATCAGTGTAGTAGAAAACCTAAAATTGGAAAGAAATAGTCAAAAACAGAAGGGTATTAAGGTACCAAAAAGATCATGCAGTACTATGTTCTTAAGACCAGTCACGGAAGATGAATTGCGGAAAACTATACAGAAACTGAAGTCCAAGAAATCAGCTGGTGATGATGAAATATCAAATCATGTAATAAAGCTGGTATGTGAGGAGATAATAACACCACTGCTGAACATAGCAAACTGTTCTTTCAAAGATGCAATTTTTCCAGAAAAACTGAAGATAACGAAGGTAGTGCCAGTGTACAAGAAAGGGTGTAAGGATGATCCCAACAACTACAGACCAGTTTCACTGATATCAGGTTTCTCAAAAATCCTAGAAATGCTTATGTATACCAGATTAGTTAACTATTTGGACAAACATAACATTCTCATGACCTCACAACATGGTTTCAGAAAGGGTAAATCTACAGAATCAGCAATTGTCAGTCTAACAGAATACATTTTACAGTCCTTAGACGAGAAAAAGGTTGTCTCTGCAATGTTTCTGGATCTTTCGAAGGCTTTTGACACCATTGACCATGAAATGCTGATACAAAAATTAAGCAACTATTGCATTCGGGGGCAACCAGGTGAATGGATAAAATCATACTTGTGCAACCGCAAGCAGTATGTATCATTAGGAAACTCGTACCAATCAGAAACCAAATCCATCAAATATGGAGTGCCGCAGGGTTCGGTAATGGGGCCATTGTTATTTAATGTATTTGTTAATGATATAGGTGTTGAGGAGGAAGAAAAGAAAATATTGTATGCTGATGACAGGACAATACTAAATAGTGACCAAAATATGGAACAGCTTCAGAGAAGAGCATACATATCTGCAAATGTCACAGCTCAATGGCTGTTGGAAAATGAACTGGTTATAAATCTAAAAAAGACTATGTATGCAGTGTTTAAAAACAAGGAAAAGGCTGTAGACATGGATTTAGAGGTTGATGGAACAAGGCTGGAAGAAGTAGAATCTGCTAGATTCTTAGGTATTCTTGTGGATAATGAACTGAAATGAAAAAAACATATTAATAATGTCTGTAAGAAACTGAGCTCTGTCATATTCTTAATGATGCAACTATCACAGTATTCAGACAAGAACCTTCTGTGTACAGTGTATCATGGACTTTTCGAACCATACGTACAGTATGGAGTGACTGTGTGGGGCAACTCAAACAAACAAGAGACAAAACGAGTGTTCACATTACAAAAAAAAAAGCAATTAGGACCATTTTAAGAAGAAAGACCTCTGAAACATGCAGAAACTGTTTCAAGAATTTAGGTATCTTAACTTTTTCATCATTGTATATATACAAAACAATAATGTACATCACAAAAGGTAGTGAGAACTGGATTACAAATGCTAGTGTACACACCCACAATACAAGAAAGAAGAATGAAGTACGGAGCATACCCCACCGACTGGCAATGCTAGAAAAAGGACCCCAGTACTCTGGTATAAGACTACTAAGAAGTCTGCCCAAAACCCTGCACAATGACTTTGCAAAGAAACTTAAAGACTATCTCATTGAAAAAGAGTTTTACAGTGTTGCAGAATACTTATGCCATTAAATTTGTATATATTGTTCACAGATGTGAAAATTACCGAACTATCAGTTTAATAAGTCACAGCTGCAAAATACTAACGCGAGTTCTTTACAGACGAATGGAAAAACTGGTAGAAGCGGACCTCGGGGAAGATCAGTTTGGATTCCGTAGAAATGTTGGAACACGTGAGGCAATACTAACCTTACGACTTATCTTAGAAGAAAGATTAAGAAAAGGCAAACCTACGTTTCTAGCATTTGTAGACTTAGAGAAAGCTTTTGACAACGTTAACTGGAATACTCTCTTTCAAATTCTGAAGATGGCAGGGGTAAAATACAGGGAGCGAAAGGCTATTTACAATTTGTACAGAAACCAGATGGCAGTTATAAGAGTCGAGGGGCATGAAAGGGAAGCAGTGGTTGGGAAAGGAGTGAGACAGGGTTGTAGCCTCTCCCCGATGTTATTCAATCTGTATATTGAGCAAGCAGTAAAGGAAACGAAAGAAAAATTCGGAGTAGGTATTAAAATTCATGGAGAAGAAGTAAAAACTTTGAGGTTCGCCGATGACATTGTAATTCTGTCAGAGACAGCAAAGGACTTGGAAGAGCAGTTGAACGGATTGGACAGTGTCTTGAAAGGAGGATATAAGATGAACATCAACAAAAGCAAAACGAGGATAATGGAATGTAGTCAAATAAAATCGGGTGATGCTGAGGGGATTAGATTAGGAAATGAGACACTTAAAGTAGTAAAGGAGTTTTGCTATTTAGGGAGTAAAATAACTGATGATGGTCGAAGTAGAGAGGATATAAAATGTAGACTGGCAATGGCAAGGAAATCGTTTCTGAAGAAGAGAAATTTGTTAACATCGAGTATAGATTTAAGTGTCAGGAAGTCGTTTCTGAAAGTATTTGTATGGAGTGTAGCCATGTATGGAAGTGAAACATGGACGATAACCAGTTTGGACAAGAAGAGAATAGAAGCTTTCGAAATGTGGTGCTACAGAAGAATGCTGAAGATTAGATGGGTAGATCACATAACTAATGAGGAGGTACTGAATAGGATTGGGGAGAAGAGGAGTTTGTGGCACAACTTGACCAGAAGAAGGGATCGATTGGTAGGACATGTTTTGAGGCATCAAGGGATCACAAATTTAGCATTGGAGGGCAGCGTGGAGGGTAAAAATCGTAGAGGGAGACCAAGAGATCAATACACTAAGCAGATTCAGAAGGATGTAGGTTGCAGTAGGTACTGGGAGATGAAGAAGCTTGCACAGGATAGAGTAGCATGGAGAGCTGCATCAAACCAGTCTCAGGACTGAAGACCACAACAACAACATATTGTTACTCATTATCAGTGATGTAAAAATGTAAGCTAAAGGTGTAGGAAAATAAGGGATAAAGAATTTTAATACTTTGACATGTCCTATATTACACGTACATTTACTGTACACAATGTAATCTTACAGGATCAAATAAAATTCAATTCAATTCAAATTCCCGGCAGCCGATAAGTCTTCAAATTCTTTCCTCACAATGGCTTACTTCTCGGGTGCCAACCAGTAAGTTTCTGAAGCAAATGGCGGTCTTGGCCTAATAGAAATGTGATGGCCAGCATTGTGCATTATTCTGGGAAGTGGTGCAGGCCATTGTTCTACACCTTCCAAGTTTGCCTGGAGAGTGATGTCGTCCAGTAAAATACATAATTTGACCTCTTGAGGGTGGTGGTAATTCAAGCATATAACACATCATTATCTGCAATAAAGCGTATTTTCTCTTTCTCCAAGGTTGTCAGTTTTCTAAGTAGTTCAGTAATAAACCAACTTTTAATAACAACTCTTTGTCTTCAAATATGCCTGCTTGTGAGATGTCTGCTTGTGTCTGTATATGTGTGGATGGATATGTGTGTGTGTGCGAGTGTATACCCGTCCTTTTTACCCCCTAAGGTAAGTCTTTCCGCTCCCGGGATTGGAATGACTCCTTACCCTCTCCCTTAAAACCCACATCCTTTCGTCTTTCCCTCTCCTTCCCTCTTTCCTGATGAGGCAACAGTTTGTTGCGAAAGCTTGAATTTTGTGTGTGTGTTTGTGTTTGTTTGTGTGTCTATCGACCTGCCAGCGCTTTCGTTCGGTAAGTCACATCATCTTTGTTTTTAGATATATTTTAATAACAACAAATTTATACTGATAGTTGAACAGACAGGTATCCCTTCGGGTGCTGCTGAGCACAAAACTGCTGCGTTTTATCAGTTCAAGAGTGTCACGTGTGAGCTTGTCCAGTTAGCAATGATTGCAGCTGTACTCGAGGTGGTGCTAACTTGGTGCCAGGCTAGGAGATGAGGCAGTGATGACAAAGGAAGCCTGCAGCCCAGCTCAGGAGGTCCGTGCAGTGTGTCAGTGATGAGTGCCTTGTAGATGATCGGCGAAACTAGGAGTGCCTCCTCCAGACAGTGAGCACTTGTTGACTACGTTAGAGGCAAGAGCTAGTGTGGGGCTCTCAACTGGGCTCCGTTTAACGGATTTGCAACTGTCGTCAGTGGTCGACAGAGCATCTCGGAAAGAGCTGGATGTGGCAGCTGCGGTGTATGTTGGTGAATTTGGCCTGGTGAAACTGATGTTATTTTGAGTGGCCGAACAGTACAACCGACGGAGCTCACAGACCGTTCGTCAACTAATTGTGTTTGGTGAATGATTCTGATACATTGTTGATGAAGTTTGATGGTAAAAATTTATCATCACCTCAGTGTATCAAATGGTGAGCATCATATCCACTTGTAAAGATATTTAAATTGGATTTGAACTTGTGCCTTACTAGTCTGGCTGAAACTGTGGTAGACAACTGTACCTTTAGGTTTTCTAGATTTTGAGGGCTGCAGGCACACACTTATTTGATAAACTTGTCTAGATATTAATCTACTTGTTCAGGTGTTCGGGTGGTGGTTCACTTCCTTGGTTAATGGCAAATTTTTCAGTAATCACTGCTTTGAGTGGTCAGACCTAAATTGTTTTGATTGACTTCTGCTCAGAGATTTCAGGAAGCCAAGGATGAATTTTTATGGTTAAATATTTTAAATTTGCAGTTTGGGCTCTTCTAGCCAATGTAAGATTTATATGGTTCTGTTAGGCACGGCTGAGTCCAGTAAACTGAAGTTTTTTGATTATGTCAATAGTTACCGAGCAGTATATTTCCTTAAAATTTTACTATTTAAATATCTTATATTTCTTTAAAACGTGGGATTCTTCTAAGCCACTGTTCTCTGAGTCATTACTAAATTGAAGTTCTTAACCGTGGCAATACTCACTGAGCAAGTCTGATTCTTACTAACTGTTATTTCTTTTTAATATTGGAGGACGATTGACAGCTTTGTTTGTCATCGCCAAGTGCCTAATTATTTGTGTGTGTTTTAAATTTTCTCTGTGCCTTGTTTGTCAATTTCTTTCTGAAAGCAGCTAACAGGGAGGCCTTAAGGCACCATTCTGTTTTGAAAGCCCCACTGTCTGTTGTATTGCCTCCAGCAGTGTAATATGAATTTGTTTCTGTAATCCTAGATATACTGTACATCTCTACAACTTTTGGATTCTTGTTATTATTGTTTAAACATGAATGATCTTTACTGTATTGCCTCTGGGTTTGGATCCACACTTCTCCCATGTCCAAATTGAGCATAGGCAGCTTGGTTATATGTTGTTTACTAGGCAGACAGCTTAATGTTAACAGCTCATGTGTCTGTAAACTATCTCATCATTCTTTTCGAGTTGAGCCTCCCATTTGTACACATTAATTTGAAAATGATATAGAAAATTCACGCAAAAATAGGTTCACTGCAAGTTCTTCATGAAACCCAAGCTCTCCTTAATGCTGCATTGTCTGAAAGCCGTTATCCTAGAGTTGTTTGTAACAGTGAGCCAGGAGGCGACAGATTGGTCGTCAAGTTTCGCTGGCGGAACACAGACATCTGATCCTGAGATGATTAAATAAATACATACACTGCAAGTGTCCTACACACACAAGCAATGTGTTGTGGAAAAACAGTGAGCATCATAATGTTGGTCAGATATGCCTTGTACAGTCACGTTTCCGATACAAGGGAGAAAACTGCTGTCATCCAACTGAGTCTTCACAGCTGCTGTCAGCCCTTATGAAGTGGAAATTCTTGAAGAGGTGGTGTGTAGGCACTACATCAGAGCGATCAGCCATACCTATTTGTAATCAATGTCTTTGTTTGGAGAGTTGCACAGAGGGATGCATTTTCTAGTCATTTGTACAAAACTGGAATGATGCCAACACTGCCTGGGGCACTTGCTGATGTGACTGTGAGTGCTGTGTCATCTGGCACGCTGAGGACTACTGGGATTATCTGGAGGTTGCTGGAATTGCCATCGGAGAGTGCTGAAGTTATGCTGTGGCGAGTAAACTAGTTCTCTAGTAGCGTTCACTGTAACTAGACTCGTGATCCCATGCCCAATTTTCGAGGTCCCACTTGCATTATTATACACTCCTGGAAATGGAAAAAAGAACACATTGACACCGGTGTGTCAGACCCACCATACTTGCTCCGGACACTGCGAGAGGGCTGTACAAGCAATGATCACACGCACGGCACAGCGGACACACCAGGAACCGCGGTGTTGGCCGTCGAATGGCGCTAGCTGCGCAGCATTTGTGCACCGCCGCCGTCAGCGTCAGCCAGTTTGCCGTGGCATATGGAGCTCCATCGCAGTCTTTAACACTGGTAGCATGCCGCGACAGCGTGGACGTGAACCGTATGTGCAGTTGACGGACTTTGAGCGAGGGCGTATAGTGGGCATGCGGGAGGCCGGGTGGACGTACCGCCGAATTGCTCAACACGTGGGGCGTGAGGTCTCCACAGTACATCGATGTTGTCGCCAGTGGTCGGCGGAAGGTGCACGTGCCCGTCGACCTGGGACCGGACCGCAGCGACGCACGGATGCACGCCAAGACCGTAGGATCCTACGCAGTGCCGTAGGGGACCGCACCGCCACTTCCCAGCAAATTAGGGACACTGTTGCTCCTGGGGTATCGGCGAGGACCATTCGCAACCGTCTCCATGAAGCTGGGCTACGGTCCCGCACACCGTTAGGCCGTCTTCCGCTCACGCCCCAACATCGTGCAGCCCGCCTCTAGTGGTGTCGCGACAGGCGTGAATGGAGGGACGAATGGAAACGTGTCGTCTTCAGCGATGAGAGTCGCTTCTGCCTTGGTGCCAATGATGGTTGTATGCGTGTTTGGCGCCGTGCAGGTGAGCGCCACAATCAGGACTGCATATGACCGAGGCACACAGGGCCAACACCCGGCATCATGGTGTGGGGAGCGATCTCCTACACTGGCCGTACACCACTGGTGATCGTCGAGGGGACACTGAATAGTGCACAGTACATCCAAACCGTCATCGAACCCATCGTTCTACCATTCCTAAACCGGCAAGGGAACTTGCTGTTCCAACAGGACAATGCACGTCCGCATGTATCCCGTGCCACCCAACGTGCTCTAGAAGGTGTAAGTCAACTACCCTGGCCAGCAAGATCTCCGGATCTGTCCCCCATTGAGCATGTTTGGGACTGGATGAAGCGTCGTCTCACGCAGTCTGCACGTCCAGCACGAACGCTGGTCCAACTGAGGCGCCAGGTGGAAATGGCATGGCAAGCCGTTCCACAGGACTACATCCAGCATCTCTACGATCGTCTCCATGGGAGAATAGCAGCCTGCATTGCTGCGAAAGGTGGATATACACTGTACTAGTGCCGACATTGTGCATGCTCTGTTGCCTGTGTCTATGTGCCTGTGGTTCTGTCAGTGTGATCATGTGATGTATCTGACCCCAGGAATGTGTCAATAAAGTTTCCCCTTCCTGGGACAATGAATTCACGGTGTTCTTATTTCAATTTCCAGGAGTGTATAACACATTATATACCTGCTCAGCACTGAGTAGCTGTGAGTCTAAATTTGAGGTGTTACTAGCAACTACAGCACTCTTGACCACAAATAGCTGATTAATCCACACTTGTTTCGGTGTTGCCACAGAAACTTCAGGTTCAGAAACTAGAGATCAGAGCTGACACCAGACTACAGAAGGCAATTTGTCATGGATACCTTCACTTTGCAAGACTTGTTGGAAGCAAAGAACAGTTGGTGTATGCACTCGACAAAGCACACTCTCCTAAAGGTGCATGTATTTGTACATCTGTGGTAGGTTATGCACAATTTCAGACAATAAAGGTTTGAGAGTCTGATGCTCTAATTTTGAGAACAATTTGTAGGTTGCCATCAGTGACACAGCAGGCAGTGAAGGAAAGTTCTTAAAGCTGCAACCATAGGTCCAGTTCTTGCAGCATGTACGTTGAACTGATGAATCTTCCACACAGTGTGGAACACACAATTCAGCATATTTGTGAAATGTCCATGAGCTGCATATCACTCGAAGTGCCTAGCACTTGCCCAAAATTTGTCATCACATGTGAAAGGACAGTGACTTCTTATGAGGCATACCACTTTTGATGTGTTTTTCATCTCTCATGATGCTTGTCAGGATCACCACTTGTGGCAATGATGATCCATGATGACAGTGACTTCTTATGAGGCATACCACTTTTGATGTGTTTTTCATCTCTCATGATACTTATCAGGATCACCACTTTTGGCAATGATGATCCATGATTAAGTGTGAGCAGTATTAACAACACACATTTTATTAATTTATCAAAAACATACATTTAGCACACAACAGAAGATAAATGTTATGCAACATAAAAAAAAAAACGGTAGCAACAGGAAACACACCAAAGAACTCATCGATCAGTGATATAGATATTCCACACTTTCTTTCCTGGTATTCCTGTTCAACTATTTGCATCACCACATATTTATAGAATGGATTTTGGACCATGGATGAATCAATGGACACAGTCTAATTAATTCGAATATGACAAGACAAAACTTTATGATTTAATCCTGTATTAACTGCATGTTTTCTTTCTGAACTGCGTGAAAATGAAACATGTGAACTAGTACTACTTGTGACAGTTGTCTTTCATCTTGGGATCTCCTGGAGGCTTTTACCACTGATATGTTAGTTAATGAGATTTAATTGTAAGCTTAAAGTTTCCTACAAGCTGGCATTGCATGAACACAATCACAGTGTCTCTACCATTAAAGGAGAGACCTCATCAATACCAGATCAGCTTCAAGTGAAAGCACCCCCTCCCGTCAACCAACTTTACTTGCTCCCTCCACACACTTCATTCCCAAAAAATTCTATGTGACCATGAAACTCAGTAGCAGTCACCAAATGTGCTGGACAAGTACACGTCATTTTGATATGGCTCTCAGTAAGTTTTGAGTGAAGCAAGCTTCTCCCCAGCATTTGGTATGAGACACTGTACCTTTTGGTACTTGAAAAATATTTGAATCACAGCAAAGCCAATATGGAGTAAGGCCAGCTATTTTTTTTTACTCTAACACTCAATTTCATACTTTGGCTAAACATTGTCTGAAATTTCATCACTGATTTCTTCTAGTGAGTTTGTTCATTGAAATGACAGAAAAATGAAAGCATGTAGGTCTGAACTGTGCATCTTCAACTGACCACTCCACACTTCTAGCATTCAAAAATGTGCAAAGTTATAATTTCAAGTTGACAGACAAGCAATTTTAGAAAAAGAGAACTTGTAGGTAAAAAATTACTCTTTCAATCTTACTTATCTCCCATTAGTTAAACCTGAATGGTAGATAGTGAGCCCTTGCAAGCAAAGTGTTAAATGTTTTACAGCTTTCACACCTCATGCAAGTATTTGTTGGTATTCGCTAGCTGTTACTGTAATTTGAACATTTATTCAAGTCCACAATCTATCTCGTAACCACCAGAAGATCTGAAGTACCCTCTGCCAGCCAGTCAAGTAAGCTATTATTAGCACATAGGGCATAGGTGAATACAGAGTGATGTCATATATCTCACATTTCCTGAATCAATAACCCGCTTCCTTTGCCTAATGTTACACCAAGGACAGTTTTTTCTGCTGCTAATGCAAAAAGGTCCGAATTTTCTGCCATTTTGTCTAGAGTAGTCCAAATTTTTTGCTGTCAATGTACATCTACATGACTACTCTGCAGTGCACTGTAAGTGCTTGGCAGAGGGTTCATTGAACAGGTAAATCATTTCTCTGAAAAGCAGTGTCAAATTTTCTTTAGCAATGACAAAAAGAAAGAAAGAAAGCTTAGATCCAACAACTCCAAGAAAGAATGAGCAGCACTCAGAAATATGTGGGAGGACAAAGTAACTGTAATTCTCCCTGCAGACAAAGGTAACACTATGGTTCTAATGGCACATGTGGACTACAAAAAGATTATTTTCAATCTTTTGAATGGCATTGCCAACAGATAGACAGACACCAATCATATGAATAAAATTGAGAGAAAGATTATGACTTCTCATTCTGTGATCTGAGGTTTTCCCAGCATACAGAAATCTTGAAAATTTCTAGGGTATTCAGCCGCACAGCGTCGTCCAAAAGGCGCGATATTTCAGCAAGACGACTTCTTCTTATTTTCAGGCACGAATATGGCAAGAAGTAGTCCTGCCAAAATATCACGCCTTTTAGACGATGTTACCTGGCTGAATACTCGAGAAATTTTCAAGACTTCTCAATATCTCAGGCATGCAATGTAATGCCTGTAAGTATCTTGGAATATAAGCAGCTTCGTCACCTAGCTATGCAGGCTTCCTAATATACACATATGAGCCATTTCTGTCCAGATCTATAGTTAGTATAATTGTGACACCTACATTCCAACTGGTAAAATACCTGTAATGCATTTCTACTGAATGTGTGGGGAAGTGCAAATTGAACATTTGCAACTGTGTTCACTTTGTACGCTGTCTAAGTCAGTTGCCTTTGAGACACAGATATTATGGTCAGTTTTGTTACAGTTGCCCTCTTTAGGACAGTCCAAATTTAAAAATCTTTGGAACTAATTGTGGAAAAGAACAGATGGATCGCTGGATCACAGTGTATATGGAAAACCCTCACACACTCAGTCCTCCTCTATGGCTGGAGCCATCACCACCCACCACAAATTCCATACTAAAGACTATGTCCCATGGAGTTCCAATGCTGTCAGACAAGGGGGGCTTTGCCAAGGAATTAAAATTCCTACAAATACAAAATGGGTACACAGACTGACAAATTGAGCAGTCATTGCAGTCAAAATCAGCAATGCCTGAGGACACACAGGATGAAACGGAACAGCTCAGAATTCTTTATTTGCCTTATGCTGGCCCAGTCTCCAGAAAGATCAGTAGATTTCTAGGGAAATATGGTGTCCCATGTACTACACTCTCATCAACAAAAATGACAATTGTAATATTGAAGATGAACTGCGAGTCCAAAAGATGGATGTGTACTACATTCCATTCAAATGCAGCATGTCTGATATGTGGAAGACTATTAGAACAGCTGGACAGAAGGGCAAGAAACATCAGTGACATACCTCATTAAAACAACCAAGAATATCACCTCTTACCAAGTACTGTCTCGAGTTTAATCATGTAACGAAATACAATGAGACCAGTATCGTTGCAACTGCCAAGTTTCTGGGATGGCATAATTAAAGAATCACCAAAATAAAGGAAAACATATTAACCCATATCTTACAAGTTTTGAACACATGCAACGCAAAGTTTTCAGTGCCATAATTTATTTTTTTCACAAAGTGTTAGAGTAATTGTGAGATATAAAAAAATATTTACTGAGAACATGTTCATTTTGACTGATTTTGTGACATTAAACTTCATGTTGTGTGTATGCCACAGTGGGAGAAAATGGGTTAAACCTGAAATGAGGTTTCAATTTAAGCAAGGCTTGTGATCCAGCATTTAGTTATCTTATCTTAATGACTATCTCATCTATTAAAGCTGTAAAACTGTAACAGAATGAGCATTTCATTAAGTACCAGTGTAAGCTCTGAAAACAAATGAGCATCAAAGGGTCCTGGGAGTTGGACTCGGTCATAAATAATAGCATGACTCCAATAATACTTCACAATCTGACTGTAACCCAGGCAGTGAGTAAGTATAAGAACACAGCTCACATCATCTGAAGCAGACGACTGGGCCAGCTGTCAAAATATTGTGCAGAAAAATGGAATCAGCAACTCAGCTGAACACCGGGAAGTATACCATTAATCATTAGGAGTTTTTTGATGAAAATTTAAAAAGCTGCTTGTAGTAACTGTCTAATTGCTACTGGATGAAACAACTACTTTCTGCTTGTTTTCTTCCGGTTCAAAACTATCAGTCCACCAGAAAAAATGAGCAGTGTATTTGTATCTCATTTTTCCTCAATTTGTTTTCTGTTGGGAAAACATCAAGAAACACAATGGAAAGGTTGCTACATGTTCCTGTGTTTCAAAAAGTTGATGAAAGAAAATTAAATGTGTTTTTTCCTCCTGTTTCAGAATAAATATAAGGCATATTCAAAAATTAATGGCCAATGGCAGCTCAGACAAGTTGCACAAATGCAGTACCACAAAGTCATGAACTCACTGCTATGACTTCACTGTTGTTCAACTATGGATGAAAGTAAACAATAACAGCTTAGGAAATCAATTTTCTCCCAAACCACAAAGTGCATGCTGTAATTAAGATTGCAGTTGCTCAAATTCACCAGGAGGTGTGGCTCGTTTATGAGCCGACATTAATCAGTAAATGAAAGGTAAGACAATGATGTTCAGTCTTCCAGATTGATAACGAAAAACTGTTATCCAATCGACAATTGGTGCTCTGGATGATAAATTTCCTCATTTTGGATGCATAATGATAGTCACAGAAAATCCCAGATATTGCAAATTGTGTACGAGGTGGGTACTGAAAATGCTTACTGCCCAACAAGAAATGCAAAGAAAGTCAAGCAGATGAACATTTCTAGACAATCATCAAGACAGAGACAATTTACTTTTCTACATTGATACAAGCAAGGCAAAACAGAATAAAAATGAATAAATAAAAATAACATTTAAAAAAATATAAGTGCAATGGAACTATTCAACATCTCCAAAACTGAAAAAAGTCAAATAGTATTCTGGGACAAAAATGGTGCTTTTTTGTTGGTTTTGTGGACATAGATCAACACTTACAGTTGACGTGTACTGTAAAATGCTCACCAAAACGAGAACTGCCATGCAAAATTGATGGTGTGAGAAATGCAACTCCACACATCACTGCCCAAACCAAGGATGTGATTCAGCATTTCCGTTGGAGACTTTTCAACTGCTCACTTTACAGCCTCAACTTCACACCCAGTGACTATTACCTCTTCTTGCATTTGATGCAATTGCTTTATGGACAAAAGTCTGATGATGACAAGGAACTTGTGAGCAATTTGTCAACTAATTCAATTTCAAGGCACACAGTTTCTATGTAGAGGGAAAGAACAAGATAGTGCAATGTTACAAGAAGTGTTTAGACATGACCTGCGACTATGTGGAAACTTGAAGTATGTTTTTAGGAAACCAAAAGTACTGATAAAAGCTTTTTCTAATGAATATTTGTTTTTGTATGACTGAAAGAACCTCACTTTTCGAATATGCCTCACAGCAAGTTTATTAAAGTTTACTTACAATAAAAATTGCTGAACGTAGTTTCATCAGCAAAATGTTTTCAACACTGATGTGAAACTATCTCCGACTGATTTCTTAAAAAGTGAAAGAAAATAGTTAATGAAATGTAAATTTTGTGACTACAAAGACTCGATAAACGATATACAGTAGACACTCTCATAAAACAGTGCAGTCAGATGGCTTTGAAATCAGAGTTGTGTGGTAAGACATCCAATATATAAATAAAATATGTATACTACTCCCAGGTTTAAAATCAGTCATACGTTAGCTATATTTTGTACACAACAGTATATTACTGAAAATGATCTACCCAGTGACTAAATTTTTCACTGAGCACTTCGAATGAGATTTCAAAGTATCAAAATAACTATTACTAATATAACAAAATGTCAGTTCATTGTTAAGCGTTAAATTGCAATATGAGTTATGGAACGCAGAAAATTATGTAGTTTCCTTAAAATGGTAACAGCAAAAAAAAGTTAATCTGAAACTGTGACTTTCAATTGAAATATTTATTACTGTAGTCTAATGTCCTACTATCTTTTTTACACTGATTACTAATTTCTCTCAAACACTGATCATTTTCAGATCATATTGGTCACAGAGCAACATGATTTGCAGGTAATCCACAGTAACCATGATCTGAAGATGTACAGTATTTCAACAATACATGTAATCAGTGTAAAAAAGCCTGAAATTATACTGCAATAAAATACATTTAAATAACTCAGTTGTCACACATTTTTTCCAATTTTTATAGTAAAAAAGCAAAGTTCAGAAATGAATGTAACATTACCTATGCCCATAGACTGAACCCTATGTAGAAAAGCCCCCAAAAGTCAAACAAATAACCAGTGTCAAAGTCTGACATAATTTAATACACTAATACAAATCTGGCTAAATTGAAACAACCAGATGTCGTCGAAAGTTTCCAGAGGAGCATTAGGCAATGAATGAATGATACAGGGTAAGGGAATACAGGCTCTTGATACCATTCCTCACAAGCAGCTTCTAATCAAATTGTGTACCTATGGGGTATCATGTCAGTTATGTGACTGGATACACAATTTTTTGTCAGAAAGGTCCCACTTCACAGTACCTGTGGGAAAGTCACCAAGTAAAGCAGAAATGATATCTGGTGTCCCTCAAGGAAGTGTTATAGGCCCTCAGCTGTTCTTATTCTATATACAAATGACTTAGGAGACAGTCTGAGGAGCCATCTTATATTGTTTGCTGATGATGCTGTCATTTGCTGTCTAGTAGTCATCAAAAGATGGAAACCAATTGCAAAATGATTTAGACAACATACCTGTACAGTATAAAAGATGGTAACTGACACTAAATAATGAAAATTGTGGGTCATCCACATGATACTAACAGGAGTCTGTTAAATTTCAATTACAAGTTAAATTACAAAAATCTAAGGTCTGTCAGTTCAACTAAATACTTAGGGATAACAATTTCGAACAACACTGGAATGATCACATAGATAATGTGGGGAAGATGCACCAAAGACTGTGTTTTACTGGCAGAACACTTAGAAGATGCAACAAATCCACTAAAGAGACTGCCTACATTATGCTTGTCTGTCCTCTGCTAGAGTATTGCTGTATGGTATGGGATCCTTACCAGATAGGATTGACAGAGCACATCTAAAAAGTTCACAGGAGGGCAGCTCATTTTATATTATCTGAAATAGTGGAGAGAGAGAGTGTCACAGATATGATATGCAAGTTGGGGTGGCAATCAATACAAAGGTGTTTTTATTGCAGTGAGAGCTTTTCACGAAACTTCAATCTCAGACTTTCTGCTCTGAATGAGAAAGTATTTTGTTGACGCCCACCTACATAGGGAGAAATGATCATCATAATAAAACAAGAGACATCAGAGCTCAAACAGAAAGATTTAATTGTTCATGTGCACTGTTCGAGAGCATAACAGTAGAGAAACAGTGTGAAAGTCGTTCAATGACTCCTCTGCCAGGCACTCAAGTGTGGACTGCAAACTAGTCATGTAGATGTAGATGTAGTACATGGGAGTGAGACAGGGTTGTAGCCTATCAGTGATGTTATTCAGTCTGTCCAATGAACAATCAATAAAGGAAACCAAAGACAAATTTGGAGAATGAATGAAACTTCAGGGAAAAGAACTTAGAGGTTTATTGAGGAATTGTAATTCTGTCAGTGAGACAGCAAAGGACTTGGGAATTGCAACTGAACGGGTTGGACAGTGTCTTCAAAGGAGGGTACAAGAAACATAACAAAAGGAAACCAAGGGTAACAGAATGTAGTTCAATTAAATCGTGCATTGCAGAGGGAATGAAAAACTTAAAGTAGTAGAGGAGTTTTTCTATTTGGGTTGTAAAATAACTGATGATGACCAAAGTACAGAGGATATAAGATGTAGACTGCCAATGGCAAAAAAAGCATTTCTGAAGAAGAGAAATTTAACATAGAATATAAATTTAATTGTAAGTTTTTTCTAAAGGCATTTTTCTTAACTATCTTTGTACGATAGCCAAACATGGACGATAAGCAGTTCAGACAAGAAGAGAATAAAACCTTTTGAAATGTGGTGCTACAGAAGAATGCTGGGGATCGGATGGGTAGATCGTTTAATTAATAAAGAGGCACTGACCAGAATTGGGGAGAAAAGAAATTTATTGCACAACTTGACTAAAAGAAGGGATCAGTTGATAGGACACATGCTGAGGCATCAATGAGTCATCAACTAAGTATTGGTGGGAAGTGTGGGAGGTAAAAATTTCCGAGGGAAACAAAATAAAGATGAGTACAGTAAGTTGGTTCAAATGGAAGTGGGTTCTAGTAATTTGGAGATGATGAGGCTTGCTCAGGGTACAGGAACTTTGAGTGTGGCATCAACCCAGTCTTTGGGCAGAACACAATTACAACAACTTAATTTATGTAACACTCTCTGATGAGCAAAATATAATAGCACATTGCTAACCAACAGTGAATTCTCATCATCCCCTCTAAGATATGGGATACAATGGCAGTAACCTGGTGAACAAGAATGCTGAGCATAAAAATGTTTTTATGAAGTCAATTTGGGGCTTGGAGAGAATAATTAATTAATTAATAATTAATATTCACTTCAGCTAGCAATAAGCTTGGTAGGAATCACGTGGCAACTTCTCTGAAATGGACTGCAACTGCTTGGTGTTAGCTTCTGCTCCTTGGAACTGGAAGTGTTCATTGCAATTATGTTGTTCTACTTGTGTACAAAAGTGGTTTTCTTTTCAAAGATATCATACAGAACTAGTAGCTGAATAGCTGAGATGCCTATTACTGTACTGAAAGCAATGTGTACAGTACAGTTGTTCACCTGTGTATCGTCAGGTTTCACATACCTGCAGTATTTTTGCAGACTAGGGGCCAATTGTATAAATATCACTGACTGGAGATCAAATTTGATATTAGATCAGAAGGTGAACTATGTTCAGAACTCTATTGTATAATGCTGAACTTGGATCCACCAAAACATATTCAGTTTTGATCATAGGTAACACACAACATGCTCAGCAACACGGCTAAAATCGGCTATTGACACAATTATTGTACTTTGACCGCAGATATTTATTATACATCATAGATACATAGTACATATTATCAAAGGTGTTGTGCTATAACCGTGGGAGGAAGTAAACAGAAAAGAGGAAGTAAACAGAAAACAGAGCAATCTTCAAACTTTTCTCAATGAAGAAAGATTTGCTGCTGTAAACTGCATTGGGCCAGTAGAAAGATATAATTGAGTGAAAGAAAAGCCTAAAACCTTAAGATTAACAGCAACATGCAACAGTGGTTGGTTTCTTTTGATTGTTTTCATAAGATAGTCTCTGAGGCTTAGTTCCAATTGCTCTACAGTACTTCTCTCCAAATGAAACCTCAGCTTAAATTACTTGTTACATAGCTCCAAGAGTGGGTCCATCCTTTCACAGAATGTGCAGGCAGCTCATTGGATCTCATCATCAGCGTTCTCTGTGGATATATCTGAATGCTCAGATATTTGTTATTGTACACAGAATTTTGCGTAACGGTTGTCCAGAATGCTCAGAAAACAGAGAGTATAGAATGGTTTCAATGGTATGGAAAAGCATGGTGACACTGCTGTAATTATCTTTATGACCAATAATGTAGAGAAAGTAGTAAGAAATGGAAAAAAATGCATATGGAATTGTCATAGGAGCTGAAGGACGTGTTCAGTAGTTAACAGTTTTAATACGAATTGCATAGTTACTGAAAGAACATGTATAAGTGATGTTGAATCATTATTGGTTGCTGTCAAAATTCCCATACCTAACTGTTTACTGCAAATATTTCAGGTTTTCCTTTCTTACTACCCTGCTAAGTGTCTATTAAATGCCTTTGAACTAATCACATAAATTATGAGTCATCTCCCAAGAGCTTTTATGAGATTGATCATTAAGTACACGTGGTAGTCAGTAATTTCCTTAACCTAACATTGAAGTTAAAAGAGAGAGAGAGAGAGAGAGAGAGAGAGAGAGAGAGAGAGAGAGAGAGAGCATTTTGAGCATCAGCAATCAGCAGCGTGGGAATGTCATAGCCACATATTTACTTGCCATTTTTTTCTGTTAATAACAATTTTTTTATTATTTCAATTGATATTTGCTAAAAACAAAAGCAATGAATTGTAGTGCCAATAAACTGACGATTAGAGCTGAATCTGACTTTGAACTGCGAATTTTCACCAGTCAAATACGATCTATGATTAATGTGTATACCATGCAGATTTCCAGGTTAAGTTTTATTCGAGGTCATTTTCTGTCTTAACCTAGGGTTAAATGCTTTATACAATTTGCCCTAAGAGTGGGGTTCTTGAGTTTTGGGTCCAACAATATTCACATGATATTATTATGTAACTGCAGTCATTATTATTCATGCTTTGTATAATTACTTGTAACTTTCCACCAGTGTGAATATTGCCAATGAACCTAGTATATCTGTTAAAGATTAATACTTGGAGGCATCTGATGTTGAGTCATTTTCTCCACAGAGTGCCATAAGTTTAGGAACACTACGAAGGTGTTTGAATGTACATCTAGTATATTTATGTGTAATGTGAGAGATCAAAGGGTATGCAGCTACTTACCTACATATTTTTTCAAGATAACATATCCTATATGTTGTTTGTTGCGAAAGCTTGAATTTTGTGTGTATGTTTGTGTTTGTTTGTGTGTCTGTCGACCTGCCAGCACTTTCATTTGGTAAGTCACATCGTCTTTGTTTTATATAACAACTTCAGTACTGTAACCTATTCTGTTTATATCTGCTTACATTTTTCTTGGCAGTTACTGATACAAGGAAGCAGGTGTCATCAAGTATTGGAAGCAATCTGTAATTTTGTATACAACGTAATTGTGAAATGAAACTTTATTAAGTGTATATTTTTCATATGAATCAGTTTCTCAGTTGTTATCTTACTGAAAGCTAAAGCCATGGGCAATACATGTTTGTCAAATACATAATTTATTTGTATATCACGGCTGGCTCTCGAGGTATTTCTTTCAGAAGTATTACAAGGATAGCAGGGTAACAAGTTGATGACGAGAAAACACAACACACAGTCTTGAGTAAGCCACCCAATAATGGTACCCAACTGACAGTCAATGAAGTCTCTCTTCAAAAAGAACAGATGTATTTCAACATGCGGGGGGCATTTCCAGTGAACAGAATAGAATGGAAATTGAAATCAAGGGAAGGATCGCAATGGCAAATAGAGCATATTTTTGTTTATGGGACATGCTGTACACTAGAGCTGTTTCGATTGGTTTTAAAATCTGACTACACCAGGGTGTAGTTCTTCTGGTAGCTCTATATGGGTCTCAAACATCAACATTAAGGAAAGCAGATGAACAAAAACTGCTGGTCTTCAAGAGAAAGGTATTAAGGAAAATACACCGATGGGGGAAAAAAAAAATCACAACACCAAGGAGGAGTTGCGCAGTATAAATGAAAGTTGGTAGGCATGTTTCTACATATGAAAGATGATGTCTATTCAAATTTCACATTGTCGCATACGAGTGGTGTTAGTAGTGCCACTATGAGGATATAAATCAGGTTTGCTTTAAATACACGCTGTAACATTCATGAGTGTTAGTCTTTGAGATTAGATGTGGTGAGTTGATGTTAGTCAAGAATACCTTTAAGGCAACAAATATGCCATTATCAGCACCTCACCAAGTTTGAACAAGGTCATGTAATAGGGCGATGACAAGTCAAATGTCCCTTCTGCAATACTGCTGAAACACTTGGCAGGAATGTAACCACTGTACACGATTGCTGGCAGTGGTCACAAAAAAGTATGGTCGCAATAACACCTGGCTCCGAACAGCCACTGGCACTACTGAAAGGGAATACCATCATGTTTGGTGTGTGACTCAGGCGCATGATATTGTATCTGCAACAGTTGGCACCACAGTGACACGATGAACTGTTAAAAATTGGTTACTTCAAGGACAGCCCCAACTTCAGTGGTGTCGAGTGAGAGCTCACTGGCAGGCAGGTTCAAGGTCTGCTGTTTCTTCGTGATGAAAGCTGGTACTGCCACGGTGCCAGCAATGGCCGTGTGATGGTTAGGAGGAAGCGAGTTGAGAGCATGCAGCCAACCTGTCTGTGGGCTATACACACTGGATCTACACCTGGAGTTATGGTTTGGGGTGTGATTTTGTACGACAGCAGAAGCACTCTCGTGGTTACCCCACACATCCTAATTGCAAATTTGTAAGGCATTCTGGTGACTCAGACTGTTGTGCTACCATTCACGAACAGAATTTCAGGTGGCATTTTCCAATAAGATAAAGCTCACCCACATACCACTGTTGTAACCCAACACGCTCTAAAGAGTGTCGACATGTTGTCTTGGCCTGCTCGATCACCAGATCTGTTCCCAATTGGGCACATATGGGGCATCATTGTACGACAACTCCAGCGCCATCCCTGTACTGACCTAGAAAGGGCAACAGTGATGGAACTCCATCCCACAAACTAACATCCCACACCCATACAACACAATGCATGCATGTTTGCACGCATGCATTCAACATTCTCGAGGTTACACCGGTTATTAATGTACCAGCATTTCACATTTACAATGGCTTATACATTAATTATTCTTTGGTGTTGTGATTTTTTTTCAGTCAGTGTATTTTGCCCCAAGAGGAATGGAGGATATTAAAAAAACTAGGAACTGACAAACCTATACGCACAAGCTGATATTGGCCGAAGCATGAAAAAAAGAAGATTGTTGTGAGCAGGATACCTAACTAGGATGAAAGAGGGAAGACTGCCATGAGTAGCATTCTTAGGATCCACGGAGGGCAGGACAGGTCAAGGAAGGATATGGACAAGATGGAATGAGAACATCAACAGGATGTGGAGGTGATAGGCCTGAAAAATGAACGGACTGTGAAAGCCAGGAACAGAAATTATTGGTGGAGGAATATAGAAAATGCATACGATCTCCGAGGTCAAAATGGCAATTAAGAAGCGGAGAAATCATGACTGGCTAGTTGTAATAGAAATAAATTTTAATTTTCAATTAAAAAAAGAAAAGCTTTTATATGTGCTTAAATGCTTCATAAATTAGTATGTTATGCAAGTGCTGACCATCCATTTGTATTTGACCTACCTAAACCAAATGGCAACTAATGAAAAAATAATGTTGGAGTGAATCCAGATGTGTTCCACTAGTGAGGGACATTCTAAACCGTATATCTAATACCCCTAAAAAGTAACAGCTTATTTGTGTCAATAACACAATACAAAATAAGCAGATAAGATATCTAAAACACCCTGGAGTTATTTTTGAAAGTTGTTGGATATCATAAAGGCAATAAACACAGTATAACAAAGTAACACAAAGTTAAATGTGTTCTCTCAATCAAGAGGTTAGTTATTCAAGTATCAGTCTGATCATAATTAATAACTTCGTCCTCCACGTCCTCCCATACCATGATCACACATTCATGCAACTAGATAATTTTTAAAAATATTTTAATGACAAAGAAATTAATGCTCGTTTCTGCATGCCTTCAGTGCTACTGTTTGATAAAATCCATTACTATACTGAAATGATACTTTTTTATTTGCAAGATAGAATGATAATTGACACTGTGTACTTGGAGAGTTTCAAGTGACATAAATGACTTCCATACATGATTGGTGATATGCATTCAATTTCCTGTAATTATTGGTCACTAGAAGTTAGAACCTTAACTCTGACATGGGCTGAAGCAAGCAAAATTTACAAGTGTGGATCATCTGGTAGTCACAGTTAAAAAAAATTTACTTTATTTAAGAAGAGGATAATGAAATTACTCCCATAGAAGAAATGAAAGTTTACAAAACAGATCAAATAATTTGATAAGATTTTGTCTCCAGATTTGTAAGCACAGTTTCCTCTCTCTCTCTCTCTCTCTCTCTCTCTCTCTCTCTCTTTTTTTTTTTTTTTTTTTTTTTTTTTTGAGATGGAGAAATGGGGGTAGGGGTGTTTAATTGAGAACTCAGTCCAAAATTCTCTACAGTACTACACTCTATTTCTACAAAAGAAACAACTACAGTTTCCTTTTATAAATCCATCAGCTTTTTTTATAAAGGTTACCGTAAATGAATCCGTTACACTAACTTTAGAATGGACAGTGTAAAAATGGACAGTTAGCATGGGAAATATCAATAATTTATGAACCCTACAGTTGTCAATAATATGTAAATAAGAATACAGCATATTTAAAACTAAATAAAACTGTGGGCTCCAGGTACATGCAAAAAGAGTGTCTCTCCCTGTGCCCAAACAGTGTTATGTGATTACATTAATAGTACTGAAATGAATTTTAAACTGATGTGTGTTGTTGTTCAGATATGTATTTCCTGAGATAGTTACAGATATGCAGTAAAATATAAATGTAAGGATCATAAAATGCAAAAAATAAATACAGTTAATAACACAAAAATATATTTTTTTATCACATTTATGATCACAAATTTTTAAAATAATTTCAGTTTTCATAAGGCACTACAGTCATCCTAAAATACGAGACTGGTGGAACATTTTAGATACACTAGGGAAAACTCACAAATTTAATTGCTTATATAAGCCTGGAACACTGAAAAATTACAATATTAGTTTAGCACCATTACTTTAAAGGATCCTTTCAAATAGAGATCAGGTTTCAAACCAGATTAATGACTGAAAAAATACAGTCTTTTCTAACAGTTGACCTATACGACAGATGACTTAAGTATGCTGAAATTCTAAATGGAGGTGTGTCTTCCAGTAAAAAGTATCTTTACATGCATAAGACCTTAATGCTATAATGGTAACATGAGTGATAAGATTGCTAAAAACTTACATTTTTGCAGTTTTAATAATCTGGCTGGAAACATGAGTATACTCATTAAATATTCTATCTATATACAGTTAGATAATATACTCCAAAAATAAAAGAAGTCACTGATGCTATTCCAGTATGATACTCCAACATTTACCCTGAGCTTTACTTGTAAAATCACTTTTCACAGACTATTGTAAGAAAATGATCGTTGTAATTTATCGGTACAATAAAAGTAACAAATAAACTTCAACTTCCGACCACACAGCCTTTTAAATCCCTAATTCTCAAACAAGTCCTTTTCCTTAAATCTTACAGTCTGAAAAACAGTTGGTATATAAAATTATGATGATAAACACACAAAATATGCTCACTTAAAACAAATAACAACAGTATACATATTTCAGAGACTGACAGCTAAAGTAATAAAAGAGGAAAAACATTAATATGAAAATAGTTTTCAACTATTTAAAAATCTTTTTGACATATTAAAGATTTTCTACATCACAAATAAAATCACTATGAACTCATAGGATGACTTTAAATTGAGAAAGAGATATACTTTGAACTAAGTGAGGACGATTATTTATACAAGTCATATACCATTTAATATTAATTGTGAGTAATAACACAGTTCTTCAAATAACACAAACACATCCTTACTGTTTGTAACAGCAAGTGGAGAATACATGATTACCGCATTACACTGTACATATTTGTTACAAATTTGCATCAGTACTTATATCACTGCAACATTATATGAAAAATCAGTTCCAAAACAACAGCAGGGCTGTCCTGAGACATTGATGCAGCTTTGTGAAGAATGGGGATCAGCTCATTGTCAAGACTATTCATATAAATTGGAGGAAGTTTTTCTCCTTGGCTTCCAGCTTCATAGCCCACCTAAAAGACAAAAGGCATGCATTTAAGTTTAATATTTCCCATTATTTTTCTAAAACTGTTTTTAAATGTCAAGAAATTGCTAACCTATTGAATATGTATTTCATGTCACTTGAAAATAGCCCTGTATTAGAATAAACCCTGTCTTATTTTTTAAGTAAACAACCTTCTGTTATGACATACATTACATGCAGCTGGGGTACTACTTGTCCTACCCATTGGTAAGTTAATCATTTCCTCTGTTATTTCTGCACATTTTAAAAACTAGAGTAATGTGTTTCAATCACTACAATGAATGCTTAATTCCTTGGCATATCTATGGTGGACATAAATGTCATAGTTTTAGGTGCAAGAATAAAGAATAAACTTCACATTTTGCAATGCAGGGGCAGCAGATGTCCCTGTTGGTTTTCCACTTAAATTGTTTTATGTGAATGTCACTTTGTTTCCTGTTTTTGGAAGGACATTCATGATGAACAAGTTTTCATGCATGCAGGCAGTGCTCCAAAGTTTGATATATTGTTAAATAGCACAGGTTTTTATAATGTGACCAAATGAGACTGCAGTCAAGCCCATCACTCAGTGAGGAATGATAAAATTCTCATACATGTGGGTGTCCTGATGCCTCAATACCATCACATTTCTCTCTAGACAATAGTGGAGGAAAGGGATCTTAAGTCACGGGTCACTGACAAATATCACCCACACGTTTTAGGAAACATCAAGTGTCTCACCTTACACTGCTGTATGAGCTCACACTTTATGCCTGTCTGCTGACATGATATTCTGGGTGTCCAATGAAAATTATGCTGGAAGGAAGCAGTAGCCAAAACAATGGAGCTCTACCAGTCTGATTTTGGTGACTTTATCACCTCATTGCCACACAGAGGAAATATTCAATATCACCACCACTAGAATGAGTTTGGACACACACACATCACTCAGTGGCAGTAATGCTGACAATTTTTATTTTTATGGTGTGTGGTTGACAGACAGTTACTGGACAATATTACCATGATACCCTGGTAAGTAGTCATGCAAAAATGTAATGACAAGCATTCCAACAAAATGCCAGGACATTACTCACAGCAGTGACACATGTTGCTGTGTGGGATATGAAACTCTGTCCCATTCTCCATATTTCCTTGAACTGGAACCCTGTGACATGTTCTTTCAATGTATGAAGAGCCAACTGTTTGCCGAGCATTTCCAGGATGGCAATAGCACAATAAGAAAGACGGAACAGAAGCAAAATTGAGCATTTATTGAAGAAGGATATCAACTAGCTCATCCATAAGTAAGAGAAGTGTGCCACTTTTCATGGTAAATATGTGGAGAATGATTAGTTTCAGTGTTAAGACTCCTGACAAAGTATCTTCTTTTAGGTTTGTGATAGAAAACATTATGAATGTTCCTCATCAGTGCCCAATCTCTTAACACAGTCATTGGTATGCAAGTTTTCGGTTATTACTGCATGTTTAGCAAGGAAACAATTAATTCTATAATGTTACAGGAAAAACTTTAATATAATACAAATGAGTAGATTAAAGAATGTAGTTAATGGAGATGTGATACACCTTACAGCAATTAATATTTTAGCAAGCCACTCCCACTACTAATGTATTATTCGAAATAAAAAACTGCCACATCATCATCATCATCATCATCATCATCATCATCATCAATGTATGGCGCCAACACAAAAGATACCAGTTACAAAATTAAACTGTTTGGCAGCAATGGTTTTAAGTAAATTTTTCATTTTTTATGCTGGATCAGATGGCATTTCACACAGGTGAGAAGTTGCTCATTTACTCTGACACACTTTGTGCCTGACAGCTATTCCAAGCGTGTATCCAAGCAAACAAATTATTAGCTGAGACTGCCAGAAGAGCATCCTACCACTACAGAGTTAGGAGAATGCCATTCTCCTAAGCCCCTGGACATACGGGTAATGGGGAAATGAGCTGTTTCATTGATCATTGAAACCAGTCGACAACAAAGATCCCATTGTATAGTACAATGCTCCTCTACAACCCACTGTTTCAAGTTTAGTGTAGTCATGTGTCTAACATCTGTAATGAGTTAGAGCTGAAATGACAGGGTGTAATGAGTGAGAGATGAAACAAGAGGAAATGTGTAAAAGGTGTGGTCAGTCAAGCTGACACTCTGATCAAGGTGGACGTCCTCGCAGCTGATACTATCCAGCAGTTTTCTTTCGACATACCTGTGTGCCAATCAATGCTTCCTCTATGTGATGAGTAGCAATCTATCAATGTCATATTATTTTTATTTTATGCTGGCTTTTCTACTGTTTTTTCTTCACAAGTTAAGGAATTTTTCAGTCAAGATACAGGGAAATAGTGCAAATAAAAGCATGCTTCCTACACTTTTATTTGAAGCTCGAGTGTATCAAGTTAATTTAACTTGATACACCAGAGCTTCAAATAAAAGTGTAGGAAGCATGCATGCTGTGATAAATATGAGCTAAGTATTGGTTGATCAAGATGTTGTCTTAATGGAATATGATCCTGGAAGTATAGTGTACCTGATGTTGTATCAACCAATGATATTCAAGTCCAAAACCCAATAACCACTAAAATATATGGCAAAAATTCTGTATTTACCTACAACACAGTCCTCTTTTTGAACAATACAAATTTCCTTTGAAATCTAAATTGTAGTGTTAGAAGTGGTAGAAACATCCTAGTTAATATTGTCATGAAGAAGAAGGTGTAATTAGATGAATGACAAACACTAACTTCACTTAACGAAGGTCGATTCAGCACTTGCACATAAAAGAGCACGGAGCAAACTGCCTCCGGCCAGAACACATACAGTATATGATTCTTGACATTTGTGGATTCTTCTAGAATGTACTCAAACTGAATATACAAATTAAAACTGTTTAGTCCAGGTGAATTTTGAACTCATGACCCTCAATGCAACAGTTTAGTATCAAACCACTACACCACTGAGCTACTCAGCTTCTTCTGTGACAACATTGTATGAATCACCCCAAGTAACACAATCATTGGTGTGAAGGGTGAAATCATAGTGCATAGTGATATGTTAAAATAAGAAGCACACTGCATGTGCCTTGTGAGGGAATTCAATTTTTATATTCTACACTCTATAAATCTGCAATGTATTTTAACCAACTTGAAAAGAAATACCAACTATACAGCTATAACAGACTGGCTACCTTATGACAAATTTCTCAAACCAGTCACCAATTTTCTTTCTTTTGAAAACATTGTATCATAAAAAGCCATTAACACTTTAAGCTCAGTTACAGAACACACATCTAAGTTTCCTTTGCTCTCTCTGTGATGGTACTCATGAAAACTGTAGCAATTAACTTACATTTTCTGGGTGTATCATTGCTCGAACTGCTATCTTCGTTAGACCTGCCTGTGCTAATAAATCTAGAAGATTAATCACAGCCAGGCAGGTAGCTCTTGCTATTGATTCTGTCAAGCGACTGATATCTATGGGATCACTTCCCTGTTCTGATACTTCTTCAGACTGTAAGAAAAAAAGAAAAAAATGGTAATTTGAAATATTTTCACAAGTCTTCATACAACAACAAATAATATCTCTTCTAACTAACAGATAAGGTTTGTAAGAAAGGTAATACAACTAAGTCCATAAAAACTAATTTATTGATCAGAACAGTACAATGCATCAAAATTTTTCGAAACAGAACCCTCCTGCCAATTCATTTTTTCCATCATGGTTTTCAATAATTGTAGGCTTACTGGAAGGCCTGAGTTGGGACATTCTTTAGGGCACACGTAATAGAAGATTTCATATTGCTGATGGTCCAAAAATGGACTCCTGTCAGGGTTGTCGTCAGCCAGGAACAAACAAAAGAAATCTTCCATAGCAAGGTCAGGATGGTAAGGGAGCGAGAGGGGGTGGGGGGCACTGGTGCAGTGTTGCCATCTAGTTTTTTAATACAGGGTGTATACGCAGACATGGAGAAAAATTCCCAGATTTTTCTTGGATTCTGGTTAAAAATACGCTTTTTCCTTGTTAAGTCACAGTACATTTTTCCTCGGAACCATAAAATTTATCAATCCTTTGAATGATTAAGGTTTTACATACTGGCACAGAACTTCCCAGCACTTCAGAAAATGAACCCCAGGAAAAAAAAAAAAGCACTTTGAAGTACAGCTACATGTATGCTGCATATTTCTGTATTACAATACGCTGTATATTTTTGGGTTATGAAAGTATGTATTTTAATTCCACAAAATGCAGCACGTTAGTTTCCGAAGCACTGAAATCGAGATTGCAATACTGTTGTAAGCCAATCATCTCTCATATCACATGATCTTGCCAGCCGATGATAGCAGGTATTCAGAGCATAGGACACGTGATGTAGTCAGCCAATAGCAACATTACTGTTAAGTACCACAAACACTCAAATATGAAAAGTTAATGGTTCAAATTAATATACATAGTGCAGCTACCAGGAAAGCTAAGCTTTCACATATAATGTTGGTCGTTTTTGCTTGTGTTCCATTTTAAGATACATCAGACAAATTTGCCACTAAAATTTTAAATAATGACATAAATGTTTGGCCCTCTGGGCTCGAAATTTTTCTAAATGCCTGGTCCTCAAAGTGTTAAGCTTTAAATGAGAATCAAATGCTCTGTGATTCAAGAAATTTGAAGCATGTTTGCACACATAACATAATTCATCTTGCATAAAATGAAATGATTCAAATGGCTATGAGCACTATGGGACTTAATGGCTGAGGTCATTAGTCCCCTAGAACTTAGAACTACTTAAACCTAACTAACCTAAGGACATCACACACATCCATGCCCGAGGCAGGATTCGAACCTGCAACAGTAGTGGTAGCACGGCTCCACACTGTAGAGCCTAGAACCGCTTGGCCACTCCGGCCGGCAGCATAAAATGAAATTTACTATGAAAGTATAATGCTTTTCAAACTGCCATTCGTAATATTTTCCAATCATCTGTTAGAATTTGTTTCAGAAGTTGCCAGAGAGCGCCAGAAAATGCGCGAGTGCGCACAGTTACAATGACGTAGGAAGCCCATATCTTCATGTGTGTATAGCATTAAGAGATCTTGCATTATCTAATAAATGAAACAGGACATCACAGGATACTAAAAGAGCATCGGAATTTCGTGAACCATACTAAAATGCATAATTCAGCTCAAAGTGCACATTTGTATGCCCAGATTCACAAAAAAAAGTATGACCCGACATGATATTAATGTTTTCAGTGTGGTTTTCAGGATGCAGATTTTCTTGGAGCACCACTACTGTATTATCTACTGGTTTGTTCTTTACTATGGCATAATGCCATATGTGCCACAAGATAAAAATGTGAATTTGAAATTCAGCAAATAGTTGACACTAGCCAATATTGTTTAAAATAAATTGACTGCCTCTGTGGAAAAGATTAATAAAAGCCAAATTTCTTCAGCAAATTCACAAAAATAACTTCACTGTTCTGCAAGGCATTTAATGCTAGGCTGCCAAAAACTTGGAAATAAAATGAAATAAAAAAAAACAAACTAATTTTAGCCTTCCATAATTATGCGAATATATTTTAATTCGCTTGATAGCCCCCAGCCACAGAAATCCGTTTTGTTTTCATTTGACATGAGAGCTGTAAACGAAGAGGAAACAGCAAAATCACTAAACGTAAACACAGGTCACATGGAGACTAGCCCCCTCCCACCAACAACTCAGCCTGCTCTGTGCACATGGGAATCTGGCAGCTTTGGCACACCAGAAATTTTGTTTTCGGGAAGCATCTGGTTGCTTGTTGCTACAGCTTACAGTCGCACGTCAAGTAGCCCGAAGCGGGACAAGGTACTGCTCATACAGGACTCACCCACGCACGTGCACGAGTCTGCTGGCAATTGCTCACACAAATCTAATGTAAACCACTGTTACGTCATGCTCATCGGAAGCAGTTTGTTGTTATGAGCTATTGCATAGTCTTCATCCTAAGGCCCTTGGCACATTTTGCTGTTTGCAGCAGCTTGTGTGTGCACCATGTTTTGTTGTTGTAAATTATGCATTTCCTTTGCAACTAAGGTTTTATTTTTTCCCCCTCGTTTATGTTTTATTACTGCAGTATTATTCCGCATTATGGGGCTAAAAGTAGAATTCGTTGTAAGAGTGTCATTTCTTACCAGTCAAAACTACACAAAAAAAGGAAGAAATTACTGGAATTCTAAAAGATTCCTGGGTTCTTCCCAGTTTTCACCTGAACGAAAAAGTCCCCGGTTTTTTCCTGGACTTCCCCATTGTCCCGGGACGTACACACCCTGTGACAGATAATACCTAACCAAGAAAGCAGCATCGCTGTGCACATTGTCTTGGTGGAGCATAGCTTCCGGGAACCCGTGATGTGTGATCTGATAGGTGCAACCCCTTTTTCAGTCTTTTGAGCACTTCCACATAAAAGGCAGCATTGACAGTCTGTCAGGTAGGTACCAAACTGTGGTGAATGATATCACTAGCACTGAAAAAGAAATAAGAATTGCCTTTAGTTTGTGGCACCTCGTGTATGCCTTCCTGGGACATGGTAATTGTGCGATGTGCAACTCTGAGCTGTCTCGTACTTGAAGACCACAACTTATCTCCTGTTATAACACTGCCACAAAAGTACCATCATTTCCACACCTTTCCAAAAGTTCTTCACAAATCAGCACTTGGTTGAACTTGTGATAGTCAGTCAAAATTTTCGAGACTAGTTTTGCAGACATTTTCTTTATTTGCAATTGTTCGGTTACAGTGTCATGGACAAGGGTGTTTGGGTATAGCCAGAGTCTGAGCTATATGATGAATACTCATTCTACAGTCTGTGTGCCAAAGTTCTCTCTCTCTCTCTCTCTCTCTCTCTCTCTCTCTCTCTCTCTCTTTCTCTCTTTCTCTCGCGCGTCACACAGTATTCACCTTTTAATGTTATTGGACAGATAAAAAAATCTACTCATCAAGTGGCAGCATAACATGCATGTAAGAAAAGATTATAATTATGCAAGCTTTTGGAGCCAGTGACTCCGTCCGGCAGAAGGGATGAAGGACCAGGAAGAGGGATGAAGGAAAAGGACTGGAGAGGTCTAAGGAAAGTGTTAAATTTTGGAAAAGTCACCTAGAACTTCGGGTCAGGGGAGACTTACTGCATGGGACGAGAAGGAAAAGACAGTGTGTTGGGGACTGCACCAGATGCGATTTGAAAACCTGAGAGCTTAAAGGCGGAGGTGGAAGACAGTGTAATATGCAAGACAAAGATTACTGCTAAAACTTTGTGCACAAGTTAATAAGAGTGAAAAGCTTAGTGCATTGTAAGAAAGAGAGATGGGAGGGGGATGGCAAAAAATAGATAGGTATGAAAATGAAAGATGTAGAAAACTAAAACGGAATGAAGAGAGGAGAAGTTACTGTGAAGAAATGCCAGGAGGGAAGAAATAATGTAAATGAAGGCCAGGCAGGTGGCGAGAACCAAGGGCGTGTTGTAGCGCCAGTTCCCACCAGCAGAGTTCTGGGAAAATGGGTTCTGGGGGAAGAATCCAGATGGCGTGTGTGGTGAAACAGGTACTGAGGTCACAACTGTCATGTTGTAGAGCATGTTCAGCAACATGATATTAAGTGTTGACAGTGCACACCCTCTGCCTATGCCCAGTCATCGTAACTGATAATTTGGTGATAATCATGCCAATGTAAAAGGCCGAACAGTGTTTACGTAACAGCTGGTACATGACACATCGTTTCACAGGCGGCACTCTCTTTGATAGTGTATTTTTTGCCAGTTACAGGGCTGGTATAGATGGTGATAGGAGGGTGCATAGTGCACGTTTTGCGGTGGGGACAGTCACAGGGGTTGGAGCCATACGGTAGGTGGAGAAGGAGCATAGGGTATGACAAGGACATGGCAGAGATTGGGAGGGCAACGAAAAGCTAATCTCAGACAGAATGAATCTCATTTCAGGTCATGATTTTAGGAAGTCCTGGTCTTGTTGAAGTAGCTGATTAACACATTACAGACCAGGATAATACTGAGTGACAAGTGGTGTGCTTCGAAGTCATTTTTTGGAGGGATCAGCAGTACCAGGATTGGATGTGATGGTCCGGAAAATCTGCTTTTGAGCTAGGCTGGTGGGGTAATCATGTCCAGTTAAGGCTGAGGTGAGGATGGTGGTGTCTGCTGTAAAGAGCAGCAGGCAAACCATGTACGTGGGGGATGTTGGTATAGAGGGAGGTGGCGTCACATAAGGCCAGCTACACACTTCTGTTGACATTAAACCTACTAACAAGCAACTGATGTTGTTGCTGGTGAGTAAGTTCCTTCTCTGATTAAATGCAATTTTGGCCTTTTGTATTCTGGTCGGAATTTCTTTCGGGCTTCTACCATCTCTTGTGATTTTGCTTCCCAGGTAAGTAAATTCCTGTATCACTTCCAGCTCCTCTCTTCCAATTCTCATTCTCAGAGGTTCATATCCTGCTACTATACTGTATACCATCATTTTAGTCTTTTTCTTGTTTATTCTCATTCCATACTGATTGCATAGAATTTTTTCCATTGTTCTGAGGACTTCCTCTAGACCTTCTTTTGTCTCCGTGACTATAGCAATATCATCTGCATAACGTAGCATGTCTATCTTCTACCCATTAATTTTGATCCCCACCTCAGTAGCAACAACATCAGTCTGAAAATAAGGAAACGTACCATGAAAGGTTTAGTTTGGAGTGTGGCCCTATACGGATGTGAAACTTGGACAGTTGGAAGAGAAGAGAGAAGACGGCTAGAGGCCCTGGAGATGGGGTGCAATAGAAGGATGATGAAGATCAGCTAGAGAGACAAAGTAACAAATGAAGAGGTGCTTAGAGGAGTACAGGAAACCAGATCTCTGTGGCGGCACATCCAAACAAGAAGAGATAAACTTGTAGCGCACATTCTACAACACAACATCATCATTGGAACAATAGCAGATGGCGCTACTGAGCAAAGGAATCGGCGGGGGCAACCAAGGATGTCATACATGCAACAGATCATGAATGACGTTGGATGTAAGACATACGTGGAAATGAAGAGGAAGGCAGACAGAAGAGAGGAATGGCGCTCTGCTGCAAACCAACCTCAGAGTTGAACAATAAAAGAAGAATAACAAGCAACAGTACTTACATTTTGACAGTTGTCATCTTTTTCATGTCAGATGTTGCTTACCATACCCTCTGCAGAACTCCAGGCTCTATGTTCCCTAAAAGCGGATGACTCCATTATTATTCTCCCAGCAGTCAAAGATCTACCACTGTAGTACTTGACCGAAGGTGAAGTGAAGGTCTACACCAGCTGTCTGACACCTCTACATACAGCATTTGCCATCAAGATTCCATCACTATTATTCAAACTGACTTGCAGTCCCTCCTTAAAACCTCAATCTAAAGAACTTCTTACCCAACCAAAACCACTCACCCCCACCTTTTACCTTCTTCCTAAGATCCACAAACCCAATCATCCTGGCCATCCTATAGCTGCTTGCTTCAAAGCGCCCACCGAATGTATATCTGCCTTAGTTGATCAACACCTGCAACCCATAGTACAAAAACTCTCCTCCTTCATCAAAGATACCAACCATTTCCTAGATCGTCTGAAATCCATGCAGATTTTCTGGGTCATCACATCCAGTCCTGGTACTACTAATCCCTCCACAAAACAACTTCAGAGTACACCACACCCCTGGCTTGTCACCACTGATGCCACCTCCCTCTATACCAACACCCCCATGTACATGGTCTGTCTGCTGCTGAACATTTCCTCAGTCAGTACCCACCTGATTCTAAACCTTGACATCCTTCTTACTCACCTTAATCAACTTTATACTTATCAACACCTACTTCAACTTTGAGGGGCAGATATACAAACAGATCAGGGGTACGGCCATTGGAATCAGGATGGCTCCTTCCTATGCTAAACTTTTCATGGGTCACTTGAAATGGGCTTTCCTGGGATCTGTAAGTCTTCAGCCCCTGGTTTGGTTTAAGTATTTAGATACATTGATTACATCTTTACCAGACTCATGGTGAGGCTGACCTGCTAAAATTCCTAGAATCTCTGAATACCTTCTCCCAATTAAATTTTACATGGTCATAGTTCAAATCCCATGCTACTCTCCTTTAAGTTGATCTCGTCCTCACTGAAGGCCAGCTACACACTTCCAGCCACATTAAACCTACCAACAAACAACAGTACCCACATTTTGACAGTTGCCATCCTTTCCATGTCAAATGTTCCCTCCCACACAGCCTTGGTATCCAAGGCAAACATATTTGTTCGAATACAAACTCTTTACAGCAGTACACCACCATTCTCACCTCAGCCTTCACTGTACGTAATTACCCCACCAGCCTAGATCAAATGCAGATTTCCCGGACTATCTCATCCAATCCTGGTACTGCAAATATCTCCAAAATAAAATTTTTGAGCACACCACTTGTCACTCAGTATTATCCTAGTCTGGAATGTGTTAATCAGCTACTTTGAGAGGGCCATGACTTCCTAAAATCATGCCCTGAAATTAGATCCATTCTGTCTGAGATTTTGTCCACCACACCTAGAATAGCTTTTCGTCACCCTCCCAATCTCCACAATATCCTTGTCAGACCCTATGCTCCTTCTGCCCCTATCTCTCTATGCTATGGCTCCTATCCCTGTGACTGTCCCCACTGCAAAACTTGCGCTATGCACCCTCCTACCACCACCTATAGAATTCCTGTAACTGGCAAGCAATACACTATCAAAGAGAGTGCCACCTGTGGAACGACGTGTCATGTATCAGCTGTTACGTAAACACTGTTCAGCCTTTTACATCGGCATGACTATCACCAAATTATCAGTTAAGATGAATGATCATAGACAGAAGGTGTACACTGTTGCAGAGCATGCTCTACAACATGGTAGTTGTGACCTTGGTGCCTGTTTGACCACACACTCCGGATTCTTCCCCCAGACACCAGTTTTCAGAACTCCACAGGTGGGAACTGGCGCTACACCTCCTTAGTTCTCGCTACCCTCCTGGCCTTAATTTACATTAATTTCTTCTGTCTCAGCATTTCTTCACAGTAACCACTACTTTCTTCACTACTTTTAAGTTTTCTACATCTTTCATTTTCATACCTGTCTATTTTCCACCGTCCCCCTCCCATCTCTATTTTGTACAATGCACTTAGCTTTTCACTCTTATTAAATTGTGCACAAGGTCCTCCCATCTCTATTTTGTACAATGCACTTAGCTTTTCACTCTTATTAAATTGTGCACAAGGTTTTAGCAGTAATCTCTGTCTTGCATATTACTCCATCTTCCACCTCCACCTTTAAGCTCTCAGGTTTTCAAATCTCATTGGTGCAGTCCCCAACAATCTGTGTTTTCCTTCTCATCCCGTACAGTAAGTTTCCCCTGACCAGTGGTTCTGAGTGACTTTTCCAAAGTCTACCACTTCTCCTAGACCTCTCAAGTCATTTTCCTCGATCCCTCTTCCTTTCCCTTCAGCCCTTCTGCCAGACGGAGCCATAGGCTACGAAAGCTTGCATAATTATAATCTTTTTTTATATGCATGTTATGCTGCCATTTGGTGAGTAAATTTTTTATCTATCCAATTACATTATACTGTCAAAAATTGATTGTTTTCACTGTTATGTCTTCACCTTTTTACGTTATTGGGTCTCTACAAAGAGTGTCTGTCAATGTCGTCCAGGCTATCAATGCCTTGCACCACCAAAAAAACCTACCGGTTTGACAGACATTCATTCCCAAATGCCAGCTGGAGACATTTCACACAGAATCTGATTGTGAACCATTGTTCCATGAACACCACATCGCAACTGGAACCAGACAGAGATTCACGTAGACATGTGTCCTAAGTTCATGTCCCAAGTCTCTGCAAGCTCAGAGGAAACAGGGTGCCCCCCCCCCCCTCCTCTCTCTCTCTCTCTCTCTCTCTCTCTCTCTCTCTCTCTCTCTCTCTCTGTGTGTGTGTGTGTGTGTGTGTGTGTGTGTGTGTGTGTGTGTGTGTGTGTTTTGAAAAATATCGGCTTTACTAATGATAATGTAGCTATCTAGGAAGTCCAATAACAATGACAAAAATTTAAAATGACTGTCATTTCTTAGTGCAATAACTATCTTTGTGTGTGTCTATTCTGTGTTAAAACATTAAACTAGAGGCGCATTTTTTGTTGTGCACCAGTTACAGTACCTGAAGAATGAACACTTCCGTCCAACGAATAAATCTTGAGCTACCCATATAATCAGTGCCATTATGCACTCTAATAGAAGGAATACCATCAAGTGGACGTCCATCAATTAGACTTTTCACCCTGAAAATAAAAAATGAGGAATATGGTCATAGTTTGCTCAGTTACAAACTTACTATGAGCTGCTTTATTGTACTGCTTACGTAATTTGATTTTTTAAATTTTCTAAGCCATTGCAATATTGATTCACTCATTCCATACCATGGTTAATTGCATGCTGAACTATTTATACCAAATAGTTTACACACATTATATAAATTTCATTCCTGAATGAATCTGTTATTAAACTTGCTGATAAGTTAAAACTAACCAAACAAAATATACAGTACAACTTTTGAAGATTTTAGCAAGTAGGAGAAAGGTATTATCAAACAGAAGCTGTTAGATGGGTTGTGTTTGGAGAGTGCAATTGGAAGAACATTGCTCACAAAAGCCAAGGGTTGAGATTGGATTCTCAGTGTGGCATAGTTTTAATATGTGAATAAATTTCAATGTAATTTTAAGGTTAACTCTACATTAAATGGTTGTGAAATAGTAGCACCCTAAATGAAGGCACATGCTATTATTTGCTTGACTATAAACACACACTTTTTTTTGCTCTTGGCAATATAGATATGGCACCAAGGGGGGGGGGGGGGTATGCACTGTGACACAGATTCCATGTGAAAATGTCAAACTTTAGGCCATGCAGCTGGATGAGTGAACCTGTATGTGAGTTGGAGGAAACCAAGTGCATAACGAATAATCAGACTATTTCTACTGAAGTACTGTGATGTTCAAAATCAAACTTTAAGTTGATTCATTCTTTGCTTGATACAGCCAACATAGAGAAAACCACCTATTTTAAAACTGAAAATCTCTCAAAGACATGTTTCAGTTTTCTTCTTCTACTGAAGTGCTATCCTACTCAAAAGAGCTGGAGCATGAATGGCATTGCTGTCATTTACATTCCTTGTAAATTACAATATTCATTACGAAAGACTTATTTGTGTATTTTCCACAGTGTAACTACATGATAACACATATTTAATAAACTTACTGTATAGATCTATGGCATTGAGATTGTCCACCACTAAAATGTTTGAGAGATTCTCATACTTTATTTCATAATCCATCTTTCAAATTGTATTAATCCTCCTGTACATTCTACTGATAGTGTTTCATGTAGAGGCAATACAATGAAGGGAAACAACACAAGACAAAAATTATTTTTTATCTACTCTATATCAAACTCGCATTGTCCTTAACTACAAAACAATACTTTTTGCATCCCAAAACTTGTAACCAATCTCATGTGACCAAGTAATCAATAGTTTCCACGTACCCTACAAAAAGGGTAAAGTTGTTAAGGGTCATCATACGAAATGCTACAAATTCGTATAGGTAGACCTAAAAGTTATTATCCCTAAATGTTTACAAGCAGCGATAACATTCTGTCCATAAATTAATGACAGAATACTTCAACCAACACAGAATGAGTAAAGATGCAAAGATTACTTGTGGACCTAACAACAGACATTAAAGCTCTCCTGAATGTGAAGTTTTATAAAATCAGTAAAACAACATTACGGGATCACCTATTTGTCAGCAAATATTAAATTTAATATACAAAGTCTGTAATAGACTTCTAGTAGTAAATTATGCCCACAGTTCAAAGCTTTACACAGGAGTCTATACTCTGACATTCGAGTAATGAGGTTAAATACAATTAATGGGTTTTTAATTTGGTATAGTTAATTAAACGCAAACAAAATATAACGATAAAAGGCTGAAACAGTAAAAATCATTATTCACTGTATATTTCTGTTGCTGCTCTAGCTAAGCAAAATGATGCATAACAATGAATTATTATATACCTACAAATTTTGTCTGTCAAATTTGCCGAACTATTATTTCACTTTTCATTTCCATGTCTAAAATGCTTGCATGGGATCCAGTGCAATGTTAGTACTGTGAAATGCAGTACCAAAAACCAGTCTATCATTTAAAAAATTAATTTCTTCACAGGGTTTATAATGGTGGATCATTATAGCAACAATAGTACAGGACAAGGAACTGTGGAAGAAGTCTGGAGAAGCCTTTGAACAACAGTGAGACACTAATTGCTAGTAAGAAACGTAACAAATAAACATATACAAACAAACATACCACTGGATGTCATTGCTCATGCCCTTGGTTAAACTCAAACCGTTAACCTTCAGTTAATTGTAATATGCTCATGATGCTGATTGTAGATGGATGACTGTACCTAAGGTGTTGGCAAAGGCATTTATGACTTACGTCACACATAGTAAATTGATCTCACATTCATTTATCCTTGTTTTCTAGCTGATAATGTTGAAGGTGTCGAACATATGGGCTGTCCTCCAATGTGGGCCTAGCTGCAGCTGCACAGGTTTCAGCAAACACCTGCAGTGTGTAGATAAAGTGACTTGCTATCCACATGCATCACGTATCTGACATATTTATGATGTTTGAGGTAGCCTGCATCCATATGACTGCAATTAATTGGCATTGTTATCAGACTCTAAACGCAATAAATTCACGTATTACAGGCAAACCAACAGTAGCCTGAAATACATTACATGTTGTCTTCTGTAGATATTTCCAGTACATGTTTTCCGTTTCTTTTTGTTTAAGAATTCAACGGTGGACACGTAAGTGTTACTATGGTTCATATTCTCAAAACTGGCATTTGACAATAGGCCAAACAATCATTCACTGTGTTTTATCATCATCATCATCATCATCATCATCATCATCACCACCACCACCACTCACTCACTGAATACGCTAGAAGACAACACAAACACTGTCTGAAAAACACCGTACCTTGGACAAAGTTCAAACTGGCGATCTCCATCTTACCACCTTATTTCCATCTGCAACAGGAGGTCAAGAAACAGAAATCATATCTTTGTTTGAATATACAAGTTTTAAAGGATATGGCCTGCTATAGACGCTAACCACTGGCATTTAGAAACTTTACCGTACAAGTATAAACTAACTGTTCAAATTTTAGCAAGTTTCTTAAGAACTAGTTCAGAGAGATATGCACAGACAAAATCATCCATATCATGAGTGGGAGTTGAATCCATGACCTACAAAAAAGCTGGTTAGTGTCTTGGCCAACTTGGCCTTCAAAAACCAGAGCCACATAGGTTTATGGGAAGAGTTAAAGCAGCAAAAAGTTTTGAATAGGTCTTCCTTAAAGCTGTCACCACTGCCACTCCTTTGACATAAGTATGTTTACTTCTTTCCAGGCATCAGTATGCGAATTGTAAACAGAAATCACATCGTGGGAAGTCCATTTGCAATAGCTCACTGGAAGCATACAGTTTGAGACAAAAATTGTTGTTGTGATTGAAAAAGGCAGCTTTTCAATTTGAGATTTTGTCAGGTGGTATGGCGTGACACCTCCTCCTGCAAAGAGACTGAGGAGGAATTGTGGTGAATAAGGCACTACCAAAAGAGTTCCTGGCCTAGGCAGGAAGAGACTCAGCACAAGAGGAGAACACAGAGCTTGTGAATAAGACCTGATAGCTTTCATTCCTAAAAGCGAACCAGTTTTGATGAGTGACCACCTGAGGAAAATATTTTATACTAGTTGGCATTCCCAGAGATCCATCTGATCATGGTATGGTAAAACGTAATTTTCACTGATGAAAAGGTGTTTTGAACCTGTAACAATGGTCAAAGAGTGGTTCACAGACCACAAGCAACAAGACATCATGACGAATACGTAGGAATGGTAGGAAGTGGGCAGCTACTGGTTTCCTGCTAGGGCTGGGTTTCTGTAAGAGGAACAGGAGTACTTCACAGAGCTAGGAGAACTCTTGTTAGAAGGCAGTATACCTATACACGGTGTATCATAATTAATGGCGCAAGTAAATGCATACAGTTTAAAGTACATAATCCTAGAAGTAAAAAAGTCTATTAAACGTGGGCTCTAAAATGCATACCTGAAGAGCTATGGGCACTGCTTCATCTTCGATACAGCAAAACATCTCTTCTACTGTACTCTTTGCTTTCCATATTTTGAGAGGTGGTAGTATTGACCAAAACAAAAGTCTAGTACACAGGGGTTCTAAAGTGCATACCTTAAGTGCTATGAGCACTTATTTATCTTCACTACTGTGAAATACATCTCTTTTACTTAACAAATGTGCATAGCTCTTGAGACATGCATTTCAGAGGCAATATCTACTAGATTTTTTTTTCCATACTGCCTCCTATCAAAATATGGAAAACAAAGAGCTTGCAGTAGACAAGACTTATTTTCCAGTATCAAAGCTGAAGTAGTGTCCATAGTCCTTCAGGTATGCACTTAGAGGCCATATTTACTAAACGTTTTGTTTCTAGTACTGTGTACACTGAACTGTATGCATTTATACCATCAATAACAATGACACACCCTGTATAGTTAAGCACATGATGCTGCCTTCAATGCAAATACTATAAAGCAAAGGAGAATTCACTTTTGAGGAAGATCAGTCTCCTGTACATAAGTGCACATTCATTAAGCAACAGCTGTCCAACATGGGCATTCAGGTCACGGACTGGCCACTACAGGCTGCTGATACAAATCGGATGGAGAACATGTGGACTGAGGTAACACAGTCACTGTCAGATATCTGGTAATGATACCTACTGGCTATAGCTGACACCCTTTGGGACTGCTTCTTGATGCCCGGGATGAAGTTGACTCTTCTGTCAATTCCACCTGACACCTCACGATACCATGCCAAAACACACAATAGAAATAATGGGGCATTCTGGACAAGATATCAGAGTACTGCCAACATTCTATTTTAATTATGTGTCCTTTTGCTCAAGTTTCCGTGTGAGCCAGTGGAAGTTCACCTGTCTGCAGAAAAGAACTGAACCAAGATAATACAATGTGAGTTAATTTTCCTTTAAGTTACATTTTTAATTGGAATGAGTTTCTTTTCAACAAATTTTTTGAATCTTTCCTTTCTCTCTAATCTTATCTCTGTCGACATACTTGAAAAGCAAAAAATTAAGAGAGACTTTTTTAAAGGCTACTTTTTGTTACTTCACATGCATCTCTCTCTTCCCTTTTCTTCCGACCACTTGCATTCTCCCACAAATATGTAACAGATTTCTTCTAACATTTATTCATCTTTAATTTTCCCTCACCCCCCCCCCCCCCCCTCTCTCTCTCTCTCTCTCTCTCTCTCTCTCTCACACACACACACACACACACACACACACACACACACTTTTGTCTCACTCACTTGCCTGTCACTCCACCCTCACAAAATGAATAAACAAATAAAGCATTTTTGTTTTCTTATAATGTCTCCCTCTACCTAAACCCTTTTGTACTTTCCTCCTCTATTATTACTCACAAAACCAATGAAACAGTTTTCTTTTCAATCCTCTGTTTAATTACCCACTCACTGTTCTGAAAACACCCTTGCCTTATCCCACTTCTCTCTGCCATAAGATAAAAGGACTGTTGCGTACTTTTCTATACGATGTATTTTTCTTGTTTTTATACTGCCCATAAGTTATGTCCCTATGCCTGGGCATGGACATTTGTCAGCAGATTTCGACTTTCCAAGTTATGTGGTGATTAAGTGCAGAGGTGCGGGACATTATGGCGGTAGCTGTCAGTAGGGATGACTGGTCAGGAATTTTGTAGTTCAAAGTAGAGATGTGGAAAGTGGGTATGCAGAAGTTCTTTATCATGTTGTCAAGTTCTTCCATGGCAATTACAACTGTGGGGTTGCTAATCTTGATATCCATTTGTCATTCCATTACATTATATTTATGTGACTCATAATTTTTCATTTAAGCCAGAGCTGGTGAGTAGTATGAGAAGACAGGTTGATATTATCAGGACCTACCTTGAATACAGTATACTACTTTTACAATAGCCTCCAAGAGATTTGACTAGTTTAGGACATGCTGAACACTTTATGAGGTGAAATAAAATGTTTTCATTCATTAAAACATTATAGCTACAGGGTGGTTATAATTAAGCTTTTGCTACTTGAGTCAGTGTAGACAGAAAACTATTTACAGTTTGGGTACACAACTTTATAGGAACGATGTTCAGACTGTGCACTGCAGGATCTGCGTTGTTAGGAGTGTTAAGTGTCAACTTTCCGTTAGGCACCGGTACTGGTATGACAATGCAGAGATGAATCACATGCATCAGTGTGCATTACAGTTGCAGTCAATCAACATGGGTCTGAACAAGGTGAGAAGGGCTTTACTATAGTCCAATCCGCAAACAACGGTGGTGCGCACATGTCGAGGCACGAATGGGAATGGCATTGTTGACGATTCCCAGTGACAATTGCAGTATGCGCACAGACATGTTCTCTGCTTAAATTAAGTGTATATCCTGCAAATTATGTCTCTTGCTTGCTTATGCAGAATTTATCACTTACTACCATCATCAGTGACGACAACTCGCAACTAATGAAATAGAAATTCACTAAACAATTCACTGAGATCATGTTTAATGCTCGCATTAGTTACGGCATTCAGAGCAGAGTACTGTACTACTGAATGCTGATTGGCTGTTGGAGTGTGTGTGATGTAGGTGCACAGAACAAGCCTAAAATCAACCGCTCTCAATCATGACTCCAACTATAGTGAAGCTGTTCTATCAAAACAACGGCAATAGTGCTACTGCTCTTCGTGAGTACTGATGCATTAAAGGAATACAGAGAGGTCCTCTTTCCACACCGGGGTTGAAGAACATGATTCTAAAGTTCCAATTAACTGGTGATTTGGGAATTGCTCCTGGGAGGGGCCAATGGCCAATTGCTAAACAAATTGTGAAAGAAGTTACTGCTAGCACGGCTGAAACATGGGACACTAACACATGTTGGAAGTTGAAGAAGAGTGTAGCGAGGGAGGTAACCAGCATACCATCCAAGATGTTCTGGTCAGCAGTACAGCAAACTGTAATGTGGTTCCACACTGTTGTGGATGCAGATGGTTATCACATTGAATAACATTTGTACACTGGAAGGTAAACATGGTTCACAACTAAAAAATGCTACCCCCTCACATGGAAACTAAAATGTGTTTCTTTCAATGGTTTATTCATGATTTCTCTTTCACAGGCCCTTACAAAAATTTCCACAAAATTTCATTGTCCTACGATCATTTGTTTTTCATGGGGGTTCCCCTAAAGTAGCAAAAGTTTAATTGTAACTACCCTGTACATCTCTCCATCAGTGCATTTAGCCTGAACAGAGAACACTACTCACAAAACACAACATTAGATTACATCCAGAAACATAATTTACATTCCATTCACATGCTGTGGGTTCAAGGTGGGGTGATCACCTGGAACCATTATTTATTTCTTCCAGAATAATGTCTCAGTCCGCAACAGATGAAATTAAGTTGTCTACCTACTTAAGAAATTGTTCAATGGCACTCAGTATTTAATGAGATTATGCAGTCACAAAAAATTTAAATTTTGTTGGCTGAAGCTGAAAAATGCTGGTATTAAGAAGTGTGTAAATTCAGGGGTTTTGTAAATTTTTCACCTTCAGATCTAAAACGTACTGAATGAAGGTAATGAGAAGACTTGCATTGCAGACCTTTTTTTAAAAGATTTCATTGCCAATTTTCAGTCTGGCAGTTTAAAAAGCGAGGAAAAACGCAGATGCAATATACTAGTCCTCCAGCCAGCTTAGAACCCACAGCTGATAGAGAAATCGCTTTAGACAGCAGCCACATTACCACTGCGCTAGCAAGCCACTGCTGTGTTCACTGATTGGTCATTGCTATAGCAATGACTAATATAGATAATTTGTGAAGTGAAAGTTTGTATTTTCTCTGCGGAACCATCTTCCTGGACTCAACATCACAAGTTTGATATCCTGATGTTGTACCTTATATGAAATTGACTACAGTTATTTAATGAAACTGACAAGGAAAAAACAAACGAATTTACTGGGGTAATTCTGTGTCACTACAGGAAGTAACTTGTCAATCACAGAGCTGCCAAACAGGTTATGCAATGTTGCCAATTATTCTAGCCACAGAAACAGTATGTTTTCCTGAACAGGCCTAAAAGTGATGGGCACAGCTCACATCTCAAAGGTGTACTGCCATATTGAACCAGGACTGATATATCAAAAGCACTGGCCAATGACTTTTACTCTCACTTGTGCAACTCTGCTTAATGGCTGGAGCACAGATACTAACAACACACTGATGGACCGACTGTGGGCTTTAAATCACAAATCTGTAGCTGTCACAATCATTCTTGTTTTTCCATTATTAAGCATACTGTAAACCGAGAAGCTCATTCACCAAACATGATTCATTTTTAGAAGTGCCTGTAGTGTGAGCAAACATCTTTTGATCTTTACTGACTTGAAAAATATATTACTTGGGAACACTGTCATTGGCACTACTCCAAAACAGAGGAATACAAATGTGAAGATAACGACAGAGTATCGAGTGCAAAACGTGAACATCCACAGAGAAATCTGTAAACTACAAATATGCAATGAAATGATTCACCATTAACGAAAACTTGCTGCAAATGCATAAAGAAATTAAAGCAGGGAGTGTAAAAAAAGAGCACAGTATCCCAACAGTACAGTCTTTAATATTTCATTATGAACTACAACAGTCATTCAGTCTATAATAAGGAGAAGAATGAAACGTAACTTCTACCCGCAATGTTTATAAAACATCTATTGTCTGATGCTTTGTTCATCAAAGCAAAAATCTTCTGATGAGTTAGCTATTCAATTTTCAGTATGCTTATGACAGAAAGAGATGGAAATAGCAGTAAGGGGTTCATATAGTGGAGTACGGTGAACATTTGCAAAGCAATGCCTTGTAGCCAGTGCTGTTTTTCTTTAGTTTATTGCCTTTTCTTAATTTCTTGTCAGATGGTTTCCTATCAAAGACTTACCTAGGCCATCACAATATTCATATGATAATCAGTGAGGAGCATATGTTACAACAGACTACTATGTTATGTGGAAATTTGGATAATAAGGTAGCACTCATTCTTTGCTCTCAGCTTTGAAACATTTAACATGATATAAAACATGTCATAAAGCCTGTCAACTGTATGGGTTTAAAAACTCCTTCAAGATAGCCCTTGAGAACATTTACTTGCCTGCAGATATTATTGCTTACCAATTCTTTTTTTAACTGAAAAAATTTGGACATGTAACTAGTGCACAACCACAGCGACCAACAGACACAAAAACTAGTGAGCTCCAAGATCATACTACCGTGGAAAAACATGACAAGTCATTGTGTAATCCAAAAATTAAACAAATATATGTCACTTAAGTCCCAGCTAGCACCCTGAAATGGCAGCAGAAATTTCAACAAAACAAAAAAGCACGTCAAACAAAATAATGTGGTTTATTTACAGTTTAACAAGACTCACAACAACCATTAACTCCAATTGCTATTTATGTGCTCTACAAGGCTGCCTCTGCTTAGTTACACAATCTTCTTCCACTTCCATACACAATACTTTGAAGAACAAAACTTGATGTACCAGTCAACACTGGGAATTCCCACCGTCAAGTCAAGCGCTTGTGCACTAAACAACAACACTTGCCTTCACATGTCAAATACCAGTGATGAGACTGAGCACCTGCACATAGAAAAAGAATGTATTATTGTAGACTTTCTGTTCTCAAAATGAGTTTGGCCAATCCCTATGGCTCCCGAATGTCAGTTTTGATAAAATTATATACTACTGAAATAAATACAAATACACTTGGCCACTAGGACCTCTCTTCCATCCACAACAAGTGACAATAACTGACTCGCTGTTTCCTGAAGTTCCTAGAGGCCCCTGTCACAGCAAATTAAATATTTTAAGATTTATGAATTTTCAGTAATTAGCACTGTAGGTACAGTTTGTTTGGCAGCCATCACTACTTGGAGCTACTGCCATAATCTCTTGCACTGCTGCACTTAATCACAACATGAGTGCAGAAGATGGAAATTACCAATGAACATCCATGCCTAGGCACAGGGACATACTTACAGTCCTTCCAAACTCAAAATGTAGAGAGACAGAGGGAGACATTACAAGAAGCAGTATAATTTCAGCAACAAATGTTGGGTTGAGTACTCGTCTGTAACCAAGTGACCTTCCACTGGCTTACTCTGACAGAAAGTTGAACAAAAGAGCAAGTAATAAAAATAGCATGTTTTTCTAATATCTTGCCCAGAACCCCAATTATTCCATCATGCATCTTTCCACGAAATCTATGAGGCATCGCATGTAATTGCTAGAAGAGTCAACTCTGCCCTAGGTGTCGAGATTGCAGTCCTTAAGAGTGTCAGCTGTAGCCGGTTGGTGGGCATAGCATTCACACTGTAGGCTGAATCACACTCTTCAATATATGGGTGTACTGTCTGCTATCAAGAGTTCCTTCAATTCTGAATAGGAAACCTATAGCTGCCCACTACTTCTTCTTGACGCTGCATATTTTTCAGAATGTCCTGTCCCTTGTGATCAGTAAACCACATTTGAACAGTTTTTACATGTGGAAAACAACATCTCATCTGTGAAAATTATATTTTTCCACATCGTTTTCAGGTGGAAATCTACGAACACCCACTGGTATGAAACTTTTTCCACTCTTAGTTCCTGTTTCACAGTGGGTCTTCATGCACGCTGTTCAGCTTTCCTTAATCTTTAGTGAGCGGGTCACTGGAATTGAGGAAGTTTGTCTCTCATTGCAACCGGTTCACATTTAGGAAGAGACGTCGTCAGCTCTTATGCACAAGCTCTCTGTCCTGAAGTGTGCTCTCTCTCTTCCTGCCTGGTACCATCTTGGTAGTACCTCTTTCCAACTCATTCCCCAAACATCTCTCTGCAATAGTAAATGCCACGCCATGTCACTTGCCAGGATCTCCAACTGAAAACCGACCTCGTGGCCAAGACACAAAGGTTCCACAGGTTGTAGGTTTGAATTCTGCCCATTATCTTGTATTGAGTGTGTGTCCTTCAATACATATTTGTGAATTAGTTCTTAAGAAACTTATCTGGATTTGAAAACATTGCTGCCCCCCCTCCCCCCCACACACACTCACAGGCGTTAGGTTGGGTTGGATTGTTTGGAGGAGGAGACCAGACAGCGAGGTCATCGGTCTCATCGGATTAGGGAAGGACGGGGAAGGAAGTTGTCCGTGCCCTTTCAAAGGAACCATCCCGGCATTTGCCTGGAACGATTTAGGGGAATCACAGAAAACCTAAATCAGGATGGCTGGATGCGGGATTGAACCGTCGTCCTCCTGAAGGCAAGTCCAGTGTGCTAGCCACTGTGCCACCTCGCTCGGTACACGTTAGGTCCCGGGAATTCAAAGACTGTATCAAATCTCTATAATAGTTTCTCAGACTAGCCTGAACATACATAACATTCCATGTCAGTTCAACCAGGGGCTCCAGCTCATAGTCTCAGATTTGACTGAAATTCAGTACACAAATTCTAATATGTGTGGAACACTCGTGTAAAAAGTATTAGTTTCCCCTATCAATTAGTTCCAGAACTATGACTTGTGAAAGAAGGCGGCGTGACCCAGAAGTTGCAACCCGCATCTGGCAATCTATCTTCAAACCCAACTTCAGGTCTTAATAACTTTGGAACTATTCCACACAGTACAGTGAAATTTTTACAACCTAGTAACATCCATTTAGAGAACACACTCCATGAACCAAAACACCAACAACATATTTCTGCTGGTGCCATGAAGTTCACAAATGCATCACCTTCTGCTTCACAGCACTCTGCAACACATCCTAAGTGCCATTTGTCATCATAAACAGCAATAACATAGCAACCTGGTTGTATGTTGCTACTTTTGCTTCTGAATCCTGAGTCAGACACATTGTGAAGACACAAGTTGTGCATGAACCTATAGTTATAACCGGACAATCTGCTCATCTGCACATTGTCAGAGTCCACTGGAGAGAAGTGATGATGGCTCCTAGTGCCTGCAACAGTTTTAATGTGTTCTAGTCTGCTTTTTAGCAACTCTTAGACTGATTTCACCTCATCTTTCGAAACACATAATGATTGTATGCCAGTGATATTTTTCTGTACCCAGGTAAATAATTGAAGAGGTGATAGAATGTGACCTCCTGTAGGGTGCTGCAGACTAGCTCGTGATGCCATGTGCTTAATGGTAGCACCAATACCATCACATACATTTTTACCATTACTTGTTGCAAAAAAATTCCATTCTGTGTGAATCTGAAAATCATGGTAATGCATGCATAAATTTTTGAGATTTTTACAGTTTTTGTACCGACTAGCTACCCCATCACTGAAGTATTTTGCAAAATGTATGTGAGGCAGCTTGTTTTTCACATATGCCATGGCAGTGCGAATGTGGGCATGAACTGCAATGGCATCATTAATTAAACAGTCACTAAAAACGCACAGGTTCATGACAGACACATCACATCACCTGATTCACCTCTATACTAAATCGCAAATGGCTGGAGAGTTGCTTGACTGTTGTCCCAATGATATCCTTGGATGGCATCTTGAAATATAAATGCATGATTTTAAGAAAAGTCTAGTATTACTATAGTTTCATCTTTTTTCAAATTATCCTTACAAAACTGGAGATAAGCCGATTGTGCTGTTGCTGTGTGTGGTCAGTTTGTCCGTTTTTTGACAACACATTTCAACAAAATCTTCCACTGTATTTTGCTTCATTTTAAGACCTGTGCGATCCATGTGTGTCCATTGTTTATAAGAAACAAGTTCATTGTCATCCATAAGGAGTTCACCACACAGTTTGTTATTCATGTGTTCTGCAAGATTTGCCTTACCAGGACACTTTTCACGCCTGTGTCTCATGCACTGGTAGGAACTGATGTCACACACTAGCAGCTTCATTGTACCTTTGTAATCCAGACCAGAATCCTTTATAGCAGCAAACATCAGCTTAGCATTTTGATGGGTCTCACATACACAAACATTGTGTGTGCCCCTTGCACTTACAGGCACAACCCATTTTGGCCGAAGATTGAAAAAAGATGATAAACCTACTTTGGTATTGGGATACTTTTCCTTTAATTCTACATATAGTTCTGATATGTTGCATAGCAACAGTCTTTTTTGCATCTGTACATGTACATTTCCCATTTTCACTGTTACATAGTCTCTCTCTCTCTCTCTCTCTCTCTCTCTTTCTTTTTCAGGCATTCATCGGCTGTAGTCATTATTTTCATAAAACTCCGACACTAGCACCTTTATTTCTGAACTCAATTGCTTACCCTGAGCCTGCTGAAATTGTGGAAGCACTCCTTGGGTTGCTTTTATTTTCCTAGCTTGCTTTGCCATATATGTAGAAACATTGAATTCCTTTGCAGTGTAGTCAACAGACCAGCTGCAGGTGCAAGGGTAAGAATAGCTACTTTTTTTCTGGCGTGTGGATATGGCATATTTTTCTTTCAAATCATGCACAATTTTGTCCAAATCAGAGCATTTATGGCATGATTTCTGTTCCTTTGGAGCAGATAGTTCTTCCTCTTCCACTATTAGTGTGTCAGCTACTTTCTGTTTTAATTCCATTTGAGCTTCTTGTAGTTTTCTTCTACCATAGCTGGGCCTGTCTCTTTTCCCAACTTTGTGTGTCTTCATGGGAGACAAACCAAGAGCAGTCACTGAAGTATTTAATTGCTCATCCGCTGTGGTTGTAAGTGGCTGATACTCTTCGTCACTGTCATGTAAATTATCAGAATATTCTTCATTTTTTAGCAGTGGAACCTAACTTTTGTCCTGGTTTCATGTTAAGTCCCATGCACTGATTCACTTTCAATACTGATTTTATATCAATTTCTCTGAGGCTACACTTCACTGTCTTCTTATGAATCCGAAATGGATCAAAACAACTTCTTTGTAGGAAAGAATACTTATCCAGAAACACTTTAAGAAATGTATCAAAACAACTTCTTTGTAGGAAAGAATACTTATCCAGAAACACTTTAATATGATGATAACAAACACTAAAGTTTCCTGGAAGTGTACTTCTTGTGCCCACAAGGTGTATCCCGGATCTCCATAGCAACAATCTTGGTCCGATTCATCCAGATCATACAGTACAAAGCGAATGCCACATTTTGTTCCATATGTTGTTTTATGACATTCAGATGCTTGTGCTCTACCAATAATGCAACTTGTTTGAACAAAAGCACCACTAGTACACTCTTCTGCCTCCATACTGACTTGCCACAACTGTACTGACCAGTCTGAACTAGAATCTTAAAAACATGAGTAACCAGTAATTGTTGCTTGTTTCCTTTGTTGTTCCTGCCTAACAATGACTCATTCTGTCCCTGATAACTACCATTGTTTAACTTTCTCTTGCCTAATGGTTCCCAACAATTGCTGCAGCTTTATCTGAAACAAGCTGTCTGCATCATCACTATTACTTGCTAAATTGTGTTAAAAGAAACATAACCAAATACATCTCTGTCAACTTTTATTGTACACAAATGTCTAGCAATAACAAGTCGAAATTTTGCCACATATTATATTATGGTCTACTTATGCAGTGTTTGAAATTTGGCTTGGATATCACTTGTCCCTTTTGTGCTACCACACTTCGAAAATCCATGTTTTTCAGGTAATTTTTCAAATTTTTGTATTTTCGTGTGCATGTAACTGTTTGTGTGACTGATATGGGCAAGATAAGTTCTGTGTGAATTATATTTGGCATAGAGGGCACCTACAATATGTACCTTTTAACGTATTACATTTTTTAAATCACATTTTGGAATTTTTTATTTTCCCTCAGAAATATGTTGTTGGTGTTATGATTCATAGTGTGTGTTCTCTAAGTGAATGTTACCGGGTTGTAAAAATTTCACTGGACTGTGTGGAATAGTTCCAAAGTTATTAAGACCTGAAGTTGGGTTTGAAGATAGATTGCCAGATGCGGGTTGCAATTTCCGGGTCACACCACCTTCTTTCACAAGCCATAATTCTGGAACTAATTGGCAGGGGAACTTAAAATTTTGCACATGAGTGTTCCACACTTGGTAGCATTGGTGTGTTAATTTCAGCCAAATCTGAGACTATCAGCTGGAACATTTTCTCAAATTGTTTGAATTGACATGGAATGATCCATATATATGTTGATAGAGAAGATTTACTAAAATATTTTATTTATTTACTAAAACATGACTACAACTTACATTTTATATTTGCAGTAATATTCGTCTATTACACCGTCAACGGATGACGAATGCAATGTACGTTCTAATCGCAAATAAGATAATATTTTGTGATATAAGTAAAGTTTAACAATTCTGAGATTTTTACTTTGCTTGCACTTTTTTTACCTTAATTTCATTAGTCTACGTCAGCAGGAAGTGCCCTATAGGTTTCGATGAGCGAGTTTTTGGGCATCAGAATATGTGACATAGAAGGCCGAATCTTTTGATTGCACTGACTTAGAAGCTTAAATTTTTTACAACGCCAAGGGACCATAGACATTAGTAAGTGACATAAATTTGAACTCGATACACCAACCTGTTCACGAGGAACATGGGTCTTAACAGATGGACAGACAGACAAACAGACAGAAACTGGAAAAAACGACAGAAAAATATTTGTTCATATTATATAAAAGAAATTAACAATTTTCAGATTTTTCCTTTATTTGCAATGTGAAACCTTGCTTTTTGTCGAATTTCATGATTCTAGGTCAGCTGCAAGTACTTTACAGGTTATGGTGAGTGAGTTTTCAAGTATCAAAATATGTGACATAAATGGCTATATCTTTTGATTGCAATGACTAAGAAGATTAAAATTTTTACATCACCAAGGGACTATTACCTCAGTATGTCACATAAATTTGAACTTGATGCGCCAACCTGTTAAAGAGAAAATGTGGTCTTAACAGTCAGACAGATGGACAAGAATGTGATCCTAAAAGGGTTCCGTTTTTACAGGTTGAGGCATGGAACTCTAATAGTAACTGACAGCTGTACAGTACAGTTTCTAAATTATAGTAGTTAGCTGGTTTCTTTGAAACACATATATCTAAATAAAGAGAAACACTCTGTTTGGTAGACCTGTTGTTACAAATGGAACTAAGGCAGTATGACAGAGGTAGTAGATTCAGCTTTGGTCCATGGCGTGCTGATTTATGTACAGAGTTTGTGTCATCTTTTTCTGTAATTAGGTAGTTATAACGATGTTGATAAAACACAAGAAATGGCTGTTCGGTCAAATTGTAAAATGCCAATTTCAAGAATATGGATCACTGTAATACGTATACCTTTAATGTAAAACTCTTAAACAAATGAAAAAGAATCGTGTCATTTGAAATAAATACAAAAAACATGCGTAATCAGTGTTGGGCTCTTGTTGGTTTGTTACTAATACCATGCATTTATTGGATCCAGAATTTGAGTCTCTGACATTATGAGGTTACAATCATCACACAAGGTGATACTTAATCCACAGTTCCCAATATACAGGCAACTTCCATTTCCATACTCATCCTTGAAGGGAAATTGCATAGCCTTTGACCCTAAATGTTAGTGACATTTAATCACTACTGTATAGATGCAAGATACCAAAAGACCCATAAACGAATGGTCTTATGCCAGAATGACCTAAGCAACATTTTTTGAAAAAAAAAAAAAAAAAACACCTGAGTTATTCAGTTTTAAAATGATGGGGTTTCATTTTGCCTTATGCCAAAACAAACTATCTAACAACTTGCCTCATTCTGTTGTTGCAGCAAGGGATTTCTTTGGCAGAAGGTTGGTATTATTCATTCTCCTATTCCAAAGTGAACCATGTGACATCAAAAGATAGCTACCACAGTACATAGCTCAGTTACACATTCCCATGCAATGGCAGAAAATGATGCTAATTGTGAAGACGAGCCATTTAGTTCTGGTTCTTCTGATATATATGAAGCTAGCGATGGTCCCTCTCAATCATCAGATGGTAAGTGGGTTTTAATAAGAAGTTATACTTTCATTTATAGAGTAAACTCTTTTATTTGACGTTACGTTGTTTATCTCACAGGCCAGAATGAATCATGACCATGAGTGGTAAATCTGTGGTCACTGCACAATCGATAGTGAGTGTATGTCGATATTTCGGCCAGTGCTGCCACACAATAATGAGGGGACAGAAATATTGACCCTGTGGAAAGAAATACCTCTTTATTTAGGGCAGGAAATACACTTTAAAGTGGAGATGGTTCACTCTGGCAAAAAGAGTTTCTTAAAGAATTGTCATATCTGTCAGCCACCAAAGTAATGAAACTGAAAATCTTAATGTGATCTCACAATTGGAATTCTTATAAAATCAATCTTTAAAACGACTTTGTAGATCTAAATTATTTGTTTTTCAGATGAACATGAAATTTCTGGCTATAAGCGAAGAAAAGGAAACTGGGAACAATAGAAGAAAATCCGAAGGATGAAGAACCAAAATAGTGGGGAAATTTATGTTAACAGTAAAGGGGAGACTGTCCCAGGAAGACATTTGTTGATTTTAATTGTTCATGTAGAGAAAAATGCTGCAAAAACTAAATTGTGAGGAGAAAAAGTTTGACACATTTTATGGAAGAGTGTCTTGGGATGTGCAGACATCAATAATATATGGTTCAGTTAAAAAAGCTCCCATCAAAAGGAAGTGTTCTAAAACTGACAAGTAGTAGTAGTTTTCTAGGAACTATTATATTTCTAGTGCAGATGGAAATAATGTGAAGGTATGCAAAGAAACTTACACTATGTGATCAAAAGTATCTGGACACTTGGCTGGAAATGACTTACAAGTTCGTGGCGCTCTCCGTCGGTAATGTTGGCATTCAATATGGAGTTTGCCCACCCTTAGCCTTGATGAAAGCTCCCACTCTCACAGGCATACATTCAATCAGGTGCTGGAAGGTTTCTTGGGAAATGGCAGTCCATTCTTCACGGAGTGCTGCACTGAGGTGAGGTATCGATGTTGGTCGGTGAAGGCTGGCACAAAGTTAGCATTCCAAACCATACCAAAAGTGTTCTACAGGATTCAGATCAGGGCTCTGTCTAGGCCATTACAGGGATGTTATTGTCATGTAACCACTCTGCCACAGCCTGTGCATTATGAACAGGTGCTTGCTCATGTTGAAAGATGCAATTGCCATCCCCGAATTGCTCTTCAATGGCGGGAAGCAAGAAGGTGCTTAAAACATCAATGTATGCCTGGGCTGTGATAGTTCCATGCAAAACAACAAGGGATGCAAGCCCCCCCCTCCATGGAAAACATGACCACACCATTACACCACTGCCTCCGAATTTTACTGTTGTACTACACACGCTGGCAGATGGCGTCCACAGGGCATTTGCCATACCCACACCCTGCCATCAGACCACCACATTGTGTACCATGATTCGTCACTTCACACAATGTTTTTCCACTGTTCAATCGTCCAATGTTTACACTCCTTGCAACAAGCAAGGTGTCGTTTGGCATTAACTGGTGTGATGTGGGGCTTATGAGCAGCCACTCGGCTATGAAATCAAAGTTTTCTCACCTCCCATCTAACTGTCATAGTACTTACAATGGATCCTGATGCAGTTTGGGATTCCTGTGTGATGGTCTCGATAGATGTCTGCGTACTAAACATTACGACTCTCTTCAACTGTCGACGGTCTCTGTCAGTCAACTGACGAGGTTGGCCTGTACGCTTTTGTGCTGTACATGTCGCTTCACATTCCCACTTCATTATAAACATCGGAAACAGTGGACCTAGGGATGTTTAGGAGTGTGGAAATCTCGTGTACAGGCAGCATATGACACAAGTGACACCAAATCACCTGATCATGTTTGAAATCCGTACCTTCCGTGGAGCACCCCATTCTGCTCTCTCATGATGTCTAATGACTACTGAGGTCTCTGATTTGGAGTACCTGGCACTAGGTGGCAGCAGAATGCACCTAACATGAAAAACATATGTTCTTGGGGGTGTCCAGATACTTTTGATCATGTAGTGTATCTAAAGACACTGCAGACTTCTGGTAGCAGGATGCATCAAGCCAGAGTCAAAGCAAGGACAAACGCTTTATATGACCAGCGTGGAAAACACGTACCTCATAATAAAAGTACTGACTCAATGATTATTCACATCCACAATCATTTTAATAGTTTTCCCACTACATCGAGTCACTACTACAGAAGAAATTCGTCAAAAAACCCCTTGGACAGTATACTTAATCTTAATTTGAGGAACAGATTATTCATTGATAAGCTGAAAGAAGAAGATGCCAATGTTAAACCTCCCAGACAATCACTGTACCAAAAAGTATTTAGAGGAGACTTTGGTCTCAGTTTCAAGCTTCCTCAAAAGGATATGTGTCAAACATGCGACAGGCTTAACATGCTAATTACAGCAGGGGATACACTTAGGTCTGGTGAAGTAGACACAGATTAAAAAACTAGCAGGAATTGCACCACACGAAGGCTGAAGCTGCAAGAGATTGTCTGAAAAGGGATATGGAGAACTCCAGGACAGAAGATAATCTTACAGTTTTTTGATTTGATTTGCAGAAAGCATTACTGCTGCCAAAACCGACAACAGGTGTTGCATACTACAAACATAAACTCTCCTGCTTTAATCTTGGAATTCATGACTTTAAAAGTGGAAAGGCAGCATGCACTGCAGGAATGAAACTATTGCTTCAGGAGGAGCTCAAGAGGTGGGCTCTTGTGTACTGAAGTATATCGAATCTCATGAGATTGGTCCAAGGATGTTAGTATGGTCGGATTTGTGTGGGGGACAAAACAGGAATTTTAAAATTACAACAATTTGGATGTATTTGGTTCAGAGTGACAAAAATAAGATTGAGGAAATTACTCACAAATTTGCTTAACCTGGTCACTCGTGTCTTCCAAATGACAGTGATTTTGGGAATATAGAGAGGATACTAACAAGGGAACCTCCCCATCGCAACCCCCTCAGATTTAGTTATAAGTTGGCACAGTGGATAGGCCTTGAAAAACTGAACACAGATCAATCGAGAAAACAGGAAGAAGTTGTGTGGAACTATGAAAAAATAAGCAAAATATACAAACTGAGTAGTCCATGCGCATAGATACGCAACACCATGGCTAGTGTGAAAACAGGAGCGCCGTGGTCCCGTGGTTAGCGTGAGCAGCTGCGGAACGAAAGGTCCTTGGTTCATCAGTGACGTCTCTGTTCACTGTAATAAGTTTAGCGTCTGTGTTTTGCGACCGAACCGCAAAACCGTGCAATTAGTAGACGAAAGGATGTGCCTCTCCAATGGGAACCGAAAACATTTGATCGCAAGGTCATAGGTCAACCGATTCCTCCACAGGAAAACACGTATGATATATTCTATACAACAATGGTGACGGCATGTGCATCACATGACAGCAATATGTTGTCGGCCCACCTAACTTGTACACTTGGCGAATCGGTAAAAAGATTCTTCTACCTTGCCCGATTTAGGTTTTCTTGTGGATGTGATAATCACTCCCAAAAAAGTGATGAAAACATAAGAGTTTGTCACATAAACTGCAACAAATGAATGCAACAGTTTCACAGTCGCACAGTTTTCCCTGTGCTCTGTCAAAACATATGTTTTTAACGTTTTCAAATTTTTCCGTGTGTAGACCATCAAATCCTGCATATGTCCAAGGAAATCTGAACATGTCCTGGAATATTGGAGAGCGAATTTGATCATGTGTGAGTGCCTGAACTTTGATAACTGTCTGAAAATAAAGAACTAAAGTTTTCACTCGAGGAAAGACTTGAACCAAGGACCTCTCGTTCCGCAGCTGCTCATGCTAACCACGGGACCACAGCGTTCCTGAGTTTATATTAGCCATTATGTTGCCTATCTTGCGCATGGACTACTCAGTTTCTATATTTTGTTTATTTTTTTATAGTTCCACATAACTTCTTCCTGTTTTCTCGATTGATCTGTGTTCAGTTTTTCAAGGCCTATCCACTGTGCCAACTTATTGGGGAGGTTCCCTTGTAAGACATTATCCAGAAATACTTGCCCACAACAGATTTATTGTATTACTGAGATTGCCAAAGTGAAGAAAGGTAAATTTAAAGTTGTAAAAATGGAAAATAGTGACTTCAAATGTACTATGGTACTGGAAAAAACAGAAAAGTAAATCTTTCTGGAGTAAAGATTGAGTGGCTTAGGATTAAGAAAATGATATTTTCAAAAGAGGAGCTGGGGGTAATGGACTACAAATACAGTCACAATGGCATGGAAGAATATTCTTCACTGAATTTCAATAAAGGATTAAATGCCCACTACTGTTTCATCAGTCAAATTGCACTGCCTACACTGTATCCATCAGGGTGCACACTACACCCTGAGAAAGTGAACGATATTCAGAACCTTCTAATGTATGTACCCCTAATATACCACAAGTTCTACATGGGTCTGAAAATGGCTGAAGTAACAGAAATGAGCAATGGCAGTAGTGAAGAAGATGAGTAATACAGTACCCATATGGGTAACAGGGAAGCATAAGCATCGCCTTAAGTATATTCCAATATTCTTTCCTAATTCCAAAAATTGTTTAATAATGCTGTATTACATACATACTTACATTATTTTTGTGTGTTTCAGTTACGAAATTGATCTATGTATGAATATACTACAAAACAAAACAAAAAAAAAATTACTTTATTCTTTGTATTTAAGGTGCATTAGTGTGGTGTGAAAACAAAATAATCTGATGTACATGGATGTTTTACACTGTTTCTCTGCAGCAGTAAGTTTCATACTGTAATTAAATAATGTGCTGCAAGACTCCAAATGGCTGTAAAATTTTTTTCACACCCATTATGCACCATACCACATGTATAACCATAAATATTTTTGAATAAGTTGCTGTAAACTCATAACTTCAGTCCTTTATTTCTCAAAACTAACTAAATGTCACTTAGCTCATTCTGGCAAAAGACCACTCAAACATGCCAGATATGTGATGCACATGGATACCAAGTCACTTTAGTGCATAACATATGTGTTTGCTGCAGTTGCAGAGAGACTCCCAAAGAGGACAGGCCATGTAGCTGAAGAAAATTGCTTTGAACACCTTCAACTCATCAGCACGGAGAGACAGAAATCAACATCAGATCAATATGTTGTGTTTGACAACATCTCAATAACAGTCATCCATCCACAATCAGTACAACGAGCGTATTACAGTTAACCAGAGGTCAACGGTTCAAGGCCATGGGTGTGTTTGTTTGTTTGGTTGCTTGTTACTAGCAGTTAGTGTCCCACCATTGTTCAGAGGCTTCTCCAGACTTCTTCCACAGCTCTGTGTCCTTCACTATGTATGGTTCACCACATGACTGCAACTCATCTCACCATCATCTCCCTTGTCTTTCCCATCCAGTTTTTTTTCTTTTAGGGGTAGTTAGTCTGTTGTTAACTTGTTTGTAAATAATTGAAGATGCATTCACACAAAATGCAGTGTCCCAGAATTCATGTCCACAACATAAACTGTATATTACTGTACCCTCAGTAACACTGGGTGGTTATAATTAAACTTTTGCTATTTAACATGTTGTAACATGGAAATTAATTACTGCACGAATACCAAACTTGGTAGCATTAATGTCAAGGATATGGGGAAGAGAAATAATGCAGAATCAATTCAACTGAAACACTTTTCATGTGCTGCTATGGTACATCATAGCATTACATAACAGTACTATTACTGCTACAAACGGGGCTCAATATGGCACCCATCAGTGTCCAGAAGAGCCTGAAAGCGAAGATTGCACTCTGCACAGCAGAAAGAAGCATGTCCGTAGGTATGCTGGCTACCTCTCTTGATATGGTGTGCTTCAGATCAACACATGTGTGAATGTTCCTCTGGTAAACCACGTCCTTCAGGTAGCCCCACAACCAGAAATCACAGGGGGTGATATCAGATAATCGTGCCAGGCCAAGCATTTGGCTGATAATTCGATCGTTTCCAAATGTGTTTTGGAGAAACAGGCGAACTTCATGAGCGATATGTGGTGGGGCTCCATCTTGCATGAAAAATGTCAAGTTCAAAGCGTTTCTCTCCTATAGGGCGGGTATGATATGCTGGCAAAGCATATCACAGTAGCACTGGCCAGTTACACAGTCCTTGAGCACCAACCTGTTCAAAAAAGAATGGGCCACTGATGAATGTAGGCGTGAAGCCGCATCATACAGTGACACGTTCACCATACAGAGAAACTTCACGCACAGTGACTGGAGGCGAAGATCTTCACACTCGGAGATTCTCTGTGTTCATCTCACCCGCCAGAGAGAAATGAGCTTCGTCTGTCCATAGGGTGGTCCAGGGCCAGCCCTTGTCAACTTCAATCATTGTGAAAAAGTGGAGAGCAAAGTCAACATGTCATCGTGCATCCTGTGGTGTGAGCAGTTGTACAATATGGATCTTGTATGGATACCATTTGAGAATGGTTTGAAGTACCTTCCATACAGTGGACTACAGCATGTTCAACTGTCGTGACACAGCACACGTATTACCTGAAGATCGGCAATTGCACGCAGTGTTGTCTGCCACAGCAACAGCAATTTCATCAACTGCCTGTAGTGCAACCGGTCGTCGTACTATTCCCAGAGTGATGCCCAGTTCTCCAGTTGATTCGAACTTCTTCATCATGCTCCACATTGCAGGTGGAGAAAGTCGACTCTTCCATAATCCTTTCAGCTGGCAATATTCTTCAAGCGCAGCTGCAGCATTACTGTTGTTTTGATAATAAAGCATCACTAATAATGTCCTGCTCCTTTTGTTCAAGCTCCTGTTAACACATCAACAAGTGCACTGCGTCTAGTCAAGTGTGTGAGACAGTGCGTCATGATGACTGCTCACGTCACCTGGTGGCCACTGTTGGAACTGGACGGTAATTAGTTTTCATGTTATACCGTGTTAAATATGGAAAATTTAATTATAGTCGACACTGCACTGGATCCTATGCAGTTTGGACATGGGAATGGAAAAGGAAACAATAGTTTGGCAAATTTGACAGCTGAGATTCGTAGGTATATAACAGTGCATTGTGATGCAACATTTTGCTTAACTATACCAGCGACATGAAGCTACAGTGAATAATGATTTTTACTATTTTCATCCTTTTACCATGAGGTTTGGTCTGTATTTAATGAACTATACCAAACTAAAAACCCATTACTTGTACTTAATCTCATTACCTGACTGTCAGAGTTCAGACTCCTGTGTCTAGCTTTGAACTGTGGGCATAATTCACTTCTAGAAGTCTGTCATAGATTTTGTATATTACAGTTAATATTTGCTGAGAAACAGGCAATCCAGTAATGTTGTGTTACTAATTTTATAAATCTGCACATTCAGGAGATCTTTAATGGCTCTTTGTAGGTGCACAAGTACTCTTTGCATCCTTACTTGTTTGCTGTCAGTCGAAGTATTCGGTCATTAATTTACAGAGAAAATTTTATCACTGCTTATAAACACTTAGGAATAATAACCATAAGGTCTACCCCTACAAATCTGTACCATTTCTTATGTTGAACTGGTAATGCTTTCATATTCAGTTCTATTTTTCAGGAACAGCTCTCCAAACATTGTTTTTGTTGATGGATATTTTCTCTGGCATAAGACACCGTACCTTTAATGACTTTAGCTACTTGAAGAAACACATCTGAATTACAGAAAAGTCGATAGACAGTAAACCCAGCTATGTCGTTACTCCACATTCAACTTCATAATTTGGGAAAACGTTGTCCAAAATTTTGGGTTTCTTTTTCTTTCTAGTGAACTCATACAAATGATAGAACAAGAAAAATGCAAACATGTAGCTTTGAATGCTGCAGCTTCAGATTACTGCTCAACTTTTCTAACCATTACACCACAAGGAACAGATGTAATACAGTGCTCCATGAACACACGAGTCAATACACTTGTGGAAGGTAATTTTGTGGCTTTAATATTTATTGGAGAACGTGCAAAATTTAATTTCAAGTAGCAAAAGACAATAATAATAATAATGATGATGATGATGATGATGATGATAATAATAATAAAACACTTGCTGGAAAAATAGATCTTTCATGTTCAGTTAAGCCAGAATTGTCACTAGTGAGCTATCAGAAGCTTATTCTTAGAGAGTTTTATAGCTTCTGTGCCTCACATTTGTTGGTACCCAAGTGCAGTCAAACATTCAAACAAGTCCATAATCTGTGCTGGAAAGTAATCAGTCCTTAAATCCTTAGCATATAGAGTGACTGTCAGATGCTTCGTATTTCCTGAATTGACAACTTGCTCCTTCTTTCTGACGTCACATCTTGGTCCAATATTTATCTATTATTGTCAAATTTTTCTGCCATTTTGTCCACAGAGGCTAAGCTTTTTTTGCTGTTGAATGTACATTGAGATAAATTTTGTTCAATTCATATTTAAGTACCCAAAACTTAATCGACTGAAATAAAGAAATTACTGCTATTCTTCCTTCATAAAAATATCCATGTACTTTTCACAAACTATTTCTTATTTGTAATGAAAATGGAGCCAGTTTGAGTGTGCATAGAATAACATCTATACGACAAGTAGTAATGCAATATCTGACAGTTTCACACATTATTCTTCAATTACAACACACCATATTTAAAGCTTATTAGGAAAATTTTAGAATGTGAGGCAGCAGTTGGACGGGTCACAACCTGCTTCTATCTATAGTTCATATCTGTCCACAATTGCACAGGATCTTTCTATTTTGCCATCTTTATTGGTCAGGTAGTATTCACAGGTATACTATTACTGCCAAACCACTTTTTACAGAAGCACAGTTGTACATTGTACGGGCTACAGATGTAATCTTGTCTCATTTCAATGTATTCAGCACTGAATGCAGTTCAAACTTCTAAGAATTATTTTTCTTTCAGAAAAAGAAGTGGTGAACTTGAAGCAGCAATCAATGGTTTTAATATGCCGGTAATTAGAGGCACAATTTATGAAATTTATACCCTTATGAAAATTGTACAAAGTCAGTAAATTGCTGCCAGTATTAGGAAACAAGATAGATGGAAACCGAATGCAACCTCCAAAGAGGGAAACATAATGGGGGATAAATCTGCAGCAAATCTGCAAAGCCTTGCCGATGCATTCTACCAGTCAATCAGCACCAAGGACTGATGCTTACTGTCAAAAGGTGTACGATTTGAAGGAAGACTGTTGGAAATGTGACAGTCTTATGCAAATTGCCATAGACAACATCGTTGATGTGGGTTCAGGCAGCATCACAGTGTCTGAAAACTCCTGCATGAACATGGCCACGGATGATAACAGTGGAACTGATTCATGGTTTTATTAGGTTTTTAGTTCTATATTACATCTTTACAGTTTTCATACATAATGGTTTTTTTTTACCAATAACATTCCGTTTTTGATTACCCAAACATTAAAGTGAGGCTTACTTTTGTGTCACTTCTCTGGTGCATTAATCCATTACATGTTCATTTCTTTTATAAGCTATAAGATGGTTGCGACAGTAGAAGGCAGAGCTTGTCCCAGCAGCTAATGTGCTATGAAGCAGTTCACAAAAGCTTTGCTTCCAAGCATCCTCCACACAATAGTCAGCTTATAGTGTGCTATCAGCACAGGAAACAACAATAATTTATATTACAATGTTTTAATTAAGCTGCAAAAAAAGAGGTAGTTGAAGATCAGAGTGTACCTGCTGCAGCCAATGGACTGCAGTAAAAAAGTAAGAAGTGAATATTTCCTTCAATAAAAAAAGTGTTCGCCCGCGCGCATGTGTATATATAACAATGGAATGTCCCCGCACAATGGCAAACAGTTGCACTCCTTACTCAGCTCAGCTGCAGTAACATATACAGTCATTAAGTGCTCCCTACCCAGCAGACTTATCCTACTTTTCACATGTGAGAACTTAGCTAAAAGGATAACAACATTCTACAGACAGAGATTTCATGTGGCAGTATGAATGTACCCAACTACTGCAAAACATTTTAGAAATGATCTGGTGTGCCCTTTCAATGGCTGAGGAGATGCTGTAAATGTATTGTAAATTATTTTTAGGAAGTAAAATATATGGTGCTGCACTGCAAAACATTTCTCTTACATCCTATATATTACAACAGTAATACAGTTTGCAGCAGGTTGTGCTCTTGTGAGGTACACAAGACTGCAATTTACATAGTTTTCTGAATCCCATAATACATCTTTTGTGGTTTGAAAGCCTATCAGGAACTGATACCTATAGAAGACATTTAGCAAAATGTGGGGAAAATGTAATATCATGACAAAGTGTTTACCAGTGAACTGAACAATTCAAAAGTGTTGAATGAGTGTGACTGATCAAGAAAGAGTAGGACATCCACTCACATCCGTTACTGATGTAAGCATTGAGCAAGTCTATGATCCGATTTTGAATAACCAACAAGTGTCTGTTGATGAAGTGGCAAACCAAATACACATTAGCCATGGTTCTGTACATGACATTATTCACAGCACACTCAACGTCTGTAAAGTCAGTGCAAAACAGGTCCCAAAAAAATTCACTTATGTCAGTCAAGTGGAAGTCTCAGCAGCTACTGTACCACCGTGTTAATGAACACGTGTTTTTATTTTTTTTTTTTTATACAAACAAAGGTCAATTCTGGAAAATTACTTGGAAAAAGGGTCAATAGTAAACAGTCGGTGTTACAGTGACATGCTTTCTAACTAGTTGAAGACTGCAATTTGAAACAAACACTGAGGTGTACTGTCAAACAGTGTTTTCACATGACAAAGTGGATCCACATATTGACACCTTTGCCATATAAACTGTGCAGAATATGCATTTCAAGGTGTTGAGGCATCATGCATACAGTCGGATTTGCATCTGTTTGGAATATACAAAGATGATTGAAGAGGCCACCGATTCACTTCCAATGAAGAGGTGAAGGCAGTAGTGCATAAGTGTTTTGCTGTTCAATCAACCTATTTTTATCCTAACAGTATTGGAATGCTTGTGCAACAGTGGAATAAGTGCACTGAAAATCAGAGTGACTATGCTGAAACATGACTTCACTGTAAATTTTGTACTGCAATTGTTATTGATTAGAAATAAATTGCGCAGATATTTTTTGACTTACCGCCTTGTGTCAACTGGTAAAAAATAAAGAAATAACATCTAAACATCAAATTCATAATAAATAGATAATATACAATGCATTATGTCTCCCATCAATGGTTAGCTCATTACCACTTCCATTCCATGATCGTGATGCATACTGTCAAAAGAATTACCTGAATCTCATACCTGAAAATCCAAATTGGTTGACAATGGTAATCACATGCCACCAGCCATACTCTGAGAGTATATCCATTTTGACTACTGTAACTGGCACATTACTTACCCAATGTTGAAATTTTTATCATCCTGCACCCACTTGATGTAAACCACTTCATCTGGTTGTTCTACTCCTGTGGGTCCACAGCTGATACTGAAATCTTTCATATTCCTCAATGCAGAACGAAGTTCCTGAAAACATTTAATGGCAAAGTGGTGAGATGTTACTGTTTGATATAAGAAAATAATATAAATAAAAGATGAAACTAACGTTAAGAGAAACAGATATTCATTGAATTCCACTCCTATACTAGCACATTCACAGTGAAGTGAATAAATTAAATTAAATTATATTAAATTAAATTAAAATGGGGCAAAATTTCCGATGCCCTAATGTCAACATTTCAAACTTCTTTGACTGAGACTGACATTTTATAGCTTTACATTTCTATTACATGATCACATTACATGCTGTTAAAAGAAATATCTGAAACTTATAACTGTAAAGCCTGGTTGGTGGACAATGGTAATCAAGAGCCATTAAACATACTGCCTATTTCAACTGATGTAGTTAGCAAGATAGAATCATTTTCCATGCCTCACATATGGTCTTGCAACATGCTTGTGTCAATACAGGAACTGCAAATGTGTGTGACTTATAGGTGCTGTAAAAGATTAAAGAATAGTCTAATAAAGACAGCTGCACTACAACTAGACATGGAGAAACATAGCTTCAGGAAGGATTTAAGCATTCTAGACATTTACATTTACTTCTGTACTGAGCGATCAATGTATGGCACACTGCAAAGTGAATGAAGTGTATCAGTATAATCTTCCCATCTTCTTATAACATTGGCAGCTGGTGACTACTTTCATACTCATTTTCACTATCAGAGAGAGACATAAAAGGAATTGTAAGTTTCCAAAAGTGTCCTGGAACACCTGCTCTCCCAATTTTATAAGTAAACCTTTCTGTAATGCACTACATCTTTCTAGCAGCGTCTTTCACTGGAATTTCTTGGGCATTTCTGAGAAATTCCAAGCTAATTAAATAAACCCTAGGTGGCTCACACAGCTCTTCCTCAATATTCTACATCTGTTCTCCTAATCTACTTGGTTCTAGTACCCACTGCAAAAAGCTTGAGCATTAGCCAGATGTCAGTTTAATAATTTTCCTTTCTGATGAATTACAGTTTCTTAGGAACTTCCAATGAACCTCAGTGTGCCATTTGCCTTCACCAAACCTACATTTATGTGGTCGTTCCACTTTCAGTTGATCCAGATAGATATCCTCAGACATTTTAAATTTTAAACAGCACCCAGTGATTGTTACTAATTACATGCTTAAACAAATAGACTTTTAGCCGGTTAATGCACATAAAACTTTATATTTGATCATACTGAGAGTTGGCTGCCACATTCTGTGATACATGCTAATCATCTGTAGATCTTCCTGCATTTCGCAACGATTTTCTGATTATTCCAGCACTTAAGTGGCCTGGTATTTTGTATGTGTGTATTTTGTTTACAAGGCAGCAGTACGAAATTAAGTTTGATGTTTTCGTTTAGTTGAGTAACACAGGATCAACTTAGGTTACGCCTTCTACAGTCTTTTGGACCTTGTCAGTCAGAAAAATGAGGTGGCTTTATTGTGACTGATGCTTTCAAAATCCATGTTGAGTTCCACAGTGCTCTTATTTGACATCTAAACAGTATTGCATGTGAATAAATCCATTTTCCTTAATATCAGAACAGACTGAAATCAGTGAAACAGGTCTGACAGTTTAAGCATCTGTCCTTGACCAAAACTGGATCACCTGTACCTTTTACCAATGAGATAGGATACTCTCTGCTACTCTACAGATCTACATAAATGAAACCAAACTGGTTCAATGAACAGAGAGGAACAAATTACAGAACTTACTTAAATTGCATCCATGTTACGTGATATTCCATTCAACTGATTTTCAAAATCCTTTGCCATCAGACACTATTAAAATAGCATTCGCAAACAACAGAGTTTTTATTTCTTTTCCATGAACTTTAATTCCATTTCCAATTTTCTCATTGGTTTTTCTGACTGACTGCTCAGTGTACATACTGAATAACATTGAGCTGAGGCTACAATTATATCTCATTCCTGTCACAACTACTGCCTCGCTTTCTTGTCCTTCAAACTCACAGCCACAGCCCGGTTTCTACTGTACAAGCTGTAGATAACCTATTGCTCACTGTGTTTTATTCCTACTACTTTCAGATTTTCAAAGAGTGTATTACAATACTCTCAGTCCAGCACACAGATTTAATCTGCCAGAAAGTTTCAACACTGCCGGAAGATTTCTCTACATCTACATATCTTATAAATGTAAGTTTTCCTTCCTTCAGTATATAAGTTATGTTGTAGGGTCAGTACTGCCTTGTGTGTTCCTACTCAAACTTACGTTCCCTGAGGTCAAGCATCTACCAGTTTATCCAAACTTCTGTAAATACTTCATGGCAGTATTATGTAATCACTACTTATGTGGCCAGAGATAGTAGTCACGTGTGCATGAAGTGTGCTTGCTTGAGTGAATGTGGGCGCATTTTCTTTTCTGAAGAAGGCTTTGGCCAAAAGCCCAATGTTTAACAGTCTTTTTGTTGCGTCTTTCTATGACTCAACATGTCATCTTTATGGTGAGTAGCAGTGTATTCTTTTCATAATACTGTTGATAATCCAACCTACACTTTCCATTGTTTCATTTTACTTATTAAACTGATGGTCTGAAAAATTCACACCTGTCATCACCTGCCTTCTTTGGAGTTGGGATTACTACATTCTTCTTTAAGTCAGCATATTTTGCCTGTCTCATAGACACACATGCTCATAAATTAAGGATAATGCTGATACATGGTGAAACAATGCTCTGGTGGGTGGTTTGCAGGTTTAAATCACCTTGGGGTATGACCATGCGGTGCATTTGACCTGTGGTTGTCACATGGTGGCACTGGTAGCAGTCCACATACGCAGAGGTGTGTTGGTGCATGTCAGAGTATGGTGCAGCGAGTACATATGCAGACATTTTCAGACGTGCTAATTGTGACTGTGTGTCAAAATGGCTCAAAGAACATATATTGATGGCGTTGTGAGGGATAGAATACTAGGGCGACTGGAGTCTGGTCAAACACAGCAGGTCATAGAACAGGCCCTCCATGTGCCACAAAGTTTGATCTCAAGATTATGGCAACGATTCCAGCAGACAGGAAACGTGTCCAAGCGCTACGGGACGTCCACAGTGTACAACACCACAAGAAGACCAATATCTCACCATCAGATCCCGCAGATGGCCACAGAGTACTGCAGGTGGCCTCGTTCGGGACCTTACCGCAGCCACTGGAACAGTTATCTCCAGACACACAGTCTACAGACGACTGAAATGACATGGTTTATTCTCCCAGAGACCTGCAAGGTGCATTCCTCTGACCCCTGGTCACAGGAGAGCCCACATAAAGCCTGGTGTCAAGAACACTGTACATGGTCATTGGAACAGTGGTCCCAGGTTACGTTTACGTACGAGTCCAGGTGTAGTCTGAACAGTGATTCTCGCATGGTTTTCATCTGGCGTGAGCCAGGAACCAGATACCAACCCCTTAATGTCCTTGAAAGGGACCTGTACGGAGGTCGTGGTTTGATGGTGTGGGGTAGGATTACGATTGGTGCACGTACACCCATGCATGTCTTTGACAGAAGAACTGTAACAGGTCAGGTGTATCGGGACGTCATTTTGCACCAGTATGTCCGCCTTTTCAGGGGGGCAGTGGGTCCCACCTTCCTCCTGATGGATGATAATGCATGGCCCCACCAAGCTGCCACTGTGGAGGAGTACCTTGAAACAGAAGATATCAGGCGAATGGAGTGGCCTGCCTGTTCTCCGGACTGAGACTCCATCGAGCACGTCTTCAAACCCCTATGACATTTCAGGAGCTCCGACAGGAACTAGTGCAAGAATGGGAGGCTATACCCCAGCAGCTGCTCGACCACCTGATCCAGAGTATGACAACCCGCCGTGCGGCCTGTGTACGTGAGAATGGTGATCATATCCCATATTGATGTTGAGGTACATGCGCAGGAAACAGTGGCGTTTTGTAGCAGATGTGTTTTGGGACGGTTTTCTCAACTTATCACCAATACCGTGGACTTACAGATCTGTGTTGTGTGTGTGTTCCCTATGTGCCTATGCTATTAGTGCCAGTTTTGTGTAGTGCCACGTTGTGCGGCACCACATTCTGCAAATATCCTTAATTTATCAGCATGAGTGTATATCTTGCACAGCAGATGGCATCGTTTAGTCAAGGCTGGCTCTCCAAAGGATCTCAATAATTCTGCAGGAATGTAATTTACTGTAGGATGTTTTGACTTAAGCCTTTCAGTCTTCTGTTAAATTATTTTTGTGGAGTCATGCCTCATCTCATTTTCATTTATTTCCTTTCCCCTTTCTATTATATTGTCTTTAAGTTCATTTTCCTTGTAACTCTTCTATATATTCCTTCCAGCTTTTGGCCTTCCCTTCTTTGCATAGAACTGTATTACTATCTGAGCTCTTTATATTCATAAAGCTGATTTTCTGTTCTCCAAAAGTATCTTCAATTTACTCAGAAGCAGCATCTATTTTTCACGTAGTCACAGGCATTTCTGCAACCTTCTGTTCATCTTCTAGTCAATCCTACTCAGCAATTCTGTAATTTCCATCAGTCTCATTTTTAAACGTCTGTATTCCCTTTTTCCTGTTTCACTTGCTGCATTTTTACATTTCTAGGTATTGTTTTCCTGTCTGTAGGTTTTCTGCTGCCTTCATTATTTCACCTCTCAATGCTACTCACTCGTCTTCTATTGTGTTCTTTCCCCCCTTTTCAGCCACAGTGCTAAAATCTCAAGTGATCTGAAAAAAGTGCAGGTGACTCTTCTATGTAAGAGAGGTAAAATAATGGTCCCACATAATTACACACTAATATCCTTAACATTGGTTTACTGGAGATTTCTTTAAAACATCCTGAGTTTGAGTATAATAAATTTCCTTGACAAAGAAGAGCTTCTGTCCACAAATCAGCATGGATTTAGAAGCATCACTCGCGTGAAACTCAGCTTGTCCTTTTCTCAAATGATATCCTAGAAACCATGGTTAGAGGGCAACAGGCAGATTCCATATTCCTAGATTTCTGAAAGCATCTGACACGGTGTCCCACTTCAGATTACTAACAAAGTTCTGAGCATACAGATTAGGTTCTCAGATAGTAGAGTGTCTCTAAGACTTTTTAAGTAATAGAACCTGGTACATTGTCCTCAATGGTAAATGTTCATTGGAGACCAGGGTATCATCAGCAGTGCCCCAAGGAAGTGTGACAGAACTGCTTGTGTTCTCTATATACACAAATGATCTGATGGATAGGGTGGGTAGCAATTTACAGCTGTTTGCCGATGATGCTGTGGTGTACAAGAAGGGGTCATAGTTGAGTGTCTGTAGGAGGATACAAGGTGACAGACAAAATTTCTAGTTGGTGTGATGAATTAGAGCTTGCTCTAAATGTAGAAAAATTTAAGTTAATGCTCATGAATAGGAGAGACAATCCTGTAGTGTTCAAATACAGCAATAGGAGGGTGCTATTTGACACAATCAAGTCAATATCTAAGTAAAGTGATACTAAATCGAATGAGCATGCGGTTGGTAGTAGGCAAGGCAAATTCTAGACTTCATTTCAGTGGGAGAATTTTGGGAAAGTGTAGCTCACCTACAAAGGAGACAACATTAGAATACTAGTACATCTTGAGTACTGTTTCACTGTTTGGGATCCTCACCAGGTCAGATTCAAGGAAGAAATAGAAGCAATTCACAGGCATAATGCTAGATTTGTTACCGGCAGGTTTGATCCACATGCAAGTTGTCTACTTCGTAAACTCAAAAGGGAATCCCAGAAGAAGATGACACTATTTTCATGAGGCACTATTGTGGAAATTTAGAGAACCAGTATTTGAGGCTGACTGCAAAACAATTCTACTGCCGCCAACATACATTTCGCATAAGGATAGCAAAGATAAAATTTGAGAAATTAGGACTAGTGTGGACAGTCATTCTTCCCTTGCTCTATTTGTGAGTAGAACAGGCAAGGAAATGACTAGTAATGGTACATGGTATTCTCCACCATGCACCCTATAGTGGCTCGCACAGTTTGGATGTAGATGTAGATTTCATAACCAGTCAGAGCCAAGAGTTCAAACCTGCCGTTGAAAATGCTTTGCAGTTTAAAATCTGTTTTCAAAATCTCTGTCTTATCATAATATAATGTACCTGAAACCTTTCAGTGTCACGTGGTCTCTTCCATGTATACAAACTTCTTTCACAATTTGAAACCACGTGTTAGCAATGATTAAACTGTGCTCAGTACAAAATTCTACCAAGTGGGTTCCCCTTTCATTCCTCTCCCGAAATCCATGAGCTCCTACTATTTTTCCTTCTTTGTCCTTTTTCCCATTATCAAATTTCAGTCCCCCCATCATAGATATTCGTCCTCCTTAGTGACCTAAGTAATTTCCTTTACATCCTCATACATTCTTCCGATCTCTCCATCTGTGGAACAAGTAGGCATATAAACTTGTACTACTGCAGTGTGTGTCCTCTTTGTTTGTATGTTTGTTCAATAATGTATTCATTACGCTGTTCATAGTAGTTTACCCACATTCCATTACTCCATTTGATTTTGTATTTATAACCCTGTATTCACCTGACCAGAAGTCCTGTTATTTTCACCAATACATGTAATTAATTCCCACTATATCTAACTTAAACTTATTCATACCTCTTTTTAAATCTTCTAACCTACCTACCCAAGCTATCCAAGCAGGGGATCTAACATCCCACACACTGTCTCACAGAATGACTTAAGAGGATGCCCTCATCATTAAGCCATACAGGAGAGCTACACGGTGTTGGGATATATAACCATGATAGTTTCCCTTTGCTTTCAGCCCTACAGTGTCAATATAGTAAGGCCACTTTGGATAATATTTCAAGACAACATAAATGTTACATAACAGGAATTTTAAGAAAATGTATTTACTATACATATTTTCTTTGTTTCTCTCATATTAAGCTATTTGTTTACAATCACTCATTGGTTTAAACCACTGTACTACATATTATAACAGTTCAGAGATCATTATTAGTTCTTAAATGACACAGGGGGCCTTTCTGCACATAATTTTCATTAGGAACCTATTATGTACATGTAGTACGCCTATAGTTTACAGTACTTATGAATTATTTTTTGCATATCTTAGGTTTCCCTTCATCTGAATGACTGTCAACACCTGAAACCAAATGAGAAGCAAAATCCTGTACAGTTGGGTTGGTTTCAACAGTGTTTGATTTTCCTGTTGCAACTTGGGTCAATTTGCTGCTGCTGCTGCTGCATATCCCCAACCTTGCAGAAGGACATAGGCCTTCACATAAATGATCTGCTATAGTGTATCCAAAAGCTGAAATAGTTCTTTTTGCTGATGGTGCAAATATTATAATCAAGCCTATAGGTCTATTCACACTGGACACCATGGAACAGAATGTCAGAACATTTCACACTGCATGTCAAATGGCATCGTTCACAAAGATCGTCAACAGAACTTCAGTATCAAGAATATTTGGTGGGAATGTTTTGATGGTGACAATGGTGGTAGACGTGTGATGTCCTCTGCTAACATTTGAACTTAACCTGCTGCCACCACATTTACTCATGTTACAGCAGCGTATTTTGTGCTTTTGTGTCTTCCTAATTTATATTCTCTTGTTTTCATCCGTTTTGATACACATTACGAAAGTTCCAACAGGAATTGTATGTTTTTCCTAAGAGTATGGACAGAAAATGCCAACGGCCTTGCTGCAGTGGTAACACCGGTTCCCTTCAGATCATCGAAGTTAAGCGCTGTCGGGCTGGGCTAGCACTTGGATGGGTGACCATTTGATCTTCCGAGCGCTGTTGGCAAGCAGGGTGCACTCAGCCCTTGTGAGGCAAACTGAGGGGCTACTTGATTGAAAAGTAGCGGCTCCGGTCTCGGAAACTGACATAAGGCCGGAAGAGCGGTGTGCTGACCACATGCCCCTCCTTTCGCACCCAGTGATGCCTATGAGCTGAGGATGACATGGCGATCGCTCAGTACCATTGGGCCTTCATGGCCTGTCAGGGACGACTTTAGTTTTTTTTTAACAGAAAATATCATTTTATTATATGGTTAATTTTGATGTTATTTTCTGCCAGTTTTTGTAGGTTTCTGAAGGATTACTTTTGAAATACCATATGTTCCTTTCTTTCAGTTTTATTTTATTGCCTTTCAGTGTTATGTTGAAAAAGAAAATATATGTGTCAATGGCATTATGTTTATTTGTTTACTGATGTCACAGATTACATTGATTTATTGTGTGTGTGTGTGTGTGTGTGTGTGTGTGTGTGTGTGTGAGAGAGAGAGAGAGAGAGAGAGAGAGTGTGCAACTTTTTCTTCTCTCTCTCTGTTTCTTTCTTTCTTTTTTCGTGCAAGGGGGGCAAGGGTGGGAGGAGGGGGGGGGAACATAGGTCATTATCAGCTTTGCTCTAGTGTGAAAACAGCTGCCTGGGCTCTATATTTGGACACAAGAGGTGCTTTCAGCATACCAGAAGACATTTCACATTGCCCCTATTTCCTAATAGCATGAAAATACACTTTTCAATTAACTTATAATGGGACTTGTATCCCTTCAAATTATCTACCTGTCTGAGATCTGCGATTCCAGGTATATATAAAAATTATGGCTCTTTGCTACATAAGCATTAAAAGAATTCATCATCCTCCTAGAGTTGAAAAAAGACCCCAGATCTGAGAACACAGTCTTATAGAGATTGTAGCCAAAGAGTTGTTTAGCTTTGGTTGAATATGCAACCCTGTGTATTTCAGTGTTTCCTTCACCTTACCTGAGGTATTTATCCCTTCACATTACTCAAAAGGTAGCTAGCTTCATAACTAAAAATTCCTTTTCCCACAATAACGAAGCAATCTTCCAACTCTATCATAGAATGGAGGTAGCGTAACACATGCTTGCTTGATGGGTTCTCAAAGGCGAGATTATCAGCAACCTTAGTAGAAACAAATGTGTTTAAAAAGTCTAAAATGTTATGAAAAATGTAAAAGTAAATCTTACATAAAATTGCACTCACTCTCTTCCAATCTAATTCACTGTCACCTGCGCAATCACACAATCCCACATCCTTTAAGGTAGTGTAAATCTAGCCAGATGTTCTAAAACTGTCAGCTGAAACACAAGTAATACAAGGGGAAAACTAAAATAATTACACAGGCATATTTGACTCGCTGAACACGTACAGAAAACATGGAAGAGTCAGCCACCCTGACAATACATTGAAAACTTTGCTCTAAAATTTCAGGGAGAAAGTCAGACAGTTCACAAAACCTTGAAAGTGTACCACATTCATCTGAGTGTCAGTTAAAATAGAGGGAAAATCTGTTGGTAAATTAGCTGCTGCTCCCTCATCTGAATATAAAGCGGTGTCTACTGAAATGTTGTGCACTATGATCGGTACACCACAAGAACCACATACTGGAGAATCCTCTCGTGTAGCATGAAATCATATGCCATAGGGCTGGGTCTTATGCCAAGACAAATGAGAAGAACCTCATTCTGTCTGTGTGGGTGAGAGGAGGTACAACATGGTTGATCTGCTGACATTACTAAGCGAAGCTTTTCCTTTGTTACTTCCAGCTACTCTTCTTGCCATCGACACATGACTCTCTACCTCAATAGCAAGGTGACAGCATGCAGAGGGATGGTACACTGAACAATCTGTTTTTCATGAAATGCCCCCTTGGCAGTTACCTCAGCCATTTTGTTTCCCTTAATACCCACGTACCCTGGTACTCGGCAGAGAAAAACTCCTTTCCAGCCTTTGTAGGTGGAGAAGGGCATCCTGCATATTTTGGACTATTTTATTTGTGGGATAAAAGTGCTCCAGAGAGTCATAACACACACAAATTTAGCAGTCGCAACACATCTCTTCTGCTCCACCACCCTCAAGATGGCATATAATTATGCATTGAACACAACGAATTCTTGAGATAAGCTGATTCTGAGAGAACGATCAGGGAAAACAACAGAGTACCCAACAGAGTCTCCTTGTTTAGATCCATCCATAAAAACAGCTTATTGCAGTGGTGCTCATTTAAAATACTGTATTAAAAACAGATGCAGGAGTGCAGCCTCTCCTATAGCACACTAAATTTAAAATTACTTTGGGTATCTGCTGCAACCACGGTAGTAGTCAGTTTCAACCCTGGATTAAGTGTTGTAAATACATCACAACAAGTGATTCCAGCTCATGTTTCATGCTGATACCTAAATGGCCTTATTGCTTCTGGAAGATTTGAGAAAATGTGTTCCACAGCCAGATGAGCAATAGTACGGTATGCTGGTGAATGGGGAACAGTGAGGATCTTATGTGCTTGACGTGCCACGAGGAGTTGGCACTGCATGGCAAGCAGGAGTTCTCTGCCTAAGCACAGACATAGGGCATGGGGCCAGTCCTGTGAGCATCTGTGGCCAGCCTTATTTGCTCACGGGGGTCTTTGATCTTCATATGGGAAGATTTGCTGTGCAAAAATGTTGGGAACTGTGGTGGTGACTAAAAATGTCACTGGAATGGAGTTTGTTGGAAGCAGTTTATTTTTGTTTGATGCTGCATCTAGAGGCATGGCACTTCTCATGGGAAATAAATTATAAGTTCCAAATTATACACTAAAACTGACCTTGGGGTGAAAGTCGAAATTCAGTTTCAACATCCAATACCTATGTTACCAACATTGGTGAAATGCTACCATCACGGTAAATTTTCTTTAATTTTTTTGCTTTGAAAAACTTCAAGCCTTCTACCGACCCCATTACTTATCTAATGCTTCAATCTCTCCCCAAATCAATCTACATTTAGGTTCCGTCTTGCCTAGATTTCAGTCACTGGAAAACTGGTACAACGGAAGAAGGAAATCATACTTTCCCTTTGCAAGGAATCATTCCTGCATTTGTTTTAAGTGATTTACAGAATAATTTGGTACAACTCATTCTCATACTTTTTGAACTGGTTGTGAAACTCAGTAGTCTTACAGACAACATGTGAAACACACAATTCTTGCACTTAAAACCTATACTGCAACATAATTACAATTTTGGACACACAAAGAGTTGTCAATGTCCATTAATAATGAATTAGTGGTGTATGTAGCTATTTGGCTTACCTGTATTGAGTCAGGAGTAATTTGAACCATGAGTCCATCTTCAACTATACTGGATTTGGCAGTCAAGTTTGAGGATGCTTTTAAAGCTCCATTAAATACCACAAAACTAGCTCCTGTAACTGTATGCATTTAAAATTAATAGCCGTTATCTTCCACAATATGTTTCTTACAGAGCTATGAATACAGCTATCAAGAAAATAAATTTCCACATGGGAAATTGTAAATAAATACTGTAACAAGATGATATCTATTTTCACCATTGTATTTATTCATTTGTGGCCTGAAGATACAGTAGTAATCACATACACTCATCAGCCAGAACATTATGACCACTGATCTACTATTGATATAAACTGTCCCGGTGATTTCAGCATGACTTGGTGAGGAATGACTTGCACGGTGCACGGTGCATGTAGTATCAGTGAGCATGCTGTCTGTGTGTAGAATTGGGAAGGCGCGCAATCTATCTGAGACTGACTAAGGGCAGATTGTGATAGCCTGGAGGCTTGGCATGGACATTTCGAAAACTGCATGACTTGTTGGGTCTTTGAGGAGTGTTGTGGTGAGTGTCTTCAACAGGTGGCAAAACCAAGGAGAACTCACATCCAGATGTCATGGGGTTGGGTGGCCACCCCTCATTACAGATGTCGGATGTCATAGGCTGGAAACACTGGTAAAACGAGTCAGGTCGTGAACTGTGGCGGAACTAACATCAGACTTTAATGCTGGGCAGAGTATAAGTGTGTCACACACAGTGCAGCAAACGATCCTAATGATGGGACCTACCGTATTTACTCGAATCTAAGCCGCACTTTTTTTCCAGTTTTTGTAATCCAAAAAACCGCCTGCGGCTTAGAATCGAGTGCAAAGTAAGCGGAAGTTCTGAAAAATGTTGGTAGGTGCTGCCACAACTAACTTCTGCCGTCGAATATATGTAGCGCTACACAGGCATGCTTTGCAGGCACAAAGATAAATACTGGCGCCAAAACCTTGTGAGTCAGTAAATAAATTTAAAAAAAGGTGGAAGATGAGATTTTTTTCTCCGCCCCGAGTTTCGACCACTGATTTTCATACATTATCCAACGAAGTAAATATAAATTCCATATTGTTCATCTTCGAATGTAGCAGCATTTCAATGTACTATGAAAATCCGACTGGCAAGACTGTTTGGGATGTTTGTCAATATGGCCAACTCTACGTTCCGAATTTTTTCCTACGTGTCAGAAGAGATGGTTGCTAATAGGAACTTTTATTAATTGTGAATCACATGCAGTATTCTCTTCACTATAAGAATAATACGAATATAAAGATTTTGCCATGTATTCTTTCGTGTTTGCTGCTATCTCATTTAAATCCTGTCTGCCTAACAAACTACGAAACTAGTGTGAGACAACAGCAAATGCGGAAGAATATACATATCATGTCATGTTTGTATTCGTATTATTCTTATGCCTAATAGTGATACAGCAATTGACTAGATTTTTAAATCTAAGATGACTCTAATTTTTGTGCAGAATGTAATGTACAAAAGAGGCGTCTGCCAAGATTTTCAAACGGCGAAAAATTTTAGCTAAACTCTCATTCAGAACATCATCTATCATACGCAGTTTATTATTTGGTTCTTGTTGATCATTATCAAAGAAAGCAGCAGTGTAAGTAACAACAAATAGCAGTCTCTTGCCATTGTTTCGCTAATGAGACGATTCCTCTTTTTTTTTTTAAAATTGTAAGCGGCGGTAGCGCGCACAAAAGCAAGCCATGCCGCGAGAGGCAACAGGTCGGAAACACACATTATCAGAATGTGACAAACAATGCATGACACAGTACAATAACGCATTTTCAGCTTAGAGTGATGTAAACACCTATAACAAAGAGAACAGCACTTATCAGATCAGAGAAAAATAAGCAATCGATTCCAAATAGATGAAGCACGTGAAAAAGGAAGGGTACCAGTAAAAATACGGATGGAGCACCTGACGCATAGCAATGGCTACCTGGAAAAAGCTTAATTGCTAAGCTTACGACTCGAACCAAACTACTGTAGCTGTATCATCATTCATTCGACCTAAATTGTGTCTCATATTACAATGGACCAACTTTGTTTCGATTTGGAGGTGCAGCCTAAAACTTTTCTCTCCCTTGAATTTTGAGTCTCAAATTTCAGGTGCAGCTTAGATTCGGGAAAATTTTTTTTCCTTGATTTCGAGTCTCATTTTTCACGTGCGGCTTAGATTCGAGTGCAGCTTAGATTCGAGTAAATACGGTATGTGTGTGCCAATGTTATCACCATGACTGAAATTGGCACGTGACAATCAACACAGTGGCAGTGTGTTGCATGATCTGAAGAGCCCTGAAACCTTCATCATCATTGCAATGGGAGCGTACGAATCTGTTGTCTTCCAGGGAACAGCTCTGTGACACCTGTATTGTGGGACAGAGAGAATCTGGCAGCAGCTCAATTATGCTCTGGGCATTCACATGGACATCCAGGGCTCCAGTGGATCTCATGAAAGGCACCATGATGGCCAAGGAGTATTGTACCCTGGTTGCAGACCACATACACCCCAACATGTTTCCCGATGGCAATGGCATTTTTAAAAAGATAATGCACTGTGTCACAAGGCCAGGAGTGTGATGGAGTGGTTCCAGGAACACAGTGGCAAGTTCCAATTGATGTGCTGCCCCCAACTCGTCAGATCTGTACCTGATCGAACACATCTGGGATGTGATTGAATGTGGCATCAGATCTCATCAGTCCCTCGCCCGAATTTATCGGAAATAGGTACTTGTGTGTGCAGATGTGATGCCAATTCCCTACAGCAACATACCAAGGCCTCACTGCTTCCATGCCACGAGGCGTCGCTGCTGTTATCTGTGCCAAAGATGGACATACTGACTATTAGGTAGGTGGTCATAATGTTCTGGATGAACAATGCAAACGTTTTGTCTTATACCAGATGTCTAGAAAAGCACACACAATTTCAGTGGCTAAAACAATGACCAGAACTTCAGAGCAAAAGGAAACAATATTAACTTAAGTCATTTACAATGTTTGATGAAGTAAGCACATAAACCTTTTTACTGTCAAGCACCCACAAATGTTCAGATTTGACATACTGATAAACGTCAGAGAAGTCATCTTTTTCTTATGGCTTTGTTCTGCATCAGAATAGGGTCGGTATTGTTATGAACACATTAGGCATGGTTAACTTAAGGGGTGGCCAGATGCCCTTCCTGTCGCCATCCTCTTATAACACCCCCCCCCCACCCCCTCCCCCATTCCAGGATGGAATGTGTGTACTCAACTGTCTGCATGAGGTGTGAGTTATGTGAAAGTGTGCAAACATTTGTTAAATATTTGAAAATCATGTAAATGAGGTGGGACCTGGATACCCACTCGGTATTCACCTAGTCACATGTGGGAAACTGTCCAAAAGTCATCTTCAGGCTAGCCGGTGCAATGATCCTCATCATTAATCTGCCGAGCATACTCAATCTGGGGTTGGCGCACCTCATCAATCCAGAATCTGCGTTTTAACGTGCACATCTATCTGGCCAGGTGATAAACGACAAGAGTATAAACAGATATCTCCATTTTCCCCTTTCCTCTAACTCCGTTACCTACACTTTGTGATCAAAAGTATCTGGACAACCCACAAAACATACATTTTTCATATTAGGTGCATTGTGCTGCCACCTACTGCCAGGTACTCCGTATCAGTGACCTCAGTAGTCATTAGACATCAGAAGAGAGCAGAATGGGGCACTCCGCGGAACTCACAGACTTCGACCGTGGTCAGGAGATTGGGTGTCACTTGTGTCATATGTGTGTACGCTAGATTTCCACACTCCTAAACATCCCTAGTCCACTGTTCCTGATGTGATAGTGAAGTGGGAACATGAAAGGACACGTACAGCACAAAAGCATACATGCCGACCTCGTCTGTTGTCTGACAGAGACTGCCGACAGTTGAAGAGGGTCGTAACGTGTAACAGGCAGACATCTATCCACACCATCACAGGAATTCCAAACTGCATCAGGAGCTACTGCAAGTACTATGACAGTTAGGTGGAAGGCGAGAAAACTTGGATTTCATGGTCGAGCGGCTGCTCATAAGCTACACATCATGCCGGAAAATGCCAAATAACGCCTCGCTTGGTGTCAGGAGTGTAAACATTGGACTATTGAACAGTGGAAAAACGTTGTGTGGAGTGACGAATCATGGTACACAATGTCGCGATCCAATGACAGGTTGTGGGTATGGTGAATGCCTGGGGAACGTCACCTGCCAGGGTGTGTAGTGCCAACAGTAAAATCTGGAGGCTGTGGTGTTATGGTGTGGTTGTGTTTTTCATGGAGAGGGCTTGCACCCTTTGTTATTTTGTGTGGCACTATCACAGCACAGGCCTACATTGATGTTTTAAGCACCTTCTTGCTTCCCACTGTTGAAGAGCAATTTGGGGATGGCAGTTGCATCTTTCAATACGATCGAGCACCTGTTCATAATGCGCAGCCTGTGGTGGAGTGGTTACAAAACAATAACATCCCTGTAATGGACTGACATGCACAGAGTCCTGATCTGAATCCTATAGAACACCTTTAGGATGTTTTGGAACGCCAACTTCATGCCAGGCCTCACCGACCGACATCGATACCTTTCCTCAGTGCATCACTCTGTGAAGAATGGATGGTTGGTTGGTTGGTTGGTTTAAAAGTGGGGGGAATGGACCAAACTGCTAGGTCATCAGTCTGAATAAAACAATGCCACAAGGGTGAGAATAAAACAAGCAGGACTGCCAACACAAAATGGAGAGAAAGGCAAAACCACAAGAACAACGGAAGGGCAACAAACACTTAAATGGAAAAAAAGGGGAGAAGAAAACCACAGAAATGCAAGTAACAGGTAGAGAGGTTTAAAAAAAACAGATTACCATGGCTGGCTGACCATGAGAATAAAAAGGAGAAGCCAGCCACTCTGCAACACATTAAAACCTCCACCCTAAAAGCACTAGGCTGGAGGACATAGGGGGACAGAGGACATGTGCTAAAATTTAGATCAAATGATAAAACCCACCCCCATGAATAAAACTTAAAACTAAATCAGCCGATGAGGCATTGTCAGATAAAATTAGCCGCAACGAGTCCGGTAACTGACGATTTCGTCGCAGGACAGTCAAAGTGGGACAGTGCACCAGAATATGGGCCACTGTCAACCAGGTGCCACATAGACACTGAGGCGAGTCTTCATGGCACAGAAGGTAGCACTGCATTGCCCAAGTGTGGCCAAGTGTGGCCAATGCAGAGCCGGCAGAGAACCACAGAGTCCCTGCGAGAGGCCTCCATGGAGGACTGCCACACATTTGGTCTCCTTAATGGCACACAGTTTGTTGTGCGTGCTGAGACTATGCCATTCCGTCTCCCAAAGCCGAAAAAACCTGGCAATGTAAAAACAAATGCAGATCAGTTATTGGAATGCCGATTTCATAAGCGGTTTCCATGTAGCCTGTTTGGCCAGCCTGTAAGCAAGTTCGTTGCCTGTGATTCCGACATGTCCTGAGGTCCACACAAAGACCACTGAACGACCGGACCGTTCCAGGGCGTAGATGGATTCCTTGATCGTCACTACCAAAGTATGATGAAGGGAGCACTGGTCAATAGCTTGTAGGCTGCTCAGATAGTCAATACACAAAAGGAACGACTCCCTAGGGCACGAACAGACATGCTCAAGAGCACGAGATATAGCCACCAGCTCTGGAGTGAAAATACTGCAGCCATTGGGCAAGGAATGCTGTTCAATATGTCCTCCATGGACATACGTGAAGCCGACGTGATCATCAACCATCGAGCCATCGGTGTAAAGCACTTCACGGCCTCGGTACAGGTCAAGAATCGAGATGAAGTGACAGCAGAGAGCCATGGGGTGAACCAAGTCCTTCGGGCCATGTGGAAGGTCCAGAAGAAGTCGCAGGCTAGGTGTACACCATGGAGGTGTACACGATTGGACCGCGAGTATAGGTGGTAAAGGCAAGGACTCCAGTTCAGATCGAAGGGATCGGATGCGAACTGCAATTGTAAGCCCTGACCTTGGCAGCCGAGGCAGGAGATTAACTGCCGTGAGTGGGAAAAGGAGACAGTAATTCAGATGCTCAGGAGAACTACAAATGTGTGCAACGTAACTGGCGAGCAGTTGTTCACACCTGACCTGCAAAGGAGGGACTCCAGCCTCCGCAACGACGCTGGTCACCGGACTCATCCTAAAAGCTCCCGTCGCTAGTCGAACACCACAATGGTGCACTGGGTTGAGTAAACGCAACACTGAGGGTGCCGATGAACCATAAACCAGACTCTCAAAGTCAAGGCGGGATTGAACACGGGCTCTGTATAGCTGCAGCAGCGTAGAGTGATCTGCACCCCAGTTGGTGCTGCTCAGGCAGCGGAGGGCATTGAGGTGCTGCCAGCACTTTCACATAAGCTGACAAAGGTGAGGAAGTCAAGACAATCAAGTGTCGAAAACCAGTCCTAAAAATCGATACGTCTCCACTACAGCGAGGGGTTTGTCAGTAAGGTAAAGTTCTGGTTCCAGATGAATGGTACGATGCTGACAGAAGAGCATAACACACGACTTTGTGGTCGAAAACTGAAAGCCGTGGGCTAGAGCCCATGAATACGCCTTGTGGATGGCTCCTTGAAGGCATCGCCCAGCAACACCAGTACTGGTGGAGCAGTACTAAATGCAGAAGTCATCTGCATACAGGGAGGGTGAGACAGACAGCCCTACAGCTGCTGCTAGACCGTTAATGGCCACTAAAAACAGAGAAACACTCAACACAGTGCCCTGCGGGACCCTATTCTCCTGGATATGGGGGGAACTATGGGAGGCACTAACTTGGACACGGGAAGTACGAAGCAACAGGAAATTCTGGATAAAAATCGGGAGTGGGCCTCGGATACCCCACTCGTATATTGTGCCAAGGATATGATGTTGCCAGGTGGTATCATATGCTTTTTGTAGACCAAGAAAGACGGCAATAAGGTGTTGATGTCTGGAAAAGGCTGTTTGGATGGCAGACTCAAGGGACACAAGATTATCAGTGGTAGAGCGACCCAGGCAAAATCCACCCTGGCACAGAGCCAGTAGGCCACAGGACTCCAGGACCAAATGCAACTGCCAACACACCATACATTCCAGTGGCTTACAAAGAACATTGGTGAGGCTGACGGGCCAATAGCTATCCACATCAAGCAGGTTTTTGCTGGGTTTGAGCACTGGTATGATGGTGCTCTCCCATCAGTGCGATGAAAAGACACCATCGCAGCAGATTTGGTTGAAGATCGCTAGGAGATATCACTTGTAGTCAGACGAGAGATGTTTAATCATCTCACTGTGGATCCGATCGGGCCCAGGAGCTGTGTCGGGGCAATGTACAAGGTCACTGAGGAGCTCCAACTCTGTAAATGGGGTATTATAGGGTTCACTGTGGCATGTAGTGAATGAGAGGACTTTCCTTTCCATCCATCGTTTGAAAGAGCGAAAGGCTGGTGGGTAATTCTCCAAAGCAAAGGCGTGAGCATAGTGCTCAGCAATCATGTTTGCGTCGGTAGATAACACGCCATTTATGTTAACACTGGGAAATCCTGTTGGGATCTGGTACCCAAAAACTCGTTCAATCTTTGCAGGACTTGGGAAGGTGACGTATGGCATCCAATGGTCTCCCAACACTCCTGTATCCGCATTTTGATAAGCTTGTGAACGCGGGCACAGAGGCATTTAAAGGCTATGAGGTGCTCAAGGGAAGGATCCCGCTTATGCTGCTGTAGAGCTCGCCGATGCTCGTTAATTGCCTCAACGACTTCCGGAGACTGCCAAGGGACTGACTTTCACTGGGGCACCCTAAAGAACAAGTGATTTTCCTCCACAGAAATGATCGTTGTAGTTACCTGCTCAATCACTACATCGACGTTACCATGTGGACCATGTGGAGGAGATTCAATGGTGACAATAGAGGTGGAGGCTTCCCAGTGTGCATTGTTTAAAGCCCATTTGGGGAGGCGTTCTAGGGCCTGAGACTGGGGAAGTGAGAGGAAGAAGTGGAAGTGGTCACCACCACACAGGTCACCATGTGCTCTCCAGTGGATAGATGGGAGAAGTCCAGGGCTGCAAATTGATAAATCAATGGCCAAGTAACTACCATGAGCCACATTGAAATGTGTGGCGGCCCCAGTACTTAAGAGGCAGACATCGAGTTGTGACAGTAAATTTTCTACATCTCTGCCTTGGTCAGTAAGAACTGTGCCACCCCACAAGGGGTTATGAGCGTTAAAATCTCCCAAAAGTAGGAAAGGTTTAGGAAGTTTATCAATCAATGCAGCCAATGCATTCGAGGGTACTGCACCAACTGGAGGAATATATACGTTGTAGACAGCTATTTCCTGTGTCGTCCTTATCCTGACAGCAACAGCTTCAAGAGGGGTTTGAAAGGGCACAGTTTCACTGCATACTGAGTTCAAGACATAGATGCAAACACCACCTGAAACTCTATTATAGTTGCTACAGTTCCTGCAATATCCCTTATAGCCACAGCGGGCAGGGGTCCGCATTGCTGGGCACCAGGTTTCCTGGAGGGCACTGCAGAAAGCAGATGTAAAACTTAACAGCTGCCGTAGCTCAGCCAGGTGGTGGAAAAACTGCTGCAATTTCACTGGAGGATGACATTATCACGAGGCTGAGAAGGCATGAAGCACGCAAGGAGGCAGGTTATGCCTCAGGGTCACCTGCTGCCTCCGACTGAGTATTTGTAGCCATTTCTATGGTGGATGAGGCGTGTCAGTGAGCTCCAGGTCTGTAGGGGACACTAAGATCTCCACTGCATCCTCAGATGCAGAATTGATAGAGTGTGGTGGTGTTGGTGCTACCAGAGGGTCCTGTTTCTTAGCAGAATTCTTCGTCGTTTGCTTGCTCTCTCGTTTCTCTTTAGGGGCTTGCTGGGAAGATTTCTCCAAAGCAGATTCAGGCACGGAGGAAGACCGTGAAGCTCTTCGTCCAGCAGCTTTTGGCTCCTTGAGCTACTGACGAGTGTCCACCATGGCATTAGTGGAGACCTTGGGAGAGAGGGTCCGTTGGGGCAAAGAGAGGAGCCAGAGGAGGCTGTTGCTTCTCTAGCAGGGGTGAGGGGGGGACCAATGTCCTCTGTGTTTGGGGGGGGGGGGGGAGGAGCCTTGCTCCCAAAGTAGGTGCTTTGGGAGCAACGGAGGAAGATTTGCCCCCTACCACCAAGGGGGGCGGATGTATTCTGGTTCGTGGCACAGAGTGAGGAACCACTGGCACTTGGGATGGCGATGGTGATGTAGCTGCAGCGTATGTCGACGTCAACCGAATGGGGTGTTATCTTTTGAATTTACATTTTGCATCTGTGTAAGTCAACTTGTCCAGGGTTTTGTAGTCCATAATTTTCCGCTCCTTTTGGAGTACCGGTCAGTCTGGCGAGCAGGGGGAGTGGTGCTCTCCACAGTTGATGCAAGTGGTAGGTGGTGCACATGGAGTATCTGGGTGCAGTGGACGTCCACAGTCTTGACATGTGGTGCTGGAAGTGTAGTGGGAAGACTTGTGCCCGAACTTCCAGCACTCAAAGCACCGCACAGGGGGAGGGGCGTATGGTTTAACATCACAGCGGTAAACCATCACCTTGACCTTTTCAGGCAATGAATCACCCTCAAAGGCCAAGATAAAGGCACCGGTAGCAACCCTGTTGTCTTTGGGTCCCCTGTAAACACGCCGAATTAAATGTACACCCCGCCGTTCTAAATTGGCGCAGAGTTTGTCATCAGACTGCAAGAGGAGGTCATGATGGAAAATAATCCCCCAGACCACGGTGAGGCTTTTATCGGGAGTGACAGAAACAGGAATATCACCCAGCTTGTAACATGCGAGTATCGCTTGGGATTGGGCTGGAGATGCTGTCTGAATCAAGACTACACCGTTTCGCATCTTGGACAGCACTGTCACTTCTCCTAACTTATCCTCAAGGTGTTCAATGAAAAATTGAGGCTTCGTAGGTAGAAAAGGGTCCCCATCAGTTCTGCTACAGACTAAAAACCAAGGCGAATATGGCTCTCTCCGTTCTGTAGTTCTATGTTCCTCCCATGGTGTAGCGAGGGAGGGAAACAACTTAGGGTCATACCTGTCGGCACTGTATTCTATCTTGCCATTCTTAGAGACTGCTGGTGTCGTATGGTCACTAGCAAGAGGTGACTTAGCCGAAGATTGCGGGTCATCCACCCTGATGCAACCCACTCCAACCAGGGGCTCTCCCCACGGGCGTCACCCCGCCACAGCAAAGGCCAACTGGCATGATGGCTGTTGCCGGGAGTCCTGATGCCCCAGGAAGTCAGGCATCTACTCCTTGGTGTACGTGGCGAATGTACAGCTTAGGCATCAGCAGTGCAATCCCTGTGTTGTCGGGGGACTACCACCAAGTGGGTACATGATGGCCCCACCACAACAGACTGGCTACTGTGCTGGATATTGGATGCAGAGAAATCCAATATTGTCATGGGGGCGAAAGAGGACAGGAGACAATGGAAGAAGATGACATACCCGGAAAGTGTCCTTGCCCAAATAGTTGAATCGCAGGTGGAGATGCAAAGCCATGACAAGAGATTCAGCAGATCGAAAATAAGGGTGCTTGTGCACCACGTAAGGAGTCCTTCCCCATATGGCCCGCACTTCTGTAGAATTTTGAAAGTGGCAGGTCAAACCATAGGATGAGACCTGAACTCATTGGGCCAAAAAGTCAGAGACTCCTCTTAGTCGCCTCTTACGACAGGCAGGAATACCTCGGGCCTATTCGAACCCACGGACCCACAGGGGGAGTGAAGAATGGACTGCCATTCCCCAAGAAACCTTCCAGCACCTGACTGAACATATGCCTGCGAGAGCAGAAGCTATCATCAAGGCTATGGGTGGGATATTGAATTCCAGCTTACCCAATGGAGGGTGCCAAGAACTTTTATGTCATTTTCAGCCAGGTGTCCGGATACTTTTCATCACATAATGTATAAATTTTTGGCAGAATGTGAATATCACATTTTTTCTTATTTTTCAAGAAAGATCATTCAAAGTTTAAAATGATAACTACACAAATATCAAAACGACACACACACACACACACACACACACACACACACACACACACACACACACACTACTCTACTGGTGATTAAAACTAAAACACCAAGGCGGTTATCAAATAACAAAGTAAGATTTATTCTGTGTTTACAGTATAGTAGGGACAGAGGTGTCCACAAGAGTTATTTCACCTATAAAATTTAGTTCTTGTAGCATGACCTGTCTCTAAAATGGAGGAATTAACTTATATAAAAATTTTACAGTCTGCAGTGCTAGCAGTCCATGGTGCTCCAGGCAATCACTGCACTGTTTATACGGATATTTGTCTTACTCCAAACATGCCTGTTTCCTGACTCAAGAGAATGGAATGTGACTATACAATCCTGCATGGTCAAGTGAACAATATGTTTGTCCTCTTTGGCATCAGTTACATGGAGTCACAAATATCCCGGATTGCGTTAAGTACAGCCCTCCTGAAAGCATCGATTCTATATTCGCTCGACAATCACTGGGCCCCAACCGACACAAGCAACAATTTCCAAGACCACAAAACAATAAATTGCAGTCTTGAAAGGCCACGATCCTGTCGAATTCCAACATATGCTTCCAGACTTTTCTAACCCAGTTCATAACATGATCTTCTCACAACCGCCAACATTCCATGCGATTTCTGAAAGAGAAATTCAATTCGTAATCTTTCCTCATAGCCAAACAATAGAATGCATTATTCCTACCTACCTTGTGTAGCTGTACTGAAATGCTAATCACCTGATAAACTGAAATTGACACCTATCAGTTATCCTTGTCTTTAGAAGCATTTTAGCATATATACGTCACATAAAAGTGGCCATTTTGATAGTCTGCGGAGGGGGGGGGAGTAATACATAACTGCAAATTACTTCAGATATTTGACTATGATCTTCAGATGAAAATGACAGCAGTTTACATATACAGCTACATACGCCGGATTTTTTTCTGGTTAAAATTCCAAATTTCCTGTGGCCACCGAAAAAACCTATTTTAAGTTCCCATTTCAATTAATGGTGATTATTCTGAGTAATAATAATTTGATACATCAATGAAAGTACACTGTTCTAGCATAACGTCCGCAAAATTACAACTCAACAGTGTATGTACAAAAATTTGACAACTACGGTACATGTGTCATGCTCTTAATTTGATAACTGTAATAGTAATAAATTAACACAACTTCGATAATGTCGTAACTTACAATTACCAGTATTTCTGTAAGTACTATGACTATAAAAAACTGGTCTCCAAACCATGGTTGTACAAGCATGTAAACACTGCTCCTTTTAGTTGTGTGTGTCTGAAAAGAGGGTCTTTTCCTTTTGTTCTTGGTATACTCCATATCCTGTGGTTTGATGGTTCTATCCATGGACTTATTTTCGAGACTTAAGTTCCCATGCTACTTTATTTTCTGAAAGTTATCTGTGAAATTTGGAAAAGGATACACAAGATGTATTCAAAAAAGCAACGGGAATTTGAATTAGTCTTATTTGCACGATTTTTTCACTGTTGTGAAAGAAATGATGATGAACGGTAACAGAATTACAATCAAAGAAGTCACTGATGATGATGCTGACATATCAACTCATTCATGCCACAAATTTTTTTATTTTATTTTTGAGGGTTTTTATTATGAAAAGCGTGACACCAAAATTTGTCCGGAAACAGCTGAATTTTGAACAAACATAGCAGAAAAAGCAAATTTTTTAGAAGTCACTACATGAAGTGTACAACTATGCAGGATGAAGTCAACAACGATGCAGAACTACTGAAATATGTCACAACAGGTGATGAAGCAGGAATTCATGGATATGATGTTACAACTAAAGCTTAATTCAGGTTACCTTCCATTCAGAAAGCTGTTGCACTCAGCAACTGTCATATTGACTTGTAAATTATAGATTGCAGCGATCAGTCATCCTTTTTAAATTTTATTGTGCAGATCTAGATTTCGGCTAGAAGCAAGGCATTCTCAATGCACTATTATTTTTGCTCAATCCATGTAATGCCTGTTGGTTGGGCTTCATCCACATTTCATTGAATATATTCACGTATGGAAGTGAAACATGGACGATAAACAGTTTACGCAAGAAGAGAATGGAAGCTTTTGAGATGTATTGCTACAGAAGAATGCTGAAGATTAGATGGGTAGATCATATAACTAATGAGGAGGTACTGAATAGAATTGGGGAAAAGAGAAATGTGTGGTACAACCTGACTAGAAGAAGGGATCAGTTGGTAGGACACATTCTGAGGCATCAAGGTAACACCAATTTAGTCTCATGGAGAGAGACCAAGAGACGAATACAAGCAGTTTCAGAAGGCTGTAGGTTGCAATAGTTACTTGGAGATGAAGAGACTTGCACAGTATATTGTAGCATGGAGAGTTGCATCAAACCAGTCTTTGGAGCACAGACGACGACGACGACGACGACGACGACGACGACCACCACCACCACCACCACCACCACCACCACCACCACCACCACCAACAACAACAACAACAACCACCCTATAAAATTAAAGTACTATGTGGTTATCATTTCCATGTAGAAAATCCAAATTAGACAGACAACATATGAGGCGTGTTTTTTAAGTAAGGTCCATTTTGTTGTAGACAGTAGTAGTTCACGCACATACTGCAACGAGTGCGTGTGTCGTGTAACGGCATGCATCGGGAACAACTGTGCTCAGTTTCAGCTCTGCAGTTAACCTGTACAGTTCTGTTCTGTGCTTTCAAAATGTTTAAGACTATCAACTCGCGCGCTGTTTGTGAGGTTCGCTCAGTGATACGGTTTTTGTCAGAAAGGAACTTGTCTGCTGCAAAAATTCATTGACAGGTTTGCAAGTGTATGGTGATACTTTTATGAGTGAAAGTAAAGTGCGTAAGTGGGTAGAAGAATTCAAAGATGGCCGTGACAACATCCATGATGAGGACCACTCCGGTCGCCCATCTTTGATTACAGACGATTTGGTGGCTTCAGTTGAAACGAGGATTCGTGAGAACAGGCGCTTAATAACAGGTCTCTCAAACAAATTTCCTGACTTGTCAAGATCAGTGCTTTACAACATTGTTTATGAACACAATCATGGAATTGGTGTTTTGGGATAGGCATGGTGTATTGTTGGTCGACTTCATGCAATGAGGAACCACTATCAATGCAGAAGCATACTGCCAAACCCTGAGAAAGCTATGCAGAGCAATTCAAAACAAAAGACCTCACACTGCAGGTCAGACCCGCAATTTATTGGACAATTTTGGCTGGGAAGTTTTAGACCACCCACCCTACAGTCCTGATCTTGCGTCGAGCGATTATCATCTGTTCCTCCACCTCAACACCTCAGTGGCAACCGTTAACAATGACGACGACGACGTGAAACTGGCAGTGAACTCTTGGTTATCGAAGCAGGTGACCAAGTTTTTATGAAGATGGTGTTTTAAAATTGGATGAGAGGTATGATACGTGTTTGAACAAACTTGGTAACCATGTCGAAAAACAGAGTGAACTGCATACTTTCTGAAAATAAATTTACTTTTTTGAAATAACTTTTCATTGCGTACTTAAATTCAAATGTACCCTAATTAAAAAACGCACCTTGTACATTCTTTTATCATCCAAGTCATGTTAAACTTTGGCCAAAATTATAAGAGAAGTGTGCACACAAGCATTGTAGACATATAACCATGTATAGCAACTTACAACACTATTATATGCCATTAGACAAACTGACTAAGTTTACAGTTATTTAATATACAAAAGATAACCACAGAACAACTAAACTGGATAATTCTGAATTGGACACACCACAAGGCCAATAATCACCTGTTCCAATCAAAATACAAGTGACATGACTTGTAGGAACACTTTTCAAATCCCAATGCTTTCATATTCATTTGATTTAATTTTTTCTGCTCTGCTAAAAGCTACATCATTTAGATTTATTCTTCTGGACTGGTGGTACAGTAAGCTAATCTCACAGAAGACTTTCTATGCTGTATCAAATCTTTTTTTTTTTTTTTTTTTTTTTTTTTTGGTCTGACTATCAACAGATCTTAATCAATGAAAAATAAATTTTCTACTGATCCAATCTTTACATTTTTTCCTCCTTGGGTTGGATTGTTTCTACCTCTGTTTGGTGTTTTCTATATTATGCAACTGTTACTTTGAGCAGTACTCTTTTCTTACATGCCTCCTGCAACATTAACTTAATTTTGATGGAGGTTTTCTATCCCACCCTGATGCATGATGGTGTCACAGACTTCATAACATGTGACAACTAACTGCTCTTTCATATTACCAACATACTGTTTTCATAGAGAAGCATCACTCTTCATTTAATTATGATAACTGTGTACATGAAGTATTCAAACTTTTTCCATCCAGAATAGCTTCCCAGAAGTGAAAACCATTTTTCTGTGTGGCTAGGTCCTCAATGAATCAATTAATTTTGTGTGTGTGTGTGTGTGTGTGTGTGTGTGTGAGAGAGAGAGAGAGAGAGAGAGAGAGAGAGAGAGAGAGAGAGAGAGACTCAAATCAAGATTAGTTTCAATAAGGTTGAGATGAAGATTACTGGCAGTTTTGACCACAGAGATTAGAGGAATATTTTACTGTCTATTTTTTCAAGCAATGCTCTGTAATTTTCTGAAATTGAAGCAATTCTACTGTCTTAATGTGTGACATACTTTCAGTCACTTTTAAGTGTGAAATCCTAAAGAAATAGGCCTTGCAAGGAGCAACAACAATATTTATACATTTGATAACAGTGGTTGACCCCATATAAAAATAAGTGCTATGGTAATAATTTACTTGAAGCACAACACTGTGAGAAAATCACCAAAGTACAGACATGTATTAAAATTAGTAGAATTTGATGCACTGCTTTGTCTTCCCTTATTACTGACACAACAAGGAATTCCTCTCCAAAGCTCTCCACAACAATTTATAACTGAATGACTGACTACAACTTCAGCCACCAAACGCTTGAAACCCTATCAGGCCTTTCAAAACTACCCAATATTTCTCTCACTTCTCAGATAAAATTAACTTCCCTGATAGCTCCTGGTTTTCCAGACAAACCACCACCCTGTGAAAACTCACATAAGAGCAGAATAATCCTCTACCATGAAGCACAATAACAGCCAGAATCTGCCAGCTTTTGTAAATTACGATGCAGGTTTCTCGATAATTTAGTTGGCATAGCGCAAGTTACGAATAAGTCAGGAAGTAGCAGTAACCTGTAAATATTTATAGCCTCAGATGAAGGTTTTAATCTAATCTGTCTTTCCTTGCTGCACTTTCTTGCCTGTACCTGTTTACTTTTCACGCGTAATTTGTGTGTGTGTTTCTTTGGTACCTTTGATACGGATCACTTGAAATAATACTGATAAGGCTAAATTGATTCGTAAATGAGTTCATATTAAAGATACATTTTTTACTTCCACTAACCAATCACCTGGGCAGGACTGTATATTATGTTGTTGTTGCGGTTGTTGCTTATCTTCAGCTCAAAGATTAGTTTCATGCAGCACTCCATACTATCTTGTGCAAGCCTTTTCATATCCACATAACTACTGCAACCTATATCCACTTGAAACTACTTACTGTATACAAGCCTTGGCCTGCCTCTACCATGTTTATGCTTCACACTTACCTGCATTACCAAACTGATGATTACCTGATGCCTTAAGATATGTCTGATCAACTGATCCCTTCTTTCAATCAAGTTGTGCCAAATTTCTTTTCTCCCCAATGGGATTCAGTATGTCACTAGTTATTCAATCAACCCAACTAATCTTCAACAGCCTTCATTTCAAAAGCTTCTATTCTCATGTTGTCTGAACTGTTTATTGTTCATGTTTCACTTCTGTATAACACTACAGCATACACACACATCCTCAGAAAGAGACCTATCAACAGTTAAATTAACATTTAGTGTTAGTAAATTTCTCTCTCTCAGAAGTTATTTCCTTGCAACTGTCAGTTTGCTTTTACATCCCATCTACTTTTGCCATCTATAGTTATTTTCCTGCCCACAAAAACTTATCTACTACTTTCCGTGCCTCATTTCCTAATTTAATTTCTTCAGTACTACCTGATTTGATTCGATTACATTCCATTGCCCTTGTTGTACTTTTATTGATTTTTGTTTCATATTTTCTTTTCAAGTTATTTTCAAGTTATTTTCAACTCTGCTGACCTGATCTTCCATGTCCTTTGCTGTCTCTGTCAGAATTACAATGTCTCCTGCAACCTCATTTTTTCTTAAATTTCTCCTCCACAACTTTAATTCCTTTTCCAATTTTCTCCTTTGTTTACTTTACAACTTGCTAAATTTACAGACTGAATACCATAGGGGATAGGTGATGACACTGTCCTACTCCATTCTGAACTACCACCTCCCTTTCATACCCTTCAACTCTTATAATTGGAATCTGGTTTCCGTACAAATTGTAAATAACCATTCACTCCGTGTATTTTATCATCACTACCTTCAAAATTTCAAACAATGTAGTAAAGTCAACATTGTCAAAATCTATCTCTAAATTTACAAATGCTTTAAACATAGGTTAGCCTTGCCTCAATCTATCTTCCAAGATAAGTCAGTGTAGCCTCAAGGGATCCTGTATTTATCTGGAACCCAAACTGATTTTCCCCCCAAGGTTGAAGTCTATGAATTTTTGGTAATATTCTCAACTGTCTGTGCCTGTCTTCTTTAGAATTAGTATTATTCTTCTTTCAGTCTGAGGTTATTTTTGCAGTCTGATATCCCGCACACCAAGTAGAATAGTTTTGTCATGGTTGACTCTCCCAAGGATGTCAATAGGCCTGAGTGACTCTCATGAACTCCAGGAGCATTGTTTCGACCTCGGCCTTTAAATGCTCTGTACATAATGTAAGTAAGAATTTATCAATAGCAAGTATAATAGAAATCATAAAGACTTCAAAATCTTCTCAGAAACAGAAGTCTTTCCTTCAGAATCAACAGCAAATACTAATATGTCAAAAACCTCTTAAACTATTTCTTTCAGTGTGATACAGTGCTATTGCCACTATGCCGCACAGTTGAAAACTAGATAGGAATGAATTCTTTGTATGTTAAGATGTCCAGCAGTAGTCCTCTTTATATGCAGTTCTGTTTACACAAACATATTAAAGATAATTCTATGGCAGCCTCAGAATGAAGTATGACGATATACTTCATGCACAACCAGGAGGCATTTTAGAGTGGGCTGTGTTTTATTTTAATACTTTTTGTTTTGCATGCATGCATTAGTATACCGTATTATTGTTAAGTACATGAAGAGTCATTATTTTTAAAAGATCTGTGTAATTTGAAATTTTGATAAGACAGGTTTCCGTGCCAAATTTTTCAAATTATTACTTTTGAAAAATGAAAATAAATGGTCTATGACCTTTTATTCTTTGACAGGGTAGCAGAAAATGAAAATCTGACTTTCAGTAGCAACTGGAGAGGGTAAAAAATAAAAGAAATGTTAAGTAGAAAAAAAGAACTGCTACAAGGTAGTATCCACGAACAAGAAGTAGGTCCTCAGTTGCCGGATATATTAGCAACAATTTAGCAATATTTGATGTTTCTGCCACTCTGGAGAATTTTACTTCTATCTACATCTGATTACTGGCAACACGTGTACACTCAAAGCATTTTTATTTAGAAAATTTCCGAGGCAGGCCAGCACCCATAGTGTACGGCACAATTTTTGGGTTTCATCAGCAATGCAGCAACTGCCTACCGATAAAAGAACATGTCTTGTTTTTTTCCACCAGGTAAAATCATTAGTACCAAAGAGTAGAGACCACATGATGCTGGCCACAATAAATTGTACAACACTATCATAAGTTATTTCTTTTATTATTATAATAATTATTATTATTGGTATTAGTGTTAACATCATATATATAAAAATTGCCATTAGAGAGATATGATTGGAAAAACCAGGAAGCACCATTGGTGTAATAGCAAACCAAGATTTAAATTTGATAAGAGTACCTTTTGTATTTGGGATGTGGTGAAGTGGTACTATATATAAAGTGAACCAAGTGATAGGGTACAGATCAATTAGTTATTGTTGAAGCAGTAGGTGGACATTCATGTGAACCAACACGATTATGTTATTACAGAATTTGACAATTTCTCACAAAATAATTATTTTTAAATAAAATACCAGATTTTTTTCACCAATGACCACAAAGTCCACTTCCCATTTAGAGGCAAATTATAGATGTGGTATCTGTGACAAGTGCAGCAAGAACATAAAACAAAAACGCAACAAAATTGGTGAGGTGGCCAGAAAAAAACTAAGTGTGTATAAAAGCAGGGGAGTGACTGCTCATTTCAAGAGCATATCACCTGACTAAAATCTGAGTGCAGCAAGCAATGGTACATGAGTAACCCAAGATACAAATGTGGATGTTCAAAGGTCACAATCATTTTCAAACACCGTATTTGGCTCTATTGTGATACAGGATTTGGGGCAGTTATGTAAGGATTGCACACAAGAAAAACTAAGGATTGAGTTTAACACGCCAATGAAGTCTTTACAAGGTTAACACAGATGGACAAAGGAAACCTGAAGAACACACAACAACAACAACAACAACAACAAGCTTGTCTCTCACCTTAAGTGATGACTTAGGTGTGGTGTGCAAATCTCTCCTCCTATATAAAAGTTTGAGTTTGCACTCAAGAGTACCAAGTGATAATGGTGCGTGGTACCGGAATATTGCCCAAGTTTCCGGGGATGGCAGTCACATGTGGGTGAGGTATGCTTGCTTGTGTGAATGAATGTGTGTGTGTTTCCTTTTCTGACAAAGACTTTGACCGAAAGCTGATGTGTAAGTGTCTTTCCTTTGTGCCTGTCTGCAACTCAACATTTCATGTTTATGGTGAATAGCAATCTATCTCTTCCTTATGTGGTTGATCTTCATAAATAGTCCTACACAGCTACAAAATCAAAGTTTTTCTACACTTTCTGCTGCATGGTATAAATCCATATTCACAAGCTTTTGATAAATTTCTCCTCAGCCATTATCAAGTGGCAAGTCACGGAAGAGAATGCAACTAAAAGCTTGAAGATACTGAATTATCTCACGTGTCTGGAGCCCAAGAAGTTTAAATATTGGTACTATTTCTCTGTGACTATGTTTTAAGTAATCATTATTGACTTGTGTACAAATAATCAGCTTCTAGATACATAACTGCAAATGGGAGTAAAATGGTGAGACTGGTAAATTAAAAAATCGAGCTAATGTACATGCTTCTTACCTCTTCGACATAAGGACAAAGCTGTTAAAATATTGACAGAGAAGCTAAAACATACTAACTGATATTATTCTGGAATGTTGATTAATTTATACAAAATCTCATAAATCAATAACAGTTCATTGGAAATGTGTGTGCTATCAATGTACAGATTATTATAGGCGAAATTTCTGTTCTGGGGGGAAAAATAATATGGAATTAGATTTATCTTTGTTGTAAATATAGATTTATGAAAATGAACAGCTCTTATCAATTAAAATGCAAATATGGTGTGGTTTAATTATTTAAAGAATGAGAAACAACACTCACCTTTTCTTGGTTTATTGTGAATGTTTATAGCTTGTGTATGATAACTTTCATCTCCACCAGACTGAATGCACACCAAATGTGAGTCAGCAGAGAAACTAAAATTTGCAGCAAATGCCAAGACATGGTCATTTGAATTATTCAGAGCACGTGTCACCTACACAAACCAAGGGGGGAAAAAAAAGAGATTTAACAAACACAGAAACTTAATTGCAAATGTTTTAAATTCAGAGTCATGAAGCTGTAGTAATCTATGAAATCACAATATAATGAAATTAATCCCCTGAAAATCAAAACATGACACACACACACACACACACACACACACACACACACACACACACACACACACACTCTTCTGATTTTCTTTAAACTGTTTAAGAAGCTACTAATAAGAAATATAACATACAATGCATATAGAATGAGCTAATAATTTCTACACATCTGAATACACATTATACATGTGATTAATGTAAAACTTTTAATTTTTCTTGGTGTATAAGATGTTCAAACAACATAAGGGAATGCAGCCAGGGGAAGTTTTCGACTAGCCACCGCACATCCAACGATGACCAATGTCAGAAGCTATTGATGGTGAACGTTAGTTACCAAAGCGTGAGCAAGTACATTTACTCCATCCTTTTGTCATGCGACCAGGGAAAGAGCAGGACCCTGATCAGAATTTAAGCAAAAATCTCTGCCTGTATTTATGAGGTCACTTGCTAATTTAATCTCAACTGCTTTGTTAAGAACAATATCACAATGGCTCGAAGCTCATAACTGAAGATCTATGCTGCTGTACTCCATAGGATGACTGGTATCAGTGCAATGTTCTGCAATAGTAGATTTATTAAGCTGCTGAAAGCAAGAGAGATGCTTATGCTCTACACACTGATCCTCCACAGTCCTGATGGTTTGACCAATGAGTGACACATTGCAACTGCATATCATATAGAAGATACCCACCTTACACAATCCAAGATCACCCTTTACAGACCAGAATTATTCCAAAAGACAGTCATCTGGCTGCATTGCCATAAGTTGGCCAAAAATTTTATAAACAGGAAGAAACTCAAGTTCCACACTATTTACCCCTGTGGGAAGGATAAGTATCACTTCTTGCAGGAGTTCGATAATTTCACAGTAGAAGTAAGACTGCAATGTGCAAACCCCCCCTCCCCCCTTTTTAATACTGTGTACAGACCACAATGTTATTCAAGCATTCGGCATTTGCATCATGTTAATTCTCCTACTGCTAATTGCATCAAGTACTGGTTTAGATCCTGTTCGTGCAGGGATACGCTATACTCAGCGACAACTGGAGTTTGTTTCTGTGGAATTACTTTGGCTTTATTTTACAAGTGCTTCAACAGTTTTGGCACTGGCTGAACGGTCTGACTGAGAATTTCATTCTTCTACTGCTTGACATTCGGCTAAGTTTGAATGTGTCCATGGCTCAGCCCAAGCATTTGCCAGTTGTTTATTTTACTAGTTTTGCTGAACAGAATGTTTTTAAACTACTCCTAGGCATTGCACAGAAGGTTACGAGAGAAGCATGTAATGCATTAAATGGGAACATTCACTCAAGGGTAATTTTACAGGAGCAGAGAGGGAAGCTTTGTGTATACCTTGGGTTGATTCTGACATTGCTATCCGACTTGTAGACAACGGCAATGCTACAGTTGTGCTGGACAAGGAGGACTATGTTCAAGAGATGCTGTGTTTACTGTCTGATCCAGTATATTTCAGACTCCATGCTAACCCAAAAAAAAAAAAAAAAAAAAAAAAAGGGTTGGGAGGCAGACCAACAACCTCTTGAAGGAAAGTTCCTTGTCACAAGATACTAGCAAGAGTCTTAATTCAAATTGTGCTGTTCCTCGTAAACTATACGCCCTTCTGAATTTCCACTTGATAGGGTTTCCTCTTAGGCCATTAATCAGTAAAATTGGTGCTCAGACATACCTTTTAGCCCACTAATGGGTCAGTGGCTACATAATATTAGGAACTTGTTGGATCTCTGGTATTTCAATAAGCTTTGATGTGGTGTCTCCCTCTTTTGACTTGTGTTCCTCTGCCTAATTCATTACGGTTAATTTGGGTTATGTTTGGCATTGAATTAAATAATCTAGTTTGATGTGTGTTGACATCTAATTACTTTTTATTCAGTGACAAGTTCTATGAGCATACAAAGTAGTGATGGAGAACCCTTTGTCTGTGATTATAGCCAATCAGCTGAGATAGCCACCTTGAAGTCACCTTTTGCCAGAATGCACTGCTGAATTGTCCCCAGTTAATGCTTGTCTCAGTGTTGTCACCAACCTTGTCTTGCCAACTCTCAGAGATGTCAATGAAGTTCTCATCACTTTCAATGACTGAAATCACAAATCATGTTTGCTATTGCAAAGTCCCAATCACAAATACTACAGCAAAATCACAGAATTCAACTACCACATGACACATACACACTGTCAGGCCATAGTCATAAGAGCTGTGTTAGAATTAGTGAGGAATATGTTGTGTTGACAGGTAAGAGCCACCAACTACTGGATTCAGCTAAAACTAAAGCACAGTTGTATTAATAGGTCTACAATTTGTTATTAACATTACATACCAGTCACAGAATGCGCCACAGGGATTTATCAATTGAACCCTTTGTGAACAAGTTGGTTATGGATGAACAATTTAAAATGTTAAGAACTGAGTGGGCAACAAGCCATAGAATATTATTTTTATTGTCCACCAAACACATTGACTGAAGATGCCAATCCATTTTTTTAGCTCATACGGAGATAATGGAGAATCACTGTACAGCTAACATAGTTTCTAAGGTGGTCATATTCCCAACTGAAACTTTACAGGACCTCTGTGCTAGTTCTTTCATATCATGTTCATTAATGAAATTTTGTGAGAGATATTTTATTTCATATCATTATTTTCATACATCACATGTATCCAAGGCATTTGCTTAGTTGTAAGCAAGTTCTGTTTATCAGGAGTAGCTGTTTTATATTTGTCATCCAGCAGGCACAGCATAATAATTTCTGCTGGAAATAAATTAATCTGGCACCTACAACCTTTACACACTCGAATTACATCTATGTAAATGTATATTGCAGAAGTGGCAATCGATAAATGTATAGTAATGATGACACCTCATGATTAACATGATCTAGTACAGAAGGGCTAGCTTTCTTGGTCATAGTTACCATTAGTTCTTATGAGATGAGGAGCTAAAGATTGGTACACCAAAACTATTACACATGGGGAGAAAAAAGAGGGTTATATCAAGAACTCACTAAAAGCCATGAGATTATGAAAGACTGTCAGTGTACCATGACTCCTTAAACACTGATGATGAGTCCTTCAGGCACGACTTCTCTGTACTTCATAATATTTGATATCTGTGATTCATTAGTCTTAAAATATACATAATGTAAATCATTTGAGTGAGATATGGGAGAGACATTAAAATTGTGGTAAGATTTCACCATAATATAATTTGCTAGTATTTGCATTGCAAATGCAAAACTGCTTAGTTTAATGACAGAAAATCAATGTGTGTATTTCAACTTAAGCTCAGTCCAAGGAATTTGATCGTGTCAACTTCTTCCATAAGTCAATTGTTAAATTATATTTTAAATTCTACAAATTTTGAATGTTTGGTGTTGAAATGTACCATATCAGTTTTAACAATGTTCAGTTTCAACCCATTTAATCAGAACCAATTTTCCAGAGTACCCAGTGTGCTTACAACAGAGCTCTGAAATCTTTGTGCATCGTCATCTTCAACTAAAACAAACTTATTGTCAGGAAATAGAAATGATGAGGAATTTATATTTATGGGTCAGTCATTTATGTGGAATAGGAACAGGATATACCCTGAAATGAAGCTCTGAGGCACACACTGTGATACTGAACTCCATTTAGAATAATAATTCACTTCATTTGAAGTGATGGTTAGCCTTGCTTTCTATTCTCAAGTGTGATGTAAGCCATTTCAGATCATTTACCTTGATACCATATTTATCGAGTGCGTGGATATGCAATGCTCTGTTTACAGAGTCAAAGGCTTTTGCAAGATCACAGAAGATACTTGCAACTTCATACTCCTATGGTCCACTGGTTTGCATATTTTTTCAATAAAGGTATTTTCTGTATCCAGAGTGTCTTTTTCCTTGTTGGAATATAAATAAGCTGCTTACAATAATATAATTTTCTACATTAAATTTTTTGACCTGGTGTGCAGCTACTTTTTCTAACCCTTTTGATAGGACTGGAAAAACATAAGTAGGACAATGGTTTCACATGTCTCCCCTCATACCTTTCTTGAACAGAGTTCTGACTTTGGTATACTTCAGCACACCTGGAAAACACCCTTGTTCAAAAGATTTTAGTTAGCAGAGGTGCTGTTATGTGATACCTGCTTTAATCATTTTAGTAAGTATCCCATCTCAACCAGCAGAGCTTTTATTTTTTAAATGATAATATAACATTTTCCACATCGTTTATTGAGACTTTTTGAAAATGTGTAAGGTACTCTGGTTCTTGATTGAGTCCAAAGGGATTAACTTTACTCTGATACTCTGCTATGTAAACATCTGGCTTTCCCTCATTTATGAAGAATTCATTTAAAGCCTCTGATGTTCTAGCTGGGTTTACTATAAGGCCATCATCTACTTTAATCCCAGATAATTACATTTTTAATAACTCTAATGCCTAACTCTGATTTGACAACAGAACACAATGCCTTTGTCTTATATTTATGTTTTAAAATGAACTTTATGTCTGCCATATGTTTGGCTGCCTTCACGACTTTCTTAAATACAGATTTATAATGTATAGCATACTCAGTAAAATTCCTTTTTTTTTATATCTCAGTTCGCTGTGGACGTGCCTCTTCCTGACACTAGGAATTTTTATACCCCAATTCTTTTGTTACATGGGGTTCTCAGTGAAAAAGTTTCATTACAAATTTCAAGAGCTACTTAAATATTTGTAGAAGTTACTATTACTTGAGATACACCTGTAGCTGTCATAAGACCATCCAACCTCTCTTCACTTCTTATGAAACACAGTTAAATTTTTTTCATTGAAGTTCCTTTTCATATTGCTTTTGCTACATGAAATTTATTTATTTATTTTTGGTAATCCAATGAATATCGCTGTGTGATTGGATATTAATAAATCTAAGAAAATTTATAAACATCTTCAAACACATAATTTGTTACTATATTATCAATACAGGTCACTGGCTGCGCATTTACCCTAGTGGCTTGAATCATGTTTATTATGTCAGTGAACCTTGACGCATCCCTGCTTTCAACTGTGATATTAATATTAAAGTCATTAGCTATTACAATCAATTTCCTTTTTTTTTCTTTACAGAGATTTTTCACAAAGGTACTGAAATTTGACCACAAAGCTTCAATTTGTTAATGTAATGATAATTCCCAAAATAATACAACTGTGGCTTTTCTATACAAAAAAACCTGTTCTACAATCAAGATACTTGCAGAACACTGATTCTGAAATAAAGTAATTTAAATCACTGAGATGTATTTTTGAAACATGTAGCCTAACAACATAAATCACCACCTTTACATATTAAAAAACCATAATAAATGGTATAACAACAACAACTGGCATTCGACACAATTTGATGGAAGTCAAAATTATGCACAATTAACAGAAAGATGCAACATTAGTAAATTTCACTCTCATCGCTTCTTTCTTTAGACAAGAAAAGAACCATTAGTTGACATGTACAATCAACAGTGGGCCATTACTAAGTGTCAGACTTGTGTTGTGTAATGAAGCAAAGCAATAACACAACAACTACTAAGCTGACGAGCATTAATTTTCTCTTGGGTTTTTAGATGGCCACTCACTTCTGCACAGTTATGTTTCATCTTGCTTGTAATAAAGTTTGCGTGTTATTTTGAATTACTAATCACTATCCTTATGAAACAAAACCACCACCCTGGATAAGGATGAACTGTCTTTAAACATTAATTCACAAACAACTAATTAAGATTGTGGACAAAGTTTTGCAGCACCATGACTCGCAGAGTTGAATGTTACCTAGCAGCAGATGACGACGACACAGATCTGCACTTTCTACTGCCTTCGTTTTGGTTATTGTGTTAAATTTATCCTATACACATTTGCAGATATGCATGAGGTGCAAAACTATGAGTAGATAATTTTCATCAATACAATACACACAAACTGCATGCGTACAAGCATTCTACATTCATAGAAAATGATCAATATATTATTTATTACTTCTTCAATACAGCTGAGATAAATTTTAACATGATTTAAGTTTTCTTAATTAGCAAAATTCAAATCTTCCGTAATACCAAAGAGAAGTTTAGTTTTCAATTGTTACAAAAATCCTTTCTTTCTAATTATTACACTTCATGGGAATTTATTAAAATATATTCAAAGCTTACAAAGTATGATAATTACCTGATCATATCTGTTCTTTGGTAAAAGTACTGATGTGCGTCTGTCTTCCATATGAATCACGAGTCCTCTAACAGATGGCAGGGTATAACTCAAATTACGGAAATCCTGTGCACAGTATAGTAAGAAAATGCAATTATACATATGGCTGACAATTTCTGAAAACAGAAATTACATTTTTGAACAAAACTTAATTCCTGATGGCGTGCAGCAGACACAATGGCAGGGTTTCAATACCTCACCACAAGCCATTATTTAATGAATGCTGGAAAACAATCATAAAACCTGAAAAGGAATACTATGAATGATGCACAAGAAGTCTTAATGTGGTAGGATACTGCACAGATGGCAGGGCATATTGGAGAAAGCAGCAGGTAGACAAAATAACCAATATAAAAGCTTGTTATTGCAGGCTTATTGATCTCTGCATTAATACACCACACCACATTAATTTGAAGCTTTGTCTCCCTTTACAATTCTTACCTGCCACATTTACCTCCCTTGATAATTCCTTGATGCCTCGGGATATGTCTGAACAACATATCTATTCTTTTCTCCAAACTGATTCAGTATCTCTTCATTAATTAGTCAACTGACCCATCTAATCTTCAGCATTATTCTGCATCATCTCATTTCGAAAGCTTCTCTTCTCTTCTCTTCTGTTTATTGGTCACACCACACTTCTGCACACTGCCACACTACAGAATCTACGAGGGTTGGAACTTTAATAGAGGCAACTATTTATTTACAGCTCGTACAAAATAGATACCTGTTTCAAAGTTTTACTGACCTTTAAAGTAGTCACCAGCCTTGTGTGTAACCCATTGCCAGCTATGTGGAAGTCATAGGATACTCTTAGCAGTGCCAGTTGTGTTGACAGATTAAGCGGCACGGTCTATTGCCCGACGAATTTGTAGCAGTTAGAAATCGAGTTGAACTCACGAGGGCTTAAGTCAGCGGAGTGCAGTAGGTGGTATAACATTTAGCAGCCCCATCAGTCAAACCAATCAGTAACAACTTGCACTGTACGTGCTTGAGCACTGTCCTGCAAAATGATGGTCAGGTCCTGCAGAAAGTGTCATCACTTCTGTCTCTAAGCTGGTCGTAAGTTGTGTTCCAAAAATGAACAGCATAGATACAGAAGTGATGACACTTTCTGCAGGACCTGATCATCATTTTGCAGGACAAGGCTCAAGCACGTACAGTGCAACCTGTTACTGATTTGTTTGAATGATAGGGCTGCTAAGTGCTATACCATCTACTGCACTCCCCTGACTTAAGCCCTCGTGAGTTCAACTCAATTTCTAAACTGAAGAAAATATTTCATGACATTTGCTTCAGAACTGCTACAAATTCATTGGGCTCCACAAAACTGGCAACGGGATATACACAATGCTGGTGAATACTTTGAAGGTCAGTAAAACTTTGAAACATGTATCTATTTTGTATGAGCTGTAAATAAATAGTTGCCACTATTAAAATTCCAACCCCCATATAATGCTAAGCAACTATCCCAGAACTAGTTGCAGGTTGCCTATCTAACAGCTTCCAGGGGCAACAAAAAATTTTATTTTGAATTTTTTGTGTAATTATTGACAAAATTAAACATTTTTTTACTGTCATAAACAAAATGAAATGATCGTGTGGCACTGTTGCCCGGGTGGCCCCATTTGGGGAAGTTTGGCTGCCGAGTTGCCAGTCCTATTTCAGTCGATGCCACATTGGTCTAATTGTGTGCCAGTGATGATGAAGGATGATGAGGGCAACACAACACCCAGTCCACAAGTGGAGAAAAATCCCCAACCCAGCCGGGAATCGACCCCGGGCCTGCTGCATGGTAGGCAAACACGTTATCACTCAGCTAAGCAGATGGACATAGACTGTCATAATCTACCCATTAAGCAGTATAATTTTAGGTTAAACGTTTAAAATAATACAACAAGTATTAAAGTTACAAACTGTGCATTTGTCTTGAGGCAGCATAGCTGACTGCATGTGAATACCCGCATTTTAGTCACCCAGCATTTGAGAAAGAGAGTAAGTACTAAGTGACTTCCAATACACTTTATTCATAATTTCGTCCTTGACAAAACTTTTTAGTGCTGATGTTCCTCACAAAATTATGAAAGGAAACAAGTTTACTTCTTACTGCATTTTCACTGTTGGTGCAGTAAAACTTCAGTACCACCGAGCGAGGTGGCGTGATGATTAGCACACTGAACTCTCATTCGGGAGGACGACAGTTCAATCCCGCGTCCGGCCATCCTGATTTAGTTTTCCATGATTCCCCTAAATCGTTCCAGGCAAATGCCGGGATGGTTTCTTTGGAAACGCACAGCTGACTTCCTTCCCTAATCCAATGAGACCGATGACCTCGCAGTTTGGTCTCTTCCCCCAAACAACCCAACCCAACCCACTTCAGAACCAAACATGACATTTTAATTTATTACTTCTTTACTACCTATTCTATCTGCAACACAAAATGCAGACAGTATCCACATATACCATTGAATGTACCTACACAATTACATCATTGTATGAAAGATCATTTAGTAGATATGACCTTGAACACTGAGATACATAAAATTATAATGCTATTACTTACGTGACTTCCAACAAACTTCAAGCATAATTTCAAACCTTTCCCATTGCTTATATGCTTAATGTAAAATATTTAACACATTAACTCATTTGTAAAGTATGAAGCTGTTTTACAACGTCTGACAAAGTTCAGAGAACAGTCCTGTAACATTAATGTAGATGAACTATGAACTGCAGTTACCTTACTGGCATTTGAAATAGTCACCTCCCATGACTATGCACCGCTGAGCTCTGTGATACATGTCCTGGAAACTTTGCACGAACTCTTCCTTTGGGACGGTGTTCAAAAGTCGTGTCATGTTTTGTTAGATGTCAGGTGCATCATCAAATCTCTTCCCTTTCAAAGTGAGTTTGAGTCGAGGGAATATAAAGAAGTCTGGAGGATTGAGATCGAGCAAGTATGGTGGATGTTCAAGTTGAACCACCCCCTTTTTTTGCCAAGAACTGTTTGACAATATTGGCTGTGTGTGGGCGAGCATTGTTGTGAACAAGAAACCTGGAACCTTCTTGTGTGTACTGGGGTCTGCGTAGATGTTGCATGAAATTGGGCAAAATTTCATAGTACCATGCAGTGTTCAACGTCATTTCCTCAGGTAGAAATTCCTTATGGATAATGGCTTGGCTATCGAAAAAGGTGATGAGCATCGTTTTGATACGCGATTTTTCAGCTCTGACCTTTTTCTGACAAGGTGATGTCGGAGAATGCCATTTCATGCTTTGCCGTTTCATTTCATTTCAGGGTCGTACCAGAGACACCAGGTTTCATCCTCAGTGACAATACAGTTCAAGAAATTGGGTGTCGCAGTCACCATTTCGACAAAATCCTGTGAAGCCTCTAATCATGCTTGCTTCTGATTGTCAGTCAGATGATGTTGCACAAGATGACTAACTCCTGGGTAGGGATTTGTCACACGTATTCACAGTTCATCTGCAGTTCATCCACTATCATGCGCACAGTAAACTGACGGTCGTTCATGATTAATGCCCTCACTTTCTCGATGTTTTCGTCACATATGTCGGTCGCCGGTCGTCCACTATGGGGATTGTTAGAAACACTTTCCTGGCCTCCTCAAAAACGGGCGGACAACTCATACACACACTTAATGGACAGTGCTTGATCCCCCTAAACACATTCCAGCATTGCATGCGTTTCTTTCAGTGTCTTGACAAGCTCAAAACAAGACTTTAAATTGATCCTTCGCTCATTCATTTTCCTGTTCTCAATTCAGAACCAACGCACTAAACAAGCACTTTGTCCAACAGGTCTAACACAGAACACATACGATGCTCAATTGAATTGCGGTGGGGGCATGTTGTCAACACCGGCTGCTACGCAGGTGCAGCATGGTTAGTCGCCAGTGTTGCATGATCGATTGTTCTGACTTCATTAACTGAACTTTATTGTCAGAGGTTGTATTCATGAAAGTTCAACTCTTTAAAGAATTTGGGAGGTCTCCTGGCACTTTCAGAAAAGTCTTTGCAACATTTAAATTTATATTTGAAAATGACATTTCTGTTTTTCAGAAATGCTTTTCTTGTTACTGCCAGTCTGGATTTTATGTCTTTTCTACTTCTACCATCATCAGTTAGTTTGCTTCCAAATAACAAAACTCATCAACTACTTCTAGTGTTTCATTTCTTCATCTATTCCATTAGTCACCTGATTTAATTTGACTACATTATATTACCTTGATTTTACTTTTCTTGATATTAATCTTGCAACTTCTTTTCAAAGCACTATCAATTCTGTTCAACTGAAATTCTAGGTTCCTTGCCATCTCTAACAAAATTACAATGTCATCAGCAGCAAACAGAAATAGTTTTTATTTATTGTCCCTGAATTTTAATGCCTTCACTCCCTTCTCAGCAACTGCCTGGCGTTTTCAAGTCCTTGAACTCTTACACTGGAGTCTGGTTTCTGTAAAACTTATAGATAACCACTGTTAAACACTTTTCCTGAATCTACAAATTTTATAAACCAGGGACGACCAAGAACTTTGCACACATGCAGCATTTCCTACCTTTATGCAATTTCTTCAGTTGTAACACTTTGGCAACCAAGCCTGAGCATAATTCGGGCCGCAACACTGTGCTCAAATTACTGCGCATGAGTATATGTTGGGCTGCAATTTACATAATGTGCAAGCAAACTATCGCTTGAAAACTGTTATAAATTTTGTCTGAGAACAATGAACAGATGACTCGCTACCTATCCTCTGGCAGTTACTGTCTTCAGCTATAAATTTCTAGAATTACTTTGAAAGAATCAGTAGTGAACATACGAGCTGCTGTCATGTCTGACGGAGCCTTTGTCTGCTTCCGTTGTTGTAAGAGTCATGTGTGAATTCATTAGATATTGCAGTTTACTGTAATTCTGATACAAATACGTCACATTTCCTGAGTGAGCATGAAATGTTTGGAAGCTCAAGAGGAGGAATTCAATGATTCTGGACTGGAGTGAGAACTATCTGAGTGCAAACAATCTGAAGATTCATATTCTGGTAAGCTGCTGGTTGATACAATTTTTCTCACTAATATTGTTCCTACAGATGCTGCTGCCATAATTACAGCTTAGTTCCATTTCATTTTTCATATTTACCCAAGTATAAGACGACCTTGAATATAAGACGACACCCTTTCTCCGACGCTACTTGGAAAAAAATTATTTTTAACATAATCTAACAAATCAAATTAACAAACTGTTTTACTGAAATAAAGTAGCTCCCTAAAAATGTTAACATTATACCTGTTCTAAGCATATGCAATTTACTGATTGTCTACATTTTGATAATAAAAGGAAAAATAACATAAACAAAAAGAAATGGTTTACCTTAATTGTTATTTTCACTTCCTTTTTTGCTTACTATCTCGGAGGGATCAGTATTTCTAACAACAACAACAACAACAGCAACAACAATTGTCATCTACATTTTTAAGCCTACTGTCATTCTTTCCTTCCTGATACTCATCCCAAAGTATGTCATCAACTGAGCCACTTATAGTACTGTATATGCACCATTTTTTGAATTCTTCCATAACAGCTTTACTTGAGATTCTGTTTCAGGGTTTCTTTAACTTCCCCCTTGGAGTGAGGGCATGGTCTTCTTGAAGAAGCACTCACTATAAAGCTGCCAGAGGTTAACCTCAATACGTCTCTTCACAACAACATCTATTACTTGAAGTTGTGAGGTCATGCCAGCAGAAATTATTACCAGGTCTGTGTGATTTTTGCTATCAGATCATTTATTTCATGGGTGAGGTTGCCCCTAAAAAAATCTGCCATCAACATTTGCCTTCTGTTAAAGGGGTTCTCCAGTCTTGAAGTGAATATGTGACAAAAAGGATTTTGTCAGGAAATTATTCTTTATACCTGAATATCATGTTCAATAGAAGCACACCGAGCCCTTTCTAGCCGCTCTCGGTGCTAGGGCTGTTGCGATTCCGATTGAGCTCTCTTTCTTTGTAAAGCTATTGTAACATTCTTGGTCGGAGAAAATATTGATATAGGTGTTGTACTCGCCCACCAGACGTCTCAAGTACATGCTTTTGACAAAAGTGGGATCAAAAATGTGGTTTTGATGACAGGAGTTCAAAGAATGACAATCTGCAGACAATTACTGTTCTGAAAGTTGGTGTAAATGGAAGCACTCTGAGATGAACGGAGCACTGGATACTTCTGATTGTAAGCCACGACTGAAGAGAGAAATTATTGAAACTACTGCTGATGTGTACAAACATCTGACTGACGACAATCTGATGGGGAGATGCTTTACAGCCTACATACGGAAGAACAATCAAGCGCTGAATTAATTAATGGGGACTTATGCTCCAAAACCCGTTTTTTGATTTAAAGGTTGTCCAAATTGATCACAATTGCGTATGTGCCATTCGTAACGATGGATGTAAGAGTGGTCCACGTAACATGAAAGTCATGGGAGTCATTATCGGCACAACACTTTGCTCATTCACCAGAAAAAGGGAGGAGAAATGCCTGAAGTGTTCTGACTGGCACTCGTTCTGGAGCGATGTTGAGGCTAGAATTTCAGCTAGAGAGACTCATGCTTTGGAATACGAGAGCCTTGAAGAAGATGAAGGTCCACTGTATTGCCCAGGAAGTAAGGGAAAGTTAAGCTGAAGAAAGATACACACACCAAAATCGAGCTCAAAACTTTAAGTGCTTATTTCATGAGAGTGTTTTTTAAACTAGTTCACTTGATTAAAACACACTAACTGGTAAAATTGGATGCCAATTTGATAGGTTGGTTGCTTTGGGGGAGGGGACCAAACAGCGAGGTCATCGGTCTCATCGGATTAGGAAATGATGAGGAAGGAAGTCGGCCGTGCCCTTTCAAAGGAACCATCCCGACATTTGCCTGTGGTTGTTTAGGGAAATCATGGAAGCCATTTTGAATTTAATAAAACAGGCACGTGTAATTTTGGCATAAACTTCAAAAAAATTTTTTTCACAATTTCTGTTATTTATTTGCATTTAAAGGCAACAAAATAGGTAGATTTTTTTGGTACTTACATTTTTTAAGTGGCTGCGATTTTGAAATGCATTCCAAGAAATTTAATTTTCGAGATTCACGCCATAGAGAATTTAATTCTGTTAATTCACACGTGTTTAATTTTGATTACAGACATATAATTCATGCTCAATCGTATGAAGTGTTTGGTTGTGCAATCTACACAGAAGTATTTCGGCCGCCATTTTGTGCTGCAAAGACTTATCAATTTACCGGTCAAAAATTAATTACATAGCATTTATGATAGATATTTTTGTTCATTAATGAAGATTTGTATGATAAAATAATTTTTTACAGAAAAAGATGTTGAAAACAGGTGTAAAATGAGGCTCCAAGACCAGAAAACTCCCTAAGCAAAAAGCGCGATATTTGTTCCAAACGACCAACCAATTTAGCATCAAGTCTCTCTACGTCCGTCCATCTTTATACCAGATGCTGGTGACTGAAGGGATCACTTTGCTAAAAGAAGCTTATGGATGCTGGTGATTGTATGCTGGTCCCTATTTTGATTGTACAAGATGTGGGATTCTTCCTACACATCAGTCAGGGGGCCTGAAGATGGTGTAATGTAATGCGGAAACTAGCAGCAAATTAAAATAAAAATAAAACTGGAAATTTAGATGGCTGAAAATGTTGTGATCTGAAGTTTTTATTTTAATCTAGCATCAGATCATCTGCCTTCCATCTCTTTTCTTGACATCTAAACTGCAAGCAGTTTTTCCTTCAGTATCATTTTCCTGCAAAGAATCACCTTTCACCTGCTGGTGCACCCAGCATTATTGTTATTCTGGCCCTTTCATTTCCAGAAGTCCTTATAGGAACACTTTAAATGTTCTTCACATTGCCCATAGAATGCATCCAGTTGGAAAATTCTTCTTTACCTCCAGTGCATTCATTTGGGTAATTTCTTGAGTAACTGAGAAACCTTCATTGCATTTCTCAAGCACGTACTGAACCACCTACTGCTCCAAATCGTGAAATCTTCCTTCATTGGTCCCCTGAAAGCTTGGTGTGTAGAACTGGCATTCTTTAAGGGAAGACTTGTGCAAATGTGACCAAAAATTTCATGTTTTGATTTTGTTTCCATTCAGTAGTAAAATTTATTGACAACTGTTTCCCAAAATTTCATTTCCTACATCACATTAGAAGTGTGTGTGTGTGTGTGTGTGTGTGTGTGTGTGTGTGTGGTTTGATGCTTTCCAGAAACGTCGACACAGAATAGCATTATCACCACCTACAATTGCAAAAACTTGCAACATATGATGATGTAACTGATTGTAATCATGGAGAGACATAGGGAGAGTGAAAGTGTTTTAGTGTCTGCACTTCAGGGCTGGCTCATTCACCCTACCAACTCTTGAGAAAATTGACTACCATGTGTCTAGAGCTGAAATGTCTATTCAGGACATAGCAAAAGAAACAAGACAAATGAAAAATAAGTTATAAGACAAGTCTTGAGAACAAAGATAATCTCAAGCACAGTTCTGGAGCATTCTGAGATTGTAAAATTGATGAAAATGTTAAGTTTAATCATTAAATTCATTTTCCTGGAAGCTACATTTTCTGATACTCATGTACCTTTTTCTCTGACATCTGTGATATAATGCCTTCATATTTGGCTCATACATTTCTCACAGTGCAAAACACACACACACACACACACACACACACACACACACACACACACACACAGAGAGAGAGAGAGAGAGAGAGAGAGAGAGAGAGAGAAATTTTCAGATGTGTTGTTTAAGACGAGATGTGTAGATAATAGTGCTGAAATTCCTATATCGATTACTACCAAAAAAATGCATAAGGTTATAAAATCTTTTTTATCATAGACATTAAAAACTGATTATGTACAAATGTTTATATGGATGTAGACAAAACACAGTTCAGCTTTGGATGTGAGTGTATTAATACAAGGACATGCTGAAAAGTAATACCTTTGCATATTTTATGTGGAAACTCTTACAGCTTTTTAAAAGAACAAACATTATTAATGTTCTACATCTTTATTCTTCATGTGTAGATATTTGCAGCTCTCTGCCGCTACATGGTTCTGAATTGTAGTGTGTAATGCGGCAGTGTGTAACTTAACAATGTCGGTCTGTGAAAAACAGAGAGCTGAAATAGAATTTAAAATTTGAAGAGTTCGACCACGCACGGAGCATCCTCTCCTTTATATGACAATGCCAAATCTTACACAAGTGCTGTGGCATCTGCAACAGTCCAGTGCCTTAGATTCACTGTCATCGATCCTCCTCCATACAGTCCCGACTTGGCCCCATACAATTTTCATCTGTTTTGAAAACAAAGTCAGAAACACTACAGTGTCGGTATCAACAAATTGGTCTCTCATAAGAAGAAATGTGTTCGTTGTCACAGTGACTATGTTGAGAAATATATTGACATGAAGAATAAAGATGTAGAATGTTAATAACATTTGTTTCATTAAAAAAAAAAAAAAAAAAAAAAAAAAAAAAAAAAAAAAAAAACTTAAGAGCTTTCACATACAAAATCAGGACTCATTACTTTTCAGCATGCCCCAGTAGGTTATGAAGAAAAGGAACATTAAGAATTATAGATGTATTAAAACTGACATTTTTATTTATTTTATTTTGAATGTATATATTTACTAAATTTTACTTGTTTATCTTTAATATTTTAGGCACACTGATAACATCGGAGTATGTGAATCACGCGCATCCCTCCCCCCCCCCCCTCCCCCACCTAAATTATTCTTCATCTAATGTCACTTATGAACATTCACTTCTGTGACACCAATTTTCTTCCTGCTGAAATTGTAGATCCTTGTTTCTCAACTGATTCACAGTTGTAATATGCATCCATTATTGGTTGCAACAGTTTACAGTTCTCACAGCACTGACAATACAAGCATACTGAATGACAACAATATAGTGTCCTACAGGCTTCCTGCAGCTGAACTGGCAGAACTCATAGGATTTCGGATTAAAACTATAGTTAATCTTGAAAATCAACAGTGCTGTAAGAGCAGTGGCTGCTCTAAGGGCCCCACACATGAACGGTGGAAGTTACAACATATTTGTAAACAAGCATCCCAATATTTTTGACAAGCAAGAATAAATATCAGTGCTGCTTATGTTGTTGCCGCATCGCAATTTTTGAAGGTATAGCTTCGCCTTTTTAGGACTACATCTGTATTAATTTGCAACACTAACTTCATTTGTGTCTAACTGCTACATGAATATTGAAGGTATTTTAAATCTGTTCTTGCAACTACAAGAAAATGCGTATTTTGTCACCACACACATTTTGTTTTATTGAAATATAGCATCACCAGCAATCAGTAATGACGGACAGTTACAATTCTGCTTGCTTTCTGGATCCAAACACAGTTCATTATGAAAGATGTTGAATTTACTTATGGCATTTTAAGACCAATTTTTGGTAACATCAGGAAATGCTGTCTGCTTGCACGTTTCCATGGTATTCCTTTGGCACTGTTGATTACAGCCTACTCCCACATCACTTTGTTGTGCTGCATTGAGTTGTGTTTTATATCACGAAATGCACAGTTCTGTGATGTGGGATTAGGCTGGAATCAACCATGCCAAAAGAAGGAATAACTTGAAAACATGAAAGTAAACAGCGTTTCCTCATGTGACCGAAAATTGGACATAAAATACTGTAAAATTTCATAACAATCTTTTGGAACAAACTGTTTTCCAGTCCAGAAAGCAAGCCAAATTCTATCTATCTTTCGTTACAGACCTCTTGTGATGTTTTATTTCAATAAAACAAAACACATTTGGTGAAAAAGTACCCTTTTTCTTGATAGTTTCAAAGACAGATTTGATGGCTCTGAGCACTATGCGACTTAACTTCTGAGGTCATCAGTCGCCTAGAACTTAGAACTAATTAAACCTAACTAACCTAAGGACATCACACACATCCATGCCTGAGGCAGGATTCGAACCTGCGACCGTAGCGGTCGCTCGGCTCCAGACTGTAGCACCTAGAACCGCACGGCCATTCCGGCCTGTGACAGATTTGAAATATGTTCAATATTCATATAACAATTGAGAACAACATGACAATGCAAATGAAGTTCATGTCTCAAATTAATACAGAAAATGTATTGGAAAAAGCAAAGCTATGCTTCCACATTTATATCCTTGTTTGTCGAAAACATTGGTCTGTTTATTTCTGAATATATCCCAATTTCCATCATTCATGTGTGGCGCCCTTAAAGCTGCCACTGCTCTACAGCACTGCTGATTTTCTAGGCTGGTTACAGTGTTAATTCGATTTCTCCAGATTCAGCTGTAGGGAGCCTAGACATCACGTAGTTGTCACTCAGTATGCTTACATTGTCAAACCGGTAAGAAATGTAAACTGTAGCAACCAATAATGGATGCAAATTACAGGTGAGACTTAGCTGAGAAACATAAATCTACGAGTTTGCAGTTCCCAACTGGTTCAAGCAGACAATAAAACACTAATTTTAAGTTAATGGTGATTCACGAAGCAGAGGCACACATGACTGTACAGCAGGAAGAAAATTTTATGTCACAGAAGTGAATGTTCATAGGTGGCATCAGATGAAGAGTAAATTAAAAGACATCAGTTCTGCATACCAAAGTTTCAGGTGACTTAAACAGTGAAAGTTTCACAATTTGGAGCAACACTTTGTTCAGTATGCGCAAGAGAAATGCAATGAAGACTTTCCGATTACTTGAAAAATTATCCAAATGAAGACACTGGACATGAAGAAGAATTTTCCAACAGCATGCATTGCGAAATTTAAAGCAACTACTGGCTGGTGCGTGAGCATGATGAAGAGGGTGGTGCTTACATTACAACTGCAGAACTATGCTAGCTCAGTAACTTCCCATGGCATATGACATATAATCAATCTTAGGAATCAGAATGACTGACTGCTAGGTCATATTGGCAATGCCCATCAGACTCCTTTTTACTTTGATATGCTGTCAAATGTTACTGTCGATGTGAAGGGCATTAATGTGTCTATAAGGACTTCTGGAATTTGAAAGTCCAGAATAACAGTAATGCTGGGTGCAATAGCAGGTGGAAGGAGGCTCCCCCTGATTTGTGATTCTTTGCAGGAAAACAATACTGGAAAAAAAGAAAACTGCCTGCAAGGATTATCTTTAGATGCCAAGAAAAGGGCTGTATCACAAATGACCTGATGCTGGATTGGATTAAGGTTATCTGGAACAGAATATGAGGCTCTCTGCTTAACAGAAGGAACATGTTCGTGCTGGACTCTTTCAGGGAACATCTCTCCCAGGAAGTTAAAAATCTGACAGCATAGAACAACACATACCTGATGATAATTTCTGCTTGCTTGACCATACAACTTTGAGTAATGGATGTTGTTGTGGTGAATAGAACTTTTAAGGATCACCTGTGACAGTTTTACAGTTAGTGGCTTCTTCTGGGAGAATATGCCCTTGCCCCAGCAGGGAAGGTAAGGAAACCCTCAGTACCCATCCTGGGCCAATGGATCTTTACTGCCTGGGGCAGAACCTTGAGTAAATCTATTATGAAAGGATTTTAAAAAAAAGGTATGCATATCCAGTGCTACAGATAGCTAAGAAGATGACATGCTTTGGAAGGAGTATTAGGAGGGAAGAAATGCCAGTAGGCTTACAAATGAAGATAGTTATAGCAGTGATTATTGTTATTATTATTATTATTATTATTATTATTATTATTATTTACTACTAAAAATACTGGTACAACAGAAATGGTAAGTAAACAAGGAATTGAAAATAAATCCTTTTAATTTTCTTTCTTCTTTTATTATCGAAACATATACAATCAATAAAAGGCATAAGTTTTGAATAGGTATAATGTTAACATTTTTAGATAGATACTTTATAGCAGCAAAACAGTTTTTATAGTTGATTAACGAAATTATGTTAAAAATAAAATTTCCCCAAGAAGCCTTAAAAAATAAAAAGATAAAAACAGAAGAAAGAAAGAGAGGGTGTCGTCTTATATTCAGGGTCATCTTATTCTCTGATAAATATGGTATCAGATCTGGTGATGGATGGAAGTGACTATGGATAACATACTTTATGTAAAGCGCACCTTTTCAGACAAAAAGGGATCAGTAAAGAAAAAGGAGATGAATGCAATATTGTGCTACAGTGATCGGAAGACAACTGAAAAAGCATATGTCACTAGAAAAAAAAAAAAAAAAAAAAAAAAAAAGTGAGGCACATTAGCACCACCAGCGAATATTCTGAAATTATAATATGTTTGGGCTACTTTAAAAAGATCACAGTATATTTTGTACACGTGGTATTCATGTAAATATTCTTCTGTTGTGCACAAGAGGTCAAGCATTCTATGTCTAAAGCTTCAGGACAGGATTCAAAATCCCACTTGGTGTCAACCTGATGTGTAACAGTTTCCTCTAAAACAGAGTTTTTTCACCTGTGTGTTTGGTGCAGCCCAGTAGTAGAATGTTAGTGTCAAATACATAACTGAAGTGGCACTCTATGGGCTTACCAGATGGTCCTTGGGAGACTTAGTCCCAAAGACTGCCACAGCAATCAATGGGTTTATATTCATTTTATCTGTAACTACACATATAAATAGAACAATATCTTTTATGTCTCCTGACCGTAACCTGTTCTCGAAAGAACAGTTACTGTTGATGACCATGCAGCTTTTCCCTGGAATAAATGATGACTGACTGACAACCTCAGCTGCCGACAGGTGTTGCTGTTATACCTCAATGTGGACAGCTGAAAATGTGTGCCCCGACCGGGACTCGAACCCGGGATCTCCTGCTTACATGGCAGACGCTCTATCCATCTGAGCCACCGAGGACACAGGTGAATAGCGCGACTGCAGGGACTTATCCCTTGCATGCTTCCCGTGAGACTCACATCATTTATTCCATGGAAAAGCTGCATGGTCATCAACAGTAACTGTTCTTTCGAGAACAAATTACTGTCTTCAAATATATAGTTAAAGGCTAACCAGCCATTGACCTTCGTCTGTGCGAATACGCATAGGTTGCCCAAACTCTTACGGGAATCGCCAAAGCGTGCGCGAGTAATGAGTGGGTGGGCAAATGTCTATAAGGTACAATACATATGTAGAATTGTGGACAGTTGGGAATGTGAGTCTCACGGGAAGCGTGCAAGGGATAAGTCCCTGCAGTCGCGCTATTCACCTGTGTCCTCGGTGGCTCAGATGGATAGAGCGTCTGCCATGTAAGCAGGAGATCCCGGGTTCGAGTCCTGGTCGGGGCACACATTTTCAGCTGTCCACATCGAGGTATAACAGCAACACCTGTCGGTAGCTGAGGTTGTCAGTTAGTCATCATTTATTCTCCTATATCTCACACACATCAGTTGACTCTTCTGGAAAAACTTCAATAGTCTGTTGCTTATCAGTGATATTATTATGTACACCATGGCTTTTTTTATTGAGTTAATTGGCCCAGAAATGCTGCTGTGAAATAAAGCTACACAATCAATTACATATTTTCTTTAATTCCTTTGTAGACACCTGAAGATGCCATAAAACAATTAAGTGTTAACATGTTTGGCTCGAAACAAAAATAAAAATTCATTTACAATAAAATCAAAAAATAAGAAATAGTTATTCTTGCTTACGTGATAAACAGGATCTTGTAAATAACTCAATCAAGTTTAATAGCTGTTGTAACACTAACAAATGAGGATAAATTTGATTTCTTATACATACAAATCATTAAAGACAGCTCTATGCTCTTACTACCATTGGTAATTGTCAGTTCTAAATGGGGTTACATGTTGCTAGTTAGTTTTATGTTCCATGATTAATTGTAATGATGTGGAACAAGTGATTTTTTACATTCACATTACTCATTCATTTGTAAATATGGTTACGTAATGACCATTTACAACAAATAAAAAGCAAATTTGTTAGTAATTTCTATCTCCCACCTTTTGCACATTACAAAAATTGAAATTCTTCTATGAAACAAGAGTAGTTGTCGAGGAGAAACTTTTTCAGTTTGCTTTCAAATTTTACTTTGCTGTCTGGCAGACATATCACTGGTAAGTGATCACAGTTTTTGGTTGCAACATTGTGTACCCTTTTGTGCTACAAATGAATTTAACACAGAGTATTTAATATTACTTGATTCTTCTGATATTGTAATTATGTACATCACTGTTCCTTTTGAACTGCAGTGGATTATTTACAACCAACTTCATGAGGGAATAGATATACTGTGGAACAATAGTCATGACATCCACCACTGTAACTTTCCGGTCAGGGTATATGGTTACCATACTGAGGACCTGGGTTTGATTCCCAGTGCTGCCATGGATTTTTCCTCGGTGGGAGGATTCGTACGGGGTACACTCAGCCTAGTGATCCTATCTGAGGATTCAAAATGCCTGACTCCTTAAACAGATGTTACTGTTGCTCACATGGAATAATATTATAGAATATATCACCTACTGAGAAATTTTGGAAAATGATATCACTAGTGAAATGGCCAAGTAGTTACTGTCATCTCCCATATAATCTTTCTTACAAAGGGATTTAACAATGGCATATTGTAATCTCTCTGGAAAAAAAGTGCCGAAAGTTAGTGATGTGTTACATATATGAGGAGAAAAGAGAGCACTATGGGAACAAGTTGCATTTAAGAAAGACTTTCAAATTATGAGTTGTTGACTAACATGCAAACATGTCAATTCGAATGACTAAGACCACAAGAAAATTGTTTTAAAATATCAACACTCCACAACCCATCAACACTCCACAACCCACAATACAGTGAGTGTAAAAGGGTACTTTTGTACTTCTACATTTCTGCCATTCTCTTTTCCATTTGAATATAATGCATGGGGAAAAAATCATTAAAATACTAATCAGCCTTGATCACAAGGATTTATTAAAAACTAAAAATCACATCTCGAAATGGTAACCAGTAATTTTATCAAAAAATCATCTTCAGACCATGTCTTGTTACCTGTGGTCTCCTCCGACACTTACCAATGCTCTCCCATCATCTCTGCTCACCACCTACTGAGACATGGTCTGAAGATGGTATCTGATGAAAACAAAACTGCTTACCATTTAATGTGTTATTTTTAGTTTTTCATAAATCTTTGTGATCGAGACTGATTAGTATTTTAATTATCTATAAGACTGCTGTTAACTTCCAGTAATGTTTTCAAAAGGAAAAATCATTGTCAGTATATCTCCACATGAGCTCTAATTTTTTTTTTTTTTTTTTTTTTTTTTTTTTTTATGTGATCATTTTGCGTGAAAGGAATTTATGCTCTTAGAATTTCAATAGTAAACTTCCCATGATATATGCCACTTCTTTTGCAGCATTAACATTCTGGAGTTTATTTGGAATCTCTGTAATGCTCCCATGGCCAACTGAATAATCGCAAGATGAAACACAACACTCTTAGTTGTATCTTCCCTGTTTCTTGTATTAATCCAATCTCACAAGGGTCCCCAACTGATCAGTAATACTCCATCATCAGTTGAACAGGTGTTCTGTAAGACAATTTTTTCATGAATTAATTAAATTTTGTATGATTCTCCCAACAAATCTTAATCTGGCATCTGTTTTCCCTACAATTTGTTTTATGTGGTCATTCCACTTAAAGAGTTACTATGGATGGCTACTCCAAGGTATTTTACAGTAGTTACCGTTTACAGTGATTTGTCGCCAACAGGGTAATTCTGTTTGTGTTCTGGAGAAATGTAGGGAAATGTGAAGCAATACTGGTCCTATGACTTACCTTAGAAGAGACGCTGAAAAAAGGTAAACCTACATTTATAGCATTTGCAGATTTACAGAAGGCTTTTGACAATGTTGGCTGGAACACACACTTTAGAATTCTGAAGGTAACAGGTATAAAATAAAGAGAGTAAGCGGTTATTTACAACCTGTACAGAAACCACACTGAAGTTTTAAGAGTGGAAGGGGATGAAAGGGGAGTACCACTTGAGAAGGGAGTGAGGCAGAGTTGTACCCTATCCCAGATGTTATTTAATTTATACACTGAACAAGTATTTAAGGAAAGAAATGAGAAATTGTGAAAGGGTGTTAAAGTTTATGGGGGTGGGATATTGTAAGGCTTGCTGATGACACTGTAATTCTGTTGGAGACAGCAAAGGACCTGGGAGAACAGTTCAATGGAAAAGTTAGTGTCTTGAAAAGAGGTTGTAAGATGAAAATCAACAAAAGTAAAACAAGGGTAATGAATTTATGACTCTTGTGAATTTGCTGATCATGTTTCTGCCACGCAATATTGTTTGTGCTCTTGTAGTTATAAGATTAATGATTGAGTAATTCAAGAAAGCATCATTTAATGAAATAACAAATTATAAATATTTAGCATAAGAAAATGCTTGAATACTCACCGCTAGAAGATTAATAATTGTGTGTCCTATTTCACAATACACTGGTCTTCTTCCTCGGACAGACACCAGCATGCATGGGTAGTACCTGAATTCAGCACCGAGTCTCAGCATTAGCCGAATTGGGAAGACTTTTGCCCATGGAGTTTCCCATCTGGAAAGAAATAGTTTTGGGAGTGTATATGAAAAAGATTTATATAATATACAAACAATTTATGGAAATGCAGCCAGATGACATTTTAGACAACTGCCAATATTTCAGTGGATGAACACCATGGATTTACAAGGCACAAATGCAATGAGAAAGTGCCACGCAAGGAAATTTAGACCCTCGGAGGTAGGGCTTCACTGACCGAGAACCAGAATATAGCACATGTAGAAAGATAACACATACACTATAAAAACCAGCACCACTGTACAACCAGGATGATCAATGTCAGAAGTTATCATTTTTATACAGTAATTGCATTGAGAGAGCTGTATTCTCAGCAGAATTTGAGCAAAAACCTCCACCTCTATTCATGAGAGAATATCCTAATTTTATTGCAACTGCCTCCTTAATAACACTACCCCAAATGCTGGAAGTGCATGACAGGATATCCTTATTGTTACTCTTTCACTATATCAATTCTGGCAAAAAGTGACCTTGAGCTGGACTAACTCAGCTGAAAAACTTTAAAAATCTGAGATGACGTGGGTTCTATGAATCAAGGAACAATGTACTCCTCTATGCTGAGCTAGGTGGTGACAACTTTAATTCTGAAGATACAAATCAGTGTGAATTGAGCTGAGTTCCTATAAATAGCATGTCCCAATGTAACATCAACCTTCCTCCTGGAAGGAAGGGAAGGCAGCCATTCTTTCCACCTCCACACTGAAGCGAATATTCGAATGGACTGAATATAGCTGTTCAAAAAAAAGTATTGTTGGCATACTTAAGAAAGCATGTAAGTTTCAATACTGCCGACTACAGGACACATTCCTTGAAATCTTCCGTAAACAGACAGGCAACAATTGGTGACAAAGGGCTCCACATCTCCATCTGTATGCTTGTAGAACTGGTAATTGAATAAGAAGTAAGTGTATTTTAACAAATGTTGAAACAGATTAGTTAATTAAACACCAATCCTATTGCCAATTAAGCATAACGAATCAGACAGAGGTACACGAGTGAAGAGAGAGACCGCATCAAAACTTATTAAAATATCAGAAACCTACAGAATTCCTAAGGCGATATGCACACTGATCTATTAGTGGGATACACGGTATGTCTGAGCACCAGTGTCATCTACAACAGACCAAACAGGAACCCCTTCCTAGTGGATATTCTGAAGACCATACAGTTTAGTACAGACAAGACAATGACAGTTAGTAATCTTTATAGACTCTTGCAAGAACAAACTTTTCTGCAAGACACTGTTGGCCTCCCACTAATGACTAAACCCTTATTGTTGGGTCAGCATGGAGTCAGCAACTATGCTGGATCAGGTAGTAAACACTGCATCTTTTGAACATAATGCTGCTTATCTATGATAGTGATGGAAGCTGAAGAAATGAATTAAAATTTGTGCCACGGCCATGACTCGAACCCAGGTATTCCTGCTTACTAGGCAAAAATGCTAACCATTTTACACAACTACAGCACTATGGTCAACTATGCTGGATGAACTACTCAAGTCAAATACCTTCCCCAAGACAAACTTCAATTCTTATCTTCAGCTTATTTTCCCCCTACATTGTTTGTGCAGCAATGTTGACCATAGTGCAGTGGTGGTAATGGTTAGCATTTCTGTGTAGTACGCAAGAACACCTGGCTGTGGCACAAATTTTAATTCACTCCTTCAGCTTTCGTCATTATTGTAGATAAAGATAAGAATTAAACGTCTCGAGAAAAATTTAATTATAAGATCTGTAAGATCACCTACGGTACAGGACTTCCTCATTATGTCCAAAGCTAGGGTGCAATTCCAATGGCGGAAGGCTGCGGCATTAGTGACAATGTAGGACGAAAGTAAGTTGAAGATATGAATTGAAGTTCGTGTTGGGTGGGCACTTGACTTGGGTAGTTTGTGCAGCAATACTGACCACAGTGCTGCGGTGGTGTAATATTTAGCATTTCTGCCTAGTAAGCAAGACGACCTGGGTTCGGCTCCTGGCCATGGCACAAATTTTAATTCATTTCTTCAGCTTCCATCATTATCGTACACAAAGATGAGACTTAAATGTCTCGGGGAAAATTTAATTATTGCTTGTCCAACATGACCACTGTATTGTCGTTGTCTGTGAGTAAGATGACAATATCAGGATCCAACCTGAGTGTACACAAAACATTACTCACAGCTGTTACTTATTTATTTACACATCTAGTTCTGCAGGACCAAATTGAGGAGAAAATCTCCAAGGTCATGGAATGTGTCAGTACATGAAATTGCAACATAAAAATAATAACAGATAAAATAAAATGTTTATGAACTCAAAGAAAGTCAAGCCATAGGTTTAAGTAAATGCAATCAACAATATAACATTAAGAATCAACTTAATTTTTCATGAAACTCCTCAACAGAATAGAAGGGGTGACCTATGAGGAAACTCTTCAGTTTTGATTTGTTGTAATAATATTACTCTTGAGTGAACATGGTCCAGTCAACACACGTTTCTCTCCTAACCTCCTCAACAGTGTCTGGATGTGGTTTGAAAACAGCCTGTGTGGCAGAACCAACCAAAACAACAACTGGTAAATGCTTGGGAGTTGGTGCAAATAAGGTTAGTGATGAAAGCAATGGGGTGGTATTTAAGTCTGCATCTTTTCTGCCATACACAGGTGGCATTTCCAACAGGACTGGCGGAAATCTCCAGAAACATGGAGTGAAGTGTGTTTTTTGACTGCTATCCAAGATCAGAGTTGACCTTGGATTGCGCAAGGTGGCTGTCTACCATATCATATAGTGCATAAGTATCAAATATGCTTACAACAACTTAGAAAATCTGCTATTGCAGAACACTGCCCTGGCACCAATACCCTACTCAACATAACACAGAGAGACTGGCATGTACTTCTAACTATTACGATAGTGTTAAGAAGGAAGAGTTGAGATTAAATTAGCATGTCACGTAATTAACAGTGAAGGAAGTTTCTGTTTAATTCTGCTTGGACTTCTGCCCTTTCTCCGGCCAAACAACGCAGGGGTAGAGTTAAATGTTACTTGCTCATATGTTGGTAATAAAATTCACTTCGATAACTTCAGACATTTTTCATCTTTTGTTGTGGCGGTAGTTTTTACGGTGTGTGTGTGTGTGTGTGTGTGTGTGTGTGTGTGTGTGTGTGTGTGTGTGTGGCGAGGGGGGGGGGGGGAGCATGCGCGCACACAGTCGCACAGGTGTGCATGTGCAGTCACGTGCATGTGGTCTTACTTTATATGTCAAATTATGGTTCTTGCTCAGCATATCCCCACTACTGAGGGTTCAAATTTCTTTGCACAGTGCTCTCTCATTGCACTTGTACCTTGAAAATGACAGTGTATTCATCTGTCCAAATATCAGTGGTCATCTAAAACATCACCCAGTGATTCCACTAAGAATTTAACATTTATATGTCCAGGAGAACTCAAGTTTCATGTCTGTGCAATAGAGGTTTTTCAAAGGTAAAAAGGTGAGCCACAATATGTGTTGCTAATGAAACAAGCAAGCCATGTCAGTAAGAAAATACATAGAACAAGACATTTACACAGAGAAAAGGTCTGGAACACAATTTTCGGGACTAGTAACTTTTAATGAGCTACTGACCTACTGCAGAGCATTGCAAAGACAGAGAGAAATGTTTCACTTTCACACCCAGAATGAACGTGCCACACAACAGGTGGAAGACAAGTTATTATTCTTAAGCAATAATAACAACAATGATGATAATAATAATAATAATAATAATAATAATAATTTGAAGTTTTATTTCGCATTTCGCATTTATTTGACTAACAACCACATAATGAAAAGAAGGTACTATCTTACTGATTTTTGTTAGGATTACAGCAACATATGTCTAAGGTGTCACATGAGTCTTGATATAACATAACACTTGTTACACATAAAGAAAATGTTTGAACTATACTTCAGAAATTGTAAGTTACAAAACAAAGTTTACAAATAATGCAGTTATCAGTATTTACTTCTATCTGCAATTTCATTGTTAGACAATGTAGCTTCTTTTTCTTATGAGCTTCAACTAAATTTTCTCATCTTACAAGGGAACAATCCGACCTGTCATGTCAAAATCAGCCCTGAAATTTTTTATACAGGAAGAAACACAATGTAAAAATTTTAGCTGCTAAGACACACTGCAACAATTTTTTTAAAAAAATGTTGACAGCTGCCAAATTCATAGTGCACCAGGTGACTGGAGTAGTGCAAATCCTTGCTGTAGCTACAGCAGACAGTGCGTCCACAACACAGCAGGCACATAACCTCCGCTGTCGGCACATTGACAAACAGATAACATGAACAATGCCTTTGTTGACGGTACATCGATAAACAGATGACATGACACAATGTGTTCATTATTTGTAAAGCAAATTACAGCTTTTGTTGATAGTTTCTCTGACGCAACTGTTCACAATTACTGTCGCTCGAATTTGCAACTCATTTAATGTCAAAAATAATTTTACAATTGTCTCACTCACTAAGTGTTCACAATGGCGGAAAAATTTAATTATTTTTCTTTGTGAATACTTCATATTAATAGCATCAGTCTTTGTGCAGGTTCCGGAGTTCCTATATATATATATTACTTTAATGGACGCTCATTCAAATAATGTTGACATTTCATTAGAAATTGTAGAAACATTAGAATAAATAACTCTGATGTTTCTTTAACTGTTGTTCGAATGATGATTATTGTGCTAACAAAGTCCAGAACAGAAACAGAATACCTCCCAAGCCCAAAGAACACATGCACAGTAATAGTTTTCAGTGACAAACGTAAGGCTGTGAATTTTTTGATTAAACGAAGGAGGGAGAAAGCACTTAAAGTTAAGCAATGAGCAAAGCTGATTTCATTTTGTAAGATCTAAACGTGAATTGCATAAACGGAAGAAAAAGTTACACGAAGTATGAAATATGCACCACAATGAAACCCGCAGAAGTATGAAAGAAAAACTATTGAATAGTTTTAGAACAACATATAAGGGTCAATATACAGTTGCCAAGAGAAATCTGTGACACTTGCCACTCTGAATGGCAAGTAGGTTCAACATTCCCAATTTCCAGGCTTCTTTGATCTGGTTAAACAGATTCAGGAAATAATATGGACAAGGAAGTCACAAAATTATGAAGTTTATGTTAAGTAAATGTGTAGAGGAGATGTCACTAATAGGTAATTCACAGCTGAAGTGAAGATGAAGATTCTTGTTATCCCCTAAAATGCCGCATGTGGAGCCAGTATGTCAGATTCCATGCAAATCACATTTTACCACTTTGAGCAAATGCAGCCAATGAATGCTGTGCCACATTCGTATACAACGATGCCAGTGATAAGTATCAGTGGATTACTATTTCCGCAGCTTTATATCTGCATTCCGGAAAATCAAAGCAAATTAGGACAAGAAAAACTGTTTAGCAATGAACACACAGTGCATAGTGGGGCGATCACACTGTTTTAGAAATAATTCAAAAGCCAAGATCACTTAAATACTGTTTACTGGATAATTGGTTTCAACACACTGAAGGTGCCATCATCGGATCTGTGAAGATATAACACGACAGGTTTGATGGAGGGCTTACATGAATTACACTATATACATTACTAATAGTACAGTACCACATACCTGAATGTAGATTAACATTTATAAACCATTTGGATATAACGATACATGAGGCAGACCAGTTAATGCAAAATCATTGTCACAAAAAATAAAAAAAACAAGTGCTCTCATGGTCATTCTTTTGGTAAGATATGTAAAACTGCAGTCACAAGATAAAACAATATGGTACATGACCGCTGCTCGACTAACAAGTCAGCATCACACTGCCCTTTTCCATGCAGGTATACATGCTGCAATTCTAGTGGTTCACAACCGACCACTAGATAGCACTGTCCAAGCAGTGCACACACAGTCACACAGTATAACCACTCATTGCTAATACAATACAACTTTACTATTGCTGTTAATCAAATACCCATGCAAAGAACACTTTCGCATACACTTACTGTACATACTATACATACTATAAAGTACATCAATTACAGAGTAAAAACACCTGAAGCAAAGGTATTATTCATATTAGCGCCATTCAAAACTACGTATTACAATTTACCCTTATTCATATATGGAAGTTAGGAATAAACGCACAGTAAGCTGTTCATAACACGACTTGGATACAATGTGACGAGTGATTAAAGCCTGTATGCTGGGTTTTACCTGCCTGGGCACTACGATTTTAGGTATTGTTTGCGCCAAAACAGTACTAACTTGCTATAAAAGGCTCTCACCAACACAGACCGACTATGAATACCTGCATAGGCACATAAAAGTAAGGAATGGCAGGTCAGAAACAAACCGAGGGGGCATGGAAACAGGTGGGTGGGTGTGGGGGAGGTTGGGGGGGGGGGGGGGGGTTGACAGACATGCATACCAAGATGCACAGCCACTCCATGTGCGTTCGCATCAGCATGGCACTCGTTCTGTCTATTCAACTCACCGAATGGGGAGTAATGGAAAACCATATTACTACAATACCAAGGAAACACCCATTCTGGCTGGCCATACACAAATACATCTGTAGAATATAGAAAAGTGACTAAGACACATTTGGTGGGCAATGGTAATCATCAAGCAAAGATTTATTTGCGAGGCTGGGCAACTACACGCCAAGCATCGTAAAAAGCATTTACCTTACCACTGCCCGCCAAATGTGTCTTCGTCACGTTTCTATATTTTACAGATATATTTGTGCATGGCCGGCCAGAATGGGCATTTTCTTGGTACCGTAGTAAAATGGTTTTCCATTACTCCCCATTCGGTAGGCTGAATGGACGGAACGAGTGCCATGCTGATGGGAACGCACGTGGAGTGGCTGTGCATCTTGGTATGCATGTCTGTCCACCCCCCCCCCCCCCTTCCCCTGTTCCCGCGCCCCCTCGGTTTGTTTCTGACCTGCCATTCCTTACTTTTATGAGCCTATGCAGGTATTCATAGTCGGTCCGTTCTACGTTCATAACGAGTGTATAGTTAGTTGGTGAGAGCCTTTTATAGCAAGTTAGTACTGTTTTGGCACATACAATACCTAAGATTGTAGTGCCCAGACAGGTAAAACCCAGCATACAGGTTTTAATCACTTGTCACATTGTATCTAAGTCGTATTATGAACAGTTTACTATGTGTATATTCCTGACTTCCATATATGAATAAGGGTTAATTTGTAATATATAGTTTTGTGTGGCGCTAATATGGATAATGCCTTTGCTCCAGATGTTTTTACTCTGTAATTGACGTACTTTATAGTATGTATAGTATGTATAGTATGTACAGTAAGTGTATGTGGAAGTGTTCTTTGTATGGATATTTGATTAGCAGTAATAGTAAAGTTGTATTGTATTAGTAATGAGTGGTCATACCATGGGACTGTGTGTGCACTGCTTGGACAGGGCTATCTAGTGGCCGGTTGTGAACCACTAGAATCGCAGTAGGTATACCTGTGTGGAATAGGGCAGTGTGATGCCAACTGCTGTTAGTCAAGCAGCGGTCATGTACCATATTGTTTTATCTTGTGACTGCAGTTTTACATATCTTATGAAAAGAATGACCATGAGAGCAGTTGTTTTTTTATTTTTTGTGACAATGAGTTTACATCAACTGGTCTGCCTCATGTATCGTTATATCCAAATGGTTTATAAATGTTAATCTACATTCAGGTATGTGGTACTGTACTACTAGTAATGTATATAGTGTAATTCATGTAAGCCCTCCCTAAAACCTGTCATGTTATATCGTCACAGATCCAATGATGGCACTGTAAGTGCGTTGAAACCAGTTATCCAGTAAACAGTGTTTAAGCGCTCTTGGCTTCTGAATTATTTCAAAAACTGTTTAGCTGAAAAAATTTTTAATCAGCACAGCAAAATCTGCAAAAATGGGAGCGAATAATTTTCAACATTACATCCGAATCATCATCTTACCACATGCAGGCAGTAATTCACTGCATTTGTTGGATTCTTGGTCTGGACGTAATGATACCTTTGTGTTTTGGAGGAGGACAAGAAGAATGTTAATATAATTAAGATTCCACCCGAAACTAATAGAGTTATTCAGCCTCTCGTTAAAAAATTTTTTTTTCAACAGTTTAAAGCATTTTATGGAAAATTGTCAAACAATATAATTTATGTTATATTTTTGTAATTTCCGATTGATAAACAGAACAGTACTGTAAAACTTTAGTCATTTTTGCATTGTCAGTTGGCACTACCACATTTTACAAATTTGATCAAATGTGCCTGGTATGCAGCAGAATATGCAGCACAATGGCCACGATCATTTCTTACTGCATTACAGTTATGTCTAAGCAAAATTAGTAATTATTGTGAAGTGCTCTAATGCACTACTTTTTCTTTATCAGGTGTGCCTGGTTCAAGAAAAACATTTGTTTTCATTATGAACTAACACTTCGCATTTTTTGTGACAACTAAAGGGAATAAACAAGGAATTGTTTCAGTGTTAGTAAAATATTTGTTATCCAAAAATTATCATAAGAAGGGTGATACAGGAACTGCTATAAAATGTTTAATATCAACAAACTGAAGCACTGATTGGTGGAATTTGTCTGTAATACAATATCATATACTGCCTTTATTTTCTTTCCTCAGCTACTCACTTGAGTAATAAATACATCTGCAACAGTTAAGCTGTTGACACAAACTGCAAGTTGTCCAAAAATTAATGATTTGAGGCACTTTTGGTATGGTTTAAGAGCTGAAAATTATCATGTGTGCACCATGGACTTTCTGTTACATGGTGTTATGTTTTCTTGTCACGGCTGTGCCTGCTTATTCGTCGAGTTGTGTAATAGGAGGTAAGGGCTGCAGAAACTGCTGTTATAAGTGGTTCTCTGTGCAGAAAAACTGAGTAACTTTTTTTTTTTTTAATAATACTTGCAGTTCGCCTTAGCTGCTTTTCCTGTGTGAAAAATTTCAGGGTAGGTATTGACATGTCGGATTGGAGCATTCCCTTGTTAGTGGCATAACACGAGTATTCAACAATTATCTGAAAAACTACTGTCAGTTTGCTTCATGGTGAAGGAAGCATTGGTGGAGGAGAGCAAGTTACTATATGACTGTGTTTGCGGAAGGAAAAGGTATCACCACCACCACCACCAACTTATAACCAATGAATCACAATATTTTTGGACTGACAAGTTTCTTGGTTCCCAATTCTCAAGTCTTCGTCTTCTTCTTCTTCTTCTTCCACCTGGCCTTACCCCCTATCTTCATGGGGTCGGTATGTTAATCTGTATTTGTCAATGTTAGTGGAAGAGCGTGGACAGATTCCCATCCTGTTGCCAATGGGAAAAGAACTATTAAAATCTTTTATTGTTTCAAATGTTCTTAAAATACAGTTCAACTAAAACAACAACTTGTGTCAGATTCTTTACATTCTCAGCTAAAATGGAAAGTAAAGTACTGACTAAACTATTGTCAGACTTTGACAGATAATTCCATGATACTGGATGAACATAAACTTCTATATCACAAGCATGACGTAACCTGATGAGTCACAACATTACCACCGCTGCCCACTGTGAGACTCACTGTTGCCTGGTGGTATTGCAGGCATGTGACGCAGTAAGCAAAGTATGTCAATGTAGAGATGACTGGGGTATCATTCTAGCCACAATATGGCCACATTTGTTGGTTTGCGGAGTATGTATATAGATGTAGAAATCCTCCGACATAAACAACTTTGACAAAGAGCCAATTGTTATGGCCTCTCACCTGGGAGTGAGCATCTCAGAACATGTGAAGCTAGTCGGCTGTTTGCATGCTCCTGCTGAGAGCATCTGCAGAACATGGTTGAAAAAATGACCCAATCATGAATAAGTTACAAGGCCTCATCACAAATGCCTGCTCTATAAAGGCGGCAGACATCAATCAGTGGCAGATCTGACAACAGACTACAAAGCTTGTGCAAGCAGAAGTGGTTCAGAGCACACCATTCAGTGCACAGTGTTACACATGAGACATCAGGGTGTATATGCGGACAAGGAAAAAAAAATCCCAGAGTTTTCCCGGATTTCCCGGTTAAAAATACACTTTCTCCTGGGTGAAAACACGCGTTTTCTGTGTTAAGTGACAGTATATTTTCCCTTATCAATCCTTTGAAAGGTTATGGTTTTATACACGTGTGTAGAATTTCCCGGCACTTTAGAAAACGAAACTCAGGGAAAAATACACGTTTTGGAAATATCTTTGATGTGCAGCAATTTTCGTACTACAAATGTATACATTGGAATTCCACCAAACACCACATATTACTTTCTGAATCATTGAAATCAATATAGCAATGCACGTTTGTAAGCCAGTCATAGCTCATATCACGTGATCTCACCAGCCGATGGCAGCGGATATTCAGAGCATAGGACACATCATGTACTCAGCCAACAGCAACACCACTGTTACGTAGCACGAACACACAAACAGGGAAAGTTAATAGTTTAAATTAATATACATTGTGTTGCTACAATAAAAGCAAAGCTTTCACATATAATATTGGTCTCTAAGGTTAATAAGCCGCAAGAGAAGCTAAGCTTTCACATATAATATTGGTCTCTAAGGTTAATAAGCCGCAAGAGAAGCTAAGCTTTCACATATAATATAGCCTTTTTCGTTACTGACAGTACAGTTAGCCTTCTGCCAGCGAGCAGTGTGTCAGCAGTGCGCAAGTGGCAGCAAGTGGCATATTTAGCTTTAATATAAGTGTAGTAGTCAAGTTGAAAATTTGTTTGTGCATTCTTAGCGCACTTGTTTAGTTAAATCCGTCAAATCATTGTGTAGTTTCGTATTTAGCAGGGGCAGATTTGCATTTTAATATCTGTGTTATGTAATGTCTACATCTACATCTACATACATACTCCGCAATCCACCATACGGTGCGTGGCGGAGGTACCTCGTACCACAACTAGCATCTTCTCTCCCTGTTCCACTCCCAAGCAGAACGAGGGAAAAATGACTGCCTATATGCCTCTGTACGAGCCCTAATTTCTCTTATCTTAACTTTGTTGTCTTTCCACGAAATGTAAGTTGGCGGCAGTAAAATTGTACTGCAGTCAGCCTCAAATGCTGGTTTTCTAAATTTCCTCAGTAGCGATTCACGAAAAGAACAAAGAACACCTCCTTTCCTCTAGAGAGACCCCCCCCCCCCCCCCCCCCGCCCACCGAGTTCCTGAAGCATTTCCGTAACACTCGCGTTATGATCTGAATTGCTTCTATGTCCTACCTCAATCCCACCTGATAGTGATCCCAAACGCTTGAGCAGTACTCAAGAGTAGGTAGCATTAGTGTTTTATAAGCGGTCTCCTTTACAGATGAACCAAATCTTCCCAAAATTCTACCAATGAACCGAAGACGACTATCCGCCTTCACCAAAACTGCCATTACATGCTTGTCCCACTTCATATCGCTCTGCAATGTTACGCCCAAATATTTAATCGATGTGACTGTGTCAAGTGCTACACTACTAATGGAGTATTCAAACATTACAGGATTCTTTTTCCTATTCATCTGCATTAATTTACATTTATCTATATTTAGAGTTAGTTGCCATTCTTTACACCAATCACAAATCCTGTCCAAGTCATCTTGTATCCTCCTACAGTCACTCAACGACGACACCTTCCCGTACACCACAGCATCATCAGCAAACAGCCGCAAATTGCTATCTACCCTATCAAAAAGATCATTTATGTAGATAGAAAACAACAGCGGACCTGGGCACTCCAGATGGTACCCTCACCTCCGATGAACACTCATCATCAAGAACAACGTACTGGCATCTATTACTTAAGAAGTCTTCGAGCCACTCATGTACTTGGGAACCAATCCCATATGCTCGTACCTTAGTTAGGAGTCTGCAGTGGGGCACCGAGGCAAACGCTTTCCGGAAGTCAAGGAATATGGCATCCGTCTGATACCCTTCATCCATGGTTCGCAAGATATCATGTGAAAAAAGGGCGAGTTGCGTTTCGCAGGACCGATGCTTTCTAAAGCCGTGCTGATGCATGGACAGCAACTTCTCTGTCTCAAGGAAATTCATTATATTCGAACTGAGAATATGTTCGAGAATCCTGCAACAAACCAATGTTCAGGACATTGGTCTGTAATTTTGAGGATCCGTCCTTCTACCCTTCTTACAAACAGGCGTCACCTGCACTTTTTTCCAGTCGTTCGGCACTTTACGTTTGGCAAGAGATTCGCAATAAATGCAAGCTAAGTAAGGAGCCAATGCAGTAGAGTAATCTCTGTAAAACCGAATTGGAATCCCATCAGGACCTGGCGATTTATTTATTTTCAACCCATTCAGCTGCTTCACAACGCCGGGGATGTCTATCACTATGTCCTCCATACGGGAATCTGTACAAGACTCAAACGGCGGTATGTTTGTACGATCCTCCTGCATGAAAGATTACTCAAATGCTAAATTTAAAATTTCAGCTTTCGTTTTGCTGTCTTCCGTTGCCAGGCCAGACTGATCAGTGAGTGGCTGGATGAAAGCCTTCGACCCACTTACCGATTTTACGTAAGACCAGAATTTCCTTGGGTTTTCAGCAAGATCTTTTGCTAAGGTATGACGGTGGTAGTGGTTGAATGCTTCGCGCATTGCTCTTTTTACAGCAGCACGAATCTCTGCTAACTTTTGCCTGTCCTCATTCTCCCGATCTTTCTTGTACCGATAGTGCAACTGCCTTTGCTTCCTGAGCATTCTCTGAATTGCGCTGCTAAACCACGGTGGGTCTTTTCCGTCCGTAGCCCATTTTTTCGGCACATACTTGTCCAATGCGTGATTTACAATGTGTTTAAAATTTGCCCATAATTCTTCCACGTCCATCATACCGCAAGTAAATGAAGTTTATTCATTTAGTAAGTGGGATGCTAACAACTGCTTATCTGCTCTTTTTAGTAAGAATACTCTCCTAGCCTTCTTGACCGACTTTTTAACTTTCGTAACCATAGTCGTAATGACAACATCATGATCACTAATCCCTGTCTCAACACTGACACCGTCGATGAGGTCTGGTCTGTTTGTGGCTACCAGATCTAAAATATTTCCATTACACGTTGGCTATTGATTTAGCTGCTCAAGAAAGTTTTGTAATAATGTGTTCAAAAGTAATTCACACGACGGCTTGTCTGTACCGCCTGTAATGAATCCATAGACATCCCAGTCTATACTAGGTAGGTTTAAGTCGCCTCCGACTAATATAGGTTGATCCGGGTACTTCTGCGATACAGAATGTAGACTACCTCTGAATGATTCTAGAATTGTCACGGTGGAACCCGGTGGCCGGCAATAACACCCCACAACTAACTTTATTTCCCCTAGCCCTGTTAAACGTGTCCAGATAACTTCACAATCACACTCTACTTCAACCTCAGTAGACACAATATTTTTGTCAACTGCAATGAAGACACCACCTCCTACGGTGTCCAATCTATTCTTCCGATACACGTTCCAACCCTCACCAAATATTTCAGAACTTCCTACCTCAGGGTTCAGCCAGGTCTCAGTCCCGAGAATAATTTGCGTGCCACACGCTTCCTGGAGGGCAGTAAATTCAGGAACTTTATTCGGAACACTGAAAATTTACTGCTAATATCTTGATAGCTGAAGTGTCTTTACACTGAGCGTGTCCTGATTTCCCTGCCTGCACGTCAACTTGTGAGTATTCATCAGGACACCTCGCACTACTGCCTAGCCTAAAAAACCCCCACGTGCACGTCACAAGTACTCTGCTACCCGAGTAGCCGCTTCCTTTGTGTAGTGCATCCCTGACCTATCTAGGGGCGTCCTACAATTCCCCACCCAATAGTGCAAGTCTAGAAATCTGCAGCCAAGACCGTCACAGAGTCAACGAAGCCTCTGGTTGAGACCCTCCACTCGGCTCCAAACCAAAGGACCCCGATCCACTCTGGGAACGATGCTGCAAATAGAGAGCTCTGCTTGCACCCCGCCTGCGAGGCCAGCGGTCTTCACCAAATCCGCCAGCCACCTGTACGAACTGAGGATCGCCTCAGAACACATGCCTCGGCGGACGCAGCAAGCGACACCTCGGGTGTCTCAAGCGACGCGCCAGACCCTCCGCCGTCACTGCACCTCGAGGCAGCAGCCTGAAGGCGGCTGACCGTGGCCAACAGAATGCTCAGCTGCTCGCGAACTGTGGCCAGTTCCTCCTGCGCCCGCACACAGCACGTAGTGTAGCGTAATCGTCTGTCATTTGTTTATTTCTTTCAAATAGTCTTTGTATGTTACTCAGAGTACAGTTAGCCTTCTGCCGCCGAGCAGTGTGTCAGCAGTGCACAAGTAGCACCATTGCTACATTTACTGGGCAGTCTTGTATTTTAATAACATATACATTTTGTGCTGAATTGTTTGTGCTCTCTGTAGATTAGTTCAGACGTTCTTTGCACAACAGTATTTAGCATAGATAGGGACTGCGACTGCTGTGTTCGGATGCGGGCTGAGTTGGCATAACTTCACTCCCAGCTTCAGGCAGTGTTGGCTTTGGTCACACAGCTTGAGGCTGTTGCCAACGGGCATCACTGTGGGGGTCCGGACGGGGGTTTGTCGGGGACAGCCAGCTTGTCCCACACATCCCCTGATCGGACTATGGCTGTGGCTGCCCTGGATACTGCCCACATTGAGGATGACCCCTCACCCGTGGTAGAGTGGGAGGTCATCTCGAGGTGTGGCAGGGGGCGAAAGATATTCCAGAGGGCTGAACGGAAGGCCTCTCCAGTTTGTCTGATGAACCGGTTTCAGGCTCTGTCTCTGGCTGATACTGATCTTCAGCCGGACATGGCTGCTTGTCCTGTTCCAGAGGTTGCCCCTCAGTCTGCAAGATCTGGGCGGTTGCAGAGGGTGGGCTTACTGGTAGTTGGGAGCTCCAACGTCAGGCGTTAGGGATATGGCTGCAAGGCAGGGGAAGAAAACCAATGAGCACTCCGTGTGCATACCGGGGAGGTGTCATCCCAGATGTGGAATGGGTCTTTCCGGATTCCATGAAGGGTACAGGGTGCACCTATCTGTAGGTGGTCGCTCATGTCAGCACCAATGATGTGTGTCGCTATGGATAGGAGGAAATCCTCTCTGGCTTCTGGCGGCAATCTGATTTGGCGAAGACTGCCAGTCTTGCTAGTGGGATGAAAGCAGAGCTCACCATCTACAGCATCGTCGACAGGACTGACTGCGGACCTTTGGTACAGAGCCGAGTGGAGGGTCTGAATCAGAGGCCGAGACAGTTCTGCGACCATGTGGGCTGCAGATTCCTTGACTTGCGCCATAGGGTGGTGGGGTTTTGGGTTCCGCTGGATAGGTCAGAACTCTTCAGAAAATTTGCACTCTTTATTGCCTATTAGCTAATAACTTGCTGTTTTGTGTGATATAAAATTAAATATAGGATACATAAAACTAATAGAGACATGAGATAAGCAAGAAATTACACATTTCTTCAATCCTTAGCTCCTAGCATTTTTTTCTCTCTAATCTTGGTAGATCTTTACATGGCATGCTTTCCTTTCTGCGAAAGAATTTATTACCTCAAAGTTCGTGAAACATTTTACTACATGAAAAATCGAAATGTCATTATCTAATACTGAAAAAGCTGTTGACACAAATAATACCCAAGACTGGTGTGGTTTCTCGATCTGATTACATCTATTTCGTCACTGTCTCCTAGATAAAACAAAATAGGCCTTTCTAATATTGCAGCAATTTTGTAACACACACCAAATAAACGAGACTGCCGGCCAGGGTGGCCGAGCGATTCTGGGCGCTACAGTCTGGAACCGCGCGACCGCTATGGTCGCAGGTTCGAATCCTGCCTCGGGTATGGATGTGTGTGATGTCCTTAGGTTAGTTAGGTTTAAGTAATTCTAAGTTCTAGGGGACTGATGACCTCAGAAGTTAAGTCCCATAGTGCTCAGAGCCATTTGAACCATTTTAAACGAGACTGTTTTTGCACAAATGGCCATTTTTATAACAAGACAGAACGTAATTCACGAAGTATCAATATCAAATGCCTACTAGGCCTACAACAAGCAAAAAGCTTTATGTTAGAAAATAGTTTCACATTTCATTCATACGCATCAGTTTCTCAAGCATGAGATCGGAAAGTAGTATTAAGAAATTTTTATATAAATTTGGAATCGCCTTATTCTTTCATAATTTGTATGATGTCCCCATTTCTTCTCCTTCCTCGTTCTAACAAACAATCTTGTCATCACCAATTCTGTAGCTATTCCTGCCATTGTCAAAATATGTTCGCCGATAAACTTCACTAACCCTGCCAGAATTACAGCTTTAATTATCCTGCGATTATTTTATTATTTATTTAGGAGCTATTACTTGTTCGTACAACACGTTTTCCGCGTTACTTCCAAAACAGAACTCAAGCAGCTGCGAGCCGGGGACTGTACAACTGGTCCTTACTAGTATAGCGATCTGGCCAAAAATTTTCTGTCAAAATTTCATTTTCTTGGATACAAAATGGTTGGTTCAAATGGCTCTGAGCACTATGGGATTTAACATCTATGGTCACCAGTCCCCTAGAACTTAGAACTACTTAAACCTAACTAACCTAAGGACATCACACAACACCCAGTCATCACGAGGCAGAGAAAATCCCTGACCCCGCCGGGAATCGAACCCGGGAACCCGGGCGTGGGAAGCGAGAACGCTACCGCACGACCATTTCTTGGATACAGCGAGAAGATAATATGTAATCTTTCTCACCTGTTATTCCTGTCAGTCATTTATTTCCATTCTGGTCATCTGAATCTATAGACTTCGCTAGTAATTATAACAACGCTGATCATTCACAAACCCAATCAACCACATAATCAGACAGCGATTGGCATTCATCTGTTCGGCTTTACTCCCTCAGCTCGTATAGCCCCGTCCCCTTTTGTCTGCGGAAAGTTAATTTCTAGATGCGACAAGGATTCTCCAGACAGAGACATCAGGCATTCAAAAATCAACTTATGATTCATTCTAAAATCAACATATAATTCTTTCAGAAATCAACTTAAAATGTGTTCAAAAATGTTCAAAAACCAACAGGGATGTGTTCCAAAATCATATGAATAATCGATAGACAAACGGGTGCTGGGTGCTAGGAGCTTTGTGAAACAAATTTTTTTCCTCAATAATATGAATACGGCGCCCCCTTTTCCCGGTAGCATATAGCTGCTTGCTGCGACTGCTTGCACAGCCAAAAGCCACATTCCTGTAGCCAGAAGCGGGAGAATCTACAACTCAAACGCAACTCAACTGCGCATGCGCACGAACCTGCTAGTAACTCTAAAACGAAACTAATGTAAACAGTTTTGACTTCACGCTTATCGGAGGCAATTTGTTGTTATGAAGCATTGCACAGTCTTCCTAAAGCCTTTGACACATTTTGCTTTTGGCATATGCTTGAATGAGCAATGTGTGCCGTCATTGAATATGGCGCATTTCCTTTGCAATTTAAGTTCCCCCCCCCCTCCCCCCCTTCTCGTTAGATTGTTGAAGTATTATTCTGTAGTAGTGGAATACAGTAATATCCTTTGACAGAGAATTGGTTCTTACCAGTCAAAATTACAAAAAATAACTGAAAACTGAAACAATGAAAAATTCCCGGGTTTTTCCCGGTTTTCTCCCAGATGAAGAAATTCCCGAGGTTTTCTCAGATCTCCTGGGGCGTATACACCCTGGACATGTGATCAAGATTGGGCCGTGGATCAACGAAAACATGTCACCTGGTTACATGAATCATGTTTCTTGTTACACAGGGTGTATACGTGGACAAGAAAAAAAATTCCCTGATTTTCCGGTTCAAACTACATTTTCTCCTGTGTGAAAAAACATTTTTTCCGTGTTAAGTGACAGTGTACTTTTCCTCGGAACAGTAAAACTTATGAATCCTTTGAATATCCGGCACTTTTGAAAACAAAACTCAGTAAAGAAAACCGTTTTGGAAAGATCTTTGATGTGCAGCAACATGTAAGCTGCATATTATCGTATTACGAAAGTATAAATTTGAATTCCTCCAAACACTGCTTGTTACTTCCCGAAGCATTGATATCAAGATTGCGATGGGCTTTTGTAATAGCTCATGTCACGTGATCTCGCCAGACAACGACAGCGGATATTCAGAGCATAGGACGCGTGATGTAGACAGCCAATAGCAGTATCACTGGTAAGTAGCGCATATACACAAATTGAAAAAGTTAATATACATACACATAGTGTTGCTACAAGAAAAACAAAGCTTTCACATATAATACTGATCTCGAAGATTAATAAGCTGCAAGAGAAGCTAAACTTTCACATATAATACTGACCTTCTTATCACTTGTTACACTTTAAGATGCATCCCACAAATGTGCCAGTAAAATTTTTAACGAAGACATAAATGTCTGATCTTCTGGGTTGATTTTTAAATGTGAGTCAAACGCTCTGTGATTTAAGAAATTCATCATACATTCTTGCACATAATTCAGCTTGCATAAAAGGAAATTTACTTTGAAAGTAACTCTTTTCAAACAACCATTCGCAATATTTTCCCAAGACCTGTTAGAGATAGGTTTGTTTCAGCAATTGCCAGAGTGCGCAACTACGATGACGCAGGAAGCCCGTATGTTCGTGTGTGTAAAACACTTACGTCATAAAAGAAACAAGACAACAGAGCATACTCCAAGAGCATTGGAATTTCATGAACCATTCTAAAATGCATAATTCGGCTTAAAGTGTTCATTTGTATGTTCAGAATCGGATGTAAATTTTCTTGGAGTATCAGTACTGTATTATCTCATGTTTGGTTCTTTATTACTGCATTGCATAATGCCATACGTAGTAGAAGACGAAAAGATGCACTTTTGAAATGAAGCGAATACTTGAAACTTGCCATTAGCGTAGAATTAAACACTCCGTTTCAAATAAATTGACTGCCTCAGCAGAAAAGATTAACAAAAGCCAAATTTCTTTAGCAAACCGACAAAAATAACTTCATTGTTCTGCAAGGCGATTAATGCTTGACTGTCAGAAATGTAGAAATAAAACGAAATCTGAAACTAATAACATATTTCAGCCTTCTGTAATTATGTGTATGCATTTTAATTAACTTGATAGATCCCAGCCACAGAAATCCGTTTTGTTTTCATTTGACGTGAGAGCAATAAATGAAGAGGAAACAGCAAAATCACTAAACGTAAAGGCGGGTCACGTGGAGACAATCCACCTCCCCACTAAAACACAGACTGCTCTGTGCATCAGCACCCGATCAAAGATATTTTCGAACTGTGGCAATACCAGTGGTCTTACCCCCTCCTACTTCCCTCAAGCGTTTGAGGAAGGACGCAAAAATTAAAGAAAAAATCTACTTTTCAAAAATATGTTCATTTGTAGTTTCTTTCTGAAGAGTCTGATAAATAAAACATATGTTCGAGGAATTGGTCTTAAGAGTGCCAAAGTGCAATGCCATGTGTCTTACACAGCATTCTTCTATCACACGTCATTGTATTTCGCTCTGTGGAATTCAAATGTATAATATTTTGTAATGGATGCCATCAAACTACATTCAGAACAATGGAAATTAAAACGCCCTGTGGTGCCTCTCCTGCTCCCAGTCGGCAAGTTTGACATCCAGCCCCCCCCCCCCCCCCAATAAAAAAAAAAAAAAAAAAAAAAAAAAAAAAAAAAAAAAAAAAAAAAAAGGGACCTCGCAATTAATATTGGATGGTATTCTTCAGTTTCTCCCGGTGTATTTATTGCTCAAACAGTCCACGGTGTACTGCCGGTCCCGGAGAACAAGGACTCTTCAGAAAATGTGTACTCTTTATTACCTATTAGCTAATAACTTGCTTTTTTAGTGTAACATAAAATTAAATATAGGATACATGAAACCAATAAAGACAAATGACAATCAAGACAGTACACATTTCTTTAATCTATAAGTCCTAGCAATTTTTTTTTCTCTAACCTTGCTACAGCTTTACATAGCATGCTTTCCTTACCGTGAAATAATCTATTACCTCATCAAACTTCATCAAACATTTTGCTACATGAAAAAACGAAATGTCATCGTTAATACAAAGAGTACCCAAAACTGGCGTGGTTTCTTGATATGATTATGTGTATTTTGACACTGTATGCTACATAAAACAAAATAGGCCAGTCTAATACGGCAGCAGTTGTAACACACACCAAATAAACAAGACTGTTTTGGTACTAATGGTCACTTTTTAACATGTTACAATATAATTCACGATGTGCCAATATCAAATGCCTATTAGGCCTACTACAAGCAAAAAGCTTTATGTTCAGAAATAGCTTCAGATTTCGTTCATACGCTCCAGCTTCTCAAGCATGAGATCGAAAAGTAGTAGTAAAAAATTTTTACATAAATTTGGAATCGTCATATTCTTCCATAATTTGTCTGATGTCCCCATTTCTTCTCCTTCCTCGTTCTAACAAACAATTTTGTCATCACTAATTCTGTAACTATTTCTACCACTGTCAAAACTTGTTCTCAGGATAACTTCACCACCCCTGCGTTTATTCTCCGATTAGGCGTTATTACGTGTTCGTACAATGCATTTTCCACGCTACTCACAGAATAGAACTTAGACAGCTGCTGCCGGGGTCTGTATAACTGCCCATTAGTAGTGTAGCGGTCTGGCAAAAATTTTTTTATCAAAATTTCATTTTCTTCGATACACCGAGAAGATTACGTATTATCTTTTTTACCTGTTATTCCTGTTAGTCATTTATTTCCACCCTGGTTGTCTGAATCTATGGATTTCGCTGGTAATTAAAACAACGTTGATCATTCGCAAACCCAGTCAACTACATAAGCGAACAGTGATTGTCATTCACCCGTTCGGCTTTATTCTGCTCAGCTCGTGTAGCTCTGTTCCCTTCTGACTGCAGGAAAGTTAATTTCGAGATGCAACGGGAATACCCCTGGAAGAGGCATGACGTACAATGTGCACACATTCAAAAATAAACTTATGATTCATTCAGAAATAAACTTAGAAAATGTAGAAACAATGTTTAAAAACCAACAGGGATACATTTTAAAATCTATGAATAATTGATAGATCAATGTGTGCTGGATATTAGGCGCTTTGTGACACAAGGTTTTCTTCCCCTGAAGAATGTGAATTTGGTGACCCTCCTCCCCCCCACCCCCCCCCCCTCCCCATCACCCAATGAATTTTCCAGCCGGGGCGGATACCCCGGTTTGTCCCCAGTGAATCTGGCAGCTCCAGCGAACCAAAAATTTTTTCGGGTAGCATCTTGCTGCTACTACTAATACAGCTAACAGCCCCACTTCTGTAGCCCGAAGCAGGAGAAGGTGCTACACATGCACGACTCAACTGCGTATCTGCATGAGCCTGCTTGCAACTGCTCGAACGAACCTAATACATTACTGGCCATTAAAATTGCTACACCAAGAAGAAATGCAGATGATAAACGAGTATTCACTGGACAAATATATTATACTAGAACTGACATGTGATTACATTTTCACGCAATTTGAGTGCATTGATCCTGAGAAATCAGTACCCAGAACAACCACCTCTGGCCGTAATAACGGCCTCGATACACCTGGGCATTGAGTCAAACAGAGCTTGGATGGCGTGTACAGGTACAGCTGCCCATGCAGCTTCAACACAATACCACAGTTCATCAAGGGTAGTGACTGGCGTATTGTAAGAAGCCAATTGCTCGGCCACCATTGACCAGACGTTTTCAATTGGTGAAAGATCTGGAGAATGTGCTGGCCAGGGCAGCAGTCGAACATTTTCTGTATCCAGAAAGGCCCGTACAGTACCCGCAACATGCGGTCGTGCATTATCCTGCTGAAATGTAGGGTTTCGCAGGGGTCGAATGAAGGATAGAGCCACGGGTCTTAACACATCTGAAATGTAACGTCCACTGTTCAAAGTACCGTCAATGCGAACAAGAGGTGACCGAGATGTGTAACCAATGGCACCCCCATATCATCACGCCGGCTGATACGCCAGTATGGCGATGAGGAATACACGCTTCCAATGTGCGTTCACCGCGATGTCACCAAACATGGATGCGACCATCATGATGCTGTAAACAGAACCTGGATTTATCCGAAAAAGTGAAGTTTTGCCACTCGTGCACCCAGGTTCGTCGTTGAGTACACCATCGCAGGCGCTCCTGTCTGTGATGCAGCTTCAAGGGTAACCGCAGCCATAGTCTCCGAGCTGATAGTCCATGCTTCTGCAAACGACGTCGAACCATTCGTGCAGATGGTTGTTGTCTTGCAAATGTCCCCATCTGTTGACTCAGGGATCGAGACGTGGCTGCACGATCCGTTACAGCCATGCAGATAAGATGCCTGTCATCTCGACTGCTACTGACGCGAGGCCGTTGGGAACCAGAAAGGCATTCCATATTCCCCCTCTGAACCCACCGATTCCATATTCTGCTAACAGTCATTGGATCTTGACCAATGCGAGGAGCAATGTCGCGATACGATAAACCGCAATCACGATAGGCTATAATCCGACCTTTATCAAAGTCGGAAACGTGATGGTACGCATTTTTCCTCCTTACACGAGGCATCACAACAACGTTTCACCAGGCAGCTCCCATCAACTGCTATTTGTGTATGAAAATTCGGTTGGAAACTTTCCTCATGTCAGCACATTGTAGGTGTCGCCACTGGCGCCAACCTTGTGTGAATGCTCTGAAAAGCTAATCATTTGCATATCACAGCATCTCCCTGTTGGTTAAATTTCACGTCTGTAGCATGTCATCTTCATGGTGCAGCAATTTTAATGGCCAGTAGTGTATAAACAGTTGTGACACCACGCTCATTGGAGCGAGGCCCACAAGACGTTGGCTTTGCATTGGAGGCAATTTGTTGTTATGAAGCATTGCACAGTCTTCCTAAAAAAAGCCTTTGACACATTTTGCTGTTGGCAGACGCTTGTATGAGCACTGTGTTTTGTTGTTGTATATGGCGCATTTCCTTTGCAACTTAAGTTTTATTTTCTTTTTATTTTTTTTTTCCTCTCGTTCATATTTTACTGCTGTAATATTATTCTGCAGTAGCTGGATACAGTAATATCCTTTGTTAGAGTATTGTTTCTTACCAGTCAAAATTAAAAAAAATTTAACTGAAAACTAAAAAAGTTCCCAGAATTCTACAAAATTCCCGGTTTTCTCCTGGATGAAAAAATTCCCAGGTTTTCCCCAGATCTCCCGGTTGTCCTGGGTCGTATACACCCTGTTACACCACGCTGATGGTCGTGTCTGGATACACTGTTATCTAGACAAATGGCAGCTTAAAAAAGAGCAGCCCATCATGGGCATGGACCGGTGGGGGCAATTTTATGCTATGGGGACCATTTTTATGTGCTTCCATGGGATCTATAGTAGTAATGTAAGACACTATGACAGCCGTGCACTATGTGAACATTATTGCAGACCACCAGCATCCTTTCATACTTCATGTCTTTCCATATGGCGAAGGCATTTTCTAGCAGGCTAATTGTCACATCAGTAGGCCAGAATTATGGAACAGTGGTTTCAGGAACATGATAGTGAACTCGTGTTGATGTCATGGTGTACAAATTCACCTAACCTGAAACCAAATGAACATGGAAATGTGTGACCTGTGTACAGACATATGGTGCCACATACCCCTGGAAACCTACCAAGGAACTGTCAAATTCATACTGTGCAGAACTGTTGCTGCACTGCACTCCAGAGGTGGATCAACATGTTATTAAGTAGCTAGTCATAACGTTATGGCTCATTAATATAAACCCAAACGATGTTGCTGAAGTAAGGAACCACACATCCCGCACTGAGTACTGTGCTATGTAGATGCAGTTTAGGAATGCTTTAATCCACTTAACTTTCCAGAGACATATTCAGTGTCCAAATGGTGGATTTCATTGACTGCAGCTTGTTGTCTCTCATTTATTGACACTTGACTTCCATCTGGCACAAGAACCTCGGCTCCAACAATCGGATAAATAAATACAGAATGCACCTGACACAGGCAAAGATGAATACAGTGTGTATGCAACCATCACACACATCCACCATGTGAGAGATCTCATTTGTCACAAAATCACAGAAAACTGGATAATCACTATATTATACTCTACTCACTGGCAGCCATAATTCAGATTAATTTAATTTATTCAAATGCAATCATTATGATCCATTAAAAAGATAACTCTTGATTTATTAATGTGTTTTTGACAAAACGCATACAACAAAAATTTCTAGTTGGTTGATGAATGGCAGCTTGCTCCAAGTGTAGAACAAATGTACGTTAATGCAGAGAAGTAGGAAAAACAATCCTGTAATGTTATATGGTTGGGTTATTGATGAGCATTGGGTGGCGGCCATAGTGGGTGGGGGGAACAAACAGCAAGGTCATTGGTCCCATGACCTAAGGTGGCAGAAACTGAGGAAAGAACAACATCAAAAGCATGGTCCAGTCCAGTCAATGAGAAAGAAAAATGGGCAAACACAGAGGCAGCAGGAATGTCAGGGTGGCAGAAAGAGAAAAAAACAGGAGTGATGGGGGAAAGTGAGGAAGGGCAAGAGCAGGGGAGGCTGCAGAGGCACTTTGCATGATGGGGCACTGGCACCGCTGCTGACCCATCCTGATTCCCACACCATACTACGCGACACAACGGGAAGAAGACACAAGAAAAGGCAAAACAAAGTGGCACAACAAACCAGACAAAAGTACAGGAAAGTGGGATAAAACCTGTCTGGCGCAAAGGCACGGCTGAAGGCCTCACAGACCGACACCAATGCCTTGGGACTCCAGTTCTAGAAAGGAATTCAGGTACTTAAATCTGCGAGGGCAAATCACTTTCACAACAAGAACCAATGATAGAAGTAACCATGCAAGAGTCATCTGGTAACACCCAGGACAAGGAGAGTGGAAGGATATATTTAGTGTGAAGGGCCAAATGGTGTTGGCAGGCCAACAAAATAGGGATCACTGTGAGGAGGGATAGTGGTAGGTGATTCATTTTGGACTAACAATCCTACATCAACCTAACAGAGCTACTACATAGACAGTGGTAGATTCCCACCGGGAGAGTCAGAAGGAAGAATGCTATGTGGTGGGATTCCCCTTAACTGAGCAAAGTTTGTTAGACAGAGGGGTGGCCCCCAAGAGTCGGCCCACAACCGAGCGAAAAGGAATTTAGTATAAAGCCACAAATCTGCCTGGGCAGTGCTCACAGAGACAGGTGAGTAGGTGGCTGGCATAGATGGCCTGCGGGAAGGGAGATAGAGATCGCAAACTGTGACCAACTGTGGACCTGGATGGCAACCACTTCCAATGTGATACAAATCAGAATCTATATGCTAAAAATCTACACACAAAACAAAGTGCAAATATCACCAAAAGCCCTTAAAGGGCTGACCCAGTTCATACAGAAAGCACTGAACTCAAAAGGTAGTGAGGACAGGGTTTCACCCCAAGACGGTGAGTCCGGCCCTCCTTCCAGGGGAAGGAAGGCTGCAGGGCCATAAGAAACAGCATTAAAATACCCATTCCCAACTACAGATACAGCCATAAAAGAATACCCATTTTTATGGAGGTTAATGTATTTCATACACAAAGCATCTGGCAAGACGGCCGTTGCTAGGAGATCTGATGCTCTAGAATGACGAGCAACCTATTGTAAGCATACATGGTGAGGTAGTCACTAAGGTATCATCAGAAGTGTGAGGACACGGATGGACGCATGGACGCGCGCGCACGCGCACACACACACACACACACACACACACACACACACACACAAAACCACTTCACAGCAAGCGCACAACACAGAAACTCAACAGACAAGCTACTACACACTCATATATGGAAACAAACTGCCACACAGAACGTCCTCAAGAAACAAGGAAAAAAATAGCATACCAAAGCAATAGCTCAATACAGAAATGTCTAAAGAAGGAAGATGGCATTGACATATACCAAAAATCTGGCATATACAAACTCCAGTGTAACAGTTATGATGTTCTATGCTTCAGAGAGACCAGCAGAACTTTTGAAATAAGGTATAAAGAACATAAAAGAGCATGGAAAGATGGCATCAGCTATTCAACAGTTGCTGAATACCTCTGGCAAGAAAACCACCATTGTATCACAATAGAAACAAATATTATAGTAGATTCAGTAACAAGAAATCTACGCAATATCCCCACCATAGAATATACCAAATCACTGACAGACTTCCCCCTAATACAAAATAAACAAAAGATGAACATATTCCACAATAGCAAAACAAGGTACACGAAATAGTGAGATGCAGTAGTTCTTCACAACACAAAATGTGAATATATTCCGTGTTAGGGAAGGTGCTGTGTGCTAAAATCTACCACATATGTGAAGATGAACAGGAAGAATTCTGTCAGAGAGAGAGAGAGAGAGAGAGAGAGAGAGAATAATTATGATGCTAATTAATACTGTTTATAGCAGTAAGTTAAAGCATGAGAACTGTTCATGATCATAGTAAACAAAATTGTGAGAACAAACCATTTTGTTACAGTGACCACTGAAGATGATTTAAAATAAAGCAAAATACATGTGGTCTTGATGAGACTCATTAAAGTAGCAAAAGATGGTATTTAACCTTTACAACTCGTAAATAATTTTGTTGCTGTGTGATTTTCAATTAAAATAAACTATATATCATCAAACAAAATATATTTTCCCTAATTACTCAAAATCATCCTAATTATCAAGACGGTTTCACATAGTGCAGATAAATAAGCATGAACTGTATTTTTCAATAACTACTCCAGCCAAGCTGCAAATTTTGTGATCCACAAGGGCATGATTTGAATAACTGAAGTGTGCAAATTCATGATGGATATGCAAAAGATTGTTTAACACTTTCCGGTAGCTGCCCGTAGAATCTACAGGAGCATTGCAATTTCCCCAACAGTTGGCACTTGAAGAATATCCAGGTGTGGTATTCCTGATTTTCATGATGCTCTATTATTGACAGTGACAGACTGAATGAAGTCACTTGTTCCTGTTTTAGTTTTTTTTGAAGAGTCACTAGATGGGTGTTCCTGTTTCCACAAAGTGCTCTGTGACTCTGAAAACATTACAGCATGATCAGTTTCCACAAATTTGTTGTAAAATGGGGAACACATTGATCGATGAGGATATTCTCGGACTGCTTGAAGATTCTGATTCCGAAACTGACAATGACGGTTTTGAAATTGACGGCAGTATAACTGAAACAAATGGTATTCTGCTTTTCTCCTTCATAATATAAGTAAATGCGACACAAAGAAGTCACAAAAGTTTATAGTTTCTGCGGACTGCAGAATTCACTGTGGCCCAACTGGAATGTGTTAAAGCATTAGGAACACTAACTCTTCTATCTTATTACATTTATTCCTCACAGGAAATATTTCATAAATAATATTTTTCTTTTTTTAATCAAAAGTTCAATTAACAGAACCAATACTAGGAGTAACAACAACATACAGAAAGACTGAACTATACTTGCTTTGGTCCAGAATGGTGTCCATTATTCATACACACATTTTCTGTAACTTCCCAGTATACATACAATTTCCTGCTAGTCTAGCTGAGATATGAAAGTAGTTAACTTGATACTGTTTACTCCTTTTAATAACTACTTTTTCCCTTGTCTTTCAGCTAACTGTACTTATACAAGTAAGTCATGTGCCATGTACACACTTGAAATGATTAATTTACTATTTACATAGTATTTCATGTGATTTCATAGCCTGTGTCAGAAATTACTGACTGCTGATGAGTGTGGCATATTTGGTTTCATTGCAAAATTATATTAATTAAAGAAATAGGTAATCAAAATTATTACAAAAATGTGTAATGGTGAAATCTCGGTGAGCTAATCAGTAGTTGCAAGAATATTGACACTACTCATTGCATTCTTTCTGGTAACCTGTTTGTTTCCTGAAAACCATTTAATTTGACAGATGTTCGTAATTAAAGATCAGCCACACCCAAATTTACTTCTGCCAATTGAGCCACCGTGCTTGTTAGATCCCATGATTTGACTTATATTTTTGTTTCCCTAATCTTTCTGAGCCATGTAACACTATTTATTGTTCAATTACGCCTTCCATTAAAAATAACAAAAGTCCCAACCTGAGAACTTTACTTGTACGTAGGTAACCCACTGCATAGGCATACAGTGTGCTAATGAAATACTGTGAACTTTTATAATTTGCTAATCTGCTATCTTATTTAAACCATATCACCGCCAGAACTTATATATCATCTACTCTATTAAATTTTCATCTTGTAGTTTTATAAAAGTGCAAACGATAATGATGTGTTGTGCTTTGTTATTTTTGGTGAACTTTAATTTGAAGTACAATGTTCACTGTCACTAAATATTTAGCTTCTGTTGGTGGACTATTACTTTTAATATGTTGAGAGTGAATTCAGTGGATTATATAGTAATGTCGTGTGGAAATAAACTGAGTACAAACAACCGTGGTGGACTGTGTAAATGAGCTACCACCGAAGATTACTATTGTTTATAACACAGACAAGAAAGAGTCTTTTACTTGGTTGCTTAACAATATTGTTTTGGATAAAAACTGAGGTGTCAGTTTTTGCAAGTTCTACTAGTGGAATAATACTTCATTTATTTTCTGTTGTTAGACTGAAGTTAGTTGTGGGTGTTGGAGGAAATAAATGTGCCTAATAGTGAATCTGAAATCCAATGGTGTAACATTTATTACTGCTGAAAGTAGTTGGAATACCCACATAAATTTTCTAGCTGCAGACAATGGACTTATGGTGCTACCGAGGAAGAAGAGACAACAACGAAGTGCATTAACGCAGCTTAAGATGAGCATGGAGGATTTTCTTTTCATGAACTTCTACTGATCTAACTAATTCCATGGCAAAACTAATTAATACGATAAGCTTATACAAGGTGGTGGCTAAGCTTGCTCTTATGTATGGTAATGAAAACTGATTTCTAAGAAGTGGAGAGGTACAAAGAATTGAAGTACCTGAGATGAGGTTGCCGAGGACACTTCTTGGACTAATGCTATGACACAGTGTGTGGTGTGAAGACATAAGACAGCAACTATATGTGAAAACAATAATGACAGAAAAGATTAGATGTCACCAAGAAATATGGTGTGACCACATCAAATGGATGCCAGACACCACCTGAGTGCCTACCATGGCAATCATTACATTTCAACCAAAAAGGAAGATGGAATGTAGGACAGCCAATGAAGAGATGGGAAAACAGATTTGTTAAATTTCTTTGATTTTGGAATGAACCAACACACTCTGCTTGAAATGGAAAAAGAAGAAGAAGAAGAAGAAGAAGAAGAAGAATGAACTTTATACCACAGATTACGTCATAAAAACTTACTAATGATTATGGTTACAGACTTGCATCATCTCTGTGTGAGACTTGAGTATGAAAAGAAAGGGTTGCAGTTTGTTCCTTTCTATCACACTGCTGTGGTTCCTCAAGAAATGCCTTTAATAAACTGGAAATTTATATTATAAGAGAATTAACAATAAGTGTCTTACAATCATATTAATGAGACCAATATACAGTTATGCAAAGCAAACACAAAGAGGTTAACATTATTAAAGAATAAAACTTTAGTCTAGCCATGGTGAAGTGTGGCATGCCGCAAGGGTCAGTTCTGGAACTCTTATTGTTCATATCATGTCTTAATTATCTACCGACAGTGTACAGTAAGTACTTAACTATGCAGAAGACAGAACAGTTGTTAGCTGGGGACACAGTGAGAATATATACAAATATGAAGATGGGATCTGTTCCTTCGGACATGGCCGAAAGAACAGATACCATTGGTGATCTTGCAGCTCTCAAAGAATGAAATTACAATGAAATCCAGACCTTTAGCTGCTTACAGGTGTTGATAAATATCGACGGGGACAGTTAAAAATGGTGCCCCAACTGCGACTCGAACCCAGGATCTCCTGCTTACATGGCAGATGCTCTACCATTCTGAGCCAACCCGGACACAGAGGATAGTACGACTGCAGGGCCTTACCTTTGGCGTGCTCCCCGTTAGACCCACATTCTCAACTTAATGTCCACACACTACATTTGTAGCGCCCCTGCCCACTCTACTCATTACTCGCGGCAGTCAATCTACCGATTCCCGTAAGAGTTCGGGCAATGTGAGTGCATCTGCACTCAAGAAGATTATTGGCCAGTAAGCCTCATCTATATGAAGATTGTATCTGTTCTTTTGGACATGTCCGAAAGAACAGATACCACTGGTGATCTGGCAGCTCTCGAAGAACCATCTTCATATAGATAAGGTTTACCTGCCAATGGTCTTCTTCAGTGCGGATGCACTTACATTGCCTAAACTCTTACGGGAATTGGTAGATTGACTGCAGCGTGTAATGAGTATAGTGGGCAGGGGCACTACAAATGTAGTGTGTGGACAGTAAGTTGAGAATGTGGGTCTCTCGGGGAGCGTGCCAGAGATAAGTCTCTGCAGTCGCACTATCCTCTGTGTCCTCAGTGTCTCAGACGGATAGAGCATCTGCAATGTAAGCGGGAGATCCCGGGTTCCAGTCCGGGTTGGGGCACACATTTTCGACTGCCCCCGTTGATATTTATCGACGCCTGTAAGCAGCTAAAGGTCTGGATTTCATTGTAATTTCATAGTGAGAATAATCTGACACCGAATTGTTTTAGATTCTTAAATGGCTTGTGGAATTTATTCAAACGTAATATTTTCAGCTTAAAACTTACAAAACAAGCCTAATTTATTTTCAACTAAACCACCAAACTGATGAAGTGTAATGGAATGTTGTGTACACAAACAAAATTGGATGACACAATTGCCTTCTTAATGTAATGTTAGAAAGGCATCTGTCTTGGGATCATCACATTGATCTTTTAACCAAAACATTAAGAAGACCAGATTACACAATAAAAACAATGTCACCAGTTCTGAATTATGAATAAATGTGAATGGTGCATTTTTCACTAGTGTATCCCTACCCATTTTTCACTAGAGTATCCCTACCTCACATATGGAACTGGAGTATGGGGTGTGCTAGAGCCGAGCATATAAACAGAGTATTCACTGTTTAAAAAGGACAGTTAGGATTGTATGCAATCTCAGACATAATGGGTCCTGTAAAAGGATATTCAAGAGTAATAAATTACTTACACTGCCATCAATACATAGTTCTACAGCTGAATAATTTAAAGATACCAGCCACATAGTAGCTTAAACAAGGACTTATTTATGTATAACGCTGGGAGGGATTACATTAATCACCTGACAAAGAATAACACAGAAAATGCAGAGAACTGCCCCTACCATATGGTGTTAAACTTTCAAAATATATAAACAGATTAAAGGGATGCTGGTTTGAATAAGTATCTGGATAATAAATGTTAGTTTAGTACTAAAGAATTCCTCTGAAATTAATAGCTTGTCTTGATTTGCACCATACGATTTATAATTGAGATATATTGTGTTTGTGTAACTGATCCTAGAAGGTATGACATGAACTGTAACATGTGCCCACAATCCAACATTGCTTTTTTATGTATCTGTGGAGAATAACTAAATCAAAAATTATATGTAACTCCCACATGCTGCAATTAATGCCTGTACACATCACAGCACAGAATTAAAGAAGACACCTTCGATATGTTTGTAGCAATTCTCCTACCCTGTAGTTTTTCTGTAAGTCAACAAAGGTGATTGATATATAGTTGGGTGAAACTTTGTTTGTTACTCTCCTCTTCCAGACATGTTCAACAGATGCCACTTCAGGTGAATGTGAAAGTCAGAGAAGCAATGGTGTCTATCACTCTTTGGACAAGGCTTGCATATTTCTTACGATGTGTGGCTGGGCATGGTCCTGATGAGAGATGGCATGTGGATTTTCTGGAGAAAGGGCAGCACCTCAGACTAACTTCTCAGACTGACCTCAATACAAAGGAGTCAAGATGGTGCCCCAAACCATCAAACTCAGCATCTGTATGCTATGTCACTCCACAAAACATGTTGCTAGATTGTGATCACTGCTGTAGGGTCTAACGTATACGTGATTGATACTGTAGATCGCTTACCAATTTTAATCAGAGGTGTCTTTGATGCATGCCATTATTGCAGACCATAAAGTATGGTTTTGTGGTAGGAACACAAAAAGATCCACATCTGTTGCATTGTCTCCAGGACTGAGTCAACTCTGCTGATGAATCTGTATAATTTGTTGCAGCGTGGCCTGATATTTGCTTTTCACTATGTAAGACTTCCTTCTATCCACTTGTTTTACAAACATGTCACTGTTGTCAGCATGACTGACAGATGAAGTGTCACAGTATGACAGACTTATTTCCCAGAGGACAACCATTCTGCATCATCAAACAAATTAATATTTTGATATTGTATCCTTTTGTATTGGTGAGCCACTCTGACACTTTCTTTCACGCTGTATAATTCCTCTTCATAAAATGAGCTTGTAGTAAGATTGACGAGTTTGATCACTCATTAGAGAGCACTGAAGGGCCTATTTGTATGTCATCTTTCTGCAAGATGAATCAGTTATTGCTGGCACACTGTCTTAAACAAACACCAAGTTGGAGTCATTTGGACCATTCTTTATGGTTGTTGTAATTTTCACTATTAATATATAATTCGAGCTCTATTGTGATACTTGTCTTCTGCATACTGTAAGTGCAGTAACATGATTAGTTTAAGTAAACATTGTACACTTACCTTTCCTTTGACAATGTTCAGGTGCAACACCCCAGACATTACTTCAAGCACTTTAGTTTGCACATATACACATATTTATGATTTAATTTGTAAATAAGAATCTATTCAAAGTTTGTGGCTAGTTTTAGATCCCTGAGAATGACGTAAATTACAAGCTGCAGAAATAACATTAACCCTCAGAAAAATAATTCTTGTGTAAAATAAATACTGCACATTTTGTTAGTCTGATGTTCTACAAGGATAGCAAGAGTAACAAACCACGCACCCAATCAAACCTTATTCGGGCTCCCTCAGGGCATTTCTTGGAATCTGCTCCTCTTTTAGTATGGATTCTTGACAGTAATTTCTTAAGTTGTTATATCAAAAACCACTTCCATTTATAGGAATGACTATCTGCTTCTCTTGTCTTTTTACATCAATGCTACACTTTGATTCATTCATATGACTGCTTCTCAGTTCACACGTTATAGTATTCTAATTTACCATGTTATTAAGCTGAAATCTCCTGATACTCAAAAACTTTCTTTTCTACAGCCTTCAGTTGAATTATTTATTAACATTATTAAGGAGTATTTCCAGTTAGATGAGCAGCAATGACATTCACAAATTCTAGTACAGCCTGAAGAGTCTCGATTTGAGTACAGCACAGTTTTTAACTGTTCAGAAGCTTCCTAACATGGTTGGTTGGTTGGTTGGTTGGTTTGGGGAAGGAGACCAGACAGCGAGGTCATCGGTCTCATCGGATTAGGGAAGGATGGGGAAGGAAGTCGGCCGTGCCCTTTGAAAGGAACCATTCCTAACATGGCTTGCTGACAGATAACATTCAGTCTGAAATAGCTAGAATTAAGTTCTCATCATATCTGTACATTAGCTCTGCTTACATAAACTTTAGATATAATTTCTGTTCATCTATTCTTTTCATGCCTCCCTTCCACAGCACAGAGCAGTCCGTTCATTAATCTTCTTTATATTTATTCTACCAATACCTAACCTTATATCTCAGCAATATTATCAACTTTTCACCACAGGCAAATGTGTGTTCTGAAAGGAAGAGGGGGGGGGGGGGGCAGACAGGATTAAATTTGAGAGAAATTGTAAAATAAAATATACAAAAATTACTCACCTGTGAATGAGGATTCCTATCAAAAAGGGAGCAGGTGGAAGAATCAGTTTATGTAAGCACTGGAAGGATGGTCTAATATAAATAAAACCACCATATTCTGATGAGCCCAGGAAGACTGTTCCTTGTAAAACAGAATGGCCCAATTCACTCACCATTCTACCTGCAAGAAATGAAATGTTTACAACATAATGAGTTACTCTTGTTTGCCACTGAAAGGGTACTGACTCGAGAACAGGGCTTACAATAGTAATTTTAGAATCTTCACCTACACAGAGCAAGAATGGTTGATATTTCTATCTCCTACATAAAAGAAAGTACAACTTTTTCAATAAATGTGTCAAGATTCACAGGCCAATCAGCTTTCCTTTAACATAAAGATACAAAACCTCATTAAGGGCTGTATACGGGGTAGGAATGGTGACCCTCTCCCACTGACAGAGGTCATGGCAGTGAAATGGTAGATACGGGTCAGTCAGTTGCAACGTATCAGTGTAGTAAAATGAGATGAAATGTGGATGTGAAGTGTCCAATGTGTCTACAAGGAATGGTGTATCACTTGCAACCATGTAACACAGAGTGCAACAACAGTGGTCATAAAAATATTCTGACAGACAGCAAAGGTGAATGTCAAGTCCTGTCTATGACAAATGGTTTCAAACTCAACAGGAATTGCTGCTGTCAGTGAACACAGGTCCATTTCAAGCAATTTCTGAGTAAACACTGTGAAGGCAACTGCAAGTGATGAACATTTGTAGCTGGATACCATGCAAAGGGCATTCTTCACAGCACCACACAAAATTGCATGTCTCCCATGGGCCAAATAACACGGATACTGGACAGTAGCTGACTGGAGGCATTTAGTGAGGTCCTATGAGTCATGCTTTGCCTCTTTTCAACTAAATCGCAGTGCTGAGTGAACTGAGTGTGCGCGCGCACACACGCACACACACACACACACACACACACACACACACACACACACACCAGTACAATTATTTCATATATTGGACATACTGGGATATATACTGAAATTCATTTAGTTTACACTGATTATAGAATTATTCAGGGAGCCACATTTTTAACTCACAACAGTTGTAGGTTATTAATTAAGAATTACTTGATGGTGTACTAACTTATGGAGAATGCTTAAAGAGGAGCAGAACTCGATTCGATCTACTACTCTGAAAGTTAAAAACAGTATAGCTTCAGTTGAAAATAATAATAATAAAAAAATTTAATTTGATGCCTGCATCTCAGTGCCTAATAAGATTTTGATAAGATGACATTAACTATTTTATTAGGCTATAGTACCTATTCATTGACATGGAAATAGATTCAAAATATTTTTGTGTATCATAAAGTAACTAAAGTGAAAGAGATTCCCCATTCAACATGTGGGATTCAGGGTTTCAACCCTATCTCCACTTAGTTGTTTTTTATCTAACAGATCTAATAGCGTATTTATGCAATCGTATACTGCAGTTTCTGTAGATTTGTTGCTTCTGAAACCATGTTGAGCTAAACTTAGGAAATCTATTCCCCCCCAATGAAGTCCATCAGTTTTTTTTTGTACATTATTTGTTCAAAAACTTTAGAAAAGCAGGATCAGATTGAGACAGGCCTGTAGTTATTCATATCTTTATTATAACCTTTGATGAAGACAGGAATTACTTTAGAAAGTTTCAGAGCTTCAGGGAAAGTACCTGCCTGGAAAGAACAGTCACAGAGGTGAGTTAATGGTTCAGTAATTGTGTGTACACAATTTTTGGTGACAGCTGCTGAGATACCATCAATTCCAGCTGAATATGAATTTTTAACTCTCTGAGGGCTTTTGCAACAACATTTACAGTGACTTTGGTAATGAAAATTGACTCTGAACATGTGTGATATGCCGGCCGCGGTGGTCTCGCGGTTCTAGGCGCGCAGTCCGGAACCGTGCGACTGCTACGGTCGCAGGTTCGAATCCTGCCTCGGGCATGGATGTGTGTGATGTCCTTAGGTTAGTTAGGTTTAAGTAGTTCTAAGTTCTAGGGGACTGATGACCAAAGCAGTTGAGTCCCATAGTGCTCAGAGCCATTTGAACCATTTTGTGTGATATTTTTGGTTTGCTGGTTGGTAGTTTGTGTTAGGATTATTTGTTACTAATTTTTCAGCTATGCTTGTAAGGAATTTGTTGAGAGTTCACCACAAGTTCGGGATTAGATATAGATTCATTGTTGAGTTTGATTTCTATGTTCGTGTGTGTAGCTTTGTTTTCCTGTCTTTCCCTTTTTATAATATTCCATACTGCTTTTACTTTATTGCTGGATCTGTCAATGTACTCATCATTTTACATCCTTTTTGCCTGTCCTATAACCCTTCTTACGATACATGTGTAGTTTTTATAGTATTCTGTTAGTTGGTGGGAGTCACTACTTTGTTTACATAACATGTGAAGTATTCTTTTATATTTGCAAGAGATTTTTATATCTGGTGTAATCCAAGTCTTGTTTCTCTTATTATTATTTATTCTTACTGGTTTTTGTGGAAAATCTATTCAGAGTGGTGGATCATTGTGTCAAGAAATATGTTGAATTTCATGTTGACATCATTGGCTGTGTACATCTCTGTCCACTTTTCTTTACTAAGGAGGGCATTTAGCTTGTTCAAGTTATCTTGAGTGAAAAACCTTCATAAAGGTTTAGGTGGTACTGATTTTGAGGTATCTTTGCTAACATCAACCTTTAGAATGACAGCTTGGTGGTCGCTGAATCCTGCATTGTATACTTCTAATGTTGGGTTAAGTTTATTTCTACTTGCAAAAATTTGATCTAGAGCTGTCTTTGATGTGGGTGTTATTCTAGTGGGCTCGTTTACAAGGCCATGCAGATTACAAGTTTTTGCAATGTTAATCAATGTCTCCCTGTTTCTGTCGTCTGTTCCTATTTCCTTTGGGGTAGGAAGTGGGCTATATTCAACGTGTCATTTTATGAAGATGGCAACCCCACCATGTCCATCCTTTAATCTGGAGTAGTGTTCACACAATTTGAAATTTGGTAGGGAGATTAACTTACCTACATCAGTGCAGAGCCACTGCTGTGCTAGGCATACTACTGAGATATCACTGAGTTCACTGGTCAGCAAAATGCTTAAGTCATCAGTTTTGTTGCTTAAGGATTGGACATTGTGATAATAGATTTTCAAGGTCTGAATGGGGTTTACTCAGGGGGCTTGAAGTCATATTTACTGTGTCACTGAGCTTCAGTTTAAATTGTGTTTATTCCAGATGTGTTGACTTCGAGCAGTTGTTGGTCGTAATTGTGCTCTTGACTGATTAGTTGTGTGCACTAATACTGCTGGTGGTCTTAGCAACCAATGACAACAACTGCATATTGGGCTGCGAAAAACTTAATAATGTTTTAGATTATGATGAGGTTTATTTGCGGCAGTTATGTAATTAATGCATGCTAGTCCTGTTAAACAAGAACCTGCTAGGATAAATGATTTTTTCAGAAGCAGCGATGATGATATCATCCCATTCAGTAATGGCAGAATAGTTTGCAATATTTTCAATTGTTATGGCCTTAGCAGAGTTATCTTATGAGTCAGTTTAAGGAATAACTAGGTGCTACGGGCATTTTAAAACAAAATCAGTCAACATACAGTATCAGAGATGTGAATATAGTTGCAAACCTACTGATATTAACTAATTACACAGTCAGGCAGATCGACAAGCCACGGTGAATTGACTAGTAATGTTTGCCACTTGTTGCAATGGCAAGATGTGCATTTGGACCATACTTCTCTAAAATGCATGTGCATCTTCTCAAAAAAATGTGCCACTTTGTCTGATATAAATCAGAGTATACTCTAAGTTCTCAAGAATTATTAGATTTATTGTAACAATCTGTTTCAGTGGCTCTTTCATGGAAAATTGGACTACAAATATGATTAACTTTAATATAATTCAGCCAAGATTCCATCACTCCTTCCACTTAGATTTCATACGTAGTTATAGGCCAAGTGGACATTTAAATGGTGAGTGACAATGAAACTACTGATCTTGTTTTAAATGTATATTGATACTAACCATTTACATATGAGTTCACTTGGGATGTCTAAACTTCCTATTTTGGATACCACAAGGCTGCCAATGATTTTGTCATTCCATGTATGCCTGTCCAAAGTTATCTCCATCTCAGCCGGTTGGGATCGAGTTTTTTCACTCCTCCTCCAGCTCCTACTCCAGTCAGCTCTTCCTTTTCTATAGAGGGGCACTCATAACATGTTTTCTATGTTAAGGAACCTTCACACGGTCTGTGGGAACGACTAACCAAATAATTGTTTAGCTGTCAAAAGTGATTACCAATTGTAATTTCAAGAACGATACTGGCACTGTGTGCTCCAAACTGCTCAGTTTTGTTGGACAAGCAGCAACACCAACAGCAGCAATGTAGAAAAAGCAGGACATACCATAGTGATAGGTTATTTGAAATAGTAGCAGTTGAAGTACTACTTTTAGTTACAGAGACTTTCAATGCAATAAAATGAGTTTTCTTCAAATGGAACTGTTTGTTATATTTGAAGTTCATTACCAAGTATTAACTGAATAAACTGATGCACTGAATGTCACTCACTGGACACTAGTCTGATTTTTCCCAATCTCATGGACATTACTCACTTTTTAGCAATTTCGACAATGCCGCACCTTCAGCAACTATGACTACTGCATACTGCATCCCATACACTCCTTACCTTTCAACGTCTACTTATCCTGCATACTGGAAAGAGACTTAAAATGAGTTTGGAAATGGATAACTAAGCAGAATAGCTGCAAGTGGATCTGCAGTACCGATTGTATTCATTCAAAACAGCAGCTGACGTCCTATGAACAGCTGTATTAACTTCTTTGGGTAGTCTATTGCGGATAAACAAAACAATAACTATTGAATGAGGTGTTGAAGTTAATCAAACCTTATTTTCACTGGGTCTATTAACATATTACAAGTTTCCGACTATTGTTGGTTCATACTGCTGCTTAGTAAGTACATAAATACTGCTCTTGCTGTGAATGTTCGACATGACTTATGCACTTGGAATAAGTTCCTTATAGTGTGCACATCTGCACTTAGGCTCGAATCATGACACACCATTTTTAATTTCTAAAAATTTCTGTACAATGACACAACACGATTGCTCTCGCTCAAAACGTCCGCCATCCAACACAGCTAAGCCAAGGCTGGTGTCTTATTATGTGACATTCTGCATGCCTTGCTATGACAAAAACTATCTACTGGCTATTCTATTTACTTTTCTGGACTTAATTCCACAAGCTTTTTTTCCCAGCTGGTATTGTTCTAGTAAATTGTATCCTTTCTTTACATACATATGATTTACATAACTTCACTGTATCTGTTTAATTTACTTTTTAGGTTCATTATTTTCATTCCATTATATCTAAGACAACGTTACTTTAAACATTTAAATCTGCCTCCTAGCTGTCTCCACAAATCAGAATGCTCCCTGAAACATTTCCTTATTTGATCACCCTACAGACAACACAGCAATGCTCGACTTTCTATCACAACAATGTGGAATAATTAACTATCAAAAATAAAAGATTGTTTTTTACCTCACTGAATGAGGAATCATTACATGCTGAGGCAAAGAAAATAATGTGGCAATATACTAGAAATCAACACGGTCATTTCCACAGGATATTGAGCTTTCGGTGCAAATGATTTCTTTAAATAACTGAACAGTAAACACAATAAAGACAAAGAAATTTTAAGTGTGACAATGTCTTGTGAAGTCTCCACAGGTCTAAATTTCTAAGTGTCTCATTTTTCTTTCTACTCATAATCTTTTAAAAAGTTTTCCGTTAGATGTTATGCACTTCAGCATAGTTTTTAATAAAAGCTGATATCATGAAGTCTCCAATGACTAAATGAAAATTGTGCTCATGTTATCAACTACTCAATGTAACTTCTGTTAAGAATGAAACATGAGAGAACAGAACTCACAGCTTGAAAAGAAGTAAACATTGCAAGTTAGGTTTTTTCAATGTACTAATTCAAACTCTCACAGCAGACATTAAACAAGAAGTAAAATAAAATAACTCCACAGACACAGTGAAACTAGTTACTTCAGGGAATTATTTATACAGGAGACTTTTTTCCAGAAAAATTGCTTCGTATTTCCATTATATATAACTAAGAGAGAACATGTTTCTTTGTTCATAACTTTTAGTGACTTACCTCTAGATGCCTCCTGATACAAGGTGCTCAGGTGTGTAAAAATATCCCTTGGAACTGAAGATTCATCTGGTAGACATTCAAGAATTATGACTATTTCATCCTGCCCAACAGAGCTCATTCCAATAGTTGAAAAACACCAACATGTCCTATTCACACAGCAGTTCACTGCAAAGTTCAGGTAGAAATAATTAGTGTCAATATTAGAAGACTAGTTGCTCAAAACTAAAAGAAACAGTTTGTATGACTCTGTTTTCTTTTCTGCTATTGTGTAATCTTCCAGTCACCTACCTTATGAAAATATATTTAATATTGCCTATTTGTACTCTTCCTTTAGCACAAAATATGAAAATAATCATTGAAAATGCAAGTCATTACCTTTAATTTTAAAAGGCGTAAAAAAAAGTCTTATTAACAACACAAGCAGTTCCACAGCTGTATTTTTCAAATTGAGTGCTCTTTAACGAGCAGTTTATGAAACATGAATCACATTTCATCAGTAGGCATATTTATATTTTTATCACTGGCAGCACCAACAAAGTCTATAGCAATTACAAATGTCACTTTATAAATGAATAAACTATGTCATGTGGTAAATACTATTACTACAGGCGAAATACCCTCAGACTTTAAGAAGAATATAATAATTCCAATCCTAAAGAATGCAGGTGCTGACAGATGTGAAAATTACCGAACAATCAGTTTAATATGTCACGGATGCAAAATACTAGCGCAAATTCTCTACAGACGAATGGAAAAATTGGTAGAGGCCGACCTCGGGGAAAATCAGTTTGGATTCCGTAGAAATATTGGAACACGTGAGGCAATACTGACCCTACGACTTATCTTAGAAGCTAGATTAAGGAAAGGCAAACATACGTTTCTAGCATTTGTAGACTTAGAGAAAGCTTTTGACAATGTTGACTGGAATACTCTCTTTCAAATTATGAAGGTGGCAGGGGTAAAACACAGGGAGCGAAAAGCTATTTACAATTTTTACAGAAACCAGATGGCAGTTATAAGAGTCGAGGGACATGAAAGGGAAGCAGTGGTTGGGCAGGGAGTGAGACAGGGTTGTAGCCTATCCCCGATGTTATTCAATCTGTATACTGAGCAAGCAGTGAAGGAAACAAAAGAAAAATTTGGAGTAGGTATTAAAATCCATGGAGAAGAAATAAAAACTTTGAGGTTTGCCGATGACATTGTAATTCTGTCAGAGACAGCAAAGGACTTGGAAGAGCAGTTGAACAGAATGGACAGTGTCATGAAAGGAGGGTATAAGATGAACATCAACAAAAGCAAAATGAGAATAATGGAATTTAGTCGAATTAAATCGGGTGATGCTGCAGGAATTAGATTAGGAAATGAGATGCTTAAAGTAGTAAATGAGTATTGCTATTTGGGGAGCAAAATAACTGATGATGGTCGAAGAAGAGGTGATATAAAATGTAGACCAGCAATGGCAAGGAAAGCATTGCTGAAGAAGATAAATTTGTTAACATCAAGTATAGATTTAAGTGTCAGGAAGTCGTTTCAGAAAGTATTTGTATGGAGCGTAGCCATGTATGGAAGTGAAACATGGACGATAAATAGTTTGGACAAGAAGAGAATAGAAGCTTTCGAAATGTGGTGCCACAGAAGAATGCTGAAGATTCGATGGGTATATCACATAACTAATGAGGAGGTATTGAATAGGATTGGGGAGAAGAGAAGTTTGTGGCACAACTTGAATAGAAGAAGGGATCGGTTGGTAGGACATGTTCTGAGGCATCAAGGGGTCACCAATTTAGTATTGGAGGGCAGCGTGGAGGGTAAAAATCACAGAAGGAGACCAAGAGATGAATACACTAAGGAGATTCGGAAGGATGTAGGTTGCAGTAGGTACTGGGAGATGAAGAAGCTTGCACAGGATACAGTAGCATGGAGAGCTGCATCAAACCAGTCTCAGGACTGAAGACAACAACAACAACCTAAAACATTACTAGTGAATTTCATCAGAAATTATTATTATATTACAACCTGACTTTATTGCCATCACGACAGACATTTGACAGGCACACTTGGCAAGCTTACCAACTTATTACTCTTACTCCAGCCAAATGCTATAAAACAAACCATACATAAAAACGGAATTGGTACAATATAACGAGAAGTTACCATTTAGACTTTGAAGTGACTGTGTAGTTGATGTGAAATGGTTAATGGAATTCAGGGTTTCTTCCCAAGATCTTTTCTTGTCCCCTAATATGACACAGTGGACGTTTTCTGTAGAAATTTGAAAATCTCTGTTCAATGGACCAGTGTCTTCTGTGAGGATGAGTTTTCCTATAACTCTACTCCCTAGGCTTATATCAGCAGAACAACATGATGTTGAGCGTTAAGTTTTCGAAGGGAATGGAGGGTATACTTGCCTGAGGTTGCTTGCGATCACGCACTGGCATATAAAAAGTGCACTCGATTACATTCAGTGATGTTTGCACCCCCCCAACACACACACACACACACACACACACACACACACACACACACACACACACACAAACAACAACCACTGATGGTGATTGTTTTTAGCTCAGAGGGAAGCGACACTGGTTAAGAAGAATGTGTGTCACTAGCAAATACGGACATCCTGCCTTTGACCTTGTCTCCACAAAAGTAGTCTATTTCATGCAGATTGTGGCCGCTTACCATAAGTGTGCTTGTATCTTTGAAACAAATCTACTGGAGACACACATAAGGAACTTTCCTGCAGAAGGCTTTCCAATTACTCTACATGGATCATCAACCCATTCCTATTCCACTAAATAATGGTGATCATTTCAGTGATTAGACATGTCTTTGTCCTTCAAATCTGGTGACAAGTCAAAGATGTTGGAGAAAGACACTGAAAGCGGCCCTGGAATGCTCAAAAGTCATTGTGCAATAATGTTGACAATCTGACAGTGGTATCGATGGTTCGCAAAATATATTGAAGGAGACTACAGAGCCTTAAAAATATTGATGTTTGCTCATTATACTGCGCAATATATCATATTGTATAAGGGTAATACAGTACAATACATGGCAGTTCCTGCAGAGACTTTGTGATTTGCAGATGTGTAAACAACTGATAGTGAACAAGAATACATTAGGAAAGACTGATGAAAGGAATCATCTGTTTAAATGCATTTAGGGAGTGGTCAGATTACACACGTAAAACTTATTCAGTAATTAGCTGTAGGAACATTCAACAAAAGTGTTCTAAGTGCAGGGAAATAACATGACAACTGCTTATTTGTTTGTTTCAAAAGTTTAATTATTTATTGCACAATAACAGTGCTACCTGTCTATCCTCTACAGTAATGTATCTTACTCTTTTCAAGTTTATAGATTGCTTCCAGCATTGTTCAAAGTGAAATTCAACATGTATATGACCAGTATCTTTTCTGTGTACACAAGGTGTAATAAGGTTCACCAATTCACTGAAAGATTCCTCATTCATCCTTACAAAATTTCAATAGCCGTCTTACTCTGTTGCAAGGTCTCTTAGCATGATAGTATGGTTATGTATAGACCACCTGCCAAGCCAATCTGTTGCACATCACTGCTGCTTCTTGTTTTTATATCAGCAGCATGTAGTGACTGCAATCACAATAAATGCAAGCTCTATATCATTGAGCACCACCAAGTTCACTATGAAGATGAGAGTTCTAATTGACGCCTCCTAGGCATAACTATTGTGCGATAATATGGAGTATGTGAGGACTCCTTTAGAACTTGCTGGTTGCATGGTATATATGATGTGCTCAACTTTGGACCTTTCTACAACTGAGGCATATGTCTGCTCTGACATTCTTCAACTTCATTTCCTCAGTGCTCGTTTTCCTTTGTCTATACTTTTTTCTTTTACAAAAAAAAAAGTTGTGTGTTCAGGCATGAGGCAGGGAGATTAATGGAGGTCTCCAGTACTCCAAACTGGCAACTGTGGGGATTGCTTTACAGGTATATTCACAAGTGTAGGCTATTTGTGTTAGTGTAACACTATGGACCTTAACAATAATTTTATAAACAGTAAAGGCAAACTACTTCAAAAACATTGATGACTGCACTAATATAAATCCCTTCTGTGCCCCAGCAAAAGATATTTGTTTGGTGGCCTTCAGTTCTTGCATATTTTGGTCTTTAGCAAACACTCTTCATGGTTTCCACACCAACTGAAGCAAAATGGGGCGTTATGTGCAAGGAGTTGATCCAGACTTCCTATTTCCACAAGCTGCTTGGTCTACATGCAATCACAATTTGTCTGAGCTTTTGACAGTTATAGCAACATATGGTATGTCAAGACAAATTCTGTTGCAGTATTCTATTTTTCTCATCTTTGTTGTGTGTTAGTACTAACTAGTGGTCCACGTTCTCCACATTTTCTATCCCCCCCCCCCCCCCCCCCCCGTAGGTCCCTTGGTATTAACATGAACAGCAAGGAAGGCGCAGGACTTGTGATACCTCATGTTCCAACATACAGTGAAACCCCGCATTTTTACTTTTCAAGGGGCTTCCAAAAAATGGTGCAGAACACAGGAAAATGTAAACTGTGGGAAATAACATTTTAAGCTGTAAAAGTTACGCACAGGATGCCCCCCTTATACTTTGTGTACGACATATGTGCATAGAAGGCATCAAAAGAGTTATCATGGACTTGTTTAATATTTAAATAATGAAATACTGCACTAGTTATGTATTTTATCATGCTTAGCATGACGTGTTTCAAAAATTTTTTCTCATTGCCAAGTGCAAACATGTAAATAAGTATTTTGTATGGTGTCTGAATGTGTGTTATTCTACGTCTCTTGCACTGTAGTCGTCTATTTGAGGTTATCTGGTACTGTGCCTCATCAGTTATGTAGAAAACCCCCCCCCCCCCCCCACACACACACACACACACACACACACATACAAACTATCACTCACATTATTTGTTTGCGTAACATCACAAAAAATACATACACAAATGCTGCACTTGACAGCGAGAATAAATTCTCGAAATACGTTTTGCTCAGCATAACAAAATACGTAACCGGCACTGTGTTTAAACTAAAAACATTTGAGCATTGCAAAGTGAAAGATGGTGTCAACTAGCACTCTAAGTGGCCATACACCAAAACACACTAACCATGGTTTGACAAATGTGTCACGATGACCACAACAAATCATGAAACTGCATTTGCACAGTAGAAACAGTTTGGAAATTGTTGTCATGATTCAAACAAACCTAGTTACTCCCATCAGCCATTTTGCCAAGCAGAGCTCGGAAGCAGCGGGAGATATGGCACGAATTGTTCCAACTTTTACACATTTACCAGTTCAAATCCGCTGAGTCAAGTTCTGTGGTGTCAAGAAACTTCACCACGTAATATTTGTAAACACTAACCACGTAATATTTGTAAACACTAACCACATAATATTTGTAAACACTAACCACATAATATTTGTAAACACTAACCACATAATATTTGTAAACACTACTGGATGGTCAACATAATGTCAGTGTCATTTTTTCTCCACAAACATTTTCTTGTAATGTGTAAATCACAGGAAAATTATAAATATGTTGACGCAAAATCAGGTGCAAATTAACATTGTGGCTATAGGAAATTTGACGAGACCTATAAAAAACATTGTAAACAGTGGGAAAATGTCAATTTTGTGAAAGTAAAAGCAGGGTTACACTGTTATTCTTAATAATGGTTGTTGAAGCACATTTAGCATTTATTGTTAAAGAGGATTGACAGCACTGACGGGACTCTAGTTTGGCTGAGGCCCCTAAGAAGGTAGCAGTGATTAATTGCATGTTAGTGCAAATTTTCCTCAAAAACTTGAAGAACGAAAATTAATTATTTGAAATATCATACTGCCGTTTCAACTAGACCATACAATAGCATCATCTGTGAAGCAAGTTAATTGGGTTAGTGTGTGACAATTTGTATGTCTTCTGTATATAGATACTGAATTTATACACAAAATTTAACTCTTTGCAGAACTATATCACCATACTTTTTTCATATATGACGTCAGACAATGCAACCTTACATTTTCAGAAGCTTTACATCACACAAATTCATATTGCACAAACTACCCTGCAATCTCTAAGTAATATCACTGGAGGAAGGAACACAGCAATTAAGTTCAAAAGATTTTTACAGTCAGTATGATAATGTGAAACACTAAAATTGTCTCCAATTTCAACATAATAACTATTTTTATGTGAGGCTACTATTGCAATTGCATTTATAACCATGTATATGTTTGAAGTACTACGTTGTTTCTTGAATTCTTACGAGCAAAATTTTTGTAGGCAAAACATCTCTTACAGCTCTTCCTAACTGCATATTATTTTGTTGACGTTACAATACCTATTTATCAATTGTTTCTATGGGTAACTTCAGAAGACATTCAATTACTCACAATTAACTATTTTTAGCTGAACAAATAGATTCCTGTTGAGAGCAAACGTAACAGGAGGCTCATCTTCATCCTTGAGACGCATTATTAATTTTTCTGTATCCAGTTCTTCATCCAATCGCAGTTCGCCTTTGATGATTGTAGCCAGTGGAGGAAGACCTAGTACAAAAGAAACAACAATCATATTCCAGCTTAACATTTTTTTAAGAAAATTATGTTCATGAAAGTAAAAACTATCACTATTACTTGTGATTTGGAAATGTAAAACTGACACTGTGCTGTATCCCCTATAATGTAAAATACACTGACAGTCCACAAAATAAATCTATGATTTAGAAAGTCAGAAATTTGAAGACACCTAGAAAACCTTTCCAGAGTCAAGGACCAAATCATAAATGAAATATCATCATCTTATCACAAATTCACTTTTGTTTCTAAAACCTACTATGAGTTAAAGAAATAAAGCTTACTGAACAGATGAGGGAGGGAGGGGGAGGGAGAGAGAGAGAGAGAGAGAGAGAGAGAGAGAGAGAGAGAGAGAGAGAGAGAGAGAACCCAGAAGGAATGGGAATCGGTTGAGATGTGATGCACTTGCACCGACACACAAACCTTTAGAGTTTCAGAAAAAATTAGATGATTTATTCAACAGAAGGAACTTCATACATTGACCAAGTCAATAATGTGTTTGTCCACCACTGGCAGTTGTTGGATGTCCTTCTGAGGAATATCATGCCAAATTTGTCCAACTGGTGCGATAAATTGTCAAAATCATAGGTTGGTTCTAGGATGCTACCCATAATTCTCCAAACGTTCTCAACTGGGGAGAGACTCTGAGACCTTGCTGGCTAAGGTAGGATTTGGCAAGAATAAAGACAAGCAGTAGAAACTACCAATTTCCATCGCATTCAGATAATTACTTGGTGTTGTGTGTCTTTCTTTTTTTCTGTGTCTTAGAGTGTATATCATCTCTCAAGTGTTTCTGACACTATCTTCGCCTTCGGTGGGATACTGTGTGTTGCAGACTCACTTTTCCAAACTGAAAAATCACCTTCTAATGCCTGCACTTTCACTCAGATGAACAGCTGTTTACACTCCTCCTCTGGTGCAGACAGGCTGCTGCTGTGAAGCCACAACAGTAGTTTTCACCACCAGCAATACAGCCAACTATTGTTTATAGAATTTTAAGTAACAATATCCTTTAGTTTCATACAAAAACAATGTAATTACTGTAGGAACAATTTACAAGGGTTGAACTAATACTGTACAATTTGTGTGATCAAAGTGGTAGTTTTTACATTTGTGGTGCACATCAAAACATTCTTTAGTGTCCATGCTTATATTACTTTGTTACAAGTATGGTTAAAATAAGTAATATAGTAAATGACAGCCAAGAAAGAATTACACTGATACTATACCCATTAATTTGGGCAAGAATATGAACTACACACAAAACATGCAATTTTTTCCATACCTGTCCTTTTGTTATACATAACAGAGGGCAAAATATTATCTAGACAAATTGCTGAAGTCAGTTTACTGGTAACCACTTTGGCCAGGCTATCACCAAGTTCATTCCCTGGGACCCTGATGTCACCCAGGGTCCAGACAAATATCACTGAGCGTCCACACTGTTCAAGGGCATACAGGGAATCCTGGATAGCAATGACCAAGGGATGGTAAGGGTAGCACTGGTTGAGAGCTGGCAAACTGGTCAAGGATTCGCTACAGATGAGCAAGGACCCACCAGTGCAGGAACAAATATGCTCAACAGAACGAGAGATGGCTATCAACTCACAGTAAAACACTACAGCCACCCGGCAAGGAGCACAGTTCAATATGTCCCGTGAGAGTATAAGCAAAGCATCCATGAACAGCAACCGTCCACCCACCAGTATAGACTACTTCTGAATCCCGGGATGCACCAAGGATGGGGAAAAATTGGCAGCAGAGGGCCTTGGATGAAACGAGTCATTGAGACTTTGTGATACGTAAATGAAACTGGCTGAGGGATGCACCGTGGAGGTGTATGGGAGTGGATCCAGAGGACAGGTGGAAGAGGAAACAACTGAAGTTCAGAGAGCCAGACTGGATGCGGATTGCAATCGTAATCCCTGCCGTTCCAGGAGATTGATTACCGTGTTTGTAAGGAGTAGTCAGTAGTTTGGATGCTTAGGGGAGATGCCAACGTGGGTAGCATAATTGACAAGCTGTTGTTGGCGCCTGATGCTCAATGGCCACGAGTACGCTTTTCACAGGGCTAGTTCAAAAGGCTCCTGTCACAAGTCGAATCCCACAGTGGTGTATCGGATTCAGTATCCACAATGCTAAGGACAATGCTGAACTATATTCCAGACTCCCAAAATAATTGTATCAGTGGTTTGTAAAGCTGCAGAAGGTAGTACGATCTGCACCCCAGCTGGTGTTACTAAGGCAGCAAAGTGTATTTTGCTTAAGCAGGCAAAAATAGGGAATCCAAGTCAATTGAGAATCAAAGACCAGTGCTAACAGGCGATAAGTATCCATCACATTGAGTAGCTGGTTGTTGAGGTGAAGTTCTGTTTGTGGGTGAATAGTATAAGGTCAGTGAATAGTACAATGTCAACAGAAGCGCACGATTTAAGTTTTGGTGGCTGAAAATCGAAAGCGATGGATGACAGCTCATGTCTGTGCCTTTCATATGGCGCTTCATAATTGACATTCAGCAACACCCACACTAGAGGAGCAATAGTACAGGCAAAAGTCATCAGTGTACAAGAAGGTTGATACTAAGGAGCCCACAGCTGCTGCTGATCCATTGTAAAAAGTACAGAGCCCCATGGGACCCCATTCTATTGGATATGGGGGTACTGTGGGAAGCACTAAATTGAACCCGAAACATACACTGCAACAGGAAGTCCTGGATGAAAACCGGAAGTGGATCCCAGAGACCAGACTTTTTTAAGGTAGCAAGGGTGTGGTGTCATAAGCCTTTTGCAGGTCGAAGAAGATGGGCTATAATGTGTTGACATCGAGCAAAAGCTGTTCAGATGTCAGACTCCAGGTAAACCAGATTATCTGTAATGGAATGGCCTTCTGAAAACCATCCTGGGACGGAGTCAGAAGATCCACAGACTAAAGGAGCCAACACATCCGCTGGCTCACCCCACGTTCAAGCAACTTACAGAAAACACTGGACATATTCATTGGGGGATAACTGTCCATCTCTAGATGGTGCTTACCCAGTTTCAGAACTGGAACAATGATGCCTTATCACGATTGTGATGGGAACTTGCCCTTGCCCCGATGGGGTTAAAGATGGCAAGGATATGACACTGACAATCCGCCGGTAGGTGTTTGATCACTTGGTTGTGGATACAGTCCAGCCCTGGGGCTATATCTGGGCAGTGGGCTAGGACACTGACAAATTCCCACTAACTGAATAGCCCATTATATGGCTCCACATGGCATGTAGTAAGAGATTATATATTTCACTCCAACAGCTGTTTTGGAACACGAAATGCAGATTGATAATTCTCTCGCACTGAGGCTCGAGCATAGTGCAGAGCAAAATGTTTGGCGATGGTGTCTGGGTCAGTGCAGACAGTGCCATTTGAGGTAATATCAGGTACACCTGCAGGTGTCTGGTATTCCTAAAGACATCTGATATTAGCTCAAACCTGTGAAGGAGAGATACGTGGTCCTATGGTTAAAACATACCATTCCCAGCAATTCTCACTTCCATCTTTTTATCACATGGCAGACCAGGGCACAGAGCCACTTAAAGGAAATGAGGTGCCCCACAATGGGTGCCACTTATGATGTTGGAGAGCCCACCTACAATCAGCTGCTGAAAGAATGGCTGTAGTTGTATTGTGGACTGGCTAACCGATATCTCCACGTGATGGGGAGCCAAGGTCAGCAGGACAGGTGAAAGCACCCTAGTCGGCAATGTTTAGAGCCCATCTGGTCAGGCATCCAGGGGAGTGATGCTGAGAGAGGCACAGAAAGATCGGGAAGTCGTCACTACCACAAAGGCTATTGTGGAACCTCCAGTGGATGGATGGGAGAAGACAAAGGCTGCAGATGGAAAGGTTAATGGCTGAGAAAGTTCTGTGTACTACACCAAAGTGTGTGGGCATACCAACATTCAAGTGGCCAAGATCCAGTTGGGAGAGTAAATGGTTTCACCCCACAAGGGGTCATGGGTGTTGAAATCACCCAAGATAAGGAAAGGTGGTGGGGGGCAGTTGACAAACCAATACAAACAGTACATCCCGAGACACTTTATCATCGGGAGTGAGGTAAACACTGCAGATGGTAAAATCCTCCAAAGGCGTACTGATAGGCACAAGTTCACTACACACAGTGTCTAGAACATATGTGCAAACTCCGCTTGATACCCTGTCATAGGTCACAGAATTCTTATAAAATCCCCATGAAGGGCTGGCGTCTGAATTGCTAGAAACTCAAGTCTTCTGAAGGGCAATGCAGAAGGCAGGGGAAGTGTTTAACAGATATTGTAACTCAGTCAAGTGATGGAAAAAACCATTCAAAGTCACTGGAGAATAATGTTGTCGACGTACTGTGAGGCCGTGAAGGGACCAAGGGGGCAGGTTATGCCTTAGGGTCACCTGCTGCCACTGGTTGAGGTGTTATGGCATCAATATACATAGGTTCCATGTACCATTGTGTGGTGCGAACTGGGGCCTCAGGGGTCACCGGAATCTCCGTCTCAGCCACAGGGGTGGAAAAGTCAGGATCTGGCGGCACAGGGGCTTCCTTCTCAGAGAATTTCCTTGTTTTTCCTCTCCTTAGAGGATTTCAATGATTGTGAGGGCTTCACTGAATCAGTTTCAGGTAAAGACAATGATCGTGAAGCCCTGCAACCAGCCACCTGTGGCTCCATCAGTCACTGGCTGGTGTCCAGTTGTGGACCAGCAGAAGCCTTGTAAGAAAGTGTCCTGAAGGTTCCCTTCCTGGTGAAAGAAGCCAGACAAAGGTGATTCATCTCCTGCTGGGAGATGGGGACCAATGTCACCAGTGGGTGGGAACCCATCGATCTCAAATTTTGTGTCGGAGAAGCAGCAAGACAGCATATGGGTTCACATTCCACTGGTATACCTTTTTCAGGTGATGAATTGCACTCAAAGGACAAGATGAAGGCACCAGTAGCAACCCTATTGCCCTTTGCCCCCCTACATACATTATGGACAAAGTGCACACCCCATCACTCCAAGTTGGAGTGTAGCTCATCATCAGTTTGTAAGAACAGGTCTCTGTGGAAACTGATGCCCACAACCAAATTTAGACTGTTATGTGGAGTGACAATCACTGGTATGTCACCCATCTTGTTACAATGGAACAGTGCCCGTGACTGGGCAGGGGATGCCATTATGATAAAAACTGACCCACTTTACATTTTAGAGATGGCTGCCACTTCCCCAAACTTGTCATCTAAGTTCCCACGAAGAATAAGGGCTTTGTGGCCAAGAATGAATCATTGTCAATCCTTGTACAAACCAAGTACTGTGAGGAGTATTGCTCCGCTTGCCGCTTAGCCCTATATTCTTCCCACAGCGTAGCCAGGGAAGGGAAAATTTTAGGGTTGCATCTCTCTATGTTGAAAGAGGACTGTCCTTTCATAGAGACTGCTGGGTTTGTATGGCCACTAGCAGGAGATAACTTCATCCGCTTCATTTGCAGCTCATCCACCATGGTGCTACCCACTCCGAACAGGGGCTCTCCCCATGAGCACCACACAGCCTCAGTGCTAAATGCTTGACAACCTCCCTGCCCTCCCCTCCCACAGTGGGATGGCTACCGTGCTGGGTTCTTGGTGTATACCCTGACTGAAGGGAAGAGTGCACACACAGAAAGGCACGAAGGTGGAGCATACACCGCATGGGGGGGGGGGGGGGGCATCCCTGCATGATCTGCACTTCTGGAGAATTTTGAAAATTAGTGGTAGGTCAAACACAACAATGAGGACCATGTGTTTATTTACTGAAAAGTTGCACAATCTGCCAAAAGTAGAAACTCGAGGCTCAATTATAAACCAGGTCCAAGCAGTGCCGGCAACAAAAAAACCATCCGATGGAGCGGTGAGGGGGGAAGGGATATTGGAAGATACGCTTGCAGTATGGAAAGGAAGTAATGTTGCAAAGGCTGCAGCCCCATGGTAGCCACGCACATGCTCACAAGAGTTGTGAGCCCCCTGGGGTGTCTCCTGCAGGGGGAGGCTGCTATGTGTCAGAGGGTAGCATACTACTCTTAATCATTCTGAAGCCACTTTCAACTTAAGAATCTTCTCCTCAAAACCAATATACTGGCACTTTTGCTCCATTGGTGCAGCATATAAGACAATTACACTTCAGCCCAACACTCGATCTGTCTTATGCCACCCGCGAAGTTCTTGGAAAAAGCAATGAAGCCTACAACACTGGGCCACAGAATGGACCCAGTGGACATCCTTTTATGGTCTGCTTCTCTAGCACCCACCCAGGGGTTGGCAGAACAGCCCATCTGTCACTGCAGTAACTCAGCAATTTCTACATTTCAATCCCTTGGGCAGTCAAACAGTACTTAGCACCAAACGCTGTCGAAGGCTCTGCCCATGTCAACCACTGTTTCTGTGACAGACTTGGCATCTGAGGTGTCTGTCATTCTGAGAAACTCTGCACACAGAGCCTTTCAGAAGCCAATCTGCTCAGGCTCTATGCTCCTCAAGTCAGAGGTAAGCGAGATTCTCTTTATAGCTTGGATACAACATTAAACAGGCACCACAGGGCTCAGTACAATTTTGACACCAATGGATCTTTGCCAATCGCTTTCTCGTATATGACAACATTTGCCTTTTTCAAGGAATTTAGTACCTATTTTTGTTTGAGGTAAAGGCTCTCGTGGATCGTACACATTACTTCACGTTCACAGAATGGATAGTCCCAGAGTCTATCTAGCTACTGGAGTGGCGGGGTCGGCAGAATCATCATCAACCAAATCTTTGCAGCTACAGCATGTGAAAGTGCACTGTTTTCTGTAGCAAGTGACCATTGCTGCCATATTAACCTGGTCATTGTCTTGGATTCTTGTGTGACACACCAACCAGCAAACTGATACTTCCTTCCCTTGACAATGCATTATATGACAAATGTATTGTTTATTTTATACTATTTCATCTGCTGCATGTAAATGCCAAATGCCCTCCGAGGGGCAACTACGGAATCAGGGCAGATTGAATGAGCATTACTGCATCATTTGTTTAAGTATTATTAACTCCTGTCTCTCAGTAAATTTACACTGATCATTACAATTTTTATAATCATTTATTCATGATAATATGCAACATATTTAGTGATGTCATTTAGACGCAAGTTTATAAATGATAGACATTTTAGTTTTGTTCATAATCAAGACTCTAAAACATCACTCCACAAGTTGATTATATCATCAAATACACAAATTAGGAATAGGGTCACAAATGAGCAACCAATCAGAAAGTAACTTTAGTAATCAATTCAAAAACCAAACTGCAACTTCATGTGAGAATCCCAAAGGTATCAATGTGCACATTGAGGCATAGCAAAGTATCATAGTAAGACAGTATACTGACTTCAGAGAACTTTCCTGGTGCCAAATATTTCCGGAAGAGAAAATTCACACAGAATCCTTCTTCTTCTATTACTCTTTTGATAAAATTTGGGACTCAAACCTGGATTTACTGCTTCTCATGAGCAGCTGCCTCAGCCACTACAGCAGACAAATATGTCTGACAGAATAGATACCACTCAGATATACACATTTCTGAAAGAGAGGGTAATGGCTCCTGGATTTTGTTTCTGTGCTAGTGCAGAAATGTCATCCCAACTCCTACAGGTATCAGGTTTTGCGAGCAGTGAGTTTATTGGATGAGAGACATTGCCTTGTAGTGTGCAGTAAGCTGGAAATTTGAGTTGGTAGGGGCCGTATCTGGATGGCCCAAGTTTTTAAGGCAACCACTCATGAGAAGCAGTAAATCTGGATTTGAGTCCCAGTCCAGTATAAATTTTCAACTTTTGTCATTGCATTACCACCATGCACTAAGCAGGTAGCCATTACAATTTCTCGCCCATTCCTTCCCTTTCCTACATTTCATGTGTCTGAATAACCCACATTCTGAAATATGCCTCTTATGGTATTTTTTGGATAATCACAAAAAAGATTTAGCACAGAAGACTGGCACTGTTCACTGACCTGCTTTTTGCAACTGTATTTCCCTTCAAGAGAAACAGAAACTGGTTTCAGAGGTTCTACTGGAAAAGAATATTTTTTGAATCTAATCTGTGCTCTAAACGTCTTTCAATAGCAGTAATGCACAAAAACTTTGATGCCATTAAATAACTGATTCATAATATTACTACCAAGTGTGAGTTTTCAGTAACATTGAGTGATGTGCCTAACGTTATAACAATCACCGATATAACAATCACCGATATAACAATCACCAATGTAACTAGCAGGTCAGGTAACAGATATTACATGAATTGTTTCTAAAGGACAATGATGATGGCTTCTGTTGAGATGTCTGACAGTGTATTCTTTATAGTCCATTCAAAACTATGTGGTTAAAAACATGTATGACAGTTAAAATATTGCTAAAGGCCCACAACACACACACACACACACACACACACACACACACACACACACACACACACAGTGCATGCGTACGTGCATTAAAAATTCAAGAAAACAATTCCTTTTTTAAATATACACAATATTCAAAAAGAGAAAAACTAAATACATTACTACAATCATCGCTGCAGTTCTTATATCTAGGTAATACACCACATTTTAATAAGCATAGTACAATAATCTTCTCATTAGTTAACAAAGGGTAGGCCATAATTCCATCATGTTTATAGTTGCTCTAATGTGATTATGACACATTCCTTTGAAGTGTGTCAGCACACTAAAGTGTGTATGCCACTGTCAGGAAGGTCTCCCGTGGGAATAAAATGAAATATGTCTGAAGACAACATGAATCCTGGCAGTCCAAAGCTACTCTGCCCCAGCCCAGCAATAGGAGTGGTAAACTTCGGCTAGACAGCTTCACCTTCATTTCTGGCCATTTCTCCTCCCAATGATATACAATGGCCAGGCTCAACAGAAAATTGATATCTTAAGTGAGAACTGCATATTCTTTAATTTTGTGTTCCTTGATACTCTCCAATGTCTGTTTACTTGTTTCTCTGGAAGAAAGCCTAAGTTTACCATCCTGTCAAGAGAGACCATATATCTGTTCAGTGGGCCAAGATTGGGGAATCAAATAGGTCATGGGCTACCAGAAGGAACCATTCCAATAATATCCTGAAGGGCATTTAAGAAACAATGCTAACTTACATTTGGAAGAATAGCGTTTGAATCTGACTCCTTCAGTGTCTAATGTCCTTCAATTCAGCAGAATGGGTTGTCCTTTCCTATTATTAAAGGAGAATGGAGCAGGATAAAGGAGCCCTATGTGTATTGGGAAATTTATATTGGTTGTGTATACTTGGTGAAGTACTTTGATGGTGTTAGGGATGGCGGAGCGGATAAGGAACTCTACCGTACTCTGCACTAAATACTTTAACTTCCTCTAGGAGTTGAATTCTAAAGACACTGGAAGGAAAACTATTGAACAACCAATGGACTCATCCTGCCTCATCCTACCAATATGCATAGAGTATCAGAACTATTTGGGACCAGATTCCCGACAACAAAACCAGGAAAAATGTCCATATAACCATATGGCTATCAACACTTTTTTCGGATTATTAATGAAATAATTGTTTACAAAGCTGTCAAGTTAGGAACTTATCACAAATGTTTAAAATGTCCTCCTCTTGCTTCTAAACATGTACTTATCAGCTCATGGACTCACTACTTTTTTTTATCATTCTCAAAAAGTGCCGAGTGGTTTTGCAGACTTCCTTGACTAAATGATGAAGTGTGTGTACATTATAAATGTCTGTTGCAGAAAATGTATGACTGATATGTGCTTCAGTTTCATCCTGCATAACCCATAAGCTGCTTCAAAGGAGTATGTCTGGTAGAGTGTTCCAAATAAAGTCTTTGTAGTGAATAGAGAGCACAAGCAGAACATTATGAGAGAACATACGGACCTACCAGACACTAAGGTATATTTCCACTCAACATATTAAATTCTAGCTGGTGTCTTGCCTAAACTGTACCATGATGATTTTCTTCTGCTCACAAATGCTGGGTGTGAAAGTTTGCTATTCCATATCTTCCAAATGTTCTCTCAGCCATACACAAGACTGGAGGTACAACAACCGAATATCAGTTTATGTAATAAACTAACGATCAAAGTTCTCTCTCCTGTGGGTGGTGACTGGCTAGCAAAATACCACATTGATGGTGGTGATAATGAACTGCCCTTGACGTATCCTCCATGCAGTGCACTGAGATGTATCACACACCTCAACCACTTGGAGCGACTTCAGTAGCTTGCATAATGTGTTCTTCCCAGTCGGAGATCTCGCGGAATCTTTGTCTATCTGTATCCAATGCTTGTGGAGCTACTGATTCTCACTCAGGAACCCAATGATAATAAGAAGAAATAGTTGGATGGCTTGCCTGTTAGTAAATACATTCCTATACACACAGTCCTGTACCATCTGCACTGCTGTGCAGAAGTCATATCTTTCTGCTCACACAATTAATGTCCTGACATGGTTAACTGTAAAACTTATTGCTTACTCAGTAACCTACTACTACAATACAGTCATGTAAAGTGTTCAAGAGAAATAACTTCAAATTTAAACAAATATCAGTTTCAAACATTTCAAAAGCAACACATTGTCACAGATTATACAATGAGTGCATCATCAGATCATTTGTATCACTAATGTCACTTGTTTATCTAACTAAATTAATGTTCATTATTGGCTACCAGCTAAGTTGTAGGATTTACTCAAAGTGTGTTGAATATTAACTTATTAATAACTCGAAAACAAAGAATTTTCAGAGATATTTTTACATGAAGATTTCACTGTTGTTTTAATGTGAGAAACACACTTCAAAAGTTTGTTAAGTTATTGCTGGTACACCCTGTGTACTACATTAATATCATGGTTCTTATCTAAAACAGTACATAATACTGAGTTACAACAGTTGATATGCTTTCTCTCTCAAATTTTTAAACACTTTTCTACTCAAATTTTGGCAAAAATTTTCAATATTTGCTATAATAATTCCCAAAAGACAATACTTCATATGAAGACCAGGAAACTTTATTCCTTACAGATGATTCATATTGAGTGTTCGCAATGATAAAACTTGCAGGTGCTCAAGGAGTACAGAGACCAGTAATAGAGTAGATGGTAAATGCACATGCAAATTTACTCATTATGCACCATATGTACAATTTTTTTAAGTACAATGACCTAATAGAACCATAACAGTGAATCCATATTTCAAGAACAGGGTCATACCAAGGCCTTGTACACAGAGAAGTGTCAAGTTTAACATAGTGTTGCATTGCAGCTAATTTACTTGGCATGGCTGAATAAAAAATTGGCACTACCACAGGTAATGCGAGAGCCTCATGGAAGCAGGTCAGGAGCAACCTGGTGATACAACAAGTACTGTCATCAAAGCATCAAGCAGTTACCACACAGCCTGGCCAAGCAGATGGACCAGAGGTGTAATATCACTGATGCAGTAGAAAGGCAGAGCAGCTGTGGTGTCAATGACCTGATTTGTCAGTGTCTGAATTGTTGCTCTGTTGTGACTTACACGAATCGTATCGACGCCTCATCAAAATGAGGACTGGTTGAGGCTTATTTTAGACAGTAAGAGTCTGACACCAACCAGTTCTGAGCTGGAGGGAATGGGGAAATGAGAGGGGGGGGGGGGTCTGGTTTACAAGTCTGGATGGATCAACTAGATGCCACTGCTAGACTCTGTCAGTTTTACGTGTGGCCCCGCTGTTCGTGACATTGCTGCTGCTGCTGCTGCTGCTGACATAGTACTCTCGAACTGGTGGCCACCTGCTGGCCTACTTCAACCCCTGCTGGCCTCCAATGCTGTTCATCTACAGCTCGAGCCTGAGACTAAAAACAGGTCAGTCACCATAGGCAAACTCCTTGTTGTCCACCTCCCCTAGCATGGGCAGGCACTACTGCTGAGAGGCATCTCCTCCACACGGAGTGATACTGTGTGCCCAACTTACCATGCCCGAATCTCATGGCTGCCTCTAGCCTGTGTGGCTGCTATTGTGAACCACTGTCTGCTGCTGAAATCAGTGTCCTTGCCGAGTTTCCACTGTCACCACTTCACTAGCTGAGCGACACCGCTAGCAGCCAGAAATGACAAGCTACTCACTGGTAGCAGCACCTTCTTGCCAGCAGTGTACAGCTTATGCTTTGTGGTGATGACTTTTTGAGTATCGTCACGACTGTTGTAGTTTGCTGAGCAATAAATCAATGTTTTAACAATGTTTTTTTCATGACAAAATGTCAGATGACAACCAGGCATTCACTCGCCACTCCACCACTGCCCCACCCTACCCAGGGTGAACTACCGGCTTCCTGACCTCTTGACAACCCAGTTCCATCCTCCACTGTAAAGGCCACCTACCCCCAGCCTCTACAGTGGCACTGATGTTGAGGTAACGAGAAACGGGACACTAACTCATATTTGACAAAGCTCGAGAAGGAAACTAGTCTACGTCTTGTTGAAGAAGCCGTTTTTGCATTAACATCGTGAGAGAATTTTTTTATGTAGATATGTTTTTACAATTGAGGTCAATACTGTGTAGTCAATAGTGTTATTCTGTTAGTTTGGTTACCTGTGATACAACCAATAGTACAGGTACAGACAGCAGCTTGCTGCAACTGCAACCCACAGCCAACATTACCACAAGAGATCATATACAAGGGTTGGAACTTAGATAGTGGCAACTATTTATTCGCAACCAATACAAAAGAGTTACATGTTTGCACATGTTATTGCCTGTCAAAGTAGTCACCGGCCTTGTGTAGAGTGCGTTATCAGTGATGTGGAAGGCTTAGCATACCAATAGCAGAGCCTGTTCTGTTGATGGTGCGAATGGAGCGGTCTACTGCCTGTCGAATCTCTGGAGAACAGTTCTGAAGCGAATGCCACGAAGTGGTTCCTCCATCTTCGGAATCAAGTAAAAAGTCACAAGGACTTCAGTCCAGAGGGTATGGTGAATGGTACAGGACTTCCCAGTCCCATCGATCGAACAGAGCAGCCATACCTAGGGCTGAATGCGCCCATGCATTGTCGTGCAAAATGATGGGTGGGTTGCGCAGAAAGTGTCGCCGCTTCTTTTGCAAAGCTGGTTGCAGGTGATACTCCAAAAACAGACAGTAATACTGTGAATTGATGGTCTGCCGTGGAGGAACGTAATGCGTTAGGATAACATCATCACAGTCGTACACGAGAATTACCATAACTTTACACCACTCCACTTGCACCATCAATAGAATAGGCTCTGCTAATGGTATACTACGCCTTCCACATCGCTGGCAATGGGTTCTACACAAAACTGGTAACTACTTTGAAGGACAGCAACAGGTGCAAACATGTATCTCTTTTCTATCGGTTGTGAATAAATAGTTGCCACTATTTAAGTTCCAACCCTCCTACAAACAGGCCGACAATAACAAGAACAGCCCAAGCTGTTTTCAAACAATCTCTCTGCTACCACCATGGCACTGTGTGGCACCATCCTTGCCACTGGCGCCATGTATGTCACAGTACACTTACTTAAATTTATTTAAATGAACAGTAACCATCTCAAAAATATTTCAAAGTAATGAAACTTTTGATTTCAGTTCAAGATTATAATCTGCCTAACAGTTAGTAACAGTTCAAGATTATAATCTGCCTAACAGTTACTAAAACAATCAACATAACTCACTATTTCTTTTGATCAAAAGACGCAAATATCGTAGGAGCATGAAAATCACTGTGTGTGCAGTAACCAAATTTATTTGATCTCAGTCACAGCTCAGACATTTATTTCCAGTTTTCAAAAACTTGGCATTGTCCATTCCATCTACTAGATGAGGAAATAGCTTTGTATTTTTTAAATTCAAGTGCCCTAAGCATTAAGCCATACGAGGTGTGTTTGAAAAGTCCATGCAAAAATAAAAACTACTTATGTGTTTGGGGTAAACCTTTTTTATATTTCGACATAGTCTCCTTTTAGACTTATACACTTTGTCCAACACTGTTCTATTTTGTTGATACCTTCTGAATAATAGGAATTGACCAAGTCTGCAAAATAGTTATTAGTTGCTGCAATCACCTCCTCGTTTGAATAAAATCTTTGTCCCGCCAGCTATTTCTTAAAATTGGGGAACAAATAGTAGTCTGAGGGAGCCAAGTCTGGAGAATATGGGGGGATGTGAAATGAGTTGGAATCCTATTTCCATTAATTTGCGACCACAACTACTGAGGTGTGTGCTGGTGCATTGTCATGATGGAAAAGGACTTTTTCGGTCCGATCGCTGGCGTTTTTCTTGCAGCTAGGTCTTCAAACAGTCCAATAACGATGAATAATATGCACCTGTAATAGTTTTACCCTTTTCCAGATAGTCGATGAAGATTATCTCTTGAGAATCCCAAAAGACAATCGCCAAAACCTTTCTGGCCGAAGGACTGGTCTTCGTCTTTTTTCGTGCAGATTCTCCCTTGGTAAACCATTGTTTAGATTGTTGTTTGGTCTCAGGAGTATAGTAATGTATCCATGTTTCATCCACAGTGACAAAACGACACTTAAAGTCCTGCGGATTCTTCCTGAACAGTGCAAACCATCCTTGCAAAACTTCACATCATTCCGTTTTTGGTCAAGCGTGAGCAATCGCGGAACCCATCTTGCGGATGGCTTTCTCATGTCCAAATTTTTATGCAAAATATTGTGGTGTCACCGCCAGACACCACACTTGCTAGGTGGTAGCCTTTAAATCGGCCGCGGTCCGTTAGTATACGTCGGACCCGCGTGTCGCCACTATAGCCAACTTTGCTAGCGATGGTTCACTGTCTACATACGCTCTCATTTGCAGAAACGACAGTTTAGCACAGCCTTCAGCTACGTCATTTGCTACGACCTAGCAAGGCGCCATATTCAGTTACTATATGTCTTCTGAACAGATAATATTGTGAATCATGTACCTTCAAGAGCGACGTTCATCATTAATGGATTAAAGTTAAGTATCAAACTAATTACGTCCGCTTTCTGAATTCTAATTCCTTGTCATGTTCCAGACCTCACGTCAGTATAGTTCTTCCCTCCTCACGCCTGCCTGCGTGAGCTAAAACGTGTGCATTTCGGCCTCCTCTTGTAACACGGTGTTGGCTCTTCTGCCAACACAACAAATATTATGTACCCATTCATTCGAGATGCCCACAGCACTAGCAATCTCACACACCTATACTCTTCTGCCATCCATCACCATATCATGGATTTTATCAATAATTTCTGGAGTCATAGCCCCCACAGGGCGTCCGGAACATTCAGTATCAATTGTACCCATATGACCACTCCGAAAATTTTGAAACCACTTATAAACTGTTCTAATCGAAGGTGTGGAGTCACCGTAATGTTTATCAAGCTTCTCTTTAGTTTCCTGAGGCATTTTGCCTTTCATAAACTAATGTTTAATCACCACACGAAATTCTTCTTCATCCATTTTTTGACAATCACTCGACTTCCTTGATTCACACGAATGACAAACACAAAGAAATAGACCAATATGGTTGAAACTTGGTGTGAGTTCTTTCCAAAGATGCTACTAATTAAACATGACCTCGATACGCGCCAGTGATACCACCTCTCGGACTTTCCAAACGCCCCTCATAAGCCTGTGTCATCACATGCTGAAACAGACAGTCAACATAGCACTCTGGACTTCCTATTGTTTGATTCCTTTATTTAATTAGTTATTTCAACATCATAATGTACAATCGCGAATCCCTTATGTGAATTTTATCACTTTTTAAACAGAGCCCACAGAATTTTCACAAATAATGTTAAAACCAAACTAGCAAGTGTCATAAAATAAGTCCTAGTATCAGAAGTACATCTTTTACTCTAATTTGAAATTTCTTTCCACAAACAGTGATATCAGCATCAACTCTTGTCAATTTTCAAAAAGTGCTAATTTTATCAATATTAATTTTTCTAATCTCCTCACATTTGTTAAATAAATTAGAGAGACAAGAAAGGAAAACCCTCCATTTTCCATTTCTTTCTTATGAATTTGTCACAACATTGGGAGAGTTATTACTTTTATGATACTACGATAATTCTGCTCTGCATTGCTCTCTAACAGCACCTAGTTTCCTGCATCCATAGAAAATGTGTTTCAAATGATCTTAATAGTTTGCAACAACCATACTCTGAGACATGGTCATTCCTCAATGTTTTCCCTGACTTGCTGCAAGACAAACAGTCACCAACCATGGTGGTTAATATAATGACCTCTTCCCACATTTAGAATTATTGAATTTTGGTTCCTCCCCTAATAATATGCCCTGTATAAAACTCAGATTCAACTGCTCCCTTGCTCCAGATCAGTATCGTCATCTTCATATTATGCAGGCTTTGTACAGAAAGAAGCCCCAGCTTGACCAGTAATGTCTGTTTATTTTTAACCATACTTAGACTATATGCCCCCACTAGTAGAACAGTTCAAAATTACTCACCAGAGATATTAAGTGTTCCACAGAGGGTTCATACAATGCCTTTCAGACTAGCTTTCAACCACTACACTCTCAAATACTATGTAGGGAAACTAATCACCTAAATCTTTTGGTGCAAGCTCTGATTTCTCGTATTTTATTATGATGGCCATTCCTCTCTATGTACACAGAGGTCAAAAAAATATTACTGCTTTTGGAGAAAAAAGCTGGTGATTGAAATTTCATGAAAAGAACTCACTGTAATGAAAAATGTCTGTTTTAATGATTGGCATCCCAACTCTCTAATCATTTCTGTGACATTCTCTGCCATCTTTTGTGATAACACAAAACAAACTGTCTTCTTTAGAACTTTTTCTATGTTCTCTGTGAATCCTACCTGGTAAGGATCCCATACCATACAGAAATACTCCAAAAGAGGATTTTTAACCATACATAGAATATATGCCCCCACTAGCAGAACAGTTCAAAATTACTCACCAGAGATAAAAGTGTTTGACAGAGGGTTCGTACAATGCCTTTCAGACTTGCTCTCAACCATTGCACTCTCAAATATATGTAAGGAAACTAATCACCTAAATCTTTTGGTGCAAGCTCTGATTCCCCTTAGTCGAGTTGTTGCACCTTCTAAGAGTCCTACTAATAAAACACAATCTTTGGTTCACCTTCCCACAATATCTTCTGGTTTTACTTTAAAATGTTCATAACTGTAATCCCTAAATACATACATTAATCAACAACCTATAAATTTGTGTAATTTGTTGTGTAAACAAAATTTAAAGGAATTTTTTAGTTCTCATATGATGGATCTCTCAATTTTTATTGTTTAGGATCGATTGCCACATCTCGCATCATATTTTACTGGATGGTAAATGACAGTATCATCTGCTAACAATCTAAAGGCGCTGCTCAGATTGTTTCCTAAATCTTTTATGTAGATTAGGAACAGCAGAGAGCCTATAAAACTTGTTGTTATCCAGTTGCACAACTGAGACAATACACTGCAGGCATGCAATTTGATTAGAAGTCTGTAGCGAGAAACAGTGTCAAAAGCCTTCTGGCAATCTACAAATAGGGAACCAATTTGAGATCACTTGTTGATAGCACGTTACTTTGTGTGAATAAAGAACTAGTTGTGTTTCACTAGAACAATATTTTCTGAAACCATGATGGTCATGTGTCAATAGCTTGTTTTCTTCATGGTATATTACAATGTTCGAACACAGTATATGTTCCAAAGTCCCACTGCATATCAACATCAATGATATGGGTCTATAATTCAGCAGATTACTTCTTATCCCTTTGTTGTGTATTGGTGTTCCCTATGCAACTTTCCAATCTTTAAGCATGGATCTTTCACTGAGCAATTGGATGGATACGACTGCTAAAGTATGAGCTATTTCATCAGTATACTCCAAAAGTAACCTAACTGGTACGTAATCTGGACTGCAAGGCTCACCTTTATTAAGTAACATACACTGATTCACTACACCGAAGGTATGTACTTACAAATTATTCATGTTGAAAATTGTTTTTGACTCCAATTTTGGGGTATTTACTGCATCTTCTTTGGTGAACAAATTTCAGAATACCATGTTTGTATTAGTGGTACTGTCATCGATAACATTACCATTGCTATCATGCAGTGAAGGTACTGATTGTGTCTTGCTGCTGGTATGCGTTACATACAACCAGAATGTCTTTGGATTTGCTGCCAAATTCCAAGACAGAGTTTCATCATGGAAATCTCACACTGATGGCCACACTAAGTGTTGAATGTCTGTAAATAATTGCCAGTCTTGGAGATTTTGCATTCTTTTAAATCTGGCATGCTTTTTTCATGGCTTCTGCAACTTTGCCCACAGCTGTTTTGTGTTCCATGTGGAATCTGTTATGTTTCTTATTAATTTACTTGATATAAAGCTCTACTGCTGCCAACGCTATTTCTTTGAACTGAAGCCACATTTGGAGGAGTATGTTTACATAGTATGAAGAATGTAATGTGGAAGGAATGAAGAATATCTCTCATGAAGGCGTCAGGTGAATTTTTATGATAACGACGATGACGATGATGATACATTAACGGTATCCAACCATGTAGTTATTAGTCCACTGAGTCTCTCATCATCCAAAGGTATTTTTTTTTTGTTCCTCTCTTTAGTTAATAAAACTAACATATGTTTTGCACTAGGTACGTGAATGGTAACTACCCTACAAAAATTCAACTGTCAAAATATAAAAATAAGACCACAGTGTAAAAGTCAAAACTGGAACCTAATATATGTAGTTAGCATCTCAGGTTCAGAGATCGAAACGAGATTTCTGCCGTCCATGGAAGGTTCAGTTGTGAAGAATGGAATGGGTTGCACTTCAGGGCTAAATCAGCAGTGAGGGGCGCACTCTCCCACCTCCGATCCCTAAGCCGGCATATAAACTATGTTGTCTTTAAATCTTGTTGTAATATACACTCCTTTGTAGGAAGTGTGGCACATGACTTATAACTGTTTTATCATCCACTAGAATCTCTGATTAGTGGTGTTTAAGGTTCACTTTACGACACAGGTCATGTGTAGTTGTACAATCTTCAGAGATGTGGCAAACCACTAATGTTTTAGAGAAAATACACCATGGGGGTTGTTCTTGTCATAGTAGAAATTCATGAGTTATTTTGGTATGTCCAATTCTGAGATGGCATAAGGCAACATATTCCATTCTTGAGCTCTGTAAAGAATACCAGACCTTGGAGGTGAATTTGATGGTCCATAATTTATTGCACTATGTGGTTTCTTGGCATTTGTCTTCCCATTTCTTGAGGACATGGCATCGAATGTGTGATCTTGAATCAGCAGTTGGAATATCTAATTCCAGTGTTTCCATACCCACTGCTTATTACGCAAGTTTGTCAGCCAGCTCATTACCTGGAATGTGAACGTGACTCAGTGTCTAGAGAAAAACAGTAGATATCCCTGTGCTGTGGAGGGAATGCAGTTGATTACAGATGGTAGAGATCCAGCGGACGTTTTGTACAGCACTTGTCTATTACTGGGAAAGTACTCAAGGACTCACTGCATGTAGCGAAATTCTGTTGAGGGAAAGCCATTATGTTTTGTAGTGTTCTACAGATGGTTATTAGCTTTGCAGTATAAATATTGCATTCTTTTGTTAAAGAACATTGTTCTCTATTCAGGTTGTGTACTTATGCATAGCCGAATCAGTCATTATCTTTGGAGCCATCAGGATTGCTGAATAAAATACACAGATACGAAAATTGGCAGTTATATTTTCTTTGGTGTTACACTATAGGTCCATTCTTACAGCTGGTTGGGGAATATACGACGGAGGTGTCCAAGAGTGACAGTATTGCATGTAGGTAACAGGAGGAGATTGAAGTTCTTGTCAGAGGACTTCCAGTCGTACTGCTGCTGGGCGTCCTGTACCCAGGCGGTTAATGAGTAAGCACACTGCTGGACTGTGGAATAAAATGAGATGACAGAGGTAGTTTCACATTTCATTAATCATGACTGTGTAGTGAAATAAATTTTGTTGGCATCGTATTTTCAATGTTGGTATAGCCACCTCTACAAGAAGGCTATTGACTGGGCTTGTTCAAAAATCTCCAGTTACAAAACAGACTCCACTGTGATGGACAGGGTTTAGTCACATGGATGGATGGTCCTGCTGTCCCATAAATAATGTTTCCATAGTCCAAACAGGAAATTATGGACACTTTATAAAATGTTAGCAGAACAGTTGGATTTGTATCCTAGAAAATGTTACCAAGGAAACAGAGTACTGAGTTTCTTAATACAGGAAGTCTTGAGTTGTACGTGTGGTAACCATGTAAGTTTATGATCAAAAAGAATTCCTAGAAAATTTTGCTTGTTTACTACTTAGAGCAGCTAGGTTTTGAGGTATAGTTGTGGTCAGGGATGGGCAAGCCATATTCTACTGAAATGCATGATGCTTGACTTAACTGGTGAGAAATAGTACCCATGGCTTTGCTCCCATTTTTGTGTCTTCCATACAGCTGTCTGTAGTTGACATTTTCCTGTAGATAACAATAAAGAACTATAAATAAAGATTATCAACATACAATGCTGGTGTACATCCCACCACGCGACTACACCATTTATTGCAATTGCAAAATGTATGGCACTTAAAACTGATCCCTGTGGAACTCCCTTTTCCTGAACATATTTGTTACCAAGGGTTGTGCCCATCCTGACTCTAAATTGTCTAAGTGATGAAAATTTTGTGGTTGATAAAGTGTGACAACTCCACGCCTTGGGTAAATCAAACAACTTGTGATCAGATGTCAGTATAGTGCACACTAATCCCACACTCCAATCATTTGAGATGATTAGTGGTGGTTCAACACCTTCAGAATTTGCAATGGAATTGGGAAAGGAGATCTCTTAGATTCTAAACACCCTCTAAATTGCACATTAACCATCCTTTCTAACAATTTATTTCAATTAGCGACACACTCACTCCCACTCCCAATCTCTATAGAAATTTGCTATCTCGCCAAATCCTGTTAGAAGAGTTTGGAACAGAGTTTTTACTATTATCACCAAGATGTTGAAACATTTTACTATGGATGTTAATTAGCCCTGGCAATGTATCCCTACATAGTTTTAAAGCATTATTTAGTTCCCAGACTGTCAAGGGAGTTAGCCTGCTGATCCACATGTGATTATCGGCATTAAAATCTCCCAGCAAAATGAAAGGCTGGGGTAACTGTTAATTAGGTTATTCACTTCTCTGTAGGTAATATCTTTGTCATGAGGAATGTAGATGTTGCAGATTGTCATCATTATACTCAATTGTACTCTACCAGCTGTGCTTGAGTCTAGTGTAGGTATCTGTTCACTGAACATGTTGGACTTTACTAGTGTACACACACACACACACACACACACACACACACAAAGGGTGTATCATAATTAAATATCGTAAATGCATACAGTTGAAAGTACACGATACTAGAAGCAAAAAAGCCTCAGTAAACATAGGGTTGAAAACGAGCAATTTTTCACCTTCGATACTGTGAAACGAATCTCTTCTACTGCAAGTTCTTTGCTTTCCATATTTTGGGAACTGGTAGCATGGACCAAAAGAAGAAAAAAACGCCTGGTAAACATGTGCTCTAAAATGCATTGCTCTAAAATGCATTCGTTAAGAGCTATGAGCACTTGTTCATCTTTCCTACTTTGAAACAACTCTTTTAATGATCAAGTGCTCCTAACTTTCACGGTATGTGTTTTAGAGCACGTGTTTGCTGCAAATATTTTTCTTATTTTGGTCCATACTACCACGCCATTAATTATGATACCTCCCCCCCCCTCCTCTCTCTCTCTCTCACACACACACACACACACACACACACACACACACACACACACAGAGAGAGAGAGAGAGAGAGAGAGAGAGAGAGAGAGAACAGTAGCCCAATGCCTTCTTTGAGCTTGGCATGGTGTTCAGACAGTCTTTTGTGGTCAAGGAGTGTCCCAATCCCATCAGAACCAATGAATTAGTTCTTTGCTTTGTTCATTTTCTGTATTTTTCCTTCTTTTTCTGTTTCTGCTGTTTCCCTTCATGTAATTTTTCAGGTTGTAGGTTGATATAAGATGATGAACATTTCGTTGGCTTAACCCCTTAGTCTCTTTTATATACTGACTAGTATCAAACTTTACATTAGTCGTATTTTGGAAGGAAGAAGCTGTGGACTGGGGTCTTCCCCTCTTGTGCTGTTGGAGGGATGCGAATTGTCTCCTGCTGTATCCGCTGGAAGGCTCCTGCTGACTGTGTAAGATTGGAAATCAAGAAAGATGGGAATCTCTCTTGCATATAAATTTTTTGTTTTGGTTGTACGTTCTTTGTTTGTAATGGATTGTAGATTTGGTTTTGCAAAAGTTGAGGTATATGGGATGATAGCCATAACTTCAACACAAATTTGTCATAAAGTCAACTGGGTGCGCGTATTCATATTCTGGTGGATGGTGTTCTGTACATGTTGCACAGAAAGGCAGTTGTTTGCAAGGATGACCTTTTGTATTTTGGGTCTGCTGTGGCAGTGCAATGATGTGTTCAAAATGTAAGCAGTGAAAAAATCCCATAAGTGATGAGATGTAAGGTTTCGGATCACACCTACACACCATAACAGGATGTTTCCTTCAAAACCTAAGATGGAAGCACCTGTATGTATTCGCTCATCTTTTGGTCCTTTTTGTACTATCAGACAAAATATATGCCTTGTCATGCTAAATTTGCTCATTGCTCATCATCTGTGTGGAGTGTAAGGTCTGCATGAAAGATAACTTCTTGTGCCACGTTCAAAGTTGTAGACGGAGTAAAGGTCACTTGTATGTCACCAGTCTTCCATGTGTGAGAAGTGCTTGACATTGTGCAGTAGGAGGCTCTCTTTTGTAGTTTTTGCATTTTTTTTCCAATGTGTCTATTTCTTCATATTTTTCTTCAGTGTGTTCATGAAAAATAATGGCAAATCTCTGTTCAAGTACAGCCATATGTGCCAGTACACATCAGGCATCGAATAAAATGTTTAGTTCCCAGACTTCTGGCTTGTCCCTCTCCCCATGGGGTAACCAGGATATGGAATGCAGTCAGATTTTAACTGTCTGCACTGAAATATTGATACCTATCTGCTTAGACAGCCACATCAGTATAGCTATTGTGTAGATTTTGTTTGATAAATTTCATGAGTGCCACGTCTGCCCTGATGCCAACTACTCCGACAATAGGTTCTCCCCATGGGGGAACCACTCAGCGATAGTATGGGTCATCTGCTATGACAGCCATTGCTGGGAGTACACAATGCCAAAGACAGGCATCTACTGCATGGTATACATGGGGAACCAACAGCTAAGTCATCAGAAGTGTGATCCCTGTGTTGTCAGGGGGCTCTATCTAAGGGGTACATAACAACCCTACCATATTGGATTGGCTACTGTATTGGCTTTTAAGCATGTACACTAGGCTACACAGTACTGTGTGCAGAGAATCTTCAACACTGTAGGCAGTACACACTATTTAAGGCATTCTTCCCAGTGGACTCACACTACAGAAAAAGTTTTTGAAAATATATGTAGGTCAAAACCCTAAAGAAGACCAAAATTACTTCAGCCCAAATGCTATGCAAAGTAAATGGATAAAGGTATAACTGGAAAAAAGTAGGCCCCTAGAGACCTAACCAGGCCAACGCCAAAGACTTCTACCATTGGGTAGAGAACAGGACAATTTTTACCTGCTTTTTAAAAAATATGTTTTTGATGGTTTTGGATGTTACAGAACTCAAGTCACGCTACAATGACCTTGTGGTCACTAACTACCATATCCATCATGATGATCTCTATTTCCTCAGGAATGCTTATCACTGAGAGGTATAGCACATTATGGCAACCATTTACACTTCGTGTGGGCTCCTAAACTAACTGATCAATCAAAATAATTTTTGAAGAAAACATCTTTACAATTTATGACAATGTTTTATGACTACCATCAACTTTATACAAGTACTTTTGCCAAAATATTGAGAGTAAATGGAAGTCACCACCTATTATAACTGTATTGGATATGTGACTCAAATTTTCCTTTAACCTTTCAGTGATTGTATCACCTGCGTTTGGGGTGGGAGTGGGTGTTGATAAAATAAATCAATAATTAATTTATTCTAGTTGTCAAGCATAGCCTCCACCCTAACTAATTCACAGTAACTGTCTATTTCATTATGTGACAAACTACCTCTAACAGCAACAAACATGTCATCATAACTGAATTTAATCCATCGTTTCTGAAGACCAATAGATTCTTGGTACAACTTAGGCTGAACTTATCTCTGGCTTTTGCCAGCTTTTAGTATCTGTAATAATTTCTGCTTCAGTGCTTTCTATGAGCAATTGGAGCTCTCATTCTTTCCCAACACATCTAGGGCAATTTACAACTACAATTTCAATTTTTCCTTTTCTGAGACCCTCTAAAAAAAAAAAAATTGAATCCTGCTGCCCATAAAACCACCTGTTGTGTGTAGTGGACACCTCACATACACTGCTTGGGGATGGTTAGTACTCCTGGAAAGACATTGTCAATTTTGATCTGATGACAGGATATGCCACCTGGGGGATAGCAGATGTACTGATAATGGTTCCAACATCACCTGCGTAGCATACGGCACAGCTACCACAGCACCACCTGTGGCTACCCTTTAACAGGGAATACTCACAGCCAGAAGGCTCAATGTGGTGCAAACATGTAAAGCAAGCAGGCAACCATGCCATGGTGATGCACTCTTGCTTCGCACAGCCTACTAAATGACTTTGAAAGGGGTCAAATTGTGGCCTTCCAAGTGGTGGGATGGTCGTTTCAGAGAACGGCCAGACAAGTTGGACATGCTGCATCAGTTGTGCCACGATGCTGGTATCAGTGATTGTGTGATCATTCACACACCTGTAGACGAGCTTCTGGATGTCCACACAGCACAGATGTCTGCCAGGATCATCGTACTGTAAGGTCAGCAGTGGCAGATTGTACAGCTACCACAGCACAAATAAGAGGGCTTGTGAGCGCAGATGTGTCAACATGATCTTTTGCGAACTGATTATTGACAGTGGAACTATGGACACGCACACCTCTAGCCCATATTCCACTCACACCACAACATAGGCACGCATGGCTTGACTGGTGCCATTACAGTATCACGTGGAAGATGGGACAGCATGCCATAGTCTTCAGGGATGAAAGCAAATTCTGCTTGCATGCAACTGATGCCATTTGCATGTACAATGTAGACCTGGTGAGTGCTATCTCATAGCGTGCATTCGCCCAAGACACACTGACCCCACCCTCAGGCCTTATGGTCTGGGTTGCCATAAGCTACAACTCTCGTTCACCTTAGGTGTTTCTGGAAGGGATGCTAACCAGTGCTCTGTATGTGGAAAATGTTATTAGACTCACTCTTTTGCCATTTTTGCAACAGGAAGGTGGTGTGTTGTTCCAACAGGATAATGCTCACCCACACGCTGCCCACGAAACTCGGCATTCTCTGCAAGATGTACACCGACATCCCTAGCTACCGTGTGTCTCCAATTGAGCATGTATAGGATATGATGGGACGAGAAGTGACTCTTCATCAACCAATAACTCTCACAGAACTATGTGAGCAGGCTGAGCAGGGTTGGCATAACGTATCCCAGCACAGTGTTCGCCATCTGTACAACTGACTAGATGCCAGAATCAGCCCCCGCATTGTCGCCCATGAAGGCTACACCCATATTACATGGGTGTTTCAGTATGGGTTGATACCTGGTACCACAAAACCAGCTCGTGCTACTAATCTGTAAATGTAATCATTTCATACACTGCACATGCACTGCCACAACAATAAATCTTGAGTGAATTGGAAAAGTCTAAAAGGATGTACTATTTTTTTTTTCCAGCAGTGTATTAAGGAGGACTTGACACCTCTTCATCCTATGACCCAAGTCAAGTAATCAGTAGCTTACATTGTTGCAAAATGTCTGGCCTTTGCTTCAGATCCTGCACTTAGTTCTGTACTAAAGGTCCATCGATTCTGTCGACGATATAGCAGATGCTGAAGTCCGTCTTAAAATAAGAAATAAGACTGGCTATCTTTATCACTTGAGATAGCTTCCAGAAATCAGAGTGAATCCCTTCTGACCTGAAGTGACACACAGTGTTGGTACAAAGTGAGCCACAACCTGCAGATAACTGCACTATGTGCTCATCATGGCATCTGGGACGACCTGTTCCACACATGGGATGACTCCCCCAAGTAGTAATATTAAATTTCTTAAATTGAATTCTTAAATTCTAATTTTGTTAGCCAATGAAATATTTTACACAACAACCAGAATACACGCAGGCATTTGTTATACATGCAAACTCACATTATTTCACCATGTGGTGATAACTGCAATGACTGTTAAATGGAATAAGGCCTTTTAGTATGAAATGTAAAATGAATGTATGCATAAAAAATAAACTTTGGTCACGTTTTCAGTAATAAGAGGACTGCTACATGAACGAAGCAAGCAAGTACCAATGTTTGACTCTGACTAAAACCAAATATCCAATAAAAGCTATAAAAACTCAAAAATGTTGAACAGCTGTATTTTTGTGCTCTTACCTTTATATGATGGGATGTAACTTTTAGTATTGGGATCCAAAGGAAGTAATGCCCTTAATGTCCGATGACTTGAGGTGGATGGTGTTCCTGAAAGGCAAATCATATTAATTACAGCTCACACTACATTAGGATAAAGAAAGCAACTTCATTATCAATATTTTTAATAAATGTACTGCACAAATTTGACACTGTAAAGGAAGCCATAACATCCTGCTCTTTCTTAAACTCAATACAAGATTTTTTGCAAGTAATGTTAAAAACTTGTCCAGTACTTTACCTGGAAAATGGTTTTAAATACTGACTGTTATTGCAACAGTAAATAAGTTAATGTGTAGCTTGTATTTAACAGATTTATTGTAAACAAATGTAGATAAAATTATATTGCCACAGCTGTTCTAGAGTTACAGATGGTACTCTGCTTTGGTTTGCTTTGGGTAAAACAATGAATCTGATAATTTAGCAGAACTTAATGCACTTTCATTTTCATGCTAGTTTTATCTACATTTTTGGTGTAGACTTTTAAATAGTCTCAAACCTATCTTTAGATGTATTTTGACATAAGTTTTAAACATTCACTGTAGGATGTTGATTTTAACATCGTGACTGAGGCATACGTTATCGATTTTCTGTCTCTGCTGTTAGATAAGTTGTACAAAACCAATGAAGACTTAACATGTGACAAAATTATGCATAATATTTTTTGCATGTAACACACAGAAGTTTCATATGGCATTCAACATATGGAAGTGCTGCCCTCTGGCTGTGGTGAATGTACATTTTTTATTTTATATTATTAGTGTCAGAAACATTTACGATGTATAAAATAATGTACAATATTTACATGACGTGTGCATATATATTTACAAGAAATTATTTACACTTCTACCACCCAGAAGTTAGCAACCTCTATTGTGCTTGGCATTGCATTAGCAGATCATCTGTTGTGCATATTGCTGGACATTGGGTACACTGGAGCAGGGGGAAGGTCGTCTGTGTTGCTCCACACTCACAGAGCATTATGAAAAACACACACCACATTTATGTAATACTCTACAATATTTTTTTATTTGTTGCACGACCTGGTTTTTGGCTGATATGCAATCATCACATGCACAGGTGCATTGAAATTTTGTTGAATAAAAGATTTTAAACTAGTGAATCTACAGAGCATCTCCATATTCAGCGATGCAAAATGTTAATGTTGGAATTAGGAATAAAACAAAAGGGATTATTTAAGTGTAAATGCGATGTAAGATTGTTTAACTAAGACAAAATACGTGACACATTAACTAACAAACTACGGACAAATTACATCAGTTATACGTTCAAGAAAATAATTCAACAAATAACTCTGGTAGCATATTACAAAGATGTGGCTGAACAAAATAGTCTTGTCTTTAATAGGTCCTAAATTACAAACAGATAAGATATAATAGTGATATTAAGCACATGAGTGAAGCAGTTATCATTATACAAAGTAAATTTTTTTAACACAATGAGAGAAATTATAGTAACTTAAATAAAGAAAAATGGGGCATGCGAGTAAGGGGGGTAATGTACGACATGGCCTGGATGGGGTTATGCATAGTTTCTGCCTTTAGAAGTGGTGAGTAAGGAAACTGTGTCTCGTCATTCAGCACTAAGCTTAGGTTGATGGACATGTGTTTATTAATTTCCATTATTTTAAGACAGCTGATCTTCCTTCCGTCAAGGATGTGATGCAATACTTCATGTTGTAACTATGGTCTTCTTTAAGCAGGTGGCCTGTAAAAGTTTCCAGCTTCTGTGGTGTTGCGTCAACTGGGTACATATTGCCCTGCCAGACTGACCTATGTAGAATTTGTCACAATTACTTGTAATTTTATATATTCTACTCTTTTCCAAAGCTGGAGTGCTGTCTTTACCATTGGGTAAAAAGTGTTGTGCACATAAAATGATTTTTTTTACATTCCTGGATTTAAGCTTACTGGCTACATCCAGTGAGACTTTTCCTAAGTATGTAATTGTGCACCATTTATTGTGTTCTTAAGGTGGTGGGTCAAAAAAAGGGTAAAGAAGAGTGTACACCTGTTGTTTGCACTTTTTGTGCATTACTGAGACCACTAAGGTAAGAGGATAGCAATTATTTGATGCTATTTGTCTGAATGCATTTAATTCCATTTGGAAGTTGCCTTCACTCATGAGGATGGGTATTAGGCAATGTACCATTGAATGAATGGCAGCATGTTTATGGGTCACTGGGTGTTGACAATAGGCCAGTATTACCATTCCCGATGTGGTAGGTTTCCTATAAATTCTAACATTAACATTTTTCATCCCTGAAAATGGAGATACTCTGTATATGTACTAGTTTAAAATCTTTAATCCAACAAAATTTCACTGCAACACATACTTATCTTTGTACCTGATGATGGCATAACAGCCAAAAACTGCTTTGTGAAACAAATACTAAGTATTGTACAATACTACACCAATGTTGTGTGCGTTTCATTCATAATCTATAAAATATTCTACCAAGAACTAACAGAACAGACAATAGAGGGTATCATGAATATGACTTCAGTGTTTGTTTGTAATCACCTGTGTCTTGTGTCTTATGCTTTAATTGTGAAGAACTTTTTATCAGATGGCTTATTTCAAAATGGTATGTTTGCCCAAATGTTTTTTTATGATGTACTTATGCTTGATGTCATATTCTAATAGAAACTTTAGTCTAATTTTAACAGAGCTTATGATGGCCATGAACAAAATCAGTCTTTGGTGAAGAGCATAAATTTAGAATGATTGCAATTTAGAACTTTTGCAATCTAGATTGGAAAGGATAAGAAAGCGAATGGCATGAAAGACGAGCACCTTATTACAATAGTAGTGCCAAAAAAGCCAACCATATCTAAACAAGCGTTACTGCAATCTGCTAGTATCATCAGCATATAACAGAAAACTTAATCTTTTGTGATAGAGTGAGAGTTATTGTTGTGACAATGAGGTAAGACTGCACAACCCATGTTGCACGTCTTATAATTTCTGTCATCGAATTTTATTGTTTAAATGCTGCTCCAAAGTCCTACGACCAGTTTGCGTTCTCGATACCTTAGTGAAATTGCTGGATAAGCTGTTATGTGGTATATTACAAGAAAAAAAGACTATTTAATGAAATGAACTCCCAACAATATGGATTCAGAAGTGGGAAGTCAACAGAAGACACAATAAATGAGGTGATAAAGACCTGCATAAATATGTTTTAACTGTAAGGGTGGACTTGCAATCCCTTATGGCGGGCAGCTCTTTTTTGACCACATGAGATGCTTGGACTGCCCCCAAGCATTATACAACTTTTTTATATATGTGTGTGGTGTCTGTTCATCCAGATATGTCCAAAAGAACGGACACTACACATATATAAATGTATATGGCTTGATGGCCATTAAGATCATTTCATTTCAGTGTTGATGCACTCTCTCTCCTGAACTCTTGCGAGAATCCAGCGTGATGCGGTGAGCAATGGGTACGGTGGACAGGGGGTGCTATGCAAGCACTGTGCGACAAGTTGGAAATTTGGGTCAGACGGAAACCATGCTTGGACAGCTCAAGTGCTAAGGCAACCACTTGTGATAAGCAGAAATTGAGGTTCGAGTCCCTGTCCAGCACAAATTTTCACTTGTGACTACTGAATTCATTTCAAGCACAGTGTTGGCTGATGTCAGGATTTATTTCATTTCACCATTATACAACTGTTTTGACAACAACTGCCAAAACAGAGAAGCAACTTTGTCATGCCCAGGAGAAACTTGTACAAAAGAAACTTCTAAAGGCTGCCCACAGGGCTCTGTAAGTAGTCCTCTCTTCTGAAATCTGGTACTCATCTCGGTGCTAGGCAAGCTGCATGATAACAAGCAACTGTAGGAGTAGTGGCATATGCTGATGACCTGATCATCCTTCTGATGAAAAAGGTGCAGCTGAACATACTATATGCGGATGTCCACTGTATGCCAATGTTGCCAATACTGATCAGCAGCAGCTGAATCGGGACTGATGACTATGTCAGGGTGATACCGCATTGTGAGAAAACATGGCAGATCATGGATAATATCACCAATGTTATTTCCAGAAAGGCTTGGGTAGGGTGTTAGCTCATCAATTATCCCCAATCTACTGCACTATGGTAGGTTGTGACAGAAGACTGACAACTGACGCAGCAAAGACAGTTGAGATTAACAGTTATAGCAGAAAAACAGGTGACAGCAGATGCATGGTGATCATAACAACAGAGTTGAATCATAGCCATGAGCTGTCACTCACTACCCTAGGAACTAGAACTGGGGTAACATGGGTTGGCATGTGGCTGCACTCATCACTACAGTAATGATTCTCCGTCAGAATAAGGGCATTGTTGCCTGCAACCAGAAAGCTGACAGGCAACAGAAGAGGCCGATGCAACCACAATTCCCTCTACAGTGCCCAAGTTACTGGCAGGGTGTGCCCTGGACTGGGATGCGATGGAATGCATTGTGACATATGGAAGACAAAAAGTGGTGGTATTAATGTTCATAACTGTTTCAATTAGTTTTAGTCTATACTAATGAAAGATAGGAAGGAATCAAGTAGTAGGGCAATAACAGTGGTAGACATAACCAGATATAGTAGTAAGTGTAGTTTTCATTAATAGCAGAAATAGTTATGGATGTAATAATGTGTACTGTATTAGTTCCCAATGCATACGGAAAAAAAAGTGCTGTTGATAGAAATAATTTGTTAAGAACGAACACCGACTATATTATAAGTAACAAGCTACAACACATTTTTTTTTATTTATTCTGATCACACATTTATTGCATTTCAACCAGAAAACAGAAGACACTTGCCATGTTTAAAGATTGCAGCAAAACCTAACTGCAGCTTTGTGGCTACACAGCATCAGACAACCTCAGAACCAGGCAATGTGAGTGATGTCCTGCTACTTGCATGACTATTTTACTACGCCGCCTGGAGATGTAATGCTACATGCAAACTTCTTTTCGTTCAGCTCTTTGAAACCACCAATGTTCCAGAATCATCCTGTTGAGGAGAAGCTCTCTAATTCTAAAATCTAAATACTGCATGGTTTTTATTACGACTTGCCACTAATTAGTCACCTCTGTTCTCATCAATGTATCATCAACCAAAATTAACCCTGCATGGCTGGCAATGTTGTACTGTGAACATATGTGGAAGGCCTGTTTGTATGGCCCCAATTTAATGAAAGGGGCGGAGGCAGGTCAGGTACACACAAAAAGATGGCAAAAACTTCTATCAGCAGGAAGGTTCATCACCTATCAGGTTTGGCAAGGATGGCCCAGACCTACACTGGGCCAAGACAAATGACATTTGCTGTTCTTCATAAGAAATAATAGATCATGACACAGCTATTGTGTCACTATTGCAACAACTGGGAGGCTAATATAATGAAGTACTACTCACAGAAAATTTCACTTAAGTGATACGTATGTTCTATTATCAGACATGCATAATAATCATCACTCATCTCAGTGGAAAGCATTTGCTATGGTTATTACAACACTGGCAGTGCGCCATTGATTGATAAAAGGCAATTCAGTTGACAAGTGAGCTCCAGTGTACCTCATAAAGTAACAGCAGATTTTTTTAAAACATCTGATGAGATGCCAAAATACTTTATGAAGCATAAGCACAGCATTGAAAAGATTATCTCTGCCTGCAGCAGCATCTTTGTGTGGGATGATATATCATTAGGACACATATCTCCACGTCTTTCCGCATTTAACTGTCAATGTTTTGATGACATTCTACTTCTATTCTTAACCCACTGAAAGAGATAATGAATTTTTGTATCTCTACTTGATGCTCCAATGTTGCCAGATGGCGACACAGTAGATGTTCTGCAAGTTGTGTCACTGTAGATAATTTCAAAAACTCAGATTAGATTAGATTAATACTTGTTCCATAGATCATGAATACAACACTTCGTAATGATATGGAACGTGTCAGGTTAATAAAAGATGTCTGTACAAGATATTACATTACACAAAATACTGCATGGCACTAATGTTTAAGTTGGTTTTTTTTTTCCCCTCCCTTAATTTATATCTAAAAATTCAGCCAATGAGTAGAAGGAGTTGTCATCTAGAAATTCTTTTAATTTATTTTTAAATGTTGGTTGGGTATCTGTCAGGCTTTTGATGCTGTTTGGTAGGTGACCAAAGACTTTTGTGGCAGCATAATTTACCCCTTTCTGTGCCAAAGTCAGATTTAACCCTGCATAGTGAAGATCATCCTTTCTCGTGATGTTATAGCTATGCACACTGCTATTACTTTTGAACTGGGTTGGATTATTAACAACAAATTTCATAAGTGAATATATATACTGTGAGGTTACTGTGAGGATCCCTAGATCCTTAAAAAGATGTCTGCAGGATGACTGTGGGTGGGCTCCAGCAATTATTCTGATTACACGTTTTTGAGCAATGAATACTTTTCTACTCAATGATGAATTACCCCAGAATATGCCGCCATACGAAAGCAGTGAATGAAAGTAGGCACAGCAAGCTAATTTAATGAGATTCTTATCACCAAAATTTGCAATAACCCTAATAGCATACGTAGCTGAACTCAGACGTTTCAGCAGACCATCATCAATGTGTTGCTTCCAGTTTAACCTCTCATCAATGGGCACACCTAAAAATTTTGAAAATTCTACCTTAGCTACAGACTTCTGTTCAAAGTCTATATTTATTGCTGGAGTTGTGCCATTTACTGTACGGAACTGAATATACTGTGTTTTATCAAAATTTAAAGAGAGTCCGTTTGCTGAGAACCACTTAATAATTTTGTGAAAAACATCATTTACAATTACATCACTTAGTTCTTGGATGGTATTACTATACTTGTATCATCAGCAAAAAGAACTAACTTTGCATCTTCAACAATGTGGAATTGTAAGTCATTAAAGTATATCAAGAACAGTAAAGGACCTAAGACCGAACCCCGTGGGACCCTGTACTTGATAGCCCCCCAGTTTGAGGAATCAGCTGTTGTTTTAACATTACATGAACCACAAGCTGTACCTAAATTGTGTCACATGGGCATGTCCACTGGTTGTGAGGCAGCTTAAATGATCGGCTACAACAAAGAACTGCCAGTATGTTGTTTCCTAGCACTAACTCCATTGCTCATTCTCTACTACTGCATTATTACACCCTGAATTACCTTCGTATGCTTACTGAGGGACCTTAGCAGTGGGCCCAGTGTTGGAAGCCCTGGTATATTAACACTATGTTGACCGGTTATCAAATACTTTTGTGTGTGGCAGCATACTATGTTAACACCTTCAGTATAAAGCTCAATACTGAAAATTTTGTCCTACAAAACTTGACAACAAAGGGCTCATGTAGTGGACAAGTTTCTTTAAAGGGGAAAAAACTCAGAATATGGAAGACAGAGTTCTTTCTGCCAACATGAGCCCCAGAGAGTATGTTTACAGAATGGCCTCAGAAGACTTGTTACTCCTGGTAACACCCAGAGGTGCACACATTCTCTTTCCACCCTGCCTGTACCTATCTCCACCACAATCATTAAAGCAGCTCAACACGCCACAACAGACACACACAAGTGGGTGTATACTGAAGCACAGTGGTTAAAGCATCCAACTTGAGTTTCTGCAAGCCTGGCAAGCTACACGGGAGATGTTCAGCCTGCTGCACCTGACAACAGGTTGCGCTATCAGTCCAATGTGACTAATAAATGGCCAGGTATATGTTTGCACAGATAGTTTCACTGCAGCTAATTTATCATAACAGTGGGCACAGTGAAATTAACAGACCAAGCTTAAAGGAGACTGAGGAAAAATTAAGAATCAGGGAATGTATACCAGACATGAAACAAGAGCCCACTTACAGCAGAAGAAAAGTTTTCGTGTATTTATGAGGCAGCTTCAAATAAATCAGAAGGCATCTCACAAAGCAAATTGTGTAAAAAGGTACTAAACACTCATTCAGAAACATCAAGTATGTTAAAACATGTCTGTAAATTTGACCAGCAGTTTCCTCACTCCATAAATACTATGAAACAGGACATAGTGTGTGGAGATCTGAGCTAAGGGCTTAAGGCCATTTAGTAGTATACAGGCTTTCTAACTTAGGAAAAAAACTGATTGAAATAGGAAAAAAAAAACATGGCTCAGTGGATATTAAAAACCACATTCTGATGGTACGCAATGTAGTGCGAAGAAAGCTGAGTATGAAAGCAAATTTTCTTCTTTCAGATATGTACTTTTTTAGATTAATTAATATGAAAAATAAACTTCATGTTCACTAAAATGCATTTAAGGAATTAAAAATGAACTTTTTTGTATACTCAGAATGAATTCAGTGTACACGCAATATACATCCTGGAAAAAATAACTAAAATTGGTGTAACTTGGGGCCACATTTGACTGAAACACACCAAGGTTACAGAAACTCAACTTCCAAAACCTTACTTTAGTTGGTGTTGCACTATAATAGAAATATTCAGGTACTTAGGCTTAAGTGCAGAAGACCTTGGCTTTTAGAGACATTTCTAATTCCTACAGAAAACACATATTAGAGGTGACATGATGATGGTTTGAATAGAGAAAAAAGGGTGAAGTTGCAGAGAAAACTGTTCAAGTGAAAATAAATAAATAATCACAAAACACACTGAAAAAAAGGATGAATAAAATACATCATTATCTGGTCTAAAATGAGCCAAATTTGAATACATATTTCTTTAGCTTCATTTGTGATACTCAGACAAAAAGAAGATTTTTCATCAACTTCCAAACCCTATACAAAACACTACAATGAAAGCATACAGAAACACCTGCTGCATAGTGTAGCACAGTGGTAAGATGGCAAGCAGGATTCCTTTAGCTTGATTAGGTTGGGCACAGCTTGGCTCAGATGGGAGCAAAGCGATCTATGCCTTCCGCTGATAACACGTGGCAGCTTGCCTGCCTGCCTGCCTAACAGGCAAGCATGAACAGGTTAAAATGGAATGTGAACTTCTCCGGTAACATCTTTCCAAAGCCTCTACCATACTGGAACCGTGTTTCAATTCACAATCTTTTAACAATGCTAGTATAAGGTGGAGGTGTTCCTAGGCCAAAAGATTTGTTTCTATGAAACATGTGTGTCTTTTGTGAGGTTAGTACATTGGCTGCCAACATGACATTTGCCTGGCAAATGCCAACCAAATACTGACTTTGCTCTAGGCCGTTTTCATGTGGTGACGGCTGCAGCTGCAATTGCAGCAGCCAGCTGCTCTGCTTATGGGTTCTTACACAGAAAAACGTTGTGTTCATTCATGACAATTCAAGTTGTGCTGGAAGGGTGCATTCTGTTTGGCCAGGCCTTTATGATTATTTACATGTACCTCACAGCATTATGTGCACTTAAGAGGTATTAATTTCCGAGCTGTCATCAATTAATATGAGCTCCAAACTGTGCTTTAGTTACTTAAGACAACAATAGCAAATCATTTATTACACCTGTAAAAACTACAGCATAATTATGATGTCCATGAAACATTCTAAAAAAATTGGTATAGTGAAATGGCTAAATATAACGTGACAAACAATACATGAAAGATAAACTTCTAAAGTTAATGTAGTGTAGCAAGTTAGTTTGGAAAATTACCAACAAGAGCACCACTGACATAGTTACTGAAAATTGCAGCGAACTAAGAACAGAAAACAATTTTTGTGCTAGAATGTGCCTATTGGCAACAGGTAGCGAGTGTGTAAAGAACTTTCTGTAGCAAATTTCACAATACACCTCCATTTTACAAGAGCATAGAAAGTGGTACAAGAAATGTGAGGATGATGGTTGGTTTTGCAATGCAAAATGTTTGGGCATATGAGCAGGTATGTCAGAACAGAAAGTGGATCAAGTGAGGGACCCCACAAAACTTACCTACCAAGTCAGTGCAAAATTCAACGTCTCTTATCAAACGGGGTCAAAAATCCTTTGAAAGCAATTAAGAGTGAAACTGTACAAATTGCAGCTCTTGCATGCCATAAGCCACAATGACAAATTACACCATCTGCAGTTCTGCACTGTCATGCAGACCCACTTGAAAATCAAAACTTTACAAACAAATAAATGTTCAATGATGTAGCCACTTTTCCCCCCCATGTACCAGGAAAGGTCAACCTACACAACATACATGGGAGACAAAATCACATGCAAGTGTCGAACATGTTAACTTGTTGTGTGTTGTGTCCAACCAGACAGTTCATGGACCTTTCTTCTTTGCTGAGAAAACTGTCAATGGTATCGCCTACCTTGACATGCTACAAACGTGGCTCACAGCACGACTTAAAACTCATAGCAGGGACTTAAACTTTCAACACTATGGCACCTTTTCACATTTCCAAAATTGTGTACAAGATTACCTGACTGAGACAATGCCACATTGCTGGATAGGTTGTGTTGCGGCTACTGACTTGAAGCTATCAGAGTAGCCACCAGGGTTGCTAGACTTGACTATTGCGATTTTTTCTTGATGAGGTTACACCACAGATAGCATTTATGTTCCATATCTACTACACTTCCCCCATGAACCATGAACCGTGCCGTTGGTGGGGAGGCTTGCGTGCCTCAGCGATACAGATGGCCGTACCGTAGGTGCAACCACAACGGAGGGGTATCTGTTGAGAGGCCAGACAAACATGTGGTTCCTGAATAGGGGCAACAGTCTGGATGATTGACCGATCTGGCCTTGTAACATTAACCAAAACGGCCTTGCTGTGCTGGTACTGCGAACGGCTGAAAGCAAGGGGAAACTACAGCCGTAATTTTTCCCGAGGACATGCAGGTTTACTGTATGATTAAATGATGATGGCGTCCTCTTGGGTAAAATATTCCGGAGGTAAAATACTCCCCCATTCGGATCTCCGGGCGGGGACTACTCAAGAGGATGTCGTTATCAGGAAAAGAAAACTGGCATTCTACGGATCGGAGCGTGGAATGTCAGATCCCTTAATCAGGCAGGTAGGTTAGAAAATTTTAAAAAGGGAAATGGATAGGTTAAAGTTAGATATAGTGGGAATTAGTGAAGTTCGGTGGCAGGAGGAACAAGACTTCTGGTCAGGTGATTACAGGGTTATAAATACAAAATCAAATAGGGGTAATGCAGGAGTAGGTTTAATAATGAATAAAAAAATAGGAGTGCAGGTTAGCTACTACAAACAGCATAGTGAACGCATTATTGTGGCCAAGATAGACACAAAGCCCATGCCTACTACAGTAGTACAAGTTTATATGCCAACTAGTTCTGCAGATGAAGAAGAAATTGATGAAATGTATGACGAGATAAAAGAAATTATTCAGGTAGTGAAGGGAGACGAAAATTTAATAGTCATGGGTGACTGGAATTCGTCAGTAGAAAAAGGGAGAGAAGGAAACATAGTAGGTGAATATGGATTGGGGGGAAGAAATGAAAGAGGAAGCCACCTTGTAGAATTTTGCACAGAGCATAACTTAATCATAGCTAACACTTGGTTCAAGAATCATAAAAGAAGGTTGTATACCTGGAAGAATCCTGGAGATACTGAAAGGTATCAGATAGATTATATAATGGTAAGACAGAGATTTAGGAACCAGGTTTTAAATTGTAAGACATTTCCAGGGGCAGATGTGGATTCTGACCACAATCTATTGGTTATGAACTGCAGACTGAAACTGAAGAAACTGCAAAAAAGTGGAAATTTAAGGAGATGGGACCTGGATAAACTGAAAGAACCAGAGGTTGTACAGAGTTTCAGGGAGAGCATAAGGGAACAATTGACAGGAATGGGGGAAAGAAATACAGTAGAAGAAGAATGGGTAGCTCTGAGGGATGAAGTAGTGAAGGCAGCAGAGGATCAAGTAGGTAAAAAGACGAGGGCTAATAGAAATCCTTGGGTAACAGAAGAAATATTGAATTTAATTGATGAAAGGAGAAAATATAAAAATGCAGTAAATGAAGCAGGCAAAAGGGAATACAAACGTCTCAAAAATGAGATCGACAGAAAGTGCAAAATGGCTAAGCAGGGATGGCTAGAGGACAAATGTAAGGATGTAGAGGCTTGTCTCACTAGGGGTAAGATAGATACTGCCTACAGGAAAATTAAAGAGACCTTTGGAGAGAAGAGAACCACTTGTATGAATATCAAGAGCTCAGATGGCAACCCAGTTCTAAGCAAAGAAGGGAAGGCAGAAAGGTGGAAGGAGTATATAGAGGGTTTATACAAGGGCAAATGTACTTGAGGACAATATTATGGAAATGGAAGGATGTAGATGAAGATGAAATGGGAGATAAGATACTGCGTGAAGAGTTTGACAGAGCACTGAAAGACCTGAGTCGAAACAAGGCCCCGGGAGTAGACAACATTCCATTAGAACTACTGATGGCCTTGGGAGAGCCAGTCATGACAAAACTCTACCATCTGGTGAGCAAGATGTATGAGACAGGCGAAATACCCTCAGACTTCGAGAAGAATATAATAATTCCAATACCAAAGAAAGCAGGTGTTGACAGGTGTGAAAATTACCGAACTATCAGTTTAATAAGTCACAGCTGCAAAATACTAACGCGAATTCTTTGCAGACGAATGGAAAAACTGGTAGAAGCGGACCTCGGGGAAGATCAGTTTGGATTCCGTAGAAATGTTGGAACACGTGAGGCAATACTAACCTTACGACTTATCTTAGAAGAAAGATTAAGAAAAGGCAAACCTACGTTTCTAGCATTTGTAGACTTAGAGAAAGCTTTTGACAACGTTAACTGGAATACTCTCTTTCAAATTCTGAAGGTGGCAGGGGTAAAATACAGGGAGCGAAAGGCTATTTACAATTTGTACAGAAACCAGATGGCAGTTATTAGAGTCGAGGGACATGAAAGGGAAGCAGTGGTTGGGAAGGGAAAAAGACAGGGTTGTAGCCTCTCCCCGATGTTATTCAATCTGTATATTGAGCAAGCAGTAAAGGAAACAAGAAAAATTCGGAGTAGGTATTAAAATCCATGGAGAAGAAATAAAAACTTTGAGGTTCGCCGATGACATTGTAATTCTGTCAGAGACAGCAAAGGACTTGGAAGAGCAGTTGGATGGTGTCTTGAAGGGAGGATATAAGATGAACATCAACAAAAGCAAAACGAGGATAATGGAATGTAGTCGAATTAAGTCGGGTGTCGCTGAGGGTATTAGATTAGGAAATGAGACACTTAAAGTAGTAAAGGAGTTTTGGTATTTGGGGAGCAAAGTAACTGATGATGGTCGAAGTAGACAGGATATAAAATGTAGACTGGCAATGGCAAGGAAATCGTTTCTGAAGAAGAGAAATTTGTTAACATCGAGTATAGATTTAAGTGTCAGGAAGTCGTTTCTGAAAGTATTTGTATGGAGTGTAGCCATGTATGGAAGTGAAACATGGACGATAACCAGTTTGGACAAGAAGAGAATAGAAGCTTTCGAAATGTGGTGCTACAGAAGAATGCTGAAGATAAGGTGGGTAGATCACGTAACTAATGAGGAGGTATTGAATAGGATTGGGGAGAAGAGAAGTTTGTGGCACAACTTGACTAGAAGAAGGGATCGGTTGGTAGGGCATGTTTTGAGGCATCAAGGGATCACAAATTTAGTATTGGAGGGCAGCGTGGAGGGTAAAAATCGTAGAGGGAGACCAAGAGATCAATACACTAAGCAGATTCAGAAGGATGTAGGTTGCAGTAGGTACTGGGAGATGAAGAAGCTTGCACAGGATAGAGTAGCATGGAGAGCTGCATCAAACCAGTCTCAGGACTGAAGACCACAACAACAACAACAACAACAACATCTACTACACAACCTTGAAGACTGCAACACTGTATCGCAGCAGCTGTTATCATCACTCCTGTATAGACCCATAATTTTTTTTTTTTTACCGTTACTTTGGAAGCATAAAAGTGTAGCATTAGCAGAAGTGAAAGTGAACTGCTGACCAGTATAAATAACAATCAATTTTTAACAGAGAGTTTCACTGCCCAGCACACCTGCTATGATGATGGGGCCCCGCCAGGCACTGCAGCATCTTGTGTCAGCAAGGGACCACTGTGAGCCCTGTCAGCCACCACTGCTGCACCATTTTCTAATACCAAACCCTCATTCTCAGACTTGATGCCTCTTGTATGGTGGGCTACTTCCCAACTAACTCCAGCAGCAGCTTGACTCCTGCCCAGGTGACAGTGAGTCGTGATTGGGGCAATACAGCCATCCTCCCTTCCACGCTCGTGTGGGCACCTTGGTGCCTTGTGCGGCCACTGGCAGAGGCTGGCATCCTCTGCAAGTGTTCCAGCCATCTTCTGCACCACTGACGCCACCTGCATGCAGCTGCACCACACCTAACTGGGTCATGCACTGCTAGCTTGCCGGTGGGCGTTAGATTTCCAGGGCACATATATCACAGTCTACCAGCTGGGTGCCAGCCAACACCGTGCAGTACATACCTACAGCACCACACACCAAGGGGGCATTGCCACCACACTGTGGCTTATGGGTGTAGCTGCACAAGTTACAATAAAGTGATTGACCTTTAATATTGTTTTACTGAGCTGCCATCAGCCTGCACCCCTGCCATGATCCGCTGCCACAACCCAATTATACACAGAAGCAACGCGTCACCCCCAATCCACTTCACCCAATATGATGAGTTGGGTATAGGTAGAATTAGATTACGGATCAGATGTGTGCCGTGTGATGAAGGGTGGACACACAGAACACTTATAAAGAATGTTAAACAAAGTCCAAGAGTTTTTCTTTCACATATTGCATCATTTGTTACATTGTTATTGGCCACTCACCTACAGTGATTTCTTGAAATGTTTCACAGGTTTATTACTAATGTGTACTTGAAAATATGAATGAGCAGTGTGCTGTCCGGGAGAACTTTACACATTGTAGGTTTAGGTAGAATATCCCTTTTGCCATAGAAATACAGAATTAGCAAAGTTGGGGTTTAAAGAAGTGGATATTTAATTCACCAGTCGGTCAGACATAGTCTCAAATCTACCCATGGCCACTGTCACTGTTGACCATATAACAGAAAAGCTAGAATCAACAGGAATAAGAGAACGACTGCCTCAGATCATATATGAGAAACAGGGTACAGATGTAGAGAGAACTTAAATTAAGCATAAATATACACTGATAAGCCAAAACATTACGACCACTGCCCACTGTAAAGTTGGATACCTCTTGGTGGCGTTGTGGGCACATGATGCAGTAAGAAAAGTAAGGTAAGCAGAGATGGATGGGGGATTACCCTAGCAATGATTTGCGCTGCAAATGGAGAAATCCACTGAGATAAGTGACTTTGCCAAACGGCAGATTATTATTACGCAGAGCCTGTGAACAAGTATTTCAAAAATGGTGAAATTCGTCGAATGTTTACATGCTACTGACGTTGAGCACCTACAGAATGCGGTAGAAGTGCAGTGAAACTACCATTAGGCGCTAAGTGTTTGGCTGTCCACAACTCTTCTTGGAGGCTTGTCTGCTATGTAAAATATCACAGATGGCGATCTGTGGCACCTCTGGTGAAAGAGCACAATGCCGGTGGACGCACATGTACAATTCAGCACACATTGTTGAACAAGGGGTTCCGCAGCAGACAACCCCAGCATATTCACATGTTGGCCCAATAACACTGTCATTTATAATTGTAGTGGGCTTGGGATAATCGAGATTGGACTGTGTATCACTGGAAACATGTCAGCTCTTTGGATGAATCAGTTTTCCCTACACCAGGTCGATGGTCGTCTCCACAAATGTCATGGTCCAGGCAAACGACTGCTCAAAATGTGCACCATGCCACAGATGAAGGCTGGTGGGAGCAGTATTACACTATGACAGATAGTCTTCTGCACTTACATGGAACCTGTGGTAGTAATCGAAGACATCAGGTCAACTGTGGAACACCTGCACCCCTTCATGCTTGATGTCTTCCCTGACAATGGCATCGTCTTTCAGCAGTACAACTGACTGTGTCTAAAAGCCAGAATCGTGCTATAGTGGTTCAAGGAGCATGACAGTGAAATCAAATTAATGTCTCTGTCACCAAATTAACCTGATGTGAATCCGATGGTTCCCATCTGTATCACTATCTAGCGCCATTACCGCATACACATATCAGCAACCAGTTATTTACGGGAATTACACAACTTGTGCATAGACAACTGGTGCTACATAGCTCCAAAAATATACCAAAAACTGTAGAATTGTTACTACGCAGAATCGGAAATATATTGAGTCACAAAGATGGCCTAACAAGCTATTAAGCAGATGGCCATAATGTTTTGGCTCGTCAGTGTATCAAGTGAAGCATTATCGGACAGAAAATAAATTAATACAGGTTCATCTTTGGGTTATATGTAAGGAACATAATTGCTCTTGATATACAGAAGTGACTTAGGAATGTATTAGAGATGGGGAATTAAGTATCTTCGTTTATGAGAACACCATTGTAATCTCAGATAAAACACCACAAAAGATGTTTACAATCAGTCAGTATGTAATAAACTAACACACAACACAAAAGAATCAAATGTCATTAATATTTGCTGAAATAGGGGAAATTATAGTGTCACATCAAACGTAGATGATACTTCCATTGAATGTACAACATGAAGTTTTTACTGGTGATCGTCAGTTGAAGTGGAATGAGCTTATGAAGATACTAGCAAGGAGACTATCTACAACATGTTCTAACATTAGAATCCTATTGTTAACATGTAATAGCAAGTGTGTCACAGTCATTGTTACATACACACAGTCATTGTTACATACAGTTCTCATGAATACTCTTTCTTTATTTACGGACTCATTTTTGGAGATTAAATTATTAAAATATGGATATAATTTTGAAAATGTAGAGAAGTTCCATAAGAATAAAATAATAATGATAATAATAATAATAATAATAATAATAATAATAATAATACAGCTCATGGTAGACATTTGTTTAAAGAGCATCAAATGATTGCATCTATCAATCCTAAGTAAAATATCTGTTGTTATTACACAAATAGCCCTACCCATGACTGTGGAACAGGATCTAGCATTAGCATACATTTACCAAGGGAAAATATACTCAAAACAAAATTTTCTACCAGGGAATCAAACTGCACAATTTGATGTCCCTCCGTCTGAACATTTAGGCATCATGGATGCAAATATGGAGGGGCAAGTAGTCAGCACATCGCTCTCCCGGTGTTGTCAGTTTTCATGGCTGGAGCTGCAACTTTTCAATCAAGTATATCCTCAATTGGCCTCACAAGAGCTGAGTGCACCCTCCTTGCTAACAGTGCCTGGCAGACCCGGACAGACATCCATCCAAGTGCTACTCAAACCCGACAGTGTTTAACTTCGGTAATCTGACAGGAACCAGTGTTTACCACTGCAGCAAGGCCATTGGCTAGCACATACAGTAACATATCACTTATGTAACACAAAGCAGAAGCCAGTAAAAAATATAAATGAATAATAAAACATTTCTACAATGTACTTCCACTGTAATATATGTTACTAAAATTCATTCACTCAGTATTTGTGATGGAGAATACTAACCTCTAGTCATCTTCCCGCATTCAAAATATCCTTAATTACGGAAGATAGAAAACAAGATTGGGATTTAAAATTCCAACGACAACATCACAAAAGACAGAGCACAAGCTCAGATTGGGGTAGGGTGGGGAAGGAAATTGGAACTGGCTTTTTTAAAGGAACTTTCCTAGACTTTGTCTTAAGGTATTTAGTTGGGTTAGTTAAGTTATTTAGGAAAACCACAGAAAACATAAAACTAGATGGCTGGTTGAGAAATTGAATCCATTCTGCCCAAACATCAGTTTAGTGTCTTACCACCGTGACAACGTAAGTCTTCATCATAAAAGGATGCCGAGTCAGTTTTTCATGCACATAAGCATGAAAGCATGAAGAAATTGATGGAAAGACAAGGGTATTTTCAGAGAGAGAGAGAGAGAGAGAGAGAGAGAGAGAGAGAGTTTTTCAATTTGCACTTAAGTTTGTGCTAATTTGGAATTTTCTGGCACATTAAAATTGTCCAGTTGTAAACAATGTCTAAGTCCTGGTGAAACTAGATCTTAAATGAATTATATGGATTTCTTAACTTAAATTATGTTTAAATGTAAACTTTTCATTGTGTTTTACTGTTTCATTAAGCTGAAATGTCTAATATCATTGTAAAATGGGCTGTGGATGAATAAACAACTACCAAACTAAATACATGAAGAAACTGCACAACCATAGAGCTTACCTCAGAAGCACTAGGCTTTCTAACAGTACAAAAAGCAGACAACAAATACAACATAATCATACTGTCTGCACTCCCTTGTACACTATTTTGGCCAGCCATCACTTATGAGGAACTTGTCACGGCTATGAGTGTAACAAAACTGATTCAAATTATACTACTTCAGTTATGTTATAGCAAGAAATATATCTTTAAGTATTAAGTGATCATATTTCCTGAGTGAAGTAGCAACTGTTGACCTCGTACACATATGCTACTCATTGGGTGATAGAACACGTAATTAAAAATTCTTCACAAACTGTCCTTTTCTCAATAACTAAATTTAGCACCAGCAAATATTTAATGGAATCAAACAATTTGTTTGAACATCAATACACACTAAAACACATTACTGCTGAACATAGTCAAGACTGTATAAACACTCAGACAAGAAATAATAATTATAGCTCAAGGTTTACAGCTTTGAAGTTATCTTAAGAAGTCAATCATAAGTATGGAAGTCAACAACATCTATACTCTGTGAATCACTACAAAGATACTGCCATACATTAGGATTTTTTCTTGCACCATTAATGGAAGGAGCAAATGAAGAATAGTTACTTATATGTCTTCCTGTTTTAGATATGTTTTAATCTGAAAGCTGAAGAAAAATTACAAGTTACATAAAAATCACTGATGTAGTAACTACATTTGCAATAAATAATTCATCCAAAAGATAGTATGCAAAGTTCCATCTTGTTTATGTGCCTATCGGCAACTAAGTGGCGCAGTTACTCGCTGAGATGTGACCTTTACTTCTTAAACTGTTTATACACCACTCCAGATGTTCAATTACCATATCTACATTAATGACAGATATAACAAGTACTTACAGCCAAGCAACAACACTCTTAAAATAATCAAGCAGATATAACAATTACTTTCAGCCAAACAATTCTTATACAATGAGCAAGCAGGGAGAATGGAAAGATCCCTCAAATCTCAAGCTTTCAGAATTAGTTACAGGAATAGAAAAAAATTGACACTGAAGGTTACCAAGAAATATACAAAGTTCAAGAGCAAAACAAATTACAGTATACTGATGGGAATGCTAGTCAAATATGTCCCAAGGTATGAACCACCTAACATTTTTCTCAACCTATCAACAAACCCCTTACATTGTGTAGGCACTGCACGATATATTCGTTTAAAATTTTTGACTATCTCAGAGTCCTTCCTCTAAAACATGTTTCTTTGCCTCGTAACATGTATGCAGTGACGAGGACATATCTTCTCAAATAATTTGAATATTTGCTCCAAATAATAGGACATCAGAACTGCACAGCTGGGAATTTTCTCTGCAACATAGATTTTGATCTTACCAACTGCAGGTGTGAAGTTACACAATTCTCCACTGTTGCCTACTTCACACTATCTTGTCCACTCACCATCATTTTAATTATCCTCACCTTTCGAACGTTTTCGCTGCTGCAAACCCTTAACACTGCATTTGCCTTTCCTTGCACTTTTGTTTCATATGTGTAGTCTTTTTCATCATACTGTGTTTCTTCTTATATATTTCAAATTATTTCACCTTAACACAAGGGTTCTGTCTACTAACATACAGACTGCCATCTAGTAAGCAGCACTTCCACACTCTCAGGAATCTATTACTGATACTCTATTGTGTATCTCCCCAAGCTATGAGTGGAGAGACTTGTCCTTTCAAAGATCATGTTCAGCTTACCACAAGACACATTTCTTCTGCCTGTCCTATCAGTCCCCCTGATAACTCCACAACAAGAAACCAATGCATCTTGCAGCTGAATTTTTGCTGTTGTTGTGTGCTCTTCCTCTGGATTTGAGTCTGGTATATGCAGTTAAGTACACCATCATGCAGTAGTTTCAATACAAATGCAACATTCTTTTTTTCTCTGTGAACACAATAATGCAATACTATGCATTAAAATGTGATGTGTCTTACAACTGTGTTCAGATCTGTTTAACTGTAGGTATGCTTCTGACACTGAAATTTTGGAAACATTTATTGCGGGAAAAAAGGGATCGGAAAAAGAGTACAGTAAAGCAGTAACTGTTTTAGTTCCTCATGCAAGCCACTTAAAGACGAAAAAATATGAACATATATCTACTGACCAGGTGGTGTACCAATCCTCTTTGAAGTCCTTTCCTGGCGGCGATAAGGTATTCTTGGTTCAGATGAACCATCCAACTCCGTTAAGTCTCCGCCAGGACGAATACCATCACTAAACATTACCTGTTTAGTGACTTCACTTCTTGGCCTTGAACTACCTGAAAATGTTTCATGAAACCAGATCAATATATTAACTTTGAAGCACCTCCAATAATTTTTTTTTTAAAGTTTACACCTATGATAGCAAATTCATACAACAAAGAGGTTGGTTGGTTGGTTTAAAGGCGGGAGAAGGGACCAAACTATGAGGTCGTCAGTCCCTTGTTCCTAATAAAACAATGTCACAAGTGAGATAATAAAACGGACGAAACATATAATACAAAACGGAAAGAAAGTAAAATCCACAAGAACGATGGGAAGGCAACGAACACTAAAAGGAACAAAAGAGGACACGAAAACAACAGAGAGATGCAAGAAACATAACAGAGTAAAACATGTAAGCAGATCACAGTGGCTGGCTGACCACAAGAATAAAAAGGAAAAGCCACTCTGCAACACATTAAAACCTCCACCTTAAAAGCATTACGGTGGAGGACACAGAAGGACAAAGGACATGTGTTAAAACCTACATAGAAGTATAAAACCCACTCTCACAGATAAAACATAAAACTAAAGCTGCTGTGGAGGCATTGTCACCCAACACCAAGGGTAGGGTGCTGGGAAAATTAAAATCCCGATGCACAGCAGCTAAAACTGGGCAGTCCAGCAAGAGGTGGACAACTGTCATTAGGGAGCCACAGCGACAATGAGATGGGTCCTCAGGACGGAGTAGGTAACCATGCGTTAGCCACATATGGCCAATGCGGAGCCGGCACAGGACAACTGATTCCCTGCGAGAGGACTGCATGGAAGACTCCCACATATTCATAGTCTCCTTAATGAGACACAGTTTGTTGTGCGTGCTGTAATGCCATTCCGTCTCCCAAAGCCGAAAAACCCTGCGGTGTAAGACAGAACGCAGGTCACCTTCGGAGATGCCTATCTCCAGAAGTGGTTTCCGCGTCGCCTGTTTGGCCAGCCTGTCGGCAAGTTTGCTGCCGAGGATTGCGACGTGGCCTGGGGTCCACACAAACACCACGGAATGGCAGAACTGTTCCAGGGCATAGATGGACTCCTTAATGGACGCTACCAGAGGGTGGCAAGGGTAGCACTGGTCGATAGCTTCTAGGCTGCTCAATGAGTCAATACGCAGGAGAAATGACACGCGACCGCATGAGCGGATGTGCTCAAGAGCACGAGATATGGCCGCCAGCTCTGCAGTGAAAACACTGCAGCCAACTGGCCAGGAGTGCTGCTCAATATGTCCTCCATGAACATATGCGAAGCCTACGTGAATATCAGCCAATGAGCCGTCAGTGTAAACTAGTTCAGAGCCCCGGAACACGTCAAGAATCGAGAGCAAGTGACAGCGGAGAGCGGCGGGGTTAACGGAGTCCTTAGGGCCATGAAAAAGGTCGAGGCGTACACCATGGAGGCGTACGTGAATAGACCGCAAGTAGAGGTGGTAAAGGGAAGGACTCCAGTTTGGAGAGAAGGGACCGCACGCGAACTGCAATCGCTAGCCCCGATCTGGGCTGCCAATGCGGGAGATGGACTGCCGTGGGCGGGAAAAGAAGCAAGATAATTTGGATACTCAGGGGTACTATGAATGTGTGCTGCATAACTGGCAAGCATTTGCGAACGCCTCATCTGCAGTGGAGGGACAGCAGCCTCCACCAGTACGCTGGTCACCGGACTCGTCCTAAAAGCTCCTGTCACTAATCGAATCCCACAGTGGTGCAAAGGGTCAAGTAAATGCATAGCTGAAGGCGCTGCCAAACCATAAACCACACTCCCATAGTCAATTTCGGATTGGACAAGAGGTCTGTAGAGCTGCAGCAGTATACAGTGATCTGCACCCCAATTGGTGTTTCTCAGGCAACAGAGGGCATTGAGGTGCTGCCAGCTCTTCTGCTTAGGTTGACAAAGATGAGGGAGCCAAGTCAATCGAGCATCGAAAACCAGTCCTAGAAACTGATATGTCTCCACTACAGTGAGTGGACCATCATTAAGGTAACGTTCAGGTTCCGGATGTACGGTATAATGCCGACAGAAATGCATGACACACAACTTTGCAGCTGAAAACTGGAGGCCGTGGGCTAGAGCCCATGACTGCACCTTGTGGATGGCTCCCTGGAGGCGCTGCTCAGCAATAACAGTACTGGAGCAGCAGTACGAAATGCAGAAGTCATCTGCATACAGAGAAAGTGAGACGGAGGGCCCGACAGCTGCTGCTAGACTGTTAATGGCCACTAGAAATAGAGAAACAATCAATACAGAGCCCTGTGGGACTCCATTCTCCAGGATATGGATGGAACTATGGGAGTCACCAACTTGGACACAGGAAGTACAGAGCAACAGGAAGTTTTGGATAAAAATCGGGAGTGGTACCCGGAGACCTCACTCATACAATGCGGCAAGGATATGATGTCCCCAAGTTGTGCCGTATGCTTTACGTAAGTAAAGAAAGACAGCAATCAGGTGTTGTCGTCTGGAACAGGTTGTTAGGATGGCAGACTCAATGGACACAAAATTGTCAGTGATAGATCGACACTGGCGGGAGCCGTCCTGACATGGAGCCAGCAAGCCACGTGACTCCAGGACCCAACCCAACTGCTGACATACCATACGTTCCAGCAGCTTACAAAGAACGTTGGTGAGGCTGATAGGCCAATAGCTATCCACATCGAGCGGGTTTTTACCAGGTTTGAGCACTGGAATGATGGTGTTCTCCCGCCACTGTGATGGAAAGACGCCATCGCACCAGATCTGGTTGAAGATGACAAGATTTCGCCTGTAGTCAGATGAGAAATGTTTAATCATCTAGCTGTGGATGCGATCAAGCCCAGGAGCTGTGTCAGGACAATATGCAAGGGCACTGAGGAGCTCCCACTCTGTAAATGGGGTGTCATAGGATTCACTGCAGCATGTAGTGAATGAGAGGGTATTCCCTTCCAGACGCCATTTGAGTGTGCGAAACGCTGCGGAGTAATTCTTCGACGCAGAGGCTTGAGGAAAGTGCTCAGCAATGTGCTTGGCAATCGCGTTTGCATCGGAACATAACTCGCCATTTACGGTAACACCAGGCACAGCTGTTGGGGCCTGGTATCCGAAAAGACATTTAACCTTTGCCCAGATTCGGGAAGGTGATGTGTGGCACCCAATGGTGGAGACATATCTCTCCCAATACTCCTCCTTCTGTTGTTTGATAAGGTAAGAAACACGGGCACGGAGCCATTTAAAGGCTATGAGGTGCTCCAGGAAAGGGTGCCGCTTATGCTGCTGTAGAGCTCGCCAGAGCTCCTTAATTGCTTCAGGAACTTCCGCCGACCACCAAGAGACTGCCTTACGCCTCTGGCACCCTAAAGGGCGAGAGATCACGTTTTTTGCCGCAGAAACAATTGTGCTAGTCACCTGCTCAACCATCACATCGATGTTACTGTGTGGGGGAGATTCAGTGGTGACAGCACACGTGAAAGTTCCCCAGTCCACCTTGTTCAAAGCCCATCTGGGCAGGCGTCCGTGTGCCTGACACTGGGGCAGTGACAGGAAGATGGGGAAGTGGTCACTACCACACAGGTCGTCTTGTGTTCTCCAGTGGATAGATGGGAGAAGTCTTGGGCTGCAAATTGATAAATCAATGGCCGAGTAACTACCATGAGCCACACCTAAATGTGTGGCGGCCCCAGTATTCAAATGGCAGAGGTCGAATTATGACAGTAGAGTTTCAACATCTCTGCCTCGGCCAGTAAGCATGGTACCACCCCACAAGGGTTTATGGGCATTAAAATCTCCTAGAAGTAGGAAAGGTTTAGGGATTTGATCAATCAGTGCAGATAATACATTAAGGGGTACTGCACCATCTGGAGGAAGATTGGAGGAAGATATACATTGCAGACAGTTATTTCCTGTGTCGTCCTTATTCTGACAGGCACAGCTTCAAGAGGGGTTTGAAGGGGCAAATGTTCACTACAGGCTGAGTTCAGTACATAAACGCAAACACCACCTGATACTCGATTATAGTCACTACGGTTCCTGTAATATCCCTCATAGCTGCTTAGGCAAGGGTCCGCATGGCCAGGAACCAGTTTTCCTGGAGGGCAATGCAGATAGCAGGTGTAAAGATAACAGTTGCCGTAGCTCAGCCAGGCGTTGGAAAAAACAGCTGAAATTCCACTGGAGGATGACATCATCGTGAGACTGGGAAGGCATGGAACACTGAATGAGGCTGTTTACGCTTCAATGTCGCCTGTTGCCACTGATTTATTGCCTGAGCAGTCTATATCCATTATGTCTGAGAGTCTCGCGAGATCTAGGTTCTCAGCGGACGCCAGAATCTCCACCCCATAATCAGATGCAGAGCTTGTAGGTAGTGGTGGTGCGGGTGCCACCGCAATTTCCTTGGTCTTAGGGGTTTTCATTTTGGATTTCTCTCGCTGCTCCTTGGGTTTCCCTGGCTGGGAGGACTTCACTGGCTCAGTCTCCTGGACTGAGGATGAGCGTGAAGCCCTACGACCAGCTGCTTTTGGGCTCTTCAGCCACTGGCACGTGTCATCTTTCCCACTAGAGGCAACCTGGGAAGGGAGTGACCCAAGGCATACTTCAAATACAAAAGACATAACCGAAATTCACAGGATTCTCAACAGCCCTCCTATGGGGCCAGTGGAGGTACAGTCTAACTGCTCATTTTGCAGGATGGTAAAGAAAAATTTAAGACAGACCTTTCGTTAATAAATAGGGAAATAAATCAATGATGTTTCCCCTTGCCCTTTCTTTTTCCAGTGCAAGGCATCAGATCATTGCTCAACACACAAAGGGATTAAATGGTGGCCCTAGAGAGCCATAATCGCAACTGTTCCACATTACCAGGAGAAAGTGGTATTTTGATTGTAGGATCGCTTCAGATTAGTTTAAAATTTAGTTTGAATCTTTTCAAAAACTTCATCTTTTTTTAAACCAGAGGCACTTGTTCTGCCCAGAATTTCAGGTCCTCTCAAAAGCAAAGTCACTGGGGTCAGAGTTACAGCTCAGCTTTGACAAATACTGGTCCGGAGACATGCCTTGGTCTTACTGAGGAAAAATCCCAACACTGCATAAGTGGGCAGGGCACCAGGAAACAGAAATGATTATAGTGAGACCATAATCTGAATCAAGTGCTTTCCACAACATTACACTACCATAAAGCTCATATTGATCTCTCTTTGGTGATGCTTTCTGAACAGAAGGAATGGTAGTTCACTGAGCTGGCATTCACTTCCCTACATAGTCTTCTTAACCGACTCCAATAAATAACAGTTTTCTTTTACAGTTGATTTATAACAACAATATTTAACATTCATCAGCATATCTACAACTGAACATCACTTTGAAATAAAGTATGAACAACATACCCTGAGATGACAAAAGTCACCTCCTCCTCATCAGCCTCCTAACATTCTGTCATACCTCCTTTTGCCCAGTGTAGTGCAACAACTCAATGTGAAATGGACTCAACAAGTTGTCAGAAGTCCCCTGCAAAAATACTGAGCCAGGCTGCCTCTACAGCTGTCCATAATTGTGAAAGTGTTGCCCCTGCAGGAGTTTGTGCACAAACTGACCTCTTAATTATGTCCCATAAATGATCAGTGGGATTCATGTCGGGCAATATGGATGGCCAAATCATTTGCTTGCTTTGTCCAGGATGTTCCTCAAACCAATTACGAACAATTGTGGTCTGGTGACATGGCGCACTGTCATCCATAAAAATTCCATTGTTGTCTGGGAACATGAAGTCCATGAATAGCTGTAAATGGTCTCCAAGCAGCCAAACATAACTATTTCCAGTCAATGATCACTTCAGTTGGACTAGAGAGGACCCAGTCCAGCTTGCACAGTGCCTTGTTGACAACTTGGGTCCATGGCTTCGTGGAGTCAGCACCACACACTAACCCTGCTATCAACTCTTACCAACTGATCAGCTCTTACCAACCAAAACCACGACTCATCTGGCCATGCCTCAGTTTTACAGTCACCCAGGGTCTAACTGATATGGTCACAAGCCCAAGAGAGGTGCTGCAGTCAATGTCATGATGTTAGCAAAGACACTTGCATCGGTCATATGCTCCCCCAGCCCACTAATGCAAATTTCACTTCAGTGTCCTAAAAGTCATGTCGTAATACATCTGTAGTTATTTCATGCAGTGTTGCTTGTCTGTTAGCACTGACAACTGTACACAACTGCCGCTGCTCTCTGCCGTTAGGTGAAGGCTGTCAGCCACTGCCTTATCAGTGGTGAGAGGTAATACCTGAAATCTGGTATTCTCGACACACTCTTGACACTGTGGATCTCGGAATATTGAATTCCCTAACGATTTCAGAAATGGAATGTCCCATGTGTCTAGCTCCAACTACCATTTCACATTCAAAGTCTTTTAATTCCTACCACACAGCCATAAGCACGCCGGAAACCTTTTCACTTGAATTACTTGAGTACAAATGACTGCTCCACCAATGCACTGTCCTTTTATGCCCTGTGTATGCAATACTATAACCACCTGTGCATGTTCATACCACTATCCCCATCAGAGTGTGTACTACTCATTTGCAACAAACAGGCTATGTTAACTGCAATTATATTTAAAACATATTGTTGATATTCAGACTAAATACGATAGCCTGAAGGGTAGAATTATTAACTTTCACATTAAATAATTTTCTATGAAAAGTGTGAAGCACTATGATACTTCTTGGCAGACAGAAGAGTAATATATATAAGAAACTAAATCAGTTTCTGACAGATCACAATAACCTGCGACAAATACAAACATACATAGGGGCAACAAATCAGAGAGAAACATTATTTAGCAGCTGTGTTGCTTTCATCAAAATTAGTGCCCCATCGGTACTAACTGCTACAGGATCTACATCCACATATGTACTCTGCAAGCCACCATGTTGTGCATGGCAGAGGGTGCCTTGTACCATTACTAGTCATTTCCTTCACTGTTCCACTCACAAGTACAGTAAGGAGAAAGTGACTGCCCATGTGCCTCTGTATGAGTCCTAATTTTTCTTATCTTCATGGCACTTATGGTAAACATATGTTGGTGGCATTAGAATCATTCTGCAGTCAGCTTCAAATGCCAGTTCTCTAACTTTCTCAATATTTATCCTTGAAAACAACGTCACCTTGCTGCCAGTGATTCCCATTTGAGTTCCTGAAGCATCTCTGTAGCACCTGTGTGATGACTGAACCCACCAGTAACAAATCTAGCAGCCCACCTCCGGATTGCTTCAATGTCTTCCTTTAATTCAACATGGTGAGGATTCCAAACACTCGGCCGGTACTCAACAATGAGTTGCACTAGTGTTCTGTATGTGATCTGCTTTACAGATGAAACAGATTTTCTTAAAATTCTCCCGATAAATCAAAATCAACTATTCGCCTTCCCTACTACAATCAAACGCTAGCTCCATTTCATTTCACTTTGCTGCATCATGACCAAATATCTAATCAATGTGACTGTGTCAAGCAGCTAATGCTGTATTCAAGCATTACATGATTGTTTCTACTACTCATTTGCATTACCTACATTTAGAGTTAGCTGCCATTCATCACAGCCAATAGAAATTTCGTCAAAGTCATCCTGTATCACCCTACAGTCACTCAACAATGACACCTTCGCATACACCACAGAATCATCAGCAAATTGCCGAAGACTGCTGCTAACCCCTGTCTGTCAGATCATTTGTGTATATAGAGGATACTGAAGATCTACAAAGAAACCACTACATTACATGGAAAATACCTTGGACAGCCGACAGGCTTTTGTGGAGGTGAGCACCTGAACCACAGTAATGATGGCACTTCTATATGGCGAGTGGTTTGTTTTTCCTGCCACAATGTATATGACATTTAAGAATTATATTACTGCCTAATGAAGATATATTAGAGTTATTGCACCACGTACTGAAATGAATTTGGAACACAACTACGAAACATCACCTCAAGGGGAAGATGAGAGTGAGTAGATGTAGGAAGGAGTTGCCATATATTGTACATAAGCACTGTCACCAATTTCTTTCAGGGTTGCCACAAGTTTCCGAAAGTGCAATTCCCTGATATCCAGACAAGTTTTAGCATTTTTCCCTGACAAACTTTGAGATCTCAAGGGTAAGTTAAGACATAAGTTGACAATCTGTCTTTGCAACTATGGTACAAGAAACAATGGCGCAAACAAGGGAATATCTAAAACAAAAAAAAACAAAAAAGCTTGTAAGCAGATGGCGTTTCCTGGTGTGAGTAAAAATCTTCAGTACCAGCACCAACATCTTTTGTAATGAACTATTTTTAGATGGAGAAAGCAAGCCAAATGGTATATGTGCTTCATTGAGACCACTGATGTTATTTTATTTCAATAAAACAAAACACATTTGGTGACAAAAATACACATTTCCTTGGAGTGGCAAGAAAGATTTAAAATACCTTCACTGATTTCGGAAATAACCTCAGCAAAAAGTAGGCCTCTTGAAAGAAGTGTATAATGCGGGGAATAATCGTGTAAACCAACACTGCAGGTGACCACCAATAAAATGTTGTTTCTACTATGTTTGTTATTGTCGGTTATTACCCACTGTGGTATATCTATTATTTTACACATATTTTGTGATTTTTCTTTCGAGAAATATATGAGTGCACAGTGTACAAACTTCCAGTGACTGACACAACTTTCATTTACTTATCGTCCATACTTTTTCACATATAAACTACTTTTGAAGTGCCAGAATGCACTAGAACAAATAAAATGCGTATAAAACACCACACTGTACAATGTACTTGCTGCGAGACAGTCGCAATTCCTCACGGTCTCTGGCCTGCTGAGGAGTACTGTCCTGAGTCCAAGGATAAACCACGAAAATCTGCCCACTATGCCACACACACAGACAGACCCAACCTGCAGGCAGGTCAGTAAGACTAGATCAAACGGGCAGGGCTTGCACATTAGTAGAAACCGAATGGCTTCAGATCAGCAGGCCCGATTCATTACAGATACCCACAGAAACAGCCTGCAGTTTTGGCCAGTCACAGAAATCCACTATTTACGAGCCACAGACAGCATGTTGATGAAATCAGACCACGGTAATCAATCAAGCAACAGATAACTTGTTCAAGTACTTTGAGAATCAATAATAACGGGGATAGGTAGCAACTCACTGTAAAGGTGTTTGCTGAGCCACAGACAGGCACGTAGAAAAGACAATCAACACTTGCACAACCAAATTTCCAGCTATAGCTTTTGTCAGAAAATGAGAGCACACATGCATTCACACAATCACTCAGACACAACTCATGCACAGATGACCGCCGCCTCTGGCCACTGCATCTACAGTCTCTGAGAACCAGATACAAACAAATCACTCCTCATGCCTCCCTGCCTCTCATCAGCAGCTGCTAGGCTAGTGGCAAGACGTGCTGGCAGCACTGACTGAAAGCTGAGGGGAGTAATACAATGAGGAGAAGCAGTAAGAATGAGGAAGTAGGGAAGCAGCACAGGTGCTCAGCTGCACCCAGCCAGCGACGATGCATGACACCTCAGGAAACAAACCATTTCACCTACTGAGACAAAAATGAGATTTTTCCAGTGGTTTTTTTATTCTAAATTTCCCTGACATGTTTGAAATTCTCTGATTTCCCTGAATCCTATAACCTGTGGCAAACCTGGTCTTTGCACAAGATGACAGGGTAAAACCTGAATGAAATTTTCACTCTGCAGAGGAGTGTGTGCTGATATGAAACTTCCTGGCAGATTACAACTGTGTGCCAGACTGAGACTCGAACTTGGGACCTTTGCCTTTCGCGGGGAAGTGCTCTTTGCCCGCGAAAGGCAAAGATCCCGAGTTCGAGTCTCAGACCGGCATACAGCTTTAATCTGCCAGGAAGTTTCATGGTAACACCTATTCATATACTGTACCAAATACTTACTGTAACAGCTAGTTTCACGTTTCATACATTATTTGTATGATTTATCATAATGATGCAGAACGAGTCATTTTACATTCAAATAACATATTCATACGTAAACACAGATATATGCTAACCACTTAATAGTTGCATTTTTTCCCTAAAAAAGTAAAAAAATAAATACAGATTTGAGTTGGTGATTCCTAACTGCCACTTTTTACAGACTACAAAAACAGAAATTTCTTTATGGAACAGAAGCAGTTGTCAAGGGAAAGTTTTGTTCATTTTCAAATTTCACTTTATTGTGCATCGGACAGTTTATATCATTGCTTAAGTGCTCAAAAATTTGGTGGCAGCACTACGCACTTGTTTTTGTGTTAAAGCCAATCTTAATGTGGCATAATTAATGTAGTTTTTTCTTCTGTTTTCTTAAGAGAGTACACTACTTTTGAGCTGCAGTGGATTATTTACAACAAACATCATGAGGGAATAAATATAGGGTGAATCAGTAAGCAAAATGTCTAACTTCTTAAACAAATATTTACAAGATGATCAATATTATTCTCACAGCATGTTTTCAAGCAGTAAAGACCTTTCTTAAAGATAATCAAACACTGGAATATTCAGGATGGTATGTAACAATATTATGAAAAGGAAAGTTGCTACTCATCATATAGTGGAGATGCTGAGTCGCAGATAGGCAATTGACTGCAGTCTCACAGTCTCAGGCAACTGGAGAGAGGGGGGGGGGGGAGAGAGAGAGAGAGAGAGAGAGAGAGAGAGAGAGAGAGAGAGAGAGAGAGAGAGAGAGTGCGGGAAGGCCTTAAATGCCAAAAGTTTCAATTGTGAAAGTATTTTTGTAGTGCCTATCTGCGACTCAGTATCTCTGTTATACGGTGAGTAGAAACTTTCCATAATATTGTTTCTTAAAGACAATGTACACAAGAACATTATTCCAAACGGTATTACTGAATGAAAATACTCTAAACATGTCAGCTTACTGGCTTGCCTCTCCCCAAGATTTGCAATGATCAGAAGTGCAAATGTGGCTGGAATGAGTTGTTTGTGGGAGTTCCAAAAATTTCTTTTCTTTTTTTTAGTTTAAATCCTCATCAAAATGGATACATAAAATTGTTGACGTTTTCATCCTCCTTACCATGTGTTACACTTATCATTTGTGTAGTACCTCTAGATGTTCAGAACTGAATATATTGTACCTTTCTGAAAGAGTAAGACCATTTATAGAATACCACTCAATAATACTTTCAAGAAGATTATTTACCATTTCTTCTGTTGCTGTATGTATGTTTTGACTGATTACAAAACTTATGTCACCCGCAAAAAGAATTAAATCTGCTTGTTGTGTATTAGACCAAAATTCGTTTATGTGTATGAGAAACAAGGTGGATCTGAGAGCAAGCGTTGCCTAACCCCATAAGTGATTTATCCCCAGTCACAAGACTCACCCTTGCTCACACTGGTTTAGCTATAAAGTACAATTTCATGCATTCTTTTGGTTAGATATGCCATTATCCACTACTTGCCTACACCCCATAAAACCTCAGTTTATCTAGGAGAATACTGTGAGTCCCTTAGTCAAATGCCTTAGATAGGTCACAGAAAATGCCAACTGGTGCTATTTTGTTATTTAATTATTGTAAAATTTGGTTAACGAATGTGTAAATGGCAATCTCAGCAGAGCAACTCTTCTGAAATTCAAACCTATTTATGAATGCTATTATCAGGATGAAACTGTTAAATTCGAAATATAATGTTAGTTATTGAGAGATAACTGACCTTAAGGGGTCAGGAATTTGATATTTTTGGAGGAATCTGATATTTTTGGCTTAAAATGTTCTCTGGGATGTCTACTTTATTTTAGTGTTCATCCTAAGTTTGCCAGGAACTCCACTATAAGGTTATAAGGTGTTCTGTGGAAAAGTTGTCTGAAAGCCACTCACAGTGGGGAAAAAAAATAGTCGATGTTGCAGCCAACGTGGCAGCACGTAATTTCAAAGATGACCTAACAGGCATTATGGAAATTATGAACATGCTTGAACTTAGGATAGGACCAACCTGTTACAACTTCTACACAAAATCAGATGGAAAGAATCTGCTCTTCTAACAGTGGATGACAGATGGTGCCAAAAAGGCCTGCAGGACCACCACGGACACAAAAAAGATGGAGGAAGATCTACATTTGGATTTGGAAGGATTGCTGTAGGGTCCAGGGATCGCTTACTAGAAGCATGTTTAACTTAACTACCACAAATGTAATCCAATACTTCAAATGTGTCCTTCTCAAAACTGTATTTTCCAAATTGGCAAGAAACATAACCTGAGAATGGTACATATGAGTTTAGTTGGAATTTGATGCTGGTATTCTAAACTGAACTCTCTACCAGCACACATAGCCATTTTGCGAGATCTTCTAAAGTCTATTTTTGGTGCACACTTTTGTGTTTATGTTTTGGACAAAAAACATGACATTTGTTTGAACATGTCACCATTTTATTATAACTTGATATTTTTCAATTATCCTATGTATGCTGATAGAAAATATATTGAAAATGACTTGCACAATTAGTTTTTTACAGGTCTAATAGGAGGGCTTCAGGAATTCCTGATGATTACCTATGTTCTGGGTGTAAGGGGTCTTTCAACCTGATGCAGCAGTTACAGAGAGTGTCTGATGTGTGGACACAAAAATGATTTCTTAAAGACAAAAGTGTAAGGAGTAAAACTAAATCATCAGAATTGTTATTAATTTTTATTTTACCTGAAACAAAAATAAAATCACGAATATCACCTACTTTTTTTGCTCTCAAAGAGGGTTACCCTTCAGCATCAAAATCTTCAAAACATTGTACATCAGTAGAGATCAAACTAATGTTCTTTGAATGTACTGAAAAACATAAACCCATACAGTACATCACATATAAATGTAATGTTTATGAAATAAAATAGTGAATTTAACTGTACCAGGGCCTATACATGGACAAGGAAAAAAAAATTCTCCGGGTTTTTCCCGGATTTCCCAGTTAAAAATACACTTCCTCCCGAGTGACACATTTTGGAAACATCTTTGATGTGCAGCAACATGTACGCTGTGTATTTTCGTATTACGAAAGTATACACTGGAATTTCACCAAACACCACATGTTACTTTCCGAAGCATTGAAATTGAGATTTCGATGCACTTTTGTGGGCTGTTCGTAGCTCATGTCATGTGATCTCACCAGCTGATGACAGCGGGTATTCAGAGCATAGGACACATGATGTAGTCAGCCAACAGCAACATCACTGTTAAGTAGCACGAACACACAAACAGGGAAAGTTAATAGTTCAAATTAATATACATAGTGTTGCTACAAGAAAAGCAAAGTTTTCACGTATAATATTGTTCTTAAGCTGCAAGAGAAGCTAAGCTTTTGCATATACTGTTGATCTTTTTTGCGCGTGTTACACTTGAAATATATCACACAAATGTGCCAGTAAAATTTTTAATGACGACATAAATGTCTGATCTTCAGGGTTCGAAATTCTTCTAAATGGCGCGTCATCAAAGAGTTGATTTTTAAATGAGAGTCAAACACTCTGTGATTTAATAAATTCATGGTACATTCTTGCACATAATCAAACTATCCACGGGTGTACTGCCCGTCTACAGTGTCCAACGGGCACAATATTTCGGCGATCATACATGTTGCCATCATCAGCCGGGAGAAACTCAAGAATCACATTCTTGCACGTAGTTTAACTTACGTAAAAGTTTATTTACTTTGAAAGTAACACTTTTCAAATGACTATTCGCAATATTTTCCTGCGGCCTATTAGAAATAGGTTCGTTTCAGCATTTGCCAGAAAGCGCAGATGACAGGTGACACCGTGCTTGGGTAGCTATCATGACGTACGAAGCCCGTATGTACGTAACATGTAAAACATTGAAAGATCATACATTATGTCATAAAAGAAACAAGATATCAGAGGATACTGCAAGAGCATCAGAATTTCGTGAACAATATTAAAATGTGCACATTTAACCGGTAACTGGTGATGGTTGGGTGTCAGATACCCAGCTAAATCTTTGAAGCCCCATTATTACCAGATTGTCCTATACCTTCAAGTCAGTTTGTTGCAAGTCGGCCTGAAGCGTGGTACTCAACAGAGCAGTGAGTTGTTTGATTTTAGACACGATTTTTTTAAAGTTACTGGGTATTTTTAACCCAACCTCACTAGTTGTGGAACTTTTTTTGGAATATTCTCGTATTCTATTTTATAGGTAGTATGGCATCTAGCAGGTTTCCTGTGATAACTAATAACCCTGAATGCAGTTCTCATCAAAGCAGTGAGTTTATTTGATTCGTTATTACTAGAAACTCTGCTTATTGATAACCACGTTAGTTACCCTGAGATTTTCTCGTTTTCCAATTTTCAGCTGACATGCCATCTAGAAGGTGGTCTATGAAACCTAGTGATCCTGGATTTGGTGACTGGGTGAGATCTATACTGGATGAGTCAGAGTGAATGTAGTAGGCATGAAAATGTTATAGAACAAGGTTTACAGAGTGCCCATGAAACCGAATCAGAGCAAAAAGTATGTGAAGCTGAGAATGAAGTGCATGGTATACCTAACGCTACAGTTCCTGGATCATAACCAAGTTCACTACAACCACCACATTCCTTTGAAACAGACACATGGTCATCAGATGAAAACGAACCCCCTTTCAAAAAGGCAGAATCGTTAACACGAGCGAAAGACGTATTATGGGAAGAACCGTTTCATATGGTCCAAAAAACCTCCAACTTCAAATGTTCGCACAAGGAAACACAATATAGTTTCACATTTACTGGGAATAATTGGCCCTGCTAAAGCTCTTGGTCAGATTTGTAGACCACAGACTGCTTGGACGCTACTTTTTAGTGAGAGAATACTGAATGAAATAATTCTGCAAACCAATAAAAAAATTGGCCCTCATGAGGGAAAAGTTGTCTGATAACACAAGAACTGTCTACAAAGACTTGGATCTGATCGAGTTCAAGGCTTCTTTGGGGATTCTCATGTTCACAGCCATCTTCAAATCTAATAATGAAAATCTTCAAGCTATGTTTGCAACCGACGGTACTGGTCGTGATATTTTTCGTTGTACAATGTCACTGAAGAGGGTCTCGGTGTTACTGCTCAGTATACGTCTTGATGACACCCCAGACAGAGATGTGAGGAAAAAAATGTGATGCAACAGCTCCTATAAAATGGGTTTTCCAAGAGTTTATGAAAAACTGTATGGCTAGTTACTCAATTGGAATGTACGCTTGCATTGACGAAATGTTGGTGGGCTTTCGTGGTTGACGACACTTTAAAATGTATATCCCCAGCACACCTAGAAAATATGGACTCAAAATAATGACTTTGGCAGATGCAAAAACCCACTACTTGCTAAACGCCAACATTTACTCTGGAAAGGATAGTGATGGCAGAACACTCACTGATGAGGAGAAGAAATTTTCCAAGCCAACTCAAGCAGTGTTGCAATTGACCAAACCCATTATTGGAAGTAACCGCAATATCACAGCAGATAATTGGTTTTTGTCCATTGCCCTCGTACAGGAACTACGTAAAAGGAGCTTGACATACGCAGGAACACTGCGAAAAAATAAACAAGAAATACCGAAAGAATTTTTACGTGCCAAGGAAAGAAAAGTAGGATAAGCTCTCTATGGTTTCACAAAGGAGACAACACTACTCTCTTATGTACCAAAGAAAGGCAAGGCCATCCTACTTGTATTCTCATTGCACCATACCCAGTCAACTGATCCAGAAACCAGAAATCATTGCCTTTTATAACAACACAAAAGGTGGGGTCGACGCCTTAGATGAGAAATGCACAGTATACTCAACAAGTCGATGCCCAAGGCAATGGCCATCAGCCATATTTTTCACTCTAATGCACATTAGCCTAGTGAATGCCTATGTTATCTACCTTGGATTCCCAGGGAATCCAGAGCTAACCAGATTGGAATACATCTAAAATCCTGCCAAGGAACTCTTAGACCCTCAATTGTGGCTAAACATCAGCAGAATTCTCAAGATACCAGTTCCATGTGAAGCCAGACAAGACTTGGGCAAACAAGTGAGGTGTAAAAAGTGCCCACCAGGCTCTGAAAGAAAAACGAAAAAGGTCTGTAACAGCTGCAACGTACCGATTTGCGGAGCCTGCACGATTCCTGTATGCCAAGATTGCATAGAGTAATGGCTTGCCAATTCTTCTGTGCGTAATAACTTGTCAAAAAATAATGTGCTTTTATAAAGGTTCATTGTTGCTTTATACTGTAATATTCAAATTTGGTTTATTTGTTTACAAAAAATTTGCAGATATATGTATTTCGTGACATGTTGCAAAATTTGTTATGGACTTACATATATTTGAAAAATTGTCTATTCTGTTCACTGTAAATAATTTTCTGCTGGCAAAAGTTGTTCAGAGATGTCAATAAAAGTTACTTCTGCACTGTATGTAGAAACTTTTCATTTCTTCACCACCACTGAAGTATGAGGGCCATGGAAATTATTGGGTACCTATAACCCAAACTCATCAGTTGTGTTACAAAAATATCACCTCACCAGTTACAGGTTAAAGTGCATACTTAAAGTGCACATTCGTATGTCCGGATTCCCAATGAAGTAGACCTTGACCTGATATTAAGCTTTGCAGTGTGGTTTTCGGGATGTACATTTTCTTGAAGCACCAGTACTGTATTATATCATGTTTGGTTCTTTATTATGACATAATGCCATACGTGCTAGAAAATGAAAACGTGCACTTGAAATGCAGCGAACAGTTGAAACTAGTCAGTACTGTGGAATTAAACATTTCGTTTCAAATACATTGACTGCCTCTGCGAAAAAGGTTAACAAAAGTCAAATTTCTTTAGCAGACAGACAAAAATAATTTCATTGTTCCACAAGGCGATTATTCCTTGACTGTCAGAAAGGTGGAAATAAAATAAAATATCAAACTAATGACATATTTTAGTCTTCCGTAATTATGTGAGTGTGTTTTAATTCACTTGATAGCTCCCGGCCACAGATATCTGTTTTGTTTTCATTTGACATGAGAGTAAACTAAGGGGAAACAGCAAAATAACTAAATGTAAACACGAGTCATGTGGACACTACCCACTGTAACTCAGACTGCTCTGCACATCAGCCCCGGATCTACGACATTTGCGAACTGAGTCAATACTAAAAAAAAAAAACGAATTTTCAAAAATATGTTCATCTTGTAGCGCACATCCTTCTGAAAAGTTTGAAACATAAAACATATGTATTCGGGGAAATGTAAGCCATATTATTTGGTCTTAAGTATGCCAAAGTACAGTGTCACGCCTCTTCATAAAGCATTTATCTACCGCACGTCCAAACTATATTCAGGCGAGTGGAAATTGAAATGTCCTGTGGTGCCTCTCCTGCTCCCAGTCGGCCGGTTTTACAGCCTGCCCCTCTTTAAAAAAAATCTTGCAATTAATAGCAGATGGGATAATTTGTAATCGAGAGAACAAGAACTTTTCAGAAAATCTGAACTCTTTATTGCCTATTAGTTAATAACTTGCTGTTTTGTGTGACATAAAATTAAATAAAGGATATATATAAAACCAATACTGACAAGAGATAAGCAAGAAATTACACATTTCTTCAAACCTTAGCTCCTAGCATTTTTTTATCTCTAATCTTGCTACAGCTTTACATGGCGTGCTTTCCTTCCTGCAAAAGAATCTATTACCTCATCAAAGTTCATCAAACGTTTTGCTACATGAAAAATCAAAATTTCGTTATGTAATACTGAAAAAGCTGTTAATACAAATAATACCAAAGACTGGTGTGGTTTCTCGATCTGATTACGTCTATTTTGTAACTCTGCTAGATAAAAACAAAATAGACCTTTCTAATATGGCAGCAATTTTGTAACACACCAAATAAATGAGACTGTTTTGGCACAAATGGCCATTTTTATAACACAACAGAATATAATCCACGAAGTACCAATATCAAATGCTTATTAGGCTTACTACAAGCAAAAAGCTTTGTGTCAGGAAATAGTTTCACATTTCATTCATACCCACCAGCTTCTCAAGCATGAGATCGAAAAGTACTATTACAAAATTTTTATATAAATTTGGAATCATATTATTCTTCCATAATTTGTGTGATGTCCCCGTTTCTTCTCCTTCCTCGTTCTAACAAACAATCTTATCATCTCCAATTCTGTAGCTATTCCTGCCATTGTCAAAATCTGTTTGCCAATTAACTTCACTAACCCTGTCAGAATCACAGGTTTAGTTATCCCGCGATTATTGTCCGGTTAGGCGGGCGTGTTCGAACAACACGTTTTCCTGGTTACTTCCAGAATAGAACTTACAAGTCTGTTAGCCGGGGACTGTACAACTGGTCCTTACTAATGTAGCGATCTGGTCAAAAATTTTCTGTCAAAATTTCATTTTCTTGGATACACCGAGAAGATAATATGTAATCTTTCACACCTGTTATTCCTGTTAGTCGTTTATTTCCATTCTGGTAGTCTGAATCTATGGATTTCGCTAGTAATTATAACAATACTGATCATTTGCAAGCCCAATCAACCATATAATCAGACAGCGATTGGCATTCATCCGTTCGGCTTTATTCCCTCAGCTCGTATTGCGGAAAGTTTATTTCTAGATGCGACGAGGATTCTCCTGACAGACATCATGTACATTATGCATGCATTCAAAAGTCAACTTATGATTCATTCAGAAATCAACTTAAAATGTGTTCAAAAACCAACAGGGAAGCATTTCAAAATCATATGAATAATCGATAGACAAACGTGCGCTGGATGCTAGGCGCTTTGTGAAACAAGTTTTTTTTTTTCCCTGAAGAACATAAATTTACCACCCCCTTTTCCCGGTAGCATCTAGCTGCTTGCTGTGACTGCTTGCACAGCCAACAGCCACATTCCTGTAGTCAGAAGCGGGAGAATCTACTACCCAAACGTGACTCAACTGCACATGCGCATGAGCTCGCGTGTAATTGCTAAAACAAATCGACTGTAAACAGTTGCAACTTCACGCTCACTGGAGGCAATTTGTTGTTATGAAGCACTGCATAGTCTTTCAATTGGCAGACGCTTGCATGAGCACTGTGTGTCGTCATTGTATATGGCGCATTTCCTTTGCAATTTAAGTTATTTTCGTTTTTTTCTCTTGTTTATGTTTTATTGTTGAAGTATTATTCTGCAGTAGCAGGCTACAGTAATATCCTTTGATAGAGTATCGGTTCTTACCAGTCAGTCAAAATTCCAAAAATTTAACTGAAAACTCAAACAATGAAAAATTCCCGGACTTCTAAAAATATCTTGGGTTTTTCCCGGTTTTCTCCCGGATGAAAAAATTCCCGGGTTTTTCCCGGATCTCCCGGTTGTCCCGGATCGTATACACCCTGTGTACATGAGACTAATGGCAGAATCACATAGCACAGGAAATTAATCAAAGTAATGCCTAGACAAGCAATGTATCTCCAATTAATTACTTATTGAATCAAAATCATGGGCTGTGTATAACAGTCTGCAACAAAAACCAAATTTAGAATCTTTTCTAAGTGGGTAAATCAAGTGGAATGTTGGTAACTTTCATTACAACACTGGTGATAAACTATTAACTTGTGACCAGAAAAGCATTCAACTCAACCAATGTCGGGAATCATCTAAAATCAACACTTTTGCCAACATGTATCTTAGCAAAAGGCATTACAAAGATTTCATATTTAAATAAAGTCAATCCACATTTCTCCATCTTCTGATGCAAGAACACTTAATGCACAAGACAGAACACGGAAGAAAAAAGGTAAGAACACTAAAAGAAAAAATAGATACAAATTATTTCTTAATATAGTAAATAATGAGTAACAAGTTTAACGATAAATTCCACAATTTCTGATAATCTCTTCACTACTATCATTCAGATTCTACATAATACTTCTAGCTAATTTTTAAAAGCATTATGAGTCTACTAACTGGTTTGGACTGCAAACAGTGTTATCTTAATAACTATGATTTGTAATGCACAGACTGATAATAGAATATACATTAAACTAGACAGCAGAAAGTGACACAAAATGTATGGCTTGTATACTATTTACCTTCTCTCTTTAATACTCCAACAGGTACCAGAACACTTGGAAGTGGCTGATGCACAGCACTAGCAGCTTGTTCTAACGGTGGTATTGTAGAGCAGTACTCCATAGGATTGTTAGGGTTTGGCTGCCTACCCAAAGGAGTTCCAGATGAAGTAAGGCTATTTTCATTATTTGAAACTGCAGGTGTGTCGATGTTTTCCACATGGTCGTTTATGAATGCTGGCAACAAATTTAAATAATGTTTATTCACATGCTACACTACTGCTACTGCTACTGCTACTACCACTACCACTACCACTACCACTACCACTACCACGGCCACCACCACCACTGCTTCCGCATCCAATACCCACAGCAGTTAAAGTTGTGCATAAAATATCTATATTATATATCAGTTTTCCTTTACTGATATATTATAAAACATCATCACATGGCGATCACAGATAGTAATGACAACAACCAAATGCCTCTCAGACTTTCAAATATACTGCAACAGATTTGGCTTTTTCCACAAATTTTCCTTGCAACCACAAAAAAAGTTACACACTTATTGGTAACTTACGATAATGTTACATTTAATATTAATTTAAGCAAAGTGGAGAGAAGCAAAGAGCAAGCAGTTTCAATTCTGACATGTTCTGACAGTCAGATGTTTAATACATACCACAACAGGCAGGCATATATTCTACAATAAGAACAGTTCAATAACTCACTCATAGCCTAATGAATGGCAACCTTCCCAGTAATTTCCCCATTCATGTCTCCTCAGCCTCATTGTGTCAACACATCTGCCCATCTTCCCCTTCCCTGCTTCTCTACTTTTCTGCTCCCCATTCCCGCACTCTCCCCCCCCCCCCCCCAACTCCCCGCACCCCATCTCCTTGCCCAACAGCCTCCCGATGCAGTCCCCTGCAGTCTTGTCTTGCCTCCATCTAGTCCCTACGCACTCTGCCAGACAGCGGTCTTCTTTCCACACACTCATACCCTGTTATTCGTACCCCTTCCCTGTTCCACACCAGACACAACACATTGCTGTAACACGTTGCAGTCTGGCCAGAGAGGCCAGACATAGTGGTCATGTGTGCATCAGGTGCCTGCTTTTGTGTGTGTGTGTGTGTGTGTGTGTGTGTGTGTGTGTGTGTGTGTGTGTGTTCCTTTCTTTTCTGAACAAGGCACTGTCCAAAAGCTAAGTGTGTAATCATCTTTTTGTTGCGGCTGTCTGCGACTGAACATGTCATCTTTGCAGTGAGTAGCAGTTTATACTTTCCATAATTGTCAATTTTGGAGTTCTTTGTTTCCAAACCCTGAATTCCAAGGCAGGTGATTGCTTGAATAATGCACACTTTGTTTTCTACAAATTCCTCAGCATTTCCATGCCAGGGGTTCTTTACTTGAAACAGCATTTTGGTCAGATCAGACCCACCATCTAATTACCGGTGAATTAAAAGTTAAAGTGAAAGTAGTTATTTTTTCAAGGTATAAATTAATTTTTAGCTCTTTTCATCTTTTTTTATCTCAGTTATGTTCTAATAAGTGCTGCATAAGCAACATATTGTATCTAATACATTGTGTACTCTCAGACAACACAAGCAAACCTACTCTGCCCAGGAAACTGGAGCACTTATGAAAATTTGTAAGCATGAATAAAAGCTTACATAATCCATTCCCATCTCAGAAACTCAAATAACTGGTTTTGACATAATTCATTCTTTTCCACATCATAGTTTGCTTACGTTATCTGTTTTGCACTATCTTAAAAATATCTTGATGCAAAAATTATGGTGACCCTGCAATGAGTAAATTCTTTCTGCATTCCAGCAGGTTCATTTGTTGTAAGCAAGAACTACTCAAGGTCACACCAAAGTTCTTGGGAAGCATTCTTTTATTATTGCTTCATTTTACTTCTAACCACCCAGTGCCAAGCGAAGGAATTAAATTCACTACTTAATAGAAAAACCATGAGCTGCACAAATTATACAAAATAAGTGATTTGGAAAAAGAGGTTACACATTACTGAGCCTCTATTTAACACTCATTCATCTCATGGCACATACTCATCTTCTGTTGTCTTTCTTTTTTCTTTATTCTTATATGTAGGTATCAGTGTTGCCCTTATGTCCTAAGCAAGAAAATCATGATCATGATCCTGATCCAAACATAAGGTTCCAAAATTTAATAATGAAAAAGTTTGAAATTACATTTCAAGTTTGTTGTAAGTCACCTAGTGTTCTCATTATGAAACACTGGGTGAATACAGTCTGGGTAATTAGTGTTCCATTTTAAGCAAAAGCAAGGTTGTCATGCATCTCAGTGTTTGATGTCATATTTCCTGAACCATGCGCCATACAATGATACATAAGGGGCACTCAAACAAAGATGAGACACATGGAAAGCAATAAATAAACTGTTTATTATTTCAAAAGTAGCCAGCATAACTGTTAACGCACTTTATCCACTGTGAGACAAAATGGTCCACGCTTTCATGGAAATGTGTTTTCAGTTGCCTATGGAACCATGGTTGTGCCCAGGCATGCACCTCTTCATCCAAAGCAAATCGACAGGCACGAATATCTTTCTTCAGAACCAAAGTTGTTTCAACTACATTGTAGAAATTTCACTGAGACCATACAGTCTCGATCTTCCCCCATGTGATTTCCATATTTTTGGAGTCCTGAAGAAAGACATTCATAGCCATCGACTTGCTTCGGATGAAGAGGTGTATGCCTGCGTACAATCATGGTTCCGTAGGCAACTGCAAATGTTTTTGCATCAAGGCATTCACCACCTTGTTTCACAATGTTATTAACAGATATGGTGATTACTTTTGAAACAATAAAGAGTTTACTTACTTTCTTTCCATCTGTCGCACTTTCATTTGCTACCCCTTATAATTTTGCAGGCACATTTTGTGATATACCGAGTGATCAAAAAGTCAATATAAACTTGAAAACTTAATAAACCATGGAATAATGTAGATAGAGAGGTAAAAAATAAATTCACACACACACACACACACACACACACACACACACACACACACACACACACACACACAAAAAAAAAAAGAAGAAGAAGAAGAAGAAAGAAAGAAAGAAAGAAAGGGATTGCTAGACGGGTTAAAGATCTCTTGCACGCGTCATTTGGTGATGATCGTGTGCTCAGCCGCCACTTTCGTCATGATTGGCCTCCCAGGTCCCCAGACCTCAGTCCATGCTTTGCGGTTACCGGAAGTCGTAAGTGTATCGTGATCGACCAACATATCTAGGGATGCTGAAAGACAACATCCGACGCCAATGCCTCACCATAACTCCGGACATGCTTTACAGTGCTGTTCACAACATTATTCCTCGACTACAGCTATTGTTGAGGAATGATGGTGGAGATATTGAGCATTTCCTGTAAAGAACATCATGTTTCCTTTGTGTTACTTTGTTATGCTAATTATTGCTATTCTGATCAGATGAAGCGCCATCTGTCGGACATTGTTTGAACTTTTGTATTTTTTTGTTCTAATAAAACCCCATGTCACTCCAAGCATGTGTGTCAATTTGTACCTCTCTATCTCCATTTTTCCGTGATTTATTCAGTTTTCAAATTTATACTGACTTTTTGATCACTCAGTATGTAGATACTGTCTGTAAACAGTGTCGCAAATAGAGTCAGTGATAAAAAGTTTCATACAGGTTTGAAATTGTGTGCCAATTCTGCTGGAAGTCAGTTAGTGCTCTCATTCTCAAATACTGGTTGAATAAAGTCCAGGTATTCGCACACAGCCTCAAGACAAGCTCACAGTTTCTGTGATGCTTGTCTTATTGTGTTAAGATATTAACATAACACTAAACAGGGTGCTTGGGGAGGAAAGGTCACACAGTGATACTATAAGTAATTCTGAACAAAAAATGTTATATGAACATAGGTCCACAAATACTTCGTTAAGGAGGTATGGGAATTTAAAGGAACTTTAAGTCTGAAAAACTTATACGCAATACAACTGGACTGTAACATGATTTTCTTGAAAACAACATTACAGGGAAATAAAGTTATGTTACACATTTTTACATAATGTTTATTTACTTTGCATTTAGTACATAATGCATTACAACATGCATGTTACATGTATTCAGTTGAAAAAGATGTGCCATGTCTTTTACAAACGACTTAAACATTTATCGTACAGATGTTGTATAGTTCACAGAGTAGGTTTGAATATCCCACCACGAACGTCAATGCACTTTTGCACTCGAGCGATAACATGTTGTGTTGCTTGTTCAATTGCCTGTGGTTGGTTCCTAATCAATCCAGCAGTGTCCGTGATGTGACGAAGCAGTTCATCTCGTGTATTTACCTACACTTTGTGCACCTCTGATTTCATCCAACCCCATAAACAGAAATCTAAAGATGTAAGGTCACCAATGAGGGTAGGTGCAGTTGAGATGGTCCGTCACATGTAAGGTAACATGTGGAGGGCACCGTCATGTTGAAACTACATTCCAGTTCAATTGGCTAAAGGAACGTCTTCCAATAGTTAAACAAATGAATTTTCCAAAAAATGCAGGTACCTCTCTCCCGTCAATCACTGATTGATAATAAATGGATCTATCAAAAGGTTACCGATCATGCTGCACCAAACATTTAAGGCAAAATGAACTTGGAAATTTCTATCCACTGAAGTGCGTGTATTTTCCCGTGACCATCGATGATTATTGCATGTGTTGTTTATTCCACGGCATGAAGACTGGGCTTTGTAGTGAATAGTATGTATGGAAACAAGTGACTATTCTCAATTACCCAGTGACAGAACTGAAGTCGTTGGGCATTGTTGCCAACATGGAGATTTTGGACACGCTGTATGTGAAATGGATACAAGTTTTCCGCATGTAATGTTTCCCATACACGTGTCTGTGGGACATTCATACGCAGGGACATTCTTCGTATGTCCGTATTGGGACTTCGCTCAACATTTGCGATAATTTCTTCCTGTTCTTGCAAAGTCGGTTGACGTGCACACTCGGACGAGAAATGTTTACTTAGAAGAGAGCCTGCTGCACGCAAAGTGATAAACCCTTTGGTAAACACCCTGCGATCAGGTAATCGTCTAGTCAGAAAGCACCTGCGGTATTATTCTCTTGCAGCGGTAGCAGTACTGTCGCAGAAGTCATAAACATACACTATATCTGCATATTCCTTACTACTGTAGATGTGTGGCATTGTTAGCAGAGCTTGTACGAACTCAGTTAACACCATACACTACACAACGAACCAATCCGTCGACTGTACACTACACAATGTGGCTTACACGGCACAACTACACAAACAACGGGTGATTGTACTACGTATGTCACATGACCATAATACGTGGTAGGTTGCATAGCGTAAACATGGCATGTACCCGTGCATTGTTTGCAAGAAAATCACGTTACAATCCAGTTTGAGAGAGAGAGAGAGAGAGAGAGAGAGAGAGAGAGAGAGAGAGAGAGATATGCAAAAGTCACTGCAGAACTGAATATCACACTCCCAAACCCTGTCACCACCAAAACAACAGAAAGGGAGCTCCATAAGCAGGGACCTGCAGGGCAAGCTGGAATTCCAGAGCCACTCATCAGTGATGCAAATGCCTCTAAAAGGAATACATGGTGCTGAGGGCATAAGAACCTGGATTCTCGAGCAATGGAAGAAATTCACTTTTATGGATTAACCTTTTTCACACATCCCAAGAGTGAAACATAGGAGGGGTTGTGTGATGTTTTGGGCAGCCATATCGTGGTATTTCAAGGGCTCCACAGTTACCCTGCAAGGTCGCATTACTGCCAAGGATTGTGTGACCACTGCAGATGATCAGGTCTATCCCAAGGTACAACTTTTGTTCCCCATGGTGATGCAGCATTACATGATGACAGGGCCTCTGTTCACACAGCTCGCATCATCCAGTACTGGTTTTGTGAGCATAGTGATGAACTGTCACATCTCCCCTGGCCACCACAGTCACCAGATCTCAAAATTATTGAGCCTTTGTGGTCTACTTTGGAGAGAAGGGTGCACGATCACTACCCACCTTCATCATCGTTACCTGAACTTGCCACTATTTTGCAGGAAGAATGTTGTAACATTCACTGCAAAATCATAAAAGACCCATGTTCACACATTCTGAGACAACTAGAAGATGTTTTGAATGCCAGCGGGCTTCCTACACCATACTAGGCATAGTAAAGAGTTGTGATCTTGGTTTTCTCTTTTTTCTGTCCAACCCCCGTGTGTTGTTCTTTTCTAATTGCAAGCAATAACTGATATAAGCTGGGAATGGTCAGAGCATACTACTCATTTCATTTATACATATTTTGTACAAGTCAATGATGAGCACACCACAGAATGTGAAAACTGCAACATCAATAAATTAGGCAACTGACAATACATAACTGATTAGGACTGTAGAATTGTTCTGGCATCAAGACTTTAGTTTGATATGAAACCCTCACATGCTACATTCAGACCCTTTACCACAAGAACAGCAGGACTTTTTTGATACCTAAACCACACAGCAGCTTCTTATGGGTGTCACATATGTCAATCATCTCATTCTCACATTCTAACACTCGAGACTGTTTTTTTCCCTCACAGGTTCCTCTTTCTTATTTGACCAGCTGCTGATTAGAGGTGCATATTTTTGTGCATGTTCACTTATTAGTTCTTCACTAAGAAGATACAGAAATTCATTATGACTGACAACTTTCCCTCTAGGAGCTCTATAAAGAATGCATACATTTATTCCAGCAAAAATTCAAAAAAATTGTAGAATGCTTGTACTAACCACCTTCACAAAGTTGATTTCACAGAACATTTTCTTGACACCTTTTCTGGTCTATATACAGCCTGTGTTTCATTTTATTATTAATATCCTACACTTTCTATACTTGAATGAAGGGCAGAGAGAACAAGAACATTTTTTTTTTTATTTTTCTTGCCTTGATAAAGGGAAACAGTTGTGTCTCAATGCTTCATCACAGTAGTCTCATACAGTGGTGCTTTTGACACACTGACATTGGCATCCTCTTCTCGAACCCACTCTCTCTACCAACTAAGCTTATATTCTTATCAATAATTCGAACAGGTGCAAAGATGTGAAAAACTCTGTTATCACATTCCTTCTATTTCATGACAACATATTTCAGAAATGGTTTCATTCTGTGACTGACATTCATCCTTTCCCAGTTGTGGAAATCTGATCAACATATATTTAGTCCCTACATTGGTTGCTAAACAACATTTGATGCCAAAATTACCTGCCTTACTAGCCACATACTATGTAAATTTCACCAGCTGTTCATCGACTGTATAGCAGGGAATTATTTTCAATGAAATGATTCCAAACTTCTGATACCAAAGACAACTTGTCTGTTTTGAGTCTTATTGAACTTTGTTTCCGGATATCAGAGAGCTAAAAATTCATAATGTCTTCAAACCTATCCCTTGACACTGCATCATTAAAGAACCTGTGACCAGATGAATGCAAGTCACATGAATATATTTGCTGTTAAGTATACCATACTGTATGTTAATAGTTCCTCACTGCACATTCTGTCAGCAATATTATGTATCTTGGATATGTACCTGTATCATGACAACTGGTCTATAAGACCAGAAATATGTTTTTCCAATGATGGCATGTCACCGTCAGGTCAGACTACCGAGCAATATGGCACAGTGTTTAGCACACTGGACTCGCATTCGGAAGGACCATGGTTCAAACCTGTGTCCCGTCACCCTGATTTAGGCTTTCCATGATTACCCTAAATTGCTTCAGGCAAATGTTTGGATGGTTCCTTTGAAAGGGCATGGTCGACTTCCTTTCCCATCCTTCCCTAATCTGATAAGACCTATCACCTCGCTGTTTGGTCTCCTCTCCCCAACGCACCAACCAACAGGTCAGACTTATTTTAATATTTTAAATGCACCTGAGAATGGCTACAAAGCCGAAATCAAGACTGTGTGAAATAAAGGCACAATTAACAGTCAAATAGCTGAAATGTATTTCAAAAATTTCTAGATGACTCTGGTCCCCCATAAAGGGAAAATCATTAACACTAGGTATAAGGAGGCCCAATAACCAGCTCCGAAACTTTGGCATACATTGCAACACCATGTTACTGTCATGTGTAACGGCAACTTAACATTTGCTAAACTCTTATGTGACGTGTGTCTAATGAAAAGTTAAGTGGTCAAAATGACAGCTGTCACAATTCTAGGTATAGAATGAGAAATAACGGCAATGATTATTGTTACAGGTCTGCAATTTCTACAGTGCAGTCACAACACTTCAAAGCTTTACAACAAAAGGAAATGTCATTACAGACACAATATTTCAGATCAAGTTGACTGCTTCCATCGCTCTAGTGCTAAACATCATGACATGGAACTGAAGAAGGCTGCATATGTTTCTATGGACTCTCCCTCCATGATGTTTGTCTACAGGTCCCCAAACCAGCAACCATGGTCACTGAGTACAATAATGGATGAGATGCTGATCAACTGTATTCCAAACATGTTAGGTGGCCGAAGGCCATGTAAGATGAATTCACAATCCCTTCTTTGTAGGCCTGCACACACTCCATATCACATGTGCCATGGCATTGCCTGACTGTAAGAAAGGGCAGTACGTACTACCCGAAAATGTTTTATAACAGCTATTTGGACAAGACAGTGATCACCCTAAGCTGTGGTTACATTCCATGATTCAGTTCCCACTTGTCATTCTATCCACACGTGAATCACTTCAACTGCAACATGCCTTGTCTAAGCCAAAATTACATATTATATGACAAACTCATCTGCCAGATACCTATCACTCTGCCTCATTCAGGCACGCTCATATGCTGATACAACACACTCTGACATAGATGCTGCAAACTGGCAGTGTCTTTCGACATTCCACTTTCTTTTAGGACTTTCCACCAACTGAGTTCCCACCTCTGTAGATGAGGTTACTGTGTGGTGGGGCTCAACTTGACGATAAACCGGTATGTACAATGGTGGTGGACGAGATTTTCACTGCAAGTACTTGGGCGGAAGGGGTGGAGTGGGTTTTTTATACAGTTCTTGATCACCAGTCTTTGCATCAACATCCTAGGTTACATTCCACACATCTCTGCAGTGTCTCGTGAAACCTTGGCACATAACACTGCGGATTGTCATCCATCCATCCATCCATCCATACATCCATTCATCAATCCATTGGATGGGGATGTTAAGCTTGGTGATCCCATTATTGCTATTTGAGAGGAGTAGGCTATGCGCTGGTACCACATTTCATCCTTAGTTAGTTAGTTATAGTTAATTACATGTCCCATAGATAATTTGAATGTTTCTTTCACTGAAATTATGTGGAATGAGTCAACTACAGGACATGTATATATGATTAGTGTTAATGTTAATGAACACATTAGTTCTACTCATGCAACTACACTTTTTTTGCTGGCTACCAGGTTTTAAGTAAATAAGAGAAGGGTTGTCCAGGATAAATAATTTTAAATTAGATTTAAAACATACTTTGCTACCTGTCAGACATCTCATGTAATCAAAAAAGTTTGTTGCTGCATATTGAACTCCTTTCTGAGCCACTGACAGCTTTAACAATGGGTAATAAAGGTCATTTTCCCTGTAGTGTTGTAAGTATGGACATCACTGTTCTTCTCAAATTGTGATGGATTATTTAGCAAATATATGTATTGTGATGGTGCAGTTAAAATGCCTAGCTCCTTCAAGAGGTACCTACTTACTACTTGCTTTTGTACTATCAATTCTTTCTTTATAAGTGACAAGTTCCCGAGAAAATTATTTCATATGAATTATTAAGTGGAAATATGCTAAATATGTCAGGAATTTGACAAGTTTCTTTCCAGTTGAAATTTTTGTCAATATGTACACCCAAAAATTTGGAGCATTCTACCCTATTTACTGACTCCTGCTCATGTGATACATCAATTGTTGGTATGACTATTTGTTGCACATAACTGAATGTAGTGTGTTTTTTCCTCTATCATCACACCCAACACAAACATAACACTGCACCACACATGCATGCATTACACTCACCTACATTCCACAAATACATATAAGACACAACTCTCTCATATCCACAAGGAAAGTGTCAATGGGCACAGAGGAAGCAACCCTTCAGAAAGATGGCTGAACCCTCCCTGTGAAATATCCCAACCAACAATGCCATATGACATTGACATTTTTACCGACTGTGGTCAGTGTAACATTGCCCTTCCTGTTCACTCAAAGACTTGGACCTACATATAAGTGATATATCATGTTGAAATTTTCACAAATGTTAGTGTGTATAAATGTATCTCCAAATCATTTTACCTTCTTTCTGAGGTGGTACATACATAATTTTTAATCAAATCCATCACTTAATTTCCACAATAAATCTTGATTTGTTAGTACCTCTTGCTGCCATGATGATCTTTTCGATGTTACCATCTGTTATATGTGTACTACATAAGTAAAGCAGTCATGAATCTCAAGGTTAATTTGGACCTCAAGTGCTTTATATGGAATTTTCATATCATATTGGATATGCTTTGTCATCTTTACATGTAAGAACTTTCTCATCTAGTATTTCGTAAACTCCCAGTTTAATTTGAAATCTAAAGAACGGAATATCTGATACTAAAGTAATACCAAATTTTACAAATAATATTTTTACAAACATAAGCTATGTAAAATATGGGGATATGAACAAGGGTGGCATAAATTATTTGGTAGTATAAGCATATAAATTAATCAGGGTGGCAGGGGTGTCATTAATTTGCATGGCACTGCAGCTACATCACAAGAAAGCAAACTTCATCTACATAGCAACTCTCTTAGGATCTACATTATAGAATTATATTTCATGCAATAGAGTTTCAAAGGAACAATGTAGAAGTTTGCACTGTCTTGTGAAATGTGGAAAATTAACTGAGTAGTTCCCAGTAGCCATTCTGATAAATTACTTACTTGAACCTAATTCGCTTGAGAAAACTATTAAATTGGGTAACAGAATTGCTGGTCATAACTTACCTACAGAATGCAAAATTTTAATATGTCCTCCAATATACACTCATCATTTCTAGACTGCTTTTGCTGTCAACTTCAGAATGTTCATCTTGGAGCAGCCACAAATTTACCAAACACCTACTTGTAACAGTGAAAACACCACAGAACAAGAAACACTGATATAGCAAGTGAACTGAGCACAACTTCCTGTTTCTGGGGCCAACATATGAAACAAGAAAGTGTGGTACCAACTTGTACGGAATAAAACTGGAAATTTCATTCGTGAAGACAGTGCCATCTACTGGCATACTTATAGTACATTTTGCTCTAAATAATTTTAACACATTTTAAAACTTAAGGGAAAAGGTGATAGCACTAAATATAGCTGCATACCACCAGGAAGAAAAACACTGCATATTACAATTGATCTTTCCTCCCCAAAGAAGGAACTAATAGTCCCTAAAGCTATGGCAGTTTCTTGAACTTTTATGTCTGTCTCCATCAGCAAGACTTAAGGTAAGTACTGCCCAGCAATACTAACAATTTTATATTTACTTAAACCTTCGTTTTTTTTTTTTTTCCAGAAAACAGGTTCTACCACTTTCAGAACTGACTATTTGTAATTATACTGCTAGCATAGTAATTATAGTGATAGTGGAGAAAATTCTGATAAAGCTTTGGCATAATACATTTTGAAGTCTAGCACTCTTACCTTTTGCCAAAATTCCAAAACAAGGGTGACATACTCTACCCTCAGCATTGTCCATGTAATCTAAACTTGCCTTCAGACTGCAGCATTTTGAACACAGGACCTAAAAAATAAAGACATAATTAAAACATATTCAGGAAGTATTACATGATACAGTGTTTTAACACTATCACTCACTGGTGGTAAAACTTTCCCCAGTGTTAATTTCTTCTTCAGGGATCTAGCTGGCAATGTTGCCTGACCTATCATCTCTAGAAAGTCAGGACAACTCAGTTTTGAGGATACATAACAAAGCAAAATGGGTCATTCTGTGTTTATTTTGGAAGTCCATCACCAAAATGTTTTCATTAATTTAGTAAGCCTTTGGGACTGGTTGCTAGTGGGCATCCATCAACCTACCAAATCGATAAAAATTTGACGTGTGTGTGATTGTTTGTATTCTGACAGACAGTACCACTGTGAATGCAGCTTTCTATTTAGAAGTGCTCAAAAGACTGAAAAGAGAGCTCACATGGTGTCAAAGCTACATTAAGGACAAGTGGAAACTGCATCATGGCAATGTGCCAAGCTATTGCACCTTCATTGTCAATGAATTTTTCTGGCCAGGACCCACACCTCATTGCTTTCCAATTGTTGCTACAATCTAAACTGCCCCCCCCCCTCCCCCCCCCCCATGTTTTTCTTCTTTTTTCATTGAAAATGAGGTCTGAAACATTGGGACACAATTGTGTACATTCAGGTTTGTGTTACATCGGCTCTAAAGGACATCCCGGATAGGGCCTGGAAACACCACCTCGAGAAGCATAGTAGTATGCTATTTCAAACATTTTCGATTAATTTTATGAATATGTACAGTAAATAATTTTTTATGAAATTTTTCACATTATTTATGTAACTCGCCACATATTTGCTAAGGCATTTCAGGATTTTAAAATGTTTTCTGGTATCTGATTTTCAACTCATTGACATGTGGCAATCAAGTCAATTTCTCATCAAATATTAAATCCAAAAGCCTAATTAACTTGCTGGAATTTAAAACAATACCTTTCATGCAAAGTCAAGGCAAAATAAAGAGACAATGTAAATAACCAAAATCATTGGAAACAGTTTTCATATGAAGAACATTTAAAGCCAGTTCCCCCCACCCCTTCCGTTCCACTGTTGCAAATAAGTTGAAGTTAATGTGCAGTTGAGCCAAAATTGGGTGAAGAGAAGAAAACTGAAAACTGATGATGAATAATGAGCAATGTATGGAAGATGAATAAAAGAAATAAATAAATTCATTCATACACAGAATTTTTTAATTTCATTTGCATTCATTCATATCAGCATGGTCAGTACATCTACATCTACATTCATACTCCGCAAGCCACCCAACGGTGTGTGGCGGAGGGCACTTTACGTGCCACTATCATTACCTCTCTTTCCTGTTCCAGTCGCGTATGGTTCGCGGGAAGAACGACTGTCTGAAAGCCTCCGTGCGCGCTCTAATCTCTCTAATTTTACATTCGTGATCTCCTCGGGAGGTATAAGTAGGGGGAAGCAATATACTCGATACCTCATCCAGAAACGCACCCTCTCGAAACCTGGCGAGCAAGCTACACCGCGATGCAGAGCGCCTCTCTTCCAGAGTCTGCCACTTGAGTTTGCTAAACATCTCCGTAACGCTATCACGGGTACCAAATAACCCTGTGACGAAACGCGCCGCTCTTCTTTGGATCTTCTCTATCTCCTCCGTCAACCCGACCTGGTACGGATCCCACACTGATGAGCAATACTCAAGTATAGGTCGAACGAGTGTTTTGTAAGCCACCTCCTTTGTTGATGGACTACATTTTCAAAGCACTCTCCCAATGAATCTCAACCTGGCACCCGCCTTACCAACAATTAATTTTATATGATCATTCCACTTCAAATCGTTCCGCACGCATACTCCCAGATATTTTATAGAAGTAACTGCTACCAGTGTTTGTTCCGCTATCATATAATCATACAATAAAGGATCCTTCTTTCTATGTATTCGCAATACATTACATTTGTCTATGTTAAGGGACAGTTGCCACTCCCTGCACCAAGTGCCTATCCGCTGCAGATCTTCCTGCATTTCGCTACAATTTTCTAATGCTGCAACTTCTCTGTATACTACAGCATCATCCGCGAAAAGCCGCATGGAACTTCCGACACTATCTACTAGGTCATTTATATATATTGTGAAAAGCAATGGTCCCATAACACTCCCCTGTGGCACGCCAGAGGTTATTTTAACGTCTGTAGATGTCTCTCCATTGATAACAACATGCTGTGTTCTGTTTGCTAAAAACTCTTCAATCCAGCCACACAGCTGGTCTGATATTCCGTAGGCTCTTACTTTGTTTATCAGGCGACAGTGCGGAACTGTATCGAACGCCTTCCGGAAGTCAAGAAAAATAGCATCTACCTGGGAGCCTGTATCTAATATTTTCTGGGTCTCATGAACAAATAACGCGAGTTGGGTCTCACACGATCGCTGTTTCCGGAATCCATGTTGATTCCTACATAGTAGATTCTGGGTTTCCAAAAACGACATGATACTCGAGCAAAAAACATGTTCTACAATTCTACAACAGATCGACGTCAGAGATATAGGTCTATAGTTTTGCGCATCTGCTCGACGACCCTTCTTGAAGACTGGGACTACCTGTGCTCTTTTCCAATCATTTGGAACCCTCCGTTCCTCTAGAGACTTGCGGTACACGGCTGTTAGGAGCGGGGCAAGTTCTTTCGCGTACTCTGTGTAGAATCGAATTGGTATCCCGTCAGGTCCAGTGGACTTTCCTCTGTTGAGTGATTTCAGTTGCTTTTCTATTCCTTGGATGAAACTTGTGTTCCACTTCTCAACAATTAAACTGTTTCTAATAGTTTACTACTATATATAATTTGGAATGATGATCTGTCAAAGTATTGCAACTAGATTGAGCTGAACCACCACCCCCACCCCTTTCTCCCAACTTATGGAAGGATGAAGTATCTAAGCCACGGTGAGTGCAGCCCAAATGTGATGCCAAATGAAGGTAAGTGTTCATTTTTCACAATTATTTCATCGCAGGTCACATCACTTCATAAAACTTCTCAACAGATGAATTGAAAATTTATTTTGTAGTCGAAATTTATTTATGTGTAATTCATGCAAACAGTTTGTTTCAAAAGTATATATTTCTTAGTACAGAAACATTCTTTCTTCAAAGGTATTCAGTTTAGAGCAGCAAAATTCTAACCTGGTAATCTGTATTTTGCGACGTTATGTAATTTCAATACATAATTGAAAATTTAGTTAACTTACGGAGAAAGAATTCATTGAAATTTGTATTGGCATACCAAAACTTTCTGGCAATACCATTACATACTCATCTTGGGTCAGTGAGATTTTCTTAATGGAAAGAAAGTTTCTTAGGGAAAGGTGCACAAACTGAGAAGAGATATCATATCATTCATTAGAACTGCATTTCACTTAAAAACTATTAACAGGAGAAATTTCTTTAAATTTAAAAAAAGCATGAATACAAGGTTGCTGAAATGGTGTACTAAAACATATGTAGAACATGTCTTTCATGGTAGTGTTAGTTTTTGAAATAACTCATACAACTACTTATTACCAGTGCCTCTCTATAGGGGGTGCTGTTATAATTCGAACACTATTTGCCCAATTTTCGCGTTTCCTTTTTTAATTCACAGGTATATCATCCAATCAGGTTTTAAAATGGATTTTGCTACATAAGGAATAAACAGTGGCAATAACAGTGTCCGTAAAATGTTAGCTGCCAGTGTGCTACTTTGCAAAATGCCGTCCACATTATTAGACCTGCGTCAAAGTGATGCAATATTTAACTTAAAAAAACAAAACAAAACCCCTAATAGAAAGTCCACGAGAGCATACGAGAATCTTTCGTGGGTGGCTTTCAATCAAAATTTTTGTCATTAAAAATCATCTTACACAGGAACTACAAAACGGAAGAATGGTGAATGGTGGTCAGCCATAAAAGATAAATATATACCATTGCAGATGTTTAGACAGGCCTTTTCGAAATTTACAATTTATACTACAGCACTTACAGTCTAGGAATGGTATTGGAAAAGAACACACTGGCGGCCAACACTTGTACTTTGTATAGCTGACGATCTTTGAATGGCTAACCAGACTGTCATCAAACAAGTCATGACAATCCCCATTAAAGCAACTTTAAAATAAACTACAATGAAATGGGTCAATTCATTTGGGAGTTTTGATGCCTCAGATAGTGAAAGTTATTACTGCCACTTTTTACGTCGGGGCTAAAAGGTATGCAGAAATAAGTTACAGACAAAAGAAGTGGGTCATTTAAGAAAGGAAATCTTGAAATTCATGAGAGAGGTATGTCAGATTTCTTTAAAAAAAAAATGGCTCTGAGCACTATGGGACTTAACATCTATGGTCATCAGTCCCCTAGAACTTAGAACTACTTAAACCTAACTAACCTAAGGACAGCACACAACACCCAGTCATCACGAGGCAGAGAAAATCCCTGACCCCGCCGGGAATCGAACCCGGGAAGCGAGAACACTACCACACGACCACGAGCTGCGGACAATTTCTTTACAAATTTTCCTCGTGCGGTTCCCTTAACAGTGTATTGCTGTGGCCAAATGGACTGCGAGCACTGGCACCAGACTATGTGCGTGATGTCACTGAGCAGGCGCGCAGGCTTTCCTCTATAGGGGGTGCTGCCCTGAACTAATAAGTGAGACAACTTGTTAAGGGTTATTAGTGAGGACTATTAAACCTTGCAATCCTCAGCATGGTGGGATCTAAGAACTTGAGTGTAGACATAATCACAGAGGTTTTGCCAGTGCTAGGATGTTTAGGTCCTCTATGAGCATTCTGTAACCATTCATTTTCCAATGACATATGAGTGCCATTATTCACATAGGCTTCTCCTTCTGCATAGTTGGCTTGCTGACAGGCAAACAGGTTAGGAAAACACATGGTTTTGATACAGTACTAGTGCCTACATCTAGACTACCACCACCTATGTAAGACCTTTTTGAAGTTTCCTGATCACAAGGCTTTCACGGTTCTTTCTTTGCTATGTCTCTAGCTGCTGCCTTTCTGTTTTGCATTGAGGGGAGCAGAGCTGTAGCTGGGGAGACACTCTCTATTTTCAGTAAGTGGCAGATCTCTTTAGTTGACTAAATCAAATTAGAATTGACTATGGATTCTTTTTTCTTAATTTTTTAAATGCAACTCTACGTGTGCATTTTCACAATGAGACACTGGTAACAGCATTACAGGTTTGGGTTGGACATACTCTTCAATAGTTGGTTTAATGAATGTGAATGCAAACGATAAACCAAAGCTACGTGGCTGCATTGACTTAAAGATCTTCATTTCAGCATCTCGCATGTGTTCTGTTGGTTTAATTTCTTGGATTTTCTTCTCTTCACTGAACTTAGGATGTTCCTGGCTCAATACTATGTGTTTCTCTGTGCAGTTAATGCACTGTGGTGGTAATAACTTGTTAATTCATGGCTTGATCACACATTCCATGTGTTGCATTGCCTTTATCTCATAAGATAGTATGGTGAAGCCTCTGGGTTTTAAGGCAACTTAGGAGATTTGGCGTAATAGGCCTTACTTTCAGTCAAATGAAGCCTGCCTAAAAATACTTAATTAACACCAGGCACTGAAAGTAAACACAAATGCAACAGTTGTCTTTAGCATTTTCATTGTACTGTGTACTTATGTGGCAGCATTGCACAGCATATTACATGCTCATGTGATTATTAGAAGATGAGCCCTCACTGGAAGCAGTAAGAAACCTAATATGACATTTGTGCACATTCAGTGATGCAAACTACAATATTTTTTCTTTATTTTTCAGGTTATGAGGTGACAGGAAAGATAGGGATATGATGAAGCACAGTCAGTTGTCAGTAGCTGAATCTGACTATTGCTCACCTTTTCTGTATAGGCTGACTTCACCAAGTTTAACTAACTGTTGACAAATATTGAATAATGTTATTATTCAATCAGTGTATTTTATTAAATAATGGTTCAGAGTAGCTAACTAAGCCACTGTCACTTTCCCACTGAAAAGTCACATCGTAGAAGTGCTATCTATGATCAGTGCAATAAACCAGATGAAAAGTAGTAGCTCACTCCATGAGGGAGCTGATCACTATCGGGTGAATAACATAGTCAGTGCTCATTCGACAAGTATTTCCTGGCAGCAAACCATGATAATGAGTAAGGTAGGATATCAATATTGACTTTACAATTGATTGAAATTACAACAGGTGATACACATGGCAGCCGGTTTCCTTAGAGTCGGGGGAGAATGGGCCACGCATCTCCCCAAGATGGGATGATAATAATGAGCATGGGGCACCCAAGAAAATATTGCAGATGGATGATAGCTTGCTCCCACTTCTCAACTTGATTGATCAAGCCACCAAAAATTTTCACCAAAGAGTAGTCACACATATCAGTGTGTGTCGCAGACACTGGAAATGTATAGATTATGTACTGTAAACAAAACTACTCAAATAGTTCTCACGTATACAGAATACATGGATACAGATACAAATTGCACCTGCAGACAGGACGAACAATCCCACAACAGTTGATGTGTTAAAAAACAAATAGAGAAAACTTCCAAATTACAACACTTCACTTTTCGTTTCAATACTTACAATGTAATTAGCAATCTGTCCACACAGAATAGTTGCACCACAAATAATTTACTGGGCACAGCTGAGTGAAATTGAGACATCTTCCACTGTTAACGCAAGAGACCATGAAAACAGGTCAGTTAAGGCTGGCTACGTGAGGTGAGATCAGGGGCTACCAGCTTATATGGTAAGCACTGTGTCTGAGGCGTCCTGAGGTTACCACATGCTAAGGCCAAGCAGAGGGATCAGAAGTGTAACAGAACTGATGCAGCAGATAGGCAGAGCCGCTGTGGCATGTTGACCTGATTGATTCACTTCTATGCCATGGTTCTGTTATGGCTTACATGACACAAACTGATGGTTTAGCAAAACAAGGACTGGTCAAGCCTGTATTAATACTCCTTAGTTCTAGTCAGAGGGATAGCAGTCTGCCAGCCACCAGCTCTGAGGGCGGTCCAGCAATGCTCTATGAATCTAGAAGTATCAACTAGTGTCCACCTCCATGCTGTGCACCTCAGTGTGCCCCATGCTGTGCAGCCTCTAGTCTGCATTGTGGGCTGCCGCTCACTCCTGTAATCAGTTGCCTTATCGAGTTGCTGATGCCTTCATTCCACCAGCTAAATAATATTGCACACTGGCAGACTACCTGTCGATGGACGCACCTCTTCACAGGCTGCCGCTTACATCCACGGGATGTTGGCTTCTCCAAGTATCACCACGACTGTTGTAGTTGATGAGCAATAGATGAATGTTTTAATAATGATGTTTTCATGATGATATGTTCAACCACTACCACTTATCCAATCACTGCACCACTCCAACACCCAGGGTGGTTAACTAATGGCCTCCTGACCTCTGCAATCCCAGTTCCACCATCCACCTTAGAGGCCTGCCACCCCCGCCCTCTATATGGTATCAGAAATGGTCACTGATGTCTGTAGCTGGGTCCAGGACCATGTTTTGATCCACAACATACAGTTCAGCAATATGGTTTTGCTGAGTGAGTTTTATATTTTTGTGGCCTTTTTGTTTTGTATACTGCCATGATAACTAGAAGTGAGGTGTATAAGAATGTGAAGGTATAATTTACCAAACCATGCGTACTGGCAGATTTATTACAGCTAAAAGGAAATTGTAGGGAGTACTATTTACAGCCAACGAGGTGCCAGTATTGTAATTTGGCAGGTCACAAACTGCATGTATGCAGCCAGTACCAGTTATATGTAGTACTTGCCAACATTATGGGCATGAGGCACATCAGTGTTCTTGAGTCTTGATTGAATGATCCATTGTACGGATTGATATTTTTTTGTACTTATGCTCGAATGTTTGTGGTAGCTGCCACTGCTTTGTTAATGTGTGATGCAGTTGAAGTATATTGCATTTTTGGTAGATAGAGGTTGGACAAATGCCTGAAAAAATGAGCAATGATGATACAGGAAGTAGACGAATCTGATGAAGCAGATGGCTGAGCTATCACAGAATATTCCCATGTTATGAAGGCATGTGGACACTTTACCTACTTTAATGGCAGATAACAAGTAGAAAATGTGAACTCGCTGGGACAGAAGAGTTATAAGCTTCACTCAGTGTACCTGTTCCTTCTGTAGATTACACTGCAGCTAGCCTGGTGCCTCCTTTCTCGAGTAGAGCGATTATGAATGTGTCAGCATTTATTGACAATCTGGAAGCTGCTGTCAGTCTGGGTAATTGGTAAGACGAAGTATGTTTGTACATGACCAAGTTAAGATTGGTGGACAAAGCAATGTCAGTTTTGTACAGATAAATAGATAGTCACATACTACACTCAGCTGATGATCTACAATTTAGTTAAACTATAGTAACATAACATTGACATAATCAATTGCAATTGTTCAAACGTAGCAAATAAATAACAATCACTTAAGAACACACTCAATACATTTTCCTTTCGGTCACATAGAATTCTTAATATTACAAATGCACAGCAATCCTTCGTTGTCATTAATCAACACCGTCATTATAGATAACTGTTAACGATCAATGCAGCTGCTGGTATCATAGGGAGCAGCTTAGGAACAAACTGTTATTTGGTGCACAATGCCTTAAAATTTGGCAAGATTGGAGATTACTGTTTCTGATGGACTTCCAGAACCAACAGAATTTTGGATTACAGAAAATGTTGCTGGTAATAGGTTTACAAAAATACATGTAACTATTATCCTTACACAAATGTGAATCATCCTGTTCACATACTGCAACTTAAAGTGAATTACACGAAATTATCAGTTACCGAGTTAATGGATCAGTGCTGCTGTATGTCATTTTGTACAGAAAAATTAAAGTAACAAAAGTATTTACTCAAAGTACACAATATCTAAGTAGTTATGAAAGAATTTACAATGGAAAGTGGCAACCTCTATTAACTCCTATTCAATTACCACACAAGATAATTAATTTCAAGAAACATAAAATGAGTTTCTTGACTGCTGGGAATTTGCACTATTGAATAGTACATGTGCTTATACCGAAATATGTCTCCTAGCTCACCTCAAATTTTCAGGGTCATATTGCCTTGAATATTTTCAGTTAATGACTTTTCTAATTAACATGCTCTCTAAACAAATTGCTCAGCTTGATGAGGGCACCTTGAAGACAAGAATGGTGACGGATGAATTTCCAACGCCGAATATAACCAAACAACTGATATGCTTAGATTATATGTTCATCCTGTAAGTCCTAAATGATGTGGCTTCTCATGGATGCAGATCAAGTAAGGAAACTTAGCTCATTTTACAAGAAAAATTACCACAATATGTGTCATAAATGTGTCAATTATGTACACACTTAAATACATAAAATAATCCCTAGGTGGTTGTAGTAAAGTGTCTAAAATGAAATAGCATTGTTACATGAAGTCACATTTACAGTTATGTGGTATTTACTATTAATAACACACAGATAACTCAGAACCTTATGGGAAAGTATACAACTTTCATTACCACAGCTGTAATCATCAGAACATTTGTTCCTTTGGACATTCATTCATGTCTGAAGGGCATTGTCACCATCATTAACTTTCATGATTAAACAATGAAGTAAACAAAGAGAGAATTCCTCAACTACAAAAAGCCTATAGAATCACCTGGCACAGATACAATAAAATATCTATCTCCTGGAATGAAAACCATGGCATCAACAACACAGTAATTACACCATAAGCAGTTTATACATTGCTGACCTTGACAACTGGATGTGAATCACTAATTCAGGGCACAGAAAAACAGAAAGGAAGAGTGCAAAGAAAATTTTTGGCATGTCTGTATAGGAGGAATGTGGATTATAAAGGAATCTTATCAGCATACTAAGAAAATCTGAAATTTTCAGAATGAATAATGACAGCTGAACCAAAATATATGTTGTCATTTGTATAAAGGTTAAGAACAACTGTCTACTTAAAACTGAAAGATATTTTCTGGAAATTGGCATCACAGGTGACATGGATACAGCACAAATTTAAATTCAGAACATTTGTCAATTATCATCAATCTGTGGAGACAAACCAAGAACTGGTACAAATAGAACGTGAAGAGAGGAACCGGAGAGAAACTTCAGTGAGATCACCAATGCAAACTCATCAGCTAAATAAGTTCTTTGTGCTGACAAGTTATGCATATCTGAACTGCATGTACTGCGCCTTTCCAAAGTTTCGTGGTGATGAATTGGATACATAATTTATTAATGTCCATGAAAATTATTAGCTTCTTTAAGACTATTCTTTTCTTCCTGTTTATCACATCTTTTATATTACCTGGAAATGGCACAAATTTAGCATCTGTCAATGTCATTATGAAAGATCATTAACAAATGCAAGAAAAAATAACAGGCATAGGATGGATCCTTCTGAGATATCACCTCCTAAAACCCTTCAGTTCCCGTTACATATATGTAACGTATATTCCAACACTGCTTATAATGTCATAATATGCTTGAAAGTATGTTGTTTGAACTGTTTTGACAGTGAGATTTACAATTTTTTAAAAAATTACTTGTAGCTTGTAAATTCTTACCTACGGAATTCACAGTACATTCTCACTGTAACCCAGAGTTTAAATAGTCTTCTCAATAACAGCAGTAACAGTATCCTTCAGAAATTTTTTACTGTCTCTTGGGGAATACATTATTTTTCTGATCAAGGTTTAATGTCCTGTTAACAATGGTGGTGTTGGCAACAGACCACAAGTTCCCTGAAAATTCAGGTACTTGCTTGATGTTATTTAAGATAACTATAGAAAATCTAGACTGAAGTGCCAAAGCAACTGGTACAGGCATGCATATTCATATACAGAGATATTTAAACAGGCAGAATATGGCGCTACGGTCGGCAATGCCTACATAAAACAACAAGTGTCTGGTGCAGTTGTTACCTCAATTACTACTGCTACAATGGCAGGTTATCAAGATTTAAGTGAGTTTTAATATGGAGTTATAGTCGGTGCACGAGCGATGGGACACAGGATCTCCGAGGTAGCGATGAAGTGGGGATTTTCCCGTACGATCTTCTCATGAGTGTACCGTAAATATCAGGAATCCGGTAAAATGTGAAATCCCCGACATTGCTGCAGCTGAAAAAAGATCCTGCAAGAACGGGACTAATGACGACTAAAGAGAATCGTTCAAGGTGACAGAAGTGCAACCCATCTGCAAATTGTTGCAGATTTTAATACTGAGCCATCTAAAAGTGTCAGTGTATGAACCATTCAACGAAAAATCATCGATATGGCCTTATGGAGCCGATGGACATGTATGGGTATGGAGACAACCTCATAAATCCATAGACCCTGTATATCAGTAGGGGACTGTTCACGCTGGTGGAGGCTCTGTTAGGGTGTGAAGCGCGTGCAGTTGAAGTGATACGGGACCCTTGATACACCTAGATACGACTAACAGGTGACATGTACCTAAGCACCCTGTCTGATCACCTGCATCCATTCATGTCCATTGTGGATTCCGACAGACTTGAGCAATTCCGATAGGACAATGCGACAGCCTACACATTCAGAATTGCTACGTAGTGGCTCCAGAAACACTTTTCTCAGTTTAAACACTCTCACTGGCCACCAAACTCCCCAGATATGATCATTATTGAGCATACCTGGGGTGCCTTACAACACGCAAGAGATCTCCACTACCTCATAATCTAATGGATTTATGGGCAGCAGTGTAGGATTTATGGTGTCAATTCCCTCCAGAATTACTTCAGACATTAATCAAGTCCATGCCATGTTGTGGTGCGGCTTTTCTGCATGCTCGTGGATGCACTAAATGGTACTAGGTAGGTGTACCAGTTTCTTTGGCTCTCCAATGTAAAATATGAGGGCCAGGTGAGAATTTTGAACACACTTCTCCCAAATGTGAATCTAGTGTCTTAATCTGCCTGCACCTCACTCACAAGGAACTCCTTGAGTGCAAGGTCTTTAGTACCATATTTACTCGAATCTAAGTCACACTCGAATCTAAGCCGCACCTGAAAAATGAGACACGAAATCAAGGAAAAAAATTTTTCCCGAATCTAAGCCGCACCTGAAATTTGAGGGGAGAGAAAAGTTTCAGGCCGCACCTCTGAATCGAAACAAAGTTAGTCCATTGTGATATGAGACACAATTTAGGTCGAATGAATGACGATACAGCTACAGTAGTTTGGTTCGAGTCGTAAGCTTAGCAGTTAAGCTTTACCAAGTAGCCATTGCTACGCGTCAGGTGCTCCGTACGCATTTATACGGGTACCCTTCGTTTTTCACGTGCTTCGTCTGGTTTGAATTGATTGCTTATTTTTCTTTGCTCTAATAAGTGCCATTCTCTTTGTTATAGGTGTTTACATCACTCTAAGCTGAAAATGTATTACTGTACTGTGTCATGCATTGTTTGTCGCATTCCGGTAATGTGTGTTCACGACCTGTCGCCGCTCGCGGCATGGCTTGCTTTGGAGTGCGCTGCTGCCGCTTACAATTTTTAAAAAAAAAAAAAAAAGAGGAATCGTCTCATTAGCGAAACAATGGCAAGAGACTGCTATTTGTTGTTATTTACACTGCTGCTTTCTTTGATAATGATCAACAAGAACCAAATAATAAACTGCGTATGATAGAAGATGTTCTGAACGAGAATTTAGCGAAAATTTTTCTGTTTGAAAATCTTTGCAGACGCCTCTTTAGTACATTACTTTCTGCACAGAAATTAGACTCATCTTAGATTTAAAAATCTACTCAATTGCCATGCTTCATTTCTGACTGTATCACTATTAGGCATAAGAATAATACGAATATAAATATGACATGATATGTGTATTCTTCCGCGTTTCCTGTTGTCTCACTCTAGTTCCGTAGTTTATTAGGCAGACAGGATTTAAATGAGATACCAGCAAACACGAAAGAATACATGGCAAAATGTTTATATTGGTATTATTCTTATGGTGAAGAGAATACTGCATGTGATTCACAATTCATAAACGTTCCCATTAGCAACCATCTCTTCTCACAGGTAGGAAAAAATTCAGAACGTATGTTGACAAACATTGCAAACAGTCTTGCCAGTCGGATTTTCGTAGTACATTGATAAGCTGCTACATTCGAAGATGAACAATACGGAATTTGTATTTACTTCGTTGGATAATGTATGAAAATGCAGTGGTCGAAATTCGGGGCGGAGAAAAAATTTCATCTTCCACCTTTTTTTAAATTTTGGCGCCAGTATTTATCTTTGTGCCTGCAAAGCATGCCTGTGTAGCGCTACATATATTCGACGGCAGAAGTTAGTTGTGGCGGCACCTACCAACATATTTTAGCACTTCCGCTTACTTTACACTCGATTCTAAGCCGCAGGCGGTTTTTTGGATTACAAAAACCGGAAAAAAAGTGCGGCTTAGATTCGAGTAAATACGGTAAGCCTCATTTGAAAGTGTTGTGTTAACAGTTATGACAAGGCAAATATTAGCTGCTAATGACTTGCCACCTGCATCAGGAGGGCAACAGAAAATGTGTCCCTGGCTAGTGCAGAAATCAACCTTCTATGGGATGTATGTATTAAACTTCACAAAATAATCATAGTCAACATTCAAAAGAAACCATTAACTTGCACCATGAACACCAAATGAAAAACAGTGCGCCACAGTGATCACGAAGGTTTTTCACCATCAAGTTTGAAGGTGAACTCCTTGAGAGTTACAAACCATGCAGAACGTTCAGCTAGGTAGTCACTCTTAAAGAATGCATATAGAATCATATTGGTGTAACAGGGTGATGAGAACTGTTGGAATGTGATGGAATGCAACTGAATGTGGAACAGTGTGTCATGGAGATTATCATGAAACTGGCTATCCTTTAAGGCCATGGAAACAAGAAACACCCAGAGGCTGAATTCGTCCAGTGGTTAGATAGTATGGACTGCAATGGCGCGCGCGCGCGCACGCACACACGCACACGCACACACGCACACACGCACACACGCACACACACACACACACACACACACACACACTTTTAAGGAGGCATAGTTTGCTCTAAACGAGAGTGATTTTTATTCGCAGGCCAGGAATCGAGCAAAAACAAGTTATTTTGCCTAGCTATTGGCCAAAAGCAGGGCTCATACCATAGTAGTAGTTCTCTTAGCCCTTTTCCCCACTCTTACTGCTGTAACGTAAGTATTTCCTACTGCCAATGCAAAATCACGCACACTAGAAAGAATCATATGGGGCAGAGTACTTCCACCTTCTTGCAGCACAATAAATAACTTTCCCACCAATTTAACATCCAGATTAACAGTCAGTATAATTGTATACAAATGCGTTAAGGCATTGATATTAGTTGATCCAGATATAGCTCTGTTGGTACCTTTAATTTCCAGGGTTTCTTCCACATGCATTTCCTCTTCAAATCTCGATTGATCACAGTTGATAACAAATTCCTTACTGAATAATAGGATAAGTTTGTTTATCTCAGCTCCAAATTTTTAGGCTGATTCCACAGTTTGCTATGTGTCATCAGGTTGATACTTTGTTTGAAATTTCATTACCTTTACATCTTCCAATTCTGTAGCACTCTTTGAAGTTATGCTACCATCCACTGCTTCCCTTGAAATCATTGTAATCTAAATTGCACGCAATTTGATGTGCATATCGTACACATCCTGTAAATTGTATTGAACATCCCTGCGATGCACAAACAACAGTTTTTGTAACAAGTGTACCTTGTCCGCCCTTGAACATCTGTAATTTTTATGTGCACTACATGGTCAGATTGCTGCAAACTTATTTAAATCTGTTCATAATGATTTTTTTACATGCTGCATATGATTTTCCATCCAGAGCCACAGTTCCTATCTCCAGTGTTATCCAGTTATGGACAATTGCTGTCCAAGGAGCTGGTACTAAACATAATTATGCACATCGAAGATCAGCAGCAGCATGATAAAAAACAATTATGAACAGACTTCGAATACGTCCATAGCTATATTCACCATGTAGTGCAAAAGACAAATCATACATAATCAAGGGAGGACAAGGCACACTTGTTACAAACACTGGCATTTGAGCATTCAAGGATGCTCAATACAATTTAGAGGATAGACACGATAGCAAACCTACTATGTTATGCACATCAAATTGTGTGCAGCATAGATTACAGAAATTTCAAGGGAAGCAGTGGATGGCTGCATAACTTCAAACACTGCTACAGAACTGAAAGACTAGAGATAATGAAATTTCCAACAAATCACCGACTAGATGCACAGTGAACTGCAGACTTGGCCCGAAAATTTGTAGATGGGATAAACAAAATTATCCCATCATTCAGTAAGGAATTTGTTTTCAACTCCAACCAATCAAGATTTGAAGAGGAAATGCATATGAAAGGAACCCAGGGATTAGGGGTACCAAGAGAGTTGTATCAAGGTCAACTAACATCAGTGCCTTTAATGCATTCATATACAAATGTGCCAGCTGTTAATCTGGATGTTAAATTGTCTACAAAGCTATTTATTGTGCTGCAAGAAGATGGAGGTGCTCTGCCCCCCACAAATCTTTCTCGTGTGTGAGATACTGCAAGGGCAGCAGGGAATACTTATGTCACAGCAGCAAGAGCGGGTAAACAGGCATAAGAGAACGACAACTATGGTATGAGCACTGCTTTTGGCCAATTGTTGGTCAAAATAACTTATTTTTGCTCAATTCCTGGTCTTCATATAAAAATCACAAACTATGCCTCCTGAAAAGTGTGTGACATTGGAGTTCATACTACCTAACCACTGGGCAAATTCAAATTCAGCCTCTAGATGTTTGTTGTTTTCATGCCTGTAAAACATTGTGGCACTGTCTATAGTTACACCTTAAAGGATAGCCATTTTCACGATAACCTCCACAACACACTGCTTTGCATTCAGTTGCATTCCACGACATTCCAACAGTTCTCACCACCCCATTACACCAATATGATTCTATATGCATTATTTAGGAGTGGATACCTAGCTGAACGTCATTGGTTTGTAACTCCCAGTGAGTTTGCCTTCGATCTTTATAGTGGGAACCTTTGTGATGACTGTGGCGTACCATTGTTCATTCGGTGTTCATGGTGCAAGTTAATGGTTTGTTTTGAATGTTTGTTGAAGTTTGACTATGTCTATTTTGTGAAGTGTAATATGTACGTCCCATAGAAGGTTGATTTCTGCACTTGACAGAGCCTTATTTTGTCGCTCTCCTGATGCATGTGGTTAGTCATTAGCAGCTAATATTTGTCCTGTCATAATTGTTAATACAACACTTTCAAATGAGCCTTACTAAAGATTAAAATTATGATCTCGCACTCAAGGTGCTCCTTGCAAGTCAGACCTATGACATGAACCACAAAGACACACTTACAATGAAATCAGCAGTGATTAATTAGCGTATAGAATATAGCTGTTTGAATTACATTTAATGACCCAAAACAATTATAAAAGATATGGCTCACAATCAAGAAGCCTCTGTTTAAACAGTGCACGGTAATGCTATTTAAACATGTGCTTGCCACATGATCTTAGCATTTTGAGTGCTCCATGTGATGGACTACATTCAAAAAGGTTCATAAGGGGACATTCAGTTTTCTGACTGACAAACTCCTCATTTATTACTACACCTCGTACAAAAACGTAAGATTATAGCCAAAAATACAATGTAGTATTGCAAGTTTCTGTGATGTATGAGTATTGAAAGTGTTGCAAAGGCTTCTATTGTGTCACTAAATACCTGTAAATGTCAACAAGGCCAGAGAAATGTGAATACTTCCGTGCAATGACCATTTATGCCTTTGAATTGGGTTTGAGTGCAAACCAGTACTAAGAGTGATTGCATACAGAATTTGAAGATTCTTCTCCTTCAATGATCATAGTACTGTTGGTTTAATGAGTATACAAAATAAAGAATTCTCTTTAATATTAACGTTCATTTGAGCACTTGGCCACAGCTAATACATAAGAAATTATATTTTGTGCTTGTAACATTCACTATGCTGTGACTATGCTTGCCTGAAACACCCATTGCATTGGGAAAATGGCAGTGTAGTCTGGTCCTGCATCTATCTCACACTTCCTGAGTCAACTTCTTACAAGGGAAACTCCTCATCGCCCTCTGCCCCCTCAGATTTAGTGGTAAGATGGCCCATGGACAGCCTGTCAAAAACTGAACGCAGATCAAGCATGAAAACAGAAAGTAGTTGTACTGAACAGTGAAAAAAGAAGCAACATTGAAACAGTGAACGGTCCAAGCTCAAGATATGCAACATCAAAGAAACCGCAGTGATCATGGCATTGTGGTTACGTGGCAATGGAGTTGGACTGCAATGAGGGAGATCCGGGTTCACATCTCCCTCATGCCCCATTTTCTTCACAAAATTATGAATTGTCCATCCTGATGTGTCTGTTCACTATATTTAAATTTGTGTCTGCGTTGTGTTGTAACATCCATTTGCAACAGCGAGGTGTAAGGAAGGGACCTCCAGACATATGTACCTCCTATTTGTCCTACACAAGTAGCACGTGATATGACTCTTGCGTTCTGTTTTGGAAGAGTGGTGCGATTGGCAGTTGCCCTTGTTAGAAATCTGTGCTGTGATACGAGTAGCTCTAGACTAATACTCAGTTTCATAACAGTTCTCCAACCTAGTGAACAGTTATGTTTCAGTAAAACACGTTTGACAGAACGACAATGACCAAAAGTGTCTGGTGATGGTTAATTCTTTAGCGGCAAATAAAACTAATATTTATTTATTGGTGGAGCAGAAGTTAAAACTGTTATGGACCACTGGCAATCATCAAGCATTTGAGTCTAGTGCAACAAACAGATAAATACCTTTCCACAAGCTCGACAATGATGTCTTCTTTTGATAACGCTGAATTTCACATTACACAGCATACAATTCTGTGCATCAGCATCAGGTACCCAGAAAGGTGGATATTTTCCAAGGTTTCTTTCTTCTGGAGATAAGGTATGTGTAGTTTCACTGTTAGCTGGTGGTTTTTGAGGAACAGGAGATGATGGCAATTCCACTGGTGATGATTCAGACATCTCAGGTGATGAATGTGAATCACTTTCAGAGGACACAGTACTTTGGACATCTGTTGCTCGAGATTCTTCAGTCAAACTGCATTTTGCAGGAGTTTCAGCTTGTGATCCTAGAAAAGAATAAAAAGAAAAATGTGAGATAAAACCATAATACTGCCAATCGTAATCATACACTGAAGCACCAAAGAAACTGGTATAGGTATGCATATTCAAATACAGATAGATGTAAATAGGCAAAATACGACACTGCAGTCAGCAACGCCTATACAAGACAACAATTATGTGGTGCCGTAAGCGAGTTTGAACGTGGTGTTATAGTTGTCACATGAGTGATGGGACACAGCATCTCCGAGGTAGTGATGAAGTGGGAATTCTCCCATATGACCACGTCACGAGTGTACCGTGAAAATCATGAATCCGCTAAAACATCAAATCTCCGACATTGCTGAGGCCGGAAAAAGATTCTGCAAGAACAGGACCAACGACAACTGAAGAGAATCATGTCAGTGTGCAAACCACTCAAAAACCTCATCGATACAGGCTTTTGGAGCTGAAGGCCCACTCGTGTACCATTGATGAGTGCATGACACACAGCTTTACACCTCACCTGGGCCCGTCAACACTGAAAGTTGACTGTTGATGGCTGGAAACATGTTGCCTGGTCGGACAAGTATCATTTCAAATTATATTGAGGGGACAGATGTGTTCAGATATGGAGATAACCTCATGAATCCACAGACCCTGCATGTCAGCAGGGGACCGTTCAAGCTGGCGGAGGCTCTGTAATGGTGCAGTTGGAGTGATATGGGACCCCTGATACATCTAGATACGACTAACAGGTGACACGTACGTAAGCATCCTGTCTGATCACCTGCATCCATTCATGTCCATTGTGCATTCCGATGGACTTGGTCAATTCCAGCAGGAAAATGTAACACCCCACAGGTTCATAATTGCTACAGAGTGTCTCCAGGAACATTCTTCTGCATTTAAACACTTCCACTGGCCACCACACTCCCCAGACATGAACATTATTGGAATATCTGGGATGCTTTGCAGCATGCTGTTCAGAATAGATCTCCACCCCCTCGTACTCTTACGGATTTATGGACAGCCCAGCAGGATTTGTGGTGTCAATTACCTCCAGCACTACTTCAGACATTAGTCAAGTCCATGCCACATCATGTTGCGGCACTTCTGCATGTTCACAGGGAGCCTACATGATGTTAGGAAGGTGTACCAGTTCCTTTGGCTCTCCAGTGTAAAACCGGAACAACTCAAATATATCTCTCTCTCTCTCTCTCTCTCTCTCTCTCTCTCTCTCTCTCTCCCCCCCCCCCCCCCCCAAATCCAACCCTTTTCCCCTTCAGTAACACAGGCTAACTGTATCATCTCTTGAAAGATTTTCAATGTGTTAGCGAAGATATCTGCAGTATGCAATAAAAACAAGGAATGTCTAATCGACAGGTGTCTAACAGTGCAACAAATAATATTTTTGACTGCCCCTCATTGGGTAAAGTGTAATTAAAATCACCAGTAACTCGATGCAGGTACATGACACTGAGAATCTAAAGCTGGAAAAGTGTTGAAAAAAAATCTTTGCTGCTGTGAAACATGTCTCTTCCACTGAACATGTGCTCACAGCTCTTATGTATGGCATGTATTTTAGAGCACATGTTTATTAGACTTTTTTGCTTCGAATGATTGTTCCATTCATATCCCTGAATATTCATTATTCCTCCTGGGACACACTGCATATAAATGATCTGCCATTGTGTATCACAAAAGTTTATCTGGTTATCTTTGCTGATGATGCAACTATATAATAACAAAGTTAATCAAGAAACTTCAACATTTGAAAATATAATTTAAATTATGCTGAAACATTAACTGCCTCTCCATAAATGAACTTTTACAACCAGTGACATTCATAAATAATGGAGTTGGACAAAAATATGGATACAATGTGAGAAACATATGTTTGAACATAAATGCAGATGCCAGCCAAGCATTCTGGTGACAATGTTGTATTTGACCACAAACGGCACTTGTGCAATGCCCTCAATATGGAGCGAGTGTCAATCAGGGTCAGAACAGTGGTTTGCATAGTTTTGAGTGCATTATGTTAGAGCTAAGTGATTTCAAACTTGGGCAAATTGTTGGTTCTCATATGCTTAGACGACAAAGACAGCCACAATTTCGGTTGTTTCAAGAGGTAACGCATTGAAATTTATATTGCATACGGGGACAGTGGAAAAACATCATCCACTAAGTCATAACATGGAAGAAAGCGTGTGTTGAATTATCATGACGGACAAAAAAAATAAGAGGATGACAGCTGCAAAAGTCACTGCACAACCGTACGTCATATTCACTAACCTTGTCAGTAGCAAAACAGCATGAAAGGAACTCCATAAGAAGGGAAGTGAATGATGAGCTGGAATTCCAAAATCCCCCAGCAGAAAACGTGGTGCCAAAGCCATAAAACCTGGAGTATGGAGCAATAGAAGAAAATCCTTTGGTCAGGTGAGTGTTGTATCAAACTATTTCACACTTCTGACCAAGTTAACATTCGGCATATGCCATCCCAGGCCTATGACATGGCCTGCTTGCTGCCAAGATTGAAACATCACAGGGGTTCAGTAACAATTTGGGCAGCCATACCAAGGATTAAGTGACCATTTTGGCTGATCAGATCCATCCCACAACAGAATATTTGTTCCCCACTGGTGATGTTATGTTACATGATGACAGGGCTCCTGATCACACAGCTCGTATCACCAAGGACTTGTTTTGCGAGCACGAGGTTAAAATGTTGCACCGCCCCTGACCACCTCTGTTATCAGATCTCAATACTATTGAGCCTTCGTTTTTTACTTTGGAGAGAATGATGCATGATCGTTATCCATCTGCATGATCGTTACCTGAACCACTATTTTGCAAGAAGGAGAGTATATGATTACCTTGAAAAACTTATTTATTGACACTTTCCGAGATGATTGGACACTGTTTCGAATGCCAATGGTTTTCCTACACCGTATTAGACACGGTAATGTCTTCTGTTTTTGGCGTTTCCATACTTTTGTCCACCCCTGTACAATATCAGAAGGAGAAATAACTCGCTCAGCTTTCGTGCAGTGGAGAAAGGAGTGAAGTAATCACCCATAAAAATCTTTGCCCATTAACCCACTGATGTGAATTTCATGCATAATAAAACTAACTTAAAATACTGACAGCTTCTACTCCATAAGTGTATTCTGAGTGTATGGTAATGGAGGAACATGCAAAAGAGAGAGAGAGAGAGAGAGAGAGAGAGAGAGAGAGAGAGAGAGAGAGAGAGGAGTAGAGTTTAAATGTGGGTTGTTATTTATGTCAAAGACAATCATGTAAATAGTCAACACATTGCCATATATTTCACTGAGAGTGTATTACATATGTAAACTAATGTTCCACACAATGAGGAAAAAGTGCAATTATTATCCATGGAACATGCAAATAACTAATTCTTTATGATCATGAGCCACCGGAAAAATGTTATATTTTTACTGGATTAATAAAACAGAATACAATGCCCTGCTGCTGAAATGCACTAGTGTCACTGAAACCTATTATCCATTAATACTATAACACACAACTGCAGTGGGGGAACATATCAATTGGTGTATTCAGCACACAACGATACTCTTGATATAATTTGAGAAACCAATACAAATTATTACTTCTCAAGTCATCAAGAAAATCAGTGGAGAGCTCAAAAATATTTTGAAGTATGTAACTAGGAACTTTAGGTGAGAAAATCATCCATTTCTTTTTACTAGAAAACAATGTTTATATCACAATAACGGGCTAAAGTCACCAAAAGTTTAAGAATAATGCAGTTGGGAACACTGCACGCAAATGTTAGATTTTCAATATTTTATGAAGAACATAAATTTTCACTTGCACAGAAAAAGACATGTAGAACAATAACCAAATTTATTCATAAACAGGCATATATCCACAAATCAGCCGTTTATGAAGTAGTTGTTGTTGTTATTGTCTTCAGTCCAAAGACTGGTTTGATGCAGCTCTCCATACTATTCTATCCTGTGCAAGCCGCCTCATCTCCAACCTGCCTCATCTGCAACCTACATCCCTCTGAATCTGCTTACTGTATTCATCTCTTTGTGTCCCTCTACAGTTTTTAACCACCACACTTCCCTCCAGTACAAAATTAGTAATCCCTTGGTGCTTCAGAATGTGTCCTACGAATTGATCCCTTCTTTTAGTCAGGTTGTACCACCAATTTCTCTTCTCCCCAGTTCTATTCAGTACCTTCTCATTAGTTATGTGATCTGCCCATCTAATCTTCAGCAGTTTTCTCTAATGTCTCATTTCAAAAACTTCTATTCTCATCTTGGATAAACTGTTTATCATCCATGTTTAATTTCCATACAAATACTTTTAGAAAGGACTTCCTGAAACTTAACTCTATACTTGATGTTAACAAATTTCTCTTCTTTAGAAACACTTTTCTTGCCATTTCCAGTCTACATTTTATATCCTCCCTAATCCGACCATCATCAGCTAATTTCCTTTGCAAATAGTAAAACTCATTTACTAATTCAAATGTCTCATTTCCTCATTTAATTCCCTCAGCATCACCTGATTTAGTTCGACTACATTCCATTATCCTCGTTTTGCTCTGGTTGATGTTCACGTTATATCCTACTTTCAAGATACTCTCTATTCTGTTCAACTGCTCTTCTAAGCCCTTTGCTGTCTCTGACAGAATTACAATGTCATCGGCGAACCTCAAAGTTTTTATTTTTTCTCCCTGGACTTTCATTCCTACTCCAAAATATTCTTCTGTTTCCTTTACTGCTTGCTCAACATACAGATTGAACAACATTGGGATAGGCTACAACCCTGCCCCACCCACTTCTCAACCATTGCCTCCCTTTCGAACCCCTCAACTGCACTTGGTTTCTTAAACATTGTAAATAACCTTTGGCTCCCTGTATTTTACCCCACCACCTTTATAATTTGAAAGACAGTATTCCAGTCAATATTGTCAAAAGCCTTCTCTAAGTCTACAAATGCTATAAACGTAGGTTTACCTTTCCTTAACTTCTCCTCTATGAGAAGTCGTGGGGTCAGTATTGCCTTGCATGTTCCTACATTCCCCCAGAATCGAAACCGATCTTCTCCAAGGTCGGCTTCTACCAGTTTTTCCATTCTTTGGTAAAGGATTCATGTTACACACTAAGAATCAAATTAACTCACAAAGGGATGTGCCGACATGTCCACACAAAAAAAAGTTTGCAAATTATTTGTTGCTCTCAGATAACACAAAGTAGCACCTGAACATCAAATTTTAACAGCCAATAGCATTAAGTTAGACCAAAAAATTAGTGGAAAGCAAAGTTTCTCAGCACAGCACTCATGAAAAACAGGTATACTTCTAGCTGTCAGTAGCTAGGTGATATTTCCACAAGTTTGACCTTGAATATGTGGCAATTTTCCTATGATGGCAGTGCCCTCTTGAAGAATGTATTATAAGTTAAAGAAAGTATTATGTTTATTGCCGGTTTATTTCTTTTAATTTCTGGTGACACTATAAAATAAACCAATCTCTTACATAACAGCAAAACAGTGGCACTCAACCAATAACCAGTTCCTTCAAACCTAAAGACCTTACAGGCTTTCTTAGGGAAATCAAACAATTACCCTTAGTTTATACTGGAGATGGCCATGATCGCATGTCCACCACATCAATTGAAGGGAAAGGGAGAGGGTTTTGAATGGACACCTATCTGTCACACAATTTTCCCAAAACTTATAGACTGCCTTAAATTGTCAACTGTACTAGCAGCCTTTGACCCTGATTGTATTTTTATCCTCACAGCATATGCATTGCCATATGGCAAGGGAGCACTGCTACCCCAAAAGATATGCTGCTGAGACTGAGTAGTCTACTGCATATGCACTCGAGATGTTAACAACAGCCGACTAGAATTACACTCGTGTTGAGTGTGAGGCACTCACAACTATGAGTGCCACAACTATGTTCCATTGACATAACCACAGTACCAAGTTCCACATGACAGATTGTCGTAATGTAAGATACAAACAACAGTAGGACCATAATGAACCAAAGTTTATTCTCCTTCCCCATACATGCAAACAGTTGAGAACATAAGACACAGACATAGAAACAATCCAGGTACTGATACAAGCAGTCACTGACCATAAGTAGCAAGACAATATGTGAGCAAGTGCCTGCTGAACTGCAGTTATAATGTTTTAATGCGGAGGGGAGGGGGGGCTCTGTATAAGGCCCGGTGTGTGCTATTCCATGCCATGCGCCCAAGTCTTGTGGCCAACAGCAGGCAGCCTCTGGTGGCCAGTCCACACAGATGCCGTTGGAGAGATATTTGAAGTTTATGGTGCCGTGGTGCGTATCCAAATATTACATACAGGGTTACAGTACAGACCATAATGTTCTGGGCCAAAACATAAGCCTCCAGAGAAAACAGTATAACACTTCAAGCACTGGGTGTTGCTCATTAAGTGCCTACAGTTATCAGAATAATCATCACATCAGCTCATTAGCGTAGATGGGTTATTGTGGTTACCCACAGGACCTGACGCTAACTTCAGTAAGACTGCTAATTCGTATTTCCACATTGATAAAGCCACCCAACATGGGGGTACACAGTTTCCTGTTAAATCATACCAAACAGTGGAAGCCACCAATAACGAACTTTTCCTACAGCAGGTCTGCTCCTTTCAAGTCAGGACTGACCTGCTCATCTGCAGTTGTCAGTTCCTGCACAACCATGCACAGATTATGTCTCATGGCACAGAACATGCCAGGCAGATGCAGTCATCCACCCTGCAACCAATAATGACATGTGGTGCATCATCATAATCCCACACAAGCTTTGGCAACATTTCTACAACAGCCGGTGCAGCTTACAAAATTTATTACTGCACCAATTTGTACACCATGTTATTAAACTGGTTTATAAGCAACGAAACACACAGTTATGGACAAATAAAATCATCAACAGTAAAAGGAAAGGACAACATTTCTGATAAAGTGTTAACTTCAGAGACAGAACTCTTAAAAAATCATTACAGAGAGGCAAATTTGAACATCTGCCTAGAAAAATCACATTTTCAGCAAAGAAGAGTCCTTTGAGAGGAAAAGAAATAGTTGAGATATTTTGGTGTTCATGTGTCTCACAATGGGGCCAGTGACAAAAAAACCAGAATAGTAAAAGATGTGGACAAAAACAATGTGAATCACATAATAATAAAATATTAAACACTTCTGTAAAATAAGCAATCAGCTACTGAAGTCCTCCAAATCTTTCCCTCAATGTGGGAAGTAATCTGAATGTTACATATAATTTTGAAAAATACACCATTCAGTTCACATCAAACCTGATTATATGGGGAGGAATTGGAAAAGCCAAAACGCATATTGTGCGTATTGAAGCCTACTTAGAGAGGCGAGGGAATTGCCAAAGGAGGTCTCTGAACTACATCTATAAAGGATCATGGGATGGCTGGTATAAACAGCACACCATGGTCTTCAGTAAAGCACACAAATTTGGTTTCCTTGTAATTGTACAGTAAGTGTGGTTTGTGAAGAGTGGCCCATGTCATGAGCAACTGAAACCACCACCAAGGGCAACCCTTTTGTGAATGTTGCAGCTCCTTGGTGAAAGTATGTTGTTATCTTTGAAATGTGTCTTCTTGAGATACAAGCAAAACAGTCTTCCCTGTGCAAAAACTTCAACTCTCACACACACACACACACACACACACACACACACACACACACACACACACACAAACTATGAAGGAATGATCTGAAAGGGATAGAAATTGGTAGATGTGCAGTACATGTAAAGACAAGCAAACAATTAAAATTTCAGAAAAATATCATAATTTGTTCAAGAGAAAGAGCTTCACAAATTGAACAAGTCAATAATGTTTTGCTCCACCCCTGGCCCTAAAGCAAGCAGTTATTCAGCTTAGCATTGATAGGTAGAGTTCTTGGATGTCCTCCTGAGAGATGTTTTGCAAAATTCTGTCCAATTGGTGCATTAGATCATCAAAATCCAAAGCTGACTGGAGGGCCCTGCCCCAAATGCTACAAACATTCTCAATTGGGGACAGATCTGGCGACCCTGCTGGCCAACGTAGGATTTGGCAATCAGGAAAACAAGCAGTAGAAACTCTCGCCATGTGTGGGTGGCCATTATCTTCTTGAAAAGTAACCCCAAGATGGCTTGCCATGAAGCACAGCAAAACAGGACACAGAATACCATCGACATATCACTGTGCCATAAAAGTGCTGCGGCTGACAACCAAAGGGGCTCTGCAATTAAAAATGGCACTCAGGCCATCATTTCTAGTAGTCGAGCCGTACGGTGGGCGACAGTCAGGTTGGTATTCCACTGCTATCCACGAAATCTATGGACATGTCTCTGCTGGTCACCAGTGCTCAGTTCAAGGCGAGCCTAATCATCTAAAACAATTCTACTCCAGTCAAGAAGATAACAGGCCACAGACGTGTCTGGAGATGCCCCGGACAGTGGTGGGTACCAACTTCACTGTCGCCCATCACAGAGTGCGACAACCATGAGTGATGGTCTGCGGTGCCAATTTGTTTCATAGCAGGACCCCTTTGGTTGTCATCTATAGCACCCTTACAGTACAGCAGTATACTGATGATATTCTATGCCTCATAAGCCATCCTGGGCTTATACTTCAGCAAGATAATGCCTGCCTGTACACAGTGAGAGTTTCTACTACTTTTCTTGTCCTACCTTGGCCAGCTAGGTCACTGGATCTCTCCCCAGTTGAGAATGTTTGGAGCATCATGGCAAGGCCCTCCAACCAGCTCGGTATTTTGACGATCTAATTTCCCAAGAGGACTCTATCAATCGGTGTCTAGCTGAATAACTGCTTGCATAAGGTGAGCGTGGCATATTCATCACGGCACACATTGTTTCTGCTGCAGTGTGTCCTTTGCCTATAGCTCTCAATCCATAAAACCACCTATCATTTACTTCAAAATAATTATCTTTACACTTATCAGAATTCCAAAATGAATGAGTATATTTACAACTGGCACAATTAATGATAGGTTTCCTGGCTAGTCCATTTGATACCTCACTGCCATCATGTAAACTAATTGGCCCTCCACATATTTTACAACACACACATTCACCTAACAATCTTGTTCAGATGTGTAAATCTATCAGAATGTAGCCTAACCTACCATTTACATCCCTTTGGTTTTGAGAAAACTGCATATCACAACGTTTTATTTTAATCTTCGAAGCACTAATAAGTGTTTCTTTAGATACTGATGAGTTTACCTGTAACTTCACATGCCACATGTTGAACACACTGTTTCCCTTTATTAGAAAATCTGTTACCATGAAAACCAAGCTTCTTAAAAAGATTTTGTTTTGGCATCATACTTTACTTTTTGGGAGATTTACCAATCTATTCGTCACTTTTCCTCGGAAAAATATTAACATTTCGACATACAACGTGTGCTTATGCTACAAAATGATACGATACAGTTTTTGACAGTGCTACCAATATAAACACGTAATTTAACCTTCTATATAAAAATTACTGATTTTATTAGATACTGAAGTAATGCAAGTAAAAAAGTGTAGATTATACTAAAAAAAAAAAAAAAACTTCCCGTGTGTGTGTGTGTGTGTATACACACATCATTTTATTAGGAACATTGCAAATTTTATAATGAGATAAAAATCCAAAAATGTGAAAAAATATTTCCATTTGAACTCCCCTTAAAGAACATAAAGACCTGGCCCATTCCAGGTCAGCTCTACAATGCATTTGACTGACTACCAGCAGCACGTTAGCAATAACTTATGTGTCTTACACACTTCAGAGAAAGGTCGGATACTCAATGTTCTGGAAGAAATTAAAATCTTATGCAGTCTTCATTCCCACTCTCTTTTTACAATTAATGAATGACCAGACCTGTATCACTAAAACATTTTAGCTAATAATGACATTATCCAGGCAAATTAAGGTGCCCATATAACTTAATATTTTTCCTTGTTTTTTAAATGTAAAGGTCCTCTTCCCTCTTAATGTTGCGATGGATCCGTCTTTCTGCTGTTACTTCCCACTTTCCCACTTCAAATAATTTGCCAAACTCATGTCTGTTTCATATTGCGCTTGTGCTTGGGTCACATAGCTTCAGTATTCATGGCTAGTATTTACTATTAAATAGTTTTCCTGTTTGTGTTTCTGGTTGCACAGCACTAGAGAACAGTTGTTACTGAATTTTCGTAAGTAATTCCATGCAGTATGCAATTTCTCCTCCCACCCTCACTTTTATTGCATTTTACATGTTTCATTATTTTGGTAAATCATGGTTTTTGGTATGATGTCTGTGACACTGAAGCAGATGTGCAGGCTTTGCAAACAGCTCCAACCAATCTGAATTGTGGGAGGCAGACAACCCACCATGCATTAGCATGGTTGCCCAGTGCTTTTAGTGAGACAATTGCAAATGAGCTGTTTACATCTGAATACGAATATCCAATTTTAGAGGTTGTTCTTTTAAGGCTGCTCTAGTATGAAGCAAGGATGAAATACTGCACACATTACAATCACATGCAGATTTCTCAGTTCCTGTTTTGCTCAGATCTCAAATGGTTTCAGAGTTAATTACTCAACAGGCATGCATGGTGTTAAAGGCCAAGACAGAGTGACACACTAGAACTTCTATGTATCCTGTATCATGCATAGCCATCACTGGCTAGAAATTTCAACTAATTTATGTGGACATATGCTCTATTCTGAATGGTCTCCAAGACAGAACACATGGGTACTCAGTAAGTGTGGGTCTGATGGCACCAGTTATAGGACACATGATATGGATGAGCCCTGTATCCACAAGTTTTGTGTGGGCACTATTCATCCAGGCTGGTGAGAATGGTTAACCAATCCCACAGCTGAAATATGGAGTATTTATGCAATTGATCCCCATTATATGCCACAAAATAATATCCTCCAGAAACTCTGTGGCACATCATGTGGATCAACTGCAACAACACTCTGCACTTCAGTTATGGGATTGGTTTACCCAGACATGGTATACTGCTCACCAGCTTGGATGAACAGTGTAGTATTGCAGTGCCTCACTGCAGATTACAGCAGGTACCCTGAGTGGTGCTTTGAACACCAGCATCAGTAGGATGAGCTGACCAACGAACCTCCAGACCACTAACATATGAAGACTGCCAGGATGGTGTTGTACGTGATGGGCACCTGGGCTCCAGTCTTCTAGTTCGAGATTAGTTCTGTGTTGCTAGATGGTGCCAAACGTTACACTGAGCTGTTGGCGACTAACTCTACTGGAAAACATTCAGTGCTCGTAGATGCACACCCACATCAGGCTCTGCTTACAGCTAGCCATGGCAGCCAAAAGTTGTCAACAGTGTAGCAATTCTTCAGCAACAAGATGAGTAATGTATATTTATTTAAAGTGCACTTGTGCCGACTTTTTTATTCTTGCCTGTCCAAAGTGACAGATCCCTTAGCCATCTTCCACCAATTTATCATTAGAGCGCGGACATAACATTTGATCCATCAGAACATAACGGTTACCGACACGCATCACATCATAACAAATACTGCTCACACAAAATTTGTTGTACACAGGTCAACCATACCGTGCATCTTAGAACTGATACCATCAGACCTGCACCAACATTTTTCCCACCCATACTAAAGCCACATACCCTCTCCACCTCCACGATGGACAAGTACACTTGTATGGGAATACAAAAAAACTACAGAAAAATCCTAGCCTCCCTATTCACACAGACATTCCAAGCACCACCAAAGGTAAGCTTCACCCTTATCACTTACCCCTGGCAACCGTAAGAACGTTAGTTCAAAAGAGCTTTAATATTGATAACTGTTGGAGATTCACAAGGCAGATTGATGCTATGATGTAACAAATTAAGGTATCATGCATACAGACCAAGCCAACTGAATTTAAAGTGCCACCCAAGATCAGGTTGGTTCTTAATTGAATAAGAATCCATTTTCATTTCATGTGATTGTAACGTGTCTGCAGTGCAGACATTCTGTCATAAGGGACATTCCAGTACGGCTCTATTAGTTGCGTGCAAACCTACTACATCTAGTGGCAGAAGTGTGAATTAACTATGTGTGGCAATATGATACAATACAGCACTGTAAGGTGCTACTACCTAGCGCCACAGATTTGAATGATTCAACTGCATTATTTATTGTGTTTTATGCAATAGTTGTAAATGATTAATATGTTTAAAAATTTAAATTATATTGTATATAAAACCAACCATTAAATGTTATTGTCAAAATGTGTTCATAATTAGAGTGAGAGTAATGGCCGTAAAGAAACAGCTACTAAATCACTCACGGGATTTACCACTTGACAAAGAAAGTGATACTATCCCATTTCTTCATTAGTCTTTCTTTGTGAGTCACTCTATCTTTCTGGGTGAAGTTGCTTATGTGAACTTTTGTGAGCAGATGGATTAAGCCACGACAAATTGTGTAAACTGCTACTTTCAGAATCAAAGTTTACACAGCACCTGCGCATTGTCATGGCGGAGTATTTTGGCTGAAATTCTATAAGTAATTAAAAGCCGGTATTGTAGCAGTGAAATGGACATTGTAATTCATCTTGTGGATGGCAACTGACTATTTATACAAATGATTCAGCAGCTTATGTGGATTGCAAGCTGCTGTATGGGGCCAAATATTTAATGGATACAACCATGTGAAATTACAATCCAACAGAGGCACAAACTGCTCACTGAGAAAACAACAGACTGAACTATTTTTTATTGTATATGTTGTGCAATCAACAGACACACACTCAGGATGCTATTATGCAAAGTTAAGTTTTCATTTTGTGAAGCAAGTAACTCTCAAGTGTGGTGCTTTATTCTGAATAATTACTGTTCTGTTCAGTGAAAATGGTCTTACATGTTTCATTACGTAAGTAGTGAGTGCAACCCAATCCTATGCGCCATGTATCTAAAATCTGTTTCCATATTCAACAATTATGAAAGAAAGCTGATATAATTTGAAACTAGTGTGTTCTAATATTAATTAATGCAATGGAATCAGCTAAATAACTCATCTTCCTGTAGCAACATTATCAACTGGTTGTGGAATGGACAATGAAGCAGATATCAAAAGTGAAACCTCCAAACTCATTATTATTACGCAGTATAGGCACTGTGATGACTGAAGTTCAGTGAAACCATTACTTTCATTGCTTGCATAATCAGTAAGGTTTTTTGCATCATGTTCAGTTGAATATTGTCTTTCACATAACTACAATACAGTGACCTGCTGCACACTTTCACATGCCAGAAATACTTGTTTCTCACACTTATAACTAGCCTAACTAAAAAATGATCCACCACAGCATGTACTGTGGTGTAAGTACAATGTGGGTCAATCATACAATTAATTACTGAATAACATTTATGTACATAATGTTGAGTCTGAAGTGATTTATATGTTAATATCTTTAGCAATCGTAAATGCAGATAGGAGCAAGTATTTTCGCTAATGTGTTGCATCCGTGTCCCACCATCAGTCACCTCAAAGTTTGGAGTTACTGGCTCGATTATTAACTCCCCTCTCTTCATCTTAAAATTCTAATTAATTATTTCATGTACAATAGCTTGCTTCAACTATTGTTTGGTGAACTGCATTGTGTAAGAATAATTACTTACCAGCTACTGCACACAATTGGTACCATTTCGCACTCCAATAGCCTCATGGTCAAACAGAACTTATTTCTAATTAGAAAGGACTAATTAACTGAAATGACATAGAACCACTGCAACTTCTCCAATGTGCAACTGTTGCACTGAAAGGTAGACTGTTTGCTGTGTAATTCATGACTCTCCTTTGAGAATCTTCCCTGGCAATCCTACAGAGTTCCTGGTGATGACATAGGTGCCAGTAGACTATATATTCGTGGCCTTGATATCAGTTTGTAGTTTAAGATAAAATTTAACATTTTTTTATAATTTGTCCACACACTAAATAAATAAATAAATGTCACTGGTTAAGTGACAACTGTCATTTGCTTCCATTAATACTATTCACTGATGCAGCCACATTTATACAGAAGAGAATCAACAAAAAATGTATCATTGATGGTCACAGAAAAACCCACAGGCTACAGTGGAAACCAATTTCCAAGTTAATTTTTCTATCAATGTTTGGTGTGGCAAGATTCGTAACATGTTGACAGGTATAGTTATTTTTGAAGAGCCAATGATGAGACAGATTTACTTACATTGTTTTGGAAAATTCATTTGTTAAATACCTTGAGAATATTCCACTGGCCGCACAAACTGCAATGTACCAATGTACTTCCAGCACAATGGAGCCCCTCCACATTTTACCACACGTGTGAGGAAACATCTCACCTGTACTTACCCTAATCACTGGATTGATCATGGTTGTATAATTAAGCAACAACTAAGATAACCAGACCTTACACCAAAAGATTTTCGTTTACCTGGTTGGATGAAATTTGAGGTGTGTACATGAGATACTCAGACAAGCAACAAAACATGTTCTACGAAGAGTACAAAATGAACTGAAGTTGATGGGGGGAAATTCAATCATTCATTGTGAACAGTACAATAATTGTAATGTGATGTGTATGATAATGCTTAAAGGTGAGTGTGTTAAATATACGCATTTTTCAGTTGATACTTGGTAAACATTACAGCATGTATTTTACAAACTGTTGAACATGTGTCAATGTTCAAACCTGACAATGTACTGAATAATACAACAAATAAAGAACAGCATACATTAATGTGTTCTATCTTGGGAACCATTCAGAATACAGTGTATGTACATATGAAGTTTTCTGCTTCAACTGACATGCCCATCATATTCCTGAATAATGATCATTTCTCGTGAGAGACATTCCATAATTGCAAGTGTTGAAATTTTCAGCAACCAGTTGCACAAAAGTAATTTCATTCCTTTACCGGTTTCAGGTATCACACTATTTCGGAGCATCAAACGTAAGATGTACGCAGCATAATGCTGTTGTCATATGGATCATAGTGGCTGTACAAAATGGTATATTATTGTTGACACTTGCAAAAAATATGATAATTAAAACCTGAAGGAAGACCCTAGGTGCCTGAAACTGGTGAAGGAATAAAATAAACACCAATATATAGTCCAATATAAATACCAATCTACAAGTTACTTCAAAATACAATCAACACAAAAGAATCACTACCACACTACATCAGTAAACTTTCAAACGAACTTCCATGAACTTAATCAATTAACAGCATTTTGGCTTAATGGTTACAAAACTGAAGAAGTGTTGCACACTTATGTGAGAAATTACATGAGGATAATCATATGACAAGAGCCTTAACCACTAAACATGACTTCAATGACAAATCAGCCAAGTAATTCAAAAAGACATCAACTTATAGAGTTATCAAATGAAAGAAATTGGGAGCAGAAAAAAAAACTAACATTCTCTGTAACAGAGACACACAAAAAATGTCAGTTTGAACTTCTTTTAAAGTACTGTAACAATCCACATAGAGCTATGAACAGTTGCCATAAAAATTCATCATTTCCACTCCATATCTCAAAATTTTCTACACTAGTAGGTCTACATGACAGCAACAAAAATGTTAGAGCTGGAAAAGACATCTCCAATGCAATAGCAGAAACCAACAGACAACAACTGGTAAGAATGAACTATCTGCACAGACAAGCCGATAAACGTCACAAGGCAATGAGACATGTCAGTACGATGTATGAAAAAGCCAAATACAGGGTACCATATAAGACAGGGTTTTTTTTCCATAAATTTGTCATTAAAAAAATACAGGGTCGTCTTATATTTGCAGGTATAAAATTGCTGCTGAGGTCAACATTTTTACATTGTTTTGTAGAGTATATGGGGGTAGTCTTACATTTATAGGGGTTGTCTTACATTTAGCCCTGTGACGGATGGATGAGAAAATTTATCAGGAATGGATGGGTTAGGTCTGAGAGACTAGAATTTAATTCAAATTTAAAATTACCTATTCTGTGGTTCTGAAATATATTTATCGATTTAATATGTGAGAATGACACTTAAATAAACATTTTAATTAATGACTGGAGTACTTGCTTGATCCAAGCATGATAAATAAAACATAATATGAATGTGTATACTTTTAACACTATTTAGCAATGTAATGTACCAAAACATAAAATGACTCACTCCAAAATAAGAAGACATTATTAAAAATATGAAGCAAATGATTAACACATATAATAAAGATATTTAACACAGTGCAATGTTTATTGTTTACAATCTTCACACACCATAAAACAGTGCTCAAAGTAAAAATATGTTTTGCATGAAACACAGTAATTCTCTGTTTTGTACACTTAGAACAGCTCTCTCGATTTCCTTCCACTGCAACAGTCCGTGGCTATTGTTCTTTTCTCTTCCTCAGCATCCTTAATGCCAGAGTTCTTGTCTCTCTTGACAAGTGCTGAGAATATGACCTTTCTTCGAGAAGTTCTTTTGTGAAGTCAAATGCTAGTTCTTTTATGAAATTATGTCTCTTTTTTCCACTAAAAAAATTGCTCTTTTATAAATGATGAAAGTATTAATAGCAGCAACATTCAATAATGAATAGAATATTACCAAAAGCCATCGTCTGGTATTTCTGCCCACATTATAGAGAGATGATAATTCCTCGACAGTCTACTTCAGCTCTAGTTACATTGTAGCACATTATGATCTCAGGTTTGTTCTGGTGCCATGTCTGCATCAATCTTATCATCAAAGTGCACGGAAGATAAAAATGTAATTATCTTTCCTTTCTTTGACACACAGGAAACACAAGTTGTGTCCTCTTGGAACTCAAACAAACTAGAATGCACCTTTCAATCTTTTGAACATATGAACTCTGGTGGAAGTTCGCCTTCCCGCCCCCACACCCAAGTGTTACAACCATACTTAGCTTATGTTCACTCATTTTTCTTATTAGAGGATACGACATGTACCAACTGTCCACTGTTATATTCCTGTTTGAAGCAAGCATGTCTTCACACATCCTTTCAACAACAGTGTCAAGTTTGAAACCGGTGTTTTCAAATGGCCCTGTAGGCTGTTTTCCACAGTGTATTTTTAGGTTATATACGTAGCAAGTTTAGGAATCAGCTAATGAAAACACCTGTAGCCCACTTTTTGCAGGCTTAAATGGGGTGTTAACTTGCAATTCACATCTACCTCTGAAGGCTAAAAGCATTTCATCAAGTGGGGCAAATTCTCCTGAAGGTAATTTCACGTGAAATCACCCAATGGCCGTTGCCCCTACGTCACAGATTTTTCTGAAAATTTGATGTAAGAATGTATATAATGAGTTAGGGTTAAAATATTTTTTCTGGAATTTTTTGACCAAAACTGTAATTAGGAGACATTTTGAAATGTGGGCCCTTTCTACCAAGTGGTGTTGAGAAACTACGCACCTTTTAAGTTTGTAACCACTATAACTTTTTTATTTATGAATCAATTTTATTTAATTTGGTGTCATTGGAAAGTAAAAGAATAGAGCTATAATATAAAAATTATTAAAGTGCTGTGTCTAAGAGACAAATGTTTAAAAATTTGTAATTAATGTAATTTCTCACCATTTTTTTTATTTTTTTGCAATTTTCAGGTTTTTTTCCCCAGTAAAATCACATGTTTCACCATCTGAAGTTTTGTTTCAAATAATTCCTACTGCCATACTTTTCAACATAAAAAAAAATCAGAAGGGTGTTTGTCCTCTCTTGTTAGATCTTATACTTTTTCAATAATGCTGTAATAATTAATTGCTTCAAATAGCTAATCAACAATACATGAAACAACAATGAAAAATTCAATCTAGCAACAACACTCACATGCAACACTGGCTGTGTGTGTTAGGTTTTTGTGTGTCTGTGCACTTTATATATCTGAAGGACTTTTTTGTCTTGATTTTGTGCTTCTTACATAAGCAGCCATTCTGTCTGGTAATTAGAGAACACGAAAAAGTTTCAAACCATCTAGTTCTTTTCTGTATCTACACAGTTGATTAAAAATCACAACAGAAAATAAGTGTTCTTTAGGTTTTGTGGCAGCAGTTGTGTGTCAGAAGAAAAAGAGTAGCAGTGAAGAGCTTGATTTAATAGATATGTCAAGCCTGAATCAAGCTGATATTGAATTACTGAAGCTAAGAAGCACCTGTGAAAATATTGAGAGAGTTGGTTCTTCTCACATTTGAAGACAGACAAAGAATTTGCTGTAACCCTTTTAAGAAGCATGGTAAAAAGACGGCTAAGATACCTTTGAAACCTATTTCTTTAACCATGGCAAGGAAATATAAAACCCTTGGACTTATCCCAGGTACCAAGCTGCGCATAACATGCCATAAGGACATTTTATTTCCTATGGGGGATAACCTTCAAGGGATGGATGAATGTGAAGTTGAAGATCAAGAATATACACCAGATCCATCTACAGCTCTTCAAAAACTTAATGAAAGTTGTGAATTACTTGAAATTTTAAGGTTACCAAGAGAGCACAAGACAGGCGTTCAGAATACATTCGACCCAAGTCTCATCGCTTAGCTTTAAAATTCCAGCAAACAGTATCAGAAGTGCTACATGTTCCAGTGAAAAATCTGTCTGAAGAAACTGGCAGTGCTGAATGTACAGACTGTAATATTTTTTGCAAAAACTTAAAGAGAAATTCAGCAGAAGTTCTGTTAAAGAAAACCTACAAATACTTACCTTAGCACCAGTTTCATGGAGTGAAGAACATATCCAAATGTTTTTTAACACTGCCAAATACATGGTAAAGAAATCGAGGGTATGGCTAAAAGAAGATGGTATTTTGTCAAAAGGAAGTTACAAAGTGGGAAACAGAATAGGTAAGGGTGTGGAAAAACGTGTCCAGAATTTTTACTGTGAAGACGATATAAGTCGCATTTCTGCTAATAAAAAAAAGACAATAAGTCTGTCCCTTCAGAAAATGGCAAAAGAGTATAAAGACAAAAGACTCATTTTACATAATCTGAAAGATGTATACTTAGCTTTCAGAGAAAAATACCCTGAAGATAAAATTGATTTTACTAAATTTTGTGAACTTAAGCCAAAAGAATGTGTTACTGTAAACAGTCGTGGAACGCATAACGTATGTGTATGCATGTATCACCAAAACGTAAAACTGTTAACGCATATGTGAAAGAATTGTACACCGAACTTCTACAGAAACTTGTGTGCAATCTGGAAAACGAGGAGTGCATGCTGCATTGCTGTTCTCGGTGTCCTGACGAATATGAACTGTGCAATTTTTAATGGAGCTGGAGTCCTTACAAAATTGTGAAAATGTTGTATTCAAACAATGGATGCAAACTGATCGACCTACACTGGAGACATTAATGAAGACGACTGACGAATTTGTTGAGTATCTCATGCAAAAACTTCAGAACTTAACACAACATCATTATGTATCAAAATTTCTGAGTCACTACTTCAAATCAAGCAAAGAAACCCTCCCTGATACTACATGCATCATCATAGTGGATTTTGCAGAGAACTATACCTGTTTGCTTCAGGATGCTGCACAACGGTTCCACTGGCAGAACATTCAAGTCACCCTTCATCCTTTTGCGGTGTACTTTAAAACATATGATTGGATTAAGTCAATGTCATTGTGTTGTATAAGTGACTGTTTGCAGCATGATACAAACACATTCTATGTTTTCCAGAAAACTGCTCTCACTTATGCATTGGAACAATTACCACACATCCAGCATGTTATGTAGTTCAGTGATGGCAGCTCTGCACAGTATAAAAACTTTAAGAACTTTTTAAATTCGTGTCAGCACAAGCAAGATCATGGAGTAACTGCAGAATAGAATTTTTTGCTACTAGCTGATGGCAAAAATGCATGTCATGGAGTTGGTGGTACTATTACACGTTTAGCAACAAGAGCAAGTTTGCAGCGTCCATACGACAGTCACATTTTTAAGTCCAATAGATCTGTTTACATGTGCCAAAACTCATGTTCCAGAAATAGAAACCTTTTATGTTACAACAGAGGAGATAACAAAGTTCACAAACACGTTACAAAAATGATATGAGACAGGTTCTACCATTCCTGGGACAAGAGTGAATCATTTTCTCAAACCACTGAATGAAAACAAGTTGCTGATAAAGCGAGTTTCATCATCTACTAAATTCATTCAAGTTCCTTTTGGAATTCAAAACACTGCCTCTAACACAATTAAAGAAGAAACATTTGTCGCAGCTATCTATGATAACCAGTGGTGGCTTGGAAAAATTCTAGAGATAAGTGAAGAACACAAAGATGCAAAAGTCAAGTTCATGAGTCCAAGTGGCCCTTCCTCAAGTTATTCATGGCCACTTCACACTGATGTTTCCTGGATACCTTATGAAAACATTTTAATGACTTTGCCTGCTCCTAGTGCAAGCACAAGTACTGGTCGTTTATATACTTTTGAATCAGACATAACATTATCCACTGAAAACTTGTTTGAAAGAATGAATGCTTTCTAGAATTTTATGAAGTGTTTACGAGAACTGATCATCATTTATGACCACTAGGTAAGAGTCACAAAATGAAATGTGTGTATATTATTATTATTATTATTATTATTATTATTTACGTTCTTTCTGTTTTAAATGATTAAACAGAACAAACACCCTTCAGATATTTTTTATGTTGAAATGTATGACAACAGGAATTCTTTGAGACAAAATTTAAAATGGTGAAACTTGTGATTTTGACAAAAAAATTCATGAAGTTTGTAAAATATATATATTTTTTTAAATGACTTTAATTACGGATTTGCACATATTTATATGCACAATTGCAGCATTTTTATAGCGACATAGTTGGTCCTTTTATCTTTCTAATGACACCAAATTGAATAAAATTGATTTATAAATAAGGGAGTTATAATAGTTTAAAAACTTTCAACCTACCTTTCGTACTGACGCCAGATGGAGAAAATGCCAGACATTTCAAAATGGCCCCCTGACTACAGTTTTGATAAAAAAATAAAAATCTGAAAAAAATTATTTTAACACTTTCTATTTATGTACTTTCTTACACCACATTTTCACAAATATCTGTGACATGATGGCAATGAGATTTCTTTATTTTGGGTGATTTTAAATGAAATGAGCTCTAGGCAATAATGCTTCTGACTGTGCTCTACAAAAGTTTGAAATATATCTCTCATGGGTGCTAATCTAACAACTTCTTATCTCTATGGCCTAGATGTAACATCATCAAGTCGAATAACTCATCAGGAACCTGAAGCAAAGGAGCAACGCAAGAGCAGGAACATTCTAATCATGAGTAGAAACATTCTAATCCTGATTACATTAGATTCAGTTTTGGTTCAGTTGACCCAAAAAATTAGATGATTCTCGTGAGTGTGGAACACGACAGAAAGTATACCATAAAAACATAAAACATTTGAAAATGATATTTACTACCTGGATCATTTGTCAGGAGATTGTCAAACTAGGTGAATACAATACAGTAAGCTGGGAGAGCTAATATTTACAGAATTAATATTCTGTCAGAATGAAACATTGTTATGCACTGTTAACAAATTTATCGTACACAAAATACCTAATCTTGACTGTTGTGACAAAGTGCTGTCAAAACTGAAATCTAAGTCATTTTTAGTTAAGCTGTCCTAACACAGTCTCCGTTAACATATTCACCTATAGGGTACAAGGAGTAGCTATGAAAAGTCTTTCAAACTCTGCTTAAACCGTGCTTTATCTGAAACCAAGTTTTTAATGGTTGCTGGCAATTTATTGAAAGTGTGTGTTCCTGAATATTGGACCCCTCTTTGGCCAAGGTAGGTGATTTTACATCTTTATGTAGATTGCTCTTATTCCTAGTATTGATACTATATATTGAGCTATTGGTTGCAAATAGAGATATATTACTTGCCACAAATTTCATTAAGGAATAAATATAATGAGAAACAGTGGTTAGAACAAAAAGTTCCTTGAACAGGTTTCTACATGATGTTCCTGAATTTATATCACAATTATGTTTCTTATTGCACACTTTTGCATGCTAAAAACTTTTGCTCAGTTTGACGATTTGCCCCAGAATTGCTTGTTTTGTAACGCCGCCAACACGCAATTTCTTCACAATATTGCGACTTCTAGCTCGCATATTCTGAGGAGGAGATTTTTTTGTTATGCATCATTCTTTCGTACCTAAGAACTACCTTCAGCTACGTTTTCTGTCATCATCCATTACTTCCTTGTCATCGGACTGCTCCAAATTGCTATCGTGATCGCTAGCTATATGGAAATTTGTGTCTAGTGTCTGAATCATCGTCTGTAAAGTGATATTCATTCTTTGTCACATTCTTTCCATGCCATCGAGTAAAGCTGTTCTAATACTGTCCTCATCATACCATCGAAAAAGTTTGTTAGTTTGGCTGATTACTGAAATTCCCGTCGAACTCAAGATTAGACGCGCCTAATAATTATGATGAATACCAAAACTTACTGCCTATGTCACTATTACAACTACATGAAAAACCTTTACCGTTTCCCTTACATCTACACCACCGTCCAGCTTGTGTGTCTCAGACTTTTAGGAGGGAACTGACTCACAAATGTAGTAACAATGCTGCCAAAACACCAACTGTCATACTAAACGTTACAATATAGGTATGAAACGAAGTTAGACGGGAGAAAGGTGCAGTAGTGCCATCTGTTGTTATCTGGCAAACTTGATTATTTTCTTGCACGTCAAGACAGATCCAACGCATCTGATTGGGTTCGCTATTGAGGTCACGCGCAGATTTATTCTAAAAAATTTGGAAGGGCAGGACTCAGCAAACGATACTTGCTTTCCAGATTTCCCGATGCTACGGAATGCTATAACCTGAGCTGTACGACCGGCCATGTTTTCCCCAAAGTATAGAATAATCATGATTACTTGCATATCAGTCAAGACGTGAGTGGAGATTTTTAATCAAATGTATCGAAGAATTAGTCGTAAATATGGGTGGTTGCTCAGCTGTGAATTGCACTAAACATTGCAAAAATGGTTTTCGCACGTTTAGATTTCCACATGACCCCAAACGAAAGAAAGCTCGCAATTGGCAAATTGAAGTGCAATATTTATTGTGTTGCATTTATACATCGTTATCATAAACATACATAAAAACTGAATAACACTTAACAACGGTAGGTCGAATGACAATTTCGATATTTTTATAGCTGATTAGTCATTGTGGGGGAAGTAACACAATCTTCTAAGAATAAAGTTTTGATCACAACTTACCTAGCAACAAATTTTCTGTCTTATTTTTGTGTTAATAATAAAGACATTTAATAACAGCATGAATTCCAGATACAAAAAAAATTACATTTTGTGTCTGGTGGGTGGTTACTCATACCTACCTGCATGGCAGGAACTAATTTAATCTAATGAACAAAAACGTTAGTTTTGGGTAACAGGCCTATATGAACATACTTTTAAGGTTGAGTTCATGCATTGTGCAATTCTAGGGGCTTAATAGTGATATGAGCCTACATTTCCAAAGCCGTGCGATATTACATTTCACTTTTTCTGCTAAACGAAAAGGACATGCTAGATATATCTACACACGTTAACTAATGTTCGACACACTTTATACATGAAGTAGAAAATATTTTATAAGAAATATTGTAAAAAGTTGCGTGAACAAGCTTATCATCCACAATGTAAAACATTGCGGAATCCTCAGAATTGGAGAAAACATGGCGGACGATCCATCCAATTATACACAACATAGGAGCTCTACTTGATACAGTACAGACTAGAGATGGGCAAACTGAAACACGTAACTGTTTCAAATGAAACAGTACAATGTAATGTTTCGATACGCTGTTTCGAAACAGTGAAACAATTTGTGTTTTGTAATCTAATAAACCTACACATTTTATCACCTTCAATGTCTACTGTATAAGTATGTCCATATAAACACAAATGAGGTGCGAGAGCACTAATCATGTCGCAGAAAGTATGAAACTATCACTTAGGTGTCTTGGCAGTTTCGTATTTCCTGCAGCAAATGCACTGCTTTCGTGTCGTGTGACTTTCATACTTTTCAATTGGCTGAGGACAGCCATAGCTGAAGACAGAAGAACCACCACGAACGGAACTGGAGGTGGGAGCAAACTGCAGAAACAACGGATATGCTACTGGGGTTCCCACATTCCATTAGTATGGGTAATATACCCATCCTGCTTCTTTCATGCACACAAAGGGAATCATTGAGGATAATAGGCACAGTCACTATAGACTCACAAATAACGCCAAATAATTCGAATAAATAACAAAATATAACAAAAAATTTTGTCTTTCAAGGTGTTTCGAACCGTTACTATACATTCACCATGCTTCCTAGTCCTTCCCGTTCACCATTACACTATCAGTGATATGTCAAACAGATGCTTGCAATTATACCTACATCAAATTTATGTATATGTCTAATAACTGTCACTCTACGCCTTTTTTATTCAAAATGTTGCAAGCTTACTTGCGTTTCTTGATATGATTACAGTACATGAACAGAGAAGAATATGTTATAAAAAATTGTAACTTAACTGAATGATTTTCACATATTTATTATTTTGAATGTGAATAGTATGCGTTGTTTTATTGTTTAGTTAGTGTTTATAAAGCAGATTTTACGCCATTTCGGAATAGGATAGTCAGCTAGAAACGAAGCTTTATTTTCGGACATCTTAAGCTTCATGCTATTGCTTGTCAAAAAGATTTAGACACTCTTGAAAGTGTTTCACGAAGTGTTATGCTGTGTTTCAGTACCTGTGCCGAGCCCGAATCTCGTCCGACACAGAGCGGAATGAAACATCACTGTTTCGATACAATCAGTCCGTTCCAAGCACAGGTGGACTGAAACAGCCTTATTTTGAAACAACGATACAGTTTCTGTGTCTGGCTCGAGATCGAGACAAGGGCGGAATGAAACACCGCTGTTTCGAAACAGTGAACCACAGCCGTTCCGAAACACTGAAACAGTTCCACGTATCGATACACTGTATCGAAACATAGAAACAGTGGCCAAGTCTAGTACAGACGTTGCCCGAACTATCACGTGACACTGGCTCGCGCGGCGTTACTGCAGGAGAGAGACCACTATAAACTAGCCACTAAAACATGCTGATTAAAATTTGACAACTTTTTAAGTAAAAGTAACATTAAATAACGCAAATGTCCTTCGAAAAACATTAGCTGATTGAGAACCCAGACCAGTATTTTATTTGGCTCTGAGAAACTGTAGTGACTTCCTACGTGGATTGCAATTGAGAAATTCGGTCGGTTTTCACGTATCAGAACACCGGGTAAAAAGGTTACCAGCTTCTAATCCGCTTTGGAACAACAGCGACATTCAGTTGACACAAGAAGGAACATTAATCCAGAGTGAAACTTGCAACGAAGGAAATAACTTACATTAAAATGACTGTAATTGTTATCGCGGGTATTAATTACAGCGACAAGACCTGCCGTGGCGACAGTACCAACAGACGTCACCAGATAGCAGGACGAGAGTGAGTTCGAGAATGGGACTGAATCGTAATTGGGATGTTTTATTTATATATTCGATGGTGCTGTTACATATTACCTGCACACTAGAAGATATTGCAGTCTGTTTTTCAGTTGCTCAAGCTCAGCGCTACGGAAGTGCACCAAGGGGGAACCCAAGGTCCTTGACACCCGTTTGGCTGAATGCTCTATCGTGATTGCGGGGAGAGGAGCGGTGGGCAAGCAGCAAATTATGTCGTGCTGCCAATCATGTAAATCTATATAATGTACTTTTGCTTTTTATGAACGTCTACCACGTTTAAACTGCAGTCTGCCTGAATTAATTTGTAGTCTAAATCGAATTGAGTTTAAAACTGGACAAATACTGAACGATAGTATAAATTTCTGCAGGAAACGGTCGAAGTTTAGATAGGGGTCAGTGACGCACATTCGTATTTCTTGCTGCAATGTTGTCGATGCTTAGCGTGACGTATGATGGGAATGAAATGGAATGTGGCAGCTGTTTACGCACAGCCTATGAGAGAGTGGCGGCCAGGTGATGTATTTGGAAGTATGAGACCTTGTTACATCCTCACGTCAATACAGAAGCGGAATCGGACATTATTCAGAAAGAAACAGTTGCGTTGTCAGGTCCCACCCCAACCACCACATCAGATTTAGCAACACATTCGGCAGAAAACAGAAAAATATTTGGGACTTGGAAGATATAAATTTCACAGCTATGCTATGACGACAACGGCGAGGATGATAGTTACAAATAGTTTGGTAAGCAAAAATGGAAAAAAGAAAAGACGAAAACGGTCCTAAAATTAATGTAAACCATTTCCTTTTGTTTATTTTATTTTTCCTAGTATTATCAAAATGTAGACAATCAATAAATGGCGTATGTTTAGAATAGGTATAATGTTACCTTTTTTTGGCAGATACTTTATATCAATAAAACAGTTCTAGTTCTGATTAGTAGAACATGTTAAAAATAAATTTTTCTCAAGGAACCTGTTAAAAAAGGAGTAGTCGTCTTATATTCAGGGTCATCTTATACTCTGGTAAATACGTTATTATAGCTTCATATCATCTCCCTTATTAATTTAATTAAAGTCACATAAAATAAAAACTTATTGTATTTTTAGTATGCAGAAATATAGATAGACTATGCACATACCTACTGAGGGTGTTCTTTGAAGTCCTTGCACATTTTCTTCCTCGTCTTCAACTACTATTTTCGATGGTAAATGTAAATATTTGGGTCTAGAAGGCTTCTCTCCACTTTCAGTGACGGAGGAAGTTGATGTTGTTGCTTTATGTTCAACAACAGCACACTCAGGTGTACTTGATTCAGAAGACGAACTTGCTGAATTATTAACATCACTGTCCTCTTCTACAGTCTGTAGTGTACAATTAGTACCTAATTTGTCATTGTGCACATCAAGGGTGTCCTTAGCTTGTTCATGGTCTATTTCTGTTTCCATTATAGCTTCAGTTGTTCCAGACACACCAGCAGAGGCATCTTCTAGTTTCATTTGAGTGAAAAGGGCTGACAGACTTTCAACTGTGCCAGAAGAGTTATTTCTCACACCAGTTTCACAGCCGAGTTGAGATTCTAATGAATTTCTTTTTATTTGTTGGCATTCTATTGAAACAACATTACTGACACTAGCTGTTCCTTGGCTTGCACTTAAAATAGTTACATGTCCCACAGAATCATTACACTCAGGCGCACAGTCTGGGTACTCACTATGAGATGATTCTGTATTTTCTATGCCACTAGTACGTGTATCGACAGACAACAATAGGCTCGGTGTTGCCTGATCTCCGGAATTATTCTCGACAGGTAAAATACTACCGGCTGTTCTATATTCATTGACAGTAGAGAAATGTTGAGATGAGTCAGTAGCAGAATTCACAGACACTCTCTCTTCACCAGAGACAACACTCAAATGATCCACATTTTGTGGATCTTGTTCAATGTTTTCTCCTTCCTCTCTCACAAAACTATTAGCTGCCTTTTCACAAACTGTAACTTCACAATCAACATTAGTGGAAGACGTTTCACACACATCGGCACTTACAGAACTGCTGATGATTTCAACATATTTATCACCATTATTATCTGGTTTTATATTGGATGCAGTAGTGTCTGGCATAATACTGCCCTTATGCTGCTGTGGTAGGCTTTCATTCTGGGTTTCAGTATCTGGTGGCATTTTTTTGTTATGGCGTTCTCCACTCTGCTCGCTACTTTCGTCTGATTCGTGTCCAGCTATATCAGTATCATATATTTGTTCCAGCTCTTGTAGATACAAGTCAAGTTCATTATCACTCAACTCTTCTATGGCACTGAAACTAATAACTTCTTCTGATGCTTTATGATGACTGTTATCTGAAACACTTTCATATGTTAGTGTCTTGTCATTAAATTTAACCTCACTAACATTATGCTCATTTTCAGGAACAGTAGAAGTAAAGTCCTCAGTACTGCCAAAAACTTCAGGACCATCAGTGTTTAGTGCGTGGTCTTCTTCTTTGGTTTTGTATTTTATTTCATCGTTTGCAGGTAAAAGTTCTGCCCCTCCAGGGAATGTCACATCATCCTGTAGCTCAGTACCTGTGTTGACATTAGACACATTAAAAAGTTCTGGCAATGGACCAGACTGTGACATTCCCACAACTTCAGATAATGTGCCATATTCAGAAGCCCTGCCCACTGATGATGATTTTCCCACATCAGTATTACCCTCAATAATCTCTACTTTTTCAGTGGCTGTATGAACTAAAGAATGATTGTGATCTTCACCAAACCTGTACAAATGATCATGTTTCAACAATTCTGAAGACAAATTTTGCTGATTACTTTTTGAATAACTTGTCTCTGATTTATTCTCATTAATTTCAGTTCTTGACTCTTTCTCTTGAATGTGTTTATTGTCCTCATAAGGAATACCCTCCTTTATACCTTCCACACTTGTTACATTGACATTCAAATTTCCAGCATTCAGATATTCATTCAGGCTAGAAAACACACCACTAACATTAAATTTATTACTGGAGGTAACCTTTTCCACATAGTCCTTACTGTTTGTACTACTGTCTTTTCTCCCTTTAATCTCCCAGGAGTTGGTTTCAATTAATGGAGACAGCACATTATTCCTCAACACTGATATCTGAACTGAATTTATAGGTGGTGTAACAGTTTTTGCACAGCTGATAGATTCAAATCCTTCTGGGTGAGGTGGAGTAGCTTCATGTTGTAGAATACTCTTCTCCTGAAATGAAAATAATTTCAAATTAAATAGTTTAAGTGACAAATACATTATAATAAAATATAATGGCCCACCTTCTTCAAGAATGCAACTTGTTTTACCCCTACACATGTTACACCTATAACACTGTGTTCTTGAAAGAAAATAGACCCTTTTAACTCATCATTACTTTCTGTAAGCACATGAACAGAGCTTAAATTTCATTATGACGAATACACATATTATGCATATTACAGATTCATTTTATTTAGATATATTTAGCAAACATTATATTCATATTAGTTACAACCAAAAATGGCTAACAGCTCACAAAAATTTATAACAACATTATACACTGGTTATTCAGTTCACTTACACCTCCAGCCTCCACACTACATAAACTAAAGCCACAAAGTACATGTAAAATTAGAAATGGATGACAAGAGAGACTTCAAAAGACAACATGAAGAAACATTCGTGCCAAATCAAATGCAGCCTAAATGGGGAAAACACAAATTTTGTGTAATTAAATAAAGTAAATGACAACATAAAATGCTCAAAGAGAGTTGTGCATCACCTGACACATCTGTGAATGTGTGTGGGGTTACAGTAAAGGAAAGCAGTGAATGAAAGAATACTTATGATACTATAAAAATAGCTTTACAGTGAAACAAATGCAAAATAATAACCAACATATAGGCAATTGAAAAGGCATGTCTATAAAGTCAAACACTGTAGCGAGGTAACATTCAATACTGTGCTGCTCCACCCAGTGCATTGCAACATGGTTGGCTTCTCCTTGGAATGCTGTCCACAAGAAGGTGAAGATACTGTAGCTCAAGCTTGCCCCACTCTTGAACAGCACCTCTCCTGAGGTGGTCAAGTGTGACAGTAGGATTTCTACAACAATGGACTGCAAGTTTGAAAACTGGCCACAAGCATGTTAATTAGGATTCATGTAGTTGATACTGGAGGCCATCCCATTCAAATAATTCTGCCTCCTGGATACATGTGTTCAAGAGGTGTGAATAATGTGCTCATGCAGCACATCAACTAATGTTGATGGGTTGGAGGAATCTGCCCCCATCCGGTACAGCCCTCAAATTACCCTCGAGACTGCTGAATGGTGTCAGACATCTGTAAACATGATTGACCCACCTTCCTGTTGAGATCAATTATTAATTATTCTTCACTCACTGAGTTAGGTTTAGACCAGTGTTCTGAACTTTAACCTCAGTGCCAGGCCTTCACATCATCATCGTATTGACGTTGAGTGAACAGATATGGTTTTAATAAATGGACGTTAATTGTTACTCATTGTGTTGCCCACATTATTTTTCTTATAGTCTAATATTTCCCTGTGATGAGACAGTTGACATGTGCAAACACACCGCATCACTGCGTCAACTGCTTTCAGTGGTTGAGAGTTTGCCTCTTCCTACCATTATATTCGGTGCCAAACTTATTTGGTGAATAAAACAGTCTCATTCCAGGTGTTTGTCACTTGCCCACCTTCTCGTTGTATAGCAGTATAGAGGATTTGTACTATTGTTTGTTATGGATACTTAGAGGCCAAACTGGTCACATGGAGATGGTTGCAAACTGTCTGGATCAATAGAACTGTCCCAATAGCCTCCAAAATGGCAGTGTGATTGGTTTTCTGTTGTATTCTCCGTTGAGAATCTGTGATCCAAAATTTGTAGGTCGTAGGTCATGAGCTGATCTCACTGGCCTTAGGTGGCCACTATGATGCAGATCTTCGATGTTCTGTGTCTCATACCAATTTTTTGTACAGTGACGATGCACAGTCTGAGCTCAAAATGACCCTCCAGGACATGTTAACAGTCTGAGCTACGTCAAAAGCCACATTGTCCTGTTCACAACTGAAGTCATAGTGCACACTACTGAACTGAACAGAGAATGCACATTTATTTCTACCTCAATTATATGTGCTTCCTGTACATCAAAATTTCCTGTCAAAAAAAGTGCTGAGAAAGCGGTTTCTGATATATATTGATATATATTCAAACGAACAAACATGCATGTGCGCGCCTCCAGACACACACACACACACACACACACACACACACACACACACACACACACACACACAAAAGAAAAACAATCATGAGAGTGGTGCAAAACTTAGTTTATAAAGGGATAGAAATGTATGTATACATGAAAAAATATTGTGAAAATCAAACTGCCTTCAATGAGTCCAACAATTTTCTAATCCTCGCACCAAGAGAATAGGGAGCACTCAGAACAGAATTAAACATCCACAACATAAATAGCAATGTTATATTGGGCTACGTAATTTAATGCTAAATGATTTTCAAGTGCTATCTGACTGCTATAAAATTTCAAACAACATTATACTTATGTACTGCTCTCAGAAGTGTTCTATACATTAAAAATCTGAATGCATACCAAAGCCACCTAATGGCAAGTTGTCAGTCAGTATACAGATCTGTAACTCTTTCCCAAGTGGTGTTGACATTCCTGGCGGTAAATGTTTTTCAGATGTGATAAGTTTGCACACCAGTTAAAGTACTCATAAACAAAACCATTTCATAAGAAAGAGAAAATAATGTAGACAATTACAGCTCATCTTCTTTACCATCAATGTTGCCCAGGATTCCTAAGAAAGTCACGCATAAACAATCAGCAACACACCCCTAGATATCATTATTGTCATACTATCAGTTTAGCTTCAGAAAAACAGCATCTGGCAAACACAATTTATAGTTTTTGGTGTAAAGTTCTTTCAGGGTCAAATTGTTTTGTCTTAGGGTGCAAAAACAACTGGGGTCAAACGCACCCATGTCAAAACTGTAGAACATGAAGACGAGAGGAGTTAAAAATGACTACATGTCAATCCCAATTGATGGAATAGAAGACAGGGATGTGGAGAAAGGTCTATAAAATACACCATAGAGAAATGGAGGTCCAAAAGTAAAAATTTAATGGCCTTCATCATATTGCTACGACAGATAAAAAATAAAACGCGGTCGACAGCCCATACATTATTTTCTAAAACAGCCAATAACTCAGATGGCAAACACAAATGAGTACATAAGCAGTTAAAAAGAGGGCATTCCATCAGGAAATGGCGGACCATCAAAAGTTGTGCACAATGTGCAGAAAGTGGTGGGGGGGGGGGGGGGGGGGGCACTGCTTAACAAATGGTGCAACCTAGTAAAAATTATCTCCTCACGGCAAGAGAGCCGAGAGGAGGTCGTCCAAGTCACCGGGAGAGGCTTAATAACCTGCAGCTTGTTCCCATGAAGGGAGGACCAGTGCTGATGTCAAAGTGACACCACCTACTGACAGACAGCAACACAGAGGTCATCGGAGGGAATGTAAGAAATAGCAGGCTGAGTTACGAGGACTGCAGCCTTGGCTCAAGAGTGAGAAAGTGACAGCTTTCCTGGACCTGCTGCACTAAGGGATGGACGGTATACAGCACACAAAGGACTTGAAGGGCACTAAGAGAGTCTGAGCAAATGACACAATTGAAAAGCCTTTGTCGCTGGATGTACTGCGTGGCCTGATACAAGACGAAGAGCTCTGCTGTAAATACTGAGCAGTGTTGCGGAAGCCAATGTCGAAAAACATCGGGCCAATGACAAAGGCACACCTGACACCATGGTCAGTCCGATCAGTGTACACAAGGTACCACTGCGAAGTTCCATGCGAAGGTCGTGAAACTGAAGGTGATAAAGTGAGGCTGGAGTAGCGTCCTTACGTAGCGAATAAAGGCCAAGGTGTACATGGGCTGCTGCATGAAGCCAAGGTGGTGTAGGGTTTACACCCACCGAAAGTCACAGGTAGTTTGAAGTTAAGCTGCCGGAGCAAGAGCCAAAAGTGATTTCCAGCAGGTAACAGAGATGAGGGACACACCCCATACTGGCGATTAAAGGAGTCACCGAAGGAGGCGGCATACATTGGGTGGCCACGCATGACAGACAAACAGCATGCGTATCTGCTGAGGAGAACGTCACGGCAGTAGGACAGCGGCAGTTCCTGCATACAGACTCTCAACCGGGCTAGTGTAAAAGGTGCCAGTAGCCAATCGGACGTGTTGGTGGTGGACAGTTTTGATATGCCATAAGAGCAACGGAAGTGCATCTGCATAAACAAAACAGCCATATTCTACAGGGTGGTGGTTCGATCTGCTCCCCAGGAAGTACCACTGGGGATGCACAGGACACTGAGGGACCACATACAGCGGGCTGCCAGGCAAGACATGTGGGAGGACCAAGAAAGTTTCCTATCAAGCATCAGCCCCAGGAATTTCATAGTTATGAATGGAAGAGCAGCAGGAAAAATATGTAAATACAGTGGAAGAAACCAACTGCACCGTCAGAAATTCATACAAACATGTTTGTAAGTGGAAAAAGGAAAGCCATTGGCAATGCTCCATGAGTAAATACGATTGAGACATCACTGAAGAAACCACTAAATGAGACAGGTCCATGGAGAACTGCAATAGATGGCAAAATCGTGAACAAAAATGGAGCTGGAGATGCCCGGCTGGCATTATAGGGTCAATGGTGATAGCAAAGAGGACGATGCTCAGAGCAGAACCTTGAGGCACACCATTTTCCTGGATACATCTACATCTACATCTATACTCCGCGAGCCACCTTACGGTGTGTGGCGGAGGGTACTTATTGTACCACTATCTGATCCCCCCTTCCCTGTTCCATTCACGAATTGTGCGTGGGAAGAACGACTGCTTGTAAGTCTCCGTATTTGCTCTAATTTCTCGGATCTTTTCGTTGTGATCATTACGCGAGATATATGTGGGCGGTAGTAGTATGTTGCCCATCTCTTCCCGGAATGTGCTCTCTCGTAATTTCGATAATAAACCTCTCCGTATTGCGTAACGCCTTTCTTGAAGTGTCCGCCACTGGAGCTTGTTCAGCATCTCCGTAACGCTCTCGCGCTGACTAAATGTCCCCATGACGAATCGCGCTGCTTTTCGCTGGATCATGTCTATCTCTTCTATTAATCCAACCTGGTAAGGGTCCCATACTGATGAGCAATACTCAAGAATCGGACGAACAAGCGTTTTGTAAGCTACTTCTTTCGTCGATGAGTCACATTTTCTTAGAATTCTTCCTATGAATCTCAACCTGGCGCCTGCTTTTCCCACTATTTGTTTTATGTGATCATTCCACTTCAGATCGCTCCGGATTGTAACTCCTAAGTATTTTACGGTCGTTACCGCTTCCAATGATTTACCACCTATGGCATAATCGTACTGGAATGGATTTCTGCCCCTATGTATGCGCATTATATTACATTTATCTACGTTTAGGGAAAGCTGCCAGCTGTCGCACCATTCATTAATCCTCTGCAGGTCTTCCTGGAGTACGTACGAGTCTTCTGATGTTGCTACTTTCTTGTAGACAACCGTGTCATCTGCAAATAGCCTCACGGAGCTACCGATGTTGTCAACTAAGTCATTTATGTATATTGTAAACAATAAAGGTCCTATCACGCTTCCTTGCGGTACTCCCGAAATTACCTCTACATCTGCAGATTTTGAACCGTTAAGAATGACATGTTGTGTTCTTTCTTCTAGGAAATCCTGAATCCAATCACAAACCTGGTCCGATATTCCGTAAGCTCGTATTTTTTTCACTAAACGTAAGTGCGGAACCGTATCAAATGCCTTCCTGAAGTCCAGCAATACGGCATCAATCTGCTCGCCAGTGTCTACGGCACTGTGAATTTCTTGGACAAATAGGGCGAGCTGAGTTTCACATGATCTCTGTTTGCGGAATCCATGTTGGTTATGATGAAGGAGATTTGTATTATCTAAGAACGTCATAATACGAGAACATAAAACATGTTCCATTATTCTACAACAGATTGACGTAAGCGAAATAGGCCTATAATTATTCGCATCTGATTTATGACCCTTCTTGAAAATGGGAACCACCTGCGCTTTCTTCCAGTCGCTAAAGGTGTCCGACAAGGCAGAGCCCACACAGACCTTGAAAACTCCGTCTGTTAAAAATTCCTCAAGGAAACAGGGCAGGCGGCCATGTAAGCCCCCACATGTATGGAGGATACCAGTCCTCCAGCAGGTGTCGTAGGCTTTCTCCAAATGGAAAAACACAGCCGCAGTCTGCGATTTCCGCAGAAAACCATTCATGACATGGGTGGACAAAGTGACGAGACGGTCAACAGCATACACTCGAAATTCACACTGTGCAGTGGTTAGGAAATTGCAAGACTCGAGCCACCATACCAGCAAGCCATGAATTACACATTACATCACCCTGCAAGCACAGCTTGTGAGAGAAATGGGGCAGTAACTAGAAGGAAGGTGTTTGTCCTTACCGGGCTTAGGTATGGGTATGACAGTGACTTCACGCCAGCGTCTAGGAAACATGCCCTCTGCCCAGATGCAGTTGTATATATCAGGCAGAAAGTGCTTGCCCACAAGAGAAAGGCGCTGCACCATCTGGATGCGAACATCAACTGGTCCTGGGGGTTTAGGATCAGGATGGAGAGAGAGCATGATGTAGCTCTCTCATAGTAAAGGCAGCATTGTAGCACTCTTGATTCAGAGAAGAGAAGGGTGTCACCCGGAGATCACCTGGAGATGGCAATAGTGTCCATGATGACATTGTCTGCTACTGTCAAGCCAGAAATTGTGGAATGGATCTTGGTCCCATCGAGCCATTGGAGGTTGGCCCATACGATGGAAGAGGAAGTGGAACTGTTAAACTAGTGAGCGAAATCCAGCTAGCTGTTTTGCTATGCTGAAGAACATGACGACAATTTGCATGCTACTGTATATAATGAATGCAATTTGCCATTGTAGGACGACTCTCAAAAACACGGAGAGCACATATCCGCATGTGAATTGTGTCGCAGAATGCCTCAGACCATCAAGGGACTGGGACACAGCATGGTAAAGAGAAAGTGCAAGGAATGGTATGTTCTTCGGTAGTAAGGATAACGTTTGTAAGATATTCTACCTGGTAATCACAACTGGGGAAATATTGTACATCAAAAATCGCAAGGGAGGAGTAAAGCCTCCAGTCAGCCTTAGTAAGTTGCATGTAGGTGGGGTAGGAGTCAGCTTACAGACAGCACACAAGGAATGGCCACTCAAGTATGTGTCAGAGAGAACGGACCACTCGAGATGATGGGCAAGCTGGGCAGTGCAAAAGGATAGGTCCAAGTGGGAATAGGTGTGCGTGGAGTCTGTGGTAAGGCAGAAGAGGTTAAGTTGATTGGGAAGGTCAGCCAAGAGGGCACTTCTCGGACAGGTTCTGGGAGAACCCCGAAGGGGATGGTGCGCATTAAAGTCACCGGGTGGCAGAAAGGGATGAGGTAGCTGCCCAATAAGCTGGAGGAAGTCTGCCCTGGTCATATAAAATGATGGAGGGATGTAAACGGTACAAAGAGAAAAGGTCAAATGAGGAAGGGAAAGGCGAATTGCAACAGCTTGAATGTGGTTGGTAAGGAAGACGGGTTGACTATGAACGTCATTCCATAAGAGCAGCATGACTCCCCCATGAGATGGAATGCCAGCCTCAGGGCGAAGGTCAAAACGGATCAGGAAGAAATGCGAGACCTCAAAGCGGTCTTGAGAGGCAATTTTGTTTCCTGAAGGCAGAGAACAAGTGGATGCAGCAATTCTAAGAGCAGCTGTAAGTCCTCTTTGTCGGGTCAAAGGCCATGAACTTTCAATTAGAGGAGAGTCATAACGAAGAAAAAATGAAGGTGTGTTACCTCGGTGGCTGCCGAGTGCCAGCCTCTGAAGACTCACTGCTACAGGGGACAGAAGCAGGAGTATCCTGCTCCATGAGGTCTACAGAAGCATCGGCATTCTCCTTCTGTCGGCCAGCTGAGTCCACAACAGAAAAACAGTTGGTGATGTGCACCGGCAATACAGAAGTCCACCGGGCAAGGGTATTGCGTGGTAACACCATCATAGAGGATCTTTTAGCCAGCGAACAAGAAGACCATTTGACTTTTTGGAGCCTTTCGGGTTGGTTGGAGGAACGTAGGAAGTCTTCACGGAAGTATTCCTTTGGTCTTTTCAGGCCTGCCAGTTTTGTAGCTGGTGTCTTTTTTGCCCTGCCTGTGAGACAGAAGTTTGGTGGCATGTTGCACAGCTGGAGGGGGAGATGGGGATGATACCATGGTACTGGGCGATTTCATGACCGTGATGCTAAATTTGAGATTGCAGGTCTGCATGGGCATCTCCTTCGTGGAGCGAGATGTTGCAAGAACAGTACTGTACATGTCAGATGGTAGAATGCAGGGTTTCCAACTAGCCAACAACTTGTGAGCGACCAGGTAAGGCACTTTCTCCTTCACAGAGATCCCCTGGACCGCCTGCTCATCGAGATACATGAGACAATTGGGGGGAGAAGATGGCACGGTCGCCATTGCAGTTGCAGTGTGGAGGAAACGGACAATCGCCCTCATTTGTATCCCTATCACAGGTTACATTTGGCTGTGTGGAGGCAGGGCTCTCGAGTGTGGTTGTAATGACGACACTGGTAGCAGGACACTGGGTCCAGAATACATAGTCTCACTGTGATAACTTCATAATCTCCTTTGATCTTTGACGAAACAACCACTCTATCAAAGGTGAGAAAGAGAGCGCGTGTGGGCACTAAGGAGACATCTACTTTTCTCATCACCCGATGGACTTGAATTACATCCTGATCAGAGACGTACATTTGGATTTCCCCCTCGATCAGACCATCAAGCAGCCTAGAGTAATTAACACCACAGGAAGAATTCAGCGTTCAATGGGCCTCAACATGAACGGGATAGCCATGGAGAAGCGAAGCTGCAAGCAGTTGTTGTGCATGAGAATAGGAAGTAGTCTCCAAAAGCAAAGTGCCATTGCGTAAACAAGAGCACAATTTCACGAGGCCAGCAACTGCATCAGCACCTTTCTGAATAATAAATGGAGCGAAGGGCTGACCGTCTTCAGTATGTGAAACTACAAGGAACCACGGTGCAGCTGGGAGGGTCTTCGAATCGTTAGCCTCATTCCGTTTACATTTTGTAGCTGTGGACTGTGAAGATGATGATTGGCTCATTGTGAGAAAATTCCCCAAGATTACCATCATCTCCAATGGTGCTCTCCTTCCAACTAGGGGGCCCCCTTCAGAAGGGGGCACACCCGCCTTAGGTGACTGTTCACACCTCAGGTCACACCTCCCAAACACCTGACGGAGGGACCAACTGGCAATTTGGGAAGGCAGCAGCTCAGGCACTCACTCCTCCCAGGGCCTGGCCTGTACCAGGAGGTACTGTGAACACTACATGTCGACCTGACACTAGGAATTACACGTTACCCAGTCACCCGCTATGTGTCAGACACATGGGGCTGGCGTTCATGAGTGCACAGGGAGGGAGAAGAAAATGAGAAACCTCAAAGCTGAATCGGAGAAAGGACACAAGAAACAGAACAAAAAAAGAAAAGAGGAATGAAACACAATGGAGAGTAATCTGATACTGACTACCGAAAATGCAGAATACATTTCCAAAAACAGCCTAGACATGTTCCCCGAGGGATGGGAAAGAACAGCAAGAGGATGGGAAAGGATGCTGCAAAGGCTGGGGCCCCGTGGTAGCCAGGAACAAACCTGCCAACGAGTGGTGAGCCCCCTGGGGGTCTTTCAGGGTTAAATGATAAACTGATGACCATAAGTACTCTTTTTGATTTAACAAAAATATTTGATTCTGTAAGGCAGGGGGTTTAATTTTGCGTAAGTTGAAACATTACTGGAAAGGGGTAAAGTTCACCAATGGTCCCTTTCAAACATTCAGCAGAGTGTAAGTAAATAACTTGGTATGTAATGCATTCTGTGCACACAGAGACAGTTATTTTGTTGTATCACCATTATGCTCTCAGTCTGTTTCCCAGACCAAATGCTCTATGGGTTCTCTCCATACACCTGAAAATGCTACGTCATGCTCCATGTGGAGAGACTTTGTGTAGCAGAAACTTTCTCATAAAAAACAACTAATGAACAAGAAATACTATTGCTTTAAATTGTTCATGTACAATTTCTTGTTTCCTGTTTATGCCAGCCATAATAATCACTCTAAAAGCAAAATAGCTATCACCACATAAACATTTTCAAAAAATAAACACTAATGTTCAATGCACACCCTGAAGTATACACAGTAAGCGAATTTATATCATTGTTATTATTGTAATTATTATTGCTATTAGCAGCAGTAACATTAGTGTTATTTGATACACTGATAAGGCTAAACATTATGATAATTATGTATATGAAGATAGTGATCTTGCAGCTCTCGTAGAATGAAATTACAATGAAATCCAGACCATTAGCTGTTTACAGGCACCGATAAATATCAACGGGGACAATTGAAAATGTGTGCCCCCAACCAGGACTCAAACCTGGGATCTCCTGCTTACATGGCAGACGCTCTATCCGTCTGAGCCACGAGGACACAGAGGGTAGTGCGACTGCAGGGACTTATCTCTGTCATGCTCCCCGTGAGACCCACACTTCCAACTTACTGTCCACACACTGCACTTGTAGTCGTCCTGTCCACTGTACTCATTACTCGTGGCAGTCCATCTACCAATTCCCTTAAGAGTTTGAACAATGTGAGTGCATCCGCACTGAAGAAGATCATTGGCCGGTAAGCTGAAGTGTGGGTCTCAAGGGGAGCATGCCAGAGATAAGTCCCTGCAGTCGTACTATCCTCTGTGTCCTCGATGGCTCAGTCAAACAGAGCATTTGCCATGTAAGCAGGCGATCCCAGGTTTGAGTCCCGGTCGAGGCACATATTTTCAACTGTCCCCGTTGATATTTATCAATTCCTGTAAGCAGCTAATGGTCTGGATTTCATTGTACTTTCATTCTGATCATTTGTTTAATTATGAGTTGATACACATCTGAAATGCTATACACCAGCGATTCCGCATGGCTTTGTTTCGAAGAGTCCTTGGCACATTTCCTGATGTACATGACACGAGGTAATTATGCACAGGTTGCACAATTCCTGTAAATGATAAGTTGGTGGTTTGTGGGTGTGGATCTGGTGCCTAATAATGTTCCAGATGAGTTCAAACAGGTTCAGGTTCAGATATGGTGAACTTGGTGGCCTATTGAGTTGCAGTCAGCATGTGCTCACCTGCATGAAAGTGTGGACAGTGAATGATGGGGAATGACTGCTGCTCGCTTGACTTCACCACGTTGATGCAGTGTTTCAGTAACTTTCCCTGGAGCATTGGCCTCCATATCACCAAACTCTCCACAATTTTACTGATATTATGATTTTATGGATTTATGGCAGAGTACCAACAACATGTGTTACTGTTCAAGCTAAAACTATTGGTAAAAACTTGTTTACACCTTAACTACTCTTCAGAGGCAAGTGGTGATTGGCTATGGAGTGTGCTTCACCCTGTAAAGATGAACTCGAGGGACATCCAGTTGCGTTCTCTCTTACTCTGAGCTCCTTCATGACTATGTAGGTTCACTGTTATTCTCCAAAAACCACTATAGCAAGATTCTGGCCTTGTGACATGGACAGTTATCCTGCTGGAAGATACCATCACTGATTGAGAAGACATCAGACATGAAGGGGTGCAGGTGGTCTGCAATAATGCTCATGTAGTCCACAACTGTCATGCTGTTTCAGTTACCATCACATGAGTTTCATTTGACCAGGCAACATGTTTCCATGGCCCAGTCTTTATTATCCTGTGCCCCCTGCAGTCTTAAGAGAGAAGGTCTCATTTGGAATACCATGTTAACAACATGCACTGAATGGTGTACTCTGGAATACTTGTGACTGCACCAGCACTGTACTATGTCATCAGATCTGGCACAAACTGCTACATATCCTGCTTTACAGAGTGGGCAAGCCACCGACCTCCACATCATAAGATAAAGCACAAATGTTTAAGATGATGTCACCTACTTCTGATTTTACCGTCCATCAACCACTTCCTGTAGAAACTCATGACAACAGCGCTTTAACACCAGGCGTAGTGAGTCAGGAAGATTAAGAGTCCACCCTAAGGCGGTGAGGTTAGGACAGTCCAGGAGAATGTGGTCCACTGTCAAACGGGCACTGCAATGACATTGGGGTGCATCCTCATGACAGAGAAAAATGACCACGAGTCAGCCAAGCATGGCCAAGGCAGAGATGACAAAGAACAATGGAGTCCTTACAAGAGGCACTCATAGGGGATCTTCACAAATTTGTGGTCTCCTTTATTGCCCGTAGTTTGATGGGCGAAGTCAGAGTATGTCATTCCATATTCCAAATCATTAGAACTTGAAGACATAATACCTATCAATGGTCTGATGCCAGAATACTGACCTCAAGAGGCAGTTGCTGGTAGCCAATTTAGCCAGCCTATCAACAAGTTCATTCCCCAGGATCCAGACAAAGACCACTGAGTGTCCACATTGAGGGTAAAAAGGGAATCCTGGATAGTCAGGACCAAGGGATGGCGAGAGTAACACTGGTCACGATCTTGTACATACTTAAGGAGTAGCTACATATGAGGAAGGACTCACCGGTGCAGGAATGGATATGCTCAAGAGCATGAGAGATGGCTACCAACTCTGCAGTGAAAACACTGCAACCATTCAGCAATGAACAGAGTTCATTACATCCCACATGGATATAAGCAAAGCCAGTGTGTCTGGCAACCATCGAGCCATCAGTATAGACTATTTCCGAATCATGAAACACACTGAGAATGGAGAAAAGCTGGCAACGGAGGGTCTCAGATTGAGCCGAGTCTTTTGGACCTTGTGATAGGTCAAGACAGAGCTGTGGATTGGGGGTGCACCATGGAAGTATAAAAAGGTGGTAGAGGGGAAAGCTGGAGTTCTGAAAAAGGGACCAGATACAAGTGGCAATCGTAACCCCAGACCCGGGCTGCCATTGCAGAAGGTGGATCTCTGTATATGGAGACAGGAGACGGTAGTTCGAGTGCTCCAGGGAGAAGTGGATGCTTAATGCACAAGTGATCAACTACTGTTCACACAGAACACGCTACTGTGGGACCCATGCCTCTGCTAGATGGCTGATCATGGAGCTAGTCTAAAACTTGCCAGTTGCCAGCCGTACCCCACAATGGTGTATTGGGTCCAGCATCCATAATGTCAAAGGTGTCACTGAGTCGTATGTGAGACCCACATAATCTGAACAGGACTGGATCAATGCTTTGTAGAGCTGCAGCAGAGCAGAGTGGTCTGTACCTCACTTGGTATTGCTGAGGTATCGAAGATTGTTGGGGTATGACCAACGTGTCTGCTTTAGTTGCCAAAGATGGAAGCCATGCCAACCAGGCATCAATGACCAGTCCTGAAAAATGATGAGATTCCAACACATTGAGGGGCTGGCCATCAAGGTACAGATCCAGATGGAGATACCTTATACAGCAATGGATAACGTAGGTCTTGGCAGCTGAAAATAGGAAGCCATGGGTGAGAGCCCAAGATTGTGTTCTGCATTTTTGCTCCCTACAATCTGTGTTCAGCAAAGCCCATTGAGGGTGAATAAAAATAAATGCAAAGGTCATCAGCATACAAAGACGGTGACACTGCAGGTCCCACAGCTGGCATCAGACCATTGACAGCCACTCAGAGCGCCGTTGGTACGCAGTGATCCTGTGTATGGAAGATGCTATGGGAGGTGCCAACCTGTATGTGGAAAGTGCAACATGAAAGTTCTGGATTAAAATTGAAAGCAGGCCATTGAGGCCCACTCACGTAATGTGGCAAGAATTTGGTGCTGCCATGTGGCAGATCAAAAAAGACTGCAACAAGGTCTTGACGTCAGGCAAAAACCGTTTGGATAGCAGACTCCAGTTGGACTAAATTACCTGCAGTAGAGCAGCCTCAGCAAACAGCACTCTGTGTTGAAGCCAAAAAGTGCCTGGATACAGTCTTTGACTCACCATTCATCCAAGGAACTTGCAGAGGGCACTGCTTAAACTGATTAGACAAGAGTTGTCCATCTGAAGAGGCAGTTTACCCATTTTCAAAATTGGAAGAATGATACTTTCTCACTACTGGGAAGGGAATTCCCCCTCGCTCCAGAGACAGTTGAAAAGTGCAAGTATATGACATTGGCTGGCCACCGATAGGTGTTATAAGGTTCCAGGTGATGTGGAACGAAAGATAAAGGGAGCCATATGGTGTTAGGAAAGATGCAATGCAGGCGGGTAGTGTATCAATGTTCAGGCCTGGGCAAAATTCCAAGCAAAATGCTCAGTGATTAAGTCTGGGCTGGTGAGAACAACACCATTCAGGGAAATTCCTGGAGCACTTGTAGGAGGACAGCAGCCAAAAATACGCCTGATTTTTGCCCATACCTGTGAAGAGGGAGTATGCAGCCCTATGGCAGTAACATATTATTCCTAACAAATCTGTTTCTGGTGCTTAATTGGATAACAGACCCAAGCATGAAGCAGTTTGAAGGCCAGGAGCAGCTCAATAGATGGATGCCATTTGTACCATAGGAAGGCACAGTGGCAGTGTTTAACAGCTACAGCAATTTCAGGGGTCCACCAAGGGACAGTCTTCCATCCACGAGATACAAAGGAAGACGGAATTTCTGAAGCAGCTGCCAAAAGGATGGTGTCAGTCAAACTTTGTACAGACCCATCAGTGCTGTTGTGTGGTGGAGCAGTTGCAGTGGCAGCCAAGGAAAAGGCATCTCAATCCGGATTAGTAAAGACCCACCTGGAAGGGCATCCAGGTCAGTGAGGCTGTATAAAAGATGAGCCAATCAGAAAATGATCTATCACACAAATCATTAAGAACTCTCCACTGAATGGAGGGGAGGAATCCAGGGTTATAAATGGAGAGATCAATGGCTGAGAAAGCGCTGTTTGCCACACTAACTTGTGTTGGAGCTCCAATGTTGAGGAGGTGAAGATCAAGTCCTGCCAGCAGGTCTTCAATAGTTCTGTCCTGGTCAGTGGTCACAGTACCACCCCACAATAGAGGGTTAGGAGCATTGAGATCACCAAGGAGGAGGAAGGGTGAAGGGAGCTGTCAAAGGAGGGCAAGAAGAACAGGATGGGTACAAGGCCAGTCTGGGCTTGAGATAAAGATTGCATATTGTTACTGCAGAGTCTAAATGCATCTGAAAGGCCACCGCTCCCAGCACAGATTCAAGAGGAATCCAAGAACTAATGATGTCTGTGCAGACAAATGCACAGACATCACCAAAGGCTCGTAAAGGGCCAACCCATTTTCGGCAGAAGGTGTGGAGGGTGAGAGAAGGGGTTGGGAAGAGAGCAAGTCACAGCAATATCCGGATCAGAGAGAGAACGAGTGGCATTGAGCCCACAGACTGTGGTTCCCATGTCTGACTCTTAGTAATAGGCTTCTTGTCCTGGAGATGCTGGTGAGGGTACTCCTCGAGGGACCCCATTCCCAGCAGGTAACACAGAAGGAGTGGTTCTGTGATAGAAAGGAACAGGAACCACCCAGGAGGAGGAAAGGGGAGGGGTACAAGGCAGAGGTAAGGAGGAAGGGGGATGACCCTGGGGGGGGAGGGGGGAGGTGGAGGAGGAGGAAGGGGGACAAACCCGGGGGGAGGGGGGAGGGGGGAGGGGGAGGAGGAGGAAAGGCCGCAACAGAAGTGAAGGTTGATGTTAGAGACACTGGGTGGAGAATCATGCTGACCGCAACCAATAGGTATGTGGCCTGTTCCTCACAGCTAAAGAAACATGGTAGTTAGTTACATTACAACACAGTGCCAGATGTAGAGGAAGCGCACTGAGCCTCGTCAATTTTGCACGGCTATGTAAGCTGCACAGGCAGCTGTGTCATTACATGAGATAGTGTCCCTCACCTTCAACATCTTCTTCCAAGCTGTGTGAACTTACTTGCCCTATCACACACACTGCATCCAAGAGAGTTCCACTCAGAATGGGGTTGTGCCTGCAGCACTCTAGAAGGTATCCTGCACCCATTCTGTCCCCAATATTGAGTTGGAGAGGTAATATAATTTGACTGCAGAAACAACTTTTTCATAAAGTACAGAAGTAATCCGACAGAAGCTTTGATGCCAGTGATGTGCTGGCGTAAGCTGCAGCCAGCACACTGGTCGGCAAAGATGTTTAGCGAAGATCGATAGTAGGCACCGGATCGAGCACACTTATCATGAGAGGGGCCAGAGAGACACCAACAAGAAACACGCCACCAACGCCCTCTCAACAGCAAGTATTTAGGCTACCGCCACTGACTGGAGGGCCTCACATACTGACTCGACTCAATACTCCAGGTCGGCATACATCATTCTCAGGGTGGTACAGTTATCGCAGGCACAGCAGCCCAATTATTGCAATAGCAAGATTACTGATATTGTCTGCAAGAGGACTATTACTGATGAGCTTGTACCACAGAACATGGACTCTATTCAACCTACAGTTCATGTAAATAAAAAATCATTAATTCACATGTGCATTTGTGTTGTAGAAAGAGGACACCGGCCACCCCTAACAACACCATCTCCCTTGTTTCCTTATGGTAAAAGATTCTACAAGTGATTTGTCGGGTAAGGAGGTATTCAGATTTAGCTCAGTTCTCAGGTTGGCGAAGGGCGTGCGTAGATTCTTTCCTAGGTCAGTATAAAAATTTTCGAAGTGTGTGTGGTTCACTTGATCACTCCTAGTTTGTTGGTAGTGGTTGTAGTTTGCCTCTCCATTTCCTACAAGCCTTAGAATGCAGTGCTTTTATTTGTGCCTTCACATCAGTGCCATGGATTCCAAGGTCTTTCGACTCTTCCAGCCAGCTTTCTGCTTTTCGCCCACAAGTTTATTTCTTGAAATTCTCATGTGGCTTCGTGTCCAGCTAAACATGGTCAAGCACCATGCAGTTTGGTTAATGTATTTTTTGTAACTGTACATTCTGGCAACTCTATGTCACAGTATAAAACGATAACATTGTTGCTTTAATGTGTTTTTATGTAATGTACAGCTTGACTGGTAGTTCTGCAGTCAACAGACTGCAAACACTTGGTAGGTATTGTTGGTACACTCCACTGTATACGATTGGTTAGTCAACTCTATCTTTTACTTTAGAATCATTGGTATAAACAGTTATCCAATTGGGATACACATGATGGGCTGAAAGAAAGTCATCAGAATGTTGTGGGAGCTGTTTTATTCAAGGGTCCACAATACAGATAGAGACTTACCACAAAACATGCTGCTCACCAAGGAAATAAAAAAGGTGGAAGTCTATACAAACGATACATCTGGGGAAGTTTGAGGTAATTTCTCAAGGTCTCCAATCTTACTCCAGTTACTCTGCTAGTTCTGTGGAAGTTTACGAAGAGCCTAAGATGCTTTTGGAACAGAACCAGTACACAGATCGTATGACATCTGATGGATCATCATTGCATAGTTTACAAGTAGCTGCTGCTGTGGGACTCATAGCAGTGGGCTGTACGATTTTGCTATGAAGCTGGTGACAAGGTTCATGTAGGATTAACCAGCTGCCACCTTTATGTCCCTATAGTATACAGGATCTAATAGCCACATCAACAACTGTGATGTGGATTCATATGCTGTCAATCTCTGGTCAAGAATAAGAGTACCATGAGTTCATAAAAAATTCAGAGGATCACGCGATCAGTTCCCAGGGTAGTGCCACTGAGTTTTATCATGCAGTGGGCTCCTAGTTGACATGTGCAATACCCAAGTTACAGCTAGTGACGCTATTTACTTAATTCTAGTTATTTACCTAAATAGAGCTCAGGGTTCAAAGTGTGCAGATCCCAGTGTTTATTACACAGTGTTTATATTTTCCAGATGGTTCCTTGGAGTTGACATCCAGCAATGCTCATTCATGAGGCACCACAATATAGGCAGGAATCACCTACATACAGACGGTGAGACCTTCAGACTCACATTTGATATGATGCCACTGATTGCAATGGAGAACTGTGTGAAACTTGTTTTATAGGTAGGTTACTGAGATTTGCAACTGTATGCAATCAAAATAACCACTGTAATAGAATGTTGGCAGATAATCATATGTTAGCACCACGTGATATTACAAGCTTTCAAAACACCAAGATAATCTACAATCACACACAATGCACCTCAATGTTGAGGAGATGCTCAGCAGATTGAACAAATGCAGAAAGAATGCTCCAGGAAAGTGTAACATCTCTGCACACTAGCTTTCCTTTAATGGTGTTGAGAGGAGAACAACCTGTGGCACTGTGACACTCAGTGAAACTGAAGAAGACCGATCAGATTTTACAACAAGTGGGCATGGTCACAGTGAGGGAGCGCATTCATTTTACATGGTAAGAGCTGGACAAGAATGCACATACATTGCTATAATTCCACCTAAGTATCACAAAAGCACTACCAGCAAACACTTGGGTTTGGTACACTGCAGCCCTTACTCCGACACTGAGGTACAGAAATGACACACAGCTGCAAAACAGTTCAGCAAATCTGACAAACTGTCGAAACATCAGACGGCTAACAAGGAGCTGAATAATACTAGACCCATTGTAAACCAGACAAAGTAAGTAATGGAATCAGCTACAACTTTGGCCCTCACAAAATGACTGAACTTCACAGTGCCCGAGAACAATACTGAAATGGAACATTATGTGTGGTGTGAAGGAACGAATTCGAGGACTACCAAAAGAAGAAGCAGAGGAGATCATGTGGGGAACCTGCAGTATCATCAATAGGTCCTGATTTCTGAAAACGAACATAACTGCTACGGAACAGGAAGCTCTCCAATCACTGAGACAAGATGCTGACACTGTAGTTCTTCCAGCAGACAAAGGGGATGCAATGGTGCCGATTCGCAGTGGATGACGATAACCAGGAAAACAAAGGCTCTTTTGAAGAGCTCAAATCTATCAGAGGCAGTTAAGAAGTGGCTGTGTCCTAGAGCAACAGTGACACCACACCTGTATGGATGGCCCAAAATCCATAAGGAAGTGGTGCCTCTGTGGCCAGTAGTCAACACCATTAACTAGCATAATTAAGGACTGGCCACATACCTCATGATGCTTCTAAGACCACTTGTGAGACACTGTGGTGGTCATGTGAAGAAATCAGCCAATTTCGTGAAAGTACTTAAGGACATGCAACTACTAAGAGATGTCCTGCTCATGAGTTTTGATGTTACATCACTATTCGAGACTCCTTGGCACTACTTACCCAACATTTTGAGCTGCAAACAGTTAAAAATTTTTAACATGCACTGAAGACTGCCTACTTCATGTGCAATGGAGTTTTATGAACAGACGGATGGAGTGGTTGTGGGATCCTAACTGGCTCCCGGGATTGCAAAGCTCTACATGGAACAGTGAGTGTCAAACTGCTTACCAAACACCTAAGCACTTCTTTCGCTAGTTGACAACACTTTTGTGGTGTGGGAGCATAGCGAAAAGGTGCTGGACAAGCTTCTGGAGTACCTTACCAGCATTCACCAAAACATTGCCTTCACTGTGGAAATAGAGGAGAATGGTTGTCTACCTTTGAACATAGTAATAAAGAAGAGTGGTGGTACTTCACACCATGCAGTATACAGGAAGAAGACACCACAGATCTGTACCTGAATGCAATGAGCTGCCACCATCTAGTACACAACATGAGACAGTGTTGCCCACCATAGTACATAGGGCACGCATCATCTGCAATAAAGAATGCCTCTCAGCTGAACTGTAAAACCTGAAGGAAGTGTTTCACAAAAATTGGTACAGTGGAACACAGATTAGTAGGACATTCAAGAAGAGAAAAGACACATTAAACAAGGAAGAGGAGGAAGAAGACAAGAGATTCACTCAACTTCTGTACTTGGGACCGCTCTCAGCCAAAATAGTGAGGCTACTTGAAAAATCTAACATAAAAACCATCTTCTGACTACTACCTAACTTAAAAGAGTACCTACGCTCAGCAAAAGACCCAATAAAACTGAACATAATGGGATACACATCATTACCTGTGAATCTGACCACCAACATATTGAACAAACATAGCGCTGCATTTCAAAATGCTGCAAGAAGCACTTCAGTTGTGTACAACTGGGACACACGGTGAAATCACCTATAACAGAGCATAACATGAAGACCACACCTTTGTCTTTCAGAACACTAAGGTACTATGCCAAGCAACAGCCTATTCCGACAGCAACATACAGGAATCCAGTGAAATAATGATTCATGAGAATCTGGTCAATAGGGACGAAGGATACCAACTGAACACAGCCTGGGAAGCCACATTAGTGGCAATACAATGATAGTGTTCCCAGCACGCAAAATGCATCTCAAATGCCCAAACTGAGATGCGAATGGTGCGCCCGCTACCCCCCCCCCCCCCTTTCCAATGCAACCTCAACCCTCTCCTCATCCGCCAACCTCAACCCTCTCGCCACCGGTCAGCTGGACAGCGTCCAGCAGCCTGTAGCCAGGTGGGTGCGGCACAGTGCTGGTAAAAGTGTTACGACTTCCACAACATCTCAACATTTCACCAGAAAAAGAGAAGTATGACATTATTTGAAACATCACAGTATTTTAACACTGACATCTGGCTGGAAACCTAAGAGCTTTTCATCAATAGTATATCCCAAGGGAGTCTACATCCATATATACTAATGAATAGGTTGTGATCAGTTGCTGGAGGTTGGTTATGTGGTGACAGCTGTCATTGCAGTTCCACTGTAATAATGTCACAGTTAAAATTTTTGTTACTGAAATCTTGGTTGGACTGTGACAGAAAGTACATAATCTGGAATCATTACTCCAGTGTTCATTATTGAATTCTTTGGTATGGTCAGGAATGGTTGTGTTTGTTGTTTTATTATCAGGTGTATCTCCATAACTGTATTTACAGATTCCACCAAATATACAGTTCTCCCCTCACAAGCATTAGTATCATGACTGTTTACCTTGGATTTACATTAGCAACCAAATTCTCTCAGTGTCAACACTCCAGTTGGTCAGTTTTGGAAGCTACACTGATACGTGGATGAAAAGCCTTGCCTTTCAATAATCAAGCACAATCGATGGACCTCCATCTTTCCCAGCAATATGAATAGCTCTTAACTGAGACTGACTGGTCAATAGCTGCAAAAGGAACTTGCATTTTTGCCTGGCTTATAAACTGGGATGACGATAGTGTCTCACCAATGTGAGGGAATTCTATCTCTAAGCCAGGTAAGGTTAAAAACCTTGAGTAGGTCATGTTAATGATCAACAGTCTACACGTACATGCTGCAAACCACTGTGAAGTGCATGATGGACGGTACCTCCAAAGTATTCTTCCCATTCCATTCTCATATGACAGGTTAAATGTCTGTGCATGCTGCAGTTAGTCTAATCTTGTCTCTACACGAGTGATACATAGGGGTTGTAGCATATTCTTAGTTTTCACACTAAATACAGATTCTAGAAAACGTGTAAGTAAGCTTTCATGTGATAGTTGGTGTCTATCTTCAGTTATCTGCCAGGTCAAGAGTTCCACCATTTCCGTGACATTGCCCTGCATCAAGCAGACCTGTGACCATTCATACTGTTCTTTGTATACATCCAATACTGCCTTATAGTCCTATTTGGCATGGTCCCACACACTTGAGCAGAAGTGGAGGATGGGTAGCACAAGTGTTTTTTAGGAAATCTCCTTTGTGAATTGACTTTATTTTCCCCAGTAGCCTACTAATGAACTGAAGTTTATCATACGCTTTACGCATAATTGGGCCTATGTGACCATTCCATTTCATATCACCACAAAGTATTACAACCAGATATTAGTACAAGTAGACTGATACCAACTGAAGACCTAACATTCTAAACGTGCTAGCTACCATTTCTCTCAGGTCTGACTTTATTCGCTATAAGGCACAAAATGACACTGGTGATGTCTAAAAACATTGCTGATCTGTGAAAGTTTGATAGCATAATCCACAAGTTAAAGCGGCAAAATATACTACGAGTTCTGGGAAAACTATTACAGCAAAATCGGAAAAAATACAGGTAGGTATTTCATTTATATACTGTACAGTTCCAATCTTGTCAGAACTAGGTTTGATTGTAGTGTGACCAGGAAACAATTTAGACTGTATCGATTAAAGCATTTATTTTAGTGCTGCTCATGAAGTCAACAAAACAACAAAGCTACACATCAGTTCTGCTGCACATATCAAAATCGCCTCACCTGGAATATTGCACATCAAAATGACATTCAGTGACACTGAACAGTGGGAAAGTGTAAACATCATAAAGAAAGCCCAAACTGTTGACAATTTCATTCATAAACAGTTTTCAGTGGTGTAGAACACTCCATAATTATCCACTAACAAAAAGGACTTGCTTGCTATGGTAACCTTTATGCCACATCACCATTGTCAGATTTTTATTGATTTGAGTAATGATCCTGCAAACTGATGATTTTTGTTTCATATTGTTCACATGTCTTAAGACATTTATCTTTAGGTGTTTTGTCAAGCATTATAGCATGATATCTCTTTTGGACTCAACCCATTTAGTATGAATAAGGTTATTTTGCACAATTCAAAGCAATTTTCTCTGGACTTGAAGTATAGTTTATATTTCCTGGATCTCTCTCTCTCTCTCTCTCTCTCTCTCTCTCTCTCTCTCTCTCTCTCACACACACACACACACACACACACACACACACACAATTTTATATTTGGTCCTTAGGTCTTCAATTGTGACTCATCAATATTTTAGCCTTACGATATAAAAGTTTTGTGTTTTGTGATGTGTATAATTGAAGGGGGTGGCAGAAGGAAGTGGAAACCCTCAATTTAGTAAAAATTAGTAAGATAAAGCTTTCTGTTATGTTTTAAAATGTACCACATGCCACTAACAACATGTTTCCTATGCACTACCAGAAAATACTGTGTAGTATATAAACTGCTCAGTCTTATTGTATTTATGTTCATGTGGGTTAGCACTGTCTTCTGCAAACCCCTTCAATTTTATGTTTCCAATGTTTCCACCACTTTCAAATTTCATCAACATCAGATTGACTCATTCTGGAGTTGCTTTTCAGATAGTACTTCACAACAGATAACTGCACCATCTGCAAAGGTCTGAGGTTACTATTGTATGCCAGGTCAATAATATGCGACATCAACAGCAATGGTCCCAACAAACTTACCTGGGACACATTTGAAGTTACTTCTGCATCAACTTTCAGTCTGAGATTACATGCTGTGTCCTCCCTACCAAGAAATCCTGAATCCAGTAACAAATTTTGTCTGATGCCCCATATGACCATACTTTCACTAACAAATATTGGTGTGGTACATTAGTCAAATGCATTTTGGGTGTCAAGAATTACTGCATACAATTACACTGAGCCATGGTTTAAAGTTCGTTATGTGAGAAAAGCACGAGTTGCTTTTTGCATAAAAGATGTTTCCACAATCCATTCTGGTTGCCATTAAGGACATCATTCAGTTAGAGATACCTCATTATGTTTGAGCACAGAATACATTCTAAGATTCTACTACAAATGGACATCAATGATATGGGATGTGGTTTTGTGGCTCACTTCCTCAACCCCTCTTGTAAACAGGTGTGATATGTCTTCTTACAACTACTGTGTAATTCTTTTATTTGTGGGACACACAATATTTTGAGGTTAAAACAGGGGGACTATCTTAGTTGCAATTTCCGTATAGAATCTGCCAGGGATTTTATTGGGCCCAACCATGCAGGTACTGCTGACAGTCCCCCCCCCCCTCCCCCCCCTCCTCCTCCTCCTCCTCCTCCTCCTCCTCCTCCAACATAAACTGGTTATCATATTGGGTATCAGGTATAGTGGTTGAATTGCTAAGAGTAACCTCTCAGTATGGTTACAATCAGGCCATTTCTGAGTATAGTGTGTGATCTGCCAAGAGAAGGGTGCCAGGATAATCACACTAAGGGTATTCACATGGCACAATGGGTGTCCTCCCCTGCACAGCTTGCACTTGGGAAGAATTTTGAAGAAATTAGAGGTGAAACCCTAATGAAGACCACGAGTAAATAGAAGAAAAGTGTGAAAAAGATAGAGGAGAAACAAGAATGAACTAAAGCAACACCTGAATAAGAGCCATATTGCCGTAGAGGTGGCTTGCAAGGTAGACATGTGAGAAAACAGGATAGACAGAAGCAAGAACTAGCAAAGAAAAGGAAGGAGTACTGTAATGTGGCACATGTTCTACACACATGTACTCTTCAATGGGTTGAGAGACTTGAAGGGGAAAATTTGTTTAACTGCTATTGTGAGAAGCAGGTGAGATTCTGTTGTGAGATCTTTAGACCCACTACAATGTCTTCAGAACTGGATAACTTTTGCACCATAATTTCTTAGTTGTTCAAGAAGGAAACATTTGACAGAATCATCAGGGAATACAGTGGAGCAGCCTAAGATGTACCCTTGCTTACACCCATCAGTATATGTAGTGATGAAATCGTGTAACACCACTAAAATGGAGGCAAACATATTTTCAAAAATATGTCTAGAGTGCAACATTCCTTGTACTCAGTTGAGTTTAAAGTCCCAGTCAGCCTGTGAAATACCCAAGGCAACGGTGTACTTCATCCTTGGATTATGAAATTAAGGTCTGATGCAGTCAACTCCACTAATGGCTCATTTCTGAACATCTGTTTAACATTTGGACAGTTTTATTGCACTAAATACTAGTGACGGAGTGCTGCTGTGGTTGGAGAAGTGGTTCAGTATCCTCTACACACAGCAAAAGAACAGGATTGGTTCAGTAAGTGGTGTCTGTTAGGGTTTACTGATTTTTTGCATGCTGTTCTTGTAAAACTCAGTTGCTGTAACAAGGCACATGTCTTGTCAAAGATTAGGCCCAAAAATAGTACAGTATAACGAAAGTTGGCCCACCCGGTCGGCCGTGTGGTCTAACGCACGGCTTTCCGGGTGGGAAGGAGCGCCTGGCCCCGGCACGAATCCGCCCAGCGGATTTGTGTTGAGGTCTGGTGAGCTGGCCAGTCTGTAGATGGTTTTAAGGCAGTTTTCCATCTGCCTTGGCAAATGTGGGCTGGTTCCCCTTATTCCGTCTCAGCTACACTATGACGGCGATTGCTGCGCAAACAAGTTCTCCACGTACGCGTACACGACCATTACTCTACCACACAAACATAGGGGTTACACTTATCTGGTGAGAGAAGTTCCCTGGGGGGGGGGGGGGGTTTCCACCGGGGGCCAAACCGCAGAATAGCCCTGGGTTCAGAGTGGGGCGGCGGAGGGGTGAAGTGGATTGCGGTAGTTGTCTTGGGGTTGTGGACCACTGCGGCTGCGATGGGGACGGAGCCTCTCCATTGTTTCTAGGTCCCCAGTTAACATACAATACAATAATGAAAGTTTAAAATAGTGTCTCCATTTTCAGAACTGGTTGGTTACACATGATGTTTTCTCAGATGAAATTCTTATCTGCCCACTTTTCCAGTTTCCTGATGCTCAGTTGCAAATGCATGTCATTGTAGGGCTGGGCGAGGTCTATAGTTCCATGCCTGTCCCTGACTACCAAGTGGCATTCCCTATTCATTCCTGAGCTAACTAGATGTCATTGGGATGCACACTTCAGTGAGTCAGTGACACACTGATTAACATGCTCCACTATGTCCTAGACACTGCCTTGGTATTCAGAGACAGTCAGCTGGCTATAGAACATCCAGTTATTCCTGTTACGCTTTCGTCAAGTCAGTGCCCTTTCAGGCATTTACAATTCAGAAACGTTAATCCATATTAGGAAGTGGTATGGCAAGAGAAAATTAGTAGCAGTTTTCCACTGAGCAGTTCCATGAGAGGACCAAGCAACAGGGCAGTTCAACACAACTGATATCGAATACATGGCAGAATCAAAGTGCATCCCTAGGTCTCTTTAAAGACAAGAATTTTCCCTGTGAGGATTAAGCTTGTTACTGAACCACACAGACAGGTAGTAGCAGATGCTCCACACACATTCAGACAGTGACTGCTTACAATTTGCTAGCAAGTGCTATTGGTAGGGAACAGTATGTATAATTACCAAACACAGGCAATCCACATTTGACCTAGTCACAACCATGGAGGTCACTTTCGTGCAGACTACAGTCCCATGGTGAATTGGTAGCCCTTAAACATCCACAATCAGTTGAAGGGAAGGCAGATGCTAGATTGAGCCTCATTGGGAGAACGCTGGGGAAATGTAATTCACTCATACTGGAGGTAACTTTTAAGAGCATCACGCAATTGATTCTTGATTGCTGTATGTCTTCGTGGGGTCATTACCAGGAAGGATAAATAAATGATATATAGGAGACCCAAGAAAGCACAGCAAGTTTCATCACAGATTCATCCAGTAACTGTGACAGTTTCACATAAAAATTCAGAGATCATAGTTACTCGAATCAAGCAACATATTGCTTGCTCCTACATTTGTTTTGCACATTGACCATATGGAAAAAGCAGAGAAATTAATGTTCATATGAAGACTTATCAACAAGTAATTTTTCTTGTGCTCCATTCACAAATGGATAAAAAAAAGGGTAGATTGCATGATAGTGACACACAAAGTAATCCCTATCTCATTACATAAAGTATTTTTTTTAGTATAGATTTACATATTTATCATCAATTTGTTCATATTCAACTAAATTATGGGAGCCATGTTGCCAGTGACGCTTACCTTTAACCATCATTACTGTTATGAATCCAAGGCAATGGAGAAAGATGTCTTAGGACTTTCTTGTTTTCCTAAGTATGTGTGTGTAGCTGAATTTTAAACCCTGATGTACAATGTTTCTTTTCATTGTCCAGGTTTCCCTTTGTCTATAATCATTTTTTTTTTCTTGAAGAAAATGAAGTGACTTACAATGTCCCTGTGCCCATTATGAATCTCTAGTCATTCTTTGATATGATACACTATGATGGCGAAATCCTGCGAAGTTATTATACAACCCTCATTTAATTTAAAATTATTTTTTGTGTAGTCACCAAATGATGGCTTTTGTAAACATCATACTGTTACAAAGGTATAGTATATATCATATTTGTGTACACAGGTTTAATACGTAACATATTTAACAACGGTTTAGAATTCTTTCAGTGCATACAGACATTTATTCACAAGAAAAGTCTTCAACTTGTTTTAAATGAGCCCTATTATATACATTCATTAATTCTGGTAATTTGTTGTACCACACTGAGCTACTGATATATGGGACATGGCATAGCACTTTGAATTTTGTTCTTTGTCTGTAATTACTGTTCTTATTTTTTGTGTTGTGGTTTTGTACATCATAGCAATTGGGTGTCATCCTGGTGTGACACACACACACACACACACACACACACACACACACACACAGAGAGAGAGAGAGAGAGAGAGAGAGAGAGAGAGAGAGAGAGAGAGAGAATACAGTGAATTAGTTACTTTGATAAGGGCATCATGACAGGTTTTCATGTATCCTAGATCATGCATCAGCCTAAAAGCTCTGTTTTGTAGCATCAGTATTCCACTGAAGTGCATATCAGCAGCATACACTCCCCCCCCCCCCCCCTCCACATCCATATTCGATAGCTTACAAATGGGAAAATTCTCTCATAGAGCACTGTTTCTCTCTCTCTCTCTTTTTCTTTTTTTCTTTTTTTTTCCTTCCATACAGTTCTTGATAGTTGGACAATTTACACTGTCTGTATATTAAATTCCACAAATATCTCTTACACATCTGTGGCATGAGTTGCCTACATAGAGCTCCAGTAACTGTGATTTTTTGGCATTTACTTTTAGGCCTTCGTTACTAAAATATTTAGTAATCTCAGATATCCCATGTGTTGAAAAATGTTCTGTCCTCCTTACATCACCATAAAACAGTAGAGAGGTGTTAACAGCATAAGTAATTATACAGGAATTAGAAGGATGTATAATATTCACGTACACAAGAAAAAGAAATGGCCCCTAATTAACCCCTGCAGCACACCCTGAAAGACTGTTGACTTTCTTGACCTCATTTTCATAACTTATGTTTGTCTATTGTTTACATTTTTAGGTAAGTTGATGACTGCTGTTGTGGTGTTTCAATATTTTCAAAATGCATGTTGGGTTTCTGCAAGAAGATTATTTTAAGTGGAAAAGTAACCACGCTGTACCAGTATTACTGATTCAATAATCTTACTAAATGTAGGACTCAAGAGATATTGATTGGTCTGTAGTTTGATGCTTCCTCCTTTGATCCTGTTTTTGTATATTAGTCTGACAATGCTCTTTCTCAATGCATTGGGAAACATACCTTCTTTGAAACTACAGTTGGTATGTTAATTGGTTTAACCACAACATTTGTGTGGTTTTTTTTTAATTGCTTTGCTGGCAAGACCATCCCAACCACTTCAGCTGTAAAATTAATTTGTTTATCTCTTGTTCTTTTACTTCCTCAAATTTGAAGTCTGTATCTATTGTGTAGCAGCATATTGAGATATTGGATGGATCTGTGTTTGGAGTTATGTTGCCAGTTGGGGAGATGAAATGTTTGTTAAGAATGTTACAGTTTTCTACCTCTATCAGTTGATCTTCACGTTTGATATTTATTGCTTGTACATGTTTTATAGTATTTGTTAATGAGGTTCTAGGCAACATGGCTTACGTTTGCGAATTATTTCCTACGATTTAGGGGATCTAATCTGAAACCTTGCTTAGCACCCTTTTCCATTTAAACCATTTCATAATTTTTGTCTGACTGACGACTTGATTGTTTGCTTCTGTCCTTTTTCATTTAAACATTTTGATAATTTACATCTGACTGATGACTGTTTACAACTTGCCTTCAACACTTTGTAATCTGTGGTTGTTTGCCACTTATCGTATTTCCCACATTGTTCCTCTAAATATGATTACACATTTTATTGGATAGTAACCCCTTTTCTGAAGCATTCAAATTTAGTCCATGGACTGTATGGAGTTTTATGTACTTATATTGATATGGTGCCTGTTCTTTCGGACATGTCCAAAAGAACAGACACCATATCCATATAAGTATATAGTTCTGGCATTACCAGCTGTGACCTCCTCCTCCTCCTGTGAGGATGCACGCATATTTACCCGAACTCTTACGGGACTTGGTAAGAATGTCAGGGCACACATTTTCACCTGTCCCTGTTAATATATATCAATGCCTGTCAGCAGCTGAAGGTATTAATATATACATCAATGCTCATAAATTAAGGATAATACTGATACATGGTGAAACAACACTCTGGTGGGTGGTTTGTGGGTTTAAATCACCTCGGGGTATGACCATGCAGTGCTGTTAGCACTGATAACTCTGTACAAATGCTGCTACTCTCGGTCGTTAATTGAAGGCCATCAGCCACTGCATTGTCTGTGATGAGAGGTAATGCCTGAAATGTGGTATTCTCAGCACACTCTTGATATCGTGGATCTCGGAATATTGAATTTTATAACTATTTCCAAAATGGAATGTCCCGTGCGTCTAGCTCCAATTACTATTCAACATTCAAAGTCTGTGAACTCCCATCGTGTGGCCATATTGATATCGGAAACATTTTCACGTGATCACCTGTGCACAAATGACAGCTCTGCCAATATACTGTCCTTTTATACCTTGTGTACACGGTACTACCACCATCCGCATATGTTCATATCACTATCAAATGACTTTTGTCATCTGAGTGTAATATTCTAAAATCTTTAGAAGTTGAAACCTAAAGAAACATATACATTCCTACAATCAATCTATGGCATCATACCCTTCGAACCACATAGCTCTATAAATTACTGCAGACTAGATGTGAGGCTCTCAAAGAACATATTATCCACCAACAATCATCATAAAATGAAATTATCTTCTAATTTAGTAAACTACACTGATGAAGAAAATTGTAATACCAAAAAATAATTAATGTAGAGTAATGAAATTTTGGGAATGCATTTGTCTAGGTAACATACAAGTATGCATTGTGTTGTACAGGTGCCGGATGTCATTTTTTGGGCTGGAGTTCCAGGCTCGTTGCCCTTATTCAGTCAATACAGGGACAGTTAATGCTGGTTGCGGATAATGCTAGAGTTGCCATCTGATGATGTCCCATTTGTGCTCAATTGGAGACAGATTTGGAGACCGAGCAGGCCAAGGCAACGTGTCAACACGTCGGGTTACAACAGTGGTATCGGGGTGAGTGTTATCCCGCTGGGAAACATCCCCGGCAATGCTTTTCAGGCGTGGCAACACAACAGATCGAAGCACCAGACGATATGCAAATTTGCAGTCAGGATGCACGAGATAGCCAAGAGAGTGTTTCTGCTGCCACATGAAATTTCACTCCGGACAATAAATGCAATTACGGGTGCAGGGTGTCTGGCATGCAGACAGATTGGTTGCAGGCCCTCAACTGACCTCCTCCTGACGAAAACACAACCATCAATGGCACCGTTGCAGAACCAGCTTTCATCAGAAAACACAACAGACCTTAACACTGCCCTCCAATGAGCTTCTCGCTTGACACCACCAAATTCACTAACGGCAGTGGTTTGCGGTCAGTGGAATGCACGCTACAGGGCATCTGGCTCGGAACTGTCGAAGTAACCATCTGTAACAGTTTGTTGCGTCATTGTGAGCCCGACTGCTGCTGCAGATGCAGTACAATGCATCACAGCCGTATGCTGAACACAATGGTCTTCCTTCTCGATAGTGCCACATGGCTGTCAGGAGCCTGGTCTTCTTGCAACCATATATTCTTGTGATCATTGCTGCCAGCAATCATGTACAAAGGCTACAGTCCTGCCAAGTCTTTTTGCAACATCACAGAAGGAACATCCAGCTTCTCACAGCCCTATTACATGAGCTCATTCAGACTCGATAAAGTGTCGATAATGGTGTCATTGTTGCCTTAAAGACATCCTCGATGATCATCATCGTCAATGGACCACGTCCAATCTCAAAGATAACTAATGCTCACGGATTTTACAGTACGTATTTAGATCAAACCTGATTCGCATCCTCAGAGTGGCACTACAAGCCCCACTCTTATGCAACTTGTACGAAATTTGGACAGACATCATTTTCACGTGTAGAAATGTGCTTACCAACTTTTGTTTACATCGCAAAACTCATCCTCGGTATTGCAATTTTTTTCTGAGAGTGCGTGTACGAATTAAGGTTACTTACACTGGTTGTTGACGTAATACCGCTGAATCCTTTTCTTCCAACCATTAGAAGTTGTTCTTCACGATCTGCAAAGAAAAATAATTTTTTTTGTTACATTTTGGCTTCCTTGCACAGTTCATAAGTTATATTGTAAGGTACTTTAGTCATCTGTAAAAACTTCATTTAAAAGTAACCATATGCTGTATAAATGTCTCACACAGAAACAAGAAAAAAGATGTGCCACATCACTTCTACAGTAGTATGAACTTAACATAGGGACTTCACATATTAAAAATTGTTCACAACTGGAATGTGTTAATATTCATAATATTCAACAAACAGTTTTTGTTTTTTTCCCCCCAGAGACTTTATGTATTTAACTACTACACTTCTGATGAGGATTAACGGGGCGGGGGGGGGGAGGGGGGGGGGGGAGTTAGGTGTCCTTACAACCCCTCAGGCAATCTATGGGGCCAAAAAGCCCTACCTTACTGGGATTAATAGAAACAACCTTCGCAGGCGAAACGTAACACCAGATCAACCGCTTCGGCGTCATCTGTTAGTACCAGAGGAAGTGTGTCAGGAAGATTAAGATGCCACCTCAAAGGAGCCAAATTAGGGCAGTCTATGAGTAAGTAGGCCACCGTCAGGCAGGCTCCGCATTGGCAGTGAGGGATATCCTCACATTGGAGCATGTGGCCATGGGTCAGTCAAGTGTGGCCAATGTGGAGTTGACAGAGGACAGTGTATTCCTGAAAGAAGGACAGAGGGAAGACTGCCCTGTGGTCGCGGTCTCCTTAATTGTTCTCAGTTTCTTTGGGGAGATCAGGGCAGACCATTCTGAGTTCCAGACTTTCAGCAATCTGTGGCATATAAACAACTAAAGGTCTGGTTAGGGGGACCCATTTCCAGAATCAGCATCCTGGTGGCCAGCTTGGTCAACCAGTCAGCTCATACATTTCCCAAAATCCCAACACAATCAGGGGTCCAAATGAAAACGACTAGCCATCCATCTTGATGGAAGTCAGAGACAAGATCCCAGATAGCTGCAACCAGTGTGCAAGGGGAGTAGCACTGGTCTATCAGTAAAGACACTGCAGCCATTTGGCATAGAGTGAAGTTCACTGCACTGTGCGTGTGTGTATGCAAAGCTTGTTCGTCCATCGACTGTTGAGCCATCGGTGAATACCACTTCCGAATCCAGATGTGTCTCAAGGACAGCCAAGAACAGTCGGCGAAAAATTGTGGGGTCAATGGAATCTTTTGGCCCAAAGGATACTTTGAGACAAATACAAGGTCGGAGCACAAGCCATGGGGACCGATGCAATGTCTCCCTGACCAGAGGTGATAATGGAGGAAGTTGCAGTTACAGAGACACTGGAGGCATGCAGCCATTGTAAACCTAGTTCTGGGTCACTGTTGTGGACCCGTGTCCTTCTCCAAGGAAAAGGACACAGTAGTTGGGATGTTCAGGGAAGCTATGAATGCATATACTGTAATTCAGCACCTGTTATTGGCTGCCTGAGAGGTAATAGAAGGACTCAAACCTCTACTAGTAGGTTGTTTACAGGGCTAGTTCGGAAGGCTCCTGTCACAAGTCAGACCTCGCAATGATGAATGGGCTCCAGAATACGCAATGCTGGGGTGATGATGAACATATGCAAGAGTCCCATAGTCAAGATGGGACTGATCCAGAGCTTTGTAGAGCTGTAGAAGGGTTGAGCGATCTGCACCCCATCTGGTGTTACTGAAGCAGCAGAGTGTACTGAGGTGGCACCAGCACTTTCGCTCAAGTTGGCGAAGGTGGGAAAGCTACGTCAGCTGGGAATAGAAGATCAGCCGCAAAAAGCGGTGAATCCAAGAAGTAACAGATCATCTAGGTAGGGTGTGGGTGGGCACTACGATGGTGACAGAAGTGTATAATGCAAGTCTTGGCAACTTAAAAGTGAAAGCCATGAAACTGCAAAAAGGTGGGAATTTAAGGAGATGGGTTCTGGATAAACTGACTAAACCAGAGGTTGTACAGAGTTTCAGGGAGAGCATAAGGGAACAATTGACAGGAATGGGGGAAAGAAATACAGTAGAAGAAGAATGGGTAGCTCTGAGGGATGAAGTAGTGAAGGCAGCAGAGGATCAAGTAGGTAAAAAGACGAGGGCTAGTAGAAATCCTTGGGTAACAGAAGAGATACTGAATTTAATTGATGAAAGGAGAAAATATAAAAATACAGTAAATGAAGCAGGCAAAAAAGGAATACAAACGTCTCAAAAATGAGATTGACAGGAAGTGCAAAATGGCTAAGCAGGGATGGTTAGAGAACAAATGTAAGGATGTAGAGGCTTATCTCACTAGGGGTAAGATAGATACTGCCTACAGGAAAATTAAAGAGACCTTTGGTGAAAAGAGAGCCACTTGTATGAATAACAAGAGCTCAGATGGAAACCCAGTTCTAAGCAAAGAAGGGAAAGCAGAAAGGTGCAAGGAGTATATAGAGGGTCTATACAAGGGCGATGTTCTTGAGGACAATATTATGGAAATGGAAGAGGATGTAGATGAAGATGAAATGGGATATACGATACTGCGTGAAGAGTTTGACAGAGCACTGAAAGACCTAAGTCAAAACATGGCCCCGGGAGTAGACAACATTCCATTAGAACTACTGACAGCCTTGGGAGAGCCAGTCCTGACAAAACTCTACCATCTGGTGAGCAAGATGTATGAGACAGGCGAAATACCCTCAGACTTCAAGAAGAATATAATAATTCCAATCCCAAAGAAAGCAGGTGTTGACAGACGTGAAAATTACCGAACTATTAGTTTAACAATTCACAGCTGGAAAATACTAACGCGAATTTTTTACAGATGAATGGAAAAACTGGTAGAAGCCGACCTCGGGGAAGATCACAGTTTGGATTCCGTTGAAATGTTGGAACACGTGAGGCAATACTGACCCTACGAGTTATCTTAGAAAATAGATCAAGGGAAGGCAAACCTACGTTTCTAGCATTTGTAGACTTAGCGAAAGCTTTTGACAATGTTGACTGGAATACTCTCTTTCAAATTCTGAAGGAGGCAGGGGTAAAATACAGGGAGCAAAAGGCTATTTACAATTTGTACAGAAACCAGATGGCAATTATAAGAGTAGAGGGGCATGAAAGGGAAGCAGTGGTTGGGAATCTGTATATTGAGCAAGCAGTAAAGGAAACAAAAGAAAAATTCGGAGTAGGTATTAAAGTCCATGGAGAAGAAATAAAAACGTTGAGGTTCGCCGATGACATTGTAATTCTGTCAGAGACAGCAAAGGACTTGGAAGAGCAGTTGAACGGAATGGACAGCGTCTTGAAAGGAGGGTATAAGATGAACATCAACAAAAGCAGAACGAGGATAATGGAATGTAGTCGAATTAAGTCGGGTGATGCTGAGGGAATTAGATTAGGAAATGAGACACTTAAAGTAGTAAAGGAGTTTTGTTATTTGGGGAGCAAAATAACTGATGATGGTCAATTTATAAAGGATATAAAATGCAGACTGGCAATGGCAAGGAAAGTGTTTCTGAAGAAGAGAAATTTGTTAACATCGCGTATAGATTTAAGTGTTAGGAAGTCGTTCCTGAAAGTATTTGGATGGAGTGTAGCCATGTATGGTAGTGAAACATGGACGATAAATAGTTTGGACAAGAAGAGAATAGAAGCTTTCGAAATGTGGTGCTACAGAAGAATGCTGAAGATTAGATGGGTAGATCACATAACTAATGAGGAGGTATTGAATAGAATTGGGGAGAAGAGGAGTTTTTTAGCGCCCGGTCCGTGACTGAGGAAATAATAAAAACTGAAAATGGAAAACAGCAAAAATGGGAACGAAACTCAAAAAATTGGAGACACTAAATGCAGAAACAAGGCTTAAAAGTCCACTACAGAGAGGGGTTGATGGTCCCCGATAAAACTTCAAATGACTGACGTCATTTCATTGTCACTAATAAACTGGAGAACGCGGTCGGCTGAGCGCGTGTCATCTGCTAAAATCGACGATAGATCAGGCGACAGCTGTAGACGGGAGCGTAACGGATTAAAATAGGGGCATTCAATTAAAAGGTGTCTTACCGTCCACAGCTGAGAGCAGTGGGGACAGAGTGGGGGAGGATCGCCGCTTAAAAGATGTCGATGGCTAAAAAGACAGTGCCCTATCCGGAGTCTAGCTAAAATTACCTCCTCCCGACGACGCGTTCGGGAGGAAGAGGTCCAAGCGCAAGGAAGGGCTTTCACTTCCCGCAATTTATTTCGGAGAAGTGTTGACCAATGCGCATGCCATAAATGAGCAACTTGGCGACATAAACCGGTCGTAGATCGGTGAAGGGAAGCGACTGAATAGCTGGCCGAGGAAGAGAAACTGCAGCCTTGGCTGCTATATCAGCCGCCTCATTCCCACAGATACCAGCGTGTCCCGGGAGCCAGAGGAACGCCACCGAGACGCCCCCCAGGTGGAGCAAGCGCAGACAGTCCTGAATCCGGTGGACCAGAGGGTGCACAGGGTAAAGAGCTTGGAGACTGAGGAGAGAGCTGAGAGAATCTGAGCAGATTACGTACTGTATCCGCTGATGGCGGCGGATGTAGTGGACAGCCTGGAGAACAGCGAAAAGCTCCGCAGTATAAACCGAACACTGGTCGGGAAGCCGAAAGTGATTTGGGGCGTCGCCAACAATATAGGCACTCCCTACACCCAACGATGTTTTCGAGCCGTCGGTGTAAATAAAGGTGGCGTCCGTCATTTGTGCACATAGAGCAGCAAATGCCCGACGATAAACAAGTGAAGGTGTACCATCCTTGGGAAATTGACAAAGATCACGGAGCAGACAGATCCGGGGACGGAGCCAAGGCGGTGCTGTACCCCAAGTTGTCAAGAAGGTTTTAGGAAAGCGGAAGGAAAGAGAATGGAGCAGTTGACGGAAGCGGACCCCCGGGGGTAGTAGGGAGGAGGAGCGGCCTGCATACCCTACATCAAGGGAGGCGTCGAAAAAAGGGTCATGTGCTGGATTAGCAGGCATGGAAGACAGATGGCTAGCATAACGGCTCAGAAGGACCGCTCGCCGATTGGACAGCGGAGGTTCTGCAGTCTCAGCATAAAGGCTTTCCACAGGGCTAGTGTAAAAAGCTCCAGACGCTAAACGTAATCCACGGTGGTGGATAGAGTCGAGACGCCGAAGAATAGACGGAGTAGACTATGCTTCCATAGTCCAATTTCGAGCGCACTAAGGCGCGATAGAGGCGGAGAAGGACCACTCGGTCCGCTCCCCAGGAGGTACCATTCAGGACACGGAGGGTGTTGAGCGTTCGCAGACAGCGAGCCGAAAGATAGGAAACGTGGGAGGACCAGCACAGTTTTCTGTCAAACATAAGACCCAAGAATTTAGTGACGTCTGAAAACGGAAGGTTGACAGGACCTAGATGTAAGGAGGGCGGAAGAAACTCCTTACGTCGCCAAAAATTAATACAAACGGTCTTACTGGGAGAAAAACAGAAGCCGGTTTCGAGGCTCCAAGAGTGGAGGCGATCGAGACATCCTTGAAGACGTCGTTCAAGAAGGCTGGTCCGTTGAGAGCTGTAGTAGATCGCAAAATCGTCCACAAAGAGGGAGCCCGAGACATCAGGAAGTAGACAATCCATAATTGGATTTATAGCGATGGCAAACAGTACAACACTCAGCACGGAGCCCTGGGGTACCCCGTTTTCTTGAGAGAAAGTACGGGAGAGAGTAGTGTTCACCCGCACCCTAAATGTTCGCTCTGCCATAAATTCGCGAAGAAAAAGGGGCAGCCGGCCTCGAAAGCCCCAAGAGAACAGTGTGCGGAGGATGCCTGTCCTCCAACAGGTATCGTATGCTCTCTCCAGATCAAAAAATATTGCTACCGTTTGGCATTTCCGGAGAAAATTGTTCATGATATAAGTGGAGAGAGCAACAAGATGGTCAACTGCAGAGCGATGCTTTCGGAATCCGCATTGGGCAGGTGTTAAAAGACTGCGGGATTCTAGCCACCAAGCTAAACGGTAATTCACCATACGCTCCAAAATCTTACAGACACTACTCGTGAGAGAAATGGGGCGATAGCTAGAGGGGAGATGTTTGTCCTTTCCAGGTTTCGGAATGGGAACGACGATAGCTTCCCGCCATCGTCTGGGAAAAGTACTGTCGGTCCAAATTCGATTATAAAGGCGAAGGAGGTAACGCAGACTATGGGTTGATAAATGCAGCAACATTTGGACATGGATACCATCCGGTCCTGGGGCGGAGGAGCGAGAAGAAGAGAGGGCATGTTGGAGTTCCCGCATGGAGAAAACAGTATTGTAGCTTTCGTGATTTTGAGAGGAGAAAGCAAGAGGTCGCACTTCCGCTGCACGTTTCTTCGGGAGAAACGCTGGCGGGTAATTTGAAGAGCTCGAAATCTCAGCAAAGTGCTGACCCAATGAGTTAGAAATTGCGACGGGGTCCACTAAGGTATCATGCGCGACAGTGAGCCCAGAGACCGGGGAGAAACTAGACGCGCCTGAGAACCGTCGAAGCCGACTCCAAACTTCCGAGGAGGGAGTGAAGGCGTTAAATGAGCTAATAAAGAATTGCCAGCTTGCCTTCTTGCTATCGCGGATGACGCGACGGCATCGCGCACGGAGCTGCTTATAGCGGATACAGTTGGCCAAAGTAGGATGGTGACGGAAAATGCGAAGAGCACGTCGCCGCTCACGTATTGCGTCACGGCATGCCTCGTTCCACCAAGGAACTGGGGGGCGCCGGGGCGATTAGGAGGTGCGTGGTATTGAACGTTCCGCAGCTGTAAGAATAACGTCGGTAATATGTGTGACCTCATCGTCGACGCTGGGAAAGCGACGGTCATCGAATGTCGCTAGAGACGAAAAAAGTATCCAATCAGCTTGGGAAAACTTCCAGCGTCGCGGGCGCATATATGGCAGTTGAGGCTGCAGCCTAAGGACACATGGAAAGTGGTCACTCGAGTGTGTATCATCAAGGGCGAACCATTCGAAGCGCCGAGCTAGCGGAACAGTACCGATCGCAAGGTCCAAATGAGATAAATTGGTCGTGGAGGCAGACAAAAACGTGGGGACCCCAGTGTTGAGGCAAACTAGATCCGCTTGGTGGAAGACGTCTAGCAATAGGGAGCCACGTGGACAAGGATGTGGAGATCCCCAAAGCGGGTGGTGGGCATTGAAGTCCCCAACCAGCAAATAGGGGGGTGGAAGCTGACCAAGAAGATGAAGGAGATCAGCTCGTGCCATTGGTGTGGACGATGGAATGTATACAGTACAAAGAGAGAACGTGTATCCAGAAAGGGAAAGACGGACGGCGACAGCTTGGAAGGAACTGTCTAAGGGGATTGGATGATAATGGAGAGTATCATGGAGAAGAATCATGAGTCCTCCATGGGCTGGAGTGCCTTCCACAGAGGGGAGGTCATATCGGACGGACTGAAAATGAGGGAGAACAAAGCGGTCATTAGGACGCAGCTTTGTTTCCTGAAGACAGAAGATGACCGGCGAGTAGGATCGTAAGAGGATCGACAATTCATCCCGATTGGCTCGAATGCCGCGGATATTCCAGTGGATAATGGACATAGGGTGAACAGAAAATGGAGGATTGTGACCAAGGGTGCTGTCAACTCAACGACTGCTCAGAGCTTGCGACCGACAGCATGGAATGGCATTCAGCCGAAGGCAGAAGATCCTGATCCATAGGTTGGTCAGGAGCAGCTCCTGCCACCAGCAATCGGCCAGTTGACCGGCCACCAGCAGTGCGCCTCGGCGACACAGAAGATGGCCGAGGGCGATTTCCGCCAGGTGGCGCTGTAGATGGGACACGCCTTGGCGGAGGAGGAGAGGAACTGGGTTTCTTTGTAGCCTTCTTGGAAGTATGAGGTTTAGATGAAGGAGGAACCGATGGTGGTGAAGTTGACGTACGTAAAAACTCTTCACGAGTATGCTCTTTCTTCGAAGACTTGGTGTCTGACTTGTGGGCTCGAGATTTAGCAGAACCCGACGAAGGGTGAGCCATAGAGTGGGCAGGCGAAAGTGGTGAAGTTGAACAGGCGATCTTTGCGCTGGCCGATCGGACGACCGTGGCACTAAAGGTGAGGTCGCAAGTCTGCGTGGCCGCCTCCTTTGTTGGCCGAGGAGAAGCAAGGACAGTGCTGTATTTGCCTGTCTGAGGCACGGTGGGCTGTCGACTGGCGAATAATTTTCGAGCAGCAAAGGTCGACACCTTTTCCTTCACTCTTATTTCCTGGATGAGCTTTTCGTCCTTAAAAACTGGGCAATCTCTAGAGGAAGCAGCGTGGTCACCCATACAGTTGATGCAGCGAGGGGATGGAGGTGGACAAACACCCTCATGGGCATCCTTGCCACACGTAACACATTTGGCCGGATTGGAACAGGACTGGCTGGTGTGATTGAACCGCTGACATCGATAGCAACGCGTAGGGTTTGGGACGTAAGGGCGAACGGAAATTATCTCATAGCCTGCTTTGATTTTCGATGGGAGTTGAACTTTGTCGAAAGTCAAGACAGTGCGGGTTGGAATGATCTTCGTGTCAACCCTTTTCGTAACTCTATGAACAGCCGTTACGCCCTGGTCAGACAGGTAGTGCTGAATTTCTTCGTCAGACAATCCATCGAGGGAGCGTGTATAAACGACTCCACGCGAGGAATTTAAGGTACGGTGCGGTTCCACCCGGACAGGGAAGGTGTGGAGCAGAGAAGTACGCAGCAATTTTTGTGCCTGGAGGGCACTGTGTGTTTCTAGCAACAGGGTGCCATTCCGTAATCTGGAACAAGACTTTACGGGACCTGCAATTGCGTCGACACCTTTCTGAATAATGAAAGGGTTGACCGTGGAGAAGTCGTGACCTGCGTCAGACCGAGAAACAACAAGGAACTGTGGCAACGATGGAAGAACTGACTGTGGTTGAGACTCAGTGAACTTACGTTTGTGAGCAGACATAGTGGAAGATGAGGAAACCATTGCGGAAGAATCCCCCATGATTACCGGCGTCTCCAATGGCGCGCTCCTCCCTTGTGGGGGCCCTCACTGAGGGCACACCCGCCTTAGGTGATTGTTCACACCTCAGGTCACACCTCCCGACAAATGGACGGAGGGACCAATCGGCACTTTCGGAAGGTATCAGCTCGGGTAATCACCCCTCCCTGGGCCTGGCCGTTACCAGGGGGTACGTACGTGTCCTACCTGTCTACCCGGGGCGGGGAATTACGCGTTACCCCGTCACCGGCTACGCATGGGAGTGCGTGGGTCGGCCTTCAGACACGCACAGGGAGGAAAAAAGAGAAAGGGAAAGGGAAAGGAAAGAAGAGGGGGTCTCAAACGCCGCAGCGGAGAAAAGGGCAAAGAGAAGAGGGAAGGAAAAGAGAAAGACAGAGGAAGGACAAGGACTTGCAAGCGTAGAAAGCAAGGAATTTGGAACAGTTTCGAGCGTCCGTCTCCGGACGTAGGCACAAACTATACTCCCATAGGGGGAGAAAGGGAAGGAAAGAGCCAGAGGGGGGGGGGGGGGCGAAGATGGGGAACGGGGAAGGATGCGGAAAGGGAAGGTATGCAGCCCGGAAAGGAAGGAGGGCCACATTAGCTCGGGGTCCCGTGCTCGCTACGCACGTATCCACAAAAGAGTTGTGGATCCCCTGGGGGGAGAAGAGGAGTTTGTGGCACAACTTGACAAGGAGAAGGGACCGGTTGGTAGGACATGTTCTGAGGCATCAAGGGATCACAAATTTAGCATTAGAGGGCAGCGTGGAGGGTAAAAATCATAGAGGGAGGCCAAGAGATGAATACACTAAGGAGATTCAGAAGGATGTAGGTTGCAGTAAGTACTGGGAGATGAAGCTTGCACAGGATAGAGTAGCATGGAGAGCTGCATCAAACCAGTTTCAGGACTGAAGACCACAACAACAACAACAACAACAACAACAACAACATGGGTGACACCCCACGACTGTGCCCTATAGGCAACGCTCAGCTACACCCATACTAGAGGAGCAATAATAAAAAGCAAAAGTCATTGGCAAATAAGGAGAGTGCTACCAAAGACCCTGCAGCCGCTGATAGACCACTGATGGCCACCAGAAAGAGAGGGACGCTAAGTACAGAGTCCTATGGGACCTCATTCTCTTCAATATGGGCGGTACTGTGTGAAGTACTCACTTGCACCTGGAATGTATGCTTGCGACAGGAAGTTCTTGAAAAATACTGGGAATGGAGTCTGGAGATCACACTCATGTGACGTAGTAAGGATGTGGTGAATGTTGAAAAAGACAGCGATGAGGTGCTGACGACTTGCAAGGCCATCTGGATGGTGGACTCCTGGTGAACCAAATAATTAGCAGTGGAGTGGCCTTTGTGAAAACTGCCCTGAGAAGCAGCCAAAAGGCCCTAAGACTCAAGGAGAAAACACATCTGCTAGCTCACCATGTGTTTGAGCAACTTACAGAGAACGTTGGTGAGGCTGATTGGGCAATAACTGTCCATCCCTAGTAAGTTCTTACCCAGTTTCAGTACTTTAACTATCGTGCTTTCTCACCACCGATATGGGAACTCACCCTCATTACAGATCCAGTTAAAGACGGTAAGGATGTGACAGTGGCAATCCACTGAGAGATGTTTCAGCATTTGGTCGTGGATGCGGTGTGGCCCTAGGGCCATATCAGATCAATGGGCTAAAGCACTGGAGAGTTCCCATTCACTGAATGGAGCATTATAAGGCTCCAGGTGATGGGTAGTAAAAGATAAGCACATTCACTCCAACCACCATTTAATGAGCCGAAAGCCAGGGTGGTAGTTCTCAGATGCAGACGCGTGAGTATAATGCTCAGCAAAATGTTTGATGACAGTGTATGGAACAGTACAAATGGTATCATCTACAGAAATACTTGGTACATCTGCAGGGGACCGGAACCATAGAGGTGTCTGATCTTTGCCCATACCTGTGATGGAGAGGTACATGATGCAACAGTGGAAACGTACAGTTCCCAAGTTGTTTTATGAGATAGTGAAAATAGTCACACAGCTGTTTAAAGGCAATGAGGTGCCCCAGTGAAGGGTGCTGCTTATGGTGTTGGAGAGCCTGCCTATCATCTCTAATGGCGCAGCACTCTTTGGAGCCCACCAGAGTACAATCTTCCGATGGGGGGATCCTGAGGATGAGAGGATGGCCAGTTGGCTGCCAAAAGAATGGCTGCCGTTGTATGCTGAACAGCTGCATCGATAAGCTACGTTGCAATCGGGAGCTGAGGATGACAGCACATGTGACCCATCTCAATCAGCATAATGGAGAACCAATCTCGGCAGGCATCCAGCGGAGCAACACTGAGGGAGGGACAGGAAGATCGGGAAGTGGTTACTACCACACAGGTCACCATGGACCCTCCAGTGGAAAGATGGTAGCAGACCAGGGCTGCACATGGAGAGATCAATGGCCAAATAAGTTCCATGTCACACTGAAGTGTGTGGGGCATGAGAATTCAAGAGGCAAAAATAAAGCTGTGCCTGTAAAGTTTCAATGTCTTACCATGGGCAGTGATCACTGTACCACCATACAAACAATTATGGGTGTTGAAGTCACCAAAGACTTGGAAAGGTGGGTAGTGGGGAGGGGGGGAGGAGGTGGGAGCTGAGAGAGTAATGCAGACAGTACATCCTGGGTCATGGCATCATTGGGAGGGACATAAACATTACAGATGGTAAAATCCTGATGTGCCCTTACCTGAACAGCCAGTCTCCAAATGTGTAACAAGAGGCACAAGGTCACTGTATACAGTGTCCAGCACAGATATACAAACTCCACCCGATACCCTCTCATAGTCCATATGATTCTTAAAATAACCTCAGCAGCCATGAAAGGCAGGGGTTCGAGTTGCTGGAAACCACATTGCCTGGATGGCAATACAGAATGCAGGGTAAGTGGTTAGAAGCTCCTGAAGCTCAGCCAGATGGTGGAAAAATCTGTTACAGTTCCACTGGAGGATCAGACTGACTGAATACTGTGGGGGCATGAAGTGACTACAGAAGGGGGGGAGACAGGTTATGACTTAGGGTCATGTGCTGCCACCAGCTGAGACACCAGGGGATCCACTGACATACGTTCAGCGGCATATTGCCGGTGTCTCAGGGACCACTGGGATCCCCATCTTGGGCACAGAAGGAGTACATGCAGAATCTGATTCCTTGGGGGCTGCCAGAGTTTCCTTTGTCATACAGGACTTCTTTTTCTCTCTCTCATCCTCTTCCTCCTCAGAAGACAACGACTGGGAAGGTGTCCTTGAACTGGTTTTAGGGACAGGGGAAGAATGAGAAGTCCAACAGCCAGCAGCCTGCAGTCCTTCAGCCACTTGCTGACATCTGGCTGTGAATCAGCAGGAACTTCCTTCCGGAAGAGCCCCAAGTGACTTCTTCCTATCTCGAGAAGACGGAGGAGGATGAGGCACCTCCAGCCTGGGGAATGGGGACCTGTGTCCCTGGCAGGTGGGGAGCCAATGCTCCTGAAATGAGTGGAAACACCAGAAGGGGCCCCGGCTGCCTTTTGGGGGTGGGGGTGGGAGGGAGGTATCCACGGGTGGCTCCAAGGGCCCACTGCACAATGCAGAGGACGACACTGCAGCTGTAGTGTAGTGTAAGATTGTGTCATTTGTATGGGATTAAGATGTTCGTAGTTTCTTCTGAGCTCTTGATATGCAAGCTTGTGCAGGGTCTTATACTTCTGGATTTTCATCTCACACTTAAAAATAGAGCAAACTGGTGACTAGGGACAGTGGAGCTCGCTGCAGTTTACACATACGAGGGTCCAAGGAACATTCATGTGCAGCAAGTGTCCACAATCCCTGCAGACAGGGGTAGCAGTGCAATGGGAAGACATATATCTGAACTTCATACACCTGAAGCATCTCACAGGAGAAGGAACATAAGATTTCATGTCACACCGGTAGACCATCACCTTGACCTTCTCAGGACACTTATCACCATTGAAAGCCAATATGAAGGCCGCAGTAGCAGCTCTGTTTTCCTTTGGTCCCTTATGGACATGACAGATGAAGTGCACACCCCATCGTTTTAAAGTTGACCTGCAGCTAATCATCAGATTGCAAATCATGGTGCAAATGATGCCCTGGACCATACTGAGACACTTATGGGGAGTTACAGTCATGGGAATGTCGCCGAACTTTCCACAAGAGAGCAGCACCGTATAACTGAGAACAAGATGACATTTTAATCAGGATGGAACCACTCTTCATCTTAGAGACGGCTGCTGCTTCCCTGTATTTGTCTTCAATGTGTTCCACAAAAAATAAAGGCTTTGTGTCCAAACAGTTGTCCCCGTTGGTCCAGGTACAGACCAGGTATTGGGGGGAGGATTTTGCTCCTTGTTGTCTAGTAGTGTGTTCCTCCCACGGTGTGGTGAGGGAAGGGAACACACTGAGATCATACTTTGTTGCATCATATGAAGCCTTTCCGTTTCAAGAGACTGCTGCAGTTGTGGGACCACCAGCAGAAGAAAGTTTAAGTCACTTTGTGTTCAAACTATCCATCATGGTGCCACCCACTCCAAATAGGGGCTCTCCCCATGGGCACTACCTAGCCACAGCAATGGCTACCTGGTCAGTAGTCTGCTGCCAGGAGTCCCCGTGCCCCAGTCATGATGGGCACATACTCTATGCATACAGGGGAGTGTGCAGCGCAGGCACCAACAGTGCGATCCCTGTCTCATCAGGGGGCTACTCGCGCAGGTACCGGAAGACCCCCGGCCCTCCTCCCAACGTGATGGCTACTGTGCTGGGTTTTGAGCGTGGTACGACACCAGAAAGGAAGGGTGCCAGGGTGGAAGGGCACAGAGGCGGAGCTTACACCATAGTGAGTGACCTTCAAATTTGGAAAAGATGGCAGACCAAAGCCAATAATGGGGATCATATAACTGTTAATGGGAGGTGGAGATAGTGCCGGAAGTGGAACTACAAATCAAGGCCAAAATTGTGAGCCAAGTCCAGGCAGGGTCTGCACCAAAAGAGCCATCCGACAGAAAATCAGAGGATGTAAGAGAGAGTCTAAGTGTATGTATGCTGCACAGAAAGAGTAAGTAGTGCTGCAAAGACTGTGTTAGCCATGCACATACTCACCAAACAGAGGTGAGGCCACCTGGGGGAGGAGGGAGGGGGGTAGTTTGCGTTTGGAAGGTAGGAGATGGGTCACAAGTCGTGCTTTGGTAGGTCAGGTCAGGTCAGGTCAGGTCAGGTCAGGTTAGTCGGTAGAGCACTTGGCTGCGAAATGCAAAGGTCCCAATTTAGAGTTTCAGTCTGGCACACAGTTTTAATCTGCCAGATAGTTTCTTATCAGTGCAAACTCCACTGCAGAGTGACAGTTTGATTCTGGAAACTGTTTCCTGTTTCAAATGTAATCACTGTAACTTTTAATACATTTATTCCGCTGTGAGACAAGATGGCCAACAACTTCATGGAAAACTGTTTGCTGTTGCCTACAGAACCATGATTGTACCCAGGAAAGAGCCTCTTCGTCTGAAGGAAATTGGCGGCCATGAATGTCTCTTTTCATGGCTCCAAAAAGATGGAAATCTCAAGGGAAAAGATAGGGGCAGTATGGAGGATGTGTATGGGCTTTCCAGCAGAACTTCTGCAGCATAGTTGAAATGTGTGGACAGGCCCACATGTTGCCAAGGTTGTAAAGAGTATGCCACAGAAATTTAACTGGGAAGCCCTAACACATACTCTGTACAGTCTCTCCCATGTGATTTCCTCATTTTTAGCACCCTGAAGAAAGACATTTGTGGCCTTTCATTTTTTTTTTTTGTTTAAAGGGACTAAACTACTAAGGTCATCAGTCCATTCATGAACGCTGATTTGCTTCACATGAAGGTGCATGCCTGGGTACAATAGCAGTTCTGTATGCAACTGCAAATACTTTTCCATAAAGAAGTAGGCCATCTTGTCTTACAGGGAATAGATATGTTAACAGTTACACTGATTACTTTTTCTCCAATTGTCTCATTTTCATTTAACTGTCCCTTATATACAGCACATCTATTCCAGGGAATTCTAGGCTGATTCCAATTAATATACATGGCAATTAGGTCCATTTTTGGGCATATATTGTTATTAAATTCTCAATTTGTGGTTGCAAATAAAAATAATTGAGAGAGACAGAGCTAAATGGTTTTCAGTCCATTCAGACTTAACCAACAGCTCACAAACAGCTAGCACGTAATCATCTCCTATTTGACATCAACCAATGCACCTCCTCAGGAGAAAATATGTACTCTGTTTCATGGATAGATTACTGAGGAATTTACCCATTATTAAGAAGGGATGTAATATATTTTGGCCCACAAAATCAATTTTTCAAAAATATTATTTTCTTGATCCACACAGTTTAATCTATGTTGTGTGTGAATTTTATCGTGATAGCAGCTTTAGAAATGCCTTTAAATTGTTAAACTGATTAACTCTGCACTGGCAGGCACTCCCACCTTTTCTGACATTTGGGAAACTGCTTGTTTCAGCAGAATTTTTGTCAGTGTGAAGGCTATTTTCTTTCGATATCTTTGGCTTACATCTATATCTTTGCCTGAAAACTTTCTTGCATGTGGTTTATTTATGTTCTGACAATACTAACACATATTAGTAGGTGGAAGATTGAATTTGCAAACCTTTATGTGGAAGTCAAGATTTATGCATTATGGATGTTGGAAAAATGTATTTAGGAAATGGAGGTTTCATGGAAATAGGTTTACCAACAATAAAGAGGAAGCAGCTCAAAATGAAGAACACAAGCTCTCAGCTTCAGCATCGAAACTTGGGACAGGAGAATTGTACAGGTGCGTGAATGATGATGATATGGATGCCATTGGATTCAGACTTATTGATTTACAGCTTCTCTACCAGGCTATAAAGTTTTCATGTTCATGTGTTAGCTGTAAAAATATGGAAAGCATGATTGTAGTTGAAGAAAGAATGTGGGAATAGCTTGTGATTTTAAATTCATTTGTAATTCATGCGGCTATGAAATTTAATTTTCCTCCTTCAAAAAAACTGACATTGGTATCTATGAAAGCAATTTTAGGTTACTATATACTCTGAGATGCCTTGGACAGGGCAGGGAAGGAGGTAATTTATTGTGTGGTTTTCTGAATATGCCTCCACCTTTTCTCTGCATGGAGTTGCATCTGTTATTGTTATTGACTCAGGTACAGTTTTAGGTGTAGAAATTGTCTAAATTCTGCCACCAGTGTGCAACAAGCAAAATTTCCAACAATGAAGACAGCGAGAAACTGCATAATTTTTAGAGCATGCTACTGCATGCTTTTCTTGCCAGTGGCTCAAGTGAGGGTTGGAGGCTGCTGTAGTTGTGAGGATGTTCTCTAGATTTGAGGACCAGTATGGTATTACATATACTAAATACCTTGGTGATGGGGACTCCTCTTTGTTCAAAGCTGTAACAGATAAAAATCTGTACAATACAACAATAGAGAAGTTGGAGTGTGTTGGCCACGTCCAAAAGAGGCTTGGTGGTAGGCTTCGTTGCTTGCTGAAAGATAAGAAAGGTGAAGTACTTGAAGATGGAAAACCACTAGTAGGAAAAGGCAGGCTTACTCTGAAAGAAATTGATTCTCTTCAGTTATTTTATGGGAGAGCTATCAGGAAAAACACATAATTTAGAGGCAATGAACTATCCACTGACCAAACACCAATGCACGGTCTGTGTCCGAAAGACGATTGGTGTAAGTTCAACAACAGAAATGAGACATATTAACATAAACATTCATTACCAGAATCTGTTATGAATGCTGTTACGGCCACATTGAGGTTTCGTGTGAACCCTGATTTATTAGAAATAACTTTTGTGTTAACCCTGTCTTTGCTCAAAAGAATAAATGAATGATATTTCTGAGTTCCTGTGACTACTATAGCTTCATTTTTCCCCCCTATCCAATATCCATTCTTCTGATGCATGCTCATCGACTGACACACAGAAAAAAAAATGACTGATACGATGTTCACTTTACGCCACTCAGACAATTGGAAGGGAGATAATATTTCATTAGTGATAGGATTTTGCAGACTAGCTTTGGATGCAAGACTTTTTACTGTGTTGCCAATGCCATTGCACACTCCCTTTCCACAAGAAGTAGTGTAAAAATGCCATTCTACCTGAATTCCTTCACAATTTTTAGCATAATGACATAAATTAGTAAAGCTTTTTTGAATCTTATATTGTGCTTTTGAACCATCTCACATGTACAAGTACTGAGTTGTGCATCAAACTGTCTGACATAAAACAGAACTTTTGTAGGTGAGGATATTGTTTTTATTATTTTAATATTTTGTTTCACAATAAACAACACATGGCTGCACTATGCGAATGGAATTATTCCAATGGAATCCATGGGCTTCATCTTTAAGCACAAACAAAAAATTTTTGGCAAAATAACATGCAATAAAAGCTTCATTCTGCATTAGTGAATTTTTCTTTTCGGAAAAAAGAAGACTGCTGTTTTGCAACAAAGTCATGTCATTTTATCTGTGTACACAAATTGTGCACAAATTCCTCTCTTGATTTGGTTACATTCTGAAACATGCAGCAATCAACAGTAATCCACTGTTTGTAAGATATGTTCCTTATCACTTCCTCTTCAAATGCAGAAATTAAGGCATCTTTAAAAGTGCTTGCATCAGGACAGTACTCTCATTCATCTGTGAAGCACTGAGTATTTGGTGGGTTGCACACAATTTTGAACATGCAGCATTTGTATGTGGGAAGTGAGCTTTCATAATCTTGTATGGGGACCTTGCTCAAGTTTGTATCTGCTATCATTAGCTTCACATTTTGATGAGCTGTACAAATTCAACCAAAGTATGTCCAACTTGCTTCAGCTGTAATACAGTTTCTTGGCTTTACTTCAGCAAATTTTGAGAATCCAATTTGGATCTGTGGGTAATTTGATTTGAAAAGTTTGTGCCCTTCTCTTAAGTTTCCTAAAATTAATCATTTTTCAGCATGCATAGGCCTTTTTGCTAGGCATTTGCCTGCTAATATCATCATTTAAAAGTATTTCACTACCAGAACAGTTTTTGCGAACAAGGTCTGTCGAGGCTTAGGATCAGGAGTAGATAGTATGCCCTTTTCTCCCCCCCTCCCCTTGCCATGTAGTTGCTCACTCCAAACTCTCTATACAAGTGCATGGCCAACTTCTGGGTAGTTAAGTCAACACACAAAATTTTTCACTTTTGCCCAGAAATGTTAAATTTGTCTTTAAACTGATCAATCATTTCTGTTTGTGGACCATCATAGCCACTTATTTTCTGATTCTCCCTGAAAGGATGTTTCAACTATTCTGCACTTAACTTTTTTTATCTGTGCAATATTTCTTTGAGCTGATATGTTTCTTTACTACTGGGGATTCTGCTAGTGAAATCAAAGACACACTCAACAAATGCAAGTCGCCTTGAACATGCACAAACTCAGGGTCAACAGATGTGCTACGGCTCACTTGCGCCTTTCCATAAGATTCTTTGCTTTCCATTAACAGCAGTTCAGCTTTTCTTTCCTTAAATTTCTTCAGTCGACATGAAGTGCAGATTTTCATTTCTTCTTCAACACTTAAGTTCAGATCATTCATCCAAGAACTTATGCTTCTAAGATCTTACTCACCCAGTGCAGTTGTTTCTAAGGGATTACAACAAAATTTTGATCCTTTTTGTCCATAGTTTGTTTTCTTCTTAAGAAGTAAATGAAAGATAAATCACAAGCATAAAAAAGATGAAACCTATAATAGATATAAAAATGGGAAATTGATTAGTTTCAATTATATTAAAACATTAATTATGGAAAGTAAAAAAAAATAATAAAAAAAGGAGGCTGCTATATGTGTGCCTGCTTCTTGCATCTCATGTACTTCAATCCAGCAACCTCCTCCCCTTCCCCCCCCCCCCCCCTCTCTCTCTAGTGCTCTGCTAAATTTATTCAACAATTGATCTTTATTGGAGTGCATTATTGTGTCCATAGAAGTGAATGTGTTTGTTTTGCTGTCATATATTGGTAGTTGTTTCATGTTCTGTTTTGTCTACTTTTGACTGAAAGCTCACTTGTTAAGCAGTCCTTTTGTTGTGCTTTCCTGAGACTCAACATCTCCACTATATTGTGATTAGCAATATATCCTCCTCATAATATTGTCAAAAATACAGATTTGGTTGATTATTGACTTGTATTGTATTGTATTGTATTGTATTGAACTGGGGACCTAGAAATGATGGAGAGGCTTCATCCCCACCATATCCCTCAGTGGTTCACAACCCCACAACAGGCTACAGCAGACCACTCACCCCACTGCCGCCCCACACCAAACTCAGGGTTATTGTGCTCTTTGGCCCCCAGTGGAACCACTCAGAAACGTCTCACACCAGATGAGTGTAACCCCAATGTTTGCGTGGTAGAGTATTTATCTTGTACGCGTACATGGAGAAAGTGTTTGCGCAGCAATTGCTGACATAGTATAACTGAAGCGGAATAAGGGGAACCAGCCCATATTTGCCGAGGCAGATGGAAAACCGCCTTAAAAACCATCCAGAGACTGGCCAGCACACTGGACCTCGCCACTAATCCACTGGGCGGATTCGTGCCGTGGACCGGCACGTCTTCCCGCCCAGAAAGCAGGGCGTTAGACCGCACGGCTAACCAGGTGGGCAATTATTTACTTACTCACAACATAATTTTTAAAGAGAGACAGATGTGTAAGTAGAGTCATGAATCTGAAAATATTGAGTATGAAAATCATTGTGGAAAGTCACATCTATTATTGAGACTTAAATTTATGGGTTAAGTTTAACAAAAATATTTAAAACATTTATGGAATCTGGTAGAAGACTTCATTGAAAACAATAAATAGGTTTTTTCCAAAATTTTAAAATGTGAAGTACCTGACTAGATAACAGTATTTTTAGAAGGTGGGCACAATGTAACCCACCTCGTACTGCATGCATTAAACTAATTATAAACTTGTTTAATTATTATTTTAACTGTCTTAGTGGGGAGTGTTCTTATCATCGACAAAACTGTGAAAGTTTTACTAAGGTTTTCAATGACTTTCACATTGTAGGGCTAGATTTTCAGAAATGGAATAGACTACATACTGAACCTTGAGTGAAGCAGTATTTATTTGATGGTTTCCACTATGATTTTAGTTTTGCTGTTGCACTGGTTTCTTTAATATTACACTAAGATTTCTTTTAAAAATCATAATGGGTGTGCATATGTCATCAGTATCATCCAAGGGTGTAACTGTACCCCTTCTCCCCCAGGGCAAATATCTAAAGTGGCTCCCTCACCTCCACCACCTCAATGTCTTTCTCCATCCCTCTTACTCAAAATCACAGTGTCACCACTCACTGTTCGAGTCATCACCTTGGCCCCTCTCCTCTCACTTTTGTCAATAACTACAATAAGCAAAAAAAACTTCAAGAAACAGTCCTTTTTATTTTTAATACCATAATACAATGACATATAATCTTAACAATACATCCTCCGCTAATAAATCAATACTTACCACATTACTGCACATAACGAACAGGTACTGCACACTACCCAATATAAATTCTAATGAAATACAAAAATAAATGTCTTATTACAATACATATTTAACTAGTAGACAAACTTGTTACTTTCAGAATAAAAACATTACATAATGATTAATTACAACACAGGATATCATCACAAAAACTGAATAATATTTAATACAGTACTGTAAAACAAAACAGAAATGAAAAGCTAATTTGAAAGAGGTACATAAGTTTGAATATCCATTTTGAAATATAAAGTGCCCGTGAAATGAATGTACTTAGTGACCTTAATTTTTTGTCTCACTTAAAAGTCCATTTCTCTTTACTGTATCTGCAAAATTGCCAGACTCAATTGGGATAGCATATGGTAGTGAACAACCTCCACTCCTCTCCCTGTCTGTAACTTCATTTCAACTTTGTTCAATTATCTTTTCAGGAAGAATTAGATTTCACTTGAACCTGGTAGGGAGCATGCTCTGCTTTTGTAATAACTTTGAAAGTGTAATGAGTGACAAATCAACGCAGTTCACATAATCAAACCTTTGCTATATATAGTGTCATATTCTGGTCTATCTTTATTTTCATGTTAATAATTCAATATAAATTGTAAAATGTCATATCTGTAACCATGGACTGAGCCTCCTGTCTTCTGAAACCATTTCAACGAAAATCACAAAACAGTTACTACTTCTAATTCACACAAAAATTTAAAAATGACTACGAGAAATTACTGAAAATGTGGGGTGTTGCATTGTCCTGCTGGAATAGACCAAGTCCGCCGTGTCACCTGTTAGAGTCGTATCTAGATGTATCGGGGTCCCATATCACTCCAACTGCACACACCCGCACCATTACAGAGCCTCCACCAGCTTGAACAGTCTCCTGCTGATATGCAGGGTCTGTGGATTCATGAGGTTGTCTCCACATACTCGTACACATCAATCCACCTGATACAATTTCAAACGAGACTTGTCTGACCAGGCAACATGTTTCCAGTCATCAACAGTCCAATGTCGATGTTGACAGGCCGAAGCGAGGTGTAGAGCTTTGTGTTGTGCAGTTATCAAGGGTACACGAGAGGGCCTTCAGCTCAAAAAGCCCATATCAATTATGCTTCGCTGAATGGTTCGCACACTGACACTTGTTGATGGTCCGGCACTGAAATCTGCAGTAGTTTGTGGAACGGTTGCACTTCTGTCACACTGAACAATTCTCTTTAGTCATTGTTGGTCCCGTTCTTGCAGGATCTTTTACCGGTCACAGTGATGTTGGAGATTTGAGGTTTTACATGATTCCTGATATTCATGGTACACTCGTGAAATAGTCATACGAAAAAATCCTCATTTCATCACTACCTCAGAGATGCTGTGTCCCATCTCTTGTGCGCTGACTATAACACCACGTTCAGTCTCACTTACCGTATCCGTGCATGTTTTTTCCCGAATTTTAGGACGAAAAACTGGGGTGCGCAGATTATTCGAAACATTGTTGGTACTGCTCCGCCTCCAACAATATATCCCATTATACTATTGCATTGTTGCGGCCTCCGTCTGTGACGCATCAGTAGCACGTTAGGAGTGAAGTATTAACGTCTTCAAACTGGTTAATTATGACAACAAGTTCTCGTTATCGCTCGTACAATGCTAAAGAAAACGTGAAAATTATTGAAGAAGCCGAGAATATTGGAAACCGTGCAGCAAGAAGAAAGTACGACGTGAGTGAGAGTTGTATTCGCGACTGGCAAAAAAATAAAACGCAGCTTCAAGAAACTAATAGTAATCGCCGGGCATTTCGCGGCCAAAAAGCGAAGCATCCGGACCTCGAGAAAAGACTGCGATTATGTAGATGAGAAGCGACAATACGGATGTGCCCCCAGCGGCTTCCAGGTGATTACGAGGAAAAAATAGTGATGGTTCAAATGGCTCTGAGCACTATGGGACTTAACATCTATGGTCATCAGTCCCCTAGAACTTAGAACTACTTAAACCTAACTAACCTACGGACAGCACACAACACCCAGCCATCACGAGGCAGAGAAAATCCCTGACCCCGCCGGGAATCGAACCCGGGAACCCGGGCGTGGGAAGCGAGAACGCTACCGCACGACCACGAGATGCGGGCGGAAAAAATAGTGAATTTTCATCCTTATGTGATAAATCTGCGCCGTAAACAGTCCTATATATATTATCGCAAATTGGTAATGCGGATCAAACGCCAGTCTATTTTGAGATGCCGCTCAACAACACAGTGAATGGGAAAGGAGAATCCAGCATCATGATAAGAACTGGCGGCAGTGAGAAACTAAGATGTACAGTGATGATGTGTGTAACTGGCAATGGACGAAAGCTACCACCTTACGTGACATTTAAAAGGAAAAGTATTCCGAAAATATCAGTAAAAGGCATACCGGTATTAGTGAGAGCGAATCCGAAAGGGTGGATAGACAATGAACTTATAATTGACTGGATGATGTTTGGCAACGTCGTCCTGGTGCGTTACTGAATTTACGCAACATGTTGGTCCTCGACAGCTTCCACGGACATACAACTAAGGAAGTGCGAGGCATATTACAAAAAGGGAAAACTGACTTGGTGATTATCCGTGGAGGCCTAGCATCCATTCTACAACCACTAGATGTATGTATAAATCAGCCATTCAAAGTTGCACTTAAACAGCGATATACGCAATGGATGGATGATGAAAACCATAAGTTCACACCTAGTGGAAAAATCAAACGGCCGGATTTGTCCCAGATTTGTGAATGGGTGAAAAGTACATGGGATTCCATTCCGCAACCACTGGTGGAAAAATCCTTCAAAAAATGTTGTTGTTGTTGTTGTTGTTGTTGTTGTTGTCTTCAGTCCTGAGACTGGTTTGATGCAGCTCTCCATGCTACTCTATCCTGTGCAAGCTGCTTCATCTCCCAGTACTTACTGCAACCTATATTCTTCTGAAAATGTGGAATCACAAATTCACTGGATGGAACAGAGGACGACGCTCTATCGGAAGATGGTGAAGACGACAATGATTCTCCCGCTAGTGATGACGATGAAAGTTATGAATAGAGTGGTAAGAGAGGAAACGTACACCGGTTTTGACTCAAATATTTTATTGTACATACCATATTAACAAATTCTTAAACAAGATAATTCACATTTCTTTTTTGCTATTGTAGGTATGCGTAGAGTCCTGGCAACAGTCTAACATAACAGTCGCGACACTTTGCCTCGATTTTGTTGCCTTCAGCGCCAGCAGCGCCCCAAGCGGCCAGTAGGTTATTTTTTTTTTTGGGCGCAAAACTGCTATGGTCATTAGCGCCCGGTCCGTGACTGAGGAAAGAATAAAAACTGAAAATGGAAAACAGCAAAAATGGGAACGAAACTCAAAAAATTGGACACTAAAAGCAGAAACAAGGCTTAAAAGTCCACTACAGAGAGGGGGTTGATGGTCCCCGATAAAACTTCAAATGACTGACGTCATTTCACTGTCACTAATAAACTGGAGAACGCGGTCGGCTGAGCGCGTGTCATCTGCTAAAATCGACGATAGATCAGGCGATAGCTGTAGACGGGAGCGTAACGGATTAAAATAGGGGCATTCAATTAAAAGGTGTCTTACCGTCCACAGCTGAGAGCAGTGGGGACAGAGTGGGGGAGGATCGCCGCTTAAAAGATGTCGATGGCTAAAAAGACAGTGCCCTATCCGGAGTCTAGCTAAAATTACCTCCTCCCGACGACGCGTTCTGGAGGAAGAGGTCCAAGCGCAAGGAAAGGCTTTCACTTCCCGCAATTTATTGCGGGGAAGTGTTGACCAATGCGCATGCCATAAATGAGCAACTTTGCGACATAAACCGCTCCGTACATCGGTGAAGGGAAGCGACTGAATAGCTGGCCGAGGAAGAGAAACTGCAGCCTTGGCTGCTATATCAGCCGCCTCATTCCCACAGATACCAGCGTGTCCCGGGAGCCAGAGGAACGCCACCGAGACGCCCCCCAGGTGGAGCAAGCGCAGACAGTCCTGAATCCGGTGGACCAGAGGGTGCACAGGGTAAAGAGCTTGGAGACTGAGGAGAGAGCTGAGAGAATCTGAGCAGATTACGTACTGTATCCGCTAATGGCGGCGGATGTAGTGGACAGCCTGGAGAACAGCGAAAAGCTCCGCAGTATAAACCGAACACTGGTCGGGAAGCCGAAAGTGATTTGGGGCGTCGCCAACAATATAGGCACTCCCTACACCCAACGATGTTTTCGAGCCGTCGGTGTAAATAAAGGTGGCGTCCGTCATTTGTGCACATAGAGCAGCAAATGCCCGACGATAAACAAGTGAAGGTGTACCATCCTTGGGAAATTGACAAAGATCACGGAGCAGACAGATCCGGGGACGGAGCCAAGGCGGTGCTGTACCCCAAGTTGTCAAGAAGGTTTTAGGAAAGCGGAAGGAAAGAGAATGGAGCAGTTGACGGAAGCGGACCCCCGGGGGTAGTAGGGAGGAGGAGCGGCCTGCATACCCTACATCAAGGGAGGCGTCGAAAAAAGGGTCATGTGCTGGATTAGCAGGCATGGAAGACAGATGGCTAGCATAACGGCTCAGAAGGACCGCTCGCCGATTGGACAGCGGAGGTTCAGCAGTCTCAGCATAAAGGCTTTCCACAGGGCTAGTGTAAAAAGCTCCAGACGCTAAACGTAATCCACGGTGGTGGATAGAGTCGAGACGCCGAAGAATAGACGGCCGAGCAGAGGAGTAGACTATGCTTCCATAGTCCAATTTCGAGCGCACTAAGGCGCGATAGAGGCGGAGAAGGACCACTCGGTCCGCTCCCCAGGAGGTACCATTCAGGACACGGAGGGTGTTGAGCGTTCGCAGACAGCGAGCCGAAAGATAGGAAACGTGGGAGGACCAGCACAGTTTTCTGTCAAACATAAGACCCAAGAATTTAGTGACGTCTGAAAACGGAAGGTTGACAGGACCTAGATGTAAGGAGGGCGGAAGAAACTCCTTACGTCGCCAAAAATTAATACAAACGGTCTTACTGGGAGAAAAACGGAAGCCGGTTTCGAGGCTCCAAGAGTGGAGGCGATCGAGACATCCTTGAAGACGTCGTTCAAGAAGGCTGGTCCGTTAAGAGCTGTAGTAGATCGCAAAATCGTCCACAAAGAGGGAGCCCGAGACGTCAGGAAGGAGACAATCCATAATTGGATTTATAGCGATGGCAAACAGTACAACACTCAGCACGGAGCCCTGGGGTACCCCGTTTTCTTGAGAGAAAGTACGGGAGAGAGTAGTGTTCACCCGCACCCTAAATGTTCGCTCTGCCATAAATTCGCGAAGAAAAAGGGGCAGCCGGCCTCGAAAGCCCCAAGAGAACAGTGTGCGGAGGATGCCTGTCCTCCAACAGGTATCGTATGCTCTCTCCAGATCAAAAAATATTGCTACCGTTTGGCGTTTCCGAAGAAAATTGTTCATGATATAAGTGGAGAGAGCAACAAGATGGTCAACTGCAGAGCGATGCTTTCGGAATCCGCATTGGGCAGGTGTTAAAAGACTGCGTGATTCCAGCCACCAAGCTAAACGGTAATTCACCATACGCTCCAAAATCTTACAGACACTACTCGTGAGAGAAATGGGGCGATAGCTAGAGGGGAGATGTTTGTCCTTTCCAGGTTTCGGAATGGGAACGACGATAGCTTCCCGCCATCGTCTGGGAAAGGTACTGTCGGTCCAAATTCGATTATAAAGGCGAAGGAGGTAACGCAGACTATGGGTTGATAAATGCAGCAACATTTGGACATGGATACCATCCGATCCAGGGGCGGAGGAGCGAGAAGAAGAGAGGGCATGTTGGAGTTCCCGCATGGAGAAAACAGTATTGTAGCTTTCGCGATTTTGAGAGGAGAAAACAAGAGGTCGCACTTCCGCTGCACGTTTCTTCGGGAGAAACGCTGGCGGGTAATTTGAAGAGCTCGAAATCTCAGCAAAGTGCTGACCCAATGAGTTAGAAATTGCGACGGGGTCCACTAAGGTATCATGCGCGACAGTGAGCCCAGAGACCGGGGAGAAACTAGGCGCGCCTGAGAACCGTCGAAGCCGACTCCAAACTTCCGAGGAGGGAGTGAAGGTGTTAAATGAGCTAATAAAGAATTGCCAGCTGGCCTTCTTGCTATCGCGGAGAACGCGACGGCATCGCGCACGGAGTTGCTTATAGCGGATACAGTTTGCCAGAGTAGGATGGTGACGGAAAATGCGAAGAGCACGTCGCCGCTCACGGATTGCGTCACGGCATGCCTCGTTCCACCAAGGAACTGGGGGGCGCCGGGGCAATTCAGAGGTGCGTGGTATTGAACGTTCCGCAGCTGTAAGAATAACGTCGGTAATATGTGTGACCTCATCGTCGACGCTGGGAAAGCGACGGTCATCGAATGTCGCTAGAGACGAAAAAAGTGTCCAATCGGCTTGGGCAAACTTCCAGCGTCGCGGGCGCATATATGGCAGTTGAGGCTGCAGCCTAAGGACACATGGAAAGTGGTCACTCGAGTGTGTATCATCAAGGGCGAACCATTCGAAGCGCCGAGCTAGCGGAACAGTACCGATCGCAAGGTCCAAATGAGATAAATTGGTCGTGGAGGCAGACAAAAACGTGGGGACCCCAGTGTTGAGGCAAACTAGATCCGCTTGGTGGAAGACGTCTAGCAATAGGGAGCCACGTGGACAAGGATGTGGAGATCCCCAAAGCGGGTGGTGGGCATTGAAGTCCCCAACCAGCAAATAGGGGGGTGGAAGCTGACCAAGAAGATGAAGGAGATCAGCTCGTGCCATTGGTGTGGACGATGGAATGTATACAGTACAAAGAGAGAACGTGTATCCAGAAAGGGAAAGACGGACGGCGACAGCTTGGAAGGAACTGTCTAAGGGGATTGGATGATAATGGAGAGTATCATGGAGAAGAATCATGAGTCCTCCATGGGCTGGAGTGCCTTCCACAGAGGGGAGGTCAGATCGGACGGACTGAAAATGTGGGAGAACAAAGCGGTCATTAGGACGCAGCTTTGTTTCCTGAAGACAGAAGATGACCGGCGAGTAGGATCGTAAGAGGATCGACAATTCATCCCGATTGGCGCGAATGCCGCGGATATTCCAGTGGATAATGGACATAGGGTGAACAGAAAATGGAGGAATGTGACCAAGGGTGCTGTCAACTCAACGACTGCTCAGAGCTTGCGACCGACAGCATGGAATGGCATTCAGCCGAAGGCAGAAGATCCTGATCCATAGGTTTGTCAGGAGCAGCTCCTGCCACCAGCGATCGGCCGGTTGACCGGCCACCAGCAGTGCGCCTCGGCGACACAGAAGACGGCCGAGGGCGATTTCCGCCAGGTGGCGCTGTGGATGGGACACGCCTTGGCGGAGAAGGAGAGGAACTGGGTTTCTTTGTAGCCTTCTTGGAAGTATGAGGTTTAGAGGACGTAGGAACCGATGGTGGTGAAGTTGCCGTACGTAAAAACTCTTCACGAGTATGCTCTTTCTTCGAAGACTTGGTGTCTGACTTTTGGGCTCGAGATTTAGCAGAAGCCGACGAAGGGTGAGCCAAAGAGTGGGCAGGCGAAAGTGGTGAAGTTGAACGGGCGATCTTTGCGCTGGCCGATCGGACGACCGTGGCACTAAAGGTGAGGTCGCAAGTCTGCGTGGCCGCCTCCTTTGTTGGCCGAGGAGAAGCAAGGACAGTGCTGTATTTGCCTGTCTGAGGCACGGTGGGCTGTCGACTGGCGAATAATTTCCGAGCAGCAAAGGTCGACACCTTTTCCTTCACTCTTATTTCCTGGATGAGCTTTTCGTCCTTAAAAACTGGGCAATCTCTAGAGGAAGCAGCGTGGTCACCCATACAGTTGATGCAGCGAGGGGATGGAGGTGGACAAGCACCCTCATGGGCATCCCTGCCACACGTAACACATTTGGCCGGATTAGAACAGGACTGGCTGGTGTGATTGAATCGCTGGCACCTATAGCAACGCGTAGGGTTTGGGACGTAAGGACGAACGGAAATTATCTCATAGCCTGCTTTGATTTTCGATGGGAGGTGCACTTTGTCAAATGTCAAAAAGACAGTGCGGGTTGGAATGATCTTCGTGTCAACCCTTTTCATAACCCTATGAACAGCCGTTACGCCCTGGTCTGACAGGTAGTGCTGAATTTCTTCGTCAGACAGTCCATCGAGGGAGCGTGTATAAACAACTCCACGCGAGGAATTTAAGGTACGGTGCGGTTCCACCCGGACAGGGAAAGTGTGTAGTAGTGAGGTACGCAGCAATTTTTGTGCCTGGAGGGCACTGTGTGTCTCTAACAACAGGGTGCCATTCCGTAATCTGGAACAAGACTTTACAGGACCTGCAATTGCGTCGACACCTTTCTGAATAATGAAAGGGTTGACTGTGGAGAAGTCGTGACCTTCGTCAGACCGAGAAACAACAAGGAACTGTGGCAACGATGGAAGAACTGACTGTGGTTGAGACTCAGTGAACTTACGTTTGTGAGCAGACATAGTGGAAGGTGAGGAAACCATTGCGGAAGAATCCCCCATGATTACCGGCGTCTCCGATGGCGCGCTCCTCCCTTGTGGGGGCCCTCTCTGAGGGCACTCCCGCCTTAGGTGATTGTTCACACCTCAGGTCACACCTCCCGACAAACGGACGGAGGGACCAATCGGCACTTTCGGAAGGTATCAGCTCGGGTAATCACCCCTCCCTGGGCCTGGCCGTTACCAGGGGGTACGTACGTGTCCTACCTGTTTACCCGGGGCGGGGAATTACGCGTTACCCCGTCACCGGCTACGCATGGAAGTGCGTGGGTCGGCCTTCAGACACGCACAGGGAGGAAGAAAGAGAAAGGGAAAGGGAAAGGAAAGAAGAGGTCTCAAACGCCGCAGCGGAGAAAAGGGTAGAGAGAAGAGGTAAGGAAAAGAGAAGGACAAAGGAAGGACGAAGACTTACAAGTAAGGAAGGCGAAGAATGTGGTACATTTACAAGCGTCCGTCTCCGGACGTAGGCACAAACCATTCCCCCAGAGGGGGAGAAAAGGAAGGAAAGAGCCATTGGTGAGGGGGGGGGAGGGGGCGAAGATGGGGGATGGGGAAGGATGCGGAAAGGGAAGGTATGCAGCCCGGAAAGGAAGGACGGCCACATCAGCTCGGGGTCCCGTGCTCGCTACACACGTATCCACAAAAGAGTTGTGGATCCCCTGGGGGGGCCGGTAGGTTGAACTGTGAGTTCGGCGCGATCGTGAAAGCGAATAGTGATTGTTTATTTTGATTTCTACAATGTTTTTTACCATCGGGAGCGTTTGTAGCGCAATAAATTGCAGCAGCAATACGAAGAAGACACCGCAGCTGCCTTTTTTTAGGTTTCCTAAGGATCCTGAGAGGTATACACCATCATGTTACTAAACTGTATCGTCAGGATTCACTTGCAAACCGTATGTGTATAAATGATGAATGTTTCATTTTAGGAGCAAAAAATGGCTAGTTTATAGCAGTCGAGAAGACCTTATGAAGAAAGACCCGGTTTAACTGTATATTAGGTTTTGTTCGCTACATTTCGAACAAAACCAGTTCATGAACGCAGACAATAACAAACTCGTGTGGAATGCAGTACCCAAACTGTTTGACATTCCAAATAAGCCAACTGACGATGAAGAGGAAACTGCCACAAAGATTCGACAGTCAATCTAAAGCTGTAAAACAGTCCTATGACACACAAGCAGCCAGTTCAACTCTCCATGTATTAGTGCCAGACTCGTGAGAATCATCAACACAGACCTGCTTTGACGATGAAGTTGTTAGATTAAGTGCAGCTGTTCGTGTCTTACAAAAGCGTGTGAAGTGTCAGAATGTGCAGATCGCTAGACTTCGAGCGAAACTATTGTGGGACAAGGAAAGTGCCTACAGATAGATTGTTTGAAAATTATTCAAATATTTGGTTTTTCGTGAAATGTAATGTAATCAGCTCATTATAATGTTTTCAGCATATTTCTCCCACTATTTGGCAGTTGCTTGTCCCACTTAGAATAATATAAAGATGAAGGTCGTACTTGTGGCAACAGGCGACAATGACAAACACAGTAGGTCTACAGAACGATAAACGAGCTGTTCATCGCTGTTGTATGTAGAGGTACATGTCTGTGCTTCTTACATGTGAATCTGTGTGTTTATATTCTTTTGATATCAACGTGGTAAGCTGCAATTCTGTCCAATGTCACAAGTGTTTCTTCACGAATGTGTTGTAGCTTGCCACTCTATTCATGGTTTTTGTCCATACTTGAGCTTATTTTAGAATCATTTTTAAAAACATATATGCCTTCTGATACTACACAAACTCTTGGAGGCAAGAAACTAACTCGAATAATTCAGAAATTACGTAGGAAATGGATGTAAACAAACATTATGCTTACGACGTGTCTCACGTTCACCTTACCTGCCGCTTGGAGCGCTAGTGTCGCTCCATCTGTCAAACGGCAACAACTTTTACAGCAGTGAGTGTCGCGACTGTTATATTAGACTGTGGTCCTGGCTGTCGGTGATAACGTTCCCCGGCCGCCCGCCCGTCTAATGGGCCAGCCGGCCAGCTGCACGCCGCTGAATCGGTTGCGTTTTAACGATGTATCAACCTGTACAGCAACGTTGCTTCAAACCAGTAATTATACATACTTTTGAACACATCATAACGTTGGAACAATGTAATTCTTGATAACCTACCATTGTGGAAGCAGTAACCGATCTACCAACTGCGAACACTTGTCTTATACAGGTGTTGCTGACTGCAGTGCCATATTCTGCCTGTTTACATATCTCTGTACCTGAATACGCATGCCTATACCAGTTTCTTTGGTGATTCAATGTATATTTAAGAGGGGGAAGGGCATCTGAGCAACCATAAGATTGGCTTAGTACACTACTATACTTTGAACACTCATTGAATGGAAGCTACATAACTATTACCATAATACCATCACAAGCATGTGGTTTCACTGTGAGGTAGTCAGGTCACACACTGCTCAACATTTTATGGCAGTAGTTCACCAACTGTTTGGGGGTCATATCATTTCATTTAATGATGACATACTATGGCCTCAATCATATAATGATCACCTGACTACTATATCAAAAATGGTTCAAATGGCTCTGCGCACTATGGGACTTAACATCTCAGGTCCAGACTGAAGCGCCTAGAACCGCTCGGCCACCAGGCCGGCCCACTACTATATCATAGAAGTACACACTTACAGTAACTATTAAACTCACCATACACAATATGATCAAAAGTATCCGGACACCCCCAAAAACATACATTTTTCATATTAGGTGCACTGTGTTGCCAGTTACTCCATATCAGCGACCTCAGTATCATTAGACATCGTGAGAGAGCAGAACGGGGCACACCACGGAACTTACGGACTTCGAACATGGTCAGGTGATTTGGTGTCACTTGTGTCATATGTCTGGACGTGAGATTTCCACACTCCTAAACATCCCTAGTTTCTGATGTGAGAGTGAAGTGGAAACATGAAGGGACATGTACATCACAAAAGTGTACAGGCCGGCCTCGTCTGTTGACTGACAGACCACTTATGGTTGAAGAGGGTCGTAATGTGTAATAGGCAGACATCTATCCGGACCATCATACAGGAATTCCAAACTGCATCAGGTTCAACTGCAAGTACTATGACAGTTAGGTGGGAGGTGAGAAAACTTGGATTCCATGGTCAAGCAGCTGCTCATAAGCCACACATCATGCTGGTAAATGCCAAACGATGCCTCGCTTGGTGTAAGGAGCGTAAATGTTCGACTATTGAACGGTGGAAAAACGTTGTGTGGAGTGGCGAATCACGGTACACGATGTGGTGATCCGATGGTAGGGTGTGGGTATGGCGAATGTCCAGTGAACGTCATCTGCCAGCCTGTGTAGTGCCAACAATACAACTCAGAGACTGTGGTGTAATGGTGTGGTTGTGTTTTTCATGGAGGGGGTTTGCATCCCTTGTTTTGTGTGGCACTATCACAGCACAGGCCTACATCGATGTTTTAAGCACCTTCTTGCTTCCCGTTGTTGAAGAGCAATTCAGGGATGGTAATTGCATATTTCAACACGATCAAGCACCTGTTCATAAGGCACAGCCTGTGGCTGAGTGGTTACACGACAATAACATCCCTGTCATGGACTGGCCTGCACTGAGTCCTGACCTGAATCCTAAAGAACACATTTGGGATGTTTTGAAACACCAACTTCATGCCAGGCCTCACCGACCGACACCAATACCTCTCCTCAGTGGGTCACACTGTGAAGAATGGGCTGCCATTCCCCCAAGAAATCTTCCAGCACCTCATTGAACGTATGCTTCCGAGAGTGGAAGCTGTCATCAAGGCTAAGAGTGGGCCAACACCATACTGAATTCCAACATTACCGATGTAGGGTTCCACGAACTTTTAAGTCATTTTCACCCAGGTGTCCGGATACTTTTGATCACATAGTGTAGCATAGATGCTCAGTAGCAGAGAGCCACAACAAAAAGACTGTCAAACAACTAAGCTTCCAGCCAAACAGGCCTTCTGAGACAGACAGACAGACAGACAGACAGACAGACAGACACACACACACACACACACACACACACACACACACACACACACACACACACACAGTCTCTGGCTGCCGAGGCCGGAGCTCGGCAGCCAGAGGCTGTGGTCATGTGTGTGCGAGTTGCATTTGCATGTGCGTGTCTCTGTGTTGTCTGATTGTGATGAATGCCTTTTTGCCAAAAGCTAACAACATCGTGTGTTCTGTCTCTTGACCAAGAAGTTATCCGGACTTTTAAATTAAATTGTGAAAAGAAACTTCTGTGTTCCCTAGTTGCAAAAATGGACAATGCAACATCCATGTATGACCCAGCTAAGTCTGTGACCCTGTCAGATGGATTAAAAGTACATGGAATGAAGTGAAAAATGGAACAATTAGAAAATGCTTCATTAATTATGGTTTTCAGTCTTCACAAAATGGGTATGCTGGAGAAGTAGAAGGTGGCAATGAATCAATAAATATCCTGAGTCACCTGTATGATGCTGACAATACTGAATTGGACATTTCTACAGTGAATGAAGAAATTCAATGCTTCAATAGTGCTGATAATTGGGAAGATGTCATTGAGGAAATTAACCTAGATCCTCAGTTTGATGTTTGGTTTGTGGGGCACACAACTGCGTGGTCATCAGTGCCCGTACAAAGTCCCAATTTTTACACAGTCCAATTTGTACACAGTCCAATCTAGCCACTGTCACAGATGATGAGATGATGATGATGATGATGACACAAACACCCAGTCCTCAGGCAGAGAAAATCCCCAACCCAGCTAGGAATTGAACCCGGGACCTCATGATCCAGAGGTAGCAACGCTAGTCCCTAGACCACCCTCTGTTAAGGAGATCCACAGTATAGAGACAACAGTGATAGTGAAGATGACAATTCCTGTTGAGGCAATACCATTAGGTGATGCCTTACATAGTATTGCTAGACCCAAGTCACTTGCTTCTGTGCTTTCCAACCAGAAACTAATGCACTTACTATCTGAGTTGGAAAAGGAATATGCGACTGTGATTGTAAACAAACATATTAAAAAAGTGTGTGCAAACAAACGTATGGAAAAGTGTGGGCATATGCCAATTTACATGTATTTTACTAAGTAAACAATTAGGTACATACTGTATTATTATTGTTATTATTTTTATTATTATTATTATTATTATTATTATTATTATTATTCTTTCTTTTCTCAGACGGTATATGTTATATTGCATTTAGAAACTTTCGGGTAATTGAACATGTATCAATAATTACAGATTTCTGTAGTTGTATATATAAGTTTGGATGTAGCTGTATTGCATTGATGTACTGGTGGATATTGTGTGGTATGACTCCTGTAGTTGATAGTATAATTGGTATAATGTCAACTTTATCCTGATGCCACATGTCCTTGACTTCCTCAGCCAGTTGGATGTATTTTTCAATTTTTTTCTCCTGTTTTCTTCTGTATATTTGTTGTATTGGGTATGGATATTTCGATTAGTTGTGTTAATTTCCTCTCTTTATTGGTGAGTATGTCAGGTTTGTTATGTGGTGTTGTTTTATCTGTTATAATGGTTCTGTTCCAGAATAATTTGTATTCATCATTCTCTAGCACATTTTGTGGTGCATACTTGTATGTGGGAATGTGTTGTTCTATTAGTTTACGTTGTATGGCAAGTTGTTGATGTATTATTTTTGCTACATTGTCATGTCTTCTGGGGTATTCTGTATTTGCTAGTATTGTACATCTGCTTGTGATGTGGTCCACTGTTTCTATTTGTTGTTTGCAAAGTCTGCATTTATCTGTTGTGCTGTAATATCTGGTGTTTATTGTTTGATCCTGTATTGCAATCATGAATCCTTCCGTCTCACTGTATATATTGCCTTTTCTTAGTCATGTGTTGGATGCATCTTGATCGATGTGTGGCTGTGTTAGATGATACGGGTACTTGCCATGTAGTGTTTTCTTTTTCCAATTTACTTTCTTCATATCTGTTGATGTTATGTGATCTAAAGGGTTGTAGAAGTGGTTATGAAATTGCAGTGGTGTAGCTGATGTATTTATATGAGTGATTGCTTTGTGTATTTTGCTAGTTTCTGCTCGTTCTATAAAGAATTTTCTTAAATTGTCTACCTGTCCATAATGCAGGTTTTTTATATCGATAAATCCCCTTCCTCCTTCCTTTCTGCTTAATGTGAATCTTTCTGTTGCTGAATGTATGTGATGTATTCTATATTTGTTGCATTGTGATCGTGTAAGTGTATTGAGTGCTTCTAGATCTGTGTTACTCCATTTCACTACTCCAAATGAATAGGTCAATATTGGTATAGCATAAGTATTTATAGCTTTTGTCTTGTTTCTTGCTGTCAATTCTGTTTTCAGTATTTTTGTGCTGTCAATTCTGTTTTCAGTATTTTTGTTAGTCTTTGTCTATATTTTTCTTTTAGTTCTTCTTTAATATTTGTATTATCTATTCCTATTTTTTGTCTGTATCCTAGATATTTATAGGCATCTGTTGTTTCCATCGCTTCTATGCAGTCGCTGTGGCTATCCAATATGTAATCTTCTTGTTTAGTGTGTTTTCCCTTGACTATGCTATTTTTCTTACATTTGTCTGTTCCAAAAGCCATATTTATATCATTGCTGAATACTTCTGTTATCTTTAGTAATTGGTTGAGTTGTTGATTTGTTGCTGCCAGTAGTTTTAGATCATCTATGTATAGCAAATTTGTGATTTTGTGTGGGTATGTTCCAGTAATATTGTATCCATAATTTGTATTATTTAGCATGTTGGATAGTGGGTTCAGAGCAAGGCAGAACCAGAAAGGACTTAATGAGTCTCCTTGGTATATTCCATGCTTAATCTGTATTGGCTGTGATGTGATATTATTTGAATTTGTTTGGATATTAAGTGTGGTTTTCCAATTTTTCATTACTATGTTTAGGAACTGTATCAATTTAGGATCTACTTTGTATATTTCCAATATTTGTAGTAACCATGAGTGGGGTACACTATCAAAAGCTTTTTGGTAATCAATGTATGCGTAGTGTAGCGACCTTTGTTTAGTTTTAGCTTGATATGTCACCTCTGCATCTATTATCAGTTGCTCTTTACATCCTCGTGCTCCTTTGCAACAGCCTTTTTGTTCTTCATTTATAATTTTGTTCTGTGTTGTATGTGTCATTAATTTCTGTGTAATGACTGAAGTTAATATTTTGTATATTGTTGGTAGGCATGTTATGGGGCGATATTTAGCTGGGTTTGCTGTGTCTGTTTGATCTTTAGGTTTCAGATAAGTTGTTCCATGTGTAAGTGCATCAGGGAATGTGTATGGGTCTGCAATGTAACTGTTAAATAATTTAGTTAGATGTGAATGTGTTGAGGTGAACTACTTTAGCCAGAAATTTGCTATTTTATCTTTTCCAGGAGCTTTCCAATTGTGAGTAGAATTAATTAATTATTATTATTATTTCTTTACTTTCTCAGACATTAAGTCTGGTTATTATTATTATTATTATTATTATTATTATTATTATATGAGCTTGTTCTTCCCTTTAGCATTTGCTGCCATTGTGTTTACATAATTATGTTCAGCATTAAATTTTACTTTGGTCATCCTTTGAGAAAAACGCCCATCCAGATGACCACTTTCTCACAAAAATCAAGTGGTTGCCTTAAAGAGGTTACACTGTAAAACAGAGACAGAGTGATGGCAGTTGCAGCAGGCAAAGGAGGCAGGGTCATGGACCCCCTAACCGAGCATGTGACAGGGGTCACCCCCTACCCGAAACACCTCAGCAAAACATAGTTTAAAATGTTATATCTGAGAATAAAAACCACTTTCATGGAGAAAATGGAGAATCAATTCACCTGCCTGTGAGTCATCTGGCAACATGAGAGGCAAAGAACTCTGAAGGCCACACTTAGCCTGGAGAGTCAAGAGGAGGTGACATTCACCAGGAGAGCTTCACAACTACGATATGGGGGTAGCTCATTACGCAAAATAAAACTGTGGGTCAGTCTGGTATGATTAATGCGGAGGGGACTTATGATAGCGGGTTCTTCCTGGGAGGAGCACCAAGATAAGTGTCATGCAGCATTAGACTCCTCGATAGCGCGGAGTTTATTAGAAAGGTCAGTAGCCCACCAGATGTCATTCCATATCCAAGTGAAGAGGGGTGTTATTTGCTGCCACACATTTGGGACTGTCAACATAAATCGCTTCTCTAGTCAGACACCAGTTCATTCCCTCTGATACGCATGTCTTGGGACCAAGAGAAAGACAACTGAGCAGGCAATACAAATAAGGGCAGAAGAGTCATGAACAGCAGATAACACAAAGTGACAGGAGTAACATCACCCAACAGCCTGGAGACTGATCATTGAGTTGCTACACATTAAAACACTGTTGAGTGAAATGTGTTTAATAAAACATAGTGCTATGTCAATGGCTATGCTCCCACTGTAAAAAACGTTCAATGTTCTTGGCAACAAGAGATGTTCCTGACTGGCAGAAAGCATATCCTGTACTACAGATATCTTTAGAGTCATCAGTCTAAATGACAGAAATACTCTGATGCTCCTGAAGAACTGAAAGGAACAGATACTGTAAGGTCATGAGGGTGACAGAAATTATAGTATTGTGGAACATATCAGTCTTGATTCGTGGTCTGGTTACTAACCAAGGGGAGACGTGCAGGGAAACATGGGTAGCACATCCTAAGAAAGTTAGGAGGTCTCGACAAGAGGCCTCGAGGTGCATTCCAACTGGTAATCCCACTCGAGGGGATCGATGATTCTTGGATGCAAAAAGAATAAGTTGGATGATTAGGAAAGTCTCAGATGGTGATTGCATAAGTGAGCAAGGGCTGGTACTGTCAGAAATTAAGCAGGAAGAGACATGTTTCAGTAAGATGCCTGTCAATGGACCTAGTCTGGAAGGTGTCACTTGCCAGTCTTACTTCACAATGACGGACGGGGCTTAACAACTGCAAAGCTGAAGGCAGCACTAAGCTAAGCCATAAAATCAGCAACCCTAGTCCAACTGTGGTGATACCAGGGCTCGGCAAGCACAGAAAAGAGCAGCACAATCCACACCCCAACAGGTGTGGGCAAGGAAGAAGAAAGCATTTAGCTTCCACATGCAGTTAGTCTTTAGTTGACAAATACAGGACATCCAAGTCATCTTTTTATCAAAGAGGTAGCCCAAAAAAACAGGACTGTGCAACATAGTCAAGCGTTGGGTAACCAAGTACGGTTCTGGGTCAGGATGGGCCATGGTGTGACAACACAAATGCACGACTCGTGTTTTCATGGGAGAGAACTGGAGACCATGGGACAGGGTCCATGTGTGGGCCTTCTGATGGCACCTTGGAGCTGACATTCAGCCAACAATACAGATTGGAAGCTATATCAAGTGCAAAAGTCATCAACATGTAGCACGAATGTGACCAGTGGTCTGACAGAGGTCACTACCTGATGATGATGATGATGATGATAAAGAATGTAACACTCAGTGTGGAGACCTGTGGGGAGCTTAGTGACATACCAGCTTTAACCCAAAACAACCCATGGGATAGAAAATGATGAATAAAAATCAGTAGGGAGCCTCCAAAGCCCCAGTCATAGAGGGAAAGTAAAATCTGATGGCACCAAGTTGTGTTGTAAGCCTTCTGTATGTCAGAAAAGACTGAAATGATGTCTGTTATTTCTAACCTAACCAGGTGGTTGGTTGTTGACCAACCCTCCTGGAAACCACATTGATAAGGTGACAACAAAAGGCCCCATAATTTGAGAACTAAGAATAATTGTCAGACTATAATTCTTTCAAGCCGTCTGCTAATCACACTGGTGATGTTAATTGGTTACAGCAGCTGTCAATGAACATTTGGTTTTTGTCTGGTTTAGGGATTGGGGTCATGATACTAGCCTGCAAGTGTTAAGTGAAAACACCTTCCAGCCAAATAGTGACTCTGAGTAGATGGAGTCTTTGAGTAATATTCAGATGTTTAACCTGATTCTGAATCAAATTAGGGCCTGGGGCCATTTTGTACAGTAAGTAAAGAGTCTGAAGCAATTCCCAGACAGTTAAAGATTCATTATATACTTTGGCATGACAGAAGGAAAAGGATAGGTAGTACATCCAACTTGTCTTTTATGCATTCGAAAGGTAGGCTAATAAGTAGGGGAAGCCGATGCAGTTTCAAGCAGTTTCAAAGTGGGTCATGAGATATTTGACATGAACCAAAGCATTCCTAGATATATCATCATGAATGAGGAGACTGGGAAAGTTGTTGATCTTTAGCAGTGCAGTTAACTACAGAGCTTGGTCCACACCTGGGATGAAGAGGTTTACACTCCCATGGAGACGTATGGCTCTTACGGTGTTTAATTAGACAGCAAGCCTTAGCACAGAGCCACTTAAAAGTGATGAGAGTGGTTTGTCAAGGATATTGCCTGAGATGCTGCAGGCTCCTTCAAAGATCCTGAATAGCTGTTGCAATGTCTTTGGTCAACCATGGCACCAGTCAGTGGCCAACTGGATTCTACAAAGGGAAATAGCAGATCCAGTGGTACAAGTTGCTATGATCTAACAGAGAGGGGGGTGTCTGCCAGTGATAAGGAAGGGACAGAATCCTTGGAAAGTGGTCACTGTCACACAGATCATCGTGCATTGACCAGTGTAGCGAAGGCACGAGTTTGGAGCTATAGATCATAAGGTTGACAGCCAAAAAGGTGCCGTGGGTGACAATGAACTGGGTAGATATACCACCAATGATGAAAAACAGATAGACATCAGAAAGAAGCTGGTTAATTAGAAGGACCTACCAGGCCAACTGATGCCTTCTCACAGGGGATGGTGAACACTGAAACCCTCAAATAGGAAAAGGGGGGGGGGGGGGAGATAGATTTTGCATACAGTGGTCATCTTAAGTTTCCCCGTCTGGAGATAGATAAACATACAAATGGTGATTGCTGAGGCCATTTACATTTGTACTGCTACTGCAACCAGATGCTCTTTGGGGCACATATGCTTCCTGCATACTGCATGATAACCTCAAAAAATTGGAGAATGGTCATCTGTGAAATATGTTGTGGAGAGTCGGTTGGTTGGTTTGTTTGAAAGAGGTGGGGAAGGGACCAAACTATGTGGTCATCGGCCCTTTGTTCCTATTAAAACAATGCCACAAGTGTGAGAATATAACAGACGAGACATATAACACAAAACGGAAAGAAAGGAAAGACCGCAAGAATGAAGGAAAGGCAATGAACACTAAAAGGAACAAAAGAAGACAAGAAAACAACAAAGAGATGCAAGAAACAGAAGAGAGTAAAACAAGGATGCAGATTACAGTGGTTGGCTGAACACGAAAATAAAACGGAAAGGCCAGCCACCCTGCAACATATTACAACCTCCACCCAAAAAGCACTACAGTGGAGGACACAGAAGAACGAAGGACATGCGCTAAAACTCAGACAAAATGGTAATACCCACTCTCATGGATGAAATGTAAAACAAAATCAGCTTATGAGGCGTTGTCTGCTAAAATCAATGATAACGAGACCAGCAACCAAAGATGAAGTCACAGGGCAGCCAAAGAAGGGCAGAGCAGAAGAATATGGGCCACTGTCAACCAGGTGCCACACCAACACTGAGGTGGTCTCCACAGCGCAGGAGGTAGCTGTGGGTCGCCCAGGCATGGCCAATGCGGAGCCAGCAGAGAAACACAGAGTCCCTGCGAGAGGCCTTCATCGAGGATTTGCACACATTCATGGTCCCCTTAATGGCTCACAGTTTGTTGTGTGTATTGAGATTTTACCATTCCGTCTCCCAAAGCTAAAAACCTTGCGGCGTAATAATGAACGCAGGTCAGTTGCGGGGATGCTGATCCCCAGAAGTGGTTTCCGGGTAGCCTGTTTGGCCAGCCTGTCAGCAAGTTCATTTTCTGGGATTCCGACGTGACCAGGAGTCCAGACGAACACCACTGAACGACTGGACCGTTCCTGGGCACTGATGGACTCCTGGATGGACGGTACCAAAGGATGACAAGGATAGCACTGGTTGATAGTTTTCAGGCTGCTCAAGGAGTCAGTACATAAAAGAAAAGACTCCCCAGGGCATGAACGGAGATACTGAAGTGCATGAGAAATGGCCACCAGCTCTGCAGTGAATACACTGTAGCCATCAGGTATGGAATGCTGTTCAATATGGCCACCATGAACGTAGGCAAAGCCAACGCAACCATCAGCCATCTAGCCGTCGGTGTAAACCACTTCAGAGCCCCGGAACACATCAATAATTGAGAGGAAGTGACAGTGGAGAGCCGCAGGGTTAACGGAATCCTTAGGGCCACGTTAAAGGTCCAGACGAAGCTGCAACTGAGACATACACCATGGAGGCGTACATGAACGGACCGCAAGTAGAGGTGGTAAAGGGAAGGACCTCATTTTGGATAGAAGGGACCACACGCGAACCGCAATCATTAGCCCCGCCCTGGGCCGCCGATGCGGGAGATGGACTGCCGCGGGTGGGAAAAGGAGACGGTAATACGGATGCTCAGAAGAGCTACAAATGTGAGCTGCGTAACTGGCAAGCAGTTGTGCACGTCTATCTACAGTGGACGGAACCCAGCCTCCACCAGTATGCTGGTCACCGGACTCGTCCTAAAAGCTCCTGTCCCTAGTCGAACCCCCGCACTGGTGCACAGGGTCAAGTAAATGCAACGCTGTGGGTGCTTCCGAACCATAAACCACACTCCCATAGTCAATTTAGGATTGGACAAGGGCTATGTAGAGCCGCAGCAGTGTAGAGCGATCTGCACACCAATTGGTGTTGCTCAGGCAACGGAGGGCATTGAGGTGCTGCCAGCACTTCCGCTTAAGCTGACGAAGATGAGGTAGCCAAGTCAATCGAGCATCGAAAACCAGTCCTAACAATCGATATGTCTCCACTACAGTGAGTGGATCATCATGAAGGTAAAGTTCTGGGTTCGGATGAATGGTACAAAGCCGACAGAAGAGCATGACACACTACTTTGCAGCTGAAAACTGGAAGCCATGGGCTAGAGCCCATGACTGCGCCTTGTGGATGGTTCCCTGTAGGCGACACACAGCAACAACAGTACTGGAGCAGCAGTACGAAATGCAGAAGTCGTCAGCATACAGAGAAGGTGAGATGGAGGCCCCGACAGCTGCTGATAGACCGTTAATGGCCAGTAAAAATAGAGACACACTCAATACAGAGCCCTGTGGGTCTGCATTCTCCTGGATACGGATAGAACTATGGGAGGCACCAACTTGGACATGGAAAGTATGGAGTGACAGGAAGTTTTGGATAAAAATTGAGAACGGGGCACGGAGACCCCACTCATACAATGTGGCAAGGATATGATGCGCCAGGTCATGTCGTATGCTTTACGTAAGTAAAAAAAAAACGGCAATCAGGTGTTGCCGTCTGGAAAAAGGCTGTTCGGATGGTAGACTCCATGGACACAAGATTATCAGTGGCAGAGTGACCCTGGCAGAAGCCGCCCTGACATGGAGCCAGCAAGCCACGACTCCCGGACCCAAACCCAACCCAACCGCCAACATACACTATGTTCCAGCAGCTTACAAAGAACATTGGTGAAGCGGATGGGCCGATAGCTATCCACATCAAGTGGGTTTTTACTGGGTTTGAGCACTGGAATGATGGTTCTCTCCTGCCATTGCGATGGAGAGACGCCATTGGACCAGATCCAGTTGAAGATAATGAGGACATCTCTCAGATGAGAGATGTTTAATCATCTGGCTGTGGATCCGATCAGGGCCAGGAGCTGTGTCGGGGCAATGTGCAAGGGCACCGTGGAGCTCCCACTCTGTAAATGGGGCGTTATAGGATTCACTGTGGCGTGTAGTGAATGAGAGGTCATTCCCTTCCAACTGCCGTTTGAGAGTGTGAAAGGCTGGGGGGTAATTCTCTGATGCAGAGGCTCACGCAAAGTGCTCAGCTAAGTGCTCGCCATTTATAGTAACACCGGGAACACCTGTTGGCGTCTGCTACCCAAAAACACGTTTGATCTTTGCCCAGACTTGGGAAGGTGATGTATGGCACCCATTGGTCAAGACATATCTCTCCCAACACTACTGCTTCTGTCATTTGATAAGTTGGCGAACACAGGCACAGAGCTGTTTAAAGGCTATGAGGTGCTGCAGGGAAGGGTGCTGCTTATGCTGCTGTAGAGCTCGCCGACACTCCTGAATTGCTTCAGTGACTTCACCTGACCACCAAGGGCTGCCTTACGCCTCGGGCACCCTGAGGAGCGAGGGATCACGTTTTCTGCCACAAACAATTGTGCTAGTCAGCTGCTCAACCATCACATCGATGTTACTGTGTGGGGGAGATTTAGCAGTGACAGCAGAGGTGAAAGTTCCCCAGTCCACCTTGTTCAAAGCCCATCTGGGCAGGCATCTGTGTGCCTGACACTGGGGCAGTGACAGGAAGATGGGGAAGTGGTCACTATCACACAGGTCGTCTTGTGCTCTCCAGTGGATAGATGGGAGAAGTCCTGGGCTGCAAATTGATAAATCAGTGACCGAGTAACTACCATGAGCCACACTGAAATGTGTGGTGGCCCCAGTATTCAAGAGGCAGAGGTCAAATTGCGACAGTAGACTTTCGACATCTCTGTCTCGGCCAGTAAGCACGGTACCACCCCATAAGAGATTATGGGCATTAAAATCTCCCAGAAGTAGCAAAGGTTTAGGGATTTGATCAATCAGTGCAGGTAATACATTCAGGGGTACTGCACCATCTGGAGGAAGATTGGAGGAAGATATACATTGCAGACAGTTGTTTCCTGTGTCGTCGTCATTCTGACAGCCATAGCTTCAAGAGGGGTTTGAAGGGGCACATGGTCACTACAGACTGAGTTTAGGACATAAACGCAAACTCCACCTGACACTCGATTACAGTCGCTACGGTTCCTGTAATATCCCTTATAGCTGCTTGGGCAAGGGTCCACATTGCCAGGAACTAGGTTTCCTGTAGGGCAATGCAGATAGCAGGTGTAAAGATAACAGTTGCCGTAGCTCAGCCAGGTGGTGGAAAAAACAGCCGAAATTCCACTGGAGGAAGACATCATCATGAGACTGGGAAGGCATGGAACACTGAATGAGGCTGTTTACGCCTCAGTGTCACCTGTTGCCACTGATTTATTGCCTGAGCAGTCTATATCCATGATGTCTGAGAGTCTCGCGAGATCTAGGTCTTCAGCGGACACCAGAATCTCCTCCCCATCGTCAGACGCAGAGCTTGTAGGTAGTGGTGGTGTGGGTGCCACCGCAATTTCCCTTGTCTTAGGGGTTTTCTTTTTGGATTTCTCTCGTTGCTCCTTGGGTTTCCCTGGCTGGGAAGACTTTACTGGCTCAGTCTCTGGGACTGAGGACGAGCGTGAAGCCCTATGACCAGCTGCTTTTGAGCTCTTCAGCCACTGGCGGGTGTCATATTTCCCACTAGCAGAAATCTGGGAAGAGAGTGACCCAAGGGACCCCTTCCTAGCGAGAGACGCTGAAGAAGAGTTACACTTCTCCAGCTTAGAAGTGGGGACAGACGTCCATGATGGTTGGGGGAGGGGTGGGTGTTGCTCTCAAAGTAGGTATTGCAGGAGCAACAGGGAGGGAAATGCCCCCCCCCCCCCTGCTCTGAGAGGTGACTGGGGTTGGCAGAGCTGATGGTGCCAGAACTAAGACAATGTCATACGTACAGGATGCCAGCATTCAAATTTTCTCTTAGCCTCAGTGTAGTCAGTCGGTCCAGGGCCTTGTACTCCATGATTTTACCTTTCTTTCTGGAGAATCCTGGAATCTGCCAAGCAAGGCAAATGGTGCTCTCCGCAGCTAACACAGATGGGAGGTGGGGCACATGAAGTATTGGGATGTAATGGGCATCTGCAATCTCGACATGTGACGCTGGACGTACAGCAGGAAGACATATGGCTGAACTTCCAGCACTTAAAGCACCGCATCAGGGGATAGATCTAGGGCTTTACATCACAGTGGTAGACCATCACCTTGCCTTCTCGGGCAATGTATCACCCTCGAAGGCCAAGATGAAGGCACCGGTGGCAACCTGACTATCCCTCAGACTCCGGTGGACACGCTGGACGAAATGTACACCTCGCCACTCTAAATTGGCGCACAGCTCATCATCACACTGCAGAAGAAGGTCCCTGTGCAATATGATACCCTGGACCATATTTAAGTTCTTATGGGGTGTGATGGTTACAGATACATCCCCCAGCTTGTCACAAGCGAGTAACGTCCGTGACAGGGCAGAGGATGCTGTTTTGATTAAGGCTGACCCAGATCTCATTTTGGACAATCCCTCCACGTCCCCAAACTTTCCCTCTAAATGTTCAACAAGCCCAATGTTCCTCCCACGGTGTGGCCATGGAGGGGAACAATTTGGGGTCGTACTTCTGTGCGTTGAATTGAGCTCATGAATGCTTGGAGACTGCTGGTGGTTCACCACCAGCAAGAGACGACGGACTACTCTTCATCGCGTGTCGTCCACCCTGATGCCACCCACTCCGACCAGGGGCCCTCCCCACGGGCGCCACCCAGCACCAGCAAAGGCCACCTGGCCGAATGGCCATTTCTGTGAGTCCTGATGCCCCAGGGGTTGGTTGGTTGACTGGCATTGTAGGGACCAAACAGCAAGGTCATCAGTCCCTTCTTTCAGAGGTGGTCCATCCGGATGGATTTACATCTCAGAAGAGTCATAACAATAAAAGATAAAAGGCTAAAAAGCATAAATGAGCAGTCATGTTGTCAATGGTGAAAACAAGAGGAGGAAAGTCAGAAAGTGGGCAATCCCAAGGCTATGCTAAAGGTAGGAAATATCCCACCTCTGATGCAGTACAGGCAAGACCACCTGCTATTCAAAAGCGTTCAACCGTTAAAATGTAAAAGTGCAAATTGTAAAAGGAGACTAACCGAGTCTAAAAAGCGATAAAAACAGAGTAAAAGGGAGAGAAAAGAGGATCTTCACCAGGAAGGAGAGTCAGGAATCTCCAAACACAGCTGACAGTGGGAGACACCCCAACCCTCACCGCCCTGCCCCTACTCCAGAGGGAGATTAAAAACCTTAGAACAAAAATAAAAACCACTTTCACAGAGGAAACTGAGAACCAGTTCAACCATCCGGGAATCGTTTGCCAATATTAAAGGTAAAGTGTGGGGAAGTCTGTACTTTGTACGCAGAGCCAAAAGAAGGGGCATTCCACCAAAATGTGGGCTACTGACTGGAAGGCTCCACACAACCACAAAGTGGAGGTGGCTCATTACACAAAAGAAAACCATGGGTCAGCCTGGTATGGCCGATGTGTAGACGACACAGGGTGGTCAAGTCTTTTCGGGAGAGGTGGAAGGAAGAATGCTACGCAACAGGTGTCACCTTAATCGCACAAAATTTATTAGACAGGGAGGTAGCCTCCAAAGAGTTGGCCCATGATTGTGCGAAGTGGGATTTGATATGAAGCCGTAAATCTGCAGCGGGAGGGGTTACAGAGAAGGGGGGGGGGGGGGGGGGGCAAGTGACTGCTCCCCCAACCAAACAATCAGCAAGCTCATTACCTGGGATACCCACATGGCCATGGACCCAAAGGAAACCAACAGAACAAGCAGCATGGTGAAGATCAGCAAGACGGTCATGGATGGTCAGGACAAATGGATGGCGGGGAAAACACCAATCAACAGTCTGAAGGTCACTCACTGAGTCTGTACATAACAAAACGTGGTTGAGTTGGGACTGTTTAATAAAGGTACGGGCCTGGGAAATTGCCATCAATTCCGCAATAAACACCCCACATGCAGTTGGCAGGAGATGATTTTCCATGCCAACAGAGGACGTGAAGGCATATCCCATACGATCAGCAGATTTAGAGCCATCAGTGTAAAAAACAACAGCATCCCAAAACTCCAATAAAATTTGGCGGAAAAAACAACAGAACACCATCAGGGGAACGGAATCTTTCGGCCCTCAGCCCCTGCTACCACAGAACGATGATTCAAATGGGAGGGGGGGGGGGGGGGGGGAGGAGAGGTGAACAGGCTAAGGCCAGTCATGCCGCCGGGTCACCAGTTATCACCATCAAGGAGGGGGCAACATCCATGAACAGCAGGTCAGAGTCAGGTTGTGAAGGTGGGGTCTGGACCTCTGGCGACACCAGAGGCTCCTTGCCCCGGGACTTATGTTTCTTCTTCTTTTCTGTTTGAGATTGACGAGGGCTGTGCTGCAAAAAGGAGCCAGCTGCAGCAAGATCTGGAACAGAAAGAGAGCGGATGACCTGGGGGCCCACAGACCATGGTTCTTGTGGTCGTCGTGTGGCAGCAGACGTTTGCCCTGGAAGGTGCCGCGATGGGGTATCCCGGGAGGGGCACCCTTGACCAACAGACGCCGAAGAAGTGGGGCACTTCTCCAGCTGGGGAGTGGGAGCAGTGCCCGGAGGGGAGGGTGTGGGAACCGCAGGAGACGGGGTGAGGAGAGGGGCTCGGGACTGTGGAAAGGAAGGCGGAGGAAGGGGTGAAGATGTAACTAAAGCATAGCTAGACATCATTGACACAGGACGAAGATGTGCATACTTCATACGAGCCTCAGTGTAGGTTAGGCGATCAAGGGACTTATACTCCCGTATCTTCTTTTCCTTCTTAAAAGTCAGGCAATCCGGTGAACATGGAGAATGATTGCCATGACAATTAACACACACAGGAGGGGGAACACAGGAACTCCCCTCATGGAGTCGATGTCCACAGTCACCACAGAGAGGGGTCTGCAAAGAGTGGGAAGACATGTCCAAAACGCAAGCACTTAAAACATCTCATAGGTGATGGGATGTACGGCTTCACGCCACATCGATAAACCATAATCTTGACCTTCTCAGGGAGGGTATCCCCTTCAAAGGCCAGGATAAAGGCAGCAGTATCAACGCGATTGTCCTTCGAGCCCTTCTGAACATTCCAAACAAAGTGAACACCCCGCCGTCCTAGATTGTCCCTAAGTTCTTCGTCAGTTTGAAGGATGACGTCCCTGTGAAAAATTACACCTTGAACCATATTCAGAAACTGGTGGGGGGTAATGGGCACAGGAATTTTGCCAAGATGATCACAAGCACGAAGGGCCACAGACTGGGCAGCTGAAACAGTTTTGATCAACAACGAACCCAACCGCATCTTGCTCAGAGTGTCCACTTCGCCAAACTTGTCTTCAATGCGATCCACAAAAAATACAGGTTTGGTATTGGTGAAAGTATCCCCATCAGTCCTGGTGCAAACCAGATAGCGGGGGAAAGGTTTCACCCCTAGCCGACGAGCCTGACCCTCCTCCCAAGGGAAGGCCGAAGGGGCAGGAGAAGCAACACAAGAAGAATCATTTCCATTCAAAGAGGCAACCGTAGAAGAACAGCCAGAATTCTGGACCCATATGCATTTCATTTGCATAGCGTCCGCCCCGATACCACCCACTCTGATCAGGGGCTATCCCCACGGGCACCACCCAGCCCCAGCAAGGGCCATTTGGCACGGCAGCCATTCCCTGGAGTTCCAATGCTCCATGATGACGTGCAACCACTCCCAGACTTACATGAGGAGGTGACAGCTCAGGTATCAGAAGTGTGACCCCTGTGTTTTCAGGGGGCTCAACCAAAAGGGTACATAGTGATCCCACCAAACGGGCTGGCTAACATGCTGGCTATGTACCCTAGCATCTGACAATGACGTGAAGGAAAAGATGGAAGGAACTAGGAGGGCACACACCGGAGACACTAGGTACGGTGCTCTTCCCCGAATGGCTCACACTACGGAATAGAAATTTAATAATGGTGGTCAAACCTCCAAAGTGGGACCAGAGAATGCCAAAAGGATGAGGTAATTACTCAACAAAACCAAATCGCAAAGCCAACATAACTAGGAGGATAGTGGGGCCAACATAAACAAGGACACCAAGAGAGGGAGAGGAGAGGGCGGAGGGAAAGGAGCAAGGACAGGAAAGGAGGGGAAGGGAAAGGAAATGCAGCCCGGGAAAGACGGGAAAGAAGGAAGGCTGCAATAGCTCGGGGCCCCGTGCTCGCCACGCACATACTCACGAAAGGACCATGAGCCCCCTGGGAGGGGGGTTGGTTGGTTGGTTGGTTGAGGTTGAAGGCACTAAACAGCAAGGTCATCAGTCCCTTGTTTCAAATATGGTCCATTCCGCTAATGGGACATCTCAGGAAAGTCAGAACAATAAAAGGGAAAATGGAAAAAATGTAAAAGGGCAGTCATGTTGTCAATGGTAAAAAACAAAATGAGGGAAGTTGGCAAGAGAACGAACCCAACGCTTTGCTGAAGCAGCATAGGCAAGACCACCTATGACTTAAAAGGTTCAACTGCTAGAATGTAGAAATACGTATGGAAAAAGGAGACTAACCAATCCTTAAAAAAAGAGAGAGAGTAAAAGGGGAAGAAAAGAGGATCTCGGTCAGGGAGGTGAATCGGGAATCTCCAAACACGGCTTACAGTGGGAGACACCCAAACACTCATCGCCCTGCCCCAACACCAGAGAGAGATTTAAAAACCTTAAAACTGAGAATAAAAACCACTTTCCCGGAGGAAACCGAGAACCAGAGAGACCATCCGGGAATCGTCAGCCAACATCAAGGGTAAAGTGTGGGGGAGTCTGTACTTAGTACGCAGAGCCAAAAGAAGGGGGTATTCAACCAAAATGTGGGCTACTGACTGGAAGGCTCCACAACCACAAAGTGGGGGTGGCTCATCACGCAAAAGAAAACCATGGGTCAGCCTGATATGGCCAATGCAGAGACGACACAGTGTGGTTGAGTCCTTTCAGGAGAGGCGAAAGGAAGAACGCCACGGGCCTGGTGTCACCTTAATCGCACGAAGCTTATTAGACGGGGAGTAGCCTCCCAAGAATTGGCCCATGACTGTGCGAAGTGGGATTTAATGTGAAGCCGTAAATCTGCTGCAGGAGGGGTTACAGAAAACGGGGGTAAGTGACTGCTCCCCCAGCCAAACAATCAGCGAGCTCATTCCCCGGGATATCTACATGGCCAGGGACCCACAGGAATTCAATGGAACAAGCAGCACGGTGAATATCAGCGAGATGGTCATGAATGGCAGAGACCAAGGGATGGCGTGAAAAACACCGGTCAATAGCAAGAAGGCCACTCATCGAGTCTGTACATAACAAAACACAGTTGTGTTGGGACTGTTTAATAAAGGTAAGGGCCTGGGAAATTGCCATCAATTCCGCAGTAAACACCCCATATGTAGGTGGCAGCAGATGATCTTCCATTCCAACAGAGGACATGAAGGCATACCCAACATGATCAGCAGATTTAGAGCCATCAGTGTAAAAAACAACAGCATCCCGAAACTCCCATAAAATTTGGCGGAAAAAGGAACGGAACACCACTGGGGGGACGGAATCTTTCGGACCTCAGTGGAGATCCATCCGAATTCGAGGCCAAGGAACTAACCAAGGGGGGGGGGGGGGGGGTGGAGGGGAGGGAGCGAGGAAGACAGGACAAAGAAGGAAGCTGAAAATCACGGCAAAGAGACGCGAGGCAGAGCCCAACCGGTAAACCCGCCCGTGGGCGGGAGTCGGGTGGGCGACATCCATGATCTGGGAACAGGATCGAATAGGAAGGATGAGTGGGAGAGGAACAGATAGCGAGTGCATAAGAGACCAGAAGCTGGAGCCGCCGAACAGAAAGGGGGGGGGGGGGGGATCCCAGCTTCAACCAGGAGACTATCAACAGGGCTATTAGGGAAGGCACCGGTGGCCAAACGAATACCCCGATGGTGGACTGGATCCAGCACGTGCAGTGTGGAAGTAGCAGCTGAACCATAAACTTGACAACCATAGTCCAAGCGAGACAGAACTAGAGCACGATAAAGACGGAGAAGGAGGGAACGGTCCACACCCCAAGAGGAGTGGGCAAGGAAGTCAAGGACATTGAGTTTACGGAAACATCCTACCTTCAGGAGTCTGATATGGGGCAGCCAAGTGAGCTTGTTGTTGAAAAGAAGACCCAGGAAACGAAACTGTGGGACCACAGGCAATCGTTGTGCAGCGAGATAGAGCTCTGGATCAGGGTGGATTGTAGTATGGCGACAGAAGTGGACCACCCACGATTTTAAAGGAGAGAATTGAAACCCGTGTGAGAGGGTCCATGCAGAGGCACGCCGTATAGCTACCTGGAGCTGCCGTTGTGCAGATGCCATCGAGGAGGAACTAACCCAAATGCAGAAATCATCCACATACAGGGCAGGGGCGACCAAGGGATCGACAGAGGCCACAAGTCCATCGATAGCAATGAAGAAAAGAAGGACACTCAAGACAGAACCCTGTGGGATGCCCATCTCCTGGGTCCGTGGAGAACTAAAAACAGTACCAACTCGAACTCTGAATGACCAATGGAACAGGAACTGGCGGATAAAAATCGGGAGTGGGCCCCGAAGACCCCACTGATGAAGGGTAAGTAAGATGTGATGGCGCCAGGCCGTGTCATAGGCCTTGCGAAGGTCAAAAAACACTGCAACCAAATGGCGGCGCTGGGAAAAAGCCTGCCGAACTGCGGATTCCAAGCGAAGTAAATGATCGATTGAAGACCGTCCCTCTCGAAAGCCACACTGGTAAGGGGACAATAGATCCCGAGAATCGAGGACCCAATTGAGCCGACGGGCTACCATCCATTCAAGTAACTTACAAACAACATTGTTGTTGTTGTTGTTGTTGTGGTCTTCAGTCCTGAGACTGGTTTGATGCAGCTCTCCATGCTACTCTATCCTGTGCAAGCTTCTTCATCTCCCAGTACCTACTGCAACCTACATCCTACCTGAATCTGCTTAGTGTATGCATCTCTTGGTCTCCCCCTACGATTTTTACCCTCCACGCTGCCCTCCAATACTAAATTGGTGATCCCTTGATGCCTCAGAACATGTCCTACCAACCGATCCCTTCTTCTGGTCAAGTTGTGCCACAAACTCCTCTTCTCCCCAATCCTATTCAGTACCTCCTCATTAGTTATGTGATCTACCCATCTAATCTTCAGCATTCTTCTGTAGCACCACATTTCGAAAGCTTCTATTCTCTTCTTGTCCAAACTATTTATCGTCCATGTTTCACTTCCATACATGGCTACACTCCATACAAATACTTTCAGAAAAGACTTCCTGACACTTAAATCTATACTCGATGTTAACAAATTTCTCTTCTTCAGAAACGCTTTCCTTGCCATTGCCAGTCTACATTTTATATCCTCTCTACTTCGACCATCATCAGTTATTTTGCTCCCCAAATAGCAAAACTCCTTTACTACTTTAAGTGTCTCATTTCCTAATCTAATACCCTCAACATCACCCGACCTAATTCGACTACATTCCATTATCCTCGTTTTGCTTTTGTTGATGTTCATCTTATATCCTCCCTTCAAGACACCATCCATTCCATTCAACTGCTCTTCCAAGTCCTTTGCTGTCTCTGACAGAATTACAATGTCATCGGCGAACCTCAAAGTTTTTATTTCTTCTCCATGGATTTTAATACCTACTCCGAATTTTTCTTTTGTTTCCTTTACTGCTTGCTCAATATACAGATTGAATAACATCGGGGAGAGGCTACAACCCTGTCTTACTCCCTTCCCAACCACTGCTTCCCTTTCATGTCCCTCGACTCTAATAACTGCCATCTGGTTTCTGTACAAATTGTAAATAGCCTTTCGCTACCTGTATTTTACCCCTGCCACCTTTAGAATTTGAAAGAGAGTATTCCAGTCAACATTGTCAAAAGCTTTCTCTAAGTCTACAAATGCTAGAAACGTAGGTTTGCCTTTCCTTAATCTTTCTTCTAAGATAAGTCGTAAGGTCAGTATTGCCTCACGTGTCCCAGTATTTCTACGGAATCCAAACTGATCTTCCCCGAGGTCGGCTTCTACTAGTTTTTCCATTCGTCTGTAAAGAATTCGTGTTAGTATTTTGCAGCTGTGACTTATTAAACTGATTGTTCGGTAATTTTCACATCTGTCAACACCTGCTTTCTTTGGGACTGGAATTATTATAATCTTCTTGAAGTCTGAGGGTATTTCGCCTGTTTCATACATCTTGCTCACCAGATGGTAGAGTTTTGTCAGGACTGGCTCTCCCAAGGCCGTCAGTAGTTCCAATGGAATGTTGTCTACTCCGGGGGCCTTGTTTCGACTCAGGTCTTTCAGTGCTCTGTCAAACTCTTCACGCAGTATCGTATCTCCCATTTCATCTTCATCTACATCCTCTTCCATTTCCATAATATTGTCCTCAAGTACATCGCCCTTGTATAGACCCTCTATATACTCCTTCCACCTTTCTGCCTTCCCTTCTTTGCTTAGAACTGGGTTGCCATCTGAGCTCTTGATATTCATACAAGTGGTTCTCTTCTCTCCAAAGGTCTCTTTAATTTTCCTGTAGGCAGTATCTATCTTACCCCTAGTAAGATAAGCCTCTACATCCTTACATTTGTCCTCTAGCCATCCCTGCTTAGCCATTTTGCACTTCCTGTCGATCTCATTTTTGAGACGTTTGTATTCCTTTTTGCCTGCTTCATTTACTGCATTTTTATATTTTCTCCTTTCATCAATTAAATTCAATATTTCTTCTGTTACCCAAGGATTTCTATTAGCCCTCGTCTTTTTACCTACTTGATACTCTGCTGCCTTCACTACTTCATCCCTCAAAGCTACCCATTCTTCTTCTACTGTATTTCTTTCCCCCATTCCTGTCAATTGTTCCCTTATGCTTTCCCTGAAACTCTGTACAACCTCTGGTTCTTTCAGTTTATCCAGGTCCCATCTCCTTAAATTCCCACCTTTTTGCAGTTTCTTCAGTTTTAATCTACAGGTCATAACCAATAGATTGTGGTCAGAGTCCACATCTGCCCCTGGAAATGTCTTACAATTTAAAACCTGGTTCCTAAATCTCTGTCTTACCATTATATAATCAATCTGATACCTTTTAGTATCTCCAGGGTTCTTCCATGTATACAACCTTCTATCATGATTCTTAAACCAAGTGTTAGCTATGATTAAATTGTGCTCTGTGCAAAATTCTACCAGGCGGCTTCCTCTTTCATTTCTTAGCCCCAATCCATATTCACCTACTATGTTTCCTTCTCTCCCTTTTCCTACACTGGAATTCCAGTCACCCATAACTATTAAATTTTCATCTCCCTTCACAATCTGAATAATTTCTTTTATTTCATCATACATTTCTTCAATTTCTTCGTCATCTGCAGAGCTAGTTGGCATATAAACTTGTACTACTGTAGTAGGTGTGGGCTTCGTATCTATCTTGGCCACAATAATGCGTTCACTAAGCTGTTTGTAGTAGCTTACCCGCGTTCCTATTTTCCTATTCATTATTAAACCTACTCCTGCATTACCCCTATTTGACTTTGTGTTTATAACCCTGTAGTCACCTGACCAGAAGTCTTGTTCCTCCTGCCACCGAACTTCACTAATTCCCACTATATCTAACTTTAACCTATCCATTTCCCTTTTCAAATTTTCTAACCTACCTGCCCGATTAAGGGACCTGACATTCCACGCTCCGATCCGTAGAACGCCAGTTTTCTTTCTCCTGATAACGACATCCTCTTGAGTAGTCCCCGCCCGGAGATCCGAATGGGGGACTATTTTACCTCCGGAATATTTTACCCAAGAGGACGCCATCATCATTTAATCATACAGTAAAGCTGCATGCCCTCGGGAAAAATTACGGCCGTAGTTTCCCCTTGCTTTCAGCCGTTCGCAGTACCAGCACAGCAAGGCCGTTTTGGTTATTGTTACAAGGCCAGATCAGTCAATCATCCAGACTGTTGCCCTTGCAGCTACTGAAAAGGCTGTTGCCCCTCTTCAGGAACCACACGTTTGTCTGGCCTCTCAACAGATACCCCCTCCGTTATGGTTGTACCTACGGTACGGCTATCTGTATCGATGAGGCACGCAAGCCTCCCCACCAACGGCAAGGTCCATGGTTCATGGGGGGGACAAACAACATTGGTCAAACTAATTGGCCGATAGCTGTCAACAGGCAGGGGGTTCTTACCAGGCTTAAGGGCAGGAACCACGATGCTATCCCTCCACTGAGAAGGGAAGTCACCCTGGAGCCAGATACGGTTAAACACCCGAAGAAGATGTTGCCGTTGTGGAGCACTGAGATGTTGAAGCAGTTGGTTATGAATGGAATCTGGGCCAGGGGCTGTATCATGAGAAGAAGATAGAGCAGAAAGAAATTCCCATTCAGTAAAAGGTTCATTGTAAGATTCTGACTCATAAGAGGTGAAACATAAGGTGGAACCTTCAGCCCGCTGTTTTTGGTGAAGGAAAGCAGCTGGATAGGAGGCTGATGCTGATGCCACTGCAAAATAGGTCACAAGATGTTCTGCAAGAACTAATGGGTCCGTACAAAGGCCATCTTGGAGGTGAAGGCCTGGGAGGGTGGACTGCCGATGGCAACCTTGGAGAGAGCGAAGTGTAGCCCATACCCGTGACAGAGGGACAGTAGAACCAAGGGAAGAAACGAATCGTTCCCAACATATCCGCTTGCTCTGTTTGATTAAATAACGGGCTTTAGCGCGGAGGCGTTTAAAGGTAGTAAGGCTGGCTACGGATGGGTGCCTCTTAAAGTGTTGCAAAGCTCGACGGCGATCACGGATGGCAATGGCAATGGCCGCACTCCACCATGGGACTTGCCGGCGACGAAATGGTCCAGATGAGCGCGGGACAGCAAGGCTAGCAGTGCGAATAATCGCGTCAGACACGTCACGTAAGACGTCATCAATACAATCCGACAAAGAGGGAGAAAACATGACCTGTGCAGTGTATAGAGGCCAATCGGTGCGTTGGAAAGACCAACGAGGTAACCTGTCCATCGGGGAGTGCGAAGGGAGCGTGATAATCAACGGGAAATGGTCACTATCACAAAGGTCGTCATGTGGCAACCAGTGCAATGACGGGAGGAGAGAGGGAGAAGAAAGAGAAAGATCAATGGCAGAAAAGGTATCACGACCGGCACTGAAATGAGTAGGGGAGCCATCATTAAGAAGGCACAGGTCGTGGTCTGCAATAAATTGGTCTATAAGAAGACCTCGTCTAGATGGAAAGGCACTGCCCCACAAGGGATGATGAGCATTAAAATCCCCAAGGAGGAGGAAGTTGCTGAAGAAGGGCAGTTACGGCAGCAGGTGTAAGAGTACTGTCAGGGGGGAGATAAAGATTGCAAACTGTGACCGCAGAGTCTAAGTGGACCCTAACAGCAACCGCTTCCAATGTAGTTTGAAGAGGAATCCACATGCTAGCAATGTCTGTACGGACCAACTTACAAACACCACCAGAAGCCCGCAGGGGTCCGACCCGATTTCGACAGAAAACACGGAACCCACAGAGGGTCGGCGAGTGAGCATCAGTAAAATGAGATTCCTGGAGAACCACACAAGCTGCAGAGTAGGACGAAAGAAGGGATTTCAATTCCAGAAGGTGACAATAGTATCCATTACAATTCCATTGGAGAACCACAGAATGATGGTTTAAATGGGGGCTGAACACGCTAAATCCAGTCATACCGCCGGGTCCCCACCCGTCACCGACAAGGAGGGGGCGACATCCATTAACGACAGGTCAGAATCCGGTTGTGAAGTCGGGGAAGGGACCTCCGGTGACACCAGAGGCTCTTTGTCCCGGTACTTACGTTTCTTCTTCTTTTCAGGCTGAGATCGAGGAGGGCTGTGTGGTCTAAAGGAGCCAGCTGCAGCAAGATCAGGAACAGAAAGAGACCGGGCGACCTGGGGGCCGACAGACCGCGGCTCTCGCGGTCGTCGCGTGGCAGCAGACCTTTGGCCTAGAAGGTGCCGGGAAGGGGCATCCCGGGAGAGGCGCCCTTGACTGGCAGACGCCGAAGGAGTGGGACACTTCTCCGGCTGGGGAGGGGGAGCAGCGCCCAGAGGAGAAGGTGTAGGAGCCGCAGGGTAGGGGGGGAGGAGAGGGGTCCGGGATGAGGGTAAGGAAGGGGGAGAAAGAGGTGTAGATGTAACCAAGGTGTAACTAGATGTCATGGACACAGGGTGAAGTCGTGTATATTTCTTATGGGCCTCTGTGTAGGTTAAACGATCGAGGGACTTATACTCCTGTATCTTTTTTTCCTCCTTATATACTGGGCAATCTGGTGAACGTGGAGAATGACTACCATGACAATTTACACTCACAGGAGGGGGAACACAGGGACTCCCCTCATGGAGTGGACGTGCACAGTCACCACAGAGAGGGGCCTGTGAACAGCGGGAAGACGTGTCCAAAACGCAAGCACTTAAAACACCTCATAGGAGGTGGGATGTACGGCTTCACATCACATCGATAGACCAAACTCTTAACTTTCTCAGGGAGGGTATCCCCTTCAAAGGCCAGGATAAAGGCACCAGTATCAATACGATTGTCTTTAGGACCCTTCTGAACACGCCGAACAAAGTGAACACCCCGCCATCCGAGACTGTCCCGAAGTTCCTCATCAGTTTGAAGGATGAGGTCCCTGTGAAAAATCACACCTTGTACCATATTTAGAGACTGGTGGGGGGGGGTAATGGACACAGGAATTGTGCCAAGATGGGTACAGGCATGAAGGGCCGCAGATTGGGCAGCTGAAGCAGTTTTTATGAGCAACGAACCCGACCGCATCTTGCTCAGAGAGTCCACTTCGCTAAACTTGTCTTCAATGTGTTCCACAAAGAATAAAGGTTTGGTATTGGTGAAAGTATCTCCATCAGTCCTGGTGCAAACTAGATACCGGGGGAAAGGTTTCACCCCTAGCCGACGGGCCTGACCCTCTTCCCAGGGGGTAGCCATGGAAGGGAAGGCCGAAGGGGGCAATAGAAGCAGCACTTGAGGAATCAGTTCCACACAGAGAGACGGCCGCAGAAGAACGGCCAGAGTTCTGGACCCGTATGAGTTTCATTTGCATAGTGTCTGCCCTGATACCACCCACTCCGATCAGGGGCTCTCCTCATGGGCACCACCCAGCCACAGCAAGGGCCGTCTGGCACGGCGGGCATTGCCGAGACTTCCGATGCTCCAGGATGACGAGCAACCACTCCAAGGCATGCATGAGGAAGTCACAGCTCAGGTATCAGAAGTGTGATCCCTGTGTGTTCAGGGGGCTCAACCAAAAGGGTACATAGCGACCCCACCACACGGGCTGGCTACCGTGCTGGCTATGCACCCTAGCATCAGACAACGACGTGAAAGAAGAGGTGGAATGTACTAGGAGGACGCACGTCTGAGGCACTAGGTAAGGTGCTCTTCCCCAAATGGCTCACACTACGGAGGAGAAATTTTGTAGTGCAGGTCAAACCCCAGAGGGGGACCACGGAATGCCAAAAGGAGGAGTTGATTACGCAACAAAGCCGAATTGTAAAACCACCAGAACCAGGAGGATAGTGGGGGCCAACATAAGCAAGGACACAAAGAGAGGGAGAGGAGAGAGCGAGGGGAAAGGATCAAGGAGGGGAAAGGAAAGGAAATGCAGCCCTGGAGAGAAAGAAGGCTGCAGTGGCTCGGGGCCCCGTGCTCGCCACACACGTATCCACAAAAGAGTTGTGGACCCCCTGGGGGGCTGGGAGGGGGGTGGGATGCCCCAGGGGGATGGGCATCTACCCCTTGGCATACATGGGGAGTCGCTGTGTGGTCAGGGGGCTACAACCAACAGGGTATACGGTGGTCCCACCAGAACAAACTGGCTATAGTTCTGGATATCAGGTGCAAAGATGTCCATGGTCATCGTCAATCCGTATAGCGACACTGCATAGTGCATGATGGAAAATGCACCCAGCGGTGTCCTCGCCCAAGAGATGGAGAATGAGCGGGACTGAAATGCGATGAAGAGAAAGTTGGCTAAAGATCTCAATGCACGATGGACATGATGGTCCATGTAAGGTGACCTTCCCCAATAGGCTGGCTCTTCGGGAAAATTTTGAAAAATGGAGGTCAAACCCTACAGGGGACCATCACATAAATGCCAAAATGGTGAGACTCATTTTAGTCACCTCTTATGACAGGCAGGAATACCTCAGACCTATTCTAACCCCCGGACCCACAGGGAAGGGGGGAGGGGGGTTGTGGAGAGTAACACAGGCCACAGAACAAGAATAAATTCGTTGTAGTTCAAGCAAGTGATAGTAATATTCATTGTTTACCCATTGGATCATCATGTTGAGGGTGTTCTGGTAAGGTGTGTAGGCGCCAAGAGAATAGGTCCCACCCCGTGAACACTGTCTGTCGCTGGTGGTGGTGGTGGTGGTGGTGTAACATCATCAAATAACATCAGTTGGAGCCTGACACCATGGGGAGACCTGGTGCCTCTGGGGTCACCAGAGTAGCCTCCCAAGGTTCCTTCTTTTCTTCTTTCACGCCTTTTCATGGTCAAGAATCTATCTACTGTGGGTGTAGGAACAGAAGAAGAGTGGACAGCTTTGGCTCCTTCAGCCTCGTGTCAGTTTGCTGATCTATGGATATCAATGGAGAGGGTTCCCAAAAGAAAGTCATGTCACTAGTGGATGCCAGAATATGATGCTCCTTCTCCAGGCAGGTGCAGGGAGTGGTTCCCAATGATGGTGCTGCAGGAAGCATAAGAGGGGAGGGCGTAAAGCAACAATGGTCAAGTTCATTTCCACGACTACCAAGAGGTCGACGTTGAGGGAGGAAATATGCCAGGTACTGTAGACAACCTAGTGACAGTAGTGACAAAAGTTAACACCACAGACTGGATACAAACAACCACATATTTTTCCAAGCTTCAAAACATGAGAGGCAATCTGTGACCTTCAGTTCCTGGATTTTGTGTTCCTTGATTAGGGTAGCACATTTCAGGGAGTGGGGAGAGTAATTACTTCCACAGTTGACACAGACATGGTCAAATTTCATGAAGTAGCTGGCCAATCTCCACAAATCAGTTCATGAGTACACCAGAAAGCTGTGCATCCAAGTCACTGACATTAAACCGTCATTTCTGGGATAAACAAGATTTTGATCTTCTCTATATGTGAATTCCTGTCAAAAGCAAGGATGAACGTGCTTGTGTCAATGTTATTTTCTGCCAGGCTTCAATGCATGTGGTGTACGAGATGAATCCCATGCTTCTCCAAGTGTCCGTGTAGTTCTTTATCCGTCTGAAGTGACGGTGAAATATTGGTCCTTATACCACGTTTAGATTCTTGTGGCATGTTACGGTAACATATATATCATTTAGTTGTTTGTTCACGTACAAACCAGGATCTGAGGGGAATAACTGTCTGCAATTCGTTGGTTTTGCTTCTTTCTACAGTGGGAACAAGGAGAGAAAATTCATAGGAGGAGGAGGAGATTATTGAGATTACTATTACTATTATTATTATTATTATTATTATTATTATTATTATTACTTTCCTTTCTCAGACGTTATGTCTGGTCAAAACTGGAAAGTGACGCGGACGTTGAACAAGCATGACTTCCTTTTAACTGTACGGTGTATGTTATATTGCATTTAGGAACTTTCGGGTAATTGAACATGTATCAATAATTGCAGATTTCTGTAGTTGTATATATAAGTTTGGATGTAGCTGTATTGCATTGATGTACTGGTGGATATTGTGTGGTATGACTCCTGTAGTTGATAGTATAATTGGTATAATGTCAACTTTATCCTGATGCCACATGTCCTTGACTTCCTCAGCCAGTTGGATGTATTTTTCAATTTTTTCTCCTGTTTTCTTCTGTATATTTGTTGTATTGGGTATGGATATTTCGATTAGTTGTGTTAATTTCCTCTCTTTATTGGTGAGTATGTCAGGTTTGTTATGTGGTGTTGTTTTATCTGTTATAATGGTTCTGTTCCAGAATAATTTGTATTCATCATTCTCTAGCACATTTTGTGGTGCATACTTGTATGTGGGAATGTGTTGTTCTATTAGTTTACGTTGTATGGCAAGTTGTTGATGTATTATTTTTGCTACATTGTCATGTCTTCTGGGGTATTCTGTATTTGCTAGTATTGTACATCTGCTTGTGATGTGGTCCACTGTTTCTATTTGTTGTTTGCAAAGTCTGCATTTATCTGTTGTGGTATTGGGATCTTTAATAATATGCTTGCTGTAATATCTGGTGTTTATTGTTTGATCCTGTATTGCAATCATGAATCCTTCCGTCTCACTGTATATACTGTCTTTTCTCAGCCATGTGTTGGATGCATCTTGATCGATGTGTGGCTGTGTTAGATGATATGGGTGCTTGCCATGTAGTGTTTTCTTTTTCCAATTTACTTTCTTCATATCTGTTGATGTTATGTGATCTAAAGGGTTGTAGAAGTGGTTATGAAATTGCAGTGGTGTAGCTGATGTATTTATATGAGTGATTGCTTTGTGTATTTTGCTAGTTTCTGCTCGTTCTATAAAGAATTTTCTTAAATTGTCTACCTGTCCATAATGTAGGTTTTTTTATGGCAATAAATCCCCTTCCTCCCTCCTTTCTGCTTAATGTGAATCTTTCTGTTGCTGAATGTATGTGATGTATTCTATATTTGTGGCACTGTGATCGTGTAAGTGTATTGAGTGCTTCTAGGTCTGTGTTACTCCATTTCACTACTCCAAATGAGTAGGTCAATATTGGTATAGCATAAGTATTTATAGCTTTTGTCTTGTTTCTTGCTGTCAATTCTGTTTTCAGTATTTTTGTTAGTCTTTGTCTATATTTTTCTTTTAGTTCTTCTTTAATATTTGTATTATCTATTCCTATTTTTTGTCTGTATCCTAGATATTTATAGGCATCTGTTTTTTCCATCGCTTCTATGCAGTCGCTGTGGCTATCCAATATGTAATCTTCTTGTTTAGTGTGTTTTCCCTTGACTATGCTATTTTTCTTACATTTGTCTGTTCCAAAAGCCATATTTATATCATTGCTGAATACTTCTGTTATCTTCAGTAATTGGTTGAGTTGTTGATTTGTTGCTGCCAGTAGTTTTAGATCATCTATGTATAGCAAATGTGTGATTTTGTGTGGGTATGTTCCAGTAATATTGTATCCATAATTTGTATTATTTAGCATGTTGGATAGTGGGTTCAGAGCAAGGCAGAACCAGAAAGGACTTAATGAGTCTCCTTGGTATATTCCACGCTTAATCTGTATTGGCTGTGATGTGATATTATTTGAATTTGTTTGGATATTAAGTGTGGTTTTCCAATTTTTCATTACTATGTTTAGGAACTGTATCAATTTAGGATCTACTTTGTATATTTCCAATATTTGTAGTAACCATGAGTGGGGTACACTATCCAAAGCTTTTTGGTAATCAATGTATGCGTAGTGTAGCGACCTCTGTTTAGTTTTAGCTTGATATGTCACCTCTGCATCTATTATCAGTTGCTCTTTACATCCTCGTGCTCCTTTGCAACAGCCTTTTTGTTCTTCATTTATAATTTTGTTCTGTGTTGTATGTGTCATTAATTTCTGTGTAATGACTGAAGTTAATATTCTGCATATTGTTGGTACGCATGTTATGGGGCGATATTTAGCTGGGTTTGCTGTGTCTGCTTGATCTTTAGGTTTCAGATAAGTTATTCCATGTGTAAGTGTATCAGGGAATGTGTATGGGTCTGCAATGTAACTGTCAAATAATTTGGTTAGGTGTGAATGTGTTGAGGTGAACTACTTTAGCCAGAAATTTGCTATTTTATCTTTTCCAGGGGATTTCCAATTGTGTGTAGAATTAATTGCTTGGGTGACTTCATGTTACAAAATTATCACTTCAGGCATTTGTGGTATCATCTTGTATGTGTCTGTTTCTGCTTGTATCCACCGTGCATGCCTGTTATGTTGTACCGGGTTTGACCCTATGTTGCTCCAGAAGTGTTCCATGTCTGTTATGTTTGGTGCATTGTCTATTTTAATGTGTGTGTTATCTATTGGCTGGAAAAATCTCTTTTGGTTTGTGTTGAATGTTTGGTTCTGTTTCCTTCTATTTTCACTTTTTTTGTATCTTCTAAGTCGTTTGGCCAATGCTTGTAATTTCTGCTTCTTTTCATCTAATTGTTCTATCGCTTCTTCTTGTGAGATTTTACCTAACCCTTTTCGTTTTTTGTCACCAGAAAGTTCTTACAAAGACGCAGATAAAATAATTAAAAGAGTTAGATGTCTTTGGACAAGTCCGTCAAAGTAATAAAACGAAGAACACGAGCAGCTGCTCGAGTGTCATCAGCTAAAATTTCCTGTAGGGTGGATGGCAGAGACAGGACAACACGAGATTGATTAAAATGGGGACACGACAATATAACATGGCGCACTGTCAATGCATGACCACAAGAGCACCGGGGGGCGGGGTCACCGGATAGCAGGTAGCGGTGGCTAAACCAGCGATGCCCAATCTGCAACCTGGCCAAAATAACCTCCGAGAGGGTCGGGAGGAGGTTGTCCAAGCTGTTGGGAATGGTTTTATGGCCCGGAGCTTATTTTCTTGAAGTGACGACCAAGTATCCCACCACAATGACACAAACCTCTTACAAACATTCCCACTAATGTCAGACGATGGGACACAAAGGGAGGCTGGCTGAGGCAGGAGGACTGCAGCCTTGGCCGCAGCATCATCAGCAGCCTCATTCCCAGGCACTCCTACATGGCCTGGAACCCACATACAGCTAACAGGAGAGCAATCATCAGCAAAACAATGGAGGGATTGCTGGATCTGTTGCACCAAAGGATGGACCGAATATGGAGCTCCAAGGCTCTGAAGAGCACTGAGTGAATCAGAGCAGAGTGCATACGGAGAATGGCAGTGGCGGCGGACATACTGAATGGCCTGAGAGAGAGAGCAAAAAGCTCGGCCATAAAGCTGGAACACTGGTCGAGGAGCCAGTATTTAAAGGTGACGTCCACGACGACAAAGGCACAGCCAACACAATAGTCAGTTTTGGAGCCATCAGTGTAAATAAAGGTGTTACCGGCGAGTCACACACGAAGTTCGACAAACTGTGAGCAATACACTGCATCCGGAGTACCCTCCTTCGGAAGTGGGCTGAGGTGGTGTCGGGCTCTCACCCTCTCTGAAGGTGGTAGGGAGGGCAAAATCCAATTGTCGAAGCAGGCGACAAAAGTGGACTCCAGGGGGCAGCAGGGCAGAAACATACAACCTATACTGACGGTCGAGAATGCTCCGGTCGCAAGACGTAACCCCCGATGATGGATGGAGTTGAGATGGCTTAAGAGGGATGGCCAAGCAGACGAGTAGACGAGGCTCCCATAATCCAGCTTTGATCAGACTATGGACCGATATAAGCGAAGCAGGACAGTGCGATCCACTCCCCAAGATGAACCACTAAGAACAAGGAGAACATTAAGTGAACGTGTACAACGGGCAGCCAAATAAGAGACATGCGGAGACCAACAAAGTTTCCTGTCCAGTGTGAGCCCTAAAAACTTCGTTGTCTCGACGAATGGGAGAACAACGGGACCGAGATGTAAGGATGGTGGAAGGAATGCTTTATACTGCCAAAAGTTGATGCAAACCGTCTTCTCTTCAGAGAACCGGAAGCCATTAGCCACACTCCATGAGTATAGGCTGTCAAGACAACGCTGAAGGCACCACGCCAGGAGGCATGTTCTCTGGGCACTGCAGTAGATCGCGAAGTCATCGACGAAAAGTGAGCCGGAGACTTAGTTAGGTGGAATGCAATCCATAATTTGATTGATATGCTATGGCAAAAAGGGCTACGCTCAAAACAGAGCCCTGAGGCACTCCGTTCTCCTGGAGGAAGACGTCGGACAATACGGAAGTCACACATACCCTAAACATTCGATCTGTTAAAAAAGAATCAATAAAAAGGGGCAGGCGACCATGTAGGCCCCACCTGTGCATAGTGCGGAGGATACCTCCTCTCCAACAGGTATCGTAAGCCTTCTCCAAATCTAAGAACACAGCTACCGTTTGGCGCTTTCACAAAAAGTTGTTCATGATGAACATCAACAAGGTCACAAGGTGGTCAACAGTGGAGCGGCGTCGACGAAAGCCGCATTGAACATTGGTAAGTAGCCATTGAGATTCAAGAATCCAAATCAACCGAGCGTTAACCATGCGCTCCATCACCTTACAGACACAGCTTGTAAGAGAAATGGGGCGGTAACTAGAAGGAAGGTGTCTATCCTTCCCGGGTTTGGGTATGGGAACAACGACGGCCTCTCACCAACGCATGGGGACCTGACCTTCGGTCCAGACGCGATTATAGGTACGAAGAAGAAAGAATTTGCCCGCCGGAGAAAGGTGTGTCAGCATCTGAACGTGAATGGCATCTGGCCCCGGAGCAGAGGTCCGGGACAGTGCAAGTGCACGTTCGAGTTCCCGCATGGTAAAGGGGGCATTATAATCTTCCAGATTCAGTGGGTGGAAGGTAGGTCACCGAGCCTCTTCTGCCTCTTTTCTGGAAAGGAAGGCAGGGTGGTAATGGGCATAGCTTGAAACCTCCGCGAAAAAGCGGCCGAAGGCGTTGGAGACATCCACAGGGTCCACAAGTACCTCATTACCAAAAGTCAGGCCAGGTATCGAGGAGTGGGCCTTAATGCCTGACAGCCAGCGCAGGCCACCCCAGATGACAGAAGAGGGAGTAAAACTGTTAAAGGAGCTTGTGAAAGAGGCCAAACAAGCTTTTTTGCTGTCTCTAATGACTCGACGACACTGCGCTAGGAGTCGTTTGTAATGAATACAATTCGCCAGCGTAGGATGGCGGCGAAAGGTACGTAAAGCACGTCGTCGAGCACAGATAGCGTCTCTGCAAGCCTCATTCCACCAGGGGACTGAAACGCGACGAGCACAGATGGAGAAAGTAGCCAGTGGCCACTTGGGGCACACACCACAGCAAGAGGTATTCCTTCCACAATCACCCCAGATGCCGAACGTAGGAATGCATTAGATTTTGCTATAAAATATGCTTTCTCTAAGGAAACATACCACTTTGGTAGCTGCTAAGCAAGCGTCCCCAAGTGTCTTAGGAAATGAGGTAGACAGGTTGACTGCTTGTCTCAAATCAGCCAGCAGGGCACACACTGTGAGTGTATGGCCCATCATGAGAGGGCTACCAGAGTTGCATTGAGGGAGGGTCCTCATGACGCACAAGGAACACATGGATAAGTCTCGTTTGGCTGATATGCAGTCAATATGGAACACTGGCATCTTTCTGAAAGGCCTGATGAGAAGCATGCTACACTTTGGTGGTGCCCTTGACTGCTCTCACTTTCTAGAAGGTTGTGGTAGCCTGCTATTCAATGTCTCAGATTTTCAAAATGTGGGGTCACAGTTGCAGTCTTAATTCTCTTCCTGGTGCTACAAGTTGAAATTTCTCTCCTGTGGTTGCTTCTTTACCTAATTTGTCAGTGAGTTCAACTCCCGGTATACCCATGTGACTCAATGTTGGACGAATGTTGCTGTCATACTAGAGCTATGGAAGTCAACTAATAGGTTAGTGACCAAAAGGTTTCTGGGGTAGCACTGAAATATGCCTTGCAAGCAGCTAATGGAGTTTCTAGCAACCAGAAAGTCTTTTGTGATGAAAGTTTCAATGTACTGCAGAGCCCTGATATGGCTACCAGCTCTCCACTGTACACAAATTATGCACTTGGCAGAGAGTACCTCTCATGTCCCTTGTGTGTACAAAAGCAACATTGATCTTGTCATTGACTTGAGATCCATACATGTAAGATGCATATTGAATTTGGGGTAGCCACGGAGAACTGAACAGAACAGAGACCTGAGAATGTTGGGATCAGCACTTTCCTTAGAGTCACAAAAGAGGTTCACCCAAATCACAGGACTGGGTATATACAATGGGAGGTGCCAAGAGGAAACACTCAGAACACAAACAAGAAGGGGCAGTTGGAGGCCCTTGCATAAAGGTTCCAATTGTATCCCAGCCAGTTTACACATTTTTTGGGTGATTCTTAAACAGTCTGAACTGTTGGTTGTGGAACAGTGTCAAGTAACATCGATTGGAAGGCATCTGACACATGTGAACAAGTTGTTTGCCAACAGTTGCTGTTGCCTGACTCTCAGTGGTGGCATACCAGCTTCCACCAGGAGACAGACTATAGGTCTCTTACGGAGAGCTCTAGTTGCCAACCACACACTGTGGCAGACAGGGTCCAACAACTCAGCACTGACGGTGCTGCTGACCCGTTAGTAATGCACCCATATGCCTGGTATAAAATCAGCACTTTGCTGAATCACAGAAGAACCATGTGGTCTACATCTCAGGAGGTGCTACTGAGAAATCTGAGGGTATTAAGTTTCCTCATGCAATTTGCCTTGAGTTGGCATAAATGTAGCAACCATGTTAACTCATAGTCAAATAAGAGTCCTAAGAATTTGAAAGTTTCATTAACTTTAAATAATATGTTATCAAGGTAAAGCCCTGGGTGTGGATGCACAGTCCTGAGTCTATACAAAACTGCATGATGTGAGTTGTCATGAGAGAAAATTGATATCTATGAGTCAGGACCCAGTTACATGCTTTTGGTATAACCCCCTGAAGTGGTGGGCAATGATGTAGAGCTGTAATACAAAGATTGCCTAATACAGTGACAGTGAGATCGTGAGTCCCACTGTAGTCATGACACCATTAACTGGGATGAAAAGAGGGTTACGCCCAAAACCGATGCCTGAGAGGTCCCAGTTTCCTTTACATATTTCTCACTGAGGGCTGAACCTATCTGGGCCCGAAACAGTCAGACGGATAGGAAATCCTGGATGAAACTGGATAAGCAGCCCTAGAAGCCCCACTCATGCAGGGTAGACAAAATGTGATAGTGCCAGCTGGTACTGAATGCCTCCTCCAGATCAAAGAACACAGCGATCAGGTGCCAGTGCACATGAAAGCATTGTGCACTGCAGATTCCAGCAGATGAATCAATTGAGCTGTGGTGGACTGGAGCACCCTAAAGCCACTTGGAAAATGTGAAAACGTCCTTTGGCTTCCAGGCACCACCAGTGTCAGCAGCTAACCATTCCTTCCTTAGGCAGATTAGTTGATAATTAGTCAATATTTGACAGTCATTTCCCAGTTCCAGTTTAAGAATAATAATACCAACCATTCTAGGGGGTATTGGGGGGGGGGGGGGGGGAGGAGGAACTCCCCTTACTGCCAAATGTGACTGGAAAACCGAGGATGTGTTTTATTCTTTCATTGCTAAGCTGTTTAAGCATTTGATTACGGATTGTATTAGGTCTAGGGGCTGTGTTGCAACATTCAAAACACTAAGGAACTTCCATTCACTAAATGGAACAGTGTATGGGTCAAGCCCTTGTGCACAGAAGGGTAAGTAGTTTCACACTTACAAGCACCTCCGAGGCAGGAAATTAGGATGATAGATTATCGCATGTGGAAACTTTGACGAAGTGTGTTATGAAACATTCAGCAATGACCACGGGATCAGTGCATATGTCACTATTTAGGGTGGTGCCAGGAATTACTGTTGATGGCAGGTGGCCACAAATGTGGAATAGTTTAGTCCATACTTGAGATGGAGTGTGGGCTCTCATAGATGATACATACTGTTCCCAACACTGCTGCTTGCTCTTTACTAAAAACCATGCCTTTGCTCAAAGTCTCTAGAATGCTATTAGATGTTCTGCAGCAGGATGGAGTTTGTTTCACTGGAGTACCCATCAACACTACCTGACAGCTGTCACGATTCCTTCGGACCACCATGGCACAAGTTCTACATACAGTATGTGAAAGAACTTGCCCTTCTTCTAGCAGCAATGTACCATGAATCTTCAGAGGAGCAAAGTGTTCCTGATGAGAAAAAAGCACAGGTCATTCCAATTTTCAAGAAGGGTCTTCAAACAGATGCACAACACTAAAGGCCTACATCTCTGATGACAGTCAGTTGTAGAATTTTGGAACATGTTTTATACTCGCATGCTATGATGTTTCTGGAGAATGTGAATCTCCTCAGTAGGGACTTACATGGGTTCCAAGAACAACAATCATGTGAAACTCAGCTTGCTCTGTCCATCCATCAGACCCAGAAAGCAGTAGATACAAGTGCTGAGGTAGATGCCATGTTCCTTGACTCCTGTAAGTCATTAGATGAAGTTCTGCATTGCCACCTAATGAATAAAATATGGGCATACAGAATATCATACCAACTGTGTGATCAGACTGAAGAGTTTATAGAAAACAGAACACAGCACATCCTTCTGAATGGAGGGAAGTTTTCTGACATAAGAGTAACTTTGTGTGCACCCCAGAGAAGTGTTACAGGACCATTACTTTTCACAATACATATAAATGGCCTAGTAGATAAAGTCTGAAGTTCCACAAGGCTTTTCGTGGATAATACTGTAGTATACAGAAAAGTTGCAATGCTAGAAAACTCTATTAAAATGCAGGAAGATGTTGCAAGAAGTGCCAATTGATGCCCAACATAAACAAATGTAATGTGCTGTGAATACAAATACAGAAAGATCGTTTATTGTATTATTGCACAACTGCAGAACAGTCAATAGAAGCAGTTATTCCATAAAATATCTAGAATTACACACATGGAATGATTTGCAATGGAACAAACACAAAAAATTAATTGCAAGTAACGCAGAAGATGTCACATCAATTCGTTGGAAGAATCCTCAGGAACTGCATTCCATCAACAAAGGAAGTAACTTATGAAACACTTGTTCAACCAATTCTTCAATATTGCTCTTCTATATGGTATCCACACCAGGTAGGACTGATAGAGGAACCAGAGAAGGTCCAAAGAAGAGCAGCACATTTTGTTACATGTTCATTCCATAAGCACGAATGCATCACAGATATGATCAACCAACTCCAGAGGCAGACGCTGCAAGAGAGGCATTCTGCATCACAGTATGACTTACTGCTGAAGTTTCAAGAGTGTATAATCCTAGAAGAGATATTCCTAGAAGAGTCAACAAATATATTGCTTCCTCCTATATATACAGCATGCAAAGATCACGAAGATAAAATTAGAGAGAGATTCGAGCCCACACAGAAGCTTACAGGCAATCGACCTTTATGTGAACTATTCGCAACTGGAATCAGAAAGGAGGGAAATGACAGTGGTACACAAAGTATCCCCTGCCAACACTACAAGGTAGCATGTGGAGTATAGATGTAGATGTAGTTTCTGGTAGGAAGGGCCTGAAGAATAGGATATCATAGCTTCTGCAGCGTGTGCAATGAAGTCATCAGTACCTTGTACTACTCGTTCAATATCTTTCTCTTGACCGGTTTCAAAAGTTGCTTTGTGGGTGAAAGTTTGCCAGTTGGCTTTCTGAAGGGTTGCTTGTTCACTCTGTTGGTGATACGAGAAAGAAACAGTGATAGGAAAAGTGGTCACTGTTGCAGAGGTCATCATGGACGGACCACTGAAACAAGGGTGAGATGCTTGGGCTGCAGACAGTAAGATCTATGGCCGAGTATGTTCCATACGCTGTACTGCAATATGCTGGAGCTCCAGTGTTAAGTAGGTAGATTCTCAGTCCTGAAATTAATTATTCCATTACTCAGTCTCTGTTAGATGTGGTTTTGCTGCCCCACAGAGGATTGTGGGCACTGCAGTCCCCCAGTAGGGAAAATGTGAATGTTGCTGTTCCACTACTTCCACCAGCTCGTGCTATGGTAGAGATCTGTCTGGGGGTAAACAGATATTACATACTGTTACCCTAACTAACAGGCAGACACGAGCAGCCACAGTTTCTAGTGTAGTGGTCAGTGGCAATGCTCTTTCGACATTAATGTGATCTTAACAAAAATATTTGTAGTTTTTAACAGTAGGATTTCTGAGATCCGTGTCTCCTGAAGTGCCACGGCAACTGCAGAGTAAGCAGCTATTAATTGATAGAGTACAGCCAGCTGGTGATGGTAGCCATTACAGTTCCATCGAAGGAATGTCAGAAGGGGATCTGACAAAGCAGCAAATGGGAAATGGGAGCATGAACTACTTTGCTGCTGAATCATGTTCCATCCAAATGTCCAAGTCTTTATCAGTATTCATAGGCTCGATCTCTGGGGAGATGGGGGCAGTATTAACTGTAGCAGCAGAATTTGGTTTAACTTCTCATCCATGTGAGGTTTCAGTTTCTGTGTGATTACCTGTTTCTACTTATGGCACAGAAGAATACCATTCTTTTCTATAGCTTGCAGCTCTGTGGTTCTGTCAGCCAACAGTGGTAGACTACTGGCCAATTTTGTGCTGGGAGGGGACGCCTTGGCAAGTGTCTTCATCTCTTATGACGCTTGAGGACAAGGTACCTCCAACTACACTGATCTGAGGAAGAGATTTGCGGGGCCAGGGGGAGGGCAGGATTATCACTGATGCTGTGGGATTGTAGATCAAGGGAGCTGATGTCATCTCTCCAAACAGAAAAATATGCACTAATATGTGGCTAGGACCAGTAGTTATCATCTGAGACCTTGTCATCACATTAGGTGTGGATTCTGGCACAATTTTTATGAAGTCAGACATCATATCAATAGGAGATTCATTAAAACTTTTTCTTCGTGTCTTGATACGACAGGCGGTCAAGCATTTTATATTCCTGGAATTCTTCGCCCTCTTGAAAACTGAACACACTGGCTAACAAGGGAGGTGGAATTCTGGGCAGTTTACTCACGTAAGGGGTCTCCCTTGAGGGACTGGCTACCGTGCTGGATTTCGGGTGAAAACATAAATCTACTCTAATAGAAGGTGCGAAAGATCACAGCACACAATGGATAGTTTATACACCACATAAGGTCTCCTGCCCCCAGATGGCCTGCACTTTTGTGAAATTTCAGAAAGTGGAGCTGATATGGCAAAAGGGAATCATAAGTAAGTATGCCAAAAAGGTTGAAGGAAAGGTTATGAAATGAGTGAAAACTGACAGGAGTCCTAATAACAGCTGAATCATAAAACTTAAAAGCTTCATTAGGTATAAGACTCCATTTAGTCACCTCTTATGACAGGTAAGGAATAACTGCAGGTCTATTCTAGCCCCCAACACCAGAGGTGGTGAAAGTTTATAGGGTCTTGACAACCTGCACTTGCCCTCTGCTTGAAGCGACTGCCACAGCTTCATGGTCTCTAGCTGATAACTTTGGCCATTTTGTGATACCAAATATCCAACACGATGCCACCTATCCCGAATGAGGGTTTCTCCCAATGGGCACCACCCAGCCAAAGCTACGGCCACCTGGAGTGATGGCCAGTCCCCAAGTCCCAGTGCCCCCAGACAGCCAGCATGCACAGAGAGATTACAGCTCGGACATCAATAGTGTGATCCCTGCACAGTCAGGGCTACCAACGACCTCCCTCCCCCACATGGACTGGCTATCATGCTACTGGGTGAACCTGTCGCACATGGCTTGCACATTCTGTAAATATGTTTAAAAAAAGTGGAGGTCAAACCCATATTTGTGGACCAACTGTAAGTTAAACATAATACGTGATATTAAATAATGGGAACAAAGTGGAAAAGCCATATTCAATGTCCTTCAAGCAAGCTAGGCTGTCAGCAGGAAATTTGTCTTGCATGACAAATCCGAGAAAATATATAGTCACGAGTGTACAATTGCAGCACAGGAAGGGAACAAGTGTTGCAATCGCTTGGGGCACCATGTTTTCCACACACATACTCACAAAGGAACTGAGAGTTCCCTGAGGGGAATGTGAAAATTTGTGTTTCAGTGTAAGCCTGAAATGACTCTTCAGAGATATGTTGAAGACTGAACAGCCTACACCAGTCATACTGTCTCCTTCAGAATTGGAGACACAGTTTGATAGACTGAAGTACATTAACAATTCAGGTTGACTTATACATCCATTACACAGTGGGATGTTGATAGATTTCCTGTGGGCAAAAGAATATTGTAAAAGGTGTTTTACTCAAAAACAGAAACAAGCTATGCAAATCCTGGGGGTGGTGTAATCTTTTTTTTTTTTTTTAAAAAAAAAAAAAAAAAAAAAGTTTACAATTCAGTTGACCAAGCAACTCTTCTTGGAATTCTGAAAGCAACTGGTTTAAATAAAAAAAAGGACTAGTATCTGATAGACTGTTAATAAGGCCTCCTCCAAAGACAAGTTTATTGTAGAGATCGCAGATGATTTTGGAAACAGTAGGGGAGGCAGGCAAGGACATGGACCCTCACATCTACTTCTCAATCACATGCTCAAGAAAGTGATCTGGTAGGGGCGACAAGAAATGAGTGACAAACGTAATGAAAATTGACTCAGGTTTCACTACAGAAACATGACTGGCATTATCTGCCTAGTCTTCGCAGATTAACTCATATTTTGCTCTGAATTGCTTGGCACAGCTGCAGAACTCAATAAATAGAAAACACAGGCACCAAAGGTGGGACCAGAGATCTCCATCAACAAAACGGAATTTGTAACTATCATCATCAAGTCACCGTCCAGAGTACTTGAGGTGCAAGAAGAGTGACCAAACAAACGCTGAATTTTAGATACATAGGAGAGTGGATAGAATCAAATGCCTCTGAGGAAGAAGGCTTTGCATGCTGGATCAGGAAACTACAAACAGCATGTCAACTAACCAAAACTGTCTACAAGAAGAAACCATATCCATTAATGCCAAGATATGAGATTGTTACACAGTAATATCACTGGAGGCCCCATATCAAGGTGTCCACAGATTTTCAGAGGATTAAATTTGTAACCTTTTCATAACTTACCTGACAATTAAATTCATCATGCACAATGCTGCTTTCATGGGCACTGAAAGTACAAGTTTGTGTTGCCCACAATGTGTGCTTATCATACATACATACTCCATCTCTTCCCACAGTAAATACTGTGCACTCTTCCTGCTTTACAGATGCCAAGTTACAGTGTGGGAGAAGTACTACTACGGCATGGGATACATTTTGGTTTGCAAGAAATCGATTTTACTCTGATAATCCTTAATACCTTTAAAACAATATTAAAATTCCCATTGTTTAATATTAATTATTAAAAAAACCTTTAAGGAAATGTCTTTCCAAAAAAAGATGAGGATTAAGGAGATTTAAATAGATATGAGAATGGACATAATAAAGAAAAGCTGTTCTAACTGACATTCCCCCAGAAACACAAGATGGCAGCACTGTTATGGGCATAGCTACAATTTATACATCATTTACACTAGATGTATACACCACATATAGCTCAACGAAGCCAACCTCCAAATTTCTCCATCCGCACCTGCCCATCAAGGATGCAAACCACACCAGCAAGGCTCTGGTAACATGGTTTGCACAGATGGACACACAAGTTTCCTACAGATAACAGTGCTAGTGAAATTTGTATTACGCGAACTGCAGGATATAACATTTTTGAGGTAGTGCTAATTTGCTGCCCCTCCTAGAACTGCACCTGACTGACACACAAAACAAAATTCTTGTCCACCCACTCAATTACATAACATTTTCATTACTTTCATGACCATCTGTTCATTTTCATTACTATTTATGACTTTCATGACCTGTAGACACCCTGAATATGCCACAGAATACCTCACTATAAATACAATATAATAGAGGGAAACATTCCACGTGGGAAAAATATATGTAAAAACAAAGATGATGTGACTTACCGAACGAAAGCGCTGGCAGGTCGATAGACACACATACAAAAACAATATACTATAAATACAATTAGTCTGATCAAGAACTTAGATATAAGAAAAGGATCTTGAGGAAAATCCTACGTCCAGTCAAAGAAAACTGTGAATTCTGTACACATGTACAAAAAATCACAGGAGGAGGGTTGTTTTCTACAGCCACATTGCTTGTGAGAGTCCTACAAGGCTGAACAATTTGACCCTCTACTAATGTCTCAACAAGAAAATCAAGGAGACCTGATTCACTGAAGTAGAAAAGGACATGCAAGAAGTGAGAGTAACACACAAGGGTATCCAGAAATATCTCCCACTGAAGATGATGCTTAAAGAGCAGCTACCAAAACTGACAAAATATGGACTGAAGTGAGGAAAGAAAAGCATCACAAATAAGCTGGAGCATACTAGGCTGAAGTTAAAGCCCAGCCACAAGGGAATGGAATAGTTCAGTTAAAATAGTGTTGAGATGGCTGATCGACGAAGAGTTAATGGGGCACAACTGAATTTCCTTATTATTTAAAATAATATTGGACACAAATGGCTCATAAAAAGATGAGAAGATATGCTTGAAAGCCCCATTTATGTAAATGGGCACATATATGCCTCCCAACACTATGGTAAGGCTTTCCAAGATAAAAAAAGGTATCTATAGGTGATGTTTGCATAGAAAGGCCAGTTGTATAACAGCCCAAAGAAAAATCAGCTTATCAATACCAACAGTTGTGTAATATCCCTAGAACTTACACTGAAAGATGCCAAGGAACTGGATGTATTCGGACACGAGCAAACCAGCAGTTCACCTCATTCTAATACATTTTTTTGATGCACCTAGTGGTGGCAACAATGAGGATAGCAACTTCATTACTTAAATTTTTCGACCATTTTTAGAGTTGTGGTTAAATTGACATGAATACATGTGCCCTGTAATTGTTCCATTCTCAAAAATTTTTATGATTTCTTTACCCATCCATGCAAAGTACCAAACATTTCACAATGGATCTTATTATTATTATTATTATTGTTGTTGTTGTTGTTGTAGGGGAACATATTAAAAGCTGCAGTCAATGCAGATCCATCTCCCATATGCTGCAATGTTTGAAGAAAGCTAGTTAGCTGTGCCGTGCCCTGCTTGCCCTTTGTATCCCTATATGGTATCGCCATAATTTAGAAACTTTGTATCGCACATTGAGTACAGCATGATAAAAGTCACTGTCCAGCCACAAAGAAGCACTCGACTCGCGCTGGCACGAAGCAGCACTCAACTCGTGACTCAGTACTACCGAGGAGTGGAGCAACTGAATAATGTTTTCCACCGGGGTTTCGACTACCTCCCATCGTCCACTAAAATGCAGAATATCCTCCCCGCCCCTCCCACAGTGTTATTCTGTCACCCACCTAACCTACACAATATCTCTGTTCATCCCTACACCACCCTGCTCCTAACCCCTTGCCTCATGGCTCATATCCCATCAAAGGCAGGACCACCTGTAAAAGCAGTGTTGTGCTCTAGCAACTAAGCTGTGACCACTGTCCAACTTTCAATGTGGGAATGACAACTAAGAAGCTTTCTGCATGAATGGCCACTGCCAAACTGTGGCCAAGAGACTGCTGGACCACCTAGCTGATGAAAATGTCATACAACACTATGCGCTTCACTTTAATGACAGATTCACAACCTGTGCCAACTGGATTCTTCCTGCCAACACCAGCTTTCCTGTCCTTGATTCCTATAACCTACCTGGCATTAACCTTCACTAGTCCCTGACCTCCACCTACCTACCCCCTTCCGTGCTCCCACTGCAACATTACACACTCCTATCCTGTCAATATACCCACTAATCTTTTCCCTTCTCTACTTCTCTTCTTCCTCTCATCCCAGCACAGTCTCCTGACAGTGCACCTAGTAACCCTATCCTGTCCCCATAGTGTTACCCAATACCTCCATCTTACAACCCACCAATGTACCCACCACCCAGCACATGCTGGTCACACATCAGATACAGGAGCAGTCGGGCCCCAGAGACAGTAGGTGTGTGTGTGTGTGTGTGTGTGTGTGTGTGTGTGTGTGTGTGTGTGTGTGAGAGAGAGAGAGAGAGAGAGAGAGAGAGAGAGAGAGGTAGATTACATAATGAATTTTGCTGTTTGCAGGTACACACATGCAGTCCTGTTAAACCACATTGAAACCACCATGTCACAGTACTGTAGTTCACAACTAGGGGAGCAGAAAAAAAATGGTGCTGTCTATTTATAAAATAGAATATCACATGTAATACTTTTTCTTTCATCTGAAGATTAAAAACACTGCAACAATCCATGTCGAGAAGGCAGCAACACTGCACCATCATATTGAGTAGGAAGTTCAGAAACTACCAGCATGGCAATAAAAAGTCTGAATGGCAATGAACAAAGTGACCACCCATCTCTCTGTGAAGAACTGGGAATTACAAGAGAAGCGAAGATTCTGGTGCTTGAAGACTGGCATATCACAACTGAGGCAATAAGCAAAAACTGAAAATCAGTTTTCAACATCTCGCACGACATTTTGAACATGACAAAGGTTCTGTGACTGTTCACACCTATTCAAAAAGTGTGCTGAACTGAGACGAATGTGGAATTGTTGCAGTTGTGTCCCAACAATCCAGATGACTTCTTGAGCCTCCTAATTATCACAGATGAGTGCTAGCCATATCCTAGTGACCTTGAGACAATAGAGCAAAGCAAACACTTGAAATGGGGATTCACCTCTGTCGAAAGAAGCTGTCAAGATGAAGTGTCATGGTAAGCTATCCGAAAAGGTGATTTTGCTCCACCACACCCCAGCTCATTCTGCACATGACACAGTCACATCTGCTGCTTCTTTCAGCTAGACTTATCAAATTTTATAAGACTTACCATAAGAAAACATGCATCCTACATTGACAACTAACACACCCTCTTCACATAATATACCAATGGATCACACTGTTCCCTACACCAAAGTTATTTATGACTGTGGCGAGTGTCACACTAGAAATCCAAATGTCTGGACTTCAATAATCAATCAACCATTTCTTTTCCTGTCAAGTATCACTGACAAACCTTTGGCCCAACAGTACATTTACCTCTAACATGTATGAAATATATCTTAACTTAGGGAAAATATTAATAGTTTTGGTTCTCCCTTTACATTGGTGTTTCGGTGTAGCAAAATAAACATGCTCAATAATGACACACACTGGAACAATTTTCAGAATGACGCAAAAGGAAAATATTACTAACGTAACAGAAAAATATGAATAGAGAAAGAACTCACAGTTGTTAAGCACTAATATAGATACAGGGTCCATTAATAAATCACCTCCTTCTAGCCTATAAATAAATGTTGTACACGACGTAAAAAATGAAGATTCACATTCAGCTACAACAAGTCAGCGAGGAGTTCAGGAAGACCAGCGTAATGAGTCTCATAAATATAGCTGATAAAATATATACAAGCTCATAGCTCTTGGAAACCCAAGCAACGCACAAGGAAAACTACATGCACAAACAGGTGTTCCAAGAATATTTGAACTGATGACAAATCTTGCTACAAAATGTTCTTTTTTATAGCTAACATGAATCTTGCAGAATTTGTAGTTTAATGATGATAAAAACCCTTTTTGGAATTGTATGTTCAATGCTCAACCTGGCTATTATCTCCTCCACATTTACCTACAGACACATCTACATCTATACTCTGCAAACCACTGTAAAGTGTATGGTTCAGGGTATCTCTCACTGTACCAGTTAGCAGGGCTTTTTCCCATTCGATTCCTGTATAAGAGTGTTGGAGAAATGACAGTTTAAATGCCCCTGGCCATGCTGTAATTAATCTGATCTTATCCTTACTATCCCTATTGGAGTAATATGTGGGGGGTTGTAGTATATTTCCCGAGTTATCATTTGAAACTGGTTCTTGAAATATCGACAATAGACTTTCTTGGGACAGTTTACATTAATCTTCAAGAGTCTGCTAGTTCAGTCCCATCAATATCTTAGTGACACTCCTGCTGTCCTTCTCTGTACACATACAATACTCCCTGCTAATTCTATTTGATACAGGTCCCACATACTTGAGAAATATTCTAGGGTGGGTCACCCAAGTGATTTCTAAGCAATCTCCTTTGTAGAGCCATTGCATTTCCCTAGTATTCTACCAATAAACTGAACACTGCTACCTGCTTTACTCACAACTGAGCCAATGTGATTGTTTCACTTCATGCCCCTACCTTAGTACTTGTACGAGTTTACAGATTCCACCTGCATAGCATACAATGTTTTTTGTTTTGTGAAATGCACAATCTTACATTTCTGAACATTTACAGCAAGTTGCCATTCACTGCACCACTTTGAAATCCTATTATGGTCTGACTGACTATTTGTAAAGCTTCGTTCAGACTGTACTTTGTTGCAGATGACTGCATCAACTGCAAAAAGTCTGACGTTACTATTGATATTGTCCGTCAGATCATTAATATACAACATGAATGGCAAAGGGCCCAGCACACTTCCCTGCGGTACACCTGAAGTTACTTCTACATCATCAATGACTCTCCATCCAAGATAACATGTGCATCCTCCCTACCAAGGATCCTCAATCAAGTTTCATTCTGATACACCATATGATGGTGCTTTCGATAATGTGCGTAGGTGTGGTTCCGACTTAAATGCTTTTTTGAAAATCAGGAAATACTGCTTCTACCCGACTGTCTTGATTCACAGCTTTCAGAATGTCATGTTAGAAAAGTACGAGTTGGGTTTCATATGATCTACATTTTCGAAATTTGTGCTACTTGGCATGAAGGAGATCTTTATGTTCAAAATACCTCTTTATGGTTGAGCTCAGAATATGTTCTAAGATTCTACAACAAATGGGTGTCAAGGATATCGGATAACTTTGCATATGACCCGAATTTCTTTGCTACGGTAGTCACTGAATGCTACACACATTGCTCACACATTGCTCTCCTGACTGCCAAATGTGTTTCATTCATGATCTCTCTACCTATAGCCCGCTGCTTTGTTTTATATCTATTATGGAGTAGTCTGTTTCTTTACAGTGAAAGTATGCCGTGAAAGATCTCACCAATTGTGAATCGTCCTACTGGGTGCATATGTAGCCAGTGCATGGTCAACTATTCTTTTAAACTTGAGCTGTAAATGCTCCTGCACTGTGCTGTAAGTTTTAAGTTCCTCATTGGGTTATGACACTATTGTTTCTCTGTCTAGTTTTCTGAACTTATAAATCTTTCTGCTTGTTTTAGTTGCTGTTTGTGTTTTGGTATTCAATGTTGCTATAACTGCCTTGTGATCAGTGAGACCAGTTTTGATGTGGACTTCCTCATAGAGGTCACACCTAGTTGTAGCCACTGGATCTAACAGATTTCCATCATGAGAGGGGTTCTGAACTACCCGTTCTAGGTAGTTTTCAGAGAAGACATTCAGTAACGTTTCACAGGATGTCTTGCCATGCCCAAGGCATGCTGATCCTTTCATTCTATATACCACCTTCTCCACTGCTTGAGAGTGTTACAAGTAATAGGCACATAACATTAACATGTTGTAATATTTTATCTGTTCTGGAGTTACTTGTATGTAATATTTTTCTGTTCAGTTTTGTAAAATTTGTATACATCTTGACAGACAATATTTTCTTCTCCCTGGTGGATTTAAGGAGCCATTTCTGTTGCATTGAGCATGTGTTCATCATACCTTAATGGAGTGACTGGAGATTATTAATGCTGGAATGCATAAAGCATAGGGGCTGATCATGCATAATGCCATTGTCCGAACACACACATATATTCTTTCCATTAATACTTCACAGATGACCAGTCTCCATGTGTCACAAACATATTTGAAAAAAGCACCATAGATATGAATATCACGTTTATACACACAAAAAAATGATCATTCTCAAATTCAGTTCACAGAATTACTCTAGTATGACTTGTCATTCAGTTTATCCCACTACATTCCGCACACTGAAAGTAACTTGCTGTTTCCTTATACGATAATTAAAACTGTGTTTTGAATACAGTGTGACATCTGCTAAATCGTTTAACCTAGCAATGCATCTCTCACTATCTAGTAATTTAGCTTGTTGTTCGAAATTTGTTATATTCTTATCACGAAGTAAATGACTGATAACTAGGGTATATGTTTACAACATATAAGGCTTACCTTCATTGAATTCAAATTCATCCAAAACTTTGTCCAAGTCTACTGTAAATTTTTCCATTTTTCAGAATGTTGTCATACGCGATTTACACGAGTGTCTAAGGTACGGATTACCGACTAGAAGAAATAAATGACATTACAAACGCAGGCTCGCATCGACTAAAGAGACTTGTCAAAATAGTCAGTGTTTCTCTGTCATGCACGGACTTTTGAAACTCGCATAAATTTTCAAAAGAAGTGAAAATGTGGTACAGGTCGAAAATGTATTGTTTCTGCATTTTACTTTCAGACAAAACTCACAGTTTGCACCGTCATTAACACTACGAAAACAATTTCATAACCGCACTGATTATCTGTCACTTGGTAAACAAGCTCTCACTTCATCAGCGAAACACGGAAAAATAAGACATCTTTGGTCTGAGTACTTCGTATTGCGTCTACGTCGCCCAACGCATATGACTTGTCAAAGTTGTTAATCGAATTATAGCAATTAGGGTTTTGCAAATACGGTTCACTTTACAAACAGAAAAATCTTGATTTGTATACGGTTCATCATCTTAGATTCCACCTTAGCAAAGTAAGAGGTGACACTATAAGTCGAAATGTAACAAATTTCTCTACAAAATACTTTCTCAACTGGCATCAGTTTTAAGTTCAAAAATTGAAAATGAAGATACTGAATATTAGCTTCGAAATTGATCTGATTTCTACTGAAAGATAAAATAAAGAACAATAAGAGTGTTATGGTAACACATTTTTCATTCCAGTGCGATAAACCCTCAAGACCAAAAATATTCCAGTAATAAAGGAATGACAACATTGAAAAAATGCAGACATTAATATAGGCAGTGCACTTGTGCAGTACCTGAGGACAAAACTTGATATATTATCATTCTTTGTTGAGGAAGTGAGTGAGACCTGATTTATTGGGTATATGGCAAGTCCAACCAAACACAGAATACTACTGATGTATAGACTATGTGGAAATGTTGCAGCGAAACTGTTATTCACGGTGGTGCGGTTGTATATGAAAATAGTAAGTGTAACACCGTCTCTAGTTCTCACTGTGAGAAAAGCGGCTCCATTGCAGCAGTATGTGAGGTGAGCAGGCAGGTGCAAAGGTGCTGGCATGTGATTCCATAAAAGAGCCTGTTCTTCTACAGTACCACAAGGCAGTCAGGCCTAGCAGTGCAGCTCTGGCGACGTTGCAGAATCACAGTGCAGCTACGAACCGTCCTGAGAGGAGGTTCCACACCACTGGGGCACAAAAGTGTTGATCTGCAAGTGCCTGGAAGCAACACATCAGCACAACAAAAGTACCATTTGCCACTATAAACACCCTTTGATTCTGGAACGGTCATGCATAGTCAGGCAGCACCTTTCATGACGCCAGAGCTCACGAAAGTCTCCACCATGTTATGGGCCAGCCAGCAGCCAACACTGGTCGATTAGCCATCTTCACCAGACCAGCTCCCGGAGTTATTTTTGCATCTGTGGGCTTGGAGCAGTACTATGGATGAGCTAAGCCCACCCGGTTAGCCATGCAGTCTAACGCATGGCTTTCCAGACTGGGAAGGGGCGTCTGGTCCCCGGCACGAATCCGCCTGATGGACTTGTGTCGAGGTCTGGTGAGCCAGCCAGTCTGTGTATGGTTTTTAGGAGGTTTTCCATATACCTTGGCGAATTCGGGCTGGTTTCCCTTATGTCACCTCAGCTACACTATGTCGGCAATTGCTGCACAAAAAAATTCTCCACATACCCGTACTCCACCATTACTCTACCACGCAAACATAGGGGTTACACTCGTCTGGTGTGAGACGTTCTCTGGGGAGTCCACCAGGGACAGAACTGCACAATAACCCTGAAAGAGTGGTTTGGTGTGGGGCGGCATAGGGGTGAAGTGGACTGTGGTGGTCATTGTGGGGTTGTGGGCCACTGTGGCTGCAGTGGGGACGGAGCCTCTCCGTCGTCTGTAGGCCCCGGTTAACATACAATACAATGGATGAGCTATCTCCAGGCTCTATAGCAGCAGCCTGACTTCTGCTTTGGAGGTCAGTGGTTCAGAGCCAGGGTGGTAACGCCACCTGCACCAGGGCTAGCTGCTCTTCTGGTAGCAATGTACCACCACAAGAAACTGGGCAGATGTTCACATCACTGGCACTTCTGGTTCACAGTTGCATAGTGCTACCTGGAGCACAAGCTGCTGAATGAAGAAAACAGAGTCAGCAAAATAAGATGCAGATGACACACATTCAGCATGACTCTAGGGCTTTCTACAGTTGACAGCACAGCTGGCAGACCATGTGCCTGCAGGAGGCCATTGCCATGGCATCCCAGCACTTGGATCGTTGTAGCACAAGACTGAATAAAGACGTTTTATCTTGTAGGCCAGTTTTACAGGCCATCACAACTGCCCCAACATCCCACCACTCCACCATCTCTACACCATAGTGGCTCCACTCACCACAGGTCGCTACAGATTGGTGTCAGGCGTATTTAGTGTCAGTGGACCTGGTCTGGCAGCTGGTGTCAGCACAGCTGACCACTTCATAATCACATCACATAGTTTTGTTACACAATGGGATGAATGAGCGGACTAAGCAGGCTAATGATTTTTGTGTTTGGTTTTCCCTGTTTTGAGTTTAGAGGGTGTGGCGTATCAGTGGGAGGGGGGGTTCAAAGAAATTTGAGAGTTAATCTTATACAGACAGTGAAACCTATTGATCTCTCTCAGCTCTGCAGAACTACAAAGGAGCATTATTTATGACCAATGAGATATGGTCAGTGTAATTTGCTCGAGCATTCTGTACTCTGTACATAGTCTGTACTGGTAATTTGTGTTAATTATCATAAGTACACACATGTGGCTAGTCAGTGCACAGAGTCAAGATGATTGATGATAAAACATAAAATGTAAATGTTGTTTTGTTGTGTATAATCTATTGCAAGAATGTTCTGTGTTACTTAGTGTGTATTAGAGATTAATGTTTCACAATGACAGAGTCTCAGACCTGAGGCGTCGCTGGCCTGAAAGTAGTTCAAGCATTAGTTATTAAAGAAGCACAATTGAGAGAATATGATACAGACTTGTGTGACAGCCTTCAGCTAAGGATGAACAGTTAAAACCAACGTAGCAACTGAGTCCTTTACTAGATCCAGTCAGCACCAGTTGGATTACACCTTTCTGTGAGAAGTCAACTGATGATGTAATGTCTATTTTAAATTATCTGCAATTAGTAGCTAGCATTGGAGGATGGTCACTCGGTCAGTTACTGCAGCTGGCGAAGTTGCATTTGGTAGGAAAAGCCATGATGTATGTCAGATATATAGAAGGACCAAGAGACTCATAAGTATTTGATGAACTGAAACTGCGCTCACTTCAAAAGTACAAGAAGCAAAACATCACAATGTTTTTTCAAACAGTTGAGTACTCTGTCGAAGAAACATAATGAGTCAGTAGTGAATTTTGCAGACAGGACATGTAAGGTGAATATACTGACATATGAGTTAGGGGTTAGTAACGAGGCAAATAATGTGGAAGTGGAAGTGTAACAGAGGGTATTGTACACATTTTAAGGGTGTTGATGCTACATATGTTGCGATGGGTGAGAACAGGTACTGCGAAGGAATTCTATTCTGTGGTCAGATTAGCCACACAGTTTGAAGAGACTGATGTAGCAACTGGAATGCAGTATAAAAGAGGAGTATTTTTCACTAACATTGGATGCCACAGATGTCGGAGGACAGAACATGTGCAATGTCACCAACCTCATTGTAGTAGGTATCGTGTAGTTGGACACAACCAGCGTGATTGTAGGAATGGTAAGGGGAAGCAAGGGATGAACACCTGCTCAATGCAAGAGGGAACCCCAGGCCCACTGTGTGGAGTCTGTGATAAATTTCGATACAATAAGCATAGATACAAACACGAAATGTAATATAATGGGAGTAGTGAAGGGCAGAAAGCACAAGTTTTTATTGGACACAGTGGTGTATGTGCCAGTAGTAAGCATGGACTTCGTGGGGCAGAGGCGACTGAACCCTCAATACTGTAATTTATGTGTGAAGTCTTTGGGATGTGATGTCTTTGGGATCAGCAATAGAAGATTTTTCAAGTTTTAGCAATGAATAGAAGTGATGGCCCATGTAAGGGAAAGCTACTGCATAATCTTTGGTTAGACTTCTGATAACACAGCATGCTGAAATCGATCTTAGGTGACATGTAGTTCAAGTTTGAGGGACAGTGTTAAAGTCACAGTGTTCCAGTCAGTTCAGCACTATCACAAGATGCATTTCAGTCTTTAGGGATGTACCACTTGAACTGCAGTCAAGAACACTAAGGATTAATTTGCATGTTACTGTGCCGCATGGTACTGGGAAGTTGTTCTGGGTCAATGAGGAACTGCAATGGACTGTTAATGCATTGTGTTTGGTAGAACCACTCGCATCTACATCTACATGGATACGCACTTAAGTGCCTGGCAGACGGTTCATAGAACCACCTTCTCTATTATTCCAGTCTCGAAAGCTCGTGAAAAAAACGAACACCTATGTCTTTCCATGAGAGCTCTAATTTCCTTTATTTTGTTATGATGCTTGTTCTTCTCAGTGTAGATTGGCGTCAACAAAGTATTTTCGCATTCAGAGGAGAAAGTTGGTGATTGAAATTTCGTGAAAAGATTCCGCCGCAACGAAAAACGCCTTTGTTTTAGTGACGTCCACCCCAGATCCTGTATCATGTCAGTTACACCCTCTCCCCTAATTTGCGATAATACAAAACGTGCAGCTCTTCTTTGAACTTTCTCAATGTACTCCGTTAATCTTATTTATTTATTTATTTATTTATGCATTTATTTTACCTGGCAAGATTAGGGCCTTCAGGCCCTCTCTTACACCTAACCAGGCATACTCAGATTCAACAAATTTCAGTTTCTACAGAACATTAAGGACATATAACATGTTATACAGTATTAATGTTAAAGAAAAAAAATAGAGATTATAAAAGTAGTACAATGATAATTATAACAATCAAAAAATAATTATAACAATCAAGAATAATAATAATAATAATAATAATGACTATGTATATGAAAGTAAACATATTTTTCTTTTATGAATGTCAGTCCTATTGCTAGTTGGGAATTTTCTCGTCATATTCTTGCAGCTTGTGAGTTATTCTCATCAAGCAGAGACATAAGACGATAGAATGGGGTGAAAGAGATATAGAAGAGGTAGATAGGTTAGAGGAAGAGAAATAGAATGGTAAAATTCGAAGCTATGATGGAGAGGAGAAAGAAAAAGATGAGAGGGGCACAACAATGGTGGCTATACCGTCCCTAATATGTAAGTCTTGAGTTCCCTCTTGAATGTTGAGTGGTTCTGGATAAGACGCAGATCACAGGGGAGCGCGTTCCATAGTCGTATGGCTGAGATGGAGAGTGACACGGAGAAAGATTTTGTGTTATGTAAAGGTCCTTATATGGTAATGATCCCAGAGCACGCAGCAGTACTCCAAAAGAAGAAGGACAAGTGTAGTGTAGGCAGTACCTGTAGTAAATTTGTTACATTTTCTAAGTGTTCTGCAAATAAAACGAAGTCTTCGGCTTGCTTTCCCCACAACATTTTCTATCTGTTCTTTCCAATATAAGCGGTTTGTAATTGTAATTCCTAGGTAGTTAGTTGAATTTACAGCCTTTAAATTTGACTGATCTATCGTGTAACCAAAGTTTAACGGATTCCTTTTAGCAGTCATGTAGACGACCTCACACTTTTCATTATTTAAGGCCAATTGCCAATTTTTGCACCATACAGGTATCTTTTCTAAATCGCTCTGCAATTTGTTTTGAACTTCTGATAACTTTACTATACGATAAACGACAGCATCATCTGCAAACAACCTAAGACGGCTGCTCAGATTATCTCCTAAGTCGTTTCTATAGATAAGGAACAGCAGAAGGCTCTACCTTGTGGAACACCAGAAACCACTGCTGTTTTATTCGATGACTCTCCATCAATTACTACGAACTGTGAGCTCTCTGACAGGAAAATGATGTATTAGACACACCACGTTGCATTGCAAGAAGAAGCATTGTATGCACACATGAGAGGTTGGATGGAAAAGTGGTACTTGTGAATTTGGATAATTTTGGAACTCATGGAGTAGAGCTGACAAAAGGAATGTTGGTATCTAATTTGGAAGTTCTGCATGATGTGGGTAGCGACTCAGTCAGTGTGCACCAGGATAAAATGCAAACTGCCGATAAAACTAAATTGCTTAAGAAAGTAGAGCTTCTTAAATGTATGGACATACTGGAAAAAGAGAAGTTATTGTTTGAGTTAGAGGATTTGCTTTTCCATGATGGCCTTTATCATTGATGCCTATAACATTACATCATATCCCTACTGGAAATGAATCACTGGTATATTCTAAACATTACTGCAGACCATGTTATTTGCAACCAATGTTGGAAAAATATATTAATCAACAGCTAGCAGATGGAGTGATAGAGGGGGGCACTAGTCCATAGGAAGGCAGCCATGGTGGTTGCATCAAAGCAGTCACAAAGTGGTACTAGAGATATAGGTGCTGCTTTAATTACAGACATCTTATCAGAAAAATCGCTAGCAATATCCATCCAATACCAAACAGCACTGAGGCTACAGACAAATTGGGGAAGTATAAGTCGTTCTCTACCATGGATCTGATGATAGAGTACCACCAGACAGAGGTATTCTCTGAAGACCATCTGAAAACAGCACCCTCGGTCACCTAGGGCCACTATCAATAAAATAGGATCCCACTTGCGTTGAATAATGATCCAGCAACGTTTCAGCGTTTGCTAGATGGAAAACTGAAGGGACTGAAACCTTGTCAGTGCATGGTATACCTAGAGGATACAACTGTTTTCGCAAAGGATATGGCAGAATATACACAACATTTGCAACAGGTTTTTAGAAAGTTAGGAGCAGCACATTGAATACTGAGCACGAAAAAACGTCACTTTACTTTAGAAGTAGTAGCATATTTAGGGCATGTGATTAGCAGTGAAGGAATTAAGATGGATCTCAGATTGGTACAGGCAGTACAGGAATTTCCAATTCCTAGTAATACTAAAGAGTTACAGCCTTTCATGGTTTTAGTGAATTATTACAGAAGACTCATAAAAGGGTTTGCTGGTGTGGAGGGACCACTTATGCGACTGTTAAGAAAGGGTATAAAGTTTAAATGGGCAAAGGAATATCAACACATATTTGAGGAGCTAAAGAGGGCGTTAACATAAAGTACAATACTATTTGTTCCGGATTATGAGTGTGTTCTCGGTAAAATAGTAAATGGAGAGAAGCATTCGTAGTATTTGTCTCTAGGGGATTGAACAGAGCAGAGAAAAACTATTCCACAAAAGAAAAAGAGATGAATGGAATCACATATTTCTACTATTATTTGTGTGAAAATAAGTTTAAAGTAATAACTGACAATGCAGCTTTTAAGTGGTTGTTAGGACTGAAAGATCCTTCTAGTAGATTGACCAGATAGGCATTGGGGTTGAGTGAATTCGAATATGAAGCCCAATGCAAGCTTATGCAAACCTGGTAAGAAACATACAAAAGTGGATGGTTTAAGTCTAAAGGTAGTTGTGATACAGACACTTGATCACAGTCTTACTCATTGGCAAACAGCACAACATGCTGATACAGAATGTGAACTGCACACAGTGACGCCACATATTACTGTATGTGATGGGTAGTTTGTTTGGGACCAAAGGCAGTCATGCCAGTAGAGCTAAAAGAGGAAAGTGCATGACGACTTATTTTTGGGACATGGTGGTTTTAGAACAATGACTAGGGGAATGGCAGAACACTACTTGGAGAAGTCAAGGAAAGAAGATGTGTATTTATATGTGAGAGAAGAAATACAATATGCATAATGAGCAGATATCAGCCATGTTATTGTAACAGTGTAACTGGTTATCATCAAACCTTATTTACAGACTTGTACAATGATTGTTCGTATTGGGTGCCTCAAGGTGTTTCAATGTGTTACAGGTGCATTGACACAAGTGTCGTCTTCAGCTGAGGTTACAGTTATGGGCAGTAGGAAGAAGGGGAAGGGTAAAAATCTTCTGTGACCTGCATGTGATATTTCATATGGATTAAGACTAACTAATAGGAGAGAATAGCTTATGTTTTATGTTAAGATGTATACAATTGAAATGATAAGTGGTTAATGTGGAAGCATAAATGACTAATGTAGCGAATGGTTGTTAAAATTGGGGGAATGAGTTGTATCTCATACTATATGTAGTGTTTTAACTCTGTGTTCATTTGTATGTAAGTTAGGTATTTTAGGGTTGCGTTTTCTTTTTTATATCTGCAAGATAGCAGACTTTTCAAAGGGAGGAGGGGAGTGATGACGATTCTCTGTCACAGGATGCCACAGGTCGATGCAGAGATGAGGGGAGTCCTTGTCTTGGCGGTGTTCCATCTCTTCACTGGGAGTGGAGTGGGTTCCCTGCAGGTACTACCGATGGAAACTAGAGTATTTTTCGTGTCACATGAAGATGTGATACTCACAAGCCACAGTTGGGCACCGAAACTGACCCTGAACACTTGGGAAACGTGTAATGAGATGGGACGGTTAGAGGACGTGTTTGTGGGGTTATGGCAAGAGACAGAAAGGAAAAACGTGTTAAATGAGAAGTGAGTACGATACATCGCACCAATCATATCAAAAATTGCGAGGGCAGATGCAGCAGATAGTGGAAGTGGTACCACATACAATAGAGTGACGTAAAAGAGGTTGGTTGGACACAGGGAGGGAAGAATACTAAAAACAGTATTTGGGACAGCGGATTTTGGTGATGTCTAGGGACTAAATGGTACAATAAAGTGACTAATGTGGCGATGAGGAACAAAGCCAACATGGAATGGCACAGTACGCCATTAGCCAGTTTGGAACAATGGGTATTGAATAATACGAGTACAAGTGCACTATGGAGATTAGCAACAGGGTATGATGGCTAATACTGTAAATCGGGAATTATAAGTTACACAGGCCTGGGTGGATATTTTAAGTACGAGAGTGGCAGTAGTGAGAGGGATGTAGTCTTTAGCCAATAAATTGTGGGGCAGAGTTGCAGCAAGCAGTTTTACACGCTGTGCGATGACAGCAGAGTCCAGCTCTGTTACTGCAGAATCAGTTCTTTGTAGGCCTGCAGAGAACCAGAAGTTGCCTCCAGAATTAGAACTTGTCACCAAAACAGACTAATCAAACCTACCACTGAATTACCTGAGAGCAATGGTTGAGATTAAACTGAATATAGCACAATTGTGCATATCAGTTCGATTTCCAGTAACAATCAGCAAGCCCAGTTCAGGCGTTTTGCTATACAACCATACCCACTGAGGAGGGGAACCTTGGGACAGTGTGCCCAAATCAAAACAGTGGAAGTATTACTGCTCTCAGAGGATTGTGATACTCACACAGTGATGACACTAACCACACTCCAACACTATCAAAGGGAGAAGGTTATAACCTGCTCCACTAGTACAGTGCATACGGGCACTGCATGTGTGAGGTTCTGTTGCACTCAGGTAGGACAGAATGTCAAGACTGTCCATATGGCATCCTGGAGTTGCGACCCTGGTCTGCACTGTGTTTATCCTACACATGACACCAAAGTTGTAGTAGAAAACTGCCACAAACGTGGCAGGCTCATGGGAGCTAAATTGTTGCAACTGCACAGGAGTGGAATAATTATTAACAGGACAGACTGTAATTTAATGGGCCAATCTTTCATCTTTTAGTCTCTGTTACAGGAGAAACTAAACTGAACGTTATGCAGCTGCTGTGATGCCGACAAGAGAAGACACTAGGGGTGCTTCCAGTAAGACACTGGACTTACTTAAATGAAACCCTAGATCCTAACCTAACTCTACCCTTAAACCAGCTAAGAGACATGCAAGAAGGACAGATTTCAGTAGAGCAAATGCTTTCACATGTACAGCAATATTTGGTGGAGAAGCAGCAAACCATCACGACTACAAGTGTCACAGGCATAGCCATCATGTTTATTTTGACTCTGTTTTGTGCAATGTTCGCCTACCTTATGTGGAGAGCAGCTCATAAATGCAGCCCTATAGTACATTAGTTACCACTGGAGTGGTTAACCACCTGTTCATGAGGTAGTGCGAACGATGCAAGAAACTGAATGTAATAATAACAGAAATGTATTGTAATGTCCGATTGTTTGTAATTTGAATGGCAGGAAGCCCTGAGTGATGTTGGGATAAGCGATGTTGCTTATAGTATGAGATGCTTTAAGGGTACAATGAGTGGATATTGTTAATAAATAGTTGTTAAATGTTTTAGAGGGGTTAGTGTTTATGGGGTAACTGAAACAAGAGCAGAGATTTTATGTAGTAACGTAAGGAAGCATGGATGAGCCAGTGGGCTAAGAATTGTAGGATGAGTCTTTTGTGCTTGATGAACAAACACTCATCGTCACTGTACTGAGTTCTTAGATTTACTTCTAGAGGAAGCTGAGCTGATACTAGAACACATATAAAATATTAGCCCACTTTATAATAACTTGAAGAAGATGAAATATTTAACTTTGTAACAATCCATAGCCATAGGATATGTCACGTGTATCTGTTACAGTCACTGAACATTAATATCACTTGATACAGTACAAGGTAAATAGTCTCTTCTCTCAAAGTACAATTGAATGTAAACTTTGCTAAATAGTTCTGTCTACTACAACTCTCGCTCTGCTGAGATTATGCTGTAGTTTTCGGTGATGTTTGCATACTGGGGCTGAGTGGCACCACGCTCTGATGTAAGCAAGCTTGCTGCACCGGTGGCGTATGGAATTCTTGAGGGCGTGCCTTTGTAGACATCTCTCATTTGTCGTTGTGCCTGGAAGCGACTGTGCTTACTTGTGGTTGTGTCATTACTTACCAAACTTGCCTTGGGATCTCATTCTCCAGGCGGCAACACAGAATGTGTGGTGTCTAAGCCTTCTAACTCAAGCTGCCTCATGTTAACGGGAAAGCTGTAAGTGGTATATGTCGTAAGCACATATGTGAAGTCTTTTGTAATACACCAGTCGTGGGTTCACATCCAGCGTCCGGGTCTTCCCAAAGAGGGGAGGAATGTAAAGCCATCGCTAATTTCAGGTGTTACTGTGAGAAAATCAGCTGTATTGCAGCATTATGTGAGGCGAGCAGTGTCCTTTGTGGCCAAAGGTATTGATCTGTATCTGCCTGGAAGCAATGTATCAGCACAACAAACGTGCCATTAACCACTATAAATACCCTTTGATTATAGCACAGTTATACACAGTCTGGTAGCATCCTTCACAACACCACAGCTATACAAATCTCCACCAGCTTACACTGGTCCAGACGGCCATTTCCACTAGACCAGCTCACAGGGTTAATTTCTTACCCATGGACTTGGATCAGTATAATGGATGAGCTGTTTCCAGGCTCTGCAGTAGCAGCCTAACTTCTGCCTTGGAGGGCAGCTGTTCACTGCCAGGGTGATACCACTGCCATCCATCCACATTGGGAGGAGCTTCTCTTCTGATAGCAATGGACCTCTATGATGTTTTGGGGAGATGTTCCTCTCGCTAGCGCTTCTTGTTCATGGCTGCACAGTGCTAACTGGGGCACACGCTGCTGAGTGAACCAAGTAGTGCCAACAAAGCAAGATGTAAACATCACATGCCCAGCCAGGTGCCATGACCTTCTGCAGGTGACGGTGCAGCTGGCAGACCACACACCCGCAGGGAGGGGGGGTCCATGGCTTTGCAGCACTTAGATTATTGTAGCATAAGACTGAATAAAGATTTTATACCTAGCAGCCGATTTTGCCTAAGTTTTCCTAGCTACCAGTGGCCACCTCCAGTGCCCTCAACAGCCCACCACCCCACCATCACTTCACCGTAGCTGCCCCACTCACGCTGGGTCGCTACAGTAAGCTTAATGTTAAGGAAGTGGACCTCAATAGTTCTGGATAGATTTGAACCTAAAACTTACAGTTTTGTGCTAGCAGACGCTCACTTAATTCTCTTCCATGTATCGTTCCTCAGATGGCAATTTTGAAAATTTCATCAATCAGTTCGAAAACTGTCTGTATCATTTAATGGACTAATTTGGAGACTTCAGCATTCATATCTGGGAGGAAAATGAAGAAAACAGAGCTTTTATGAACTTAGTAAGCAACTAAGGACTATCTACAAACAAGACGTGAGGTCTGTTTTGATACAATTGTCACAAACCTCAATAGCTGGGACTATAAAGTAAATGTGGTTGATCCTATGCCTGCAAATCACAGTGCTGTAAACACTAAGCTATGGACAAAATCAGTGAGCACGCAGTATGTTACCAACTGGCATTCAAATTATGTATTGAGAAATGTTTTGATGTTTTCACAACAAGACTATCTTCTATAGACTAGCGCAAAATATTTGAGTAATTGGCAACAAATGATGCATTCAGCTGCATGTTTGAGACAATTAAAATCAAATTTGATGAATATTTTTCCACTAAAATCCAAAATATATCTAATTACCGAGTCAAAATGTATGTAGAAAACTATCGAAGTTAGGAGATGGTATATACCCATAGAATAACTAAAATAAAATGTATTGTGCGAACACTAAATGATAAGCCCAAAGCAGCTACGGATATTGACATTAAGAACAGAATGTATTGCAATATTAAGTGGATGTGATTTTAACCTACAGAGTATAGTCTGGGAATTCTACGGATTAGTAGCAGTTGGTACAGACAGGCAGTCTTGTGAAGTACTTTTGAATACATTTTCCAAAAACTATGTTGAACAGCTAGTGCAACAGTCCATATATAATGGAAATATTTTAGATCTTGTAGCTACTAATGGGCCTGACCTTATCGGCAGCGTCGGTACAGAGACAGGGATTAGTGATCATGATGTCATCATAGTGACAAAGCTTACTATATTTAACAAATCCTTTAACAGGACTAGGAGACTATTACTGCTAGAAAAAGCAAACAGGTAGTTTTTAGTATCTCACTTACACAGTGAATCTATAGTATGTAGATCCAATACGACGGATTTAGAGAAACTACGGGCAAATTATAAAACTGATCGTCAATCATACCTTGTATGTGCCAAGTAGGCGGATTGAGGAGCGTTAAAGACCCTCCATGGTTTAATAATCAAATTCGGAAAATGCTGAGAAAGGAGAGACTTTTGCACTCTTGGTAAAAAAAGAATGAGTAAACGACGACAGACAAAAGTTAATAGATATTCATGCACCTGTGAAAAGAGCGATGAGCGAAACATACAACAATTAGCACTACCATACCTTAGAAAAAGGTCTCTCTGAGAACCTCAGAAAATTCTGGTTCTACATAAAATCACCAAGCAGGACGGAGGCTTATATCCAGTCATTTGTTGACCAGTCTGGTGTGGCAATAGAAGACAGCAAATGGTAACCTGAGCTTCAAACTTCAGGTTTAAAAATAATTTCTGCAGGAGGATCATACAAACATACAGTCGTTTGACCGTCACACAGACGTAAATATGGAGGGCAAAGTAATAGCCTAATGGAGCCTAATAGGTACACTGGCGTTGAGAAGCAACTGCATGAGTTGAAAACAAATAAGTCGCCCGGTTCGGATGGGACCCAAAATCATTTATACAGAGAGGAAGTAGTAGGGCAACAAGGACATCAGTGCAGTTAGTGCAGGTTGCCTACATTCAGGGGCAAGCATACCTTCAGGGGCAAACCTATTGTTCTCCTTTGATTGACATGTCCTTAACTTACTGTTCTGCTAAGAGCATTATAACCCATTGGGGATAATCCATATTGTTCGCTTAAGTGGTTTTCCATGTCACCCACGCACCCTCCCCACCTCTCGAAAACCCAGCACCACTTCTGATATAAAATTAGGACGACAACTCGACGGCAGTGCCCTTGACATGATGAAGACATGTGCACAACACTTGGCCGCAGCCCAGTTGAAGACTAGCAGTTCACCGACTTCCACGGCGGCATCAAGAATAGGCACTTGTATAGCAGCGATTTAGGAACATTATTACTCCTCTTGTATTAAGAATCATATACACTGAAGGGATTTCTTGTTTGTCTGTCGCCCTTTACTTGCAACACATCTGTATCTCACAAAGTTAAGTATTGTGATAATTTTTTTGTAATAAAATTCATTAATGCGATTTGCCTTTAATTGTTGTCTAGTGACCTAAGAAAGCAGGTTTCCTAGGTACCCCATATTTGACGAGTGGGCTGGCTACAACATTGGTGATGAGAAGGTCAACGGATCCCACAGCGACAGCCTGTTTTTGCTCATGGGCTTTTCTGTTTTGGGCTTTTCTGTTTCCATTGTCTTTTCTTTGCAGGGTTGTGTTTACTTGCTTTAACAGTATCTCATCGTGTTTTTGCTAATCAATAATTTCAGGTAGGCGTTGCAGAAATTTTCTTTGTTTTTGTACTTATTTTTATTGGTTGCCTTTGTATCTTCTGGTACGTACATCACACATCACTCACCCCCTGCACAGGCGCCTCAGCTGCAAGTGACAAATGCAACACAGCTAATGCAGAGGTTTCAGTGTCAGACTCAACAAACATCAACCCTGGTGAAGCAGCTACTGGCCAATGCTGCATGCCCAATAGAACAACAAACTACATCTACAGCAGCTCCAAGTGCTATACAGCCTTTTCGCCAGTTTTATGAACAAGAAGAGGAATGGCTTGAGTGGTTGCAGCAGTTTGAAGCCCACATAATTACTCACAATATGTCAATCAAAGGAGAACAATAGGTTAAGTACCAGTCAATAGGTTTGCCCTAAGTGCATACCTGCCCCTGATGTAGGTAGCCCACACGAACAAAATGTGCTGGCGTCCTTGCTGCCCTACTACTTTTGTATGCATAAAAAATAGTCTTATGTTTTTTGATGAGAAATTTCATTAAATAATCAAAGCCTTTTATTATTTGACATCACGACTGGAAGGACTGATGAGTGAATTTATACCATTACGGTTATAGAGTTCCTGACCACTATAGGTCTGGTAAATGTATTTTCTTTTTTAAAAGTACAACAGAATGGCTAGAGGACAAATGTAAGGATGTAGAGGCGCATACCACTAGGGGTAAGATAGATACTGCCTAAAGGAAAATTAAAGAGACCTTTGGAGAAAAGAGAACCACTTGAATGAATATCAAGAGCTCAGATGGAAACCCAGTTCTAAGCAAAGAAGGGAAAGCAGAAAGGTGGAAGGAGTATGTAGAGGGTCTATACAAGGGCGATGTTCTTGAGGGCAATATAACAGAAGTGGAAGAGAATGTAGATGAAGAGGAAATAGGAGATAGGATACTGCGTGAAGAGTTTGACAGAGCACTGAAAGACCTAAGTCTAAACAAGGCCCCAAGAGCAGACAACATTCCATTAGAACTACTAACAGCCTTGGGAGAGCCAGGCCTAGCAAAACTCTACCATCTAGTAAGCAAGATGTATGAGACAGGCGAAATACCCTCAGACTTCAAGAAGAATATAATAATTCCAATCCCAAAGAAAGCAGGTGTTGACAGACGTGAAAATTACCGAACTATTAGTTTAACAATTCACAGCTGGAAAATACTAACGCGAATTTTTTACAGATGAATGGAAAAACTGGTAGAAGCCGACCTCGGGGAAGATCAGTTTGGATTCCATAGAAATGTTGGAACACGTGAGGCAATACTGACCCTACGAGTTATCTTAGAAAATAGATCAAGGGAAGGCAAACCTACGTTTGTAGCATTTGTAGACTTAGAGAAAGCTTTTGACAATGTTGATTGGAATACTCTCTTTCAAATTCTGAAGGTGGCAGGGGTAAAATACAGGGAGCGACAGAAACCAGATGGCAATTATAAGAGTCGAGGGTATGAAAGGGAAGCAGTGGTTGGGAAGGGAGTGAGACAGGGTTGTAGCCCATCCCCGATGTTATTCAATCTGTATATTGAGCAAGCAGTAAAGGAAACAAAAGAAAAATTAGGAGTAGGAATTAAAATTCATGGAGAAGAAATAAAAACGTTGAGGTTCGCCGATGACATTGTAATTCTGTCAGAGACAGCGAAGGACCTAGAAGAGCAGCTGAACAGAAAGGACAGTGCCTTGAAAGGAGAATTTAAGATGAACACCAACAAAAGCAAAACGAGGATAATGGAATGTAGTCGAATTAAGTCGGGTGATGCTGCAGGAATTAAATTAGGAAATGAGATGCTTAAAGTAGTAAATGAGTTTTGCTATTTGGGGAGCAAAATAACTGATGTTGGTCGAAGTAGAGAGGATATAAAAGGTAGACTGACAATGGCAAGGAAAGCGTTTCTGAATAAGAGAAATTTGTTAACATCGAGAATAGATTTAAGTGTCATAAAGTCGTTTCTGAAAGTATTTGTATGGAGTGTAGCCATGTATGGAAGTGAAACATGGACGATAAATAGTTTAGACAAAAAGGAATAGAAGCTTTTGAAATGTGGTGCTACAGAAGAATGCTGAAGATTAGATCGGTAGATCACATAACTAATGAGGAGGTATTGAATAGAATTGGAGAGAAGAGAAATGTGTGGCACATCTTTACTAGAAGAAGGGATCGGTTGGTAGGGCATATTCTGAGGCATCAAGGGATCACCAATTTAGTATTGGAGGGCAGCGTGGTGGTTAAAAATCGTAGAGGGAGACCAAGAGATGAATACACTAAACAGATTCAGAAGGATGTAGGTTGTAGTAGGTACTGGTAGATGAAGAAGCTTGCACAGGATAGAGTAGCATGGAGAGCTGCATCAAACCAGTCTCTGGACTGAAAGCCACAACAACAACTACAGAATTCATAAGTTGAATGGTTCTCTTAGCTACACCACGACGAAGAAGGAGGGAGGTAAGGGTCTGCCGCATGATAGGATAGTAACAACAACAAACACTGCTGTGATGTATTGAGAAACACTACCCATTCATTGCTATATGTCTGAGATCACTGAAAACACTCTTACATTCCACGTACCCGCACCGGTGCCGCAGTACAGCGCCAACTGTCAGAGACCGGAGAAAATTACCGCCATAAACACTGTGCATGGCCACAGCCATGGAAGCACGTGTCAACCAGAGAGAGGCCTGCCAGTCAAGGAGGGTCTTCCCCCCAGAGAGACCTGAGTGGTAAGAATTCGAATGCTATAAATATTACCAGCGCCAACAATCATCATATTGAATCTTCTGAAACTACCATGCAGTATACTTGCAACACATGCGGTCCCAAAGGTGGCCCAATGCAGACTGGGTGCTGTCTTCTTCATACATTAAGGATGAGCCGTGAGCCAAACTGTCATAACCTGTGGCAGGTTGCAAGCTTTCTCCGACTCTCAGAACTGGGGTACAAACGATGGGCCAGTCCCAGCCCAGAACAAAGGTGTCCGCTGAGATACTGTTTATGGCTCGGATCTGCTCCCTTGCTGCTATTCTCCCGATAGCCATCTCTAGACTCACAAGAATATTGGGAACCAGGCACATATATTATGTGCGTAATTACAAATAAATATTACTATTGCTGCTGTAATATGACACTGGGAGAGTTACTGGAAGTATCTCCCCTTCATGGCTATGGTTCTGGAACAAATCTCAGTATCTATAGAGCACATAATTTTCCATGCAAAACCCCTCTCATACCCTTACAGCTATCGATGTGTTGAATCTATACCTCCCTTATGACCAGACAAAGACATTTTCTTTGCACATGCCAGAATATAAGCCACAGCAACTTTACATTGCAACATTTACACATTTAAGACAAACAGTGCAACTGTCGTTTATGTGTGTACAACACCCAAAAAAATTATGGTATGCCCACACTCACTGGCTAAGTGTCTTGATTTTCCTCAGCTCTAGGAAATTACTTGATGTTTAATTCTAACAGTCAACACTGCCAAGACTCCCTCAAGCAGGAGTTGTAAAACACAGGCGTCCAGCACTATCTGATAATCAACAGCAGTCCCACAAACGAAAGCGTTGGAAAGAACAATGATATGAGTTGGTGTACTGTAATCAATATCACAGTCAAAGTGAGGATCTGCTCAGTGCAGCCGATGACGGGACGTTCTGTGCATCCATTTTATTACAGCCACATAGACCGTCCTGTTTGTACACTGCAGCAGATCCAGTTGAACTCAGACATTGCTATATTGTGCAGCTGTTTACGAATTGAATCCATCACCCCTTACGTTCGGATGTTCTGCTTGTTCGCACAGGGTCTTCCTCCCACGTTGGTACATTTGAGTTTGAGTGTATAGTGCGAGAGGACTCGCTGTCCTCCCCTTATTTCCAATCACAACAGGTAGATGGAACACAATATCTAGTAAAAATGTTTATTCTAATATCCTTTACAATGTGCTCAGGCAGCATGCCGACTGAGGCTCCTGGCTTAGCTGAGAGACATACACTCCCATCTGCTACCTGCTCGGCCGTTACAACACGCTATACTTAACCTGCACGCACAAAGGACCTGGGAGATCCACTTCTCCATGTAGGTTACAAGGTCTCCCAACAGGGAGCAGACTATACTGGATAGTCTGACCTGCCCAGTTTGGAAGCTGCCACTAGATGGCAGTTGGAGTGAGTTGTAGATTCCAAACATACTCCCACTCTAAAATGAGGCTTCTGATTTTACAAATAACCATAATTTTAACAAACAACAAATCCAAAACAAGGAAAACAATAAGAGTATAGCTAGACACAATATCAATGCACATAAAACATGAATACACAAACATTTGGAATGCCCACACCACCAAAACACCACTCTCACACTGGATGTAAAACACGATGGGTACTAACACGTAGAGCACAAACCAATAAAGTATTAATATCATACTGCATAAAGACATGACAATCAGTACTAACAGCAGTCAGTCCACATGAAAACATCCACAGCTTCTCAAGCTGATCTTATGAATTGAGAGGTTATTCCAGTAAATGGCAATTTGGCAGTGGACGTGTATCACGTACCACTACACAGGTCTGAGGGAACACTTAACTGATTCGCTGCTTAGGCAGGGGGACACAATTTTGCTATAGGCCTCTTAATCTGCCCATTAGCAATTTTCACCATCACCACACGCACCCACTTATCAGGATCGGGAAACAGCTGGTCAATGACAGCCAGTCTCCACACCAAGGGAGGCAGGTTATCCTCCAGCACATGATCGCCGATTTGGGGTTGCCGTACTGCTTCCGATGTTCATTTCCTATGTTGCTGCAAATCATGTGTGTATTCTGTGGACCACCTCTTCCAAAAGGTTGGTTGGTTTTTGGGGAAGGAGACCAGACAGCGTGGTCATCAGTCTCATCGGATTAGGGAAGGATGGGGAAGGAAGTCGGCCTTGCCCTTTCAGAGGAACCATCCCAGCATTTGCCTGGAGTGATTTAGGGAAATCACGGAAAACCTAAATCAGGATGGCCGGACGCGGGATTGAACCGTCGTCCTCCCGAATGCGAGTCCAGTGTCTAACCACTGCGCCACCTCGCTCGGTCTTCCAAAAGGACTGATGCAACTGCTATAAAAGTTGCCATCTGTGCAACCTGTTGGCGGGAACCTCAAGGACAGAGGGTTCACGATGAGCACAAAGGGGCTGTCCAATTAGGAAATGACCAGGAGTGAGAGTGACAGGAGAATCTAGGTCATCAGAGAGCAGACACAATGGCCTTGAATTCAAGTATGCTTCTATCTGAATTAACAAATTAGTCAGTTCTTCAAACGTCAGTACCGCATTGCTGATGATGCGTTTGAGATGAGACTTCATACATTTGATTCCTGCCTACCAGAGTCCACCAAAGTGAGGGGCATGAGGTGGAGTAAACCTCCAACTGATTCCCTCTGAGGTCGAAAAATTCACTGCAGTAGAATAATTAGAGAAAAAAACGTTTAAGTTCATTGTTTGCACCTACAAATGTGGTGCCATTGTCACTGTACATGTGAGAAGGTTTCCCTCTTCTTGCAATGAATTCCCTGAGGGCAGCTAAAAATGAACTTGTTACAAAGTCACTGACTAATTCTCATTGGATGGCCTTGGTTGCCATGCAGATGAATAGAGCAATATAAGCCTTGGTGGTAACCTTACTCCGTCTTCCACCATGTTTTACAACAATGGAGGGTGCATAATCTACTCCACAGTGTTGGAATGGACGAGACTGGTTTACTCTAGCTGTAGGTAGCTGATCCATGAGTTGAACTGCTGTCATGGACTTAAGCCTAAAGCATTTTAAACATTTCCTGATAACTCCTTTGTCTGTGTTACGCCCATTGGGGATCCAAAACCTCCTACAGAACATAGCCAACAAAAATTGTGAGCCAGCATGCAACAGATTTTCATGTTCATATATTATGGGAAGTTTTTTCAAATGATGCTTAGGTGGTACAATAATAGGATGGCTCTCATCATATGGTACATCAGCATTCATTAATCTCCCTCCTACCTGTAAGATACCTTCAGCGTCAACAAAAGGTGCAAATCCCTTAATTTGCTATTATGTAGAACAGGGGAACTGGCCTTTAACAAAGCGATTTCATTACCATATTCACTATGCTGAGTTGTGCCAAAGGCCATTTTGTTAGCGTTTTGGGATTCCTGTAGAATGTGTGGCCCAGTTATCCTGTCTGATTTCTGAAGCCTAGTATAATTAGCCCGTCCGCTACGGGGTCTCGAAGCTACCAGCTCGGTCGTTGTCACGGCGCTAATCTTACATACGCGCACAAAGGATCTGGATCTGTTCGTAGGTTACGAGGTCTCCCGACAGGGAGCAGACTATACTGCCCAGTTTGGAAGCTGCCGCTAGTTAGAGAGTCCAAACACTCCTCAGTGAGTTGAAATCACAATTTATCACGTCAAATCCATCCTCCCCTTACGACTAGACGTACGTATTTTTTGAACATGAATAGCAGTATGGTTACATCCTCAAACGTCTGGTGATATATCGGAATATAAGCCACAGCACCTTTACGCTCAAGCAGCAGCATAACATTTCTGACTTTTATTTCTAGGTGTGCAAAGAAAATTATGATACAGTACATCCACACTCGCACGAGCGGAGTGTCGTTTTCGCACTACCCAGTAGCGAAAAAGCCTCCCGCCATCACATATAAAGTGAAACGCGTCACGTGTAATTCTTTTTAGATGAATTGCGATCAGCTCAAAACGGATAACCAATAGTAACGGATTTTAACAGCTGCCGCGGAAGATGGCCACGCAAACAAACGTATGATGTAATTACAATTTTAAAAAAGCGCTAGCGTCTTTTTTTCACCGCTTCCAAAAACCTTTTCGTATTTCTGATACTTGTAAATACAGCCAGCACACAGTGGCATCTTATATATATTCAGACCGCCAAGTCGGGGTTGTGTGAGTGCTTTCCTTGCATACCTACCGTAGACCTACCTCCTACTCAGATCATTCAAATTTCCATTGACTAAGAAATCATTGCGAGAGTAATATGTACTAGAGTACATCCATTTGGAATTAATTTTCAGGGGACAAGCAGATGGATGGAGAAATCGCAAGACTGTTCTGTATCGAGTCCAAGTACATTTTTAAGTTCCTGTTGGAGCTGGAGGAGGATCACCGCGAGACAGATCTGTTGTTACAGCTGGCAAGATAGAGTTCGTTACGAAAAAACAAAAGAGTCTGCTAGAGCGTCACACAAAGATTTTGTTTGTTACATGTGTAAGAAACGTCGGTTTAATTATACATAGCTGTTTAGGTCCTATAACGTGTGTGCAGGAGGTAAATTTTCAAAAAGGACTACCCTGTTATGTAGAAAACTCCCTTGGGCTTGAATGCAAAGAATGCTTAATCCAAGCGTACAATAGACTTCTGTTTGTCCCTTTCAGTGCACCAGCTGTATATAACGGAATAATCATTATGAATCCATCGTCATTCAGTTATTCTACTTCAAGTGTGTACAGGATATCTGTGGATGAGGTAATGCCATAATTGTAACATTGAATCTGAGGAGTGGTAGTGAGTGTATTGTACCAAATGTGGTCATGCTTTAGTTATCGCTATTAAAGGGGGATAGTGACTGTGCAGCTCTGTTTATTGAAGAACGCAAGTGTACCCACAGATTAGAAAAACTATTCTAGAGCTCTTACTTCTTCAGTAAGTTACGACAGTTTAAGCATTGAGAACTATGGTTTTTCTGAGAAAAGAGAAAGTTACTGATTACAACGTGTTTGCTGTTCGCAACTAAAAGCGGCATTTCCTCCAATCTTTCACTTTTTGTAAGCTTAAAAGAAGCAGCCCGCTTTGCCCCGATCTCTCCTTCCAAATTACACTATGTGATCAAAAGTATCGGGACACCTGGCTGAAAATGACTTACAAGTTCGTGGCGCCGCCACTGTTAATTCTGGAATTCAATATGGTGTTCGCCCACCGTTAGCCTTGATGACACATTCCACTCTCACAGGTGCTGGACTGTGCTGGACTGTTTCTTGGGGAATGGCAGCCCATTCTTCACGGAGTGCTGCATTGAGGAGAGGTATCGATGTCGGTCGGTGAGGCATGGCACGAAGTCAGCGTTCCAAAACATCCCATAGGTCCTCTTTAGGATCCAGGTCAGAACTCTGTGCAGGTCAGTCCATTACAGGGATGTTATTGTTGTGTAACCACTCGGCCACAGGCCGTGCATTACCTGAAAGATGCAATTGCCATCCCCGAATTGCTGTGATAGTGCCACACAAAACAACGAGGGGCGCATCCATCTCCGAATTTTATTGTTGGCACTACACACACCGGCAGATGACGTTCACCGGGCATTCACCATACCGACACCGTGCCATCCGATAGCCACATTGTATACCGTTATTCGTCACTCCACACAACGTTTTTCCATTGTTCAGTCGTCCAATGTTCACGCTCCTTACACCAAGAGAGGCGTCGTTTGGCATTTAGTGGTGTGATGTGTGGCTTATGAGCAGCTGCACGACCATGAAATCCAAGTTTTCTCACCTCCCACCTAACTGTCATAGTACCTGCAGCGGATCCTGATGCAGTTTGGAGTTCCTGTGTGATGGTCTGAATAGATGTCCGCCAATTACACATTACGACCCTCTTCAACTGTCATCGGTCTCTGTCAGTCAATAGACGAGGCCGGCATGTACGCTTTTGTGCTGTACATATCCCTTCACGTTTCCACTTCACTATCACGTCGGTAACAGTGGACCTAAGGATGTTTAGGAGTGTGGAAATCTCGCCTACAGACGTATGACACAAGTGACACACTCGAAGTCCATGAGTTCCTCGGAGTGCCCCATTCTGCTCTCTGACGATGTCTAAAGACTACTGAGGTCGCTGATATAGAGTACCTGGCAGTAGATGGCAATGCACCTAATTTGAAAAAAAGTATGTTTTTGGGGGTGTCCTGATACTTTTGATCACATAGTGTACGTTCATTTTTAGTCAATTTGAGAGATATGTCCCAGTTGTCAGAAAGAAATTATGACAACACTAGACACAGAGAAAGCTGTACATAGAGTTATTGTGAAATGGGGGTGAGCATTACCTTCATTTAATCTTAGGTGTCGTTTTGTCGAATAGCAAAAATCCCACAACCAGCAGATCGCAGGCAGTGCTCATAGACCACACAGACTTGTCCAGCGCACTCAGACCAGCATTCATCTGCAGGTGGGGTAGAACGCTGTGTTACTATTGGCTCCCTGAGGGAAGTTGTGACTGGAGGGCGCAGAGGGTATGTAAACGCCACTCCACCCCTAGTCCCCCGTCACGCAAGCGCCCTGCTGCTCGACTCACTGCAGGTCACTTTGTCGCTCGCTCGCCTACGTCCCTCACACTTCGCCAGCTGAAATATCCAGGCGCGGAAAGGGAGGCAAGCTTGCTGCCACGCTTGAGTTTCTGACGCAAGTCGTTGGCTACGATCGTGGTGGCAAACGGAAGACGAAGAAGAGCGCTGTGCAGCAATGATTTAAGTGCCAACGCATGGGGCATGTCGCCAAGGCACGTAAGGGCACAGTTGTGTTTTTGAAGTGCGCACAGGCGCACGATACACGTGCCTGTCCCAAGCCGCGAGGTGTGGCTGCCAAGTGCGTGAATTGCGGAGGTGCCCACGCCGCCAACTCACGCAGCAGCAGCTACATCAAAGTCTTCAGACCTCAGAAGGTTGTCCCAAGCCGTGTGGCGATCTGTCAGCAAGGCGGCCTCCCTCCCCCCCCCCCTCCACCCTGCTCTAGGGGGGGGGGAAACTGTCACAGCCGCATTGAAGCCGCCACCGACGATGCACCGACTGCTTTCCGAGCTGCGTTTGCGGTGGAGAGGGCTGCCAGGAAGGAAGAGCTCACTACTGCCCACTGCCAGCTGCGTGACAAACTGTCCGCTATCGAGGTGACCTCTGTCCCCTGTGAGGCGGCTGGTTGGGGTGGACGCCGTCATCCAGAAGGACTCAGCCCTTCCCCCCCACTGACGTACAGTAGGCAACGTTGTTGCCAATGGATGTTGAGCCGTCTGCTCTCCCTCCTGAAGGGGATGCTGACCAATGGATGCATGTCGAAGTGACGCACACTGTGACGCCCTCTCTCATTGAGGCAGTGTTGGAGGCCACCCTGCATGCCTGCCTGCCGCTCCCAGACGAGTGCAGCGTGCAGCCTACGCTACAGATGGTCGCCGCATTGCCCTGTGACGAGTCGTAGACGCAGATGGACAACCCCTACCCTGTCACTCCTCCAGCCAGGCCCACGCCTTCTCCTTCTCGTGAGACCTATGGTCCTGTCAGGCATCATAGGATTCTGCACTCTCTGATATCGAGGAAGGACCTTAACCTTATCAACAGCCACCCTATCTTCACGCCCTCTGACTGGGAACACATTTTTGTGCTCTCAGCCAAGTGCGTGTTGACAGGGGAGTCCCAATCGAGTCAGCGGCGGTCTCTGCTGTGTGATCTGTCTCCAGACCCACTTCACTCCCCTGAGACCACTGCGATATTCGCATATCTTTGGGCTCGCCATCTGCCATCAGCCATCATCGGACTGCATCCGGACTCGAGACAAACCCAAATACTGTTAGGACCCTCAGTCCATCAGGACACAAGTGCCGATCCCATCAAGTACTGCAGGAACAGTACTCTGCGGTTAGCCTGCCCCAGGCCGAGCTTAGGAGGCTCGTCCAGCTGCTGCATTTGCGTCTATCTGTGTCCAGTCACCCTCATTCTGTCATCAATCACTGTAGTGTGCTTTAATCGTCAGTTTGCTCCTTTTTCACGTGCATGTTACCAGTTTAGGTGCAAAATGAAGAGTTCAGCGGCATCAAGCGCCACCAGTAGTGCCAGTGGGGTCAAACAGGAGAGACCGTTAGAGCAGGATGAGGAATTACCTGGTAATTACAGATTCAAATCTGTAACTGTAACTTTTCTCTTCCACTAAGAATTTCATAGTATTGAATACATTTCCTCTTATTGTTTCAGCACATACCCATCAACACCAAATCAGGGATGAAATAAATGCTGTGGTGCAACAGTAGAAACAATGGCAGCAGCAGCAGCAGCAGCATCGTTAGCAATGTAAAAATACATTCCATCTTTGTACTATTGGTGTGATCAACGAGTCTGTAGATGATTTCGAGGGGTGAAAGTTGATAACTGCACCTTTTTTTCTCTAAGAATCTCGCACTGAATACATGCCTTATTGTTTCAGCATAGATCCAGCGGGTAATTGAGGAGGCCGAGAGACAACAGCTGCTGAATTGGCAGCAGCAGCAATGGCAGCAGCTGCACCAGTCGCAACAACCGCAGCAGTGGCCGCAACTGCACCAGTAGCAACAGCAACAGCAGTGGCTGCACCTGCGGCAGCACAGCAGTAGCAGGAACTCCAGCAGCAGCAATATTATCGTAAGTAGTATAAATATTTTTCATCATACATATAGTATGTTGTGACTAACAAGTCTGAGTTTGAGGTAGATGATTTAGAGGGAACAAACTTGATACATATTACTTTTTCACTGAGAATTTAGTATTGTTACAGTGTATGTCGTGTATACATAGTTTCTTTCTAAAAATTTCATCATTTACATTATATTTTGTTGTTGTTGTTGTAGATGATTTCAATCATCAAAATCAATAAACGTTAGTTCTTTTCACTAAGAATTTCGTATTGTTTCAGTGTATATATATATATATATATATGCAACAATTTTTTAAATCCCCATAGTACGCATATGTAATTAAATTTCATCATATATGCAGTATGGTACATATTCTTTGTTGTTGTAGATGATTTCCTGGCAAACGAAGAAAGGGGACAGGGAGGGTAAATGTTGAAGATATGCAAGAGGCATCACAGACCTCATGTAAGTTTATATTCTATAAAGATATTTTTGTTTCCCATAGTTTTTGTTTGTATATGATTTTATTATTAGATCATTATGTTGCAGGTCATATCAGTGAAATAGATCGTTTTGTTCTCCACAATTCAGAAGAGGGCGAAATGCTGCAGTGTGTGCAGGAGGACAGAAGTACTGGAACAAAGTTGGTTCTACCCCAAAGTACCGTTATCCAAGATGGTGGCGACGACGTCATCCAAGATGGCGGCGACGACGCCAATCGAGATGGCGGATTTTGGCGGGAAGTTTGAATTTTGGTGGGAAAGTGCCACGCCCCCCTCCCTCCAGAACAATGGCGTGAAGTTCTAATTCCAGGAGGACAATGCACCACACCCCGGTTATCTGTACTAAGCAAAGAAAATTGCAAGAAAAAAGACTTCTCTTTATTATTTAACCAATTTCAAGCAGGCGTGTTCTCCACTGGGTCTGACTCCAACTGGCTTAGTTCATATTGTCGCCACCAGAGGACGCCACCATGATGTCAGGTGATGACGCAAGTAGCATTATTCAAAATGGTGGTATCCAGAGTGTTCACCATGAGCTCCAGAGCCCAACTAACTTAGTTCATATCGTCGCCACCAGGGGACACCACCGTGACGTCAGATCATTCCAAAGTACCGTTATTCAAGATGGCACCCAGTGTATCCACCAAGTGATGCAGGTCTAGTTCATATCGTCGCCACCAGAGGGCTCTATCGTGACATCAGCTGATGACATTCTGGGGTGAGGGAAATGGCAGGATCCAATACCTGCCCTTAATCGAGTCACGTGTTAGACTTCAGCCAATAGGATTGAAGTATCCAGTGACATCATTGTAAGAGATATAGGTTAAGCTCAGCAGCTCCGGGGCCTCAGTCTTGGTCAGTCAGCAGGAGAAGAAGAAGAAGAACCATGAAGCGCCAGCAGCAGCAGAAGCAGCAGTTGAACTCCAGCACAGTCACGCAGAATAGCATTAAATGGAAAAGTATCATACTTCACATAATTCTATCTCGTTGGTTAGCCTTATTATTTTTCAAAGTTTTTACATATTGGCTCATATCCAATGCTTTATTTTTCAAAGTTTTTACATATTGGCTCATATCCAATGCTTCATTTTTTTGTTCAACAGGGTCGAGCACCAAGATGCCTAGCCCCACAGACGCATCAGGACCTGCATCAGCCTCGACCTACAGAAACGTCACCCTTCCCGTCCTATCCAGTAGCGACCATGTGGGATCCTGTAGCCCACACAGCCCACTTGTTGGAGCAGGACAAGGAGTTGCTGCTCTCTGTCCCATTCAGTAACTTGTGTGATGAGTAAACACGACCTGCACACGACACACTGAATGCTACTGCTGGTGGTGTTAAACAGCAATTAGATGGAGGTCAGTACTGGGCGCCAACATATGACTCATCCCAGTCGAACATTCCTGTCTTAGTGTATCCACAGAGATTAAATACTATAGGTAAAAAGAATACGTCGAGTGCAGCCGCGCTCTTCACTACCACATACAATTTAATCCCTGGTGGATCCAAACGTGTGAACATTGCTATAGACGTGCATCATGTGCTTATTTCCGAGTTCGACTGGGAGGAGAGAACTACATCAAACAGCAAATGACCACCGAATATAATCCATCTCCTTCTCCCCCAGACATTCGTCTTACTGATGCTACACTTTCTATTACTACGTTATATGATGACTGCGCCTTATACGTGAAATCAGGTGACAAATTCGTCTATCTAAGACATCCGTCAGTTATGAAGTTATATGATCTAGACTCTGCCATATGGCTTGTGCTGGAGAGACTGAATCGATGGTTGCCTAGCATAGAGGCCGCACACAATGATGTTGTAAACTCCCTACATGTGAATAGTATTCATATTGACGATCTTAAGCAGCACCTTCGTTCGCACATGACCGCTAAACCTAAAGACAAGCAGATGAAATGCATGTGTCAAAAACCAGAGTACTGAGAGTCACCCATTGGCTTGAGTGAGATACATGCTGGATTTATTGCCAACAAAAAAGCATTATTTATTAGATACTGTACAGGTGCTAAGAAGATACATACCAATTCTAAAGATATCCTTGAAATACTACATCCAATGTACGATTTTTGAATAAATAATTTATATGTAATGTCAACTCGTGTATGTGTTTTATTTCATACCACTTTCTCATTATAATCAAAGTATTACAATAATTTTTTTCAATGCTCTACCAGTTACTGAGATTATTATCATGTTACTCTTCATGAGTAAAATATCTACTTCTTTTCTATGTGTAGTCAATATAGTTCAATCAGTTAACTGATCGAACCATACCGGCTACACACAAATACTATTATTATTATTATTATTATTATCCTTTCAAGTCTATTTTCTATACATATGCCAACTACATATCTGAACCTGACGCATTTAATATCACGGCGAGCTGGATAAAGCAACCTCGCCCCAAGGACTTTGTTGTCGGTGACTGGTCTTGTGAAGATTCAAGTGAAGAGCTGAAGAAGAAGAACAAGAAGAACGGAATTCTCGTTCCTGATAATATACGAGCAATTATTGTAGGCCCATCCGATTGCGGGACGACTAATGTCCTCATGACTTTGCTAACGCATGTAGACGGAGTCCGATTTGAACATGTTTGTGTATTCTCAAAAACACTATTTCAACCCAAGTATCAGCTATTGCAAGAGATATTGCACGGTGTAGATGGTGTTACATACACGACATTCAGTGCAAGCGGTGATATCCCTCAACCTGAAAAAGCAAAACCAAACACAGTCTTCATATTTGACGATATTGCCGTGAATAACCAAGACCAAATTCGAAAATACGTCTGTTTCGGTCGTCATATGGGTGCTGATGTATTTTATGTAAGCCAAACATGTTCCAGAATCCCCAAACAGCTTGTTAGGGCAAACCTCATTATAGCATTCAAACAAGACAACATACCGAGCGAGGTGGCGCAGTGGTTAGACACTGGACTCGCATTCGGGAGGACGACGGTTCAATCCCGCGTCCGGCCGTTCTGATTTAGGTTTTCCGTGATTTCCCTAAATCGCTCCAGGCAAATGCCGGGATGGTTCCTTTCAAAGGGCACGGCCGACTTCCATCCCCATCCTTCCCTAATCCGATGAGACCGATGACCTCGCTGTCTGGTCTCCTTCCCCAAACCAACCAACCAACCAAGACAACATCAATTTAAAACACATTTAGAAAGCACATGTCGGAACGGACATGTCGTTCAATGATTTTATAAAGATATGCACAGATTACTGGAATCATTCACAGTATGGCTTTCTCGTTATTGATAAAACAAGAAAACTGAATGATGGTAGGTACAGGCGAAACTTACTTGAAATGCCGTGAGGTAAAGCTTTGTGTTGGACAGGGATTCGAAGCCAGAACCTAATCGGATTGTTATCGAAGCACAATCAACTGTGTCATATCCTATTTTCTCGGAAGTAGATAGATGTTTTAACTGAAATGACGAGACGAAATATTAATTTTTTTCCTTCCTAGGACTCCAACCCGGCACCTATCGCTGTTATATTCTAGAGAAAAAAGACGTTAAATATGGGTTTGTTACACCAACACCGACATGTGAGCATGTTTGAGCTAGAAATAATATGATGAAGAGTTCAGTGCTGACTGGGAATCGAACCCCACACATATCAGTGTTGACTACACACAAAGAGACGTCAGCTACCAAATTTTTCTCCACAAGCTGCTCGGAATAACTTCCTTGAACTTACAGTGATCTCTCAAATAGTTCTGTGTCTCACTGGGAGTCAAAAACGTCAGATATCATTAGTGTTGTGAACGAATGAAAATGTATTAAAAATCAAAATTATTATCCACCAGCAGATAGGTGTTCTCATGCTAGAGCTTGATAATACATAATTATAACTTTAGTGCCGGGTCAGGATTCGAACCCATTCACGCGCAGTATGTGGAGATGTTGAGGAATCTGTAGTTTATAACAAACAACAAATAGTAGTCGAGCTGTATTGTCATGAAGGGATCAAATTCCGCGTTAAGGGCGGTCTGACTTGCATTCCCAGTTCATAACCAATTTTATCGACATACAGAAGCTCAAATAAAAGATGGACTAAGTGCCCTGTGACCCTACATAGCGTTTTTTCGTCACCAGAAATAAGTAACCAGTATAAGAAAGGTTACTGATGATACAGGTCCCACATTTCGCCACTCCTGACTTTATTGTGGTTCAACCTAACATCTGCTTGATAGAGAAGGAATATCATGTTTAATGTGAGTTTCAGACCACAATGCCATTATACCTTCTTCATTTGACATAGCCAGATGAGAATAAAATGTGTCTCTCCCTATTAAATATCATCGGCAGAAGTTGGAATCGAACACAGACCATCATCGTAGGAACAGATCATCTATCCAACAGACCACCAAACCCTCTTCTGTGAGACACATTTTTCTATCGTAATACCGGTACGGCACACTCGATGAGAATTCTGACACACAGGCTCCCTGTAGTGGTTTGCAGCATGTTCAGCACCTTCATTTACTTGGTTGACCGAATCGCCATGAACTTGCTGCTTCGGCTACCCAGTGCATACATTCGACTCTATTTTGTAATCAGCGAAATAAAATCACGTAACTGCCATCTACACAGAACTGCCAACAGTGTAGGATGCAGAAATTTAAATAGGAAGTGTTCCTTTCCATTTGAGCTACTCTATTGCGCTATCTGTTAGTAGAAAATGTCGTGATGTGCAGAAGAAAAGCTGTAACTGTCTGTCTCTCAGAAATCTAGATCCGGCCATATGCATTATCTCACAGCACTGTGGAATGCGGAAGTTCTGGAGGAACTGTTGTTGACTTCTGGAGGTGCTGTAGCTACATGACAGCTAGTAGCATAATGGTAAACGTCACGCACTGTAGAGAAGACGGCGCAAGTTCTAGTACATTCCCTGCTACATTTTTTAAAACCCAATTCTACTGTCTGCTGAAGTTATCAATTTAATGGAATTCCCTTCACTTCTCAACCCAAAATAGACGCATGTGGAAAAAGGGCTGACTTCTGCGACATTTTGTTATTTTGAGGTTTAATAGACGGCCAGGCAGCAGATGCAACTCAAAGCTTTTGTATTATGTATGGGTAGAGAGCATTGTCCCAAAATAGACAGAAAAGTATTTTCTACATTAGCTGTAGTCTGGTAGTGGCATTCTATTCTTCTTCAAACCTTGTTTGACAGCTTTAACTCAGAACAAGTTTTCTACATGCATGTAATCAATAAACTGCATGTGCATTGTTAGACTGTTGCAGATAAAATCAGAGAATTCGCATATATCGTTGATGATTAATTTCTCTCTCATGTTTAGTATTGTTTTAACAACACTAAAAGAAACCTTACGAAAATTGTGCACTGTATTATAAGAAATGAAATAAAACCACCCACGATAACCTTACGACGAAAGTCTGTTTTAATAAAACTGAGTATCTGTACACAAGCGCACCTCTATCAGCACAAATCAGTAAAATACTTCTCACTTAGATTTCGATTGGGTCTGTGTTTAATTGGTATACTGTGTCATACTCAACAGGTATGCAAATGTGGCATTTCATAAATAAAGTTATGTATTCCTAGAAACCCAAAACTTGCTTGTCAGCAGCGGAAAGAGGCGTTACCTGTTGTGCAGCATTGTAAGTTTTTCACCATTGCACTATGAGTTGAAAGTATTTTCTTGCGATTTCCTCATCGATGTTTCATCTGACTGCTTGTAGCTCTATCACAGAATGGATAAAAACGTTGCAGTCCGCGAGACTGGAACCACGAACTATAACAGACGCTTCTTGACAGGTCAGTACGTCACCAGAGAGCTAGCAAAGGGCCAATAGTGGCTAGAACTCGTATACCGCTATTTAAGAGAAGAGATTAGTTGCGATTTCCACGTGCAACGACTTTCCTGGGCTGAAAACCTTAAATTTACAATCTTTTGTTACACCTCAAGCGATAATAACTCAGATTATTCAGTGGAAATGACAGGAAAAATGAAGTGAAATTTGAGGCTTAATTCCATGCACACCAGGAAGTAACTCGTCGATCACAAAGTTGCCAAACATACCTTGTGTGGTGTCACCGCCAAACACCACACTTGCTAGGTGGTAGCCTTTAAATCGGCCGCGGTCCGTTAGTATATATCGGACCCGCGTGTCGCCACTATCAGTGATTGCAGACCGAGCGCCGCCACACGGCAGGTCTAGAGAGACTTCCTAGCACTCGCCCCAGTTGTACAACCGACTTTGCTAGCGATGGTTCACTGACAAAATACGCTCTCATTTGCCGAGACGATAGTTAGCATAGCCTTCAGCTACGTCATTTGCTACGACCTAGCAAGGCGCCATTATTCAGTTACTATTGATATTGTAAATAATGTACAGACAAGAGCTACGTTCAACATTAATGGATTAAAGTTAAGTATTCCACCAAGTACCACCTTTTTTCTGAAGTCTAACTTCCTTGTCCTGTTCCAGACCTCACGCCAGCCTGCGTGAGCTTAAACGCGTGACTTTCGGCTTCCTCTTAATTTAATGGGTTGGTCTCCGGCCAATCCACAACATTTTGGCGATGAGGTTTTCTGCGTTCTTAACTACACTCCTGGAAATGGAAAAAAGAACACATTGACACCGGTGTGTCAGACCCACCATACTTGCTCCGGACACTGCGAGAGGGCTGTACAAGCAATGATCACAAGCACGGCACAGCGGACACGCCAGGAACCGCGGTGTTGGCCGTCGAATGGCGCTAGCTGCGCAGCATTTGTGCACCGCCGCCGTCAGTGTCAGCCAGTTTGCCGTGGCATACGGAGCTCCATCGCAGTCTTTAACACTGGTAGCATGCCGCGACAGCATGGACGTGAACCGTATGTGCAGTTGACGGACTTTGAGCGAGGGCGTATAGTGGGCATGCGGGAGGCCAGGTGGACGTACCGCCGAATTGCTCAACACGTGGGGCGTGAGGTCTCCACAGTACATCGATGTTGTCGCCAGTGGTCGGCGGAAGGTGCACGTGCCCGTCGACCTGGGACTGGACCGCAGCGACGTACGGATGCACGCCAAGACCGTAGGATCCTACGCAGTGCCGTAGGGGACCGCACCGCCACTTCCCAGCAAATTAGGGACACTGTTGCTCCTGGGGTATCGGCGAGGACCATTCGCAACCGTCTCCATGAAGCTGGGCTACGGTCCCGCACACCGTTAGGCCGTCTTCCGCTCACGCCCCAACATCGTGCAGCCCGCCTCCAGTGGTGTCGCGACAGGCGTGAATGGAGGGACGAATGGAGACGTGTCGTCTTCAGCGATGAGAGTCGCTTCTGCCTTGGTGCCAATGATGGTCGTATGCGTGTTTGGCGCCGTGCAGGTGAGCACCACAATCAGGACTGCATACGACCGAGGCACACAGGGCCAACACCCGGCATCATGGTGTGGGGAGCGATCTCCTACACTGGCCGTACACCACTGGTGATCGTCGAGGGGACACTGAATAGTGCACGGTACATCCAAACCGTCATCGAACCCATCGTTCTACCATTCCTAGACCGGCAAGGGAACTTGCTGTTCCAACAGGACAATGCACGTCCGCATGTATCCCGTGCCACCCAACGTGCTCTAGAAGGTGTAAGAACTACCCTGGCCAGCAAGATCTCCGGATCTGTCCCCCATTGAGCATGTTTGGGACTGGATGAAGCGTCGTCTCACGCGGTCTGCACGTCCAGCACGAACGCTGGTCCAACTGAGGCGCCAGGTGGAAATGGCGTGGCAAGCCATTCCACAGGACTACATCCAGCATGTCTACGATCGTCTCCATGGGAGAATAGCAGCCTGCATTGCTGCGAAAGGTGGATATACACTGTACTAGTGCCGACATTGTGCATGCTCTGTTGCCTGTGTCTATGTGCCTGTGGTTCTGTCAGTGTGATCATGTGATGTATCTGACCCCAGGAATGTGTCAATAAAGTTTCCCCTTCCTGGGACAATGAATTCACGGTGTTCTTATTTCAATTTCCAGGAGTGATATTGCCCTGATTTACTTGTGTAATGGCTTCGCCACAATCTCCAGATGTACTGTCCGAATTTTATCGCTTGCTGAATCAGCAGACGCAGGCCTTACTGGATGCCCTTGGACAGCTCGTCCAGGGTCAACGAGCAATGCAACACGATGCGGCAGCTGCCGCTCCACCGCTAACGCAGTCACAACACGCTGTTGCACCAACTTTTCGTCCTTTTGATGCTGCACTGGAAAGCTGGACAGAGTGGTCACGCCAATTTGGATACCATCTCGCCGCCTACAGAATTCAAGGTAATGAGCAGCAGCCTTTTCTCCTTTCCTCCGTAGGCGTCCAAACGTACCGTGTGATAGTGAAATTATTTCCCTGATGCGAAATAGCAACTCTGTCCTATGACGAAATTTTGTCTGCATTAGATGCATATTTCAAAGAATCAGTGAATGTAGTTGAAAAAAGGTATACCTTCTTTCGTACAAAACGTACGGCAGGTCACACTACTAGGGAGTGGGTTGCAACCTTGCAAGGCCTTACTAGGGATTGTGCTTTTTAGTGTCAGTGTGGACTCCCTTATTCAGATACTATGGTATATGATGCAATTGCACAGAACGTTTCTGATGTTCGTATAAGGGAACAGATTTTGAAACTAGTCAATCCCTCCCTTCAACAAGTGATGGACATATTGGATCGGCAGGACACACTTGACTTTGCTCAGGAATCATTTGAAACTTCGCCAGCTGTGTGTCACGTTAACCGGCCCGCCGGCGAGCTGCACGGAACAGTAAACAGCCCTCGCGGCCCGCCGGGCGAGCTGCACGGAACAGTAAACAGCCCTCGCGCACGTCCGCGCAGCTGCCACCAGGCTCTCAGCCACGTGTGCCGTGCAGGAAAGCAAATGCAGTGCTAAAATCATGCCCGCAGTGTGCTACTACACATTCGCGTGAGAATTGCCCGTCACGCCAAGCTACACTCCTGGAAATGGAAAAAAGAACACATTGACACCGGTGTGTCAGACCCACCATACTTGTTCCGGACACTGCGAGAGGGCTGTACAAGCAATGATCACACGCACGGCACAGCGGACACACCAGGAACCGCGGTGTTGGCCGTCGAATGGCGCTAGCTGCGCAGCATTTGTGCACCGCCGCCGTCAGCGTCAGCCAGTTTGCTGTGGTATACGGAGCTCCATCGCAGTCTTTAACACTGGTAGCATGCCGCGACAGCGTGGACGTGAACCGTATGTGCAGTTGACGGACTTTGAGCGAGGGCGTATAGTGGGCATGCGGGAGGCCGGGTGGACGTACCGCCGAATTGCTCAACACGTGGGGCGTGAGGTCTCCACAGTACATCGATGTTGTCGCCAGTGGTCGGCGGAAGGTGCACGTGCCCGTCGACCTGGGACCGGACCGCAGCGACGCACGGATGCACGCCAAGACCGTAGGATCCTACGCAGTGCCGTAGGGGACCGCACCGCCACTTCCCAGCAAATTAGGGACACTGTTGCTCCTGGGGTATCGGCGAGGACCATTCGCAACCGTCTCCATGAAGCTGGGCTACGGTCCCGCACACCGTTAGGCCGTCTTCCGCTCACGCCCCAACATCGTGCAGCCCGCCTCCAGTGGCGTCGCGACAGGCGTGAATGGAGGGACGAATGGAGACGTGTCGTCTTCAGCGATGAGAGTCGCTTCTGCCTTGGTGCCAATGATGGTCGTATGCGTGTTTGGCGCCGTGCAGGTGAGCGCCACAATCAGGACTGCATACGACCGAGGCACACAGGGCCAACACCCGGCATCATGGTGTGGGGAGCGATCTCCTACACTGGCCGTACACCACTGGTGATCGTCGAGGGGACACTGAATAGTGCACGGTACATCCAAACCGTCATCGAACCCATCGTTCTACCATTCCTAGACCGGCAAGGGAACTTGCTGTTCCAACAGGACAATGCACGTCCGCATGTATCCCGTGCCACCCAACGTGCTCTAGAAGGTGTAAGTCAACTACCCTGTTCAGCAAGATCTCCGGATCTGTCCCCCATTAAGCATGTTTGGGACTGGATGAAGCGTCGTCTCACACGGTCTGCACGTCCAGCACGAACGCTGGTCCAACTGAGGCGCCAGGTGGAAATGGCATGGCAAGCCGTTCCACAGGATTACATCCAGCATCTCTACGATCGTCTCCATGGGAGAATAGCAGCCTGCATTGCTGCGAAAGGTGGATATACACTGTACTAGTGCCGACATTGTGCATGCTCTGTTGCCTGTCTCTATGTGCCTGTAGTTCTGTCAGTGTGATCATGTGATGTATCTGACCCCAGGAATGTGTCAATAAAGTTTCCCCTTCCTGGGACAATGAATTCACGGTGTTCTTATTTCAATTTCCAGGAGTGTATTTGCTTTTTCTGTAATAAAAAAGGGCATGTTCAAAGTGTTTGCCAGAAAAAGCTCAGAACGGACACTCACAACCATTCCAGGCCCTTTGCTTCGCGCCGGAATCGGAAACTTCGCCCATGGAAATTCATGTAGTTCATTCCACTCCGCCCAGTGCCACTCTCTCTCACAGTGACTGTGTTCGTCCCACAAATAGTGTGCGTCGACATCGACGGAAATCCGGTCATGTCACAAGTGATTTTGTACCAGCGTCAGTTCACGTTGCACGAGACAGTCGCTCTTGTCGTCAACAGGACAATAAACTTTTTGTAGACTTGGACATTAACGGCAAAGTGATACCATTCCAGCTCGATACCGGAGCTGCAGTTTCACTGATCAATCAAGACACGTACAAACAGTTGGGCACACCTCCGTTGCGTGCCACAAATGTTAAGCTAACTGCATATTCAGGTCACGGGCTCCCTGTGTTAGGACAGTGCAGCCTTCTTGCAACATACAAGGGACAAACAAAACTTGTGTCATTTTACGTCCTTCGTTCTTCTTCTGCAGTGAACTTGTATGGTTTGGATTTATTTCAGTTGTTTAACTTGTTTATAGTAAATCAGGTCCTATCAGTGAACCAGACTGTGCCTTCAAACAGTGTATCTCGTCTTTGTGGGGAATTTGCAGACATTTTTGCACCGGGCGTTTGTTGCGCTAAGAACTAAAAAGCACATTTGGAACTGCAAGTAAACGCGCAACCGAAATTTTTCAGAGCGCGCAATGTTCCCCACGCATTGCGTGATGAGGTCGCAAGAACATTAAACGATTTGGAATCTCAAGGTGTGATTGAACGTGTGCAGGCTTCTCTCTGGGCATCACCGTTAATAATTTTGCCAAAACCTTCTGGAAAATTGAGACTTTGTGTGGACTTTAAGGCGACAGTGAATCCACAACTAGTGATTGCAACTTTTACTTTACCCCGCCCAGAAGATCTCTTTGACAAACTGTGCCCGGGTACATATTTTTCGAAGTTGGACCTAGCAGATGCGTACTTGCAAATACCGGTGGACGAAGCATCCCAGCGCGTTTTGGTGGTTAACACGCATCTTGGTTTGTATCGATTCAAACGACTGCCATTTGGGTGTGCATCCGCCCCTGCATTGTTTCAGCAATATCTGCAAACTGTTTGTGCGTCGGTCCCTACTGCAGCAAACTATCTGGACGATATTGTGATCTCCGGACAGATGGAAGTAGAACATTTAGCCAATCGCAGAACATTATTTCAGGTCTTGCGACATAATGGTCTTCGATTGCGGAAGGACAAATGTGTGTTTTTTGCTCGTGACTTACCCTACCTGGGCATGTACTCAATGCCCAAGGCATACATCCCAGTTCCGAGCACCTCCGTGCCATACAAGACTTGCCTTCGCCATAGAATTTGAAGCATCTACAGAGAGTGCTGGGAAAAATTAATTATTATAACAAATATGTGCCGCACGCCTCTTCCATGTAAGCTCTGCTTCATCGCTTACGCCGTAAAGGTGTTCCGTTCGTCTGGACGACGGAATGCGAACGCGCCTTTCGCCAGTTGAAATCGGCGTTGCTTTCCAATACTTGCCTTACGCCATTCGATCCCCAGAAACCCCTTTTGTTGATAATGGATGCATCGGATTTCGGGATCGGTGTTGTGCTTGCGCACAAAGATGGATCGCACGATCGCCCTATTGCCTTTGCGTCCAAATTGCTCTCGTCCGCACAAAGAAATTATTCACAGATCGAGAAAGAAGCATTGACTCTCGTATTTGGTGTTACTAAGTTTCATGATTTCTTGTATGGTCGTCACTTTATCATCATCACAGACCACAAACCTTTGACATCGCTTTTTCATCCGAACATGCCTGTACCTCCGCGTACAGCGCAGAAATTCATTTGCTGGTCCATTCTGGAATGCTCGATGGTTGGTTGTGGTAGATTCATTCAGTAATTTTCCTTTTGTTGTCTGGATGTTTTCCACGACCTCATCTGCCACCATCCAAGTGTTATCTGCTATCTTTTGCATTGAAGGTCTTCCGCAGACTATTGTTTCCGACAATGGCCCACAATTCAGGTCCGCAGAATTTCAGTCATTCTGCAAGGCCAATGGTATTCAACATCTGACAACCGCGCCGTTTTCGCCACACTCAAACGGTGCCGCTGAACGATTGGTTCGGACTTTCAAGTCACAGATGTTGAAGTTAAAAGAGTCGCATTCTCGGGAGGACGCGTTATTGCTCTTTTTGTCCTCGTATCGCTCTCAGCCCTGAGATGCTCGCTCGCCGGCTGAGTTGCTCCACGGTCGTCCTCATCGAACCTTAATGTCTTTGCTACATCCGCCGCCTCAGGTTCCTGTGCAGCGGCAGACACCTGCATTTGCTCTAGGCGACGTTGTCTACTATCGTCACTATCGAGGTTCACGGCATTGGCTTGAAGGGCGCATTCTTTGCTGCCTCGGACGCGCTATGTATCTGGTTTTGGGTGCCTCTGGTGAGATGCGTCGGCATCTCCATCAGCTGCGCCTCTGTCGTCGCACGGGTTCTGCCGCTCCCCGTCTGCTTTCAGCGACGATGCCGTCCGGTCAGCACCCTGGGGACCCATCTACTGGCTCGCCTCAGCCCCAGGTGTTCGACGCTGCCTTCCATTTTGCCCCATGGCGACGCGCCGCCGCCGCCGCCTGTTTCTCCCGCCAGCGACGCCCGCAGTGGACGCGTCGCTGCAACCGCCGGGCGCCTCCCTGGGTCACGCGCCGCCGATCGCTTCCCGTGACCAGTTGTCCTCCGACATGGACCTCTTGCCCGCCCCGGACCATATGGCGTCTTCACCCGTCGGGTGCCCCGGCCAGATGGAGGTCGACCCTTCGGCCCCTCCTGTCTCTCAGCGGGCGCATACACCGCATGTTGGTGTGCACCATGGACTAGGTTTTCAGGCGTTTCCTAGCTCCCCTCGGACCGAATGGCAGGGTGCGGGTAGCACAGCCTCGCCTGTTGTTAGACTCCCCACCTCGTCGCATACGTCAACATGGGGTCCTCCCCACGGCGGGCGGAAGCCTTATAACACAACCGTACACCGATTTGCGGTGGAGGAATGTGGTGTCACCGCCACTTGCTAGGTGGTAGCCTTTAAATCGGCCGCGGTCCGTTAGTATACGTCGGACCCGCGTGTCGCCACTATCAGTGATTGCAGACCGAGCGCCGCCACACGGCAGGTCTAGAGAGACTTCCTAGCACTCGCCCCAGTTGTACAACCGACTTTGCTAGCGATGGTTCACTGACAAAATACGCTCTCATTTGCCGAGACGATAGTTAGCATAGCCTTCAGCTACGTCATTTGCTACGACCTAGCAAGGCGCCATTATTCAGTTACTATTGATATTGTAAATAATGTACAGACAAGAGCTACGTTCAACATTAATGGATTAAAGTTAAGTATTCCACCAAGTACCACCTTTGTTCTGAAGTCTAAATTCCTTGTCCTGTTCCAGACCTCACGCCAGCCTGCGTGAGCTGAAACGCGTGACTTTCGGCTTCCTCCAAACTCCGTGGGTTGGCTCCTGCCAATCCACAACACCTTTCCTTGTTGCCAAATCAGTTACAATACTAGCAGGAAGAAGACGAACCGATGTGATCCTACAGTGGGCTGGGAAGTGACCATACCTGGGGTCTCAAAGACGCGGCTGCTACGGCCTGGAATATGTAATGCGTCTGATTCGCATTCTACATCTACATTTCTACATTTATACTCCGCAAGCCACCCAACGGTGTGTGGCGGTGGGCACTTTACGTGCCATTGTCATTACCTCCATTTCCTGTTCCAGTCGCGTATGGTTCGCGGGAAGAACGACTGTCTGAAAGCCTCCGTGCGTGCTCTAATCTCTCTAATTTTACATTCGTGATCTCCTCGGGAGGTATAAGTAGGGGGAAGCAATATATTCGACACCTCATCCAGAAACGCACCCTCTCGAAACCTGGCGAGCAAGCTACACCGCGATGCAGAGCGCCTCTCTTGCAGAGTCTGCCACTTGAGTTTGCTAAACATCTCCGTAACGCTATCACGGTTACCAAATAACCCTGTGACGAAACGCACCGCTCTTCTTTGGATCTTTTCTATCTCCTCCGTCAACCCGATCTGGTACGGATCCCACACTGATGAGCAATACTGAAGTATAGGGCGAACGAGTGTTTTGTAAGCCACCTCCTTTGTTGATGGACTACATTTTCTAAACACTCTCCCAATGAATCTCAACCTGGTACCCGCCTTATCAACAATTAATTTTATATGATCATTCCACTTCAAATCGTTCCGCACGCATACTCCCAGATATTTTACAGAAGTAACTGCTACCAGTGTTTGTTCCGCTATCATATAATAATACAATAAAGGATCCTTCTTTCTATGTATTCGCAACACATTACATTTGTCTCTGTTAGGGGACAGTTGCCACTCCCTGCACCAAGTGCCTATCCGCTGCAGATCTTCCTGCATTTCGCTACAATTTTCTAACGCTGCAACTTCTCTGTATACTACAGCATCATCCGCGAAAAGCCGCATGGAACTTCCGACAATATCTACTAGGTCATTTATATATATTGTGAAAAGCAAGGGTCCCATAACACTCCCCTGTGGCACGCCAGAGGTTACTTTAACGTTTGTAGACGTCTCTCCATTGATAACAACATGCTGTGTTCTGTTTGCTAAAAACTCTTCAATCCAGCCACACAGCTGGTCTGATATTCCGTAGGCTCTTAATTTGTTTATCAGGCGACAATGCGGAACTGTATCGAACGCCTTCCGGAAGTCAAGAAAAATAGCATCTACCTGGGAGCCGGTATCTAATATTTTCTGGGTCTCGTGAACAAATAAAGCGAGTTGGGTCTCACACGATCGCTGTTTACGGAATCCATGTTGATTCCTACAGAGTAGATTCTGGGTTTCCAAAAACGACATGATACTCGAGCAAAAAACATGTTCTAAAATTCTACCACAGATCGACGTCAGAGATATAGGTCTATAGTTTTGCGCATCTGCTCGACGACCCTTCTTGAAGACTGGGACTACCTGTGCTCTTTTCCAATCATTTGGAACCCTCCGTTCCTCTAGAGACTTGCGGTACACGGCTGTTAGAAGGGGGTTCGATTGTCGCTCAGGCACAAAAATTTGTATCCTTATTTTAGATTCAAACACCTAGTAGCTGGTAAGAAAAACCGATAGGTAACCTTTGATTTTACTTAGTTAACAATCTGATTACGTGTTGGGTTCGTATTTCCGTCACAGAACTTCACATCATGCGCTTCATCTTTCTTTAAATGCAGACACACTTTGTTGCTTCTTAATGGAGGTACATCAGACATCCTTCGTGGTTAGTTAACAGGGATGAAACGGTCTTGATAGGAGTCTCGGTTTATTACAAAAACTGTTGTCTTTTATTTTCAAGTTTAGATTTGGTTACTGATAATGGCGAAAATTTCAGTTAATTCATAACTCTTCATGGCTAGTCAGCAATATGATATGATTAGATTAGATTAGATAATACTTGTTCCACAGATCATGAATACGACATTTCGTAATGATGTGGAAAGTGTCAGTTTAATGAAAGATTTGTTTACATGCCAGTAATCAATTTCTTTACAACAATTTTTTACCCTCTCTCTTATTCCTTATATATATAAACACAAATGATGTGACATACCGAACGAAAGTGCTGGCAGGTCGATAGACCCACAAACAAACACAAACATACACACAAAATTCAAGCTTTCGCAACAAACTGTTGCCTCATCAGGAATGAGGGAAGGAGAGAGAAAGACGAAAGGATGTGGGTTTTAAGGGAGAGGGTAAGGAGTCATTCCAATCCCAGGAGCGGAAATACTTACCTTAGGGGGAAAAAAGGAAAAAAGGACAGGTATACACTCGCAAACACACACATATCCATCCGCACATACACTGTGTATTAAGTCTTTGAACAAGATCCTGAACGTGGGCTTTCCACGACAGCTTACTATCTATCTGAACATCTAGAAATTTGAACTGTTCAGCTTCACTAATCATATGCCCGTTCTTTGAAATTAAAACGTCAGGTTTTTTTTAATTGTGTGTTAGAAACTGTAAAAACTGAGCCTTACTGTGATTTAGTGTTAGTTTACTTTGTACCAGCCATGAACTTAGGTCATGTACTGCACTATTTGAAACCGAGCCAGTGTTGCACACAACATCATTTACTACCAACCTAGTGTCTTCAGCAAACAGAAATACTTAAGAGTTACCTGTAATACTAGAGGGCACATCATTTACATAAATAAGGAAGAGGAGTGGCCCCAACACTGATCCCTGGGGCACCCCCCACTTGACAGTACCCCACTCAGATCCCACATCACAGCCGTTATCAACATTGTGAATAATGACCTTTTGCTGCCTGTTGCTAAAGTAAGAGGTGAGCCAATTGTGAGCTACTCCCCTTATTCCGTAATGGTCCAACTTCTGGAGCAATATTGTGAGATCAACACAGTCAAATGCCTTTGTTAAATCAAAAAATACGCCAAGCGTTCGAAACTTTCTGTTTAGCCCATCCAGTACCTCACAGAGAAAAGAGAATATAGTATTTTCAGTTGTCAAACGACTTCTAAAGCCGAACTGTACATTTGATAGCAAATCGTGTGATATAAAATGATCAATTAACCTTACATACACAGCCTTTTCTATAACTTTTGCAAACACTGATGGCATAGAAATAGGTCTAAAATTATCTACATTATCCCTTTCTCCCTTTTTATAAAGCGGCTTTACTACTGAGTACTTTAATCGCTCAGGAAACCGACCATTCCTAAAGGAAAAATTATAAAATGGCTAAATACAGGGCTAACATGTGCAGAAAAGTACTTTAATATTCTACTAGACACTCCATCATAACCATGAGAGTCCTTAGTCTTCAGTGATTTAATTATTGACTTAATCTCCCTCTTGTCTGTATCACAGAGGAGTATTTCAGATGTCAATCTCGGAAAGGCATTTGCTAAGAAATATATATGATTTCCTGTAGAAACTAAATTGTTATTTAATTCACCAGCAATGCTCAGAAAATGGTTGTTAAGTACTGTACATATATCTGATTTATCAGTAACAGAAATATTATTACTGCGAACAGACTTTATATCATCAACCTTGTGCTGCTGACCAGACACTTCCTTCACAACTGACCATATGGCTTTGGTTCAAAATGGTTCAAATGGCTCTGAGCACTATGGGACTTAACATCTATGGTCATCAGTCCCCTAGAACTTAGAACTACTTAAACCTAACTAACCTAAGGACATCACACAACACCCAGCCATCACGAGGCAGAGAAAATCCCTGACCCCGCCGGGAATCGAACCCGGGAACCCGGGCGTGGGAAGCGAGAACGCTACTGCACGACCACGAGTGACCATATGGCTTTAACTTTATCCTGTGAATTAGCTATTCTATTTGCATACCACATACTTTTTGCCTTGCTAATAACATTTTTAAGCACCTTACAATACTGTTTGTAATGGGCTACTGTAGCTTGATTGTGACTACTTCTAACATTTTGATATAATTCCCGCTTTGTTCTACATGATCTCCTTATCCCACTAGTCAGCCAACCGGGCTGTCCATTACTTCTAGTACCCCGTTTAGAATGTTCTAATGGAAAGCAACTCTCAAAGAGCATGAGAAATGTGTTATGGAAAGCATTGTATTTATCATCTATATTATCGGCACTATAAACATCTTGCCACTCTTGTTCCTTGAGAAGTTTTGAAAAACTCTCTATTGCTGTTGGATTAACTTTCCTACGTAGTTTGTAATTAAATACGACATTGGTTTGAGTACAAAAACCTTTTAGTGTTAAATTTGTGCATCATGGTCTGAAAGACCTTTCACCCTTTTACTAACAGAATGCCCATCTAGTAATGAAGAATAAATAAAAATTTTGTCTATGACTGTGCTACTGTTCCCCTGCACCCTAGTTGGAAAAAACACAGTTTGCATCAGATCAAATGAATTTAGCAGATCTACCAACATCCTTTTTCTTGCACAATCATGTACAAAATTAATATTGAAGTCACCACATATAACTACTTTCTGGTACTTCCTACAAAGTGAATCAAGAACCCTCTCTAGCTTAAGCAAAAATGCTCTGAAGTCGGAGTTAGGGGACCTATAAGCAACAGCAATTAGAAGTTTAGTTTCACTAAATTCAACTAATGCTGCACAACTTTCAAATATCTGTTCAGTGCAGTGTCGTGATGCGTCTATGGACTCAAATGAAATATTGTTTTTTACATACAGAGCCACTCCCCCACCCCGCAAGGAACTCCTTGAGAAACAGCCAGCTAATCTGTAGCCTGGTAAAGGAAGCCTCTGAATTACCAAATTACTTAAGTGGTGCTCTGATATACCAATAATTTCAGAGTTAACATCTATTAGCAATTCGCTAACTTTATCTCTAATACCTCTTATATTTTGATGAAATATGCTAATTCCTTCTCTACTTGGAAACATTACATCCTCTGGAGGTGAGCCCTTAGTTAGAGCACTTCCTTTAAGCAGGTATACCTACCTGCTGACTTCAGTCTAAAAAAGGTGCAGCTCTAACACCAGCTACTGCAGGAATTTTTCCATGAGTGATACCACTACCATCACCACCACCACCCACTACACTGTCACCTATAAGCTTAGCCAGCCTCCCCTTCCCATACCTATTGAGGTGCAGGCCATGCCTAGTGAAACCCCATCTACTGATGGACCCAACTGGCACCACTGAGATGTGATCCATGCCCTCCGCCATCAGTACCCTCCCCAGCCCCACATTAACGCGCCTAACAGCCGCATTACGGTGAGGCCGATCATGACGCTGAAACAGTTGCACGAAATGCACATTAGTGCCACCAGTTTGAGTAGCTATCTTAACCAAGTCACCACTGACATCATATTCCCCGTCCCTATCGAGACTGTTCCCTGCTCCACCCACTATCACTACCTGATCCTCTTTCGTCTCCCCTATGCTTTCAGTCACCTGAGCCAACCCTGCACCAGGCTTCACAATGCTGGTGACCTGGTACTCACTCCCCAACACTTCCTGCAACTGCTGGCCCACACCTCTACCGTGGGAACTACCTAGCAGCAGAACCTTCTTTCTGCTAGACTTTCCAACTAACCTAGGCCTCCTAATTGCTGAGGACTGCTGCAAGTTACCTACATCTACGGCTACACGAGGCTCCTCTCCACTCAACTCAACTCTGACACTTGGTCGTATCTATTGTATGTATGCAAAGTAAAACTGTCTGAATACCTCCTCTTCCTAGCTACCTTCTTGCCAACTGCCAGTTCGCATTCCCCACCACCCTTCACCCTCCTCAACCTATCTAGTTCCTCCTTTGCGCATTGTTACCGCACCTGAAGGGCACAGATCTTACGCTCCTGCTCCTCTATTAACTTGTTTCTACTGCAGATTCTACATTCCAAGGAGAGGATCTCCCTAAAATGACCACTGGCTTCCCCACTGCATTCCCCCCAATGAAAATACTTAGAACAAATCCCACACCGTAATCCACTACTCACAAACCTACGACAGAGCCCACACTTTTAACTCATGGAAAATTTTACAGTTACTGAAAAAAACTATACGTCTACGTTACCAAAGTTCAGTTACACCAGTAGAACTATTTAAGAACTAACAATAATGGTCTCGAAATTCTCTGCCTAATAAGAAAGCAGCTACTTGTATTAATACTACTACAACACAGCCGATACCAATACCAGCAAAACTTCACAAAATTATTAGCTAAAACCAAAAAATTAAAACGACCACTATAACACTAAGCGAAGTTAAAACACTAAATGAAAATTTTACTGAAATATTTCACTAGAAAGAATAATAAACGTCAGTTGAAAACGAAAGCACGAAATTTACTAAACGACTTCAACACACTGAAAACTCTATAAAAACACAGCGAGCGAACGATTACAAAAGTTTATTAAGTCGTTATTTCGCCACAAACGGCACGCAACACCGCTGAAATCTATTAAATTTAATAACTGTATTACAGAGCACAAATAAGTTTGTCAGTACTTAGCTTATAACCGCTACAGCTGCAGTGCACGCCGCAAAATGTAAACACACTACTGAGGCGCGAGGCTTAGACGAACGACGAAAGCAGACTCACAAATAATAGATCACTCGAGTCAATAACACAGGAAGAAAGACCGAGATTAATGAAAATCAACTAATAAGTTACTATTACGGCAAATATTAAAACAAATAAACTTTAAAATAAGTAAATGAAGTCTAAAATTTATAAAATATTAACGAGCTCTTTCAACAGCAGTGCAGCACACGTGACGTCACACCAAAGGTGGATTCTCAATACCACTCAGCAATGGATGTGCTTGGAGAAATAACGCCATTATCACCCCATATATAGTGCAGAGTCGTTGTCTCTGCGTCACCTCGATGTTCAGGGGGGTGACTCAGTTCACAGCATAATACTACACTGCATGTAACGGCGTTAAATCTCGGATCTTCTAGGACTTTGAGGAGCTTGGTGGTCAAGACATGTAGACACGTCTCTAAAAACCCGACAGGGTTGCAGTACCTCCCTCCCGGATTCTCAATTCTAGTGTACGAGATGCGCCTCTCAAAAGCCCTAGCATCCGCTCAGTATTCTAGGGGGGTCATTACGTCATTATTCTGATCCGAATCACTATCAATAGGATGGGAGGAGCACTACCTCTAGCCACAGGATTATCACTGTTACCATTGCTACTACTACTAGAACTAGGGGTCCAGCCGGTCGAAGATGGGGTTGGCGATGGCACCTCATCTACAAGGAGGGGTATGTGGGTGGGTACACCAACCTTGCGCTGGTCGCTGGGATGAGCTGGCTGCAGCAACCGGGCTGCGACAACGGCCCCCAGGGTGCGTTGCTCCTGCTATCGGCTGGTGGGGTGGGAGACTGTTGTATCAGTTGTTGTTCTTATTCTTCGTGGCCCAACGGTTGAGTTGCCAAGGGGCGCCAGAGGGCCTGGGATGGTGGGAATCCGGGTGATATCAATACATTCAGCCCAAACATCCATCATTTCGAATCTTCTCTCTCGCAACACAAACACAGTGGTCACTTCGACAGCCCTTGCTGCCGTGGGCAAGATCAGAGAAGTCGGCGCATTCTTTGTACCCGGCCCAGACTGAGCTAATCCGTTACTTCCGGCTGCCGACTCCTCGCGACTGCCGCTGCAGCCAGTCGCGATGCACTGCAAAGCAAGCAGCTGAGGTTTGGACATAAGCAGTGGTTCTAAACAATTCCACCCCGACATAGCCCCATCAGTTTAAAAAAATCTACTTTACCCAATCCGAGGCAGCGATGTCGTCGACCATACACCTCGAATATCTCAAGCTAAATGCAGTTTCCTCCCTTTTATATTAGTTATTTTCGAAGAGGGAAGAAATCGAACCATACACGCGTTTTCACATCGCTCAAGTATCGTTACTTTTTGTGAAAATCCTGTACTGGACTATGGCACAGGCTATATTTCCTCTAAGTATTCTTTCATCAAGTATAAAAATATCTTTTCTTATCTGTCACGTCCTGTATCAAAGGATCAGAATATTAAACTCATTTTTTTCTCATGATGCAGTGCTAAGATCTACCACTGTCACAGGACGCCTCCTCACTTTCGGACTCTCTCTTAAGGTAAAAGCAAAGAGAAGCTGTAAATATAAGTTTTTTACTACGTATCACTTTATAAATATGCTATAACACTAGGGCGGAATGTGGAATGCAACGCTTTAAATAGACCAATGTAAGAAATATATCACCAGCGCATGACATACGTTCTATATGCACGTTTCTCTACGATAAACTATGGCGACAAACTGTAAACTGACAAAAATTCTACTACCTTGCACACCAAAGAAAACATCGATTCTTTGTAACACAGACACTACGTAGGTTTCCAGAGGTGTATGACTTGCCCTCTCCCCAATGATCCACATGTATGCATTTAGGATAGGACGAACATGAAAGGTATAGCAACAGTCGTTTCGTACGTATATGAAACTGAAGACTCGATTAACGTCCAAGATGTGGCAGAGACATGAACTACTTCGCATACATCTTCGTTCGTCTAGGCGAGGTTACCAAACACGTTTTCGATCGATGGCCTGTTTCACACGTGAGTTGAAAGTCCTCTGACGACGGTGGTTTGGAGAGGTTTGCTGTTAACAATCGCAGGTAGGAAGTGCTCTAAGTCGCACACAGAACACACAGTTTTATACGAGTGGATCGCAGGTTATACCACACAACTGATGCACCACGAGAGAACAACAGAAAAAAAATGGTTGAAAGCTTGATAAATGACCAGCAGCAACATCTCCCTCTCTCACTCTCAACCGATCACTCCTTCTACTTCCCATCGTCCTTTAATGCAGATCCATGTAAGGTTAGAGGCAGATGGCTCTCTTTTCCAGGTAAGCATCAACAGCAGTTGACTTGCATGTATGACTATTACCTCAATACACATACAGTACAATGTTGCCACACAGCAAGTGTTTGTTGGCTGACGCCGCAAGGTTGTCATTGGCAGAGAGTCCAGAGAGGCACACTGTAAATATTGGGCTGCGCGGGGTAGCCATCCAGTCTAAGGCGCCTTGCCATGGTTCACGCTGCTCTCCCCGTCGGAGGTTCGGTTCCTCCCTTGGGCATGGGTGTGTTGTTGTCCATAGCGTAAGTTAGTTTAATTTAGATTAAGTAGTGTGTAAGCCTAGCGACCGATGACCTCAGCAGTTTGGTTCCATAGAACTTACCACAAATTTCCAAATTGTAAATACTGTTTGTTAGTATTTAAAACACCTAAATAGTCCTGCATGGGGTCAAACACCCTATCCATTCTGTAGCTGTATACTGCAACCACCCCAGCCGGTAGTACAATGCTCTTTAACTAAGGACACTTTATAAAAATTTATAAGGCGATTTCCGATAACTTAGGAGTCACACATGGGCTTGTGATCCGACATATATAAATTTACTACTCTACATTTGGCGGTCATCTACGTTAAGCACTCTGTTCCAACTGTCTTATCGCTGTCGACGAAGAATGACTGTTTCCCTGGTTCCCAGTGCTCCCATGTATTCCTCTCGTTGTCACATACTCGTTCCCATGTACAAGAATTGTCCTACACCAAGCAGAAGGCATGCAAGTAATCCCTCAATATTTCCGCATTTTCCCTCAGTTTGTACTTATTTTCCGTAATTTTGTTTATTTTATCAATTTTATGTCAATTCTACCCTGCGACAATGACATTACTTCTCGTTCCACTTTCTAAAATTGTTTGTAAATGCAGTACAGTTACCAACACATAGCGCAAATGCACTTTTTTTTGGTCGGACGTTATACTACAGCACTGTACTCGAATGCATCCAATCACCTCCAATCACATGTTCTGCAGTTGCAGTGTGTTTGCTCTATTTTCTGCATGGCTGTGTCTGTGCACATGTTGCAGATGGCTTCCATGGCCCAGAGTAGACCCAAGTTAGTGTTCGAGTGTGGATCCACCATGCGCTATATCCAGATCCAAAATACGTCGTGTGGGGATATTTTCCAATAAGACGACATTTCCAATATGCAACAGCGTTATTACGTAATTGGAACATGTAGTTGCTGGATGTGAGCTTTTCCCACCAAATAAAAATGAGAGCCAGCAGTGCGACTTAAATTTTATAAATAAACAGTATATCCTATGAGGAGGAGGGGGAGTGGGAGGGATGGGGGAACAATAGCTTAAGGACCTGTCAATCAAAATAGTGGATTATCCCCGGGGGATCTTAATCCTCTTAGCGAAACAACAGGTTAAGAACCTGTCAATCAAAAGAGAACAATAGGTTTGCCCCTGAATGTGTACTTACCTCTGATGCAGACAACCTGCAATGTGTGCAATGTGACCGCATCTACAGGACAATTCACGCTATATGGCATGGCTCTTGTACCAAGGGTTGCGAAGTTCATAACGTCGAGGTGAGGTCCTGTGCGGCACACTTCGCCAGCAAGGGCTCTGCTAGTCACCATGTGAGAAGCCACAGCCACCACTGCCATTGCTGCCGCCACCGCTACCTCACTGCCACCACCGCCACTCCCACACCAGCTCTGCACCATCGTCCACGAGCGACACTCCTCAGGCAAGTGGCTCAGGGCTGCAGCAACCGAACTACTCACACTGGCCCGATTCCGCAGTGTCTCATACTCCTCCTCCACCATCACGTCCTTGCCGATTTCGCAAGGTACAGCACAAACCCTTTGACACATCACTGCAAGCAGCTTCGTCATTTAATTGTACTTATAGTATTAGTAATAGAGATGATCCTGTGGTTAGTGTCAGTTCCCTCTCCCATCCTTTAAGTGAAAGATGTCAGGTCAGTGACACCATACTGCAGTTAGAATACCCGGTGGTTGTAGACACCTCTGGAGAGCGAATCTCGTTCACCAGGATCGAGAATCTGGCAAGAGCGTACTGCGAACCCTGTTGGGTGTCTAAGAATGTGCTTTGCTGTTGTGGAAACAGAGCTCCTCATGGTAGTCAATCACCTGTGGTATCCTGCCATTAAATGCACTGCAGTGCTGTGCATCAAACGGTCGCACTCTCCAATGTTGCCTCTCGTATTGAAGAGATAAGTCTTCATTATCTTTCGGGGAGGGGGGGGGGGTTCAATGGCGTGATAACGCAGAGCACATCATTCACTGAGTGGATTCGTGAATCCATCTTGTGCTATAATGGACCGGACCGTTTTCCCGTGATGGAAGTTAGAGGTTCAGCTAAAGCACTCAGTTGAATACCACACCTGTACATCCATACACATGTCTATCATCCAGTAAATGGAGGATCCAGCTTCCTAAGGATATAGCTGATAAGGGAGCATATATTAATTTCCAAAATTAAAACCGATCAGGCTTGTTTCTCATGATCAATCCTGGCTTGCGAAAGAAATATTAAACAGAATCCAGAGCCCACATCTCAGTACAGTAGATACCTTGACATTCATGAGTATTAAAACGTTGACAGTATCGATTTCCCCATCAAGATCCAGGATATACCTAAATTTGAGGCTCAGAATACTGAAATATGTTTATAGTCTGGAGAAGAAAAGCAAGCTATAGGAGCAGTGTAAGCACATAGTCATCAGCATCTTCCATTTCTCAAAATATGCCAGTGAGCTTGAGATGCATGTAAACATGCTACTTTTCTTTGAATGTGATAATTATCATTATGTTTGGATCAAAGACATGTCCCAACTTCTATTCTCCCAAATGAATAACAATAGGTGTAAAAAGCATATTTGCTTAAGGTGCCTGAATTATTTTTCCTCAAATTAGATATTAGTGGAGCATCTTGTAGATTGAGCTTTCAAGGATCGATTATATGTTATTATGCCTACTCAGGAAGAGAAATTCATAAAGTTTAAAAACGCTCACCATCTGGAGCGATGCTCATTTGTAGTGGACACCGACTTTGAGTGCCTTCTCTCTTCTGTGACCTGCTGTGAAGATGACCCTACAGTCTCACATACCACCTTTACAGAAAAACACATACCATATGCGGCAGCATACCAGATAGTACCCATCTATGATTCAAGTCTTAACCACTACCAGTCTTATGAAGGGATAATCCTCCTGTTTGACTGCTCACTAAGCTCAAAAACTTTCATGGGAGGTTGGTAAGCATTGCAGTGACTACGTTCCCATGACCAAGTCGAAGGAGAATGAAGATTTGTACAATAACGAGGTTTATTGTCATACTTGTGGGCTGCCATTAGACATAAAAGTGGAAACTCTTCATAGGGACCACTGTCATCTTACATGGGGAAGTTCTGTAGTGCAGCTCATATTACATGCAATTTGAAGTATCAGCTACCACAGCAAATATCCGTTTTCTTCCATAATTTAAGTGGGTATGATGCTCTCTTTCTAGTTGAGCACTTGGGTGATTTCGGTTGGGAGGAGTATCAGGTCAGTGTCCTTCTATCTCCAAACGAATGATGCCAAAAATTACATTCCGCTTCCTTGACACACTACGTTTTATGCAGGCGCCACTCAATAAAGTTGAAACTCTACCTAGGGAGGATATGCATATCACTCGAGCTGCATTTCCTGTAGAGGAAAAGTTTCAATTTGTGACTAGGAAGGGGGTTTTGCCATACGAGTATGTGGATAGTATGACAAAACTCAACAAAACCAGACTACCCAACGTAACTTCATTCTCTAGCAACCTTACAGACATTGCCATAACGGATGCAGAGTATGAGCGTGCTGTGAATGTCTGGCGGGAATTCAACATCTCCACATTAGGAGAGTATACACCGCTTTAAATGTACACAGACGCGTGTGTATTTTCGGGCATTTTCGAGACATTCCGGTTTCTATGCATGACCACATATTCTCTGGATCCCACCTTTTATTACACAGTACCTGGGTTGCCTTGGGACACAGTGCGGAAGCAACTGAAGTGCGGCCTTCAATTATTGACTGATGCTGATATGCTTCTTTTCTTTGAGTAAGGGATCCATGGGGGACTTACCAATGTGTCCATGGGCGCGCAAAGGCAAATAACCCATGGATGGGTGACAGGATCAATATATCCTTTGATTTGAGTTACATAATGGACTTGGATGTAAATAATTTGTATGGGTACGCTATGTAACAATCCCTGCCGATTGGTGAGTTTTTATGGGTGCCTGTAGAAGAGTGCAAGGGATTGGGTGGAAAAATCTGGGAGGCATGGCAGCAGATTCTGATGCAGGGCATGAGGTGGAGGCAGAACTCACATTTCCCAATTAATTTGGATGATGTGAACGCCGATTTGCTGCTGTGTCCAGAGCAACTACACTGCTGGCCACCGTAAATGCAACACCCTGAAGGAAGCATCCGAATCAAGTGAAATTTACACCATGGGTTTGCAGCGATGAGATATGCAACTGATTAGAATTTCAGCGCAGACGCACATCACGCGCGCCTGTGGCGCCACCTCATAGCGCCATTTAAGGCTTGGCGATTTCGACGAGTGTACGTTCGGCACGTGTGTTTACCTTGTGGTTGTTTCACAAGACGATCAGTTATGCCTCGTAGACAACAGCGAACATCGTTTGATCAAGTATCCGAGTTCGACAGAGGAAGGATAGTGGCTTACCGAGATTGTGGATTATCATACAGAGAAATCGCTAGTCGTGTTGGACGAAACCAAACAACTGTAATGCGGATATGTGACCGTTGGATGCAGGAGGGTACGACGGACCGACGTGGTCGATCGCATTCACCTCGGTGCACCACTGCACGTGCTGATAGGCAAATTGTGCGCATGGCAGTGACGGATCGCTCAGTGACATCCCGAACCATAGCACAGCACATTGCGTCTGTAACGCATCATCCAGTGTCTGCGCGTACCATTCGACGCTGTTTACAGCAGAGTGGTCTGTCCGCAAGACGTCCATTGCTTCGTCTACCATTGACGCAGAACCACAGACGTCTCCGTCGCCAATGGTGTGATGACAGACGGATGTGGACGGCAGAATGGAATGACGTTGTCTTTACTGACGAGGCACGCTTCTGTCTGCAGCACCACGATGGTCGGATTCGAGTGTGGAGACACCGTGGAGAGAGGATGCTGGACAGCTGCATTATGCACCGCCACACTGGTCTTGCACCGGGTATTATGGTATGGGGCGGCATTGGATATTACTCTCGCATCCCCCTAGTACGCATTGCCGGTACTTTAAATAGCCAGCGCTACATATCCGAGGTGCTGGAGCCAGTTGTCCTTCCTTACCTTCAGGGCTCGGCCACAGCCATATTTCAACAGGATAATGCGCGACCACACGTGGCACGCATTGTCCAAAGGTTCTTCGTCAATAACCAGATTGAATTGCTTCCCTGGCCGGCTCGCTCTCCGGATCTTTCGCCGATAGAAAACATGTGGTCCATGGTTGCTCAACGAGTGATCCAGATTACATCCCCAGCTGCCACACCAGATGATCTTTGGCAACGTGTGGAAGCTGCTTGGGCTGCTGTACCCCAGGAACACATCCAACGTCTCTTTGACTCAATGCTGAGACGTGTGGCAGCGGTGATCTCCAACAATGGCGGCTACTCTGGCTACTGATTCTGGCAGGAACCACATGTCACAGACGTCTATAAACTTAATCATTTGATACTTGGTCAACATGTTATCTACAAAATAAATTTTGTTGTGCTACCTCTTGTCTTTCTTGGTGTTGCATTTACGGTGGCCAGCAGTGTAGTTTCTGTGAGGAGGCTCCACCCCAAAACTGATGACAACGCTGGGGAATAAGCGAGCGGAAATACGTTATTCATCATCGTAATCTCCAGCAGTGTCTCAGTTTGGGGATGGAGCCGGTTAGAATCACTCATACTATCTCCTTCAAGCAGTCCCCCGGGTTGAAGTAGTATATTGTCTTGAATACGAGACAGAGAGCTTCCACGACATGTGACTGTGAGAAAGATTTTTATAAATTAATGAATAATTGAATTTTCGGCCAGACAATGGAAAATTTGGGGGAACGACGTGAAATTTTGATTAGAACCGAATGGGGTGGGCGTTAAGGCGTAAGAAAATGCATTGCCAGACCAATTTTTAAGCAGGTCATTAAATTCAATAAGAAATTTGTTGCTGTGGAGATGACGAAGACTGCAGTAGAGTTTACAAAACCTATTTATTTGGGGATGTGCATACTAGACCTATCCAAACTCCACATGTACCACTTTCATTATGAGTTTGCAAAAACTCATTTCGCAGATCCTAAATTACTTTATATGGATACAGACAGCTTCATGTATTGGGTGAAGGACTGTGATCCATATGAAGTAATGAGGAACCATGCTAATGAATTCGACACATCCTCTTACACAGCCAATAATCCTAATGATATTGTTCCACAGAACAAGAAGGTTATTGGGCTTATGAAAGACGAGGCGAATGGATTGCCGATTGTGCAGTTTATAGGTCTGCGATCAAAAATGTATGCGTATCGCACAATGGAAGGTGCCACCCAGAGGCGGGCTAAGGGTGTGCCTCACATGACATCGAGAGTCCTCTCCATTGGACACTATCTGCGGTGCATGTACAGTAGTGCTCACAGTGCTGCACTGCAGCCACCACATATGGAATGGCAAACTAGTATTCGATCGAGAGGACATAAGGTGTACACTATGCTACAGTCTAAAATCGACCTGTCGCCTCATGACGATAAAAAGGCCATTTAAGATGACAGGATTGAAACTCTCCCATACTCACAGTACTCACTTGTACCGAGAGAAGGAGTGGGGGACTCTGATTGAGAGAGAGAGAGAGAGAGAGAGAATGAGCGGTCTGAGAGAGATAGAAAGAGGGGGCGAGGGAGTGTTGGCAGAGTAGTAGTATGACCCTCCTATCATAGTGTAAGCAATTTTGTAAATACGTTATTCATCATCGTAATCTCCAGCAGTGTCTCAGTTTGGGGATGGAGCCGGTTAGAATCACTCATATTATCTCCTTCAAGCATATATATATATATATATATATATATATATATATATATATATATATATATGTGTGTGTGTGTGTGTGTGTGTGTGTGTGTGTGGTGTAAATATTTATTTATGAGTAACATGTTGATTTTTCGAACACAACCTACGACCAGCTTAGAGACAGAAGTGATGACACTTTCTGCAGGACCTGACCATCATTTTGCAGGACAATGCTCAAGCACGTAGAGTGCAAGTTGTTACTGATTTGTTTGACTGATGCGGCTGCTACGTGCTATACCACCTACTGCACTCCCCTGACTTAAGCCCTCGTGAGTTCAACTTGACTTCTAAACTGAAGGAAACACTTCATGGCATTCGCTTCAGAACTGCTACTAATTCGTCGGGCAATAGACTGCGCTGCTCGAACTGTCAACACAACTGGTGCTACTAAGAGTATCCTACGACTTCCACATCGTTGGCAACGGGTTATACACAATGCTGGTTATACAAAATTTGAAGGCAGTAAAACTTCGAAAGACGCATCTATTTTGTATGAGTTGTAAATAAATAGTTGCCACTATTAAAGTTCCAACCTTTGTAACATAGTTTTTAAGTTTTTCACCTGCTCCTAGCCATCCAAGTCAGATTAGTTTTTAAGTGTATATATCTATATAGCTCACAGCCCATCAGAATTATTATTGTAAAAAACTTTCGTGTTGCGGTTGTGGGAATTAGTTTCTAAGGGTACATAGTCCATCAGAATTATTGTAAAAGCTATGCTACTGAGACTGTGGGATTTAGTTGTGGTCTCCACATTAGTATTTAGCGTATATTTGTAGAAAACTGTAAAACACTCTCATTGAGTGCCAATGGAGAAAAATTGTAAAAAAATATTCTCAACCAGTGTTATTGTTGTAGCACATACTTCAAAAGTATCTTTGCATTGGAATAGCAGACAACTGAACTGTACCTCAAGAACTGAACTGTACTTGCAAGAACTACACTGTAATCTCAAGAACTATATTGTACTTGTGTGAACTAAATAAAAGAAAAAAATTGTTATCATACTTCTTTGTTGTGATTCACAAAAAAATATTCCCTGTTGCACTATATATATATGTAAAGGATGTTAGAGCATATGCATCATACACATGACATTAGTTTTTGTGAAAATGAGTGCTATTAAGGAGGTGAAGTTTAAGATGATAGATAACAAAATATGTAGAATGGTGTCACGAAATTACGCGTATTTTTCAGCACAAATTGTAAACCTGTCTGAGAAGTAATGTCTAGGAAAACCACAGATATAGTATCCAGACGAACCTGTATACTATCAAGGTGTGAAAAAAACCACAGATTGTGAGGTAAAAATTCATTTATTTCTCAAAGTAATTTTGCATTTCCATAAGCAGACAAAACAGTAACACTATTTTCACAGAACTTCTTCTACTTGAGTTGATGGAGCACGGGGTACCTGTAGAATACCAGGTCTTGAATAGCAGCACACTTGAAGATTCGACGCATGCATGAGATCTTCTCCTTTCCCTTTACGTAGCTGATCGTCGAATAATCTAAGTGACGTCACCATATCTTTATAGAGTATACCAGGATCAGCTCCGTGAAGCCCATGATAGAAATGTGTTAACCACTTTGCACTCTTCCATGTTTTAGCTCATCTCACATCCTTGAAAGATCTCGGTGATTCATGCTTGCTACGAATTGCTAAATTATTCCGGCAGCTTCTGTATGTGCTATATCTTTAAATATGAACTAACTATGCTCATCATCATAGAAACCAAGAAGTAAGCAAATAGGTCATTCAAAAAGTAATAGCAGCACATCTGGCTGCAGAACAGGCATTATTATTATTATTATTGGTCTTTTCAACAATACATCCAATACAAGACATCTTAATTAGTCCCTCAATCTGGCATCGCGCAATCGAGTTTGGTGAGTCAGCCAACAGCCGTCGCGGGCCCCGGGGTGCACGGCCGGGGCAGCCTGCATGTATTGTGATATGCGAGAAATTTTTTCAGATCTGGTAAGTGATCTGTCACGGTGTAATTACGTGATTCCTTATGCAATCAGAATGACAAAACCGTAGCAGTTGTTTAACTATGTCAGACACTGCAATCGATTCCCTGACAAATAATTTAAAAACGCTATGTTCCATACACCTTCTATGCCATAAATTGTTTAAATAAACAATATCCCACACATTGTCTAAATTGTTTCAACAATATTCTACATACAGGGATCGATCAATCAATATTTCCAGAAGGGAGGGGCAAGGAAAAATGAAAGATATCGATTTAATTAATTAATTAGTCCATCAATTTCATACAGTGGCAGCGGGGGGAGGGTGGGGGGGATTTGAATAACCTGAAGCAGCTTGCGCATACCGAAAGTGGTACAGTTGAGCTATTTCCTGCCAATTTTTTTCAATCAATTTAATTAAGTAGTCAATTATTTTGATTCGTGCTGGGTCTCTGAGAGCGTGGGGAGGTCCTGAGAAAGACATGGAAAACCACTTAACTGAACAATAGGTTAAGAACGGATTACACTAGGGGGCTAATAGTCCTCTTATCAGAATAATAGGTTAAGGACCTAGCAATCAAAAGAGAACAATAGATTTGCCCCTGAATGTATGCTTGCCCCTGAATGTAGGCAACCCAGATTAACAAACTGCACTGACGTCTTTGTTGCCATACTATTAGAGTTCTCTATGGCATTGCCCCCCTACATAGCCCCTAATTTACCGTCAATTTCTCACCCAACGCAACGTCCAAAGCGACTAGAAAAATGCGCAGGTGTTTCTAATATTTAAAAGAACAAGACTGCAATATTGCAGATCAATATCCTTAACATTAGTATGCTACAGTCTTCTTGAACATATTGTCGGTTCGAACGTAATAAATTTCCTTGAGATGGAAAAGCTTCTGTCCACAAATCAGCACAGATTTAGAAAACATTGCTCATACGAAACATAGCTCCCCGTTTTCTCGTTACAATATTCTGCAAACCGTGGATGAAGGGCAACAGGCAGGTTTCATATTCCTAGTTTTCTGAAAAATATTTGACATGGTAGCCCACTGCAGACTGTTAACAAACTTCTTAAATAACAGAACCCAGTACGTTGTCTTTGACAGCGAGTGTTCATCAGAGGAAGGTGTATGGTCAGGAGTGCCCCAGGAACGCGTGACAGGACCTCTCTAGTACTCTATATCCATGAATTATATGACAGACTGGTTGAGCAGCAGTCTGAGCCTGCTTGCCGATGATGCTGTGGTGTATGGGAAGGTAATGTCGTTGCAAGACTGTTGAAACATGTAAAATGACGTGGATAAAATTTCAAGTTGTTGTGATGAATAGCAGCTTGCTCTAAATGTAGAAAAAAGTAACTTAATGCTAATGGGTAGCAAAAACAATCGAGTAATGTTCAAAAACAGTATTAGTAGTGTGCTGTTTGACACAGTCACATTGATTAAGTATTTAGGTGTAACGTTACAAAGTGATATGAAACGGAACGTGCACATAGGGATGGTAGCAGGGAAGGTAAATGGTCGACTTCGGTTTATTGGGAGGATTTTAGGAAAATGTGGTTCATCTGTCAAGTTGGTTGCCTACAGAACACTAGTGTGATCTGTACTTGAATACTGCTCGAATTTTTGGTATCACCAGTAGGTCATATTAAGGGAAAACATCGAAGCCATTCAGAGGTGGGCTACTAGTTGTGTTACCGGTAGATTCGATCAAAACGCGAGAAGTAGTATTCTAGTGGGCATGTGAGTCAAGTTAACGATCTTTTTATCCCAATGTCATTTCCCGTCTCAGGTTAAGAATTTGGGTTATTTATATACAGAGTCACCCCCGCTTCCCTCCCCATGTAAAGTACACTGACAATTGTCCGAGTTATATACCAAGTCATCCAGGGGAAATCCTGCACTAGCCACGAAAATGAGGTGGTACAGGACGTAACTTGAGACTGATCATAAGGTCGTCAAGCACTTGTGTGACATCAAATTGGCGGGAAACTCCTCCCATCTCCCTATATTTCTCGACAAATGGGAACACATTAAAATGGCAGGAAACCCCCCACCTCCCTCCCCCCCCCCCTAGATCAATAACATTCAAGCTCACCCTTCTATTCCTCATCCTTTATAACTAGTTCAATTGAGAAGACCTCTTGAGTCAAGGTCTGTGCATATGGGAAGAGGTTCAAATTTCTTTGGGGTCAGGATGTGGGTATTTGCTATAAATAATAATAACAAATTAATAATATTATTATTCGAACTACGCTAGTTTCGTCAGTTTATGCCTGTGGTCCATAGGGAGAGGACCAGGTGTGTGCATTTGTTATAAATAATAACAAATAAAATGTATTTTAAAAATGTATTTAAAAAAACTCTCTTTACATACCAAATATACATTACTCCCATATTATTATTAAGATGTGATGTCGTAATGTGTCTTAAAGATCGAGAATTACTATAATTTAACTATGTCGCAACATTTTCTGTACACACTACAAAGCATGTCCCCAAACCAACATCCCAAAATAAAAATTAGGTGCTTGAATGTTCAGTAAAGTACACACTGCATTATTGAACAGCAAATAAACTTGCTGAGTACCACACGTACATTAACTATGCACTATTAATATGAGATGCCATAATGCTGAAAACCAATGGCCGGCCGAAGTGGCCGCGCGGTTCTGGCGCTGCAGTCTGGAGCCGCGAGACCGCTACGGTCGCAGGTTCGAGTCCTGCCTCGGACATGGATGTGTGTGATGTCCTTAGGTTAGTTAGGTTTAACTAGTTCTAAGTTCTAGGGGACTAATGACCTCAGCAGTTGAGTCCCATAGTGCTCAGAGCCATTTGAACCATTTGAAAACCAATGACATAAACAATCCCAATGTACAAATACCAGTAGTATTGCACTGCTGATATGGGCTGAAAGTGCCATTATCTCATGCTTGTGACATTCCCATGACGTCATCATCAGCACTTCCTTATCATTCTTGGAACTGCATCTGGCCATGTGCCAAGGCAATGAAGGGGGAGGGGAGGACCGCCGTCGTCCTGCGCCTCCCTCTATTGCCACTTGCAGACAATGATATCCAATAATTTGCATGTGTCGTCAGCATGAAGCACTACCCATAGTGAGCACAACCCACTCAGCATCCAATGGCGTGCTTGATCAGCTCCGCATCTTTCGAGCTTCTATTTTGTAATAATTCGATTGCGTGTGCACTATTATTATTATTTGCCTTACACCATAAACTGACGCTAGCAGCGGCAAGCAGCTGCGATGAAGAAGGGAAGACTATCAGTAAATGTTTTCTCAGTCCATTTCTAATTACTTTATTATTATTATTCTTTCTTTTCTCAGACGTTATGTCTGGTCAAAAATGGAAAGTGACGCGGACCTTGATCAAGCATGACTTCCTTTTAACTGTACGGTATATGTTACATTGCATTTAGGAACTTTCGGATAATTGAACATGTATCAATAATTACAGATTTCTGTAGTTGTATATATAAGTTTGGATGTAGCTGTATTGCGTTGATGTACTGGTGGATATTGTGTGGTATGACTCCTGTAGTTGATAGTATAATTGGTATAATATTAACTTTATCCTGATGCTAAATGTCCTTGACTTCTTCAGCCAGTTGGATGTATTTTTCAATTTTTTCTCCTGTTTTCTTTTGTACATTTTTTGTATTGGGTATGGATATTTCGATTAGTTGTGTTAATTTCTTCTTTTGATTGGTGAGTATGATGTCACGTTTGTTATGTGGTGTTGTTTTATCTGTTATAATGGTTCTGTTCCAGTATAATTTGTATTCATCGTTCTCCAGTACATTTTGTGGTGCATACTTGTATGTGGGAACGTGTTGTTTTATAAGTTTATGTTGTAAGGCAAGCTGTTGATGTATTATTTTTGCTACATTGTCATGTCTTCTGGGGTATTCTGTATTTGCTAGTATTGTACAACCGCTTGTGATGTGATCTACTGTTTCTATTTGTTGTTTGCAAAGTCTGCATTTATCTGTTGTGGTATTGGGATCTTTAATAATATGCTTGCTGTAATATCTGGTGTTTATTGTTTGATCCTGTATTGCAATCATGAATCCTTCTGTCTCACTGTATATACTGCCTTTTCTCAGCCATGTGCTGGATGTGTCCTGATCGATGTGTGGCTGTGTTAGATGATACGGGTGCTTGCCATGTAGTGTTTTCTTTTTCCAATTTACTTTCTTCATATCTGTTGATGTTATGTGATCTAAAGGGTTGTAGAAGTGGTTATGAAATTGCAGTGGTGTAGCCGATGTATTTATGTGAGTGATTGCTTTGTGTATTTTGCTAGTTTCTGCTTGTTCTAGAAAGAATTTTCTTAAATTGTCTACCTGTCCATAATGTAGGTTTTTTATGTCGATAAATCCCCTTCCTCCTTCCTTTCTGCTTAATGTGAATCTTTCTGTTGCTGAATGTATGTGATGTATTCTATATTTGTGGCATTGTGATCGTGTACGTGTATTGAGTGCTTCTAGGTCTGTGTTTCTCCATTTCACTACTCCAAATGAGTAGGTCAATATTGGTATAGCATAAGTATTTATAGCTTTTGTCTTGTTTCTTGCTATCAATTCTGTTTTCAGTATTTTGGTTAGTCTTTGTCTATATTTTTCTTTTAGTTCTTCTTTAATATTTGTATTATCTATTCCTATTTTTTGTCTGTATCCTAGATATTTATAGGCATCTGTTTTTTCCATCGCTTCTATGCAGTCGCTGTGGTTATCCAATATGTAATCTTCTTGTTTAGTGTGTTTTCCCTTGCCTATGCTATTTTTCTTACATTTGTCTGTTCCAAAAGCCATATTTATATAATTGCTGAATACTTCTGTTATCTTTAGTAATTGGTTGAGTTGTTGATTTGTTGCTGCCACTAGTTTTAGATCATCCATGTATAGCAAATGTGTGATTTTGTGTGGGTATGTTCCAGTAATATTGTATCCATAATTTGTATTATTTAGCATGTTGGATAGTGGGTTCAGAGCAAGGCAGAACCAGAAAGGACTTAATGAGTCTCCTTGGTATATTCCATGCTTAATCTGTATTGGCTGTGATGTGATATTATTTGAATTTGTTTGGATATTAAGTGTGGTTTTCCAATTTTTCATTACTATGTTTAGGAACTGTATCAATTTAGGGTCTACTTTGTATATTTCCAATATTTGTAGTAACCATGAGTGGGGTACACTATCCAAAGCTTTTTGGTAATCAATCTTTGCGTAGTGTAGCGACCTTTGTTTATTATCAGTTGCTCTTTACATCCTTGTGCTCCTTTGCAGCAGCCTTTTTGTTCTTCGTTTATAATTTTGTTCTGTGTTGTATGTGTCATTAATTTCTGTGTAGTGACTGAAGTTAATATTTTGTATATTGTTGGTAGGCATGTTATGGGGCGATATTTAGCTGGGTTTGCTGTGTCTGTTTGATCTTTAGGTTTCAGATAAGTTGTTCCATGTGTAAGTGTATCAGGGAATGTGTATGGGTCTGCAATGTAACTGTTAAATAATTTAGTTAGATGTGAATGTGTTGAGGTGAACTTCTTTGGCCAGAAATTTGCTATTTTATCTTTTCCAGGGGCTTTCCAATTGTGAATAGAATTAATTGCTTGGGTGACTTCATGTTGCAAAATTATCACTTCAGGCATTTGTGGTATCATCTTGTATGTGTCTGTTTCTGCTTGTATCCACCGTGCATGCCTGTTATGTTGTACCGGGTTTGACCCTGTGTTGCTCCAGAAGTGTTCCAAGTCTGTTATGTTTGGTGGATTGTCTATTTTAATGTGTGTGTTATCTATTGGCTGGTAAAATCTCTTTTGGTTTGTGTTGAATGTTTGGTTTTGTTTCCTTCTATTTTCACTTTTTTTGTATCTTCTAAGTCGTTTGGCCAATGCTTGTAATTTCTGCTTCTTTTCATCTAATTGCTCTATCACTTCTTCTTGTGAGATTTTACCTAACCTTTTTCGTTTTTTTCTGACATTTCATTTCTTATAAATTGTGTTAGCTGTCCAATGTCTTTCCTCAGTTTTTTCATTCTAATCTGTAGCCTGTGTTGCCATGCTGGTTTTGTGGGTTTCTTCTGTTTGTTTGGTTGGTTCTGAGCTCTGCCTAGTGTGTATAGTTAGTGTAGTGAGTGCTCCTATATAAACCAGTAGTTGTAACTCTTCCATAGTTGTATTTTCATTTATTTTGTTGTGTATGATTGTGTTGATAGTTGTTATTGTTGTTTCGACTTGTGGGTTATTTGGTGGTCTATGCAAGAATGGTCTAATGTCTGTATTTGTGTCTTTGTATTCTATATATGTCAGCTGAAATATTTCTTCTATATCTAACATGTGTGTCACTTCATGTTCTATTTGTGCTTGTTCTGGTGGCTGTCTTAAGATTTCGTTTTCTTCTGATTGTTTAATTGATGTGTGTTGTTCTTTGTTTGTTTGCTCTGGGATGTTTGAGTCCATTACTATATTTTCTTCTTCTTCTGATTGCACATTATTTTGTTCTAGTATTTGTTGTACTTGTTGTTTGATGTTTTCTAATTCTGACTGTGGTATCCTGTTATTTTTGATTATTACATGGATCTGATCAGCTAGTCGTTGTTCTGTTAAAGATTTTAATTCTGGGTATCTGGTAATAAATTTTGTGTATACTTGTGATCTGTATCCAATTGTGTTGCTTCCTAACTTTGTTGCTTGGTAAAAACAGAACATGAGGTGTCGGTTAACTTCATCTGACCATCTCATCCTCTGTCTTTGTTTTCCTTATTATTATTATTATTGTTATTACTACTACTAGTATTAAGTGTGCATGCTATTATATTCAGGGCTTTGATATTGTCCTTACAGAGGAGGGCACATCACAGTTGCAGCCATAGTCCGTAGGTTGCCTTCCCAACCATGTTAGCTAGTTAGTTAGTAACATGTTCAGAGGCCCATTTTGCATGACAGTTCGTAATGATGTGGAATGAGTCATTATACATTCAAATTGCAAACTAATTTGGTCTAAATATGGTTACATTCTAAATATTTCTCATTTTTTATGGAAAGAAAAAAAGATATACAGATGTGAGTTAGTAATTCCTACCCAAAACCTTTTACACATTACAATAATAGAAATGTGTCTACAGAATAGAAGGCGCTGTCAAGAAGAACCTTTCTCCGTTTGTTATCAAATTTTACTTTACTCATTGTCAGACATTTTATATCTCTGGGTAAATGTTAATAATTTATGTTGCAGCATTGTGCACCTTTTTTGTGCTTAAGACAACCTTAATGTGAAGTAATGAATCTCATTTTTTTCTTCTGGTATTCTAATTAAAGATGAGTTACCCCAGAACATTATTCTGTATGACATTATTGAATGAAAATGTGCAAAATATGTCAACATACTAATTTCTCTCTCCCCAAGATTTGCAACGACTCTTAGCGCAAATGTGACTGAACTAAGTCATTTTACGAGTTCCAAAACTTTTTTTTCCAATTTAAATTCTAATCGGTATGGACCCCTAAGACTTTTGAGGTTTCCACCCAATTTACTATTTTCTCACCATGTGTTACACTTATCATTGGTGTTAGTACCTCTAGATGTGCAGAACTGGATATGTTGTGTCTTTTTAAAAGATGAGACCATTCACAGAAAACTAGTCAAAGACACTTTTAAGAACTTTGTTCACAATTTCTTCTCTTTACGAATATATGCTTGGATTGATTACAATACTAGTGTCATCTGCAAAAAGAACTAATTCTGCTTGTTGTATACTAGATGGATGATCGTTTACATCTATGAGGAACAGTAATGGACCTAAGATTGAACCTTGGGGAAGCCTATATGTGATTTCTCCCCAGCCCGAATTATGTCCCTGGACTATATTGCTTGAATTACAAAGTACAGCTTCCTGTGTTCTTTCAGTTAGACATGACATTATTCATTGCTTGGCTATATAATCAATCCCCTCAAAATGCTAGTTTATCTAGGAGAAAACTGATTCACACAGTCAAATGCCTTAGAGAGGTCACAGAAAATACCATCCACTGATGTTTTAATGTTTAGTGCTTGCAAAATCTGGTGAGTGAACATGTAAATGGCATTCTCAGTAAAGTAACTCTTCTGAAACTCAACTCTGTTTTGCTAAGGATACTATTGTTGCTAAGGTGAGATACTATTCTAAAATACATCACCTTCTCAAAAATTTTGGAGAATGACGTCAGCAGGGGTTTGACGATGTCATATTTCATTCTCTCTGGTAAAATTCCTTGTGTTATGGTGCGTTTAAAATAAGTGGCCACTTCTGACAGTTCAGTACGGAGCGAGTGGAGGGAAGTGTAGTTGCAGTGTGAGCTGGCGTGTCAGCAGGTGACCACAATATGAAGCCAGGCCTCCTAGGCGTGAAACCTGTCAGGCTCGCTTATCTGCATGAACAGAAAGCCGCCCAAACCAACCGATCTGCGATATTTCTCAAAGTTTTAAAGAAAGTATTCGGTAATAAACTCTAATTCTCGCGCGTCTTGTAGTTTAATTCGTCAGCTTCATGATGAACCGGCTATCGTTTCATTAATGGTAATTATTATTGGGATATTTTTATAGTAGGTAAACTATTGTAAGAAAATCTTAGTTTCCCGTGAAGAACAGGTATCGCTATGATGATGGTGATGATGATGATACTGATGATGACGTTTGTTCGTGGGGCGCTCAACTGCGCAGTCATCAGCGCCCATACAAAGTCCCAATTTTTACGCAGTCCAATTTTTACACAATCCAGTCTAGCCACTGTCACGAATGATCATGATGATGATGAAATGATGAGGACAACACAGACACCCAATTCGCGGGCAGAGAAAATCCTCAACCGGGTCTGGAATCGAACCTGGGACCGCATGATCCAGAGGCAGCAACGTAAGCCACTAGACCACAAGCTATGGACAGGTATCGCTATGAATTTGTGTTTGGTGCGTGATAGGTGACATGCTGCTGTGTATTAAATGTAGATGATATACTGAATTATTCTTTAAACTTGTAAGGATATCGCCGTCTATTTCCAATTTTGAAAAAATTTAACCTATGTAAAGCGCTCAATAACGAACTCGTGCGTCAATGAAAAAACTTGGACTAAAATATTCATAAATTCCTCGTACCTCCTAAATGGATTGAGATATCCAAACAAGATATTGGCAAATGATAGCGCGAAAAGACGAGAGAGATTTGCCATACGATTAATATGCAAAACTTCCATATCTACCGCGATATTCAAACGACTACAGATTTTTTTCAATGAAATAATGTAATTATTGAGAGCCATCGATAGCTGGTGAAACGAGAACTGCTGTAGATTTTGTGATAATACAAGTGAAGAAGTTACGAGTTTATTTTTATACTAAGAATGGGCTGCTTCATAAACTATTGACCCGACTAGCACTCTGTTTTTAGTTTCCTAATACGCTATTTCAGGATTCACTCGCAATTTCAACTGCATTAGAATGTTAGCGACATGAATATTTCTGAAGTCTGCTGTGTTTTGACAAAAGAAGCCGATCTTAACATGACACCAAGAGAAGTTATGTATTCGTCAAAACTCGTCACAGTCCTTCTTGAATCAATGTCTCACCAACTGTCTTATTGGTATCGCTGACAAATCAAGACCACTCCTGTTCTGCAAAATTTTCAGTGGCTTATTTCATCAGCATTTCAACCTGAGCGTAAACTTCTTGTTGTTTTATGCCACATTGTTTTTCACATAGGCCCATATACTCTGTCGGATTTAAATGAGCATGATGTGGACGAAGCCTAATTAAACTGTTCCCTTTACCGTTAGCCAGTTCGTCGTCCCGGTAGCGTGAAGTTTTGGCTTGTACAGCTCTACATGTTCGATTACCTTCGCCTTATACATGCTAAGTTCACCTTTGTGGAACATTTCTTTGTACGTGCAAAATATCCGCTTTCCTTGTTGGAGCTTTATGCATCGGAACAGAGTGATAATCCGTTTTGCTCATTACTATTGTTGAACTCTGAGGAATGTTTTGCAGCAGAACGTTATCTTCCCAACCCATTGACGCGTTCTCGGTCGACGCTTTTATTGAAAATTTAGTATTCAGATGTACTACACTATTGTTATTACTGCAACACAACACAAAACACTTGTTCACAATACCTGACGACTACAGAACACTTCAATGCCAGAAAATACGACGTTACAGCGACAGCTAACGAACGTTGATGCATCTAATGCGTGTTGTTTATTCATGGTGTGGCAAAAGGGCATGTTAGCAGGCAATCCTCTAGCGGCGTGGTAGTGAAAGCCATATTTCAGATGCGACTTGGCTTACTACATGGGAACAAATTTTTAATACTCTACTGAAATCACCATCAAAACCACACAAGCTTTTATTTTTGAGAGAATTTATAATTTTCTTAATTTCAGAAGGAGAAATTGGAAATACATTCATATGACTAAATTTTATGAAAGTTATATTTTCAATATGCTGCTGTGATTAAGCTCTTGAACTGTTTGTTCCTGTAATTTCTACTATATTTAAAAAATGATTATTAAATGCATTTGCTACCCATGACTCATCATTTATAGCCCTTCCATTCAGTTGAATAGTGCTGTTGTGTTGTTCTGTGGCTGGTTGTCCTGTCTCTCACTTCATTACGTTCCATACTGCCTTAAATCTGTTGTTGGAAGTACTGATTTCTTACATTATGTGCATGTTCTTTGATTTTTGAAACCTTTGTTACTAATTTTGAGTACTTTTATAGTGTACAACTACTGCATGATTCGTACTTGTTCTTGCCAACAGGTACATTTTCCCTTTCCTTTCGCAAGGTACTTTAATCCTTCTACTGATTGATGCTTTTTACATGGTTGTTTAGTGTCCTTTCTGATTAACTTATGCAGAAAGCTATTTTCAAAAAAGCATATGAATTTATAATGGAATAGATTAAATTTTATGTTAGCATTTGGTTCATTATGAATTACATCTCATGTCATCTTCTGTAAACTATTCCTAAGAACATGTGTCCTGGAGTCATTAATTATTCGAACTAATTTGGACTGACGAGTATCCATACTGTAAGGTTCTCTGTTATTTATCCTAAGTAACTGTGCATCATGATCAGAGAGTGCATTTGTTCCTGGGTAAACAGTTATTTCTTACTTTGAGCTTCATCAAAGAAAACATTATCAATTAGGGTCTATTGTCTACCTGTGTTGGAAAGTTAGTTACTGAGACAAAGTCGTATGTCCCAAATAAGGTTTCCAGATAATTTTTCCTATCAGAATCCTTTAGAACATCTACACTGAAGTCACCATAGACTGCTGTCTGACAGATAGTTTGGTAAGGAATCCAGATACCTCGTAAATATTCAAAATTTCCCAATGGGGATCTATATACAATAACAATTAAAAGTGAACTAATTTCCAGCATTAATTCACAAGCACATACTTCTATGTGCTGATCACAACAAAAACTACTTGTCTCAGTGTTTTTGAACTTGTGTTCTGTCTTAATTTATGCAACAACCCCTCCTTCCCTCTGCGGGTTTTGGGGGTTAGAATAGGCCTGTCGTCAGAGGCGACTAAAAGGAGTCTCCTACTTCTCGGCCTTAAGTCTTATGGTCCCCTTTTTGGTTTTTACTTCCAAATTTTCGAAATTTTTCCGAATTGCGGGTCATTTCGGGAAGAACGCCTTACATGTAACCATTGTGCACTGAAACCTTTTCCATATATTACTGCAATGGAACTGTAATTGCACCTGTAATCTAGCCTTTTGGGCAAGGACATCTTATGCAATGCATCCTTTACATCCATTGTGTGCTGTCATTTCCTGCACCCACCATAATAATGGATCCTTTTGCAGCCACTATGCAGTGCAGTAGACAGTCTGTCGTGGGGGGAAGGGGTCTTCATAGTGGGTCTTCATGCCACCATTTTGGTGGCAGCCCCCTGACAACACATGAATAGCACTGCTGACACCTGCGCTACCAACTCCCCATGAATGCCAAGAAGTAGATGCCCATCTATGTGGGGCATTAGGCCTCCCAGCAACGGCCATACTTCCAAGTGGCCTTTGCTGTGGCCGGGTGGTGCCTGTAGGGAGAGCCCCTGGTCGGAGTGGGTGGCATCAGGCCACTAACCCGCAATGAAGCGGATGAAGTTGTCTAACGCTGGTGGTTGAACAGCCGCAGCAGTCTCTAAGCGAGGTAACGATTACTATAATGCTGAGAAATACGACTCCAAACCGTTTCCCTCCCTGACTACTCCACAGGAGGAATACAGGGCTAAAAATCATGGACAGACACATTCTCCTCGATACTTTTGTTTTGCATCAGGTCTGATGGAGAATCCTTTTTAACGACAAAGCCTCTGTTTTTCATAAAGAACAAGTTGGGGGAAGTGGCGGGAATATCCAAAATGAGGAACAGATCGGTACTGAAACAAACAGCATCCCCTGCCCAGTCGCATTTATTGCTCGCCTGTAGCAAGCTGGGTGATGTCCAGGTCTCCATTACCCTTCATAAGAGCTTATATATGGTCCAGGCGATTATATTCCATAGAGATCTACTCTTGTAGTCTAATGACGAGTTGCTCGCCAGTCTACAATGACGAGGTGTGCACTTTGTCAGGTGTGTGTATAGGGGGCCTAAGGACAACAGGGTTGCTACTGGTGCCTTCATCTGGCCTTGAAGATGATTAATTACCTGAAAAGGTCAAGATGGTGACATACCAGTGAGACGTTAAACACTATGTTCCTCCCCTATGCAGTGCCCCAAACGTTGGAAATTTGGATACGTGTCCTCTCTTTGTAATGCCAGCCCCACATGTCAGGATGGCGGATGTAGCGACACACACGAATGTTCCTTGTGCCCCTCTGCTCATTTGTGTCAACTGTGGAGAGCACCATTCCCCCTGTTCGCCAGACCGCACAGTTTTTCAGAAACAGCGAAAAATAGTGGAATATAAGACCCTGGAGAGGCTGACATACACAGAGGCAAAACCAAAATATGACTTCCTAAACCCTGTGTCCATGATATCCTGCTATACTGGACCTATGACGATGTCACCCTCGCTAGCGATGGTAACCCTAGACGCTGTGGCTTGTATAGTGGATCGCCAGGGCCGCCAGGCTATGCCTGTCCCCTTGGTGGTTGGGGGCACTGCTCCTCCCATTGCTCCCCTAACATCTACTTTGGGAGCAACGCCCTCCCCCCCCCCCTCACCCCAGCCATTGGGAACATCCTTCTCCACCCCCTCGACTGGAGAAGCAAGAGCTTCCTCCAGCTCCTCTTGCAAAGGAAGAGGTCCCTTGGGACACTGCCTTCCAAGGCTTCTGCTGCTGGGAAGCCAGACACCAGCCAGTGGCTGAAGGAGCCACAACCTTTTGGTCGTAGGACTTCACAATCCTATCACTTCCTGAGACAGAGAGGCCCTCCCAGTCAGAGATACCGAAAGAGAAGGGAGAGATGAAGAAAACCGTAAAGAAGAAAGAGATCCTGGTGGCTCCCACACCACCACTTCTGGCAGACTCCAATTTTGAGGATGATGTGGAAATCCTAGGGTCCCCCAATGACCTAGATCTCCCCAAAGCTTCAGAACCAATGGACACAGAGACCAGAAGCCCTCAACAGGTGGCAGCAGGAGACCCTGAGTCGTAAACTGCCTCCTTGGTCACTTTATACCTTCCCAGACTTCAAAAAGCGTTATCCTCTAGTGGAATTGCAGCGGTTTTCTTTTGCACCTGATTGAGTTACACCTGCCCTTCAGGAAACCTGGTTTCCAGCAATGTGGACCCCACCCCTGCTTTTCATGGCTATTGGGGGTATTACAAATATCGTATTGACTGTAACAGGATGTCAGATGGAATATGTATATATGTCCTTACCTCTGTATATAGCGAACCTGTGCCCATTCAAACACCTCCAGAAGCTGTGGCTGTCAGGGTAAGGACAACACTGGAAATTACCATCTGAAACATCTATCTTCCTCCAGAAGGTGAAGTGCTGCACCATGAACTGGCTGCTCTAATTTGCCAACGCCCCCAATCTTTTCTACTTCTGGGGGATTTTAACACCCATAACCCTTCGTGAGGTGAAACCAAGATTACTGGCCATGGTAAAGATGTGGAGAATCTACTAACTCAACTATACCTTTGCCTTCTAAATGTAGGTGCCCCCAATGATTTCAGTGTGGCACATGGCACATACTCAGCCATTGATCTCTCAGTTTGCAGCCCTGGCCTTCTACCGTCTATTCACTGGAAAGCTCAGGATTACTTGTGTGGTTGTAACCACTTTCTGCTCTTCCTGTCCCTCTCTTGTCATCACTCATGTGGACGCATGCTCAGATGGGCTCTTAGCAAGGCTGACAGGGATTCTTTCACCTCTGCTACCACTGTCGGATCTCCATTGCTTGGTAACATTGGTGTGATAATCCAGGATGTTACTACAACCACTGTTTCTGCAGTGAATTGGCAAAACCTTGTTGCTCAGCCTGACCCCAGCGGAAGACAGTGCCTTGATGGTCGCCGGAAATCGCTGTGGCTATTAGGGATCATAGGCGGGCCCTACAATGTAATAACTGGCACCCATCAATGGAGCACCTCATTCCATTCAAATGCTCCGTGCCCAGGTCTGTCAGTTAATCAAAAGACGGAAGCAGTAGTGCTGGGAACGGTACATCTCCACCATTGGAACACGAACCTCTCCTTCCCATATCTGGACTAAGCTCAGATGCTTTTATGGATATGAGACCCCTGCAAGTATACCTGGGATTCCCACACATGGAGCTTCATATATCGTCGCAGACGTAATCGCAGAGCGTTTTGCTCGAACCTCTGCAGTTAAGACTTACTGCCTTGCCTTTCATCCCCTAAAACAGTGGGTGGAATGACAACACCTACCTTTTGCTACACACTACCCTGAGTCCTACAATGCTCCATTCAGTGAGTGGGAGTTTTCAGTGCTCTTGACGATTGTCCTGACACATCCCCTGGGCAAGACCGCACCCATCACCAAATGATTTAACATCTGTCAGCGGATTACCAGCACCACGTAACTGCTGTCTTCAACCGCATCTGGAGCGATTCCCGTCGCAGTGGCGAGAAAGTATCATCGTTCTAGTGCTAAAACCGCTATATATGGATAGCTATCGTCCCATTGGCCTCAACAATGTACTATGCAAGCTGCCCAAATGTATGGTGAGCTGGCGGTTGTATAGGCTGGTTCTCGGGGCCTTCTGACTCTGTCCCAGTGGGGATTTCACCAAGGTCTCTCCACCACTGAAAACTTGGTGTATCCAAATGGCCTTTTCCCGCCGTCATCACCTTATTATCGTCTTTTTTGACCTGACGAAAGCCTATGACACCACTTGGCGACACCACATCTTCGCAACTTTGGATGAGTGGGTTCTCCAGGGCCTGCTCCCGATTTTTATATAGAAGTTTCAGAGTTCGTATCAGTGCTACACACAGTTTCCCCCATATCCAAGAAAATGGGGTACCAGAGGGATCTGTACTGAGCGTCTCACTCTTTTTAGTGGCTGTTAGCGGTCTCACAGCAGCAGCTGACAACTTTTGTATTTCCTTGTGCTCATCTACTGTTCGTGTAGCTGAACATCGACTGCAGGGAGCCATACAAAAGGATCAGTCATGGCTCCTCACCCACGCCTTTCAGTTTCCAACCGCCAAGGCTTGCATCAGGTATTTCTGTCGTCATCGTACTGTCCATCCAAATCTATAACTTTAGCTTGATGACCAACTACTTAATATATTGGAGGCTTATTGCTTTTTAGGACTTGCTTTCAACACCCACTTAACTTGGCTTCTCCATCTTCGTCAGCTTAAGCAAAAGTGCTGGCGGCATGTTAACATTCTCCAATGCCTGAGTCACACTGACTGGAGTGCAGATCACCCTACACTGTTGCAGCTGTACGAAGCCCTTGTACAGTCCTGCTCTGACTATGGGAGCCTGGCGTATGGTTCAGCATTGCAGATGCTGAACCCTAAACACCAGTGTGGAGTTCGACTTTCGACGAGACCTTTCCAAATGAGCCCAGTGAAAAGCCTACTTGTGGAAGCTGGGGTTTCTCCATTGCGAATCAGGCGACAACAACTGTTTTCAAATTGTACCACACACATTCACAGCTCGCCTCTACATCCAAATTACCGTTTCCTTTTCCCTAACATTGTGATCCATCGCCGCAACGGTGGGCCAGATGGAGGATTACAATTGCAGTTAATGTCTGGTCCCTTCTCACTGAACTCGAGTTTTTTACTCTAAGATCTTCTCAGGGGTTCACTTGCGTACACCTCCATTGTCCATGCCTTGGCCACAGCTTCGTTTGGACCGATCACAAGGCCTAAAAGACTCAGTTCCTCCTGAGACCATCTGCCACCAATTTTTCTCTATTCTCGGCGAGTTCCAGGGCTCAGGAACGATGGCTTGAGGATCGTTGGTCACATTGGCTTCGCTTATGCTCACATTGGACATACTGAACAGCGCTCTTTGTCGTGGGCCGCAGTCTTTTCACTGCAAAGTTGATAGTCAGCTCTTGCACCCTTGAGCTATCCGCTCCTGCACAGGTGAGTCCTTCCTCATCTGTTATGACCCCTTAAGTAGCCTACAAACTCTTGATACGTGCTCCCCTCGCCATCCTTTGGTAATGACTATCCAGGAGTCTGTTTATTCCCTCGAAAACTGTGGACATTCAGTGGCCTTCATCTGGATCCCACGACATATCAGAATTCTGGCAAATGAGCTCGCTGACAGGCTGGTCAAACAGGCTACCAGTAAACTGACTCTGGAGATCGGCACACCAGAGGCTGATCTCCAATCGCTCTTACACCATAAAGATTCCAAGATCTGGAATACCGAATGGCACATTCTAAGTACACCGAATAAATTAGATGCTATAAAGGAAACAATGACATTGTGGAGGTCATCCATATGATCCACTTGCAGAGACTCTGTTGTCCTTTGCCGGCTCCACATCGTCCATACTATGCTGACTTATGGTCACTTTCTCCGTTGCTAGGACCCACGTCAGTGTCGCTGCGGCTCTCGACTGACAGTAGCCGCCTGACGTGGTCTTTTAACCTTCCTGACGCACTACCTAGGCTGTTACGTGACAATGGCTCAACGACTGATCTAGTTTTACATTTTATTCGAGAGGGGGATTTTTATCACCCAATCTAAGGGTGGGCATGTGGCCTTCTCTCTGAGACCTTCACCCTGCCTCCATTTTAACTCCTCCTCGCTCCCTCTAGTGTTGTCTGATCGACTTAGTGTTCTTCTTTTCACCATCTGTGTTTCTATTGCATTGTGATTTTAGGATGGAGATTTTAGTGTGATGCAGAGTAGCTGTCTCATCCTTTTTTATCCATGTGATCAGCCAGCCCAGGCTATCTGCCATATTGTTTTAACACCTTATACCACTTTTTTATTTTAATTAATGTTTTCAACTTTTTGCCTGCTTCTTTCGTTTTCTCCTTTAGTGTGGTCACACAGTTCGTTTTGCGCATTTTGTCCCTTCCCTGGATTTCAGGCGACAGGATTCTTTTGGGCTATAGCTTTAATTCAAGAACTGTGTGAATACGGAAAAAGGGACTGATAACCACACAGTTTAGTCCATTTAACCCACAAACCAACCAACCATCTCCTTCTTTCCCTATGTTATTTCTGCATGAATAAGTTCAAATGGTTCAAATGGCTCTGAGCACTATGGGACTTAACATCTAAGGTCATCAGTCCCTTAGAACTTAGAACTACATAAACCTAACTTAACCTAAGGACATCACACACATCCATGCCCGAGGCAGGATTCGAACCTGCGACCGTAGCGGTCGCGCGGTTCCAGACTGTAGCGCCTAGAACCGCTCGGCCACTCCGGCCGGCGCGTGAATAAGCTGCAATAGTGTAATCTTTTATATGTAACTCACGTAATCGTGTGGTTATGTGGTGCTCAGACATTCACAGGATGTCTATCTTTCCAGAGCTCTCAAATTTTTCCAAATAGACGAGAAGCTCTTCTACCTTACTACTCAGACCTCTAATATTTTGATGAAATAAGATACTTTTCTGTGCATTATAAAGCATTTTGTAGGGCTCTTCTGTTATTTTCACTTCTTTCGAAACAGGGTGCCCAGATCCTGGCTGTAACCTAAACAAGGTGCCCCTCTGATACCAGTAACCACAACGATCTTGCTATGTGTGATGTTGGTCACTAACATATTATCTGCAAGAAGCTAAGCCAACCCATCTTTCCCTCACCTATTCAGATGTAGGCCATGTCTAATATATCCCTACCTCCCAATCGTAGCAACAGGTAGCCTGCTCAACTCAGTGTTCACACGGCTCAGAGTAGTATTTACCCAGGGCTGGTCACGGCGCTGCAGAACCTCCACTAAACTCACATTTGTGTGCATAGTTGCTACCACTGTTCCATCCACGTTGCCCCTGATGCAGTAATTACTGTTCTTAGCCAAGCTGTTTCCTGCTCCCTCAACTATAAGAACCTGATCTTCCTTACCAAAACCTTTGCACAAACTACCTATATCCTCTATCACCTGGCTAAGGCTAGCTCTTAGATTCACAATACTTATGAGCTGGTACCCTGTCCCTAGTTTGTCCTGTACCATCTGGCCTACACCTCTCCCATGACTACTGCCTAGCCAGCCAGACTCTTTTCTTCCTACTCTCTCTTGGTACCAACCTACCTTGAGTATATTTTCTAGAGGTCTGTTACACCGTAATATGATCTACAGCTGTAAGAGGCTCTTCCCCTCCTACTTCAAGTAACAAGTCAAATTTATTGGATACTATTAGCTCAAATGCAGATGAAGTTGAAAAGCTGTTGCCCTTTCGCCCATTGCTTGTTACCTTTGCCCAGTTCCCAAGACCTTTTTCCCACTTCAACCTATGTACACTACTGGCCATTAAAATTGCTACACCACGAAGATGACGTGCTACAGACGTGAAATTTAACCGAAAGGAAGAAGATGCTGTGATGTGCAAATGATTAGCTTTTCAGAGCATTCACACAAGGTTGGCGCTGATGGCGACACCTACAACGTGCTAACATGAGGAAAGTTTCCAACCGATTTCTCATACACAAACAGCAGTTCACCGGCGTTGCTTGGTACAACGTTGTTGTAATGCCTCATGTAAGGAGGAGAAATGCGTACCATCACCTTTCCGACTTTGATAAAGGTCGGATTGTACCCTATCGCGATTGCGGTTTATCGTATCGCGACATTCATTGCTGCTCGAGTTGGTCTAGATCCAATAACTGTTAACAGAATATGGAATCGGTGGGTTCAGGAGGGTAATACGGAACGCCGTGCTGGATCCCAACGGCCTCGTATCACTAGCAGTCTAGATGACAGGCGTCTTATCCGCATGGTTGTAACGGATCGTGCAACCACGTCTCGATCCCTGAGTCAACAAATGGGGACGTTTGCAAGATAACAACCACTTGTACGAACAGTTCGACGACGTTTGCAGCAGCATGGACTATCAGCTCGGAGACCATGGCTGCGGTTACCATTGACGCCGCATCACAGACAGGAGCGCTTGCGATGGTGTACTCAACGACGAACCTGGGTGCACGAATGGCAAAACGTAATTTTTTCGGATGAATCAAGGTTCTGTTTGCAGCATCATGATGGTCTCATCCGTGTTTGGCGAAATCGCGGTGAACGCACATTGGAAGCGTGTATTCGTCATCGTCATACTGGCGTATCACCCGGTGTGGTGGTATGGTGTGCCACTGGTTACACGTCTCAGTCACCTCTTGTTCGCATTGACGGCACTTTGAGCAGTGGACGTTACATTTCCGATGTGTTACGACCCGTGGCTCTACCCTTCATTCGATCCCTGCGAAACCCTACATTTCAGCAGGATAATGCACGACCGCATGTTGCAGGTCTTGTACGGGCCTTTCTGGATACAGAAAATGTTCGACTGTTGCTCTGGCTAGCACACTCTCCAGATCTCTCACCAATTGAAAACGTCTGGTCAATGGTGGCCGAGCAACTGGCTCGTCACAATACACCAGTCACTACTCTTGATGAACTGCGGTATCGTGTTGAAGCCGCATGGGCAGCTGTACCTGTACACGCCATCCAAGCTCTGTTTGACTCAATGCCCAGGCGTATCAAGGCCGTTATTACGGCCAGAGGTGGTTGTTCTGGGTACTGATTTCTCAGGATCTATGCACCCAAACTGCGTGAAAATGTAATCACATGTCAGCTCTAGTATAATATATTTGTCCAAAGAATACCCTCGTCGAGTTCCCCATTCAGTTCCCTACGACAGTCACCCCGGTGAAATTCCAACCCACAGCCTACACATACCAATCCCTCTGACTATCCTACGGCAACCTCCACACTTGTAACGCATTGCAATACAGATTGCACCCTTAAGAATAGAAATATATCACTTAACTCACTTTACACTAGACGAATTTTCGTTACTTACGGCCAGCAAAAATTAGCGCTTCAGTTGGATGATATAAATGTAAAGATTTATTTCTTTTCGCTTACAACAAGAACTTAGCACTCACTCAACAGCAGTATTGGATTGTGTTGTTAGCAGGGTCAGCTCTAGGAAGCGGCGAGCTGTGCCACCAACCTGGGCGGCAGGTTTTTTGAGGCGGCAAAATCTTATATTTCAGTATCATTCGAAAAGAACGTATTAAACAAGACAATGAACGTTTTGCATAAAAAGAAGAAGTGTGAGAATAAGTCGAAAATACAAATTTTTCATAAAATCTATTGTCTTACTGGAAATTATCTACACCTACAGTATTGCGAAGCAGTTTACTGATGAAGTGCAGGAGCCAGTCATCTTGGTTGCATCTTTCAAAATAGAAAATCTTCCTAGTGGCAGTGTTGGCAGCTCAGTTTCTACAATGTGCTTATCAGACAGTTGAAATGTACGTACATGAGCTTGAACGTCCGTACAGAGGTGAAAAACTTTATTATAAAGAAATAAAGGTAACCACTAGCATATTCAGATCCCGAAAAATGGCTCGACTAAGTAGGCTATCTTTTTTTGGGCAACAATAGTGAAAAGAGGCTCTCCAGAATAAATAACTGAATTTGACAGCTTTTCTAAGAATGACTGTAATCGCCATTTTACTTCTAAAAACTACGTTTACCGTTTGTGTAATGGAGAAATTGTTCAGAGAAAATGGTTAGGTTATTCAAAAAGTGCAGATTTTTTTGTTTCTGCTACAAACTATTTTCGAACATTTAAATATTACTAATTTTAGATGGTTATAGTAATTGGCGGCACATTTCTGGGATATTAGCTACCCGCATTAGGTCCCAGGGGCACATATAACTGTATGTAAAGTGGGTGGAGCTCTGAGACGATTAAACTTTGGCAATACTGTCAATGTAGGAATTCTGCAGATGTTACATGCGGAAACCCAGGTTGGAAAGGTGTCATCGAACGCTTCATATCACTAATTCAGTTTTTGGCATGACAGTGTTTTCCTTTAACATGAACTTAAGGCAAAATGTTTAATCACAACAATGGGAATTTCTTAATGTTGATCCAATTATTTGGAAAATTGGTTCAGTCCTAGGTGAACGTATAAAGAGAGCAACTCATGGTGAAAATAAGTCTGACCGTTATATGGGGTAAAAATCAATTATTTTCACATTCTCAGTCACAAAATTAAAAACAAAATATTGTTTTTATTGAAAAATGCTCAAAATTATTCCATAATTTTTGACTGTAGACCAGATTATTCTGGTGTTGAGAAAATGAGAGCGATAGTGCATTTCTTTAACGTGAATTCTACTGATGCTGATACTTGTGATATAAATATTAGTGAAACTTTCCTTGGGTTTCTACCTCTGGTATATTTGGTTTGGCGTTTAGAGAGGTAGTCTTGAAACAGAGGAAATAAATATACCTTTGGAGGATGTGAGGGGGCAAGGCTACGGTAATGGTTTTAAATAGCCAGCCAGAGTGACCGAGCGGTTCTAGGCGCTACAGTCTGGACCGCGCGATCGCTACGGTCGCAGGTTCGAATCCTGCCTCGGGCATGGATGTTTGTGATGTCCTTAGGTTAGTTACGTTTCAGTAGTTCTAAGTTCTAGGGGACTGATGACCTCAGAAGTTTAGTCCCATAGAGCCATTTGAACCAATTTTGGTTTTAAATGAAGGGGAAGAACATAGGAATACAAAAGACCTAAATCCTAACTAAGCCATTTTGCGCTCCGTCCAGTTATCATTTCCTAAGTGTAGTTGTGAATGTAGTTGGGAATTATTCTGAAAAGACATCAGAACACTCAGATTAATTTCTTTTCTGCATCTACACGATGCTGGGTGGTCTTCAATGGTCATATATCTGCCCTAACGTTGAAGCCATTAAGTACAACGACACAGGAAAGTAGGATTGACACAATTACCCCTGTCAAGTATAACATAAGAAAGGGCTATGATGCACTGGTTGAAATAAGCGAAGAGTAAAATATGGACAGAATGTTTGCACGTGAGGCTGGCAGTTTGTCAGACCTATCTGAAATTTTACCTTCCTTCGTTCACTGATGATACGGTATGACATATTACTCCGTATTCATGTTGTCAGAAAAAACGTATAAAGTATTACCAAAGATATATACAAAGCTACTGACTTACTCAAAAAGACAACAGATTATTGGTTCAAATGGCTCTGAGCACTATGGGACTCAACTGCTGTGGTCATAAGTCCCCTAGAACTTTAGAACTACTTAAACCTAACTAACCTAAGGACACCACACACATCCAAGCCCAAGGCAGGATTCGAACCTGCGACCGTAGCGGTCGTGCGGTTCCAGACTGTAGCGCCTTTAACCGCTCGGCCACTCCGGCCGGCTAACAGATTATTTCACAAACTACTGGGAGGACCTCAGTTCCAAGATAACCTACTACACGCTTAGGAACTGGCAACCCAGCTCGATATAGAAAACCCGACAGTAACTTGTACAATGCAAATACGAAAGGGACAGAAGAAGAAACAGTTCCAGTATGAGGGAGAATACGGGAAAATTGAAGATTCAAAATGCAGTATAAAACAGGTTTTTACTTAAAGTAAGGTATGTTATAATATGCCCTCTCTGTGAGAGATTTCAACAGGTTAAAAGTCACAGTGAAACTTTTGATTTTTTTGAATGACATCAGTAAAATTAAAGATGTCACCAGACGTTTTAAGTGACAAGTGTTCCAAACTGTGCCGTTTTAGTCACGGGCGGTCTAAGGGCGTCAGTCTTGTCGATTTAAAAGATGAACTTAAATTGGTCTCATAGTGCTAAAGGCTAGTAACACATCGACTGAAACTTGGAAACTCATACAAGAATATGTCTTTGTGCTCAACGTAGGTGCAGCCTTACGAATTTTGATAACACAACCAGTGACAGTGGCAAGCGAAAAAGATGTTTTTCGAAGCTTAAATTGATTAAAAGATGCCTGCGATCAGCAATGGGCCTGGCATGACAGTGTAGGCTGGCGACGGTGTCGACTGAAAGTCAACTAGCTGAATGTTTGGATTTCACACAAGAGTTCACTGCTGCCAAAGTAAGAAAAGTATCTGTAATATACAGTAAGTGTATAAACTTATGTTTAACATTAATTTTAGTGTTTTTCCAGTCATTTACTTAATAAATGCTTGTTGTAGAGTAGGCCTACATTAGTATTTTTAATGGCCAAATAGGTCACAATGTCACTTACCTGTGAAATCCCATTGTTGGAGGTGCTATTTCACAGCCTATAGTCCATTTGCTTCTTGTTCCTTGAGTCCCATAGTTCTGTACGCAATTCATTGAGTTAAATCGGAACGTTTCGTGCCTTTTGCAACTTCCTGTCGATGTATGCGATCTACCACTGTTCAAGATTGCAGTGAATAGTCGTTCACTAGCAGTGAACAGGTGTGCATTTGTTTCTTCATCTTAGCGCTGTGCTACGAACAAGTACCACTTGTGAAGATAAAGGTCTATGTAAATACACGTTTTCACAAAACCTATCTCTCACACGAGTCATTTACACCAGAAGAAGCAGTCGATACGAAGCGCAAACCGTGAGCATTGAAAGTACTCTGAGAACTCTACCAGCACTTTCCAAGATGCTCCTTCTACTCGAATCGACTACACTCCTCACTTGTCACTCTCCCTGCGACGGACTAGGTCCTTCTCTCTCCACACCACATGATTCTCTTTGCTCAGTGAATGCGAAAAATTGATTTTAGTTACATACTCTGTCAGTGACATAACTTAATTTTTGGAGTTATAACTCAGACTGTATTACACTGTAAACGATTCAGTATCCAACACCCACTAGAATGCTGTTATTCGCACATACAGTGTGAGTTCCTGTGGTTCTAAGCGTGTAAATGTATGCCTACTACCCGATAAAGACTTCGAAGTAGTTAAAGCTGAACAAAACGCACAGTTTATCAGTACTGAAGTGTAGTTCTCATGGCATGGAGTTCATAGCGAGAAAGATAACGGCTGAGCACAGTCCATCGCATATTCCTATTAAGATAACATGTTAAAAGACGAGGCATCAATTATTGATATGTATGGGAAACCAGGTCTTGAGTTAAAATCCAAGGGAGCAAGTATACAAGATGAACATTCTAGCGTGGTAAATTTAAGTGATCCGTACAATGCTTTACTCACTGCTGCAGACAAAAAGAGCCCCTGGCATCCTTATGTTAGAGCTGCATACTACAACATTATTGACTATTTTCGTGAGCACATTGTGAATATAAGTAAACTAGAACAATGTATAAATGACTACATTCATCCGGCACCGAAATATGAAAGTGAAAACCCTATTGGCATCAAGTCAGTGGATGTGAAATTTACTGAAGACGTGTCCATGTATGTCATTTTGCCTGCGGGCTTGAATACGATTCAGGCTGAATGCAAGGTGTATAAAAAATTATTTGGCTAGCACTTTAAAGCTGAATTATTGTGTGTAAATAAAAATAAAATTCTATAAAATAAAACTGTTCTTATTTTGCTTTCACCCTACGATAACTTTAATGATGAAAGGATCAAATAATAATAACACAGATATAGCAAATTAACTCATGGTTTATTATCAGAAACAATACTTTTTCAAATTTATTTATATAACAGCAACTGTTCAATTGTACAAAATTTACGGCATCACACGTGGTTTCATCCAAAGAGCTGGAACTGTACAAAATTTACAGCATCACACTGTGGTGTCGTCCAAAGAGCTGTATGCCAAAGCAAGGCTGGCAGTTAACAATAAAATAACAGAAGAGTACAGTCACTGCTTGTTGCACCGATGAATGGGCAACACTGGTGTAGCCATGCCTCCAAGAGCTTTCTACGCCACTACAACCAATGGCCTACTTACGGCTGAGCAGAGGAATGCTCAGCCCAGTTCGCAGTCAACGATCAAACCGACAGCATCGTCTTAGATAGGCCACCAGTGCAGTGGCGTAGCGTGAGGGGAGACTTTGAGACTTAGTCTCCCCTGTATTCGTGCTTAAAAAAGATTCAATAACAATTCATAACAAAAATATAAACAACTTTCTACTAAGAGCACTAAATGTGCGAAGACATCAGTTTTGTAGCCCGCGCCGCCGCACCCTGAGTATTGGAGTATCTGCCTGCTTCAAGGTTATTTAAAAGGGAGGTTGGGCCCGAAGCTAAATCGGCTGTGATTGGCTGGCGCTGTGACGTCACTGTAGGAGCAAAGCGAGGCAGTGGATAGTGCAGCAAGCGACTCTTACTAAGGACAAGCAACTACTTATAACACCAATAAGTTCTCAGGAAATTATTTAAAACAGTTGATTTACCTGTTTAGATGTTTGCAGTAGAAGAAGAGTGCCACTGTCTTGATTTCCGCTTCTGTGCTGCTGCTGCTTTCTGCATTTTATGCTTCGTATTGAGGAACTGCATACGAATGAAAAGTCGTGTTCTGACATACAGTTTTATAATGTGTGACGAAAATTCCGGATATTTAGTTTGGACAGCAGTGCAAATTGTTTTCACTATATTTTTTTCCTTGGAAATACTATCCAATCCATTAAATCCATTAAAAATTAGTTCAAACTGAGACACTTTATGTAGCCACTCATCTGTTGGAACTTTAAGCCCACTGCGAGATAGAAATTCAATCCAACCATAATTTTCATTTGTTGGAGGACTTAAAATATCAGCAGACGGCGTTCCCAGTGTCTTGTCACAGATCTTTGCACGATATGCAATGTACCCAGCCAGGTAACGGAATCCTTCTGCAGAGCAGTCACATCCCTCTTTGACAGCAGATTCTTGTGGTGCAGGTTGAACAGGAAAGTTAATATCTCGTAGCTCTTTTTCACCATCTATCATTTGCAGTGCTTCGCTCATGTCAGGCAAAATTCCTGTGAACAGATGTGACGTCAAAAATCCGTCACACTCATCTGCCTCTACTGATGTGTCACTTGACAGAGGAATGTCATGAGCATTGTGTCCCAGCAGTAACAACCGTAATCGATATTTTACTTCTGTTCGAGAAGGGTTCAAATGGAAATGACCAATTCCTCTGATCTGTGAGAAAAAGTTTTCTAGTGCATCCTGGTTCAATCTTGCAGTTAAAATATATGTTATTTGTAGTGGCTGAAGATCTGAAAACAGTCCAAATAATGACTGAACAGTTGTCATAATGCCTTTCTGGAATGGGAGCAAGTGATTTGCATTGCCTACGCGCATTTTTTCGGTACATGTATACAGTTCTCTCAATATTCTTTCTTGAACATCCCTATGTATCCCATAACCACATGATAATACATTCTTATTGCACCTCCGAGCATTCAGAATGTCAAATGCGTCGTTTGCTAACTGAAAAAAATTTGCTGCGTCCTCTTCTTCAGGCATTAGGTACTTTATGGCTTTAGCTGTGGTACTCGAAAAAAGTTGCATTGCCAAATAAACCCTTTGACGCTCTCTCCTCTTGACACTGAGATGAAGCTGTGACAGTTTAGGACACAACTTCATTTCACTCCTATCTAATGCGAGCAGTCTTTCTACAATAGATTTATTAACAATTTTCCCACTTGGAAGCTTTAGTCCGTCATCCAGAAAGTGGTTCCTCATTAATTTAAACAAATGCGGAACATCTGAAAACACCCAGATTCGTTTATTTTCATACTGCGGATTGGAAAAGCAGGAATTTGTTTCTGTCACATTAAAATCTTTCCACACACATCGAGTTTTTTTCCAAGGTCGCACACTACTGCAACAACATCGTAACCAACATCTTGTACAGAGCAGATAATACTGTTTAACCGATCAGCTGTTATCTGTGTGTCAAAATCATAGTAAATGGGTTGCTTCCATCCAGAAAACAAAGCACGTACCATAACAAATAGCACGTTAGTGTGTGGCCCTACAACACGATCTTCACCAGGATCATAAATAATATTGCTGTCTACATTCATTTCGTCGAATGATAGCACACACACACACGTTCAGTTTTTGTCAATACAGATGAGTGGGCTTTCTTTAGTTGCAAAACGTCTGTCAGCACACCAGGAAAGCATCTGAAAGAGCGTGACGTCCATCTCTTAAGTGTTGACAGTCCTGGAAGAGGGAAACCGACCTGATTTCTTAAAAACAAATAACACTTCCGAGACACAGCACGAAGTGTAACTGCTTTACAAATATCTTCCCTTTGCCATTTTACTCGTTTCTTTCCACTCAACAAGCAGTTTATCTGTGTTTTTGAAAACAATTTGCCTAATATTTGAGTCATTTTGTCCTGCACTTGCTTCTTTTGACACTTTTGTTGATATTTTATTTTCTCACCACAAGCTTTCACTTTGAGTTTCAAACGCTTCTCACTACACCTGAGATTTGCACACACAGCTGTCAGTCTGCGGTTCCTGTATTCTAATTCTTCTATGCGTTTACAGAGTTCGCTCATCTGTTTACTATCAGTGTCACAGTCATCTGTCGCTGTTGACTTGTCTATTTTTCTTTTTTTCGGAGACGCACTAAGCAGGTGCTCAATTGCATTTTTCATTGTCTTTCTTGCCTGCAACCTGTCTGCCCTATTTGGAGAAACTGTGCCATCAGGGCCTGAATTTCCACTAACACTGCGAACACTTCCTGGTATATTCACACTCGGCACTGCGTCTGGTTTAAGTGTTTTCTTCGGCGGTAGATTGAGAAGTTCTGCTCGCAAGTCACGTAGATAATCATCGGATGTGAAATGCAACGAACAAACATTTGACGTCGCAACATTGAAGCGATCTTTTCGGTGGCACTTCATAATCCAGGCCTTCTGTACTTTAACGTCTTTAGGGAACGAATGATAAATTATATCCGTGCCTTTTGTCTTTCGGTTGTACGACAGACACCCTGTTACAGCACACCCAGGCATTTTAACGCAACACTTTTACAAAGCACAGCAACAACACCACAAACTAAAGCAAAACAACAACACCGGTAAAAGAGCTCTTTTGGCGCCTCGACACAACGTGCTCCTATGCTGACGTCATGCGCAGATCGACGAAATATTCGCTGATCTGCGCAGGCCATTTGCCCCCCCCCCCCCCCCCCCCCCCGTGACAGCTTGAGACTCGACTGCTCTCAGTCTCTGCCTCCCTTCCCTTACCTGGCTGTGTGCGCCTGCGCCCCCTCCACTTCCCCTTCCGCGAAGGCCGGTGCGCTGCACTTGCTAACAGGTATCGAGACTAGTCTCTGCCGCTTCTATGCTGGCTTTTAACACGGAAGTGAACAGTCGCGCGGTTTGTGTCAATAGTCATTCTTGCGTGATTTTAGTGCATTATTTTCGTTGTGTTGCCAACATGAGTGAGCCAACAACTGAACACCTTACAGAATTTTTATTACAAAAGCCTTTTTCTACATTAACGTACGAAAAAAGTGCGAATTGAAGGACAAACGACCTACTCCTATACTCAGTGTAGTTTTAAGTGAAGCCAAACAGAAACGCACTTTTCAGACAGCCTGGTACAAAAAGTATGCTTGGCTGACTTCGAATGCAGTTATAACAGATTATATTATTATATATGTCTTCTGTTTGGTGGTGAAAAGGAATGATGCAATGAGGGCATTCGTACAATAAAGAACTTTAACAGCAAAGCACAGAAGCATCAGATACCAAAACGTCACTTGCAGAACAAAGAATCATTTCAGTTATTGGGCAAAAATAGAATTGAGCACGCCCTTTCTGAAGCCGATCGTCTGACAGCAATAAAATACGACAAACAAGTTTCATCCAGCAGGAGAGTATTGGCTCGTCTTATTCAGGCAATTGTGTTTCTTTGTTAACAAAAACTAGCCTTTTGCGGCCATCGAGAAGACGAATCCTCCAGCAACAAAGGTAACTATCTGGAATTGTTGGATTTACTAGCTCAAGGAGAGCAGTTAATCCTAGACCATCTGTCGTCATCTTCAACCTTTAAAGGAGCTTCTCCAGATGTACAGAATGATGTAATAGAAGTGATAACTTTGGCAGTTAATGAGAAAATAAAATCTGAAATTCAGAAGTGCAATTTCATTTCGATTCAGGCTGATGAAACATTAGACGTATCATGCAAGAGTCAAATGAGTATAATATTCAGGTACTGTATTGCGGACAAAATTGAGGAAAGATTCGCTGGATTTTACGATGTTTCTGGAGATAAAACTGCAGAAGGTTTGTCAAACATTATTCATGCAGTATTGAAAGAATGGAATGTGGAAAGAAAAGTGGTTAGTCAAACATATGATGGCGCTTCAGTAATGACGGGCAGAGAAAGAGGACTACAACAATTGGTGAAGCAGTTCTGTCCCTAAGCGCTGTTTATTCACAGTTACGCACACCAACTGAATTTGGTACTGTTACATGCCTCCAAAATCATACGATAAGTACTCATGTTTGTAAGTGATCTTACTGCATTCCATTCGTTTTTCAGTAAATCATCAAAACGAAATGTATTGCTAACTGAGAAAGGATTTAAACTGCCACCTGAAAGCAACACTCGCTGGAACTTTCGTTCCAGGGCAGTTTCAAGACCATCTAGTCATTTCTCAGGGCTATATAGTGTTTTTAATTATATATTTGATGATACAGACTCTCAGTGGGACCCAGAATCTTTGAGCTGTGCTGTGGGAATGAAACGACGTTTGTCTACTTGCTTTGCTTCTACCGTGGGTGCTTGGTTTATGTTGATCATCTCTTTAAAGTTCTTCAGTCAAAATCTGTCAGTATAACTGCTTGCCACGACGAAATAAGCACTCTTTTGAGAAACTTACGACAGTTAAGAACATAAACATTCGTTGATGAATGCATTAAATGCAGCTTGTGTTTGAATGGCAACTTATCATTCTGTGACAGTCAAAAGACATCTCTCAGGGCACTAACTTACGAGATACTGGATTTGCAAATTGTTCAGATGGAAAGAAGGTTTCCCCAAATTCAGTTTGTAGAACTTCTGAACGAAAAGTGTTTCCCAAACTATCAAAAAGAATTCCCAAAGTCGAAACTGCTTCAATTATTAGAACAGTATTCTTTTTTCAAACAAGAACAACTTGAAAATGAACTGTGTAACATAAACGCTGATGAGAAAAAACACTTATCTCCAAGAATCCTCTTAGAGAACATTGTCAACAATGATTTAGACTCCGTTTATGAAGAAACTTCGAAGTTTCTGCGTTTGGTTTTGACCCTACTAGCAACTACAGCAAGCAGTGAACGAAGCACGAGTGCTCTTAAACGAGTGAAGAATTATTCATTACGCCACGAGAAGCTGAAAATGCACATCGAGTGAAGAATTATTTAAGGAATTCAATGTCCAACATGCGGCTCTCGTTTTTGAGCACGTTAGCCATAGAAAAGACACTACCTGGAGAGCTATCATGTGATCAGATCTTTGTACACCGAGTTATAGACTTATTCGTGGAAAGAAAAGACAGGCGCATTGCACTTGTGTACAAGAAAATATCAGTGCTTCGTCTCTTGCTGCTGGGGTTCTACAAATTTTTTATCGTTTCTTGAACAAGTTATTATTATTATTATTATTTCTTTCCTTTCTCAGACCTTAGGTCTGGTTCGAAATGAAAGTGACGCAGACCTTGATCAAGCGTTACTTCCTTTTAACTGTACGGTATATGTTACATTGCGTTTAGGAACTTTCGGGTAATTGAACATGTATCAATAATTACGGATTTCTGTAGTTGTATATATATATATATGTTTGGATGTAGCTGTATTGCGTTGATGTACTGGTGGCTATTGTGTGGTATGACTCCTGTAGTTGATAGTATAATTGGTATAATGTCAACTTTATCCTGATGCCACATGTCCTTGACTTCCTCAGCCAGTTGGATGTACACTCCTGGAAATGGAAAAAAGAACACATTGACACCGGTGTGTCAGACCCACCATACTTGCTCCGGACACTGCGAGAGGGCTGTACAAGCAATGATCACACGCACGGCACAGCGGACACACCAGGAACCGCGGTGTTGGCCGTCGAATGGCGCTAGCTGCGCAGCATTTGTGCACCGCCGCCGTCAGTGTCAGCCAGTTTGCCGTGGCATACGGAGCTCCATCGCAGTCTTTAACACTGGTAGCATGCCGCAACAGCGTGGACGTGAACCGTATGTGCAGTTGACGGACTTTGAGCGAGGGCGTATAGTGGGCATGCGGGAGGTCGGGTGGACGTACCGCCGAATTGCTCAACACGTGGGGCGTGAGGTCTCCACAGTACATCGATGTTGTCGCCAGTGGTCGGCGGAAGGCGCACGTGCCCGTCGACCTGGGACCGGACCGCAGCGACGCACGGATGCACGCCAAGACCGTAGGATCCTACGCAGTGCCGTAGGGGACCGCACCGCCACTTCCCAGCAAATTAGGGACACTGTTGCTCCTGGGGTATCGGCGAGGACCATTCGCAACCGTCTCCATGAAGCTGGGCTACGGTCCCGCACACCGTTAGGCCGTCTTCCGCTCACGCCCCAACATCGTGCAGCCCGCCTCCAGTGGTGTCGCGACAGGCGTGAATGGAGGGACGAATGGAGACGTGTCGTTTTCAGCGATGAGAGTCGCTTCTGCCTTGGTGCCAATGATGGTCGTATGCGTGTTTGGCGCCGTGCAGGTGAGCGCCACAATCAGGACTGCATACGACCGAGGCACACAGGGCCAACACCCGGCATCATGGTGTGGGGAGCGATCTCCTACACTGGCCGTACACCACTGGTGATCGTCGAGGGGACACTGAATAGTGCACGGTACATCCAAACCGTCATCGAACCCATCGTTCTACCATTCCTAGACCGGCAAGGGAACATATTGTTCCAACAGGACAATGCACGTCCGCATGTATCCCGTGCCACCCTATGTGCTCTGGAAGGTGTAAGTCAACTACCCTGGCCAGCAAGATCTCCGGATCTGTCCCCCATTGAGCATGTTTGGGACTGGATGAAGCGTCGTCTCACGCGGTCTGCACGTCCAGCACGAACGCTGGTCCAACTGAGGCGCCAGGTGGAAATGGCATGGCAAGCCGTTCCACAGGACTACATCCAGCATCTCTACGATCGTCTCCATGGGAGAATAGCAGCCTGCATTGCTGCGAAAGGTGGATATACACTGTACTAGTGCCGACATTGTGCATGCTCTGTTGCCTGTGTCTATGTGCCTGTGGTTCTGTCAGTGTGATCATGTGATGTATCTGACCCCAGGAATGTGTCAATAAAGTTTCCCCTTCCTGGGACAATGAATTCACGGTGTTCTAATTTCAATTTCCAGGAGTGTATTTTTCAATTTTTTCTCCTGTTTTCTTTTGTATATTTGTTGTATTGGGTATGGATATTTCGATTAGTTGTGTTAATTTCTTCTTTTTATTGGTGAGTATGATGTCAGGTTTGTTATGTGGTGTTGTTTTATCTGTTGTAATGGTTCTGTTCCAGTATAATTTGTATTCATCATTCCCCAGTACATTTTGTGGTGCATACTGGTATGTGGGAACATGTTGTTTTATAAGTTTACGCTGTAAGGCAAGCTGTTGATGTATTATTTTTGCTACATTGTCACGTCTTCTGGGGTATTCTGTATTTGCTAGTATTGTACATCCGCTTGTGATGTGATCTACTGTTTCTATTTGTTGTTTGCAAAGTCTGCATTTATCTGTTGTGGTATTGGGATCTTTAATAATATGCTTGCTGTAATATCTGGTGTTTATTGTTTGATCCTGTATTGCAATCATGAATCCTTCCGTCTCACTGTATATATTGCCTTTTCTTAGCCATGTGTTGGATGCGTCTTGATCGATGTGTGGCTGTGTTAGATGATACGGGTGCTTGACATGTAGTGTTTTCTTTTTCCAATTTACTTTCTTCGTATCTGTTGATGTTATGTGATCTAAAGGGTTGTAGAAGTGGTTATGAAATTGCAGTGGTGTAGCCGATGTATTTACATGAGTGATTGCTTTGTGTATTTTGCTAGTTTCTGCTCGTTCTAGAAAGAATTTTCTTAAATTGTCTACCTGTCCATACTGTAGGTTTTTTATGTCTATGAATCCCCTTCCTCCTTCCTTTCCGCTTAATGTGAATCTTTCTGTTGCTGAATGTATGTGATGTATTCTATATTTGTGGCATTGTGAACGTGTAAGTGTATTTAGTGCTTCTAGATGTGTGTTACTCCATTTCACTATTCCAAATGAGTAGGTCAATATTGGTATAGCATAAGTATTTATAGCTTTTGTCTTGTTTCTTGCTGTCAATTCTGTTTTCAGTATTTTTGTTAGTCTTTGTCTATATTTTTCTTTTAGTTCTTCTTTAATATTTGTATTATCTATTCCTATTTTTTGTCTGTATCCAAGATATTTATAGGCATCTGTTTTTTCCATCGCTTCTATGGAGTCACTGTGGTTATTCAATATGTAATCTTCTTGTTTAGTGTGTTTTCCCTTGACTATGCTATTTTTCTTACATTCGTCTGTTCCAAAAGCCATATTTATATCATTGCTGAATACTTCTGTTATCTTTAATAATTGGTTGAGTTGTTGATTGGTTGCTGCCAGTAGTTTTAGATCATCCATGTATAGCAAATGTGTGATTTTGTGTGGGTATGTTCCAGTAATATTGTATCCATAATTTGTATTATTTAGCATGTTGGATAGTGGGTTCAGAGCAAGGCAGAACCAGAAAGGACTTAATGAGTCTCCTTGGTATATTCCACGCTTAATCTGTATTGGCTGTGATGTGATGTTATTAGAGTTTGTTTGGATATTAAGTGTGGTTTTCCAGTTTTTCATTACTATGGTTAGGAACTGTATCAATTTAGGATCTACTTTGTATATTTCCAATATCTGTAGTAACCATGAGTGGGGTACACTATCCAAAGCTTTTTGGTAATCAATGTATGCGTAGTGTAGTGACCTTTGTTTAGTTTTAGCTTGATATGTCACCTCTGTATCTATTATCAGTTGCTCTTTACATCCTCGTGCTCCTTTGCAGCAGCCTTTTTGTTTTTCATTTATAATTTTGTTCTGTGTTGTATGTGTCATTAATTTCTGTGTAATGACTGAGGTTAATATTTTGTAGATTGTTGGTAGGCATGTTATGGGGCGATATTTAGCTGGGTTTGCTGTGTCTGCTTGATCTTTAGGTTTCAGATAGGTTATTCCATGTGTAAGTGTATCAGGGAATGTGTATGGGTCTGCAATGTAACTGTTAAATAATTTAGTTAGATGTGAATGTGTTGAGGTGAACTTCTTTAGCCAGAAATTTGCTATTTTATCATTTCCAGGGGCTTTCCAATTGTGCGTAGAATTAATTGCTCGGGTGACTTCATGTTGTAAAATTATCACTTCACGCATTTGTGGTATCATCTTGTATGTGTCTGTTTCTGCTTGTATCCACCGTGCATGTCTGTTATGTTGTACCGGGTTTGACCATATGTTGCTCCAGAAGTGTTCCATGTCTGTTATGTTTGGTGGATTGTCTATTTTAATGTGTGTGTTATCTATTGTCTGGTAAAATTTCTTTTGGTTTGTGTTGAATGTTTGGTTTTTTTTCCTTCTGTTTTCACTTTTTTTGTATCTTCTAAGTCGTTTGGCCAATGCTTGTAATTTCTGCTTCTTTTCATCTAATTGCTCTATTGCTTCTTGTTGTGAGATTTTACCTAACCTTTTTCGTTTTTTGTCTGATATTTCATTTCTTATAAATTGTGTTAGCTGTCCGATGTCTTTTCTCAGTTTTTCTATTCTGATCTGTAGCCTGTGTTGCCATGCTGGTTTTGTGGGTTTCTTCTGTGTGTTGGTTGGTTCTGATCTCTGCCTAGTGTGTATATTTAGTGTAGTGAGTGCTCCTACATAAACCAGTAGTTGTAACTCTTCCATTGTTGTATTTTCGTTTATTTTGTTGTGTATGATTGTGTTGATAGTTGTTATTGTTGTTTCGACTTGTGGGTTATTTGGTGGTCTATGCAAGAATGGTCTAATGTCTGTATTTGTGTCTTTGTATTCTATATACGTCAACTGAAATTTCTCTTCAATATCTAACATGTGTGTCACTTCGTGTTCTATTTGTGCTTGTTCTGGTGGCTGTCTTAAGATGTCGTTTTCCTCTGATTGTTTAATTGATGTGTGTTGTTCTTTGTTTGTTTGCTCTGGGATGTTTGAGTCCATTACTGTATTTTCTTCTTCTTCTGATTGCACATTATTTTGTTCTAGTATTTGTTGTACTTGTTGTTTGATGTTTTCTAATTCTGACTGGGGTATCCTGTTATTTTTGATTATTACACGGATCTGATCAGCTAGTCGTTGTTCTGTTAAAAAATTTTAATTCTGGGTATCTGGTAATAAATGTTGTGTATACTTGTGATCTGTATCCAGTTGTGTTGGTTCCTAGGTTTGTTGCTTGGTAATAACAGAACATGAGGTGTCGATTAACTTCATCTGACCATCTCATCCTCTGTCTTTGTTTTCCTTCTAGGGTGGTTGCAGGAAGCATATCCTGCAAAACACCTCTATTTGGATTTGAATCATTTTCCAGTTGGCTAGCAGTGTCGTTACCATTGTGGGCGGGCATAGGGTTCAAGCGTCGTCCCCGACCATGACGGCGCTTGTCCGAGGCTTCTTTAGTTCTGTCCTGAACCAAGTAATCACACTAAAAGGGGGGTTAGCCCTATTAGTAGTTTGTTCTTTTCGTCGCCTTTTACGACTGGCAGAACATACCGGAGGCCTATTCTTTTCCCGGGCCTCCACGGGATCGTTATTATTATTATTATTATTATTATTATTAGTGGCGGCGGTGGTAATGGTAGTAGTAGTAGCTATTGTTTTATTTGATGCATTTTGTTTCATTTGTTTAAATTTTTGTTTATTGTACTATTTTGTGTCCCTATAAAAACTGCAGTCTCTCCCCAACCTTTACAACCACGCTACGCCACTGCACCAGTGTATTAAATGTCTTAGGCAGAACATTAATTTGAACATTATGTCAGTTATTCTTCAAGAGAAGAGTCTTGTAAATTTGCCTGTATCAAGTGATACTTAAATATTCACAAACGGTTGTAAATATTCAGAACATTCCTATGAAAATAGGCTGTAAGTTACGTAAATCTTTATATATGTATTTAATACCAATTTTGTAATAACGTGATCTGATATTTTACGTGTTATGTTTCCACTCCATTTTTTTTCAGGAGCAAACCAAAGAACTCACCATTGTGCCGGCGAGTGTGTTTTCGTATGGCACAACAAATGGCAATGACGCTGTTTCGCGTTGCCTGCTGCATGGTTACAGTGAGCAAGTGTGCAAGGTATTTCGCTGTGTGGTGTAGCCAGCTTTCTGTTCTTGAATTTTGTATAACATATCTAGTGTTTCACCACGTCTGAGCCGCCACAGGAAATGTCTCTGAGCCAAATTCCTCAGTTTCAGTCGAAGCAGATTGAACGTCTGCTGCTCATTGTTCAGCAACTGACACCACTACTATCTCGCTAAGCAGTGCGACCATGGGTTGCTGCACCTGAATTATGCTGATACTATAGTCAGGAAGAAGAATGTTTAGCATATCGAGCGCAATTGGTGGCCCATTTTGCTGCTTACAGAATAACCGGTATGGAACACAACACTTATTTTTTGTCGACAGTGGGAGCCGACATCTACTGTCTGTGTGTAAAACTGTGTCCAGGCACTAGTCCCGATTCAGTCAAGTATGATGACATTGTTAGACTGCTAGACGTACGAGGATCGTTCAATAAGTAATGCCCCACATTTTTTTCTCAGAACATATTTATTGTCAAGAGTCAGAATTTGGTGACAATATACATCAACATGTCTTGTCTGTGTCCTATTTGTGTACATAATCTCCACGTTCTATGGCCGTATGACAACGTTGTGGAAGAGCATGTATTCCCTGCTGACAAAAGCTGCCTTTTTGTTTCTGGCGCAAAGTAGTGCACCCAGCTTTCATCCCCTGTAACGATCCGCGTCAGAAAGGCCTGTCCGTCGGTCTGAAAACGCTCCAACAATTCGGATGAAGTGGCCTTTCTTTGAATCTCGTGGTCCGCTGTGAGCATTCGTGGAACCCATCGTGAGCACTTCTTTGAATATCTGAGAGTCTCGATCATTGCAGACGCACTTAAAATGCTGACCGACAACTGTAGAGCCAATTGTCCAGTTGTGGTTGGCACGAATAACGGCATCCGCACGATTCAGCTTGTCTGGAGCAGCGGCTGCGACAGGACGTCCCGAGCATGGCTGATCATGGAGCTCTGTTTCTGCATTTCCTGAGACTGTAACTTTCTTTACCCTTCGCCCAACTGTACTCCTATCAACTGCAGCATCACCATACACTGCATAAAACGTGTACAGATGTTCACCACGGTTTCTTTTTCTGCGCATAAGAATTCGATAACAATATGCTGTTTGTAACGTGAGTCGTATGTAGACGCCACTTTGACGCTGTCAACTGGTGCATACGGCTACAGAGTAGCCATTAAAATCAGCACAAATCAAACCTCGCACACCTGCATCCTGGAAATCTTCTGCTGCAATACACAGGCAGGTGAACAAACTTTCTGTTCAGTTATGAGTGTAAGAAAAGACAATTAAGTTACATTTGGACACTGGTGCTTGTGTTTCCATGATTAATAAAGACATATTACAGAACTACTAGCCCGTCACCACAGCAACCTACTTCTATTTTGTCTGGCCACAATGGACAAGAGATTCCAGTCCTTGGCGGGTGCAGCTTGCCAGTAACTTTCCCTGGAATGACAAAATGTGTTTCGTTTCATATACTCAATTCTAGAAACACTTTTGAGTTAGATTTATTTGATTTGTTCAGCCTGTGCATACAAGGCAATGTTATAAATCAGTGTTTCAGTGTCTCACCATAATGTTTCTGACTTGAGTAGTAAGTATGAGAAACTGTTTGAACAATTTTAGGAAGGGCTAAAGACTTTGAAGCACACCTCACAGCAAAAGACTGTGCAATTTTTTTGCACACAGCCACATGACGAACACCCTTAACTCGTCTCTGGGTGGCATCTGCATCTATGCAGTATGCATACATCTTCGATCTGAGTCCTATAAGCTCCACAATCTGCAAGCTAATCATCTCGTCCTTAATCAAACTAATAACCTTCTTGTTCTAAGGTGTTATACCGTAAGGATTGTCGGCTACTTATCCAGACAAGTCGTATTTCTTTGGATTATACCTAATCACTTCCTTGTTTTTGCAAACTTGTAGTGGAATCGGCACTTGTGGAGTATGGAGAGGTCTAGAACACACATACTGCTATAGACAGGCTCCGTGAACTCCACTGAAACCTTAGCCATCTCCACAGTGACTAGTCCTTCACTGAAGATTGTGGACAATTTAAAATTAGGTCAAGTGACGTAATCTCTTGTGCCATAACACCTATCCCAACTCTAAGCTAAATGAATTTCTCGACAGGTTCTAAATTTCTCCATGGTTTTATCTAAAACTGGATTATGCATTAATTTATAAAAATCTTTTTCAAAATCACACGTCGCAGGAGCCCTCTGTTCGGTATTTACATCAATGTGCTCCTTCAACCAGGGTCGTTAGCTGAAGAAGATGCCACAGGTGATTCTAACAAGGGAAACTCTCCATCAGATCCCCCCCCCCCCTTCCCCCAGATTTAGTGGTAAAATGACCAAATGGATAGCCCATCAAAAAGTGATCACAAATCAAGCATGAAAACACAGAGAAGGTGATCTGAACTGTGGGAAAAGAAGCAAAATAGAAACAGTGAACGGTCCAAGCTCAAGATGTACAACGTTGGGCGCCCTACAATCACCAAAGCGTCGTGGTTCTGTGGTCACGGTGTTGGACTGCATAGAAGAGATCCATCTCCCTCATGCCCCATTTTTTTTCACAAAATTATGAAGTTTCCGTCCGGTCACTGATCTATCTGTTCTCCTTCTGAAGCCTTGGCAGTTGCCATACTATATATTGGTCATGTGGTAAGGCTATAATACCGTCTAAAATAAATGTGACGAGTAGTGAGTGCAGGCGAGATGTCACATAGACCTCTCACAGAAATGAAAACAGCAATAATCGCATGTGAACTGTTACAACAAAGCAGTTCAAAAATCAAAGTTTCCAAAATGGTACTTGTATAGAACAAACAGGAGCTACGTACGTCTGTAGGTCCTTCCTTAGACCTCACAGCTGCAAACAGACATTACATCACGACACAGACACAAATTTGAATACAGCGAACAGACATGTCAATTACCGGATGGACAGTTCATAATTTTGTGAAAAAAAAAAATAAGTGTTTGGCATGAGTTAGATTCGAACACTGACCTCTCTCTCCATAATCCAGCACCACAGCCATATAACCACCACGCCGCAGCTACTGGCAGTCGCTCAATGTGGCACATCTCGAGCTTGTACCGGTCACTTTCGCGGTTTCCTTCTCTTTTCACAGTTCCGTATATTTTTTACTCCTGTTTTCATGCTTCATTAGTGTAAGGTTGAGTCAGGTAGTAGAGGATTCTATCGTCAATTTATTTCTAAAGGGTAATTTCATTCCCTCGTTACGGTCAAGCATTAGCCAGCACCTTTGGCTGCCTGTATTTTCTCATCTCACGGTCTGGAAACAGCAAGTGAGCACCGGGGTGGGCAATCTCGATCACGCGCCTCCCTCGTGTGCCGATCGGGTAACGCTGCCTAAGTAATGCTGACCAGGCCACGCTTTGGAACTTTTCATGCCGCACCCACGGGTTTCTCGCCTTCTGACCAATCAGGGCGAAGGAAGTCACGTGGCCGTGCTGGATGTACCCTACCTTCCGTTGGCGAGACTGTAGCTGTGAACACCACCTACCTCTCCCAGTGCTGCGGCACTGCGGACTTGTCTCTGTAGCCGCCACGCCACTCGAACTTGTCCGAATGACAGATGCCACTATTCATTAACTTTGCCCAGGTTTGATGTGAACTATGCATCGCCTACCACTACGCTCTGGCTCACCTTCGCCTCCGTAGGCCCGATTCACGTTGCCCATTTGAATGCATTTTCTGCTAATAAATGGCCTTGTCACAAAAATTTTCCAAATGATTTATTCCCACCCACTGCCTTAGCTACTCCTGCGATCCTGAACAAACTGGTGTCAGAATCGGGATACATTCCTTCCAGTGAATGTATCTTGCCGATAGCCCCACGCCACAGTATCTTGCACTCCGTTACGCTTCTAGCGCCAAGCAGTTTGCGCGTATAGAATGCATTAGCCGGCCGCCACGTTCGCACCGTACAGGCTGCGGCTGTGTCAGTAGAAATGCACAGGACGCACGCTGCAGTGACACGGCCAACTGAGTCCGAGGGAACCAGCCACACGAGCCGGGGCCTGCCGCCACATGCCGGCCAACCACTGTCGTCCACCGCCAACACATCTGCTGCCACATCGAGTAGCCACCCGCCCGCATCTATGGCGGCCGCCGACAATCCTGCTGACTGCCGCTCCACCACACTGTCGCCGCCTCCAACACGTCGCGCCGCCTCAACCTTCACAGCGTCGCTTCAACGAACTGTCCACTGCTGGATTAGCTTTTTTGTGACCTCTCTTTTTGGAACGTTCATTTTTGGGTCACCAGCGCCCCCCTGATTTTGTAACATGCCGATGGGAACTCGAGCAACCGAACGGGGTACTCCCAAAGAGGCAGCTGCCTCGCAAGACCCTTTCGAAGCTATCAATACTAGCATGAACCAATTGTTCCTCCAAAATCGAGAGTTAATCGAGTAAAACCGCGTCTTGAAACAGACGCTGGAAGCCAGTGTGCGAAGTTCTGTACCTGTGGCTAGCTCCACACCTGTAATAAATGCACAACCAGTGACAACTAATACTAATTTTGTCACCAATACAACTGTCACAATCTCAGCTAACATGGCAACTGTAAGTAATTTTCTTGCGGCTTCTTTCATTTCCACCTTTCAGAAAGTCCCATGAAAATGTGATTATGTTCATACAGAATATTTGCTATGTGGGTCGCACTTGTGCCTGGCCGGATGATCTATTGGTCAACATAGCCAGATTGAAGTTTACAGAGGTAAGAAAGAAAGAAAGAAAGTAGTACAACCGCCTAGAGCGCAACATAGGTATGATCTAAGATCCAAACAACCCTATGGGTTACGGTCCAAGGACTAGGTCCAGCGTGCCATGTATTCAATTTGAAAAGTCTTTAGTGAAGTAAGAGAATTAATTGACTGGAAAACGCTGTCGTTGCTATGTATTAATTTAAGTTGTGCATGTTATTTGTAAGTACTCATAAGGTTGGCAACCATTTGTAATAGAAATTAGGATGCCATACGTTAATGGAAGGGATTGGAGTTTTTGTAATCATTGTCTTATATCATTTAATGTCTCCAGTAACGTTGTCGGAGCGGTAGAGAACTGGAAACACACTCATTAGTAATGGAATTAAGGGGAAGAGTTATCCTTGTCAATGGAACATGCAGAGTTAAGAATCAATTAATTTTTTATATGTCGAATGGAATGACACTTGCCCGCATCTCGTGGTCGTGCGGTAGCGTTCTCGCTTCCCACGCTCGGGTTCTCGGGTTCGATTCCCGGCGGGGTCAGGGATTTTCTCTGCCTCGTGATGGCTGGGTGTTGTGTGCTGTCCTTAGGTTAGTTAGGTTTAAGTAGTTCTAAGTTCTAGCGGACTTATTAACACAGCAGTTGAGTCCCATAGTGCTCAGAACCATTTGGAATGACACTTCACCTGTTGATTTAGTGAACGATGAACAGGGACAGCTGTTAAAGCTTTGCCATAAAAACATTTTAGTAACATGTTTTCGTAACTGCCATTAGCATAGAATCAGTGACAACGTGCTACCCTCTACCTACCATTTAAAACACACTACATTACATGTATGATAACACTATTACAAGGGAAAGAACAATTCGAACACCAGGCTAGAGAGAGAGTAGTTTTGGTTAACAAGAATACATACATCTAAGCTAACCAGCCAATATGTTACTTTGAAAGTAAAAGGAGCCCTCCCTAAGTGCTATTTTATCGTTTTCTTAATATGCCACTGGGGAAACAACAAGGTAAGTTTTCATGATACTACGTGTTTCTGTATACCAAATGCGCGACGGAATGTTATTTCTCATACACAAATGCACTCTCATCAATCAAAATACATCGCAAACTACCCTTCAGCTTGGTGTACGAACAATGGCAGCTTTCCGCCAAAGAGGAAATACCAAATGAAAAGAGAAAGTCGCACGGTTAACGCCAGGCAAGACTGCCGCCCACAGTTTGTTTACAAACCGCAAGCCTCGGCCCTCCCTGCCATCTGCAACCCTCACCATTAGGGTTCCCCCCCCCCCCCCATTGCCCCGCTGCCTTGTAACGCGTACCCAGTAGAGATGGGGGATCCGCTCTTGAACTAATTCATAGAGTTGAATCTTTCAATGGAGTGAACAATCAGTGATTCAGAAAAAAAGAACGGTAGCTCCAAACGTTTCCCACGGCAGAGAGAGAGAGAGAGAGAGAGAGAGAGAGAGAGAGAGAGAGACGGAGCATATCAGCAGCGCCTCTGCTGGTCAGAGCACAGTGCACGCCACACAACACAGCCAGCGCCGGCCTCTGCCCTGCTTCTACCTTGGCTGCCTGCATTGTGCAGTGCCCCATTGGATTTTGTGTTTCACATATGCCGTGCCGTCTCTGTGCGTCCTCTGCCGCGCGCAGTGTCTGGCGCAGCTTAACTTAGCATCGCACTCTGTCGGCGATCGTTTCAGTCGCACGTCCTGCCCTCTGGGCAGTTGATGCGAGCAACAGGACAGAGAGCCACCTAGCGGATAACATAGGAACTACTTGCAACAACCTGCTCGCAAGGGAGCGGACGATTTGTCTCGGAGCGGGTGAGTTCACCGCTCCCCCCACCCTCGGAACTCGACCGCTCAACGCTCATCCCACCGTCTCGACTCTAGCCAGAGCGTTGAGCAAAGCGACTCAGGTGTCACTCTGGTCTCTGTGGTCTCAGCTCACGCAGTAATACAGCTCGCTGCTCGACCTGCTCGACTCAGCGCCTCTGCATCGGAGTTCGTCCCTACTGGATATTGTTCTTCGTAGTAATGCCGCTATGTATATTACATTATTATGTTATGTATACATCAATTGTTTTTATTTTATTTTTATTTGGTTAAACTGATTAGATTAGGTTCCTGATGACTCCTCTTACTATAGGATTTTTATTATGGACACTCGAATTTACGCTTTAATTACGAGCGAACCGATAAACGTATCGCAAAATATGATACACCAATATTTTCCTTGTTTTATTCTGCGTAAGGCTATATGCAGCACTTTCGTTTTACAGTCAAATTTATATTTTTTTTTCTTATTCTGGTACGGATTTTGCGATTTTAGGCGTCTTCGGAAGGAAACGTTCACTTTAAAAATATATGGCTTGCGATGTATTTGTATGAGGTAAATGAAATTTTAATACATTATAGCCAAATATATTGTTAATGTAAATCTCAAGTTACAACATTTTCCGATCACCCAAAAAACCACGATAGTGCAAAATAAATCAATAATCAAAAACTTTGTCATATCGTGGAAATTTCAATAAACAATACAAAATTCTTACTCATTATCTGTGTTACTTCAAAATAGGATCAAATAAGATCAAAATACAGGTATAGTACTGGAATAAACCAAGTTTAAAGGGCAATGTGCCTTCCATTTATTTTCTATTGTAAATGAGTGGTGAGTCATGAAAAAGAGCTAATTCATTTCAGGGAGTGAACAGTTCTGATCCAATCTCTGAAAAGAACAGTTTTGCCCATCTCTAGTACCCAGCTCTTGCCTCTGCCGCTGACGCAAGCAGCGTCTGAAACTCTCCCTGGCACCCCGTCTTAGCTCGGACCACCTCATGCCTTCCTCCTGCACACACACACTCTAGCCCCCACCCCCTCGGTCCCCTCTTCCTCCCCGAGGACCACACGTCTCTGCCGCGTGAATCGAGCTCCCATGCAACACTTTTGTACATTCATACGGCTGTAGCGTAACCAGCAAATCCAAGAATATAGTTATCAAAATAAGTCCATCAGCCTAATATTGCCCTACAGATTGCACTAGCTTTACAAAACTGTTTTTTATTTGTTTACATATTTATTTATTTATTTATTTTTGTAAACACTGCCTAATGCCTAATCCACCAAGATAAGAGACGTTGGGATCTCAAATCAGTCTCCAGCTACTTTGTATTGCCACCCTCGCAGTTAATAAACAGATCTATATGGCGTGATATTTATTCAGTAAGTGACCGCTGTATGGGAAACACGTCAGTCGAAAGGATCGAGAATGAAATGCCATCGTAAAATAAAGTAAAAACCGAGTTAATACCAATCCAGAATAACAGTTCTAACTGCACACCCCACTGTCAATCTCAGAAGTTACGAGCCCCGAGTTTCAAGTAACCGATATTTGAGAGAACCAAGTCGTCATCACAACTCGTGCAGAAGTACAAAAATTTATAAATTACGTACATTTTAGAAGAACAAAGTATCTAAGTGAGTAAATGAACCGTGATAGTTCCACTAACTTTAACAATTGAGTTATCCGAGTCCCTTGAAAAGAAGATCCTTTATGAATAACTGTCATGAACAACATAAACTAAGTCTGGGAGAAATTTAGCGACTGCCCAGAGGAACTTGACTCGGCGCACTGCAAGGAAGGCTGCCCAGCCCCCACATACAAAGGCACTATTCTACTCTCCCCCCCCCCCCCCCCCCTCCCGGCGAGACCAGGCCCAGCCGTCTGTTTTGTATCCAGCCCCAGGCAAAAGAAACGATTGCTGAGAAAGTTCACATCCCTGCACCCCTGAAGCGTCCGAGCCGTGTCGCCTAGTGCGGTATATGACGTTAGCAAAAGCAAGAAGTACCCGAAACATCTACACTTTATATCCAACCATTTTTACCTTCGCTAATATTACTACTACTGAATTTAATTTGCCACAGTTGAATTTAATTTTTAATCTGTTGCCACAGTATCATTGAGAGTGTTTTATGTACGTACTAATCAGGAGCTGTAAAGAAGGGAAAGATAGAAACCCCAATTGAACACCATGCAAGTAACTTTCAACAGAGTAATAGAGTAAAATATAGAACTACCGCATACTTCAGTTTGGAAAGAGTCAGGCCCTACTAGCATTGAACCCATGACCTGCAAAGAGCTACTTGAGAAGTCATACACGCCTCTATCTATGATATGGAGTACACGAGTTACATTGGTACTCGCCGTTAGTGCTACAAAACAACCACTGAACCCGCCTTTCGTAGAAAATTATTCTGGAGTCACTTAGCACTCGGCGTCCTGCAGTAGGACGGACCCTACCGCAGACGCCATCACTGCTCTCGCACCGGTTAGAGCCAGTCATACCTGTAATGTCAGCACTCTGCAATCGTAAGAGTGCATCACCTGCTGCATATCCAGCGCCCCATGTAGCACTGATTCTCAACACAGAATTCTTAACCACTATATATAGAATATTTTGTATAACTTTACACACATTTTCAACACTAAGGAAATTACCTACCTTCCTATACACCCTACACATGGCAAATGGACTCTAATTTTATTCAAAAACCAAAGCACCGACAGGTAAGTTTTGTCGACGTTATTGAGAGGCAACCAGTATCGTCGAACCAGCGTTAACGAGTATTAGGAAGCAGGTAGGTGAGAGAGTTAATAAAAGGAACAACAACAATAACTCAGCACAATTGGTTAGGAGGCTGCCAACAACCCACATTACGTAGTTACAGGACAAGAAGTACAAAATAATGCTGGAAATATCACACAAAATGTTTAATAATATCAAGGAGGGTAATGGCAATTATTGATTTGAAGACTAAAGGAGATGTAAAACCACCTTAAACCAAAATCTTGCTAGAGGGAGTATTAACATGACACTGTACTATTACACCGCATTACTCATAACATTGGCACAACTTAACGACTGCACCCCAATAGGTAGACATACCAAAGACATGTCAATCAATATGGAAATACAAACAAGAGCATGACAAGGATAACAGAGAATACTTACACTTATTTTGCTACGAAAGGTAACTGGAGAATAAGGAAGTTTTGTATAAGGGAAATGGTATTTTGTACTTTCGCTTGTATTGCACTTTTGCCACCACTTGTGTCACTGCGATGGGTTGCCAATTACTCACGTCTATATACTATTTTAATAATTCATTTTGTCTATTTTTATTATAAATTATTTAGAGAGTTTTGCGGGCACCAGTAATTTAGTATTTGTGTCTATGAACATAGTGTATCCATGTGTTAATTTGTCGCCAAAGTAAGTTCCCAAGTATCACCTATTATTTAAGTGTTTTCATAATATTCTAGGTAAGAAACTATTTTGGAAGGGTAACTTAAGATGTAATCATGCCGTATTTCATTTGTGTCTGAATGCTTATTTGGAGGGGCATGCCAGGACAACCTGCTGGGGCACGCACCTTACGTGACGTGACCAGCAATCATGTGGATCACTAGCTGTCTATGTCATTCCTTAACTTATCAATTTCACGGCATAGTCGGTCCTACCCACTAAATCTTTTAACTTTCAACAGAACAATACCCACAAGGGCACGCACCTTACATGACACTACCAGTAATTGCGTGGATCCCTAGCTGTCTATGTCCTTCCTTAACTTTTCAATTTTGTGGCACAGTCCGTCCTACCCACTTTCATCTTTCAACTTCCCATAGAACAACGTCTTTTGAAGTTTATTATCTGGGCGTATTCTAACATGTGGACTAACCCAGCTAGACTTTAATCTTTCATGTCAAAGAAGGGTCCATGAGAACAGTGTTCCGTCCTCTCTGACGATAGCTGTTTGAGCACTATCAGACGCGAATGGTGTCTAGCCCACAGCTAAACTGCTAGTAAGCGAAAGTCTCAGTTCAAAACCTGTGCATTCTTTGACATTGTTCTTCCATTGTATTTTCCGAAGGATCATCGACTAGTGAAGCAGTAGTATTTAACTGTATGATGTGTCTCAGGATACTGCGATATACCCAAGGATAGATGTGAGTTTTAAGCAACTAGCTGGGCCCGATGAGGCCAGCACTAAGGAGTTATAGAGATGGTGATGGCGAGAGGATGAAGACGGCGAATTTGGTCACACCGCAAAGTTTTCTTTTGTGAGAGATGACGAGTTTTAAGAAGAAGTACGTAGCAGCTATCTTTGAATCACAGTATTGTCGTATAAACAGTCAAGTAGGCGATACCGTCGTGTTAACGATGCGCCGTACACCCTACCTTCATACTGGAAAAGTATTTCCTCCAGAGCCGTATACCTTACACATTGCGGTTAGCACCCGCAGAGCACCCAGCTGATCGGTCTATTCTTTCAACATTCGGTTTCGTAAATCGATCGCCTACCTATCTCTTTCATTTGTACAACATTGCCTTTTATATTTCACTACGAATACTAAAATCGGAATTTCTCTGTTGTCGTGTTCAGCCTTCTGGCCTCTCTAGCAGTATTCATCCGGCACGGCTTACAGCCCTTGTGACGTTTTTTCATTTCCTCAGGCTACCCACCGATTCTTGCTCAGGCCCTTGTGTGGAAACCTTACTGTACCATCCAGTTGCAGCCTTTTATATCTCAATATTTCTCTGTTGTTGCCGTGTTCTGCCTTCTGGGCCCCTCTAGCATTTGTGACTACTTTTCGGCTATTCACATATTGTATTCCGAGGCTCAACCAGTATCAATGTACATCTGTGGTAACACTACACTGCCCTGCCCCCCCCCCCCCCCTCCCCCTCTCCACCCCACCCTCTTTTCCCTGGCGAGAGGGTTAAGCAGAATTGCTTCACAGCACTGCTATCCTCTACTTTTTCCTGGCATCAGAGTTGAGCAGAGCTGTTTCTCAACCAACAACACAAACATAAATTCACACACTAGTAGCCCCGAATACTTGACACTGTCCTCCCACACTAACACTTCCTACTGTCGAGGCTATGCGACTTTCATAGTCCCGGGCAACAAGATGCCCCACTCCCAAACCAGCTAGCGTGGGGTTTGTGACTGATTTTACTGTATAGCTCATGAACTGCCTGAGAAGTTTTCTTGAAATTCCACCACCCATCTTCGTATAGTATTAGTAATTGCCTGCATCCATGAGCAATTTGCTACATGATCATTACGTCGCAACTGACTTGCACCTGTGCCCCATCTATCTTGCTTTTAAGGACATCATATACCTTCCCCAAAGTGCTATGTAGTCGATTCACTGTTGATTAACTAAGACCAGACCTGTTCTTTCTCTACAAGTAATAATAATTGTAAACTTACATAAGAAGTACTGTGGTGAGCCAATATCCATTCTTTAATGCCAGCATATGGCATTAAGATAAAAATTATAAGGAAACATTGTCCTATCTTCATTAAGCAAATGAAAGCACAAGGAACCTGAAACTGGGAATAAAACGCCAAAGTATTAACTACAATATCTTCCGAAAAAAGGAACTATGGGCAACCAAGAGCAGGTGGTAAACCCAACTAAGATAGAGTTTAGTACACAAGCAGCTACTGTATAAAGGTTTAAAGTACTGCATTCAACTGCGTGTTAATGAAAAGGCCATTACAGACCTAGTTGCAGATTTGAAAATCTGCACTTCATGTCACCCCATGCAGTAAGGCCAACAAAGTAAAAACAATGTGTAGAGCTAGAGAATTAATCCAAAAGGCTACTCAGAATCGTCCTAAATATAAAAGAATATTTTGCACTCAATACTGTAAATGACAAGCTAACACCGGATGATGCAATGACAGTTCGTTCTGACAAGGGTAATACTTCAATTATTCTTCATAAAGAAGACTACGTAGTTAAAACATTATCCTTTTTTGCAGAGAATAACAATCAAGAAATAGATGCTGGCCCAACTATGGTGTATGCTAAAGAGTTAAAAACTTGTCTCAAGCCTAGCCTGATGTCACTGCTATTGTGTGACAAAACCTTTCCTTTCGACTGCATTCTGTTACCTTTTGACATCATTAAAAGTCTGTAAGAAAAGATCCCCATTAATGAGACTGTTATCCTTATGGAATGCTGTCTCCATAGACAGGTCACTCAATTTCACTTCTTAAATTAATCACTTCATATAATTATTTTTCCATGGGTAGCTGTTGGTGGGCTACCCTGCAAATGTTGTTTTCTTTTTTTAATCTTATGTAAACTGAATGTGTAGGGAAAGAACTACTGATAACAGTTGCATTGGGACTTTATGCACAGTCAGTGGTGACAAGTGAAAATGTGTGCCAGACTCAGATTCGAACCTAGGATCTACTGCTTACTAAGCAGTTGCATTAAACAGTGCACCACCTGGATACAGTGATTATAGCAACTGCACAGACTATCTTGGTATGCCCCTCAACTGACCCACATTCCCACCTAGTGCCAAGGGGCATACTGAGATAGTTCATTCAATTGCAATAAACACTGTGTTCGGGTGGTGCAGTGGTTAACGCAACTGCCTAGTTAGCAGGAGATCCCCGGTTTGAATCCCAGTGAGGCACCCATTTTCACTCGTCGCCACTGATTCTGCATAAAGTCCCAATGCAGCTGACATTAATAGTTCTTTCCCTTTCCTTTCTTATCCTTTCTCCCCCCCTCCACATTCAGTTTACATAATACAAATCACAGCTGCAGATTCCGCATGGTGTTTGTTCTTTTGGACTTGTCCAAAAGAACAGACACCACACATTCATATAACATTTGTTGTTAATTATTTACAATGTGTTTATTTTAAAAATGGCATAGACAGGTCCAAGCAGATCGTTTTCCATAGGCATTATGTCGATGACATTTTTAGTAACCTCAACAGTACTGTGGAGGAGGTTCCGGATCTTGTTTAAGATTTTAATTTGTTACATCATCAGATGGCTTTCACTCACAAGTTAACGGATGGCAACAAGATTCTCAGTTATTTAGATCCACAATTATGACTATAGGGAGGTAGTGTCAAATCTGACATCTTTCATAAACCAACGACAAGCGATTCCATCATTCATTCCTCTCTTTGTCATTCATATTGGCACAGGATGAACTTTTACAAAAAATATGCGATCACCATATCACTGAACTTCCCCTAAGTCACTCTTTCATTGAGGAAGAATTAGCAAACCTTAGATATATTGCAATCAGCAATGAATATGACCCTAATATTACAGATGATTTTTATCAACAAAAACTGATCCTGATGAATCTAAATTTCCACTCAGTCTGTTACCCGCCAATACAAAATTTGTCAAAGCTCCTTTTATAGAAACACTATTGTATGATCTTACAAGGGTATTTAGAAAATGCAGTGTGGACATCACATTTGCATCGAAAAATAAAGTCCAGCATCAGTACATCCACAATGAACTAACTATTAATGGCAAATACGCAAACTCCGGGGTTTATAGAATTGAGTGCATCGACTGTGAAGCTTCACATGTGGGCCAGACTGGTAAGAAATTTTGAACAAGGTTTAGTGAATATTTACTTAATAAGAAAAGACAGATGAAACAGCATTCGACTGTTGCTGAGCAACTACAGCCTTGTGGCCACTGGCCCTTGATGTTTAAGAATTTACACGTACTCCATACCGCATGCAAAAGGAAAAGCTAAATCTTTTACATGAAATGGAAATTCTTAAGTTCTCCAGAGAACAGTATATTAATGAATGATCAACTGCTTAGCAGAGACCAGTTTTATTATGATAACCACCACACTAACCCATCAATAGTTCTTAATTGTATGTGTGACACTACCTTATTCATTTCTTTAGCTTCTGTCTGAATGTAAAAAACCAGACTTGTTATGTAACAATACCAGAGAAGGAAAGTTGCTATTCACCATGTAGCGCAGATGGTGAGTCGCGATAGGCACAGTAAAAAGATTCACACACTCATAGCTTTCGGCCATTAAGGCCTTTGTCAGCAGTAGACACACACACACACACACACACACACACACACACACACACACACACACACACACACGACAAAGGCCTTAATGGCCGAAAGCTGCGAGTGTGTGAATCTTTTTATTGTGCCTATCACGACTCAGCATCTCTGCTATATGGTGAGTAGCAACTTTCCTTCTTTGATATTGTTACATTCCATCCTGGATTTTCCATTGTTAGACTTGTTATATTTTACTCTTAGGCTAGTTTTAACAATTTCTTACTTTATAGGGATCATTTTACCCCTATACAGCATGTATCTTTGCACTTATTTTATCACGATATTTGCACTAATTACTAATTTAATTTTACTCTTTACCTAATGTATTGTTTTCTGTGTATGTAATTTAGCCATAAAAGCACTTTTCTTAAGTGTGTTGACTAACCAATGCCAACTACCCTTAATGTCTATCACTACGCATAAACTTGGCTTTACAGCTCTATGTTTGTGTGGCTGGCTATAATGTTTGACATATCTTGTGTTCTCAACCACATAATATTTACATTTCATCCACTATACGCAACACTCCATGCTGTGTGTGCCAGAATGCAGTTATCTCTACATTATGTAAGCTATTTTCAATATTTTTCTTGGTTTACCACAGTTCCTCTTTCCATTAGATATTACAGTTTTAGTTTGGCATTTTTTTCCTGGTTTCAGACCCTAATGCTTTTATCTGCCTAATGATGGCTGGGTCGACAGCTTGTGGTCTTGTGGTAGCATTCTCACTTCCCGAGCACGGGGTCCCAGGTTCGATTCCCAGCGGCCAGGAATTTTCACCTGCCCCAAGATGACTGGATCTCCTCCTCCTCCTCCTCCTCCTCCTCCAGCTCCTCGTCGTCGTCGTCGTCGTCATCATCATCACCACGGTCAGAGGAATGGAACGGCAAACCACCTCCATTAGGACCTTGCCTAGCATGGCGGTGCGGGTCTCTCACATCGTTCCCCTACCCTCTGTCAGGAAGCATTGTACTTCATTTCCAATGATGACAGGATGATGTTTCCTTATAATTTTTATCTTAATGCTATATGCTGGCATTAAAGGATGGATGTTGGCTCACCACAATACTTCCTAGGCAAATTCATAGTTATTGTTAGTTAGATCTGGCCTGGAACTTTGCCTCGTACCCCCCCAATCACCCCCTGTTTTTAATAGACCTATGCCTCACAATGTTATTTTACATACCTAGGTTAATCTGAAGATGTTCCACACAGGCAAAATGTGTCTTTGTCAATAAATAGAAAAAACAGAGAAGTAGAAGGAACTTCAGGTGTCTTCATGGTAAGTGTGTTAGGTTCCTGTTGCTCATGTTTATTTATACTGAAAATATACAATGAAGGGTGGCAGGAAAAGTCAAAGGTTTGTTCAACTCACAGGAGTGAGTCGCAGAAATGTAAAAAAAAAGTGAATTGGTAGACCCTTGAAGAGAGACAAAAACAACCAGTATTAACTGAAGAATCTAGCCATATTCTTCAGCCCCAGCCCTGTCACTCCCACATGGACCATGAAAACAAAATTACGCTAATTACAGCTCACACAGTGGCATTCAAGCAGTCCTCCTTCCTACACTCCGTACATGGTTGGAATGACTATAAATCCTGACATGTGATGTCATGTTAAGTACTCTCTGTCATGCAATTCACAGGAGTTTGCAGAGTATACATGTAAATGTGTATGTGTATGTATATTCACTCCCTTTTCTACCACCAGTCAGGTATGAAAATTGTAGGTAGCAGGAGGCATGAGTGGCATCAATGCAGGAAGGCAGGGGGCAGGATAGGTAACTGCTAAGAAAATGTCAGTCAGAGAATGCAGGGTAGGGTGATGCTAATAAAATACTGGAGAAGGGGGCAGAGCGGAGAGATGGGGGGGGTGGGGGGGTGGGGGAGGGGGTCAACAAAAAATAGATGTTCCACAGTTTTTCATCCTGGTGTAGTGGCCATCTTTTATATCGGTGGTGATGAAGATGATGGGCAGAAGGCAAAGGTGTAGTCCAAAGCAATCAGCTCAACTGGATTATAAGAAAACAAATCAGCTGGAGTTCACACAAAAAACAGCTGCAACATAAACTGGCCTAATAACTGATAAAAAGGCTTTACATTTAAGCAGAATCCACCTAAAGTTTTAAGACTGGGTTGGGAATAACATTAAAAATACTTGCCTTCATATGCAAGATCACAGTCAAAAGCAGCAGGTAACTCATTTACATCTGAAAGTCTGTTGACTTATAAGAATGTCCTATTTGTGTAATGTGGCAATAATAATATGAGTATCACTTATATGGAGACATGTACTGACTACTGCTGAAAAAAATGCATGCAACAGGAATTTGGCAGTGAATCAGGTGTGATTTGCTACATGCTACAGAGCACAATAGTACACACAATTCTAAAAACATCTTCATTATTGAAATTATGTTGGCATTGTAGCTCTGGTTGATTTCAAGAGGTGCAAGAGATGTAAATATGTAACACTGCCTCACCTCTTCAATGTACTGATACTTCCAGAATAATATCGGTCATATTCATTTGTGTGCACACGGTGCAGCTGTAGTAAAAATAATCTGTTAATAAGTGGATTTTGTCATTATACTAGTTATGTTTCAACGTAATGAAACACTGCCAATGGCAAGGTTTCCTCATCTGTTTCTTGCTTGCAGTGGGGGATGATGCCTGCATGCATGTTTTACTACAATTTTCACCTTGTCACTGGTGCTGTTCTTATGAAACATAAGAAAAAAGGAGACCATGAATGACAAATAATGATACACAACAAGGCTAACCATGAAGCTTAGTAGTATGACAATATGCTTTGGACAGCCAATAATACAGACCGCGGGCAGCTGCGGGATGTTTCCCCGCCTCATCTCTTTCAGTCATTCTTCTAAACCAGGGATGGCAGAATTCTGCATGTGTACAGTGCTCTCACTCGTGTGTAGAACTCTGTCACCTGACTGCACACTTCCCCAATAGCCCACCACGCTCTCTGAGGGTAAAACTGCAAATGTGCTGGTAATGCAATCACATAAGGAAACTTAATATCTTGTATGCAGTTTGATTTCCTGTTTCATAAGAACACAGATCACAAGCACAAAAATTTTCAGTATTATTTATTTCTGACACGCTGAAGACATAATAAAAATTTCTATCTGGTACACACTGCATATGGACGGATGCAGACAATTTTGCAGATTTTTGTCACCCAGGTTGCCATGTAATCATGACTCAATTGGTTTCATACCTGAAAAAAAGTCTTTCACATACATGTTGATCAAAACATTGTACCACGTTTGCAACCTCATTATGGAGACAAACTCTTCCTGAGAAATCAATGTAGACCTCCTGGACAGTATCATCATAAAACAATTTTTCCTTTCAAAAGGGAATTACACTGCAGATGTGTCTGTTCTATCTGTACATGTACAGGGGTGCTTTGAACTGCAACAACAAGCAGCCTCAAAAATTTCTCAGAAACAGATGTACGACTGGTGTCCTCAAAATGTTGAAAAAGCTAATCCTGAAATTCTTCCAGTGCCACAATGAATTCTTCAAAATTTGCATTTTGACAGCAGTGAGCTTAGGGAACTGGATGCTTTTTTTGTCAGAATTTGTCCTTCAACAATGTGATTTTCTTTTTAACTGCATCCCCACCAGATCAAAAATAAGTCATTTCTCATCCTGCAATGTCTCACTGTGGGTAGTGTGCAGTCTAGTCCATTTAAAGTGCAAGGCCTTAAATCCATTCAGGATGTTCCAATTTTCATTACTGCTTTTCTTTTTCCTTCAGAAACTCAACAATAGTGTGTCTTAAATCAAAAAATCATTCAAGCCATGCCCCATGCCTTAACCAACTTTCTTTTTCAGTAATATATAACACCTCCATACTCCTCGTTCAGTTCCATAAAAAACTGTTGCAACTGGCAATGTAGTAATGTGTGCAACTCCAGGAAATTCATTATTCATACCACCAATTTCACTATGCGCTACATGCCCGTTAATTTAGCACAAAGTGCTTCTTACGGTACAGAATACAAAATCCCATACAAATCGTCTGTCGATCACTGCAATTTTTTGTTGTTTCATCATCAACTAAATCTAAATTCTTTCTGCACGGTGCCGCAATGCCATTTCAAGCAAATTTGTAGTATGTGTCCATTATGTGACTGCATAATATATGCTGGGAATTCTCATCCTTCCCTTCTGCTAGTTTCACTCATTTTTAAAGGTTGGGTTGGTATGATAGATCATTAGACTGCCTCTTTTTGCAAAAAAACACAGGACCTATGAACTTATTTTATACTGGAAATGAATAGTGAAGGATATGGCTCTGAGCACTATGCGACTTAGCTTCTAAGGTCATCAGTCGCCTAGAACTTAGAACTAATTAAACCTAACTAACCTAAGGACATCACACACATCCATGCCCGAGGCAGGATTCGAACCTGCGACCGTAGCGGTCGCTCGGCTCCAGACTGTAGCGCCTAGAACCGCACGGCCACTCCGGCCGGCAATAGTGAAGGATAAAGAGTGTTAACATCACAATTCATCGGAACTGAATAAAGTAGTGGTGAATGCAAAATGCTGCACCAAACGCTAGAAGAAAGTGTCACATTGCACCATTCAATGAAATGTCACACTCTTCTGAAAAATACTGAGCAAATCTAAGATGTGCCAAGCCTCTGACGACATACATGGAACACATTGTGCGCACACAAAATTTTCCATGCCACGGCCGATCTTGTTCTAAGCTGTCTACTGTACTTCATTGAAATCATAGCAGAATACATCTTGACATTCATTTCACAACTAGGAAATTATATGCAGCAATCCATATTTAAACTTATGTGAAAAATTTAATCCACATGAGTCATCATTAAATAGACAAAATTTAAAGTTACAGAATGAGCAACTTCTGCAAAATAAACCCTGTAAGCTCACATTTAAACACATATCTGTATCATTTTTCAACAATTTCAAAGTGTAATGTATACCAACCTTACTGAAATAATGTTGGCCCCAAAAATACTGTACCATTAATGTCTTTACAAGCAGTACAAAATGCCACTTAAATTTTTTACATAATCAAAGTGCTTATGATGGTAACGAACAAACTGTAAAAATGAATTTTATTTACCTAGGAAATAACACTACTTTCCCTAACAAAATTTTAATAATTTATTAACATTCATGAGTTATGAGCTACATGTATTAGCAGCAAGGAAATCATTAATAATGGGGTAATTGACTAGTTCTGATGATATTGGGGAGTGGAATCAAGAAAAAGTTTGGCAAGAATATTCACAGCTTTGACTAATAATTGTGGGCAACAACAGAAACCTTCATCAGAACAAGCGGTTTGGTATTTAGGTCATTGTCCAAATTATGATATTTGACAATGGTATCATTGAAATTTCTTCATCTTTAAATGTGGCAAATGATTGATTATGTACATTTTTAAGATAATTGTTATTTATTATTTGGCCTTTCCTGGCTTAGGTGTATTGCAAGTAGGAAAGGTTTTCACCCATGCTTCACATTGTGTAAAGCATACTTAATGGTGATTCAGTATGTGTTTTGCATAAATAACACATTTTTATATTCTATATCTACAGTGTTATGAACAGCTTTGCTTATGAATGTACATATTTATAACTTACTTCCACATGCTTCGATGACCGCTGGATTTTCCTCTCATTAGCAGAGATTGAAAAATGCTCGATATCACTTTCACAACCACATTTTCTGGTTTTTAGAAGTCTGGGACTTTAACTGCATTTTGTTTTCATGTAAACTTCAATTTAATTTTGTGAACTTTTTGCCATAGTTAACTTCACACAAATTCTACTGCAGTTGTAATTATTTTTGCATACAGTGGTGTGTGTGTGTGTGTGTGTGTGTGTGTGTGTGTGTGTGTGTGTGTGTGTGTGTGTGTGCGCGCGCGCGCGCGTTATTTCATTGTTCAGATTTGTAACTAGGTTTCCTTTGTATCCACCGTCTTGCAAATACATGTGCTGAATGTATGAAGCGAAACGAGAACTATAGCACTTACATTCCTGGTGAAATTTTTTTATTTGCAGAAAAGGTCAAATAATACTTGTTATTTAACAGTTGCTGTAGAAGATGACCAAACAGAAAGACAAAATACGCAAAAAATGTTTATTTTTTTAATACCAGGAACTTTTTACAGCAACAAATACTACCCAGCATCATAAAAATACATGAAAAAATGTAAAAGAAGGTATAAATAACACATTATGTCCACAGTCATATTAACATAAGAAGCTGAGCAATTAAAATATGAAAACCTACTAAACCCATACAATTTGAGATCCTTAATACATGGAGTTATGATACTCCGTGTCTACTCGTGTAAACTTTTGTGTACATATGTGACTGCAGCAATTTTCAGGGCTATCTTATTGTATCTTCATGCATTGTGCAGAATGACTGCTTCTGTACTTTCCAGTCTTAGGAAAAGCATCTTTATCCTGCATGTAATCATGAAGGAGCCAAGACCATGAATGCGTGCAGAATGCTGCTTGAGCTCATTCTGCAAAGCAGCTGTACATACATCATTCCCTTTGAAAGTACATGCAATGAATGAATGTCAAAACGTTCCCTTTCATCACAATTCCACTAGTTAAGGATCTCACAGTACACTCACAGATATCTGTATGTTTATTCAACTAGTACCAGAAGTACATTTTTTGTTAGGATTTAACACCTCATTGCAGTGAACCTTCAAAAGTGGCATTTTAAAATCTTCAAATGAAAATATCAGCCTTCATTTCACCACTTCTGTCACCTGTAGCTTCAAGCCTACCATGTTGCCTCATTATATGACAACCCGTTTGACTTCTTCAGTTTCCAGCCAGTATATATCTCTTTGGTATTTCATATTTTGCTGTGAACAAAGATTGAAATTACTTACTGATTGTTGTCTGTAATTTAAACAGAAAACATTGACTGCTTAGCTTGCTGAATTAGATGTACACAATAATGAAAATAAACATGCACTTCATTCTCTATAAAGCAGAAAAAACTTTTGAATGCTACAGCTGGTACAGTAATATCTAAAAAGGAAGCTTATTTGTGAATTTAGTGAAATATATTTGACAGCATATAAGTAGGAACATTGCCTATCTTCATCTGTATTACTTCACAAAGTCATGATTTTATTTCTTTACTTACTCCTCAAAAGTTTTTCAACAAAAATCGTTTGGTCACCCTGCACCATCAGCTGCTGACTTTTCTTCCCAGGAACTGAGCTTATGCTTGTGCTGGCAGCCACGCCATGTTGACATTCACGAGAAAAGTCTTGCATAACCACACCATATAATTCCAGATTGTCTATCAATGTAACCTGTAACATTTAGTAAAGATAAAGTCAGAATTTTATTACAAGAAATTGAGAACCTTAGTTAATATTGACGATAATCATGACAACAGGAATTATTGTAATTAGGTGTAAGTACAAAACGACCAGTAGACTGAACACAACTTTATTCCACAGATGCATTAACAACTCTCTCTCTCTCTCTCTCTCTCTCTCTCTCTCTCTCTCTCTCTCTCTCACACACACACACACACACACACACACACACACACACACACACACATAATTACAGCCATAATTCAGTTTCAATATGTCCATAAACCCCAAGAGCTAGAAAGATGACATCTACGGGAACTGAATGAGTTAATTGCTGACTCCAAAAGCATACACCAAGTGTAAACAAATCAAAAAATATGGGCAAGGGGGGGGGGGGGGACACACTTTCACAACAGCTAATGCAAATCTTTTAATAATTGCTCCCCTGTATAACATCCCAACAGTAACATAATACTAATGAGTTGGCCTGTACCGCCACCCTCCAAGAATAACTCACATATAACACTAGTTCTGAATAGGTAAAATCAAATAACTAACAATAATTTATTTAACAAAGTAAATCACAAAACAATAACTTTCTGAATAGCAGTAAATATTTAAATTAGTGACAATACAGATTATTTAAAGAAAACAAAAGTCAAACAAATGTCAACACGGCCCACAGTTTTTATCTGTCAGAAAATTTCAAAACAATACACTTTTCACAGCAGAGTGCAAGATACATGGTTTAAATTTTTTTCACACATGTGAAGGCAGATGAGTTATTTTCACTGACTTCCGCAGCACCTAACAAGTAAGAAAACGATTTTGAATGTACTTTACTTGCATGTACATGGGTGTGTGTGTGTGTGTGTGTGTGTCTGTCAAGTTCTCAATCACATACCCTGTCCCAAGGAAACTCATACTGTGATGCCTGTATACAGACTTCAATCATCCCCCACTTGAATCTTCAGCACAACTCCAGTGTTTTAATCACTATGCCATCTGCTTGTTATGAACAAGGCACAGAAGAAATCAGAACAACACAGGGCCTTTTTTATGTCAGTGATAACTTCTTTGTTTTGGAGTCTTCAACACTAAACACTTTGGCATTCACCAGGGGTCGAAACCTGAATGCATAATTGCAAACAGAAGGGAATAGCAAAAAATATCTTACTCAAACTAATTTCACACAAACTGCCAAATAGTTTTGCAACATTGTCATAATTGGCATAGATGATATTTTTTTTATATTGGGAATGTCTCTCTCAATATTCTTTTGACAATGGAAAATAACTTCGTACAGCCCTGTCAACAAGGGAGGTAAAAGAAAACTTGCACTCTCACTGTAGTTCAGCAGCGTATATTTGTTCTCCAATTGTAAACACGAGACTGAGGCTCAAGGACATTTCTCAGTCGGTCAACATGTCTCAAAAAGTCATTTTAAGCTTAGACTGAGCATGTATAGTCTATTTATGGCAAGAAGCATGGGAAGTAGCCCACCCAAATGGCAAACACCATAGTGGTATCACTAACATTCAATAGTTTTGGAAGACACGAAATATTGAAGACCTGCCTTTCACTGGTTGTCTACAGTCAATAACACCAGTTGATGACAGCTAACAACAAACGATTGCCCAGAGGTGCTGTGGAGAATGTGTCTGAACTGTTAAACTCTATTTGGAGACAACAGGAAGGGTAATGTCAACCTAGGTAGTATGCAATCATCTACATACAATTAAACTGGGTTAAGGTGCCTATCATGAGCAACTGTACAAAGCCCCCAGAACCATAGAGTGTGAATAAGAAAGATGAGGGAACACATAGAATGGAACCTCAACCAATGGCATTGGTTCTCTTCACTAAGTGCAGGGCTGATCTGTAGCTTAGGAGTGTGTGAAGGTGGCCATATTCCCTCCCAGGCACACACTCATGTGTTCAGCAGGAAGACGAGCGAGTCCTCTTCTGGGCTGGCATGGTGTATCTATACCATTTCTCATCGCTATCTAGGATCATTTGTGGGCTGTACAGAGTAATGACAGGGTCCTCCAACTTACTGTTTAATTTTACAAACAACATTTCAACTGTGTTTTCACATTCCAATATGTTAATGCATGATCAGACTATGCCCACCTCATGTAAATCTTTCTTTGGAAAGAAGGAATAAACTGAATGGAATGTCCTATCATATCTGAAGAAAATATCAACACAAATGAGCATGCTTGGGACCAGCTAAAACTTGTAGTTTGTTGACACAGGAACCTCCTTCGCACACTGGATGTTCTCAAAAGGGTCACCATCAAAGAGTTGGACAGCATGCCAAGAAAGATTCAACCACATTAAAAATGCATGAGTGGAGAAACATACTACTGAATGTTACCCAGAAACAAATTTTCATTTACAGATGTGTACTTCTGAATAAACTGCCTTTATTTTAATATCTTGCCTTTTATTTCCATAATGCTTATTTTTTTCATTTCCTACTCCCCTTGAAAATAGGTCTCCACACACACACTCTGATATACATGTGGTGCAATGCCTTTCTGAGCAGCTTATATTAAAATCACATGTACCCAAGATATAGGTAAAAATAGATTTTTCACATCACACACAAATCTTTGACAGCAACACTAGGCAAGGGCAATGTCCCAGAGCCACAGAAAACAAGGGGTTCTGGGACACCAGAAGAAAGTAAGGAAGGAAAAATTTGGAAAAACTGAAAGGAAAACAGAAAAATTAGAAAATATGATATATATTATTGTATGTTCACAAATGTCCACAGAATGCTGATAATGTGTGTTGTAGAGGCAGTGTTCTTGCACACGAGCTACGTGGATTTGAGTCCTTTCAGACTGTGCTAACAGTTCTCATACAGCTGACAGGTACAGAATAATTGATTAGTTTTTCTCACGTTTTGTAAGCAATCTCTTTTGAAGATGGATTACACTTTTCCAGGATCCCATCAATGAAGTGAAGTCTGTTAGTTGCCTAATTCTAGATAACTGCACAATCCACAAAAAAGTCTGAGGTTACAAATAATACAACTAATTAATATTCAACACGAACATTAAGGGTCATAATGCACTTTTCTGCAACAGTCTTGAAGTTACTTATGCATCTGAGATGATTTTCCATCAAAGATGACAAGCTGTGTCCTGTCAACCAATAAATTCCCATAATGTCACAAATTTTGTTCAATTCTAGTATCGTTAACATGGTTCAAGGGATGCAAGTTGCAGTAGTTCTGCAAAAATGAAGTGACTTGCACGCATGCTAACTGAATCTTCCGTCTACTCTAGGTAGACTAACATAATAATAAATGAAAAGTGCTAGTTTTCTTTTCTTCTACAGTATTACTTTTAAGTAAAAGTAATACTGTAGAACAAAAGCAAACTGGTTTTCGGCTTACAATACCTTCTTAAGACATTTACTGACTATTGTCACCAAAGAAATTACTATTTTTGTAACGGACATTGGAAAAGAAGTTGCACATCCAGGTTGAAGCACAAATGTACAGTACATAACATCTTTACAGTGTGGTGGTAATGCAATGTAAAACGTTGACAGTAAATAAATATGAATGGAGTAAACAGGAAAAAAAAAACTAACAAAACTGGAACAGAACATCTACATAACAGTTTATATTAATGAACAAAACCAATAAAATAAAATTAGTACTGGCCAAGGCTAGTTCAGGAGGTATAAAACATGGAGTGTGATACACAAACAAATTAAAAGAAGAAAGAATTATGAATGAAACAACAGAATATATAAGGAACTTAAGCAATATCAATAAGATAGGCACAAACAAATTAAGGCAGGAAAATGGAGGAGTGTGAAGAAACATACAGTAAATGCTTTTTTGAGAATGTGGTAGTACGACATTTTAAAAAGTAAAAAGTTGAACAATACAAATATAAAATGAGCAAACAGGAAAAATATTAACATTATACTCAAAACTGTGCCTACATAACAGTTTGCATTAAACAAATAAACCAAGTAAAATAGCTACAGCACTTGACGAGACAACTTGCATACAACAGACAAGTGCGGCGTATGTAACAATGCATGGACAAGTAGTTGTTTCAAGTGTTGGAATACTGGAGAAAATATTGTGAAAATCACATCCTTTAAATAGAATACTAAAAAATAACTAAACTGTTTTTCTAAAAAGTTTTTTTATCACTTACTTTCTTTTTTATTCTAGTGGGATGAAAATGGACAGGGTGGTGACAAAGTTCTTTGAGGAGGAGAGGGGGTGCTGGTTGTGAGACACGAGATGTGAGTGATGCTTTTGGTGAGTTGGGCAAGGGGAATACGGTAGGCATGGAGGAGGGGCAGGTGTTCGACCATAGGTACTTGCCCCAGACCCCCCCCCCCCTCCTTCCCATGACTAGAGTTATGACTCTGGCTTTGCGACATGGAAACTTGTTTGTAAACAGCTACTTGGAGCAAGAACAAGTAGTATTTTAAAAGGCACTGTTGGCATGATAGCTTTATGAATGTGACTTACCATAGTGAAGCACTGTTGGCTTTGAAGTAAGTAAGAAACCATATTCAATGACAGACTGGCTAAATAACCAGTGCCATCAGCCTTATTGCATCATGGTACAGGGCAAAAACAGTCTAACATTTTCATATGTAATCAGCTGAGAAGAGGGGGAAAAAACCTTGTTACTAATTTAATGCTGAACAAATCCCATCTACTGCAGCAGACTTCTGACGGCGAGATATTTTATGCTGTTCAGAATTTATGGGTTATTTGCAACTTTATTTTTATTCAGTTAGTCATCTGTGTTCATGACAAATGAGATAATAAAACTTCACATTCACAGGTCCCACAGAAAAAAAGGAATAATGAAAGATGAAGCTATGAAAAGCAAGAACAAAAATAGCACAGAGACCACAACAACAACACTAAATATCGACTATAAGTTTACTTCCCTTTACAAGTCTAAATAACGAACAAGGAAGGATAGAGTCACTGGTGATTGCCTATTGCTGGGACTACCACAGCATTTGCCCAGAATGATTTGGGGAAAAAAGACAAAACCCACATAAGGATTGCGAAAGTTCTAAATGAGCCTGAATCCTCATTACATGAATAACTTTAGTACTTTGCAATGCATTGTAGTGACTTAAACTGATCAGCCAGAACATTATGACCACTGACCTACTATCCATATAAACCCATACATGTGATAGCAGCATCACCTGGTGAGGAATGACTACTGGTCAGTCACACACTCATGGTGCATGTAGTATCAATGGGCGTGCTGTCCATGTGTGGAATGGGAAAGCCACATGATCTATCCGAGTTTGACTGGGGCACACTGTGATGGCCCACTTCGGAAACTGCAAGACTTGTTGGGTGTTCGAAGAGTCTTGTGAAGAGTGTCTTCAACACATGGCGAAACCAAGATGAAACCACGTCCAGACATTGTGCGGTTGGGCAGCCACCCCTCATTACAAATGTCTAGCATCACAGGCTGGGCAGACTGGTAAAACATGACAGACAGCGAACTGTGGCGGAACTAGCATTAAACTTTAATGCTGGGAAGAGTAAAAGTGTGTCTGAACACACAGAACACCAATGTGCCAACATTAACACTATGACATCGGCAACTACAACTGAAATGGATATGTGATCATTGACAATGGACACTGGTGTAGTGGCAGAGCACTGCATGATCTGATGGATCCTGATACCTTCTTCATCAGGCCAATGGGAAAGTGCAAATCTGTCATCTTCCAGGGGAACAGCTCCTTGAAATCTGTACTGTGTGACGGAGACAAGCTGGCAGCAACTCCAATATGCTCTGGGAACATTTACATGGGAATCCATGGATCCAGTGGAGCTTGTGCAAGGCACCATGATGTCCAAGGAGTATCGTTCACTGATTACACACCATGTACACCCCTTCACAACGATCATGTTTCCAAACGGCAGTGGCATTTTGCAACAAGATAATGCACCATGTCACAAGGCCAGAAGTGTGATGGAATGGTTCCAACTGGTGTGCTGGCCCCCCAGCTCACCAGATCTGAACCCAATTGAACACATCTGGTAGCGATTGAACGTAGAGTTGGAACTCATCGCTCCCTCTCCAGAATTTAAGGAGAATTAGGTTGTGTGTGTGTGTGTGTGTGTGTGTGTGTGTGTGTGTGTGTGTGTGTGTGTGTGTGTGGTGCCAACTCCCTCTAGCAACCTATGAAGGCCTCATTGCTTCAGTGCCACAATTTGTCACCACTGTTATCTGTGCCAAAGGCAAACATACCTATTATTAGGTAGGTGGTCATAATGTTCAGGCTGATCAGTATATAATTGTAGTAAGATAATTAACTGGACATATGTTACTTCTACAGGGGCTAATCATGTTCCCCAGTGGGAAGAAAATTTTAACAAATGTATTCTGCGAACGGCTTCACGCGTATTTTGAATATATTAGTGAAGAACATACTCTCAACAAAGATTGTTCCTCTGTACTGTATTCACTGAATGGATATTCCACTTCATTTTAAACAGGTTAATGACATTAACCATAAATCTCAAAAGTGAGCAGAAGTACTGCATAGTCAGTCTAAGAATTCCCAGCTGCTTAAACAGAAGCCTGCATGAGCGTAATGAATTTATGCCGTGTAGAGTCTGAAAGGCTTGCTATACTATTCATTTCCTGATCTTATCTGTAACAATTATGCTGTTATCATTCACAAAAAAATGTCTTTTGTAGCTGAGAACATGCCATTAATAAATGTCAACAAAAGGAAGTAGCTATAATATGAAGCCCTTTGGTATGTACCATATTACAATATTCCATCTGAGCATACCTCATTAGTTATTTATCTTGTTGCTGTGCAGACAATAGGGATTCTTAGCTTTAGGTGAACTGTACTGTTTATTGAGTGTCTACAAAGTGATGACTAAAAAAAAGTATCATGGAAAAGCTGCAACAACAGTTACAACAGCAACAAGTACCAGTGGAACAACTACAGCAACAATTACAACTGATACAATAGCTGCAGCATCATGTCGAAGAGATGGTCACACGACCACAGCGACACCAGGAGCAGCGACAAACATGACCAGGAAAGAGTACCAGGTTTCCTGGCATCACCTGCCAGCTGCCCATTTGCGCCAACACCAGTTCTACCTATGCCCTGGGTGTGATCCTGCCTGTACCTGCCTGCAACTGCAATTGCACACCCAGTGAGTCGTATTACCTGCTGCCACTTCCTGGGACTGTACATGCACTACAGGTGAAACACATTGCATTTGAAGTACCAGCTCTCTGGACAGATTGTCTATCATTTTGGTTCATACACATCGAAAGCCATTTTGTCACTGGAGGGGTAACTAAAGACTTCACCAAATAAGAATATGTGGTGACACCACTTGACATCCGTTCTGCCAGCAGTATTAGTTACATTCTTACAAACCCACCTGCTTCTAGAAAGTACGAGTTACTGAAAGGTGACCTCATTCAGCAGCTTCCCTCTCCAACACTAAACACTTAGGGCTACTTGTGTTAGTAAAGTATGCGAGCACCACCAGTCTAGCAACTACCACAATGTTTCATGGTGACAGACAGGACCACTAACATCAGTTTCTAGGGGGATAATGGCTCAAATAAATACGTGTTTCCCAGGTGTTTGCTGTGGCAACCACGATCATGTGCAAATTACAGCTTAGTAGCTGCAAATGGTTTGCTCATAGCTATATATGGGCTCCTGAATTTAAATTTGAACATCAGCTCAGGGACGTCATTCGAGTGGCCATTTATAGTTGGAGACGTAAACTGCGCTATCATCGGGCCTAAGATTTGTTACCGGTATGTTCAAAAACAACACATAAGTGTTATGCATATGCTTTGGAAACTTACATGAGAATTCCTGGAGGGAAGGTGACATTCTTTTCGAGAAACACTATTTAGACAATTTACAGAAGTGGTACTTGAAGCGGACTGCTGAACGATTCTCCTGCTTCCAAGATACATTGTGCGTATGGACCATGAAGATATATGGGAAATTAGGGGGTGTACAGACAGTCATTTTTACCTCCCTCTATTTGTGAGTGGAACAGGACAGGAAATGACAAATATTGGTACAGGGTACTCTCTGCCATGCACCATACTGTAGCTTGCAGAGTATCTATGTACATGTACAATTCTCTATCCCCCTATGACTTCATCCTGGATGTGAGGAACATTTCTAATTTGGACCAGGGTATGTCACTGAAGGTGGCATGCCAGCCTATACAGTGCAGCGATTCCTCAGTACACTTACTCACCACACCATCGCCACTAATGCACCAGCTAAATGAGTTCCTGTCACACACGACCTGCTGGAGTGCTGTCATCGCCTCCCCACTCCACGGTGCATCACATTGGGGCCAGACCCAAACATCCTATTTTCTCATGGCCCATATGGCGGGCTCAATCAAAATTCGCGCCACCGAAGCAGAATTCAACACAATATGGTCCAAGCAGGCATAGCAGTACCGAAGAAACCAGATGGATGGTGCACCTGTGGTGACTACAAGGGGCTTAACACGTCAACAATTGTCGAATGATGTGCCACACAGGAAACTGTGTGTGCGCCAAACAGCAGGATTCACTGTTTTCTCAATGTTGGGATTTAGTAAGAAGCCTATAACCAAATACCTGTGGCAACAAAAGGACATCCACAAAAGTGCAATACTATTCCCCCTGGACTATTTGAATTCCCATGCAACATGCATGTTGAATTCTGCATCTGAAATGCAGAGTTTGATGGGGCCAGCCATCTGCGCCATAAGAAAATAGGACGACTGGCAAAGACTTTTCAGTGCTTTATTGATGAAATTTTGCAGGGTCTAGACTTCTGCTTTGCTTATGAAGATGATGTGTTGTTGGCACACCCTCAGAAGAATGTAAAAGACATTTATGCATAGTTTTCCAAAGGCTTGATGACCAGAATCCTCATAAATCCAGCTAAATGTGTCATTGGTGTCAACAAAGTGACATTCCTAGGATTTTATGTTTCCACAGACAGTAGGTTTGCCAGCTGGGCACAAATCCGCACTTAAAAAACAGTGCACGAAGTGTGTAAGTACTTGGGGATGATAAACTTTTACTGTTGTTTTTGTCCCAAGCTGCTGAGGCCCAGGCGCAACTCCATGCTGTCTTCGCCAGCTCCAAAGTGTGTGCTTCCATGTCTGTCACTGAGACTGATGAACTACAGGCAGCATTTGAAGTCTGCCAGAGAGGCCTCATGCAAGTCATCCTCACTACAACAGAATGTAAACAGGCAGCTTTTGGGTTTCTTCCTACAAAAAATTGGCCATTGACTTTCAAATTTTCACAACCATGAACTAACATTCAGCCCCAGTGCAAATTGACCAACAAAATTTTATTTTGCAATTTACAACAGCCATTTGCCACCTATGGATTTCACCAAGCTGGAAGCAGTAGAAAATGATGACGGTAAGTCAAACGGATCTGCTGAAAGGCAAGACAATACTGCACTTGTGATGCATACATGCCACTGCCAAGCACTGAGGAGCTGATATACTGTGAAGAGTCAGCAGGCTGACAGCAGCCATATGAGCATGCCCCACTATGAATGTGTGAATTCCTAAGGGACAAAACAGCTGAGTGCCCTCTATGACTAAGGAAGTGTTGTAGATTCTACAAGAACTGAGCCATCCCTGGACCCATGCTATGAAGATGCTACTAGTGCAGCATTTTGTATGGCCTGGTATACAGAACAACTGCCATACACAGACACAGACCTGTAGTCCCCACCAGAAGTGCAAAACAACACAGCATGTATGAGCTCTGCTCAGAAGTTCTGACATCACAGAGGCACTATTCTCACATGTCCACCTGGACTTGGTAGGAGCACTCCTGGTCACTCCTCTAACTACCAGTACTGTGTCACAGTGATACGTATGAAAATTACTTCATCACATTGTGCATCCACAAATGGCATTGTGGAGCACCTACTCCTACACAGTGCATTAAAAGAAGATCTGCAGACATCCCCAGCAGAGCTGGTGCACAGAAAATCTCTGCATCTCCTCTGAGAGTTTTTCAAACAACTTGGCCCCCTGTGCTCTACACAAGATGTCTTGCACAACTTCAGAGGCAAATGGAGGCCATGCAGTGAAGTGGAACTACACAGCATGGAAAAGAGGCTACTTTTGATTTCAAAGACCTGACAATAATGAAGCATGTTTTCATCCAATACAGCACACTGGGCAGATCACTGGAATGATCCTACCAGGTCTCATAAACAGTTGTGGGGTGAAATGATAGACATTCACTCTTCGCACTAGTGTCCATTGACTGGTGCAAGCCAACTTATCCAAGTGCAGAAGATGCTGTTGAAACGCAGGCCACCACAGGACACAAAACACCTGCCATGCCACAACAGCCAGTGCCACAACATCACCCAGAGCAGTGCCATCCACCTGGAAACCAACCAATGGCCGCACACACCCAGTTGTAGTGGTCACATTACAACACCAGCTGACCCACCAGCATCCAGCCACAATGGAAACTCACTACGGATGAAAAGTGTGCTTCTCCTTTGTTTTAACAGACATTTCATGGCTTAAATTAGTAACATTTTTTCTTTTCCTTGAGTGGGTGTAATGCAGCGATTTCATCTCAGAGGTCAGTTCACAAGTATCCTTTGACAACATTGCAAATGGCAAACACTGGAAAGGCCGCTCTCTCCGACATGCAGTACACGACTTCCTGCCGCGGTGCAAGGATTCTAGTGTGTGGGGTTGGTTCAAATGGCTCCGAGTACTATGGGACTTAACATCTTAGGTCATCAGTCCCCTAGAACTTAGAACTACTTAAACCTAACTAATCTAAAGACATCACACACATCCATGCCCGAGGCAGGATTCGAACCTGCGACCATAGCAGTCCCGCAGTTCCGGACTGAAGCGCCTAGAACCGCACGGCCACCACGGCCGGCGTGTGGGGTTGCTGGACACACATTATATATAACCACCAGTGGGACAATATTAGCATATTATGTAGTAATAGTTATTCATCTTATTGTTGTGCAGTCCAGTAAAGAGTCTTATCTTCAGCTGCATAGTAATCATCTTTTACTCATTTCATTAGGACAAGTATCTACATATTCTCATGCAACTCTCTCTCTCTCTCTCTCTCTCTCTCTCTCTCTCTCTATCTATCTATCTATCTCAGTCACTGACACACACACACACACACACACACACACACACACACACACACACACACACACACACTGAAAATATGATCATTACCAAAGACTGAGTAAACACATATCAAAGTCAGAATGGTGTGTTCGGGTAATATTAATCTTCAGTCAAAAACATCACATAAATTGAAAATTCATTTGTCTTACTCTTCACAACTTACAGCGACTGAGATATTAATGTATATTTATTTAAATGTCACTGTCTACAATAATCACTTATGCAAAAATATGGCCGCAAACAGCAATATTACCTTCTTATTGCCTGTGCGTTTTGCAACGTGGATGGTTATAGGTTCAAGTTTTCCTTTATTGACAACAGGAGCTTTACCAGAGATTGTGCACTGGTAGGAGTGTGTCATCCGAGACATTGTTTTCGTAATCAATTCTTCCCAATTTAGTGCCAATGTGTCATCAGTTGCATTAGTAACCTTTCTAAGAGTAGCATCCAAATTTACCATCCTGAAACATATCAGTTTCAATGCAGATTGAATTATATGGGCAGGTTATGTACTTCCTTATTTTGATGCTACACAGAACCAAACTAAAGAGAAGAGTTCATATCATTAACTCAAAATAAAACCATCACACAGAAAAGTTCTTTAACAGATATAACAGCATTTATAATTTCATTGCTATGGAATGTATGCCAGCCGAGATAGTGGGCAATAAAGGCTCTCCAGTGATGCGTTATGAAAAACTGTGAAATTACTGTATAATCAAACAATTTTACAGATTATATGTAGATGGCTCCATTGTGTTGTAACAAACATTACATCCACTGTGTTGTAACAAACATTACGCCTTTGGTAGTTAATGATCCACTACTCAAATAATTCTAGATACATGGTTTTCAAAGTGTATAATGCACAATACAAAAGTATTAGAAATATTGTTTGCATAAAATAGACAAATTTTTTCACAGTGTATCAACACTAACCAATTACAAAGCAAAATTCTAAATAAATCATACAATTTGATGGGAAGATAGTTATAAGACAATCAGACATAGACTGCAATGTACTCCAATTGTATCAAGACTTGGTCGGACTTATATAGTTGCTATGAGGGTAATCCAGGAAGTAACACCCTATTGTGCATCCCCATTACACAGATTCGTCTCAGGTTTCTATAAAGGGCCAAATGATTACCTTGGCACATTGTCTCAACATTGTATGAATGTTGGTCAAAACATGGCTTATTGTTCATTTTGTGTAAGTTCAAAGTCAAAGTTTGTGATAAAAAGTTCTGCTCACTGTGAAGTCAGATGTTTTATAAAATATTTAAATGTGCAGAAGTCAAAACACACAGAAACTTATCACCACAAACTAAATGGTGATACAATCCTGAAAGAAACGTGGGAAAGTGTTCAACAATAGGTAAAAAAAATGCATAGCAAAACTCCATCCAGATGTCTGTCTCTCATCACAGATAAACTGAAAAATTAAGAAGGAAGGAAGATTAGCGTTTAACATCACATCACCAGTGAGGTCATTAGAGAGAGAGAGAGAGAGAGAGAGAGAGAGAGAGAGAGAGAGAGAGAGAGAGAGCACAAGCTTGGATTACAAAATGATGGGCAAGGAAATTGGCCGTGCCCTTGACAAAGGAACCATACCAGCATCTTCCTGGAGCAATTTACAGAAATCACAGAAAACCTAAATCTGGATGGCCGGACAAAGATTTAAACCCTTGTGCTCCTGTATGCAAGTCCAGTGTGCTAACCACTATGCAACCTTGCTCAGTTTTAAAAATAAAGTGAAGAATGAAACATACAAGATACCATTTCACAACACAATTAAGAATTCCTGGGCAGGAAATGTTTTAGAAGTAACGAATACAGTGAACACAAGTGGCTTAATGGACTGGTGGCAGCCAACTATGATACGGCCATTATAAACTTTGTGAATAGAAATGGCAAATGTATAAATAATGGAGGAGATTATGCGGAGAACTTAAAATTTGTATGTAGTGTGTTTCTTGTCAGTAGAATACACTTCTTGTATTAATTAAATCCAAATGGTCATTACTTCCTGGGTTACTCTTAATGTCCGTCCATATTAAATACACATTCAGATATCAGTTTGGGCATCCTAAGATGCCACAGTGATGTTTCACTCATACTCTAGCATAAAATAATGTTATCCACAACTATGTCTACTGTAACCAGTTAATTGATACAGAAATTAACTTCACACACATGTTTGAATGTTCAGCTCACTTTGGATGATCCCATACGAGACCAACCACATGTGACAATACGGAAATTTAGGAATGCAAAATGTTAATGCAATGTTCACACCACTGGCCTTCCTGTGGCCTACTAAAGGAAAAATAAATGTCTAATAATGAAGTTAACTACTATTGCTCCCACCAGTGATTGACCTGTGAGCCCCCACATGCATCTGCATGAATAAAAATTAAATAAAGCAAGAAGAACACTGTTCATAGGGCCGCCTACTATATGGTGGAAATTCAAAATATTGGCTGCATCATTGGCCAGGAGACAACCTACTCATCTGTCACACAAACCCAAATGAAATCATGACTCGTGTTCAATAAATATGCTGGCAGGAATTTGCAGTGAAATAATGTTCACTTTTCACAGACTCAATTTATTACAGAAAAGTTAGACAAACATCCTTTCATACTATTCACAAGGGTTTATTATTAAAATAATATTTGTCAGTGCGAGAACTTAAGGAAGTCGACCAGCATCATATGTTTGCTTAAGGTTTCAAAAATCCATGAAAATCATTTAAAGTGTAACAGTATACTTCTAAGTTGGAGTTTTCTGATGGCGAATTAACGATACTTTGAACTGCATATCACCAACAAAGTTAACTGCAGAACAGTCCACAGAAGTTTGGAAAAAGTTGCCTAACCCAAAATTATTCAGAATCCTCATGCTGAAAAATGTTTCAAACTCTTTATGATCAATGCTCAAGAAATATTTACAAGTCCCAACCAACCAAGTCAGGTGGTACAAATTTTTCCAAGTCCATACACACTGAAAATATTTCAGAGTTCCTCACAATCATGAAACACAAAACTTTTGCAAGTCCACAACCGAATACTTAGAAAATATTTCAGTTACAAAAATTAGGCAACATCCAGCCACACATACATATACTAATATGTGAACACCACTCCAACTGACAGCCAAAATCCAAGTGGCTCCCACGAAACTGGCTGCCAATACTTATACTCTCGCACTCATGAGTCAAGCACATCAACTTTTGACTTTCGAAAACACATACAAATTATAAATTTTATGCGATATATACAAATTACACATGAATCTTCATGTACATTTCATCAGTTTTTCAATGCTTGTTGTTGTATGATCTTCAGTCCTGAGACTGGTTTGATGCAGCTCTCCATGCTACTCTATCCTGTGCAAGCTTCTTCGTCTCCCAGTACCTACTGCAGCCTACATCCTTCTGAATCTGCTTAGTGTATTCATCTCTTGGTCTCCCTCTACGATTTTTACCCTCCACGCTGCCCTCCAATACTAAATTGGTGATCCCGTGATGCCTCAAAACATGTCCTACCAACCGATCCCTTCTTCTAGTCAAGTTGTGGCACAAACTCCTCTTCTCCCCAATTCTATTCAATACCTCCTCATTAGTTATGTGATCTACCCATCTAATCTTCAGCATTCTTCTGTGGCACCACATTTCAAAAGCTTCTATTCTCTCCTTGTCCAAACTGGTTATCGTCCACGTTTCACTTCCATACATAGCTACACTCCATACAAACACTTTCAGTAACAACCTCCTGACACTTAAATCTATACTGAATGTTAACAAATTTCTCTTCTTCAGAAACGCTTTCCTTGTCATTGCCAGTCTACATTTTATATCCTCTCTACTTCGACCATCATCAGTTATTTTGCTCCCCAAATAGCAAAACTCCTCTACTACTGTAAGTGTCTCATTTCCTGATCTAATTCCGGCAGCATCACCCAATTTAATTCGACTACATTCCAATATCCTCATTTTACTTTTGTTGATGCTCATCTTATATCCTCCTTTCAAGACATTGTTCATTCCGTTCAACTGCTCTTCCAAGTCCGTTGCTGTCTCTGACAGAATTACAATGTCATTGGCAAACCTCAAAGTTTTTATTTCTTCTCCATGGACTTTAACACCTACTCCGAATTTTTTATTTTGTTTCCTTCACTGCTTGCTCAATATACAGATTCCCAACCACTGCTTCCCTTTCATGCCCCTCTACTCTTATAACTGCCATCTGCTTTCTGTACAAATCTTAAATAGCCTTTCCCTCCCTGTATTTTACCCCTGCCACCTTCAGAATTTGAAAGAGTATTGCAGTCAACATTGTCAAAAGCTTCCTCTATGTCTACAAATGCTAGAAACATAGGTTTGCCTTTCCTTAATCTATTTTCTAAGATAAGTCATAGGGTCACTATTGCCTCACGTGTTCGAACATTTCTACGGAACCCAAACTGATCTTCCCCGAGGTCAGCTTCTATCAGTTTTTCCGTTCGTCTGTTAAGAATTCGTGTTAGTATTTTGCAGCCATGGCTTATTAAACTGATAGTTTGGTAATTTTCACATCTGTCAACACCTGCTTTCTTTGGGATCGCAATTATTATATTCTTCTTTAAGTCTGAAGGTATTTCGCCTGTCTCATACATCTTGCTCACCAGATGGTAGAGTTTTGTCACGGTTGGCTCTCCGAGGCTATCAGTAGTTCTAATGGAATGTGTGTATTCCCGGGGCCTTGTTTCAGCTTACGTCTTTCAGTGCTCTGTCAAACTCTTCACGCAGTATCATGTCTCCCATTTCATCTTCATCTACTGTATTTACTCGAATCTAAGACGCACTTGAATCTAAGCTGCATCTGAAAACTGAGACTCGGGGGAAAAAAAAAAAAAAAAAAAAAAAAAAAAAAAAAAAAATATATATATATATATATATATTTCCCGAATCTAAGACGCTCCTGAAATTTGAGACTCGAAATTCAAGGGGAGAGAAAAGTTTTACACTGCACCTCCAAATCAAAAAAAAGTTGGTCCATTGTAATATGAGACATAGTTTAGGCCGAATGAATGACGATACAGCTACAGTAGTTTGGTTCGAGTCATAAGCTTAGCAGTTAAGCTTTACCAGGTAGCCATTGCTATGCGTCAGGTGCTCCGTCTGTATTTTTACTGGTACCCTTCCTTTTTCACGTGTTTCGACTATTTTGAATCGATTGCTTATTTTTCTTTGATCTGATAAGTGCTGTTCTCTTTGTTATAGGTGTTTACGTCACTCTAAGCTGAAAATTCGTTATTGTACTGTGTTATGCATTTTTTGTTGCATTCTGATAATGAGTGTTTACAGCCTGTCGCCGCTCATGGCATGGCTTGCTTTTGTGGGCGCTACCGCCGCTTACAATAAAAAAAAAAGAGAGGAATTGCCTCATTAGCGAAACAATGGCAAGAGACTGCTATTTGTTGTTACTTACACTGCTGCTTTCTTTGATAATGATAAACGAGAACCAAATAATAGACTGCGTATGATAGAAGATGTGAATGAGAGTTTAGCGAAAATTTTTCTCCGTTTGAAAACCTTCGCAGACGCCTTTTTAGTACATTACATTCTGCACAGAAATTTGAGTCATCTTAGATTTAAAAATCTCGTCAGTTGCCGTGCTTCATTTCTGACTGTATCACTATTCGGCATAAGAACAATATGAATATAAACATGACATGATATGTATATTCTTTCATGTTAGCTGTTGTCTCACTCTAGTTTCATAGTTTATTAGGCAGACAGGATTTAAATGAGATAGCAGCAAACACGAAAGAACACATGGAAAAAATGTTTACATTCTTATGGTGAAGACAATACTGCATGTGATTCACAATTCACAATTCAATATCTCCTCTGTTACACAAGGATTTCTACTAGCCCTCGTCTTTTTACCTACTTGATCCTCTGCTGCCTTCACTACTTCATCCCTCAAAGCTACCCATTCTTCTTCTACTGTATTTCTTTCCCCCATTTTTGTCAATTGTTCCCTTATGCTCTCCCTGAAACTCTGTACAACCTCTGGTTCAGTCAGTTTATCCAAGTCCCATCTCCTTAAATTCCCACCTTTTTGCAATTTCTTCAGTTTTAATCTACAGTTCATAACCAATAGATTGTGGTCAGAGTCCACATCTGCCCCTGGAAATGTCTTGCAGTTTAAAACCTGGTTCCTATATCTCTGTCTTACCATTATATAATCTATCTGAAACCTGTCAGTAGCTCCAGGCTTCTTCCACGTATACAACCTTCTTTCATGATTTTTGAACCAAGTGTTAGCTATGATTAAGTTATGCTCTGTGCAAAATTCTACCAGGCAGCTTCCTCTTTCATTCCTTACCCCCAATCCATATTCACCTACTACGTTTCCTTCTCTCCCTTTTCCTACTACCGAATTACAATCACCCATGACTATTAAATTTTCATCTCCCTTCACTACCTGAATAATTTCTTTTATCTCATCATACATTTCATCAATTTCTTTGTTATTTGCAGAGCTAGTTGGCATATAAACTTGTACTAATGTAGTAGGCGTGGGCTTCGTGCCTATCTTGGCCACAATAATACGTTCACTATGCTGTTTGTAGTAGCTTACCCACACTCCTATTTTTTTTATTCAATATTAAACCTACTCCTGCATTACACCTATTTGATTTTGTACTTATAACCCTGTATTCACCTGACCGAAAGTCTTGCTCCTCCTGCCACCGAACTTCACTAATTCCCACTATATATAACTTTAACCTATACATTTCCCTTTTTAAATTTTCTAACCTACATGCCCGATTAAGGGATCTGACATTCCACGCTCCAATCTGTAGAACGCCAGTTTTATTTCTCCTGATAACAACGTCCTCCTGAGTAGTCCCCGCCCGGAGATCCGAATGGGGGACTATTTTACTTCCGGAATATTTTACCCAAGAGGACACCATCATCATTGAACCATACAGTAAAGCTGCATGTCATCGGGAAAAATTACGGCCGTAGTTTCCCCTTGCTTTCAGCCGTTCGCACTACCAGCACAGCAAGGCCGTTTTGGGTAATGTTACAAGGCCAGATCAGTCAATCATCGAGACTGTTGCCCCTGCAACTACTGAAAAGGCTACTGCCCCTCTTCAGGAACCACACATTTGTCTGGCCTCTCAACAGATACCCCTCCATTGTGGTTGCACCTACGGTACAGCTATCTGTATCGCTGAGGCACGCAAGCCTCCCTACCAACAGCAAGGTCCACAGTTCATGGGTTTTTGCTCTTATGGACGCTATTTTGCATCGTTATGTCACTAATAAATATGAAATAACTAATTGCAGCCATACATCTCTAATTACTTCTATATTCTAATTCTGCTGCTACCTTCACTGTTTTATGTTTTATTTACTAGAAAATTCACTTTTTCGTGCATAGACTATACTTTATGGCCTGCAATTTGAAATACGAAATAGTCACAGAAAATCTATTAGAACAGTTTGATAGTGCTCACTGAGCCCTATCCATTGACAACAAGTTTGTCTGAATTGCTTAAGGCATTGTGAGTTATTAATTTTTATATATTGTTTTATATCTAAAATATTCAACATTAGTTACTTGTAAATACAATAAATCTCTTAGCAAGGGTGTGTGTTCCCTCACACTCTCTTCTAACTTTTGTCTTTAGAATCATGTGACAAGTTTCTCTGTGACTGGTTTGGTTTAGTCCTTATTTAGAGTTTCCCTTATTTCATATTTTCTTTATTCAGTTAGTTTTGTCATGGTGGTTATCCTCCCAAGTCCATTCAACTGGCCAGGTCTTCACCACTGCATGTTCAGAGCATCAGGCTTCTTGATCTGCACGCACCATTTCTCATACATTGAGGCCTGCCAATCATTGTGACTAGAAAGCTGCCGCCCTCTACTGACGATATCACAAACCTCATCTGGCTCAGCATCCTCCACAACTGTGAAACCATGCTCTCATGGCCATCACACAACTCACCAACTTGGTTGCTATTGTTATGGAAACATGCGCATGCACGACTTCGTCTGTTAAAATTTTTCGTGGGAATTTTGGCTTACATCACCTCCAGGGTCACTCCAAAAGAACTACACAACATTTGTTTTCAAAAATTCAATTTTTGTTCAATATCTTTTTTCTATACTGTGTGACATAGGTAGACTGTTTATTGTCACTTGCTCTGGCAGGTACACAAAACTACATAAAATGAACATGTTCCTATAAGTGAACAATAGACAGAGTTCACAAATTGAACGAAGCACTTAACATGGCAGGTATGTAGCAAAGTCAGCATAGAAATACAACAGTTCCAAATCAGTAACTACTCGAGACCAGAAAACAAACAGTCAACTTGGTTGTGCAATGGTGTGATACAAACAGCTACAAAGTACAGCAAGCAATGAGCTGCACCACAAGCCCAGACCACAAGTTCAGTGACAAACAGTTGCCACTAGGCGGTGTCATGTGACATGCGTATCTCAGCAGTGACTCCCTTACGACAGTAGCCTGCAGCTGCTGCTCTCAGTCTTAACACCTCTAACATGTCCGTGTCCCTGCTAGGCAGGGAATCCGAATCACTGTTGGATACAAAACCCCTCCCCTCTTTAATTGGGACATAGGGCCAGAATTGACCCAACGCCCTGGCCAACCACTCGGGTTCCAAACTAGATGCCTTGTGAAACAGAGTGCGGTCAGGTGGTTGATACCATTATGTCTCCAAAAATCCCGAAATGCTGAAGTCAGAAACCCATGTGGTCCGTTCTGTAGTGAAGATGGTAGGTAAGGCCCAGTCGAGGATGGAGAGAGGACAAAACTAGAATCCTCACCAATGGCTCAAATGGCACCTCATCCATTGCCAGAGCAGGAGGTGGCACCATCTGCATTGAATGGGTGCAGTAACAATCTTTGAGGCACAGTAACAACCTCTGGGGCACAACTTGGGTTGGCCTGTGGGAAAATGGCCATTGTGTGTAAAGGAGACAGTGCCAACAAGTTGCCCTCCACCGGTACCTCATTGCCATAACATGTACAGTCCCATGATCATTTGCAGCAGATGGCACTGGCAGTAGGGAAAGGAGCTGTGCACAGCATGGTGAAACAGAGGGGATCCACCTTTACAGGCTCCCATCGCTTGTCAGTATCAACTTCCAGCAGTGCTGCCCCATTGGTGCCTGAGGAGGGTTTGGGGGTGGTACATCATGCTGTGGCAATGGACCAGCAGCTTCTGGCTGACCGCCACCTCGAACATCTGTCACCCCCTACTGCCAACCATGGAGCCCTGCATCCACCCGGGATTCCACACGAACATTCAAGCCCACACGTGAGAGCCATCACAGTAATAAAGAGGGGTGCAGGAGCATGGAGCCTACGTTGCCAGATGCAAGAGATCAAACAAGGTACCCATGCAAAAGCTTGGTTGGGCTATGTCCATTGAGAACAGTGGACTGGTTCGTGGCCAGGAAGCTGGTGAGTGCATCTCTTGAGTTTATCTGCAACTTTAACACCCTGGCCAACCACTCGGGTTCCAAACTAGATGCCTTGTGAAACAGAGTGCGGTCAGGTGGTTGATACCATTATGTCTCCAAAAATCCCGAAATGCTGAAGTCAGAAACCCATGTGGTCCATTCTGTAGTGAAGATGGTAGGTAAGGCCCAGTCTGTGGCCCCAGAGGATGTTGTAGACACCCATGCTACATACGGTAAATTTGAAAGGGCATCAACAATCAACAATTACACCATTCCCTGGAAAGGGCTAGCAAAATCTACATGTATGCTTTGCCTTATATCTTGGATGGTATTCGCAGGGCCACGAGTTAGAATGCTGTGCCGGGGCAGAGTTGTCACGTGTACAAGCATAGCAGTTGCAGACAGTAGGTTCAATGGTGACATCTATTCCCTGCCTATACATATGGTGCTGTGCCATTGCTTTCATTCAGCCCATTCCCCAATGGACAGTGTGGAGGAGTTGCAATATGCAGGGATGAAACATGAGAGGGACAAACACTCCACATCCTGCACTGCCTGCGACTAACAAATTGACTCCATCCGTAACATTAAGCCTGAGCCCAAAGAAAAAAATAAGTGCCCCATTCTGTGTCTGCATCTTTACGCAAATATTCAGGCCAGGCCTGCTGCACTGCAGATGACATCCTGTGAAGGAGTAGGTCCCAGCTTGTCTCCACCTCTGTGTCACCAGCCCTAATGGGAAACTCATCAAGGGTGTGCTGCTGGTTCATGTCCAGGTCAAAACACACTGTTTAATATCTGAAAATTGGCATCAAGACCACACAGCAAACAAGATGGGGCATTGGCACTAGAGTGCTGCAAGGTAGTTATGCAATCGATGTCTTAAGTAAGTAACTAAGAAACAACGCCCACTGCTGTAATCGTTGCACAGTTTTGTCCGATAGCTTTGCATGAAGGCCAAGCAATGACAAAGCTTATGGTCTGTAATCAAATGAATCTTGGTATCATAGAGATAGACATGGAACTTCCAGACACCATAAATGACGGCCAGTGCCTCTTTTTCAATATGTGAATAATTTTGCTATGCTGATTTCAACATCTTAGGTGCAAACACAATAGGGTGTTCCATGCTGTCAACAAATTTATTTGACACGACAGCACTAACACCACAATTGGACAACTCTCTGGCCATGCTAACCATTCACCTGGCCGTAACATCACTAAGCAAGGGACTGACCTAAAACATACCTCTGACCACACAAACGGAACACCCTTTCAACATAACTGGTCAAGCAGGTGAGAAATACGAGCTAGCATAATAACTGACTTTGCCCAGAGAAGATTGTAGTTCTTTAAGATTTAGGCACTGGTAAATTAAGCAGTCACATGGTCTTCTGTGGTTGCAACCCCATCTTTACTTAATATGTGGCCCAAATACTTGACACTCTGCTGGAAGAAACTGTGCTTGGTGAGATGACTACGTAGGCTATAGGTTTGCAGCTGCTCATACAACAGTCATACATTGTGCAAGTGCTGCTCCTGCATGCAAATAATCGACACAATTAGGGATGCCCTGGATGAACTGTTTTAGGTATCTCCAAAACTTTGCGGGAGCACTACTGACCCCAAATGGCAGTCTGTTATATCTGTACATGGTGGAGGATAATTAATCAGAATAATGTTCTGTCGGCTCATCAACAGGTAACAGATAATATGCATCAGCGAATTCAATTTGGGAAAAATACTGTCTCCTCCCTCACAGCCAATTTAGCTAACAATTCCTCTTGCCTAGGAATTGGGTACAAATCGAAAATTGCTTGAGCAGTAATAGTAGACTTAAAATCACCATAGATCCAAAGTGACCCATAAGGCTTTTGTACAACAACCGTAGGCATTGACCACTGGCCAGACAAAGCAGGAAGCGGATTTTGCCATTTGTCTAGTTCTGCTTTAACTCATTTGCGCATGGCGAACGGTATTGGACAGGCTCTGAAAATTCATAGCACAACCTAAGGTAGGTTCAAACAATTGTTTGCATTTTTTACAAAACGCATCCAGTTCTGCAGATGGAATCCCATTAGAAATTAGATTCACCTGATCCTGAATTTGGAAACAGAAAAGCATGAAAGCGTCAAGATTAGAAATGTTAGTAGTTGTCCACGAATTAACTACAAGCAAGGATAGTTGCCAAGCTACATTTTTGTACTTAGCTTGCAGCACTATTTGACCCCACAGTGGGATTGGCTGGCCATTGTATGTCATCACTTTGTGCCACAGTGCACGCAGCAGCAAGGAGCCAATGCATCAGTAAGCATCTCCATTAATTACGGACACAGCCGCACTGGTGTCCAAACAGGAATTCCATCATCCCATTGACATTCAGCTGCAGTATCCTGTTTACTGTCGTCCACCAGCAGAGGCAGATTCCTGCGCGGTGTCCTAGCTTGCAGCAAGCAAGACATGCGATATCACGGTACACACAGTGATGACATTGATGATGAGGGCCACACTGTGGACATAATTTGATGGCATGACTTGTGCTACGGTTCTCATACAATGATGGGTACTACTAACACGGTCAAACCAAAAGAATCCTAGACAGAGCTTGTGCCGAGACAGTCACTTCATAAACCTTAGCAATTTTTAATGCATCACTCAAAGTAGGATCTGATGTTTCTGAAGGCTTTGCACTAACCTCTGAATCCAGAGCCAGGAGGATGATAACACCCCCAATTAAATAACCTGCATAAGACGTGCTACACTTTTGGCAGACGAAATCATGCTTGCAAGCTAAGTGTTTTAACTCAGCAGTGCATGCTGTACAGGATTGTTTATTTTGCTTAACATGCTGACTGAACTTGAGCCTAGCTGGACCGAAGTGCATTTGGTGACCGTAGTATTCAGTCAGCAAACATCAAACTTCAGAAAACCTCAAACAAATGGGGTCCATGAGTGGGTATAATTTTGGCACCACTCCATAGAATTTACTTCTAGATCACAGCAAAGGTGCATAATGATGTTCAGGATCTTCGATGTGACATGCCTTGCTGTGCAGTTCAAATCACTGTAAATAGACCTCCCACATCTCACTTGCCTCGGCAAAGGAAGGGAATTGTAGAGGGGGAGGCATGGAAAGAGCAGTTGTTGACTTTGAAGAAACTGTAAGAGCCATGTATGCTGTTTCCTCTTCTTCTTCTTCTTCTTCTTCTTCTTCTTCTTCTACTGCCACTGCTGCAGCCACAACTTAAACTCAGGATTCTACATCTACATCTACATACATACTCCGCAATCCACCATACGGTGCATGGCGGAGGGTACCTCATACCACAACTAGCATCATCTATCCCTGTTCCACTCCCAAACAGAACGAGGGAAAAATGACTGCCTGTATGCCTCTGTACGAGCCCTAATTTCTCTTATCTTTGTGGTCTTTCCGCGAAATATAAGTTGGCGGCAGTAAAATTGTACTGCTGTCAGCCTCAAATGCTAGTTCTCCAAATTTCCTCAGTAGCAATTTATAAAAAGAACATCTCCTTTCCTCCAGAGAGTCCCACCCGAGTTCCTGAAGCATTTCCGTAACACTCGCGTGATGATCAAACCTACCAGTAACAAATCTAGCAGCCCGCCTCTGAATTGCTTCTATGCCCTCCCTCAATCCGACCTGATAGGGATCCCAAACGCTTGAGCAGTACTCAAGAATAGGTCGTATCAGTGTTTTATAAGCGGTCTCCTTTACAGATGAACCACATCTTCCCAAAATTCTACCAATGAACCAAAGACGACTATCCGCCTTCCCCACAACTGCCATTACATGCTTGTCCCACTTCATATCGCTCTGCAATGTTATGCCCAAATATTTAATCGACTTGACTGTCAAGCGCTACACTACTAATGGAGTATTCAAACATTACGGGATTCTTTTTCCTATTCATCTGCATTAATTTACATTTATCTATATTTAGAGTTAGCTGCCATTCTTTACACCAATCAAAAATCATGTCCAAGTCATCTTGTATCCTCCTACAGTCACTCAACGACGACACCTTCCCGTACACCACAGCACCGTCAGCAAACAGCCGCACATTGCTATCCACCCTATCCAAAAGATCATTTATGTAGATAGAAAACAAAAGCAGACCTACCACACTTCCCTCAGGCACTCCAGATGATACCCTCACCTCCAATGAACACTCACCATCGAGGGTAACGTACTGGGTTCTATTACTTAAGAAGTCTTCGAGCCACTCACATATTTGGTAACCAATCCCATATGCTCGTACCTTAGTTAGGAGTCTGCAGTGGGGCACTGAGTCAAACGCTTTCCAGAAGTCAAGGAATATGGCATCCATCTGATACCCTTCATCCACGGTTCGCAAGATATCACGTGAAAAACGGGGGAGTTGCATTTCGCAGGAGCGATGCTTTCTACATGGTTCACTAAATGAAATGGGATGGTGAGAAAGTTCTTTGTCACTAGTTTACTATCCTGTGTGACATAAACATTGTTTATCATCACTTTCTCCAGCAAGTACACCAAATCGCATGGAAACGAACGTATTCCTACAAGTCCTCAATAGACTAAGTTCACAAAGTGAATGAAGCACTAACAAGTCTGGTACATAGCAAAGTCAGTGTACAAATACAAAAGTTCCAAATCAGAACCCACTCGAGATTGGAAAAAAAAAACTGAGTCAACTCGGCTATGCAATGGCACAATACGAACAGCTATAAAGTACAGTAAGCAATGAGTTGCGCTGCAAGCCGAGGCACAGGCTCAGTGGCACACTGTCACCAATGGTTGCTGGGAAGTGATATACAAGGGGGTCCCAAAAATAACCAGAATTTCTTTCTAGAAAGCATATACTTTATTGTTTTCAAATACAACCTTAATCTCCTTCGAAGTACTCTCCATTAGCATTAATACACTTGTCCAAACATTCATTCCAGTGTTCGAAGCACCTTTTAAATTTGTCCTCTTTGATGCCTACTAGCACTTTCATGACATTGCGTTTTACATCTTCCACATCTGCAAAACGCAACCCTCTCAAGTCTCTCTTCATCCTCGTGAATAGGAAGAATTCCGAGGGTGCTAAATTTGGCAAATAGGGCACGTGGGTCAAGGTAGTTGTCTTCGTTTGGGCCAAAAACTGACAAACTCTGAGAGCCGTGTGCGCAGGAGCGTTGTCGTGATGCAGGAATCACACACCAGAATCCCACAAAGCCAGACGTTTCCGCGACAAACTTCTGCGAAGCTGTTTCATAACCTCCAAATAGAATTGTTGGTTTACTGCCTGATTTTCAGGGACAAATTCAGAGTGTACGATCCCTTTGATGTCAAAAAACAGATCAGCATCGTTTTCACATTCAATTTCAGTTGTCGAGCTTTTTTTGGTGGAGGTGAGCCAGGTGACTTCTATTGTGATGACTGTTGTTTACTTTCCGGATCGTACCAATAGCACCATGACTCATCACCTGTAATCATTTTGTTGAAAAGATGTGGATCATCTTTGAATGCATTCTTCATTTAGAGACAGGCTTGAACGCGACGATCCCTTTGATCTCCAGTAAGAAGCTTTGGCACGAATTTTGCTGCCACTCTTTGCATCCCCAAATCGATGGTCAAGTTGCACTGAATTGAGCTCCAGGACAACCCGGACAAGTTCTCGAGTTGGTCGACTGTCTTGCATCGATCTTAACTGATGAGATTACGGATTTTGTCGATGTTGTCTTCGCTTCAAGCAGTTGCAGGTCGACCAGAACGGGGCTGATCTTCAACCACGATTTCTCCCTTTTTAAACCGAGAAAACCATTCGTACACTTGCGTTTTACTAAGAGCATGGTCTTTGTAGGCTGTCTGAACCATCACAACAGTTTCTGCTGCGTTCTTGCTGAGCAAGAAACAAAACTTCACTGACACACGTTGTTCATAAGAACTAGCTATTTCCTCGTGTCACATCTGCACTGTACGCACACTCAAAGAACTGCCAAAGAAACCACACTTGTCACTGTTGGGTGACGCCGCGTGGCACAATGACTCAACAGAGCTCCTACTACAACCCTCTGATGGCGCAACCTGCTACTACAAGTACACGATGTGCAGCATTACAATTCCAGTTACTTTTGGGTCCCCCCTCATACACACAGCCGTGGTGGCTCCCCTTATAATGGTAACCCATAGCCACCACTTGGAGCCTTAGTACTCCTGACATGTTCATGTTCATGATTTGCGGGGAATCCGAATCACTGTCATATACAAAAACCTTTGTCATTCATGGAATGCATAGAAACATTCTCCACATCTGTATTAAGATTTAATTTAACCTGTCTTTGCAAGTCGCAGTGTCTTAGCACCCCGGCAAGATGGTTGCTGCACTTTATGTTTATCTGAAGTAATGTGTTGTTATAGAGTTCCTGTGTTGTGAGAACAGAAGAGATTGAAGGAGTTGTACAGGGATAACACTGCTGATCATGGTACAGATTAGGCAAGCAAATTATTTGGTGAAAATTGGGGACCTCCCATGCAGCAACAGAGCAAGTGCTGTACAAACTCCAGACAATATGCTGTGTATTCACAGTATGATTTTAGCTCAAAAATACGTAATGGTGTATTAGCTGTCATTCTGAGTGGAAGTAAGAGAAGTGAGTTGTGCAGAATATAGAGACAGCTGAAGTGTGGGAGGACAGCACTGAAACAGCCACTCTACAGGTCTGATCTAGCACTGTGCTATTACCACCTCTTCACTAAACTTACGCAACCCTTTCGTGGAACAAAATTTAAAGATGACAACTCCCTTATGAAGGCTGCTAAACAGTGGCTCAAACATGCTGACCCTGACTTATACCATTCAGGAATACAGACATTATTTCCACTGTAGCTTGAGACAGTTGAAAGGGAAGGAAATTATGTGGAAAAACTGTATTTTGTCTGTCAAGAATGTATTGAAATACTGCAAAAACATCAAAGATATGAAAGATATAAAAAAACTTGGATGTTCAAAAAAATCTGGTGTATTTCTTTTGGAGTGACTCTCATATGATCCTTGGAAACTGCAGTTAACTAAACTAAACTCCATTGAGAAGTAATACACCAAACAAATGAATCTGGTCCACTATATGTTTGTAGAAAAACAATAAACTATATTCATGAACAATGTTCATTTATAATAACAGTTCTGTCTCACTCAATCCCACAGCCATCTTGCCTTAATTTTCTTTCAGGAGGAGGAAGCTGGCTAGAGAATGATCTACCACTATATCAGAGAACTGAATACCATCTTCAGCTTCAAAATACAACTAAAGACCTATCTACTAAAACAACTTTAATGTCAGCTTTCATTTTTGTATGCACTCCTCACCTCATTACAAGTAAGTACTCTCCTCTTTCCTCCGATCTTCCTCACATCTCTGAGTAATCTAATTAGAAACAACAAAAGGACACAACATCTAACTTTTTGGTACAGACAGAATACCTGATTGCCTCATACCCAGAATTGGACTAATACACACAGAGGAAGGTATAGTTTAATGGTCCTCATCTGACATGTCTTGAGAATATTGCCATATTGGCACAAAGCTTACAGTATTTGTTTGTAATGTAGCAGCAACATGTATGGTAATGGTTATTTATCAGTTAGAATTATGATGACTGAATTACTTTGCCTGCAGATATATTTGATGAAACTGCTTCAGGGCAGTGCAGGAATCTGAGCAGCTCAGAAAATCCTTCATTTATCATGCCTTAGCTGCGCCAGTGCTTTCAAGATCGCATTTCACTCCATGTTCATTCGGGTCATTAATCCTGTACAAGTAGTTACAGACAATTACTGAGCAGCCAGGGGAGCTTATACAGTACACTACATGTAAAATATAGAGATATTTTACTCTAACCTTAGCACAACACATTAATGTTGTCCATGCCTATCTCTAAAATAAATTCCACATCAGAAAACTGCGACTAATTGTGTGGTATACTGGTAGCTGCAAAACTGGATAAATATTGAACTGTTTCAGTCAGTCCAGCACCACAATCTTATTATAAATGTTGGGAATATAAATGGTGGTAATGTGGAAGACTAATGCTCTTGTGGAAGACTGTATACAACCAGTGTTCAAAATGAAAATATGTTCCTGTGAATTCGTGGAATATTTATTTATTTTAATAACCATTCCCCTATTTCCTAACTGTGGGTTTTAACTGATACATCATTGTTGCTAGAATGTAGGAAGAGCAGAAATTTTTAAAATAAATCAACTACTGACAGAGGCTTTCAAGTATGGGATTCATATAGCTCCTTTCCACAAATGAGTAACTTAAGTAATTGCCCTGACTTGTTTATCAACTTGGGAACATTTAGGATTTTTTGGCAGCTATGTGAAATTTCATTATAGACTGTGACGGACTTAACTGTGGTTAGATTTTACGTGGATTACACAATGCACAATCCAGCTCCAACAAGGCGGACAGAGAGCTATAAAATACGCCATTCTGCAGCTTCTTCACTAGCACTTGGCAATGACAGTAATACCAGGTAACTGTCATTGTATGGACAGTCTCTCTTGGATTTGTGTTCTTCATTACTGCAGAAAATGTGCACCAGCCATTGCTTCCTGAAATCCTCCTGATGGTCTTCCATATAAACAATTTTAGTGAAATGGCTCACCGAGTCCAGTATTTTTTATTGTTTCGTTTGGTTGTTGTCCTTACTATACTCCAATCCACAAACGACGGTGGTTTTTGCAGCTCAAGACCTGGACGGGGATTGCATTGTACTGGTTCCAAGCGATGGTTGTGGTAAGTGCACATATGTGCTCTGCATGAGAAGAAATTGTGTGTATTGAAAACTGTGTCTCTTAGTTGTTGCTTACTACCATCAGTCGTGACAACTTGCAACAAATGGAATACAAATTCACTAAATAACTCACTACGATCGAACTTAATACTTGCACTGCCTATGGCATTCACAACAGATGCCGAGAACACTTCTGAACACACACTGGTTGTTAGAGAATGTATGACATAGATGCACAGCAGCAGCCTAAAATCTACCACCATCGTTCATGGCTCCAACTATAATATGACAGCATTTTTTCCTCCCCTTGGCACTCAAATTACTCTCTGGACAGAGCTCATCACTCCTGTGGTGAAAGGCCTGTCTTATAAGGTGGCCTGAAGACTACAACATCAACAGCATGGTGGATGGTCCTCATCATTTTGTTTTATTTTTTATTTACACATCTAGTTCCATAGAACCAAATTGATGAGCTCCATGGCCGTAAGAACGAGTCAGTACATTAAAATATACCATGAAAGTTAAAATAAAATGAAATTCACACGAGTCCTATTGAGATGAGTATATATTAGCACAATCAATAATACAGGGTGATTCAAAAAGAATACCACAACTTTAGGAATTTAAAACTCTGCAACGACAAAAGGCAGAGCTAAGCACTATCTGTCGGTGAATTAAGGGAGCTATAAAGTTTCATTTAGTTGTACATTTGTTTGCTTGAGGCGCTGTTGACTAGGCGTCAGCATCAGTTGATGCTAAGATGGCGACCGCTCAACAGAAAGCTTTTTGTGTTATTGAGTACGGCAGAAGTGAATCGACGACAGTTGTTCAGCGTGCATTTCGAACGAAGTATGGTGTTAAACCTCCTGATAGGTGGTGTATTAAACGTTGGTATAAACAGTTTACAGAGAATGGGTGTTTGTGAAAAGGGAAAAGTTCTGGACGGCCGAGAACGAGTGATGACTGGCCTCCAAGAAGCCCTGATCTTACCCCCTGCGATTTTTTCTTATGGGGGTATGTTAAGGATATGGTGTTTCGGCCACCTCTCCCAGCCACCATTGATGATCTGAAACGAGAAATAACAGCAGCTATCCAAACTGTTACGCCTGATATGCTACAGAGAGTGTGGAACGAGTTGGAGTATCGGGTTGATATTGCTCGTGTGTCTGGAGGGGGCCCATATTGAACATCTCTGAACTTGTTTTTGAGTGAAAAAAAAAACTTTTTAAATACTCTTTGTAATGATGTATAACAGAAGGTTATATTATGTTTCTTTCATTAAATACACATTTTTAAAGTTTTGGTATTCTTTTTGAATCACCCTGTATAACATATGAATTTGCTGAAATTTTTCCACGAACACCCCGAGAGAGTAGGAGGAGTGAGAAATGATCAAAATCTTCAATTCTGACTTTAAAGTGTGTGAATGGTTGCTCAGATTTTTTAATTCTTGTAGTAGCTTAATGAAAATAGATGCAGCAAAATACTATGCACAGTTCTGCACAAGAGTCAAGGAGGTATTATAGAAATGCAGACTGAATTCTCGCATGTATTAACTGAGTGAAAGCTGCTAATTCCTAGGAATAAGCTCATATTGTTAACAAAAAATGACATGTAATAAAATATATACTGAAAGGCAAATGTCACAATTCCTGGACTCCCAAACAGGGGTCAACAAAAAGTTCATGAACTTACATCACATATTTCTCACACTGTCCTGTTATGAACCAAAAATACGTTTTGTGAATGGGAAGAGTTACCCCACAATATAATGCCATATGTTGTAAGCAAATGAAAGCAAGCAAAGTAGACGAATGACCCTGTTGGACTATCACTTATTGCAGATACTGATCTAATGGTAAATATACCAGCATTTGGTTTTTGAGTAAGATCTTGAACATATGCTTTCCATGACAACTTACCACCAATCTGAACACTTAGAAATTTAGATTAATCAGAAGCACTTGTCATATACCCATTCTGTATAATCAAAATTTCAGTTTTAGCTGAACTGTGTGTTAGAAAATAAAATGAGTCTTACTGTGATTTCTTCTTCTTCTTCTTCTTCTTCTTCTTCTTCAGCCTATCTCAATCCACTGCCTCTTCCATATGTTTTCATTGCCTTCAATTTTGAGCTACCTGGTACCATCGTGTTCCAGCCACAAGCTTCACGTCATCAAGCCATTTCCTTTTATGTCCTCCACTGCCTCTTTTGTGGTCCCATAGTCTCCAGTGAACAATTCTAGGAGTCCACCTACTGTGGTCTTGTCGAGTTACACATGCAAACCATTGCCACTTAAGGCTTGTAATTCACTCAAACATGTTTGTTATCTTTCTTCTCCTAATGTTCTTTAATCGAATCCTATTCCTGAGGCTGACCTCTAGCATATGTCAATTCCATGGCATCTTTTGTGTGCTTTAGTTTACGAGCACTTGTCTCAGTCGGAGTCATAATTACCAGGCTATAGGTTATAAATTGAAGTATGCACACATTTCAGACCTTAGCCTTCAGATTAATTGGAACATCCTTGTTGGTCAGGATTAATCATATTTTCTGGAACACTGCCCACTTCAGTCTTATTCTGCATGGAACTTCTGCATTTCGATTGATTTTCCATTGTTTAATTTTGTGGCCAAGGTAGGTGTATTCATCAACAGCTTCTATAGACTGATTTCTGACTAACTTGCTGGTTACCTGGGTTTAGTATTTTGGTTTTATTGATGTTCATTTCCAAGTCAATCCTTGCAGCAGCATGTTTTAGTCCTTGAATCATACTCGTTAGTTCTTCAAGATCTTCACTTTTGAGCACAACACTGTCAGCAAAGCACATATGGTTCAGATATGAGCCATTGATTTTTATTCCTCTGTTGTTCCAATCTAGTGATTTGAATATATCTTCCAATGCAAGGATGAACAGTTTTGGGGAGGTGATGTCGCCATGGTGAACTCCTTTGCCACTTGGGATTTTATGGATAGCAAGGTCTTCATCAGTTCTGTCATAGATGAATTTCAGGAGCTTTATATAGCTTGAATTTATCTTGAGGTTTTTCAATGGCCTCGTCAATTGCCCAAATCTCCACGGAGTCAAAATCTTATCAATAATCTATAAAGGCTAGATGAACACTGATGCTGCACTCGGTTATTGTTTCAAGAAGAAGGCGAATAGTAAGGATACAATCTGAAGTCGAAAACCCTTTCTGAAATCCTACTTGCTGATATAAACCCAGTTCTCTTGTAAGGCAGTTTGTTACAATTTTACTCAGAAGTTCATACAGATGTGATAACAAACTAACCAGATGACAGTTCTCCAAGTTTTCCTTATCAACCTTTCTGAAGAGTAGTATCACTTCATTTTTTCTGTTATCCAGAGTTTATGCATTTCTTGATTAGTATCCCCACATTTTTCAGCAGGCTGCATCCATCTAGTTTGAGGATTTCATTTCTTATCATGTCTTCCCTGGGAATGTTTTGTTTCTTAGTTGATCAAGTGCATTTACAACGTCAACAGTGATTACTTCCTGTGTTACCATTCAGGGCTGCTCGTTATTCCTCAGTCTTTCAATAGTCACAGAATACAGATCTTCATAGAAATCTCTAACAATTTCAGTAATAATGGGTTCTTGAGATTCATAGCTTGTATCTTGAATTGAACTATTTGAGACACTGTCTATGTTGCACTCAACATCCACTACTAAGATACTGACATCTGCAAACAGAAATATTTTAGGATCACATGTCACATACACTTTATTGAGCCTCAATCAGATACCACCTCACAGCTGTTCTTGTTACTGTGAAGAATGACATTTTGATGTCTATTCTTAGAGTATGAGATGACCCAATTGTGACCTACTCCTTTAATTCCGTAATTTTTCAACTTCTACACTAATATTTTGTGATCAATACTAACAACTTTATTACATCCAAGAAGACACCTAACGTTCACAATTTTTTGTTTAATCAAGCCAGTGCCTCACAGAGGAAAGATACCATATCAAAATGTTCAAATGTGTGTGAATTCCTAAGGGACTCAACAGCTGAGGTCATCGGTCCCTACATTTACACACTACTTTAACTTATGCTAAACACAACACAACACACACACACACACACACACACACACACACACACACACGAGGGAGGACTTGAACCTCTAGCAGGAGGGCCTGCGCAATCCGTGACATGACGCCTCAAGCTGCGTGGCCACACCGCGTAGCATAGTATATCATTTGCAGTTGTTAAACCACTTTTGAAACCAAATTATGTTTGACATCAAATTACATGACTGGTTGGTTGGTTATTTTAAAAGGGGGGGGGGGGGGGGAATAGACCAAACTATGAGGTCATTGGTAAGTTTTTTCTAATAAAACAATGCCATAAGTGTGAGAATAAAATGGACGAGACATATAACACAAAACAGACAGAAAGGAAAAACCACAAGAATGAAGGAAAGCCAGTGAACACTAAAAGGAACAAAAGAGGACAAGAAAACAACAAAGAGATGTTAGGAACAGAAGAGAGTAAAACAAGAAAGCAGATTACAGTGGCTGGCTGACTACAAGAATAAAAAATGAAAAGCCAGCCACTCTGCAACACATTAAAACCTCCACCCTCAAAGCACTAGGGTGGAGGGCACAGAAGGACAAAGGACATGCGCTAAAACCTACATAGAAGTATAAAACCCACTCTCACGGATAAAACGTAAAACTAACACTGCTGTTGAGACAATGTCACCCAACACTGCTGTTGAGACAATGTCACCCAACACTGATGGCAGGGTGCTGGGAAAGTTAAGTGTCTGCCACAGAGCAGCTAAAAGTGGGCAGTCCAGCAAGAGGTGGACAACTGTCATTTGGAAGCCACAGTGACACAGAGGTGGGTCCTCGCAGTGGAGTAGGTAAACATGTATTAGCCATGTATGGCTAATGCAGAGCCTGCAGAGGACAACTGATTCCCTGTGAGAGGACCACATGGAAGACTTCCACACATTCGTAGCCTCCTTAATGACACGCAGTTTGTTTTGTGTACTGTTATGCCATTCCGTCTCCCAAAGCCGGAAAACCCTGCGGCATAAGACAGAACACATGTCAGCTTCGGAGATGCCCATCTCCAGAAGCGGTTTCCACATCGCCTGTTTGGCCAGCCTGTCGGCAAGTTCATTGCCGGGGATTCCGATGTGTCCTGGTGTCCACACAAACGCCACTGAATGGCGGGACCGTCCAGGGCATAGATGGACTCCTGGATGGACGCCACCAGAGGATGGTGAGGGTAGCACTAGTCGATAGCATGTAGGCTGCTCAATGATTCAATACGCAGGAGAAATGCCACGCCAAGAATGAGCAGATCTGCACAAGAGCACGAGATATGGCCACCAGCTCTGCACTGAAAACACTGCAGCCATCTGGCAAGGAGTGCTGTTCAATATGTCCTCCATGAACATACACAACGCATACGTGTCCACCAGCCATCGAGCCGTCGGTGTAGACCGCGTCAGAGCCTGAGAACACATCAAGAACCGAGAAGAAGTGACAGCAGAGAGAAGTGGGATTAACTGAGTCCTTAGGGCCATGCAAAAGGTCCAGACAAAGCTGCGGCCGAGACGTACACCATGGAGGTGTACGTGAATGGACCGCAAGTAGAGGTGGTAAAGGGAAGGACTCCAGTTAGAGGAGAAGGGACAGCACGCAAACTGCAATAATTAGCCCCGACCTGGGCTGCCAATGCGGGAGATGGACCGCCATGGGTGGAAAAGGAGACGGTAATTCAGATGTTCAGGTAAGCTATGAATGTGGGGAATGTAACTGGCGAGCAGTTGTGCACGTCTGATCTTCAATGGAGGGACTCCAGCCTCCACCAGTACGCATGTCACCAGACTCGTTCTAAAAGCTCCTGTCACTAGCTGAACTCGGCAACAGTGCAATGGGTCGAGCAAATGCAATGCTGAGGGTGCCGCCAAACCATAAGTCACACTCCCACAGTCAAGACGGGATTGAACAAGGGCTCTGTAGAGCTGCAGCAGCGTGGAGCAAGCTGCATCCCAGATGGTGTTGCTCAGATAGTGGAGGGCATTGAGGTGCTGCCAACACTTCTGTTTAAGCTGACGAAGATGGGGAACCCAAGTCAAACAAACATCGTAAACCAGACCTAAGAATCGATATGTCTTCACTACAGTGAGTGGATCATCATTAAGGTAAAGTGCTGGTTCCGGATGAACGGTACGACACCGACAGAAGTGCTTGACACAAGTCTTCATAGCGGAATACTGGAAGCCATGGGCTAGAGGCCATGACTGCGCCTTGTGGATGGCTCCGTGTAGGGGATGCTCAGCAACACCACTGCTGGAGCAGCAGTACAAAATGCAAAAGTCGTCTGCATACAGAAAAGGTGAGACGAAGGGCCCAACAGCTGCTGCTGGACCGTTAATTGCCACCACAAATAGAGAGACACTCAATACAGAGCCCTGTGGGACTCCATTCTCGTGGATATGGATGGAACTATGGGAGGCACCAACTTGGACACAGAAAGTATGGAGCGACAGGAAGTTTTGGATAAAAATCGGGAACAGACCCCACTTATACAATGTAGCAAGGATATGATGTCGGCAGGTCGTGTCATATGCTTTGCGTAAGTCAAAAAAGACGGCAACCAGGTGTTGGTATCTGGGAAAGGCTGTTCAGATGGCAGACTCGAGGGACATGAGATTATCAGTGGTAGAGTGACCCTGGCGGAAGCCGCCCTGACATGGAGCCCGGAGGCCCTGTGACTCCAGGACCCAACCCAACTGCCAACACACCATATGTTGCAGCAGTTTACAAAGAACGTTGGTGAGGCTGATGGGCCGGTAGCTATCCACATCAAGTGGGTTTTTACCAGGTTTGAGCACTGGAATGATAGTGGTCTCCTGCTATTGCAATGGAAAGATACCATCGCACCAGATCCGGTTGAAGATGACGAGGAGATGTCACCTGTAGTAAGGTGAGAGTTGTTTAATCATCTGGATGTGGATCCAATCAGGCCCAGGATCTGTGTTGGGGCAACATGCAAGGACACTGAGGAGCTCCCACTTTGTAAATGGGGTGCTATAGGATTCACTGTGGTGTTTAGTGAATGAGAGGACTTTCCCTTCCAGCTGCCATTTGAGAGTGCAAAAGGCTGGAGGGTAATTCTCCGATGCAGAGGCTCGAGCAAAGTGCTCAGCTAAGTGCTCACCATTTATGGTAACACTGGGAACACCTGTTGGGGTCTGCTACCTGAAAACACGTTTGATCTTTGCCCAGACTTGGGAAGGTGACATATGGCACCCAATGGTCAAGACGTATCTCTCCCAACACTCCTGCTTCAGTCATCTGATAAGTTGGCAAACGCAGGCACAGAGTCATTTAAAGGCAATGAGGTGCTCAGGGGAAGGGTGCCACTTATGCCGCTGTAGAGTTCGCCGACATTCCTTAATTGCTTCAGTGATTTTCACTGACCACAAGTTTCGACATTTCTGCTTCAGCCAGTAAGCACGGTGCCATCCCGCAAGGGGGTTATGGGCATTAAAATCTCCCAAAAGTAGGAAAGATTCAGGGAGTTGATCAATCAGTGCAGCTAATACATCCAGCGGTACTGCACCATCTGGAGGAAGATATACATTACAGACAGTTATTTCCTGCACCGTCCTTATTCTGACAGCCACAGCTTCAAGACGGGTTTCAAGGGGCACATGTTCACTACAGACTGAGTTTAGGACATGAACACAAACTCCACCTGACACCCGATTATAGTCACTGCAGTTCCTGTAATATCCCTTATAGCTGCAGAGGGCAGGGGTCCACATTGCCAGGAACCAGGTTTCCTGTAGGGCAATGAAAATAGCAGGTGTAAAGCTTAACAATTGCTGTAGCTAAGCAAGGTGGTGGAAAAAACCGCCGCAATTCCATTGGAGGATGATGTCATTGTGAGACTGGGAAGGCATGGAACATTCAATGAGGTAGTTTACACCTCAGAGTCACGTGCTGCCACTGACTTACTGCCTGAACAGTCTATACCCATTGTGTCTTGAGGGTCTGGCGAGATCTATGTCCTCAGCGGACGCCAGAATCTCCACCCCATCGTCAGACACAGAGCTTGTAGGTAGCAGTGGTGTGGGTGCCACTGTAATTTCCTTCGTCTTAGGGGACTTCTTTTTGGATTTCCCTCGCTGCTTCTTGGGATGAGTGTGAAGCCCTACGACCAGCTGTTTTTGAGCTCTTCAGCAACTGGTGGGTGTCATCTTTTCCACTAGCAGAAACCTGGGAAGGGAGTGATCCAAGGGACCTCATCCTAGTGAGATAAGGCGAAGAATGCTTACACTTCTCCAGCTTAGAAGTGTGGACATATGTCCCCGACGGTTGGGGGGGGGGGGGGGGGTTGCTCCCGAAGGTGGTGTGGGAGCAACAGGGACTGAAATGCCTCTACCATCAAGGGGGTAGGTGTAGTCTTCCGGCTCTGAGAGGTGACTGGAGTTGGCGGAGCTGATGGTGCCAGAACTGTTGTAGCGGCGGTGTAAGACAATGTCACACAGATGGGAGGTGAGGCACATGGAGTACTGGGATGTGATGGGTGTCCGCAATCTCGACATGTGACACTGAAGTACAGCGGGAAGACATATGGCCGAACTTCCAGCACTTAAAGCACCGCATCGGGGGAGGGATGTAGGGCTTTACATCACAGTGGTAGATCACCACCTTGACCTTCTCCGGCAATTTATCACCCTCAAAGGCCAAGATGAAGGCACCGGTGGCAACCTGATTATCCCTAAGACCCTGGTGGCCACGCCGGACAAAATGTACACCTCGCCGCTCTAAATTGGCGCACAGCTCATCGTCAGACTGCAAAAGGTCCCTGTGAAGTAGGATACCCTGGACCATATTTAAGATCTTATGGGGTGCAATGGTTACAGAAACGTCAGTGACTGGGCAGAGGATGCTGTTTTGATCAAGCCTGATGCAGATCTCATTTTGGACAATCCCTCCACCTCCACAAACTTGCCCTCTAAATGCTCAACAAAAAACTGAGGCTTCATCATCATGAAAGATTCCCTATCAGCTCTTGAACATACAAGGTACTGGGGCAAATTAGATCCACTGCCATCCTTAGTCTGACATTCCTCCCATGGTATGGTCAGGGAGGGGAACAATTTGGGGTCATACTTCTGTGCGTTGAATTGAGTTCGTGAACACTTAGAGATTGCTGGTGTTTCACCACCAGCAAGAGATGATGGACTATGGTTCATGTAGTGTCATCCACACTGATGCCACTCACTCTCACCAGGGGCCCTCCCCATGGGTGCCACCCAGCCACAGCAAAGGCCACCTGGCAGGATGGCCATTGCTGGGAGTCCCAATGCCCCAGGGTGATGGGCATCTACTCCTTGGCATATGTAGGGAGTTAACGATCCCTGTGTGGTCAGGGGGCTACAACCAAGAGGGTACATGGCAGCCCCACCACAATGGACTGGCTACCGTGCTGGATATCAGGTGCAAAGAAGTCCATGGTCATCATCGACACAGGAAGTGACACAGCATAGTACATGGTGGAAAACATATCCAGGAAGGTGTCCTCAGCCAGGAGACTGAGAATGGGCAGGGATGAAATGTGACGATGAGAAAGTGGGCTGAAGATCTCAATGCATGATGGACACGATGCACCATGTAAGGCGCCCTTCCCCAATTTGCTCACTCTTCAGGAAAATTTTGAAAAATGGAGGTCAAACCCTACAGGGGACCATCACAAAGGCCGAAACGTGAGAGACTCCTTTTAGTCACCTCTTACGACAGGCAGGAATACCTCGGGCCTATTCTAACCCATGGACCCATAAGGGGGAAATTATGTGAACTGGAATGACCAGTTTATCCTTATTTATACAGCATTTTCAATAACTTTTGCAAGCATAAGTTCCATAGAAATAGGTCTATAACTGTCTACATTATCTCTTTCTTCGTTTTAATACAGTGGCTTTATTACTGAGTACTTGAATCATTCATGAATCTAAACCATTTGTAAAAGAAAAATTAACAGGGCTAACATACGCAGAATTGTGCTTTAGTATCCTGCTAGATACCTCACCCCATCCATGAGAGTCTTTTGTCTTCAGCGATTTAATTATTACCTCAGTGTACCCCTTGACTGTATTAACGAGGTTTGCTTCAGATAGCATCCCTGGAAAGCAATTTTCTAAGAGAGTTATACAGTTTATTGAATTCTACTGCTGTATTCCGAAAGAGAGTGTTAAATAATGTACACATATCTGACTAACAGAAACGTTTTTACTATATATTGACTTTATGTTCTCAACCTTGTGTTGTTGGCCTGACATTTCCTATATGACTGGCCAAATGATTTTAATTTTATCCTGAGGATTAGCAATTCTATTTGCATATCACACGCTTCTTGACTTCCTAATAAAACTTTATGCACCTTACTGTACTATTTTAATAGGACAATGTAGTTCGTTTGTGACTATTTTATCCTTAGCCTATTGGTCAGCCAGCAGTTTGCTTCTAAGTGCAAATACCCTGTTTCAAATGTTCTAATGGAAAGTAATCCACAAAGAGTGTTAAAATTTGTGTATAATTGTCTGAAAGGCCCTTTACCCTTTTATACACTTAATGACACTCTAGCAATGAAGAATGAACAAAAATGTTGTCTATAATTGTGCCAATGTTCACTTGCATTCTGGTTAGAAAGAATATAGTCAGATGATATGAATTTAGGAGATCTTGCAACATTCTTTCCCTTGTACATTCAATTTTTATATATTGTAGCTGGTTACCAAGCCCACACAGAACGTATCTCTGCCTACGTAGATCAACCCATTACATGCAGTCTCCCATTCTTCATCAAAGACACCAACCACTTTCTCGAACGCCTGGAATCCTTACCCAGTCTGTTACCCCCGGAAACCATCCTGTAACCATTGATGCCACTTCCCTATACACAAATATCCCTCACGTCCAGGGCCTCGCTGCATTGGAGCACTTCCTTTCACGCCGATCACCTGCCACCCTACCTAAAACCTCTTTCCTCATCACCTTAGCCAGCTTCATCCTGACTCACAACTTCTTCACTTTTGAAGGCCAGACATACCAACAATTAAAGGGAACAGCCATGGGTACCAGGATGGCCCCCTCGTATGCCAACCTATTTATGGGTCGCTTAGAGGAAGCCTTCTTGGTTATCCAAGCCTGCCAACCCAAAGTTTGGTAAAGATTTATTGATGACATCTTCATGATCTGGACTCACAGTGAAGAACAACTCCAGAATTTCCTCTCCAACCTCAACTCCTTTGGTTCCATCAGATTCACCTGGTCCTACTCCAAATCCCATGCCACTTTCCTTGACGTTGACCTCCATCTGTCCAATGGCCAGCTTCACACATCCGTCCACATCAAACCCACCAACAAGCAACAGTACCTCCATTATGACAGCTGACACACATTCCATATCAAACGGTCCCTTCCCTACAGCCTAGGCCTTCGTGGCAAACTAATCTGCTCCAGTCCTGAATCCCTGAACCATTACACCAACAACCTGAAAACAGCTTTCGCATCCCGCAACTACCCTCCCGACCTGGTATAGAAGCAAATAACGAGAGCCACTTCCTCATCCCTCAAACCCAGAACCTCTCACAGAAGAACCCCAAAAGTGCCCCACTTGTGAGAGGATACTTCCCGGGACTGGATCAGACTCTGAATGTGGCTCTCCAGCAGGGATACGACTTCCTCAAATCCTGCCCCGAGATGAGATCCATCCTTCATGATATCCTCCCCACTCCACCAAGAGTGTCTTTCCGCCGTCCACCTAACCTTCGTAACCTCTTGGTTCATCCCTATGAAATCCCCAAACCACCTTCCCTACCCTCTGGCTCCTACCCTTGTAACCACCCCCAGTGTAAAACCTGTCCCATGCACCCTCACACCACCACCTACTCCAGTCCTGTAACCCAGAAGTTGTACACGATCAAAGGCAGAGCCACGTGTGAAAGCACCCACGTGATTTACCAACTGACCTGCCTACACTGTGACGCTTTCTATGTGGGAATGACCAGCAACAAACTGTCCATTCGCATGAATGGACACAGGCAGACAGTGTTTGTTGGTAATGAGGATCACCCTGTGGCTAAACATGCCTTGGTGCATGGCCAGCACATCTTGGCACAGTGTTACACCGTCCGGGTTATCTGGATACTTCCCACTAACACCAACCTATCCGAACTCCGGAGATGGGAACTTGCCCTTCAATATATCCTCTCTTCCCGTTATCCACCAGGCCTCAATCTCCGCTAATTTCAAGTTGCCGCCACTCATACCTCACCTGCCATTCAACAACATCTTTGCCTCTGCACTTCCGCCTCGACTGACATCTCTGCCCAAACTCTTTGTCTTTAAATATGTCTGCTTGTGTCTGTATATGTGTGGATGGATAGGTGTGTGTGTGCGCGCGCGCGAGTGTATACATATCCTTTTTTCCCCCTAAGGTAAGTCTTTCCGCTCCCGAGATTGGAATGACTCCTTACCCTCTCCCTTAAAACCCACATCCTTTCATCTTTCCCTCTCCTTCCCTCTTTCCTAACTAAGCAACCGGAGGTTGCGAAAGCTCGAAATTTTGTGCGTGTGTTTTTATTGTGTCTATCTACCAGCGCTTTCCTGTTCAGTAAGTCATGGAATCTCTGTTTTTAATATATTTTTCCCATGCGGAATGTTTCTGTCTATTTTATACAGTTAATTTTTGGTGCTTTCTATGATGTGAACCAAGAACTCACTATAGCTTGAACAGAAATGTCCTGAAATAGGAGTAGAGGACCGTTAGATAACTAGAATTAAAAGTTTAGTTACTGTAAACAACTGCACCTGCACAACATTCAATGACCTTTTAAGTGCAGTGCTTTGATATGCCAACAGAGTCAAATGAAATAACATTTTTCATGTGCATGACCATGCCCCCACTCTACAAAGAGCTCCTCAAAAAATTGTCAGCTAATCTGTATTGTGGTACAGGAAGCCTCTGAATTGTCACATTGTACGAGTGATGCTCAGATATATCCACCAAGTCAAGAGTAAAAATCAGTAAGCAGTCCAGTAACTTTAACTCTAATTCCTCTCATATTTTGGTGAATTATGCTAATTCCTTCAGTACTCTGATACCTTTTCTTTTCTAGAGCTGTCCTCCTCCCCCCCCCCCTGCCCTCACACACACACACACACACACACACACACACACACACACACACACACACACACACACACACTTCCCTTTTCCATTCATGACTGGCACATGGGAAGAATGACTGTTGACAAGCCTCTGTAGTAGTTCTAATGTTTCAAATTTTTCTGCTGTGGTCATTTCACGAGACTGAAGGAAGTAATATGCTTTCTAACACTTCCTGGAAAGTACTCTCTCAAAATTTCAATAGTAAACCTCTCCATAATGCACAACACCTCTCTTGTCAGCTGACCAGCTGACTACAATCTAAAAAAGGTGCAGCCCTAACCCCAATTACTACAGGAATTTTCTCATGAGTGATCCCCCCCCCCCCCTCTTTCCTCCTCTACACTGTCACCTGTAAGCTTGCCAACCTCCCCTTCCCATACCTATTGAGATGTAGGCCACACCTAGTGAAACCAGATCTATGAACAGTAATGAACTGTCATCATTAGAATCATCAATGCCCTCTCACGCCCCACATTAATACATGTAATAGCTTTATTAAAATGAGGCTTGTCATGATTGTGAAACTACTAAACAAGATGCATTTTGTGCTTCAATTTAAGTAGCATATTTTTCCAGGCCACCATATGTGTCATACTCTCAGTCTCTACCAAAACTATTCCCAGCTCAACCCATAATCCCTATATGATACTCTTCTGTAAAATTCCGGTGTAACTGCACTATGTCCAGTGTGGAGTTGCTAGTCTCCCATCGGGCACCTCCCCAGGTGGCAGATTGGGGAATGTTCACCAGATATGGTGGACACTGGGGAAATAAAATACCTGTGACCGACCAAAACTAGCAAAACAAGAACTGCTGCCGTGCAGTTGGAAGTTGGTCTCCAAAGGCTAAGGGAAGAAAACCTTGATTAAAAATCACCTGTCCCCCGGTAGGGGTTGGACACAGAGTTGACCGCCCACTCTGTAAAAAAACAATTGTTGCGAAACTTCTACAAAGTAAAGTTGGACGGAGGAAGGAAGACGGACCTGGCATGGAAAAGAACAGAGGATGGAATACAAGTAAATGAAGGAGGGAAATTTAGGAAGAAGAGAAATATAAGGCGTAGATCAGATCTATATATTGGTACTTGGAATGTGAGATCCACTATATCGACCAGGAGCACTGAAAGTAATGCTGGATCAAATAATGAGTCTGAAGCAAAGTATAATAGCACTACAAGAAATAAGATGGACAGGGAGTGGAGTTTTACAAAAGAAAGAGGCAAATATATTCTATAGATGCAGCGAAATAAATCATGAGCTGGGGACAGGATTTGTTGTACACCATCAGTTAAAATGTTTGGTAACAGGATTTACACCCATTAGTCCAAGATTATCAACACTCAGCATAAAGGGGAAATTCTTTAACTATTCCATAATTACTGCCCATGTACTAACAGAAGAATCCGAAGAAGAAGAAGAAGAAGCAGAAGAAGTAGTATTCTATGAATCTTTGGAAAGAGTATATGATGAGTGCCCAGGGCACGATATTAAAATAATAGCTGGAGACCTAAATGCTCAGGTGGGGAAAGAACAGATTTATGGATCGATAATTTGCCCCCACAGCAAACACGCAACAAGTAATGAGAACAGAAGAAGGCTTATACTGTTTGCAGCATCTAGAAGTATGGTAATAGGATCAACACTGTTCCCACATAAAGAAATTCATATGGGAACATGGAACTCACCGGATGGAAACAGTAAACCAGATAGACCATGTGTTGATAGATTTGAGACACAAATCGGACCTATTGGATGTGAGGAGTCTCAGAGGCCCAAACATAGATACAGATCATTTTCTGGTATGGGCACGGGTGAGGGCAAGGATAACTAACACAGCGAAAGGAGACCGACCCAGGGCACAGAAATATAATATAACAACTTTAGAATCAGTGGAAGTTAGAGAACAGTATTAGGAGAAGATAACTCTGATTCTGGAAAAAGATGGAGAATATAACAATATTAAAGATCAGTGGGAAGCGATAAAAACAACGGAGGAGACATCGGCAAGAGAGATACTTGGAATTGGGACAAGACAAGTAAGACCATCATGGTTTGATACCGAATGCGAAATAGTAACTGAAGAAAAGAACAAAGCATACAGAAAGACACTGCGATCACACTGTACGAGGAGGATAGTAGAAGAATACAAAGAAAAACGGAGGATTGAAAAGAGGACTCGCCAAAGAAGAAAAAGGAGAATAGATGAAAGCAAGTGTCAAAGAAATGGAGCTCGTGAGAAGCAATAATGACATAAGAAAATTCTATAGAGATGTGAATGCGGCACGGAAGCCTTTTGGTAGCAAAATAAGCTCAATAAAAGATGAGACAGGGAACATAATAAGTGAAGGGAAGGGAATATGCGAAAGATGGTGCAGGTATTTTGATAGTCTCCTCAACCCTAGAATAACTGCATCAGAGAATCCAACAGAAACGAATGGGGAAGAGGACACAGACAACAGCACTACCCCAACATATATAGAAGAAGTGAAAACCGATATGAAGAAATTTACAAACAATAAGGCAGCAGAGACAGATGGTATTCCAGCAGAACTGTTTAAGCAAGGAGGCACAGAGCTGGAATGAAGCCTAATGAAAATTGTCACCAGAATATGGGAAGAAGAGAAAATGACCCAACAATGAAAAGATGGTATCATATGTTCCATATATAAGAAAGGAGATAAGATGGAGTGTGGCAATTACAGAGGGATCACACTACTTAATTTGGGATATAAAATACTTTCTAATATACTATTCGACAGAATACTCCCAATCATACAGAGGGAGACGGGGCCGTACCAATGCGGATTCTTTCCTGGGAAGTCAACCGTAGATCAAATAATCACCTTAAGACAAATCCTGGAAAAAACAAACGAATACAGAGTTGGCATGCATCACCTCTTTATAGATTTCAAAGCAGCTTATGATAGCATAAATACAGAGCAGTTATACCAAGCTCTAGATGAACTGGGTATCTCGAGAAAGTTGGTAAGGCTGGTGAGAATGACAATGAGCGTAACACAACGTAGTCTAAGAATAGGAGGAATGATGTCCAATACATTGAGTATTAAAAACGGAGTGTGACAAGGGGATGCCTTGGCATGTCTTCTCTGTAATGCCGCCCTGGAGAAGGTGATAAGGAACGTAAACCTTCTAAACAGGAGAACGATCTTCTATAATCAGTGCAGATACTGGCCTATGCATATGACATAGATATAATAGCAAGAACACAAAAAGCAATGGAAGAGACATTTGCAGCTCTCTAACAGGCTAGTAGGAACGTGGGGTTAATTATTAATGAACAATATATATATATATATATATATATATATATATATATATATATATATATATATGGCGGCTAGAAAAGCACATAGAGAAAATATGCCAAATGCAATAACAATGGGCAATTATACATTTGAGAGATTTTTTTTTTTGTTATGGTTTTTAGGGTGCAAAACTACTACTACTACGGTCATTAGTGCGCGGTCTGTGACTTAGGAAAAGGTAAAAAACGAAAATGGAAACCAGCAGCAATGGGAACGAAACTCAAAAAATTGGAGAAACTAAAAGCAGAAGGAAAGCTTAAAAAACCACTACAGAAAGGGGTTGGTTGTCCCCAAGCTTCAAATGACTGACGTCATCTCACTGGCACTAATAAACTCGAGAACGCGATCGGCTGAGCGCTTGTCATCTGCTAAAATGGACGATATTTCAGGCGACAGCTGTAGATGGGCGCGTAGCGGAGTAAAACAGGGGCATTCAAGTAAAAGGTGTCTCACCGTCCACAGCTGAGAGCAGTGGGGACAGAGTGGGGAAGGATCACCACTTAAAAGATGTCGATGGCTAAAAAGACTGTGCCCTATCCGGAGTCTAGTTAAAATTACCTCCTCCCGACGAAGCGTTCGGGAGGAAGAGGTCCAAGCACAGGGAAGAGCTTTCACGTCCCACAATTTATTATGGGGAAGTGTCGACCAATGTGCATGCCATAAAAGAACAACAGGACGACATAAAACACTCCGTAGATCGGCGAAGGGAATCGTGCAAATAGCTGGCTGAAGAAGAGACTGCAGCCTTGGCCGCTATAACAGCCGCCTCATTTCCACAGATACCAACGTATCCTGGGATCCAGAGGAACGCCACAGAGACGCCCCCCAAGTGGAGCAAGTGGAGGCAGTCCTGAATCCGGTGGACCAGAGGGTGGACAGGGTACAGAGCTTGGAGACTGAGGAGAGAGCTGAGAGAATCTGAACAGATAACATACTGTATCCGCTGATGGCGACGTATGTATTGGACAGCCTGGAGGACAGCGTAAAGCTCCGCAGTATAAACCGAACACTGGTCCCGAAGCCGAAATCGATTTGGGATGTCGCCAACAATATAGGAACTCCCTACACCAAACGATGTTTTTGAGCCATCAATGTAAATAAATGTGGCTTCCTTCATTTGTGCACATAGAGCAGAAAATGCCCGACGATAAACAAGTGAAGCGGTACCATCCTTGGGAAACTGACAAAGGTCACGGAGCAGGGAGGTCCGGGGACGGAGCCAAGGCGGTGCTGTACCCCAAGTTGTCAAGAAGGTTTTAGGAAAGCGGAAGGAAAGAGAATGGAGCAGTTGACGGAAGCGGACTCCCGGTGGTAGTAGGGAGGAAGGGTGGCCCGCATACCCTAAATCCAAGGAGGTGTCGAAAAACATGTCATGGGCCGGATTAGCAGGCATGGAAGACAGATGGCTAGCATAACGACTCAGAAGGACTGCTCGCCGATTGGACAGCGGACGTTCAGCAGTCTCAGCATAAAGGCTTTCCACAGGGTTGGTGTAAAAAGCTCCAGACACTAAATGCAATCCACGGTGGTGGATAGAGTCGAGACGCCGAAGAATAGATGGCCGAGCAGAGGAGTAAACTATGCTTCCATAGTCCAATTTCGATCGCACTAAGGCGCGATAGAGGTGGGACAGGACCACTCTGTCCGCTCCCCAGGAGGTACCATTCACGACACGGAGGGTGTTGAGTGATCGTAGACAGCGAGCCGAAAGATAGGAAACGTGGGAGGACCAGCACAGTTTTCTATCAAACATAAGACCCAAGAATTAAGCGACGTCCGAAAACGAAGGTTGACAGGTCCTAGATGTAAGGAAGGTGGAAGAAACTCCGTACAACGCCAAAAATGAACACAAACGGTCTTACTGGGAGAAAAGCGGAAGCCTGTTTCGATGCTCCAAGAGTGGAGGCAATCGACACAGCCTTTAAGACATTGTTCGAGAAGGCTGGTCCGTTGAGAGCTGTAGAAGATCACAAAATCGTCCACAAAGAGGGAGCCTGAGACATCAGGAAGGAGACAATCCGTAACTGGATTTATGGCAATGGCAAACAGTACAACACTCAGCACGGAGCCCTGGGGTACCCCGTTTTCTTGGGAGAAAGTACGGGAGAGAGTAGTGTTCACCCGCACTCTAAATGTGCGCTCTGCCACAAATTCGTGTAGGAAAAGGGGCAGCCGACCTCGAAAGCCCCAAGAGAACAGTGTGCGAAGGATGCCTGTCCTCCAACAGGTATCGTATGCTCTCTCCAGATCAAAAAATATTGCTACTGTGTGGCGTTTCCGGAGAAAATTGTTCATGACATAAGTGGAGAGAGCAACAAGATGGTCAACTGCAGAACGATGCTTTCGGAAACCGCATTGGGCAGGTGTTAAAAGACTGCGGGACTCCAGCCACCAAGCTAAACGGCAATTCACCATACGCTCCAAAACCTTACATACACTACTCGTGAGAGAAATGGGGCGATAGCTAGAGGGGAGATGTTTGTCCTTTCCAGGTTTTGGAACAGGAACGACGATAGCTTCCCGCCATCATCCGGGAAAAGTACTGTCGGTCCAAATTCGATTATAAAGGCGAAGGAGGTAATGCAGACTATGGTATGATAAATGCAGCAACATTTGGATGTGGATACCATCCGGTCCTGGGGCAGAGGAGCGAGGAGAAGGGAGTGCATGTTGGAGTTCCCGCATGGAGAAAACAGTATTATGGCTTTCGCGATTTTGAGAGGAGAAAACAAGAGGTTGCACTTCCGCTGCACGTTTCTTCGGGAGAAATGCTGGCGGGTAATTTGAAGAGCTCGAAATCTCAGCAAAGTGTTGACCCAATGAGTTAGAAATTGTGACGGGATCCACTAATGTATCATGCGCGACGGTGAGCCCAGAGACCGGGGAGAAACTAGGCGCGCCAGATAACCGTCGAATCCAACTCCAAACTTTCGAGGAGGGAGTGAAGGTGTTAAATAGCTAGTAAAGAAGTCCCAGCTTGCCTTCTTAGTATCGCGGGTGACGCGACGGCATCGTGCACGGAACTGCTTATAGTGAATACAGTTGGCCAATGTAGGATAGTGTCTCTAAACGCGAAGAGCACGTTGCCGCTCACGTATTGCGTCACAGCATGCCTCGTTCCACCAAGGAACTGGGGGGCGCTGGGGCAATTCGGAGGTGCGAGGTATTGAACGTTCCGCAGCTGTAAGAATAACGTCTGTAATATGAGTGACATCATCGACGCTAGGAAAGTGACGGTCATCGAATGTCGCTAGAGATGAAAAAAATGTCCAATCGGATTGGGCAAACTTCCAGCGTCTCAGGCGCATATATGGCAGTTGTGGCTGCAATCTAAGGACACATGGAAAGTGGTCACTCGAGTGTGTATCAGCAAGAGCGAACCATTCGAAGCGCCGAGCTAGCGGAACAGTACCTACCGAAAGGTCCAAATGAGAGAAATTTGTCGTGGAGGCAGACAAGAATGTAGGGTCCCCAGTGTTGAGGCAAACATGAACTGCTTGGTGGAAGACGTCTAGCAATAGTGAGCAACGCGGGTAAGGATGTGGAGATCCCCAAAGCGGGTGGTGGGCATTGAAGTCCCCAACCAGCAAATAGGGGGGTGGAAGCTGACCAAGATGATGAAGGAGATCAGCTCTTGCCATTGGTGTGGACGATGGAATGTATACAGTACAAAGAGAGAAGGTGTATCCAGAAAGGGAAAGACGGACAACGACAGCTTGGAAGGAAGTGTTTAAGGGGATTGGGTGATAATGGAGAGTACCATGGAGAAGAATCATGAGTCCTCCATGTGCCGGAGTGCCTTCAACAGAGGGGAGATCATATCGGACTGACTGAAAATGGGGGAAAACAAAGCGGTTGTGGGGACGCAGCTTTGTTTCCTGAAGACAGAAGATGACCGGCGAGTAGGATCGTAAGAGGATCGTCAATTCATCCTGATTGGCTCGAATGAAGCGGATATTCCAATGGATAATGGACATAGGGTGGACAGAAAATGGAAGAATGTGACCAAGGTTGCTGTCAACTGAACGACTGCTCAGAGCTTGCGACCGACAGCGTGGAACGGCACTCAGCCGAAGGCAGAAGATCCTGATCCATAGGTTGTTCAGGAGCAGCTCCTGCCACCAGCGATCGTATGGTTGATCGGCCGCCAGCAGTGCGCCTCGGTGACACAGAAGACGGCCGAGGGTGGTTACCGCCAGGTGGTGCTGTAGATGAGACACGCCGTGGCGGAGAAGGAGAGGAACTGGGTTTCTTATTAGCCTTCTTGGAAACATGATGTATAGATGGAGGAGGAACCGATGGTTGAGAAGTTGGGGTACGTAAAAAATCTTCACGAGTATGCTCTTTTTTGGAAGTCCGGGTGTCTGACTTTTGGGATCGAGATTTAGCAGAACCCAATGAAGGGTGAGCCATAGAGTGAGCAGGCGAAAGCGGGGAGGTGGAACGGGCGATCTTTGCGCTGGCCGATCTGACGACTGTTGCACGGCACTAAAGGTGAGATCAGAAGTCTGTGTGGCTGCGTCCTTTGTTGGCCGAGGAGAGGCAAGGACAGTGCTGTATTTATCTGCCTGAAGCACAGTGGGCTTTCGCCTGGCGAATAATTTTCGACCAGCAAAGGTCTACACGTTTTCCTTCACTCTGATTTCCTGAATGAGCCTTTTGTCTTTAAAAATGGGGCAATCTCTAGAGAAAGCAGCATGGTCACCCGTACAGTTGATGCAATGAGGGGATGGAGGTGGACAGGCACCCTCATGGGCATCCTTGCCACACATAACACGTTTGGCCGGATTGCAACAGGACTGGCTGGTATGATTGAACCGCTGACACCGATAGCAATGTGTAGGGTTTGGGATGTAAGGGCGAACGGAAATTATCTCATAGCCCGCTTTAATGTTTGATGGGAGTTGAACTCTGTCAAATGTCAAGAAGACAGTACGGCTTGGAACGATGTTTGTGTCAAACTTTTTGATGACTCGATGAACAGCCGTTACGCCATGGTCAGACAGCTAGTGCTGAATTTCCTCATCGGACAATCCGTCGAGGGAGCGTGTATAAACGACCCCACGTGAGGAATTTAAAGTGCGGTGCGCTTCCACCCGGACAGGGAAGGTGTGTAGCAGTGACGTACACACGATTTTTGTGCCTGGAGGGCACTGACTATTTCTAACAACAAGGTGCCATTTTGTAATCTGGAACAAGACTTTACAGGACCTGCAATTGCATCGACATCCTTCTGAATAATGAAAGGGTTGACCATGGAGAAGTGTTGACCTTTGTCAGACTGAGAAACAAGGAACTGTGGCAATGATGGAAGAACTGTCCGTGGCTGAGACTCATTGAACTTACGCTTGTGAGCAGACATAGTTGATGATGAGGAAACCATTGCAGAAGTATGACCCGTGATTACCGGCGTCTCCGATAGCGCGCTCCTTCTTTGTAGGGGCCCTCTCAGAGGGCACGCCCGCCTTAGGTGGTTGTTTACACCTCAGGTCACACCTCCCGAGAAACAGACGGAGGGACCAATCGGCACTTTCAGAAGGTATCAGCTCGGGTAATCACCCCTCCCTGGGCCTGGCCATTACCAGGGGGTACGTACGTGTCCTATCTGTCTACCCGGGGCGGGGAATTACACGTTACCCCATCACCGGCAACACATGGGAATGCGTGGGTTGGCCTTCATACACACACAGGGAGGAACAAAGAGAAAGGGAGGAACAAAGAAAGGGAAAGGAAAGAAGAGAGGTCTCAAACGCCGCAGCGGAGAAAAGCGTAAAGAGAAGAGGTATGGAAAAGAGAAGGACAAAGGAAGGACAAAGGAAGGACAAAGATTTGCAAGCAGAGAAAGCGAAGAATATTTTACATTTTCGAGCGTCTGTCTCCAGACGTAGGCACAAAACATACTTCCAGAGGGGGAGAAAGAGAAGGAAAGAGATGAATGTGAGGAGGGGGGGGGGGGGGGTCGAAGATGGGGGATGGGGAAGGATGCGAAAAAGGAAGGTATGCAGCCCGGAAAGGAAGGAGGGCCACATTAGCTTGGGGTCCCGTGCTCGCTACGCACGTATCCACAAAAGAGTTGTGGACCCCCTGGGGGCAGGTTTGAGCGAGTTGAACATTTCAAGTATCTGGGCTTGACAGTCATGCATCTAAATGATACCTTCTATGAAATCAAGCAGAGATTAATACTAGCCAATAGAGCCTATTTTTGCCCTAACAAGACTTCTATCCTCAAGGCTCCTGACTCGTACCACGAAATTAACTATCTATAAATCACTTATACAACCAGTGCTTACATATGCCTCTGAAGCCTGCACATCAACAACTAAAGATATTGAAACACTGGATGCATTTGAAAGAAAGGTACTTAGATGAATTATCGGCCCAATCTGTGAAAGAGGAAGATGGAGGAGGAGATACAACCATGAGTAGTATACCATATACGAAGACCAATCCATCAGAAGGATAGTGAAATCATCCAGACTGATGTGGGCGGGACATGTGGCTCGCTCGAAGGATACAGAAGTACCAAAAAGAATATTACAAGGAAAGCCAGGAGGGCAGAAAGGACGTGGTCGACCAAGAGCCAGATGGGAAGATGGAGTAATCGAAGATCTTAGGAAGATTGGCTATAGAAACTGGAGAGTATTGGCAAAGGACTGAGAGAGATGGAAGGAAATTGTAGAAGAGGCCAAGGCTCATCATGAGCTGTAGAGCCAAGAAAGAAGAAGAAGAACTGCAGTACGTCATTTGTCATCTGTGCCAACCCTGCTCTAAGCTCACAATGCTAGTCACATTGCAATCACTCCAATGCTTCCTGCAACTGTCAGCCAACACCACTGCCACAAGAACTATACAACAGCAGAAACTCTTCCTTTCTATTTGAATTTACAGCTTAATTAGATTTCTTAACTGTTGAGATCTGCTACACGTTTCCAACACATAGGGCTATAAGAGACCTGATCGTGGATGTTTCTGTGATGATTAAACACATACAATTCATTATCCACTATCCACACTTTGTCTTGCGTAGTACACCTTATCTTATAGTGTCTTTTCTGTGGCGGATCTTTCTGATAGGTGTATCCACACCAGTAAGCAGTCAATACAGGGAAAATCATAGTCCCCATTCCAATATGCTACATTTGCTAGTATGTAGCATATAAAGAAATAAACTGCGAAGAAACACTCTTGTATCAGTGCAGAAGTGTGTGCTCAGCCATGTTTTCTGAATACTTTTTTTTTGCAATATGAAGGTCCTGCCTACACAATATCTGGGGTTTATGATGCTTCAAAACAACGAAATCTTTTACATTCTGCTGTTACAGTATTTTGATGTATATTCGTATCCTCTGTACATTTTTTATGACAAATGCATTTATACGCATACATATTTTGGATTGTTCAGTTTAAATGAAATATGGAAAATATCTCCTAGTACCTCTGCCAGCTGGTTCCCACTTTCCAAGAGAGAGAAAACAATGTTACTTACATTTTTCACATTACTACCATACAACGATATATTAAAGTACATGAACTTGCAAAGCAGATTTTTTTTTTTTAATAAAAGGATAAATTTTAACATTTTGGAGAGGCAGCTCTATATTATAGTGAGACCAGGAACATAGAATACATGTGAAGTGACAGGTTGTAGTGCAGCCTAGCTAACTTTATCTAGCATGGCTAGCAAACAGAACGTGCCACAGTCTGCAAAAAATCACACCAGAAATTTAAAAGTGTTAGCTACGTTTGCTTCCTTCATCTAAAATAGCATGGGGATATTTGGTTTTGTGTACGAAAGTTTCAAGCTTCTCTAGAACATTTAAAGGGTTTCTTTTTTGTGCTTTGTTCAACACTTCCACACACTCACTTACCTGACACAATACATGCCTATGCATATGTATGCAGTTCACCAATTCACTATCCCTCCCACTGTATGGGTGTTCTTTAAACCCTGCCATTAATGTTCACCAACTTTGCCCCTTATAAACTTTATCACAATTTATTTTGTACACCCCAGAGCCACCATACTCACATTTTCTCAACTTTATGACATGATTTATTTCCCATGATGGCTATAGTTTGAAAGCTTTTGCTAATATTAAATTTCTTGAAGCTATTACAATGTTTTCTGAATGTATAACATTAAATTTGAGTTCACGTCTAACCCTAAACCATAAACAAAAGTTTTCTCAATGAATAATTAATTTGCCAGACTTAGTCCTTTAGACAAATGAATAAGGGACTGATAACTCCATAGATTGGTCCCTTTACTCCCCAACCCAACCAAGAAATGAGTAAAATGTGTTTGAGAAATACTTTAAATACATTCCTTCCTACCCTACATAAGAAAAGCAACTAACAGTAATGAAAAGACACATAGAATATGCTTTAATTAAAGACACTACAGCAAAACATTTTGTTGCTCATGCACTACAGGCATGAAGAACATTTGAGAGTAACACACCACTAACTAATTTCATAGCCTCAAGACATAAAACAATACATCAGCAAAATATTATTGTCATAAAATCAGACACAGGCAGCAGTATTGTAATTTTAAACAAGTATTATTATTTGAAAAAAAGTCAACAATTTCCCAAGACCAACGTCCTTTTAAGGCCTTCCTGGAGATCCTACTAAACTACTCAAAGACAATATTAAATGTCTAACCAATTCATGAGAAAGTATATTTTCTGATTTTGAAGCAAAGCTATTAACTAACATGAATCCAGTGCCTCCTAGACTGTATGCGCTTCCTAAACTATAAAAGCAAGGTTTACACATCCATCTAGTGTATCATCATTCACTGCTCCATCTTACTAAAAGGCTTAGACATCTTAATTAAAAGTAAACCTAAATTCAAACCAAAGCATGGTAGCTCAAACTCAGTGGAATTTATAAATAAGATAAAACATCTATTTATCTGAATGAGATTTTCACTCTGCAGTGGAGTGTGTGCCGATATGAAACTTCCTGGCAGATTAAAACTGTGTGCTAGACAGACTCGAACTCGGGACCTTTGCCTTTCGCGGGCAAGTACTCTACCAACTGAGCTACCCTGGGTAGCTCAGTTGGTAGAGCACTTGCCTGCGAAAGGCAAAGGTCCCGAAGTTCGTGTCTCGGTCCGGCACACAGTTTTAATCTACCAGGAAGTTTCATCTATTTATATACTTCACACAGTGCTGAATTAGTATCCTTTGTTGTCTGCAGTTTGTTTTACAACACACCAGTGGGCAAATGTGTTGATATTCTGACAGAGTTGCTGTACAGGAGTAAAGTCAACCCCTGGTGCTGAATGACCTGAGACTAGCCACTCAGACATACGTAGTACAAAACTTTTTCCAGTTCCAAAGGACAATATTTTTTCCAGTTTTGTCTTGGGGCACAAAAATAACTAGGGTCATATTTGCCTATGTCAAAACTGTAGAACATGAAGACAAAAAGGAATTAAAAACAACTACATGTTAATCCCAATTGACAGAAGACAGCTAAAAACAGGGACATGGAGAAAAGTCTATAAAATACAACATACAGAAATGGAGATCCTGAACTAAAGTATGATGTCCTTCACCATTTACTACGACAGATAAAAAGTAAAACATGGTTGAATGTCTGCGTGTTGTTCACTAAAATTGCTGATAGCTCAGATGGCAAACACAAATGAGAACATATGTGGTTAAAAAAGGGCTTTCCATTAGGAAATGGCATACCATCAAAGGATGAGGGCAATGAGCACAAAGCGGTAGGGGAGCACCTTTTAACAAACTGACAAGATCAACTACAGTACGGCACACTCAAAATCTACCTTGTGCAGTGGTTAGTAAACTGCAAGACTCGAGCCACCATACCAGTCAGGCATAAATAATACATTCCATCACCTTGCAAATGCAGCTGGTGAGAAAATGAGGCAGCAGCAAGAAGGAAGGTGTTTGTCCTTACTGGGCTTAGGTATGGGTATGGCAGTGGTTTCACACCAGCATCTGGGAAACGTGGCCTCTCCCCATATGTGGTTGTCTGTGCAAAGGAGGAAGTGCTTGCCCTCAAGAGAATGGTGCTGCAACTTGTGTATGTTAACAGCATCTGGTCCTGGGGTGGAAGATCGGAATAAAGTAAGAGTATGATCTAGCTCCCTCATAGTAAAGGCGGCACTGTAGCACTCACTATTCTGAGAAGAGGAGGGTATTACCTGAGCTGCCTCTGCTCATTTCCGATGGAGGAAGGCAGGGTGATGGTGGAAGGAGCTCGAAATCACTGCAAAATGGCAGCCCAAGGTGTTGGAGACAGCAACAGGGTCCACTATGACACCGTCTGCTACTATCAGGCGAGAAATTGAGGAATGGACCTCGGTCCCACAGAGCTGTCGGAGGTTGGATCATACGATGGAAGAGGGAGTGGAACCGTTAAAAGAAATAGTAAATGAAATCCAGTTAGCTTTTGTGCTATCCCAAAAAATGCGACGACACTGTGCACGCAACTATTTATAATGAATGCAGTTTGCCATCATAGGATGATAGTTAAAAATGCGGAGAGCACATCTCTGCGCATGAACAGTGTTGCAGCATGCCTCAGTCCACCAAGGGACTGGGACAGGGTGTGGTAAAGAAATGTGTGAGGAAGGGAACGTTCTTCAGTGGTAAGGATAACATTTGTAAGATACTCTGCCTGGTCATCACAAATGGGGAAATTATGTATGTCAAAGGTTGCCAGGGAGAAGTAAAGCCTCCAGTCAGCCTTAGAAAGATGCCGTTTGGGTGTGCAAGTAGGTGAGGGTAGGAGCCAGCAATCAGATGGCACATGGGAAATGGTCACTGAAATACGTGTGAGAGACAACAGATCACTCGAGATGATGAGCAAATTGGGTATTACAGAAGGAGAAATCCAAATGGGAACAGGTGAGAGTGGAGTCTGAAAGAAATGTGGGTGCTCCCGTGTTAAGGCAGATGAGGTGAAGATGATTGATAAGGTCAGGCAAAAGGGCACCTCTCGGGCAGGTTCTGGGTGAGCTCCAAAAGGGATGGTGCACATTAAATTCACTGAGCAGCAGAAAGGAGGGAAGGGAGTTGCCCAGTAATCTGGAGGAAGTCTGCCCTGGTGACACCGGATGACTGAGGGATGTAACTGCTACAAAGGGAAAAGGTCAAGTGAGGAAGGAAAATGCAGACTGCAACAGCTTGGAGCCAGGTAGTCAGGGAGGTGGCTTGACTATGAACATCATCCTGGACGAACAGCATGACACCCCCACGAGATGGAATGCGTCCTGGGGGGATGAGGGTAGAAGGGGGAGGGGCAGGTCAAAGTGGACTAGGAAGAAATGCGAGAGCTCAAAGTGGTCATGAGAATGCAAATTTGTTTCCTTGAGGCAGGGTACAAGCGGATGCTGCGATTCTAAGAGCAGTCGTCAGTCCTCTTTTTTGGATCGAAGACCACAAACATTCTATTGGAGGAGAGTCATGGTGAGGAAAAAACGAAGGGTGTCACCTCAGCGGCTGCCGAGTGCCAGCCTTTGAAGACTTGCTGCTACAGGGCACGGAGGCAGGAGGATCCTGCTCCACAAGATCTACAGAGGAGTCAGCATTCTCCTAATGTCAGTCTGTGGAGTCCAGGGCAGAAAAATGGTTGACGGTGCACACCAGCAACGTGGAGGTTGGCCGGGCTAAGGTATCATGTGGGAACACCGTCAGCGAGGTCAGCAAAGAAGAAGACCGTTCCCTTTGTTTGACTTCTTGGAGCCTTTGTGGTTGGCAGAGGAAGATTCAGATGTTTGCTGGCTCGAGGGACGTAGGAAGTCTTTGCGAGAGTATTCCTTCTGTTCTTCCCGGCCTGCTGGTTGTGTAGCAGGTGACTTCGCCTGGTGAGGTGAAAGTTTTGTGGCTTGTTGCACAGCCGGAGGAGGAGATGGGGTCACTACCATACTCTGGGCAATTTCACAACCGCGGTGCTAAATTTGAGGTCTCACGTCTGCGTAGCCATATACTTCGTGAAGCAAGTTGTAGCAAGAGCAGTAATGTAAATGCCAGATGGTAGAACACAGGGTTTCCAACTAGCGAACACTGTGTGAGCGACCAGGTAAGGCACTTTCTCCTTCACCCTGATCTCCTAGACAGCCTGCTCACCAAGATACATGGGACAATCATGGGAGGGGGCAGCATTGTCGCTATTTTAGCTGATACAGTGGGGAGGAGGAGGCAGACAGTCGCCCTCGTGAGCATCCCTACCACAGGTTACACATCTGGCTGGGTGTCAACAGGACTCTCGAGTGTGGTTGTAATGATGACATTTGCAGCAGTGCATCAGGTTCGGAATGTATGCTCGTTCCACTGTCTGCTGGAAGTGGTGTACAACACCATACATAGGACCAGTATCACAGAGTGTAGTTAAAGCTACAGCTATAGGACTTCCTACTATGTGAAGAACAGCACAGTCCAGTGTATTTTCAATGGCAAAGATAACACATAATTACTAACCAACAGTGGGTTATACAGAATATTCTTGTACTGACTGTGGTTTTATATTGGTCAATCAGGCATAGACATAGGAACTAGGCTAGCTGAACATGGACACAGCTGGAGGCTGCAGAATTATAACTCCACACTTGCTGAGCATGTACTGAGCAAGGGCCACAGCTACCAGCCACTGCCCCATGTCCTTTGCTTACCAAACAAATGCCAAAAACTCAATCTGTTGTAAGTCCTGTAAATCAATAAACATCTGGCCCACAGTTGTGATTTAATATAAAATGGCCAAACACAACTCAATAGTTCTACCCTTCTGAAATTCCCTTAATCCTCTCAGTTTTCCATTACTCCCCACACTGTCTGTTCCTTTCTATTCCTCCAGTTACTGTTTTGATTTAATTTTTATTTCGATTGCTTATGTACTCTAATATTCTGTTGCTAAATCATCAGTTTTCCCAGGTACTCTAATGTTCTGTTGTTACAAAAGTCAATTCTATTTCTACTCTGTTTCTGTATCACTTGTGATGTGTAATACCTGTTCACAAGCTATTCTTTAGTAGTCTTGGCAAGCAATAATTTATTTTACTGGGATTGTTTAATTTATTTTACATGTTACATAGGCACAGTTTTTTGTCCTAGTGTTAATGTTTTTCCTGGTTTGCACCCTTTATATTTATTTAGTTTCCAACTTTTTGCCTATTAATTTCATTACTACTGCACTGTCGAAGATGACATTTATTTTGTGTGTGTAGTCAGTTGAAGTCTGATGATTGCCTCGTAAGCTGAAAATCGGTTAACTAAACAAATAATCCTGTAGAAATACACAGTATTGCGCTTTTCATTTATTATTATGAGGCTCTACAAAGAGGCAATGGAAGAATTAGCTAACATAACTTGAATAAAATCAAATATTTTCATTACTATGACAGAAATTATCAAATTACTAACAAATAGAAAAGCAATATTGTTGCAGAAATTTTCATACCTGTGATTCCATTAAAAACTTCAAGAATCCGCACATCTGTTGAATATTTCTGTTTACTACTGACAACACACAGCAATGCAATCACTAAAAACAATTTATTTTGAATCACAGTTATATGTAATGAACTGTGAACAGCTGCTTCTGCCAAGTATTGAACACCAGTATTTATTTATTTCCACTGAGCTGGAGATTTAGATGACTACCTGCTGAATGGAAACTCTCCACTTCATTCAAGCAGATGAGCAAACACGGCTCACCTTTCCATCTGTCATGGAAGTGTTAGTTATGCCATTTAATGCATGTTTATGACAATAAGTAGCATGCAGGCAATAAAGCCAAATCTATGCTGTAGAACAATCAACAATGAAAATATTACCTTCGATCTGAGGTACTCTGCAAGTTTTCCTCCTTAACATAATCAGTTATGTGTTTTCTGAGAAGGCTGACAGGTAAACTTGTGCCTTTCCTGGAAATGGATATAGCTGTCTTAACGTCTTATTATCAAAGTGAAGATACAGCATACATTAACATGCACATTAATAGTACAGCATTGTTCAATTTTGTTCTTACAATCTAAAGGTATTCATTTGTTAGTTTTTAGCACAATACTTTTCATTTAGACTTTCTAATAACAAAACTTCCCAGAAGATTAAAGACGTGTGCAGACCAAGGACACAAATTGGGGACCTTGTCTTTCATATGGAATGCTCTTGCCCACTCAGTTATTCACGAACAACTCATGATCTATCCTCATAGCTTAACTTCTGGCAGAACCACTATCCTAATTTCTTAACTTCTTTCTAATGATGTTTTACAAAAAATTAGAAACAGTAAATAGAGATTTCATTAACATCTTACATGTTTATCATCTCTCTAAGTTGTGTAAGGTAGGCATCATGTCTAGGTAAAAATTTACACACACACACACACACACACACACACACACACACACAGAGAGAGAGAGAGAGAGAGAGAGAGAGAGAGAGAGAGAGGAAAGGAAGTGGGGGTGGAGACAAATGATGATAATGACAACGACAAGGAGAAGGAGAGGCTGAGTGGATGACATTGTCATTACAAAAAAGAATAACCCAGAACTCTTGGTAAAAACAAAGACTTTATGTGCCAAAACAAAACATTACATTAGATACATTGCTCATTCCACACACTCACAGTGAGGATACTGGACACATGAGAAAACAAAACAACACAAGAAATTTCCAGAAAACTGGTATGCTAATATTCATTATACAGGTGTTACATGAAATAATGTTGAAAGATGTGTAACATGCCAAAAATATAACTGGAGATAGTAAAATGTAATGTGAAAAAAGAAGAAGAAGAAGAAGAAGAAGAAGAAGAAGAACAACAACAACAACAACAACAACACACTAAAATTATCAGTTCTGAAGACACGGTTGAAACCTGTGCAATGAATTCATATTGTATTTGGAATGAAGGATGATTAGATACTAACGTCACATTGCTGAGAGATCAGAAGAGACAAAGCACAAGTTCAGATTATAGGAAGGATGACGAAGAAAATTGACCATGTCCTTTGCAGAGGAGCTATCCAGGCACTCACTTTAACTAATTTAAGGAAACAATGGAAAATCTAAATACTGATGGCCAGATGGGGATTTCAACTTCTATCCTCCCGAATGAGAGTCCACCCAGTGTCTTACCATTGCGCAACTTCAATGTTAATATTTATTTTATTTTTTTATCGCTGTATACTTTAGGTTGATTCAGGTATCTCAGTATATTTGTTAGTTCTTTGATCATAAGATATCTGTGATGGCAAATATTGAGAACTCATTTTCATGTCTCTTGAACACAGAAAAAAAATTGTGCATATTTCAAATTCCGAGAGATTTTTCAGCTAAAGGAAGCATTTTAAATAAGCAAAAATGATCAAACAGATATGAAAGCTTCCATTACAGTATCTGTGGGTAGCCAATAGATGCAAGTACTCGGCACACACGTGTAGATTGCCAATCACAGTGCTGCAACAGCTTTATTTAAAAAATGGTCCATAGTTAAAAACACACCTTCTAAACATACTAGTTTCAATCTGTGAATGATTAGCTGAAGTAGAAAAACTCGAGCTGAAATTGGATGAGGACACTAAATTCAGAGAAATTTCATGCGAGTATGGAGCACATGAAATTAATCCTTGCTGTGGATATAATGCCTTTGATGGCAGTGGAAAAAAGAGTGACACTGAGCACACTTGCTAGTGATACACAGTTCTCTTGAAGGAAGCAATTTGATTGTATGTCTCTGACTCTACAATGGAACTAGTGTCCATTCAGGAAGGATAATATGAAAAGGGGAAGGTGTCATAACATTCTCCATAAATGAAGCTACTCGATAATAAAGTACTTCCAAGTGCTATTGTAAGCATTTTCTGTACTGAAGAAGACACACACAAGATTGTGCTTGTGTACAAAGACCGGTATTTGACAGAGATTCAGAGTCCTGCCAAGCCGCAGTATTAATATGGAGTCAGGGACAGTGGGTAGCAAGCAGCCACAATTCCTCATGGTTACACAGACGGCGTAAGCCTACAATACACTAGGCACACACTGTGTCAAAGTTTTTAGCTAAAATGTGTGTGCGCATTCAAATTCTGTCAGTAGCCTGAAAACACCTGAAGACTGAGCCATATCATTCTGGACTAACCTTGTAAGCTTATAGCAAAATTAGTGTGTTTTGGACTCTCTTACTAGCCAGCCATTCACTACGTTAACTTTGTCATCACAGACCATTCGGATCTGCCATTTGTTCTGCTAGTCACCTCACCACTCACATGCTGGATGATAATGAACTTTCTGCTGCCCACTGAGTAAGATAGCAGGGTGGGGACATAACTCCCAAGCCCATACTAAAAATGGCTACGAGTTACTAGTGAGATCTAGTCAGTCACTGACAAACACAGCAACTTCAATCTACATAATTTCACCCCTGAGCTTGCCCTTTCATTGAGACTTGAATACACTCAACAAAGAGGCATCAGGGAGCTTGAAAGTGTGCCTTGTATAGATATACAGTGTCGAGATAGAGAAATAACAAATGAACCATTGAAAGAAACACATTTTAATTTCCCCACAAGAGGGTAATATTTTCTAATTGCATACCATATTTATGCCCCAGGTCACAAATGTCTGCTCAACATGACACAGCTTGTGCACTGCTACAAGATTACACATTGCATCCAGCATTCTCAGCCATAGAAACAGTAACTTCTTCAACAATGTTTGGCACAATTGGCTGTTGTCCTCTCTCAGAAGCAATTCCCAAATTGTCAGTTAATCTGAACATCCGAATCATGTCCTTCAACCACGGTGCTGAAGGAGAACCTCTCTGTATACTTTTAATGCGTTGATACTCACAAAGAGCAGCAGCACTGCTGCTGCTGTTTTGATAAAACAGCTTATGAGTAAAGCCCTGCTCAACTTCTCCAGACCCATGTTGACTGTCTACAACTGTAATGCACACTGATACTTGTGTTTCAATGTACATCATCGTGCCAGTACCAGCACTTAATGGCAAGTCATGACAGTAACACTACTAATAATGCAAATTGTGCAGCACATAGTCTGAACATCATTCCTATGAAGTTGTGTACCATTACTGTAAATATATTCCATCTACAGTAGCTCAAGTAGCAAAAGTTTATTTATAACAATCATGTATTCAGACAATTTTGCATGTGCTAGAGTTTTTAGTTTATCTCTGAGTGTCCTGTTACCACTGAAATTACCATGAAGTATTGGTCCAATCTTTCAAAGAGTGGGATAGAGGATGGAGGTGGAGACTGTGTGGTGGTAGGAGGAGGAGGAGGAGTAGGAGTAGGAGTAGGAGTAGGAGCAGGAGGAGTACATGCTGTTTTACTAGTACCTCTATGTGAATAACATCATAATCTGTATGGAAGATTGTTGGCGTTTCCTAATCAGATGTTCTGTTTTCTTAAACAAGAGCTTGTGGCACCATGTTCGTCAGTCACGCACCCACAAAAGATCTGTGAGCCCCTTGGGTCAAAATACATAGTGAAATCAACTACATAGTGTCCAGTTCTACAACCTTCATGAAGCATCAATTTGGCTTTTGCTTTTTAGTGTGACTAGTAATGACAGTACCACAAAACACAATTTTATGATCCACCCAAATGTATATATATTGTGTGTGTGTGTGTGTGTGTGTGTGTGTGTGTGTGTGTTTGTGTGTTTGTGTGTGTTCTGACTCTCTGACATCATGCATGACAATTTCTTCGGTCCTGCACTCTCTTCCACAGAATTTCCAGGGTGTTGATTCATCTCACCCTTTGCGACCCTCTTCTCCTTGTGCCTTCAATCTTCCCCTGCATTAAAGTCTTTTCCAGTCAATTACATCTTCTCATAATGTGCCCGTAATAGGTCAGTCGTCGTTTCAGTATCAGACTTTCCAAGGAGCAATTTGGTTTTATTTGTTGTAATAATGAGCTATTTGTTGCCTTTGTGGTCCACGGAACCCTACGGAGTTTCCTCCAAGATCACAATTCAAAGGTATCTATTCTACACTCTTCAGCCTTTCTTATGGCCCAGGTCTCACATCCTTACATAACAACTGGAAAGACCATAGCCCTTACTATATGAACCTTTGTTGTTACAATTACTTCTCTCCTCTTAAAACATTGTCCAAGTTGGACATTGCCTTTCTCCCAAGTAACAAGTGTCTCTTGATTTCATGGCTGTAGTCACCATCATCAGAAATCTAGGAGTCGAGATAACTGAACAAAGAAACTACCTCTATTGTTTGTCCTCCTATATGCCATAAAGTGGCAGGTGGGTTGCCATAATTTTCATTTTATTGACATTCAGCATTAGACCAACCTTTGCACTTTCCTCTTTAGCCTTCAGTAAGAGGATCTTCAACTCTTCTTCACTTTCTGCTTTGAACATAAGACTGCATACAGTACTATATTGGGCCTTAATGTATTTTTCTGTAGGGTAAGGGGCTCTTGCAATGATTCCACATGGAGAACATCTAGCCAACAAAGTTACAGCTGCTCTCATTATGTTCCAATGGTGATAATTTGCTCCCGTGTGGAATTGCTAGTCTCCCATCAGGTGCCTCCCCAGGTGGCGGATTGGGGAATGTTCACCAGATATGGTGGACACTGGGGGAAAAAAAAATACCCGGGGCGGACCAAAACTAGCAAAACAATAACTGCTGCCTTGCAGTTGGGAGTTGGGTCTCCAAAGGTTAAGGGAAGACAACCTTGATTAAAAAATCACCCGTCCCCTGGTAGGGGTTGGACGCAGGATTGACAGCCCGCTCTGTAAAAAACAACTGTTGCAAAACTTCTACAAAGTAAAGTTGGACGGAGGAAGGAAGACGGACCTGGCATGGAAAAGAACAGAGGATGGAATACAAGTAAATGAAGGAGGGAAATTTAGGAAGAAGAGAAATATAAGGCGTAGATCAGATCTATATATTGGTACTTTGAATGTGAGATCCCTATATCGACCAGGAGCACTGAAAGTAATGCTGGATCAAATAATGAGTCTGAAGCAAAGTATAATAGCACTACAAGAAATAAGATGGACAGGGAGTGGAGTTTTACAAAAGAAAGAGACGAATATATTCTATAGCTACAGTGAAAGGAATCACCAGCTGGGGACAGGATTTGTTGTACATCAACAATTGAAGCATTTGGTAATAGGGTTTACACCCATTAGTCCAAAATTATCAACACTAAGGATAAAGGGGAAATTCTTTACCTACTCCATAATTAATGCCCATGCACCAACAGAAGAATCTGAAGAAGAGAAAGAAGTATTCTATGAATCTTTCAAAAGAGTACATGATGAGTGCCCAGGGCATGATATTAAAATAACAGCTGGAGACCTAAATGCTCAGGTGGGGAAAGAACAGATTTATAGACCAATAATTGGCCCCCACAGCAAACATGCAACAAGTAATGATAACGGAATAAGGCTTATACTGTTTGCAGCATCTAGAAGTATGGTAATAGGATCAACACTGTTCCCACATAAAGAAATTCATAAGGGAACATGGAACTCACCGGATGGAAACAGAAAACCAGATCGACCATGTGTTGATAGATTTGAGACACAAATCGGACCTATTGGATGTGAGGAGTCTCAGAGGCCCAAACATAGATACAGATCATTTTCTGGTATGGGCACGGGTGAGGGCAAGGATATCTAATGCAGCGAAAGGAGACCGACCCAGGGCACAGAAATATAATATAACAACTTTAGAATCAGTGGAAGTAAGAGAACAGTATCAGGAGAAGATAACTCAGATTCCGGAAAATGCTGGAGAATATAACAATATTGAAGATCAGTGGGAAGCGATAAAAACAACGGAGGAGACATCGGCAAGAGTGATACTTGGAATTGGGACAAGACAAGTAAGACCATCATGGTTTGATACTGAATGCGAAATAGTAACTGAAGGAAAGAACAAAGCATATAGGAGGACACTGCGATCACACTGTATGAGGAGGATAGTAGAAGAATACAAAGAAAAAAGGAGGATTGAAAAGAGGACACATCAAAGAAAAAAAGAGAGAATGGATAAAAGCAAGTGTCAAAGAAATGGAGCTCATGAGAAGCAAAAATGAAATAAGAAAATTCTAGAGAGGTGAATGCTGCACGGAAGCCTTTTGGTAGCAAAACAAGCTTAATAAAAGATGAGACAGGGAATATAATAAGTGAAGGGAAGGGAATATGTGAAATATGGTGCAGGTATTTTGATAGTCTCCTCAACCCTAGAGTAACTATACCAGTGTGGTAATTAGAGAGGGATCACACTACTTAATTTGGGATATAAAATACTTTCTAATATACTATTCGACAGAATACTCCCAATCATACAGAGGGAGACGGGGCCGTACCAATGCGGATTCCTTCCTGGGAAGTCAACCATAGATCAAATATTCACCTTAAGACAAATCCTGGAAAAAACAAATGAATACAGAGTTGGCACGCATCACCTCTTTATAGATTTCAAAGCAGCTTATGATCGCATAAATACAGAGCAGTTATATCAAGCTCTAGATGAACTGGGTATCTCGAGAAAGTTGGTAAGGCTGGTGAGAATGACAATGAGTGAAACTCAACGTAGTCTAAGAATAGGAGGAATGATGTCCAATACATTGAGTATTAAAAACGGAGTGTGACAAGGGGATGCATTGGCATGTATTCTCTGTAATGCCGCCCTGGAGAAGGTGATGAGGAACGCAAACCTTCTGAACAGAGGAACGATCTTCTATAAATTGGTGCAGATACTGGCCTATGCATATGACATAGATATAATAGCAAGAACACAAAAAGCAATGGAAGAGACATTTGCAGCTATCTAACAGGCTAGTAGGAACATGGGGTTAATTATTAATGAACAAAAAACAAAATATATGGCAGCTGGAAAAGCACAGAGAAAATATGTCAAATGTAATAACAATGGGCAATTATACATTTGAGAGTTGAACATTTCAAGTATTTGGGCTTGACAGTTACACATCTAAATGATACCTCCTTTGAAATTAAGCAGAGATTAATACTGGCCAATAGAGCCTACTTTGCCCTAACAAGACTTCTATCCTCAAGGCTCCTGACTCGTACCACTAAATTAACTATCTTTAATTCACTTATACAACCAGTGCTTACATATGCCTCTGAAGCCTGCACATCAACAACTAAAGATATTGAAACACTGGATGCATTTGAAAGAAAGGTACTTGGACGAATTATCGACCCAATCTGTGAAAGAGGAATATTGAGGAGGAGATACAACCATGAGTAGTATACCATATACAAAGACCAATCCATCAGAAGGATAGTGAAATCATCCAGACTGATGTGGGCGGGACATGTGGCTCGCTCGAAGGATACAGAAGTACCAAAAAGAATATTACAAGGAAAGCCAGGAGGGCAGAAAGGACGTGGTCGACCAAGAGCCAGATGGAAAGATGGAGTAATCTAAGATCTTAGGAAGATTGGCTATAGAAACTGGAGAGTATTGGCCAAGGACTGAGAGAGATGGAAGGAAATTGTAGAAGAGGCCAAGGCTCATCATGAGCTGTAGAGCCAAGAAAGAAGAAGAGGTGATAATTTGCTGCTGAAGTTCCAGTAATGCTAGTAAAACATTCTGCCACTGCTTCTAACAGTTTTTATGGGCTGAAAGACACTTCTGAGAAGTACTGTACCAGCTACACTTTAAAATTATTAAAGGTATAACACATTTCATTCTAACTTATTCTGTCACCAACATTCTTAATAATCTTTAGTCACTGTTCATAATTACATCCTTGTAGTCGATGTGAAGCACCTACAATTTACTCAGCATATAAGGCGCCTAAGTGCTGCTTGGATACAGTTTAGCATTCCTCACTCACCCAAATGGGATTCTGCATGCTATCTCAATAATTTGGAGATGACAAGTTAATAGTTTGAAAGGTCATACTTTTCACATGGGCAACAAAGCCCAGATTTCACATTTGTGTTCAGAAACATTATATGCTGTCCGAAAATGTATGAGCGCTTCACCAAGTGTGGATTTCCATGGATTACTTTCATAGTATATTACACCTGTTATATGTTTATAAACAGATTGTGGAAATCTTCATTACTGTTTGAAAGATCAGAATTAGCTGCAGTAATGGAGAAGAAAGAGAAATTGATGTAGGTAAAGACCTCCACACTTCTGAAATATACATGTATAACATGTTAAATATTTAGAACAAGACATAATTCATCCAAATGGCCAGATGACACACTCAAAATATATACCCCAGGTGCAGTGGTAGCAGATATCCGTTGTCCTCTACACATATTAATATCTCTTCTGAAGCAGTAAAGAAAAGAACATTCTTAATGATTTATATCACAGTCTCATTGTCCTCCAGATCGTGTGGGATAGAAAATGGCAAGGAAGGAAATTTGTCCAAAAGCACAAATCATAGCAATCCTGACGTCAGTGTCATCACTCTTTTTTCCACACTAATACTCATGACAGTGTCACTGTTAAGTTAAAAATATCTACTGCAAATCTACTCTGTGTGTAGAACTTTAGTTCCCCAAAATATGATTCACAGTTGTAAGGAAACTCTTGTAAAAGCACAAGTTCCTCAGTTAAGTTATATCTTGCAGCAGTGGTATTATTCAGCTAATTTACAGATTCCATTCCATTATTTGTTTATCCCTTTTAACAAACCCTCCCTCCCCCTTCCAATTAATATTAGCACATACACATCATCTTGGTATGTACATCACATCAAAGTGAAGTACAGGGGTTAGACAAAAATATTGAAACATCAGGAAAAATGAATGTTTGAACATAAATGGAGATGCTAGCCAAGCCTGCAGGTTGCACTCTTGTATTTGACCGTGAATGGCACCTGTGCAGTGCCCTCAATATTGTGCGAGTGTCAATCATGGTCAGATCAGTGGTTTGGGTAATTGCAAGTGCATTATGATGGAGCTAAGGGAATTTGAATATGGGCAAATTGTTGGTGTTCCTATGATGAATGCTTCTGTAAACAAGATAGCCGAAGTGTTTGGTGTTTCAAGAGGCACCGAATCTAAGAGCTATACTGCATACAGGGAAAGTAGAAAAACATCATTTGCTAAGTCACAATGCAGATGAAGGTACGTGCTGAGTGATCATGACAGATTGGAGAGGGTTGTGACAAAAAAGTAAGAGGACGACAGCTGAAAATGTCACTGCAATAATGTCACACTCGCCAACCCTGTTAGCACCAAACCAATATTAAGGGAGCTTCATACACTGGAAATTGCTGGATGAGCTGGAAGTCTAAAACCACATATCTGTTATGCAAATGGTGTAATCTGAAAACATTATGTCAAAGTATCATAACCTGGACTATGGAGCAATGGTTGGATGAGTCTCGTTTCACATTGTTTCCAACTTCAGGTAGAGTTTATGTCCCAAGAGTGGAGCATGCCAGGACTAGGGCACCCATATCATGGAATTCAATGGGCCCCCATGGTTGCTCTACAAGGTCACATTATTGCCGACAATCATGTGACCATTTTGGCTGATCAGGTCAATCCCACGGTACAATGTTTATTTCCCAATGATGGTGATGAGTTCTAATCTCAATATTACTGAGCCGTTGTGGTCTACTTTGGAGAGCAGGGTGTGTGATCACTACCCACCTTCATCATTGTTATCTATACTTGCCACTATTTTGCAAGAAGAATGGTGTAAGATTCCCTTGAAAACCATATGTGACCTGCATTTATCCACTCCGAGATGACTGGAAGCTGTTTTGAATGCCAAAGCATATTAGGCCTGGTAATGGGTTGTGTTTTTGGTGTTTCCATATTTCTGTGAAACACCCTATACTTGGTACATGACTGTTGTGAGCCGAGATGCATTACCAATCACTTGACTCCTGGTGGCAATAACCTGTAGCCTTTCTTGCAAATTCCAAGTTATGTGACTTCGTAACTCAGTTGGCAAGACTGAGAATTAATGTTACTTTCAGTTCAAATTATTCTTTATATATATTAAAAGTCAAAAGCTTCATACAATTGTGATTTGCTTACCACACTAACTCAAGCTGATTCTTGGCTGGGGCAAAGGAAAAGGCCCGTGAGTATTCCAAGCAAAACACTGATGCATTGAAAGCAGTTTATGAATTATTTATTTGTACTTAGCCTCACATAATAATCGGAAATGAAAGTTGACAGCAGCCCAAATTAGAGATGTTCCAACATTACATGGAGTGTATGTATGAAAGACAAGTTAGAATCTTAAGAATATTGAGTCTTTACAGCAACTAGCACCAACAGTCAGTCAAGTGAGGTCTAAAAATAAACTGGCAGCAAACTCATATACACACACTTCAGGCAGAGGCACTCTGAGACAAACTAAATTGAACAGCATAAAAATATCCCCAGTTAAAATAAGTGGTTTTAATTTGCCAAGAACTGAAGGAGAAAAAAATTAAGCACACATTACCAGTGGTAACATCTTGTGAAGTAATATTGAACACTCACTAGACAGGTGCCACAAAGAATTTGTCCGAGACATGATGAGCAAAAAAAACATTTTTGATGACCTCGTTACAAACAGACCTGGTACCTTTTAAGACAGTGTCATTAAGAGTCAGGAATTAACAACTTTGATGTTATAGTAACAACTATTGCCAATGCAAAATGTGTACTGTTCAAATCCCAGTCCAGCACAAATTTTCATCTTTCCCCATTGATTTAAATCAATGCCCACTGGCAGCTAATTTCTTTAGTTCCTTTGTGTGGTAGACCACAACCTTCACTTTCTCTGGAAGTGTAGTCCACTTCTTCTAAGATGAATGCTACCATGTCTAATTGGTTGGTTGTCTGTACTGAATATGGCCTCTACCTCTACCTGTACACGATTACTCTGCAATTTACAATTAAGTGCCTGGCAGAACCACTTTCACACTATTTCTCTACCATTCCACACTAACAGTACACAGAAAAGCTGAACACTTAAATCTTTCCAGGTGAGCTCTGATTTCTCTTATTTTATTACAACAATCATTTCTCCCTATGTAACCAAGTGTTGGAAAAATATTTTTGCATTTTAAGGAGAAACTAGGCAATTGAGAGTTCGTGAAAAGATCTTGCTGCAGCAAAAAAGATCCTTGTTCTAATGATCGCTACCCCATTCCGTGTATCTTAACCATAACACTCTTTCTCTATTTCATAATAGTACAAAAGAAGCTACCTCTCTTTGAACTTTTTCAATGACCTCTGACAATCCTACCTGGTAAGGATCCCACACACAGCATTACTCTAGCAGAGGACAGATAAGAGTAGCACTGATAATTTCTTCAGTGGAAATTTTCCAAGTGTGTAAAACACAGTCTTTGGTTCATCTTTCCACAATACTCTCTATGTGATCATTTCAATTTAAGTTTTTCATAATTGTTATCTCTAGGTATTTAGCTTAACTGACAGCATTTAGATTTGTGTGATTTATTATGAGACCAAAATTTAACATTCCTTTTAGTATGCATGTAAATGATGACATACTTTTCATTACTTAGGTTCAAACTGCTACTTTCTGCAGCATGCAGATATCTTGTGCAAGTCATTTTGCAATTGGTTTTGACCAATCTGATGACTTTAATAGGTAGTAAATGATAGCATCATCTGCAAGCAATCTAAGAGGGCTACACAGATTGTCTCCTGAATCACATTAGGAACAGCACAACATGGCCTATACCAATTCCTTGAGGAATGCCAAAAATTTCTTCTACTTTACTCAATGACTTGCCATCAATTACAATTAGCTGTGATATTTCTGTGGTATTGCTGATATTTGTTTTATGAGAATAAGACAATGGTCCAAGGCATAATTCTCTGCCTAACTTTTCGTCTTCATTTTTAAATGATTTCACCTTGCTTTCAGCTGTTAGAATTTTATTTTACCATTGCAATTTCTGCATTAGGACATTTTCAAGCATCTACAAATATAATACAATGTAATGAAACAATTTACAATATAGGTGGGTAAAAAAACTTATCAATGTATAGTTCCCACACTTGCACTGTTAATTTGATCTGATATTTCATCTATACTTCATTAGTAAGCTGCTGGACTTGTTAATGTGTGGACAGATTTTAGAAGGAGTTTCACTGTGGGAATTGTTAAAAGCATCTCACATTGAAGTCTGTGCTATATTTCAAGCTCCTGTAAAACTTTGCGAATCTTGGGGATTTTAGGTTCCTTTAAATTTAGCATGCTTATTTTGTTTATGTTATTAATTTATTTGGCATAAATCTCGTAATTGCTGTCAATACTATTTCTTGGAATTCAAGACAAATTTGGTCTGTGCTTTCATAGTTACTCTGGAAGGAATTTTACATTTATTTTTTGGGGGGTTTGGATGTTACAGTATTCAGTATTGCTACAATGACCTTGTGGTCACTAATCCTCGAATCCTTCATTGCTAAGAGGTCAAGCATGTTTTCCTACTCATTTATACTTTTGGGTGATTTCTTGAACTAACTGAACAAAATAATTTTCAGAAAAAGTGTTTAGGACAATTTTGGATGAAGTTATACACCTGCCACTAGCTTCGAACTTGTATTTTTGCCAACACTGAGAGAAGACTTTAGTCACCACCGACTTTACTGTATGAGTGGGGTACCTATTTGAGATGATACTTATTTTTCCCCTGAGTTTTTCAGAAATCGTACAAGGAGGTGAGTAAAAGTAACCAGTTAGTAATTTATCCCAGTTTTCAAGTATAACCTCTACCCATAATGACATGAAGGAGCTATCTACTTCAATTCCACTACAAGATAAACCACTGACATCAACAAATATGCTACCACCAACCATATTTACTCTATCCTTTCCAAACACTACTAGGTCCTTTGTAAAAATTTTGGCTGGACTTATCTCCAGCTATAGTCAGCTTTTAGTATCTCTAATGATTCAAGCTCCAGTGTTCTGCATTAGCACCGTGAGCTCTGGTTCTTTCACGACACATGAAAATTTACAACTATAACACCTATGGTTCCTAGGTCTATTCTCATGTTTGACCTGCATGTTTTGAGACTAAAGTCCTGTTTGTTCTTTTCAAACATCCTCTAACCTAAAGAAACTTTCCAGTGCACTCCACACAGCACCCCACTACCTGTGCAGCCATCTCCTGTACATAACAGACCCCAGATCTACTAAGGGGAACCTGATACCCTAACCACTTTATGGTGTTACTCTATGAACCTGTTGCCTACATGGCTATAGAACTGTCTAAGCCTCCAATTCAGACTCTCCACTTGGCTCTGTACCAAAGGACTGGAATCACTCTTGTTGGTGATGGTATGGATAGCCAGCTCTGCTTTCATCTTGCAAGCAAGACAGGCCATCTTTACCAATTTAGACAGCCACTGTAAAGAAGAGACACTCTTTTCCAATCTAAAGCAACACATACCATTAGTACTGACATGAGCCACCACCTGCAGTTGGCTGCATCCTGTGCTCTTCATGGCATACTGAAGGACTCATTCCACATCTGGGATGACTTCTCCCACTATGCACACAGAGCACACACTGGAGTTCTTCCCTTCCTTGGTCACCATATGCCTAAGGCACAGCATTATGCACTTAACAATGGAGCCCCCAGCTACTAGTAATCCCAGATATACTACTATACCCAGATACTGCAGGCTGAGTTGCTAGCTCTGAAACAGGAGAAGTGACTGCATCTGGCTCAGGATTTTTATCAACCTCAGATAGATGGGTAGATAGATAGATAGATAGATAGATATCCAGGAATCAAAGGCCCTGCAGATCACACGCTGCTTCCACAAACTGCCTCCACTCTTTCCTGTTTTGTGCCCAGTTACTCCAGGTGTCTTCAATCCCCAGGGCTGCTAGGTCCTTCGCCAGGTCGTCCATCCAGTGCTGCCTTGGTTGTCCAATGGGGTGTTTGGTTTCCCCTCTAGTGCCATCTTAGCCTGTCTTGCTTCTGGCATATGAGCTACATGGCCCACCCATTGTATTCTTTTGCTCTTTATCTTCAGAAGGATAGTTGGTTGTCACATCAGAAGGTAGATTTCCTTGTTTTTCCTCCTCCTCCATTCTCCGTATCTAAAACTTGCCCCCATATCTTCCTCATTACTCTTCTTTCAAATATTAATAGTTTTTCCTTTTCTCGCTTAGTCATGCTCCATGTTTCTGAACCATACGTTACTGCTGGGCATATCACTGTGTTGTAGATTTTCATCTTAGTGATCACTGAGATCGATTTAGAGCCTAGCGTCTCTCTGAGTGAATGCATGCATTTCATTCCCATTGCTATTCTTTCCTTGATGTCCATTTTTTTATGTTGTTGTCCGTGGTAAACCAAGATCCGAAGTATTTGAGCTGGTGTACACTCCTGAACCTCTTGCCATCCATCTCAAGAAATTCTTCCTGGTCTTGTCTTCTTCCTAATTGCATGAACTCTGTTTTGTCTTGATTCACTTTGAGCACATTCCTTTCAACTCATGCTTTGATTCACTTAGTACTACTATGTCATCTGCATATGCGAGACAGTTGAAGTTACCATCCATCTGTACTCCAGCCCACTCCTTTTGCCTACACTCTTATTACTTTCTCTAGGATGACGTTGAACAGAACACATGAGAGAGCATCCCCTTGTCTGAGGCCTGTCTCAATCTCTAATGTTTCTGATTTGGCTCCTCAGAAATATATTGCTGCCTTTGACCCTTCCATACAAGCTTACACCATTCACACTAGCTTCTCAGGGATTCTGAAGTCATGCATTGCATTGTATAGGTTATTCCTGTGGATGCTCTCATATGCACATTGAGAATTGATAAACAGGCTGTAGATATCTTTATCATATTCCCAGTGTTTTTCAAACAATTGTCTTAGTGTGAAAATTTGATCTATTGTCGATCAGTTTGGTCGAAAGCCAGCTTGGTACTTCTGCATGTTGCTTGCTACAAATGGTTGCAATTTTCTGAGGATAATGATGGGCAGTAGCTTACATGTTATATTCAACAAGCTGATTCCTCTGTAGTTACCACATTCCATTTTGTTTCCCTTCTTGTATATTGAGCATATTATAAACAATTGCCACTCTTCTGGTAGTGTCTCCTCCTCCCATATCCACTGCATCAATTTATATATCTGTAAGCATAAGCTCTCACCTCCCTCCTTGATTAATTCTGATGTTATTCTGTCCTCTCCTGCGGCTTTGTTGTTTCTGAGTCTTTTGAATGTGATCTTCACGTCTTCTTCACTAACTTCCCATTCTTCTTCATCTTTCCTTTCCTTTGTAGTGTCTTCAGGTAACATCTCATCTGGGTGTGGGCAATTCAACAGTTCTGAGAAGTATTCTTTCCATCTTTCTACAATTCTTTCTTTTGTCATTTATCAAGATGCTGTTCTTATCTCTAATGAAAAAAGTTGGTCTCTGAAATCCACATTTCTGATTTTTTATGTATTGGAAGAATTGCCTTGAATTCTTATTTTGGCACTCTGCCTCAACTTGTTCTAGCAAACTGGTTAGATAAATTCTCTTCTCTGCTCTTAGGATTTGCTTTGTCTCCCTTCTGACATTGATAAAACGTTCCCTTTTCTGCTCATTCTCCCTGTCAGCTAGCCACTTCACCCTCATCTTCCCTCTCTTTTCTGTAGCCTTCTGGCATGTCTTGTTGAACCATTTCTTCTTCTTCATTATTTTCTTTCTTCCCAACATATCCTCCACTACACTTAGTACCGTGGACTTTATTTTTTTCCACTTTTCCTCCATGTTCTCTCTTGCTTCCAGGGTCTCTAGGACCTCAAAACAGTTTTTTATTTCCAAAGCATATTGTTCTTTAATGGCACTTTCTTGTAGTTTCTCAACATTCAAAGCAGGTTCGAGTGTCCCCTTCTTATGCATGTAGGTGAACATGAGTTTAAGCCTGTACACAATGAGGAACTGGTCTGATGCACAGTCAGCTCCTCTATACGACCTGACATCCATGACTCTATGGCTATAGTGCTGGTCCACCAAGATGTGATCTATCTGGTTGTTGGTTTTGGAAAATAATATCTCTTGTCTTGTTTAGGCTTTTTGGGGGGATGATAGTATCTGTAAAAACAGTACAAGAAATTAAGATTTGCGATCATGCAAAGTTTGCTGTCTTATTAAGGCAAGAGCTGCTACCCATCTATCGATTCAATGCTGCCACCTCTCCAAATATGTTCTCAATGTGTTTTACAAATAATTGGGATTCCATTGTCAAGAAAATATTACCATTCACAATCATCCTCAATTTGGCAGCACTATCTGTCCTTCCTTGATGTAGCAAAGGGCAGAACTGACACACAGTTGTAGTGGCCACTATCTTAATTACCATACCTATCCAAAGAAATGTTTGGGATCTCAAGTTCATCAGCTTGGGAGAGTATTATCCATTTTATTGCAGGTTACAATGGTTTGCATGATATAACATTAATAAAAATAAAAGTGTGTTCTTAGCTGCCTTTGTCACATTAACTTTGAAACTGCTCTTAGCTTTCTTCTATCATTTACAGCTTTTCCATATAAAATTTATTAAGCCAGCAAGATGGGTTCATGAAAATGGTCTATTTTTTATGTGAGTGTATAGTGGAGCCAAGCAGAAGCATTGGAGTATAAAGGTCTGACTAAATTGCACATTTTTGTGCCTGGGGCTACCACCACCATGGATGGACAGCTCGTAGACCACTACTACATACCAAATTTGGCGTGATAAAGCAGTTTGTTAGGAGTGCCTTCAGGTCTGCTACTGAAAACTTGCTAGGGAATAAAAACACAAAACACCCTTTTTACAAGAACACTGACAAAATTATGTTAAAAAAGTTTCCAGATATATTGCTGTAACGTGAGTACAACTTCCTCAACATACATACTGACTACTTCCCTGAAAATCTGAGACCTTATACGGAAGTGAAGAAGTGAAGAGCAAGGATAATGCTTCCACCATAGTATTAAGGAGATACAGAAGTGGTAGCAGGGGAGTCTGAATGAAAGTGTGATGGCTGACTAATGCTGAATACAGAAGTGGGACAATGAAGATGTAAGTTCTGCGTGGAAAACAAAAAAGAGAAAGTTTGAAAATTGAATGTAACAGAGTATTCATAATGTTGTCCAGACAATTGTTTGTAATATTTTTATGATATCTCTACAAAAATAAAACAGCATTTATAAAAATATAGTCCTAAATTGAAAATTTATTTTAGTATTTATCAGCTGATTATCTTTGTACACAGTAACCCTGATTTATTTGCAGCAAATCATTTTCAACATGATTACAACACCAGAAATCAAAATAATTTTATGCTGCCCACGCACCATTTGAAACTTTATGCTCAAACTCCACATTATAAGGGCATGAAAATTTATAACAAAGTGAAAGGAAGAGAATTGCTCAGCATAAATTTAGAAACACTTAAAAAATCCTTGTATGAGAAACTAGTGCAGAAATGTTACTATCCAGTAGAAGAATTCATAAATGACTACCTGAAAATTTGAGCAGGAGAGAGCAAGTACTTAGGACTATTAATCTTAAAAGTCTGTTACTTTTGAAGAAAAATTATTAATTGCTTCATTAAGTAATTATTCAGTGCTTTATATTATATTACTGGTATTATAAGGAAAATTGTAAACCAGTTTTTGTGTTTTGATGAGTCTCCAGTACTTTTAAGTCAATGGCTTGAAATTGTATGTTATGAGACAATAAACTTCTACTTCTACTATCTTTACTTAAATCTTTCAAATAGATCATATTTTTTTGAAAAATCTTTATATGACAGGAGAAAATTAAAATAATTTTCAGAATCAGAAATATAAATTGATGTAAAATATTTGTTTTTGAGAAATAAGTTAATAAAAATTTTAAAAATATGTTATTATGGTGTCACCAACACATACGCAAGGCAACAGCCACCTGGCACAGTGGGTGTTCTCTGGACTCTTGGTGCCCCAAATAAGATAAGCACACACTACATGGCTTATGCAGAAAGTTCACTGGGTGCCCTCCACTGCACATATTTTGCACTTATAATTCAAAGGGAAGGGGAAACAGGGTGAATCAAAACAGCATCTGTGTAGAAGCCATGCTGTCATGGAGATGGGAGCAAGGGGAATGTAAGCAACAGAACATAACAGATAGAGGTGTGAGTTTTAGTACAGAAAAGAAAGAAGTACTCCAACGGCTCATGAACCCATGCTCATCATATGCATACAAAGGTGCTCGTATGATAGGTTATGGGGGGGGGGGGGGGGTATAACTGGAGGTATGGAGTATTTTTAGTATTATTTTGGAAGACGACTGGTGATTTGTAAGTAGCCATACAAAATTCCCAGTCCTGACGCCATTAAAAACCTGCATAATACTGACTTTTAAAATCATTTTCTTGAAAGAAAAACACCTGACAACACTATATTTCCCAGAGAGAGAGAGAGAGAGAGAGAGAGAGAGAGAGAGAGAGAGAGAGAGAGAGACCTGGGAGGGGAGGTAGCAGGGTGTGGTCCCCCACTTGACCTCGAGTACAGGTGCCACGACATGCATACTTACAAAGGTTGAGCCCCTTGATGGGGTATACATACGCAGCTATGGTTTGACAGAATCATGTACATAATTATTTAACAGTTGAACTTTGGTTCTTGCATGCATAAAATATGTATTTCTTTTAAATTTATACTCACACATATCCAAAATGCCTAAACAAAGGTAGGACAGCAGCAGTCACCACATACATCTCTTTTATTTCTGGGCTTCCTTTGCAACCTTGATCTTTAGTTTCTGGCTGGGATGTGCAGTTATCTTCTTCAGCATACACAAATTCCCTAAATCTTGGGTGGCTAAGATCAATACTCATAATTCGTTGAACACCTTTGGTAAGTTCCTTAACTTTGATTATATTGATTGCGTCCATTTCAACCAAAAACTTTGACAGTTTCTTGTAGCTCGTTTTTTTGACATCAAGTGTCCTACCAGGAGGGCAGGCAGGTAATAAATGCTGCTTACAAAATGTGCTTGCCAGCATTGGGTACTCTGCTTTCTTTGCTGTCGTTTTCAATGCTTTAAGAAAACAGTACATTATCAGCTCATCCATAAGTTCCTTTTCATCGCTATCTTTTTCTGACTGCTCAGAAGCTTCTTCACAAACTTCATCCGTGAGGGTATTTGTATTTGTTACAGAAAATTCATCATCTGCCTTTTCTGTTTCAGAACTACATGATGATTCAGGCTTTGGTGAGTCTATGACAATTTCACTAATCTGTGACGCCAAATTATCTTTTTGCAAAGAATCATGTTCTTCTTCCTCTTTTTCACATGCAAATCCACTGGGAGGTCCCAAATTTGGAACTGCTGTTTTTGTACCTTGTGCCCACAAGTCATCCCCCAGAAAATGCAGAACGCGCACTGCTTTTCCTCTCTTGCCGCAAAGAAACATGTCTGTACTTGAGAGATATGTCATACCAACAGCAACTGGAGCAAGGTTGGTTGTTGTGTTAATAGCAACTCTTTCTCCTTTCTGCAAGTTGCCATATGACTTTGCATTGAATTCACCTTGCAAAATCACACCAGGTAACATGAGGTCAGCTCCACCAGCCAGTTTTGGGAACACCTGTGGCCATGTTGTGAAACAGTACAGAAGTTCTGGAAATTGCCACAGTAAATATACTGTTGGGAAAAGAACACCTTCATATTCAAACACAATTGGATTATTTACAGCAAAGTAAACCATGACTAAATCCTTTGAGTGCGTGAAGACTTTCACAACAGATGCTGCCTCCTTATTTGGTATTATAGATAAGACATCTTCCTCCTTCAACTGTGGAAAATTTTTCAAGATCTCAAATCGCAGTTTTTTTCTGAAAAAGAAAAGGAAATGTAGTAAACATTGTATTACTACTATTAAAATTGAAGCTGGAAGGTATAACACATTAGTATCAACAAAGAGAGAGTGAGAGTTACAAATAGTTTAAAGAAATAAAACTGTGACCTCACTGAGGTACCCCGCAACAAAAGCTAGAGAGAAGTTTTGTGTAGCATTAATGGCACCATCTCTCCCCACAGTCCCTTTACACAGGTAGCAAAAAGATGAGCAAGGTCAAACTTCAACACATTCTACAAGTTGCATACATTAAATTAACTATGGGATACATCAAATATTATTCCACTCTTACCTCCCCATTTTCAAATAGTGGTGCATCTACAACTCTCTATCTGTCAGAGAAATGGTAACGCTTGCTTCCCAAGCTAAAAACCTTACCAAACAGCTAATACATTAACTTCACAGTCACATAAACTTGCTATGAATTAATAACATTAGAAGATACCTGAAAAGCCACTAGGAAGTTGTTAAAATTTCTCAAAAACATTCTGTCTATAAAGGAGAGTGACTCATGTATTGTAAAACCCACTTTTTTTATTTTAGACACCATCACCTTTGTAATATGACAATAGTCATTACTCATTTTTCTTATACATTCTAGGAAGATGGCCAATGTATGGCCAAATCCAGTAATAGAATGTATGGCCAAATCCAGTAATAGCGTATCATATTATAAATGTAGTTGAGAACATACTGAGTACCAAAAGTTTCTACTCAGACCACAACAATTTCACAATCACTGTAATCACATTTGTTGATGGTAGTAAAATTTAATTTGTACATTTGTCACTAATTTTGACTGTAGTTCTGTACTCTGGCATAAAATCTTAAAGTTGTCTGTGGGATGGCACAGGACATCCCAAGTTCCTTGAATCTGAAAGTGTTTGCAAGAGACTGCTAGTAAAAATTATTATTCAAAGTATGCCATATGCTTATATAGTTGCAATGTAATGCAGCAGCTTTCTTAAGTGTTTCTTTCCTTACCTAGTTCCATGCCCGAGATCACTATGAAATAGCTGCTGCATGCTGACATTTGCAGGACAGAACTCTATGACAACGTATAACCACATCTTAATGAGAGACTGCTACAAAATGGTCCAAGAAGCATGCTCCTCAAAATTTATTGCAGTTTTCTGGTCAGTCTTGTAAGTTATGAACCACATGATTGCTAGCATTAAACAAGAGTTGGACTGGTAGTTTCCAAGTATGAATCTGATTTTTTCCAAGTGGAGAAACAACAATTTCAGTAGTATGCTGATGGTATGACTGAGGCACATGTTTACCAGTTGCTCATGTGAGCTATAACAATATACACTGTTGAGCACCAGGACAAACATATTCAGTACAATTTGTTTTCTACTGAAGCTAGCATGAGCTGTTTGTGCTACCTCATGATTTTAACAATATGCCATGTATTTTTACATGGTTAAAGTTTTCAAGTTTCTCCCCTGAAAAAATTAATGCTGACAACTGGTAAGCAACATGCACGACACCAACTTGAGTGCCATTACTGCCAGCAATCACACCAATTTGGACACAATTACTGCCAGTAATCCTAATGATGGGTTAGTATCCGACACCAGCCAAATAATAAATAATTTATACACTGCTTAGTGACTCTGTTTGAAACAATGATTTTTATCAGATACTGGTACAGTCAATCTGTGGAAATCACAATGGTTAAAAGTAGGAACATTTCCAAGATTGATTCATCAGGATCAATTCATAAACTAAATCTCTGAATGATTTTAGAGATTTTTTTATCCAGTTATTCAAATGTAAAAGAGAAGACATTGTTTATCAGGAGAAATCAAATTTGTGAAACTCTTACATGAAGGGCAGGAGGAGACAGGGTGTGGTGGAGGGGGGAGTCATCATTTCATTTCACAACCTAGTGACACTAACAAAAAACAGATATTGTCTTTCACAAATACAAGTTGAAAAGAAGTAAATAATGAAGAAGTTTTTTGTAACAAAGAAATGGTAAAGAAATACTTAAGTATGCAACTCCAACACAGCTGAAGTTTGAATTTTTTTTCTTTAATTTGTAGGTAGCGACTGCAACTAATAATTGCTCTCACAAGAAATCTTTGAGGAGACTCATAATTAATGCAAAAAGGTTAAATCATTTCATAGACATGTTGGAAAAAAGTAAGAAAGGTACATTTGGGTTACCTGGAATGAACAGTAAGTATATGGAGTTTGACAACACTCAACAATTACCAAATGTCTCCAATAAAAATCCTCTCTAGACTTGAATAACAGTAATTACACAATTCATATTAAATACTATGTTCTTCCACACTGTGTTAAGAGTTACTGTACAGTTACTGTACACCTACACTGTATAAACTGTTACTACAGCTCTCTCTCTCTCTCTCTCTCTCTCTCTCTCTCTCTCTCTCTCTCTCTCTCTCTCTCTCTCTCTCGTGTGTGTGTGTGTGTGTGTGTGTGTGTGTGTGTGTGTGTGTGTGTGTGTGTGTGTGTGTGTGTGTGTGTGTGTAGATGAACCAAAATAGCATGTAGGTAAATCGACAATGACACTTTCCAACAAGCAATGGTGTGACTTCACAGTCCATGCTGGACCACAAATCCAAAGATCTTGCTTTTGATACTGAGTCTTGCCTAGGTTCTTTCAATAAAAAGAAGTCTAGTAAATTACTATGGTGTTCAAAGCAACATTCAGCTTGAGGACAGCTCTACATAATCAGACAATGAAAATGTATACCTCGGCTGCTCTCTGCATCAAAAGTTTCTATAGAGTTGAACAACAGTGGCTTTAAAACCTGCGAATTATTGAATCTTTCATATTTACAAAAAGATGTCAACATACATGACAAATGTTCTGTTTATACATACGTTAAGATTATGCTCAGCAAACAGCTGAAAGCCCAACGTGATGCTACACAATGACATGGTCGACAACAGTTTGTTTAAGAAGACCAATCAGCCTCACAACCTTATGGTCAATGCAAGGTGGCAGTCATCTATAGCACAGGTAATTATTGAATTATCCATTATTGAAACCATGCCACCGAATACAGCAGTTGCTGCTTTCCTGGCATTCCGAGCTTCTCTAATGATCAGCGTGCAGTGTGCAAGAGCCTTAAATACTGAGAATTATATTATACATCTACATCTAGCCATGTTATCATGTGCGGAGAAGGGTACACTTTGTACTGCAGTCCCTTCCCCCTTCCCCTGCTGTTGCAGATGCCAATGGTATTCAGGAAGAACGACTGCCTGTAAGTCTCAGTATGAGCGCAAATGTCTCCAATTTTACCTTCATGATTCTTTTGCGAGAAATATGTAGGAGGAAGCAATATATTGGCTGACTCCTCTAGGAACATAGACTCCCAGAATTTTAACAGTAACCCATATTGTGATGCACAATCTATCTCTTGTAGCATCCAGTACTGGAGTTGGACTAGTGCCTCCATGGTACTCTTGCACTTGTTATATGAACCAGTGACAAAACATGCTAATCTTCTCTCTCTCTCTCTCTCTCTCTCTCTCTCTCTCTCTCTCTCTCTTTACAGATAGCTCGCCATTCTGAGTATCACATTCCATTCCAAAGAGCACCTCAAGTATTTTGTGAAAGAGGGATCAATTCTAAATGGTAAAGAATTTAAATTGAGAGTTTGTCTGGATAAACATACTGTGCAACAGTTAGAACTAAGATTGAGAGACCATATGCTGAAACCAACCAAATGACATAAATCACTGACTACAATGTGTACGCTAGTCTTAATAGCAAGATTTTATGCTACAGGATACACATCACACGCCATTACCAGTAATTGTAGCTTCTTCTGGTTCTTTTATTCCAACTTTACATCAAAAAATCTTCAGCTGAAGTGCAACAACCATGTCAATAATGGACTTTAGCACTGTTACCAAATGTGTCTCATGACATATTACAGCAACTCTGAACCTAGTTCATTCGACCGAAGTTTAGTACTAAACAACATAAAAAAATATGAATTGCATTAATTATCTGAACTAAGTTCAAATGAGAGCTTGTCAGCAGACTTTATACATTCAGACCTTAAAGAGTTTTTTGTTTTGGGTGGCAGGGGATGAAAAATATGAATCAAAGAAGGGTTGTATAAAGGCTTTTTGTGAGATGTGGAGTCAAAAATGAAGTGTTTAGAGCCTAAAGCTACTATTTTGCAGATGGAACATAATCTGCCATTTCATGTTAGACAGTAACTGGTGGCAGCACCCTGAGATAATGTACACTCTTTGACATAAAACTCGACCGGCGGCCGGCCGCTGCAGAGGCTAAGTCCGCGCCGATCGCGACATGGGACAAATAAACTGGCCAACTCGCTAATTCTCTAAGTCCGGGAATCTGCACAATCTGGCAACACTGTAGACTGCGGCACTTCCTGGAGGAAGTCTTGTCCCATATAAGAGAAACCCTACGCTGTTTACGCCCGTGGTATAGCGGTACCGTGCGTTGTTGCTGTCTACAATGTCTGAGGATCGAAACTGGCTGGCGCAAAAAATTTTTATAGCATCTTCCAACTGAATGTTGAAGACATGAATGTAATGGTAATGCAGATTCAATCTATTTAACTTTCTATCACACCGATAACAAACTTTTATCCAGTAACCATTTTGCGGCAGATTTCTTGCAGAGTGTCCTCTGGACGTCGCATGCGGCGAAGCTCCGGGATCAATTTGCTGGCTACTGGCAGCGGCCGTGGCGACAGCTGCGGCGCTGCGCTCCCCCGTTCTTTATCAAAAGCGCCTGCTACCGCTCATCGCTTTTGATAATTTAAAACGCTTTATTATTATTAAATGTTGCTCCATAGAAGATTTCTACGATTTCCATTCACGCTCGAAAGCAACATAGACCGACGCCCTGATTAGTAGATGGGTACTGTATTACATTCAAAAATGTTCAAATGTGTGTGAAATCTTATGGGACTTAGCTGCTAAGGTCATCAGTCCCTAAGCTTACACACTACGTAACCTAAATTATCCGAAGGACAAACACACACACACACACACACACACACACACACACACACACACACACACACACGCCCGAGGAAGGACTCGAACCTCCGCCGGGACCAGCCGCACAGTCCATGACTATTACATTAATCGGCAAGAGCTGCGTATGGTCCGAAATTAATTTGACAGACTTAGACGAAATTAAACCACCTCACTACATTCGATGAATTTATAAATGCTTCATACCTCTTTCTTTTCCTTTCAAAGTCCATTATTTGGGTAACTTTTGGCCAATATTCGGATGTTTTCGTCAAGGCAGAGTGAGCGTCTGTGGTGTAAAGTGTATTACAATTTTTGTTTCATTCCTTATGGTAAGTCTATGCTATAAACTGTGTGAATACCTTGCAATGCATGCTCTGTAGCAGTGCAGGAACACTGCACATTTGGAGTTCCATGTATGGATTCAGGAAGTATTTAACGTTGATCGGAAGTGATAGTTAAGGTCATCAGATTTAAACCAGAAAAAGTTATCGATTTTGAGGTTTCATAGAATGGAAAGGAATTGCTAACGCCGGTGTCAGAAAACCTCTACAGTTAAATGCTATTGCAAAATTTAGAAGAGAGGAACTATATTTATCTACATGTTCACTTCATAAACAACCTCCTGACATGTTAGACCTATATGACGAACAAAGCTCAAATTCGAATCGTTGACAGTAGGTTTGAATCTTTTCGGAAACTATTTTACAGTGAAGCACCTTGGCATTTGCAAAACAGACATTAATGATATTAAAATAATTTAGTAAGTCAAAATTGCAAGAATATTTATGTGTAAAGGCATTCTTCAGATTTAGCAGTTTGCAATTCCATTAGTTAAAATGGAAAATAAAACGTTGTATTCAGCGGCCTTCACCGAGATTGGAACTGCCATTTCATATAACACCAGCATCGCAACGCATAAGGGAATCGCTGAGCTAACGACACACTGGCGGCAACAGGCGGACTATGGTCATTGCGATATTGACTGAGCGTCAAAACGCAACATTAAACACACAAACAGGTGTTACTTATGTGAAGAATGCCATTCTTGGAGTCCAGAAATTAAATATACTTTCTAAGTGTCTCATCTTACAGTGGATTATACCGTATGAGTCTTCGATGTGAAAAACGAACTCCAAGTGAATTTAGCGACGTAATGCCGGGCTACACCCGGAAGTAAATGCACTATCAGAGTGTTGACAAATACTTGCTACGACGCTGTCAATTCTCAGCTCTCTTACGAGACAGCTCTTTAGCGAAATGCTTGTCGTGATTGTCCGATACGGTTCTTCAGAGGGGACACGCGCGCGCACGTTTGGTTTTCATGCGGCGTTCTCCCCTGATAGTTTCTGACGTCGCCTTGTGGGCTATGTATACATTTGAGGCATTCAATTATCATTAATCCAGAATGAATTAAGTTTCAGCTTCTGTCGTGGAAGAAGGCTGTTGACGCCGACATTATATCATTACAACGCAGGGAAGCAAAACGGATGATTCAGTGTTTCTCATTCAGCATAAAGCATGTGAGATAATTTTCCGTAACGTTCATAATCATCTCAAAATACAAACGAAGCAAAAATACATCGAAAGCTTATTTTAATTGAATATAATGTAAGATATCAAACACTTTGCACCTCGATGTCGAATGTGTCCACGTGCAATCTTTTGCAGCATACATGTAGAATGTCATGATTACCACGAGTCTTAATAAATATGTTAGTAGGGATGGAAGCAAGAAGAGACGCAGTCAACAAATTTTCTATTCCACATGGCATTCATTTCATTTGAGATTTAAGAAGAAGTAAAGCGGGATATTATTTTCGTTAACACGAAAGATATGCTGCACGTATGGACAACGAGGAAGTCTGTGTCTTCACACGTTTCCTCCTTGAAATGTGTATGCTCTATTATATACTAAGTAGCCAGATCATTGTTTCCGTGATGTTATCCTCTTGTTTGGCCCCTTAACGATGAACAGATTCCAAATGCATGTCTCTGTATGAAAGTAGTTGTTCGAACCTTTCCTGGGTTATTTTTTGTGTATTTGATTGGAATTCATGATGCAGACCTCATGATGAGGAGGACCTGTGGATAGGGAGACAGAAGTGCCAGTGGCATGCATAGATGTCTTCCATGACTGCATAAATTCAATCTAAGAGAGAGGTGTCTAAGTGTGCAACAGATGTATATAAAGGCCAAGTGGCTCTTTGGAATGCCCAATGTGGGGGCCTGTCTGCTTGGCGGCACTGGGGTAATGATAGAATCACCAGAAAGTGGTCATTGTCACGAAGATCATCATGGGGTGACCAGTGCAGTGAAGTCACGAGAGCAGGGGAGGATATCATGAGATTGATGGCAGAGAAGGTGCCATGAGCAGCACTGAAGTGTGTAGGAGAACTATCATTGAGGATAAATAGATCAAAGCCTGTAATAAGTTGGTCAGTTAGAAGACCCCAACGCATCAAAGTGATACTTTCCCACATGGAGTTGTGTGCATTGAGGTCCCTGAGGAGGAGATATGGGGGCGGGAGTTGCTGTATTATGGTAGGCAGTTCAGAATAAGGAAGTGGCCTACCTGAAGGGAGGTAGACATTGCAAATGGTGATTGCTGAACTCATTCACACTCATACCACTATTGTTTCCAGGTTGGTACGAAGGGCGATCCTGTAACTAGTGACACCAGTGCAAACCAAAGTGCAGACCCCTTCACATGCTATCTCAGAGCTGACACGGTTCTGGCAGAATGCCCAATAACCAAAAAACTTTGGAGAGTGGTCATCACAGAAATGTGTTTCTTGAAGAGCAAGACAGAAAGCAGAGTAAGAGGAAACAAGTTGTTGTATTTTTGGGAGGTGACAGTAATATCTGTTGCAATTTCACAGGATTACTGTGTGGCAAGATTCATGGTTAGACATAAAGAAGCTAAGGGGAGGGCATGTCATCGGGTCAGTTGTCATCACTAACAAGGATGGAGTGGCATTCATAAAAACTGGGTCTGATTCGGGGTGAGGAAGAGGGGGTGAAGCCCCCCTCCCCTCCCTCCCATCCCCTCCCTCCGCCCCCCCCCCATGCCAAGGAAGCCTCATGCTTGGACTCGCACTACTTCTTTTCCTTATCTTTTGCAGGAAGTGAGCATGTGTTATCAGTAAGAGAACAGATAGCAGCAATGTTCGGATCAGAGAGAGAACAAGCAGCTTTGGGGCCTCTGGAGTGTGGGCTCCTCATCCAACTCAAGGTTGCAGGCTTCCTATCTTGAGAATACTGGGAATGGGTGTTCTGGGAGGGAGCCCTGACATTAGCAGGAGCCAGAGAAGAATTTTTTTCTGGTCGAGGGGGAGGAGTAGTTCCTTGAGGGGAAGGGACAGCATCCACCAGGGAGAGGAAAGGGAAGGGAAACCTCAGGGGAGGGGGTGAGAAGAGGGGGATGGGACTGAGGTAAGGAAGAGATGGAAGGGGGAAAGGATGTAACAGAGGCAAAAGTAGAAGACATTGGCACTGGGTGGTTTTGGTCATATTTTTGACCAGCCTCAGTATCAATACACGATCCAGGGAATTATACTATTGGATCTTCTTTTATTTCTTGTAGGCTGGGTAATTGCGGGAGCAGGGATATTTAGTTTGTTTTGTTTTAGGGCGCAAAAAACAACAGAGGTCATACTCGCCCAAGTCATAACTATGGAATGCAAACACAGAGACAAGGGAAACGACTACATGTCGGTCCCAATGGAAAGAACAGGAGACATCTAAACAAGGCACATGGAAGAAGGGCTAAAAAACACCATACAAAAATGGAGATACAAAACTAAAAATTAAATGTCCTAAACCATATTGCTTCGGCGCATAAAAAGTAAAACGCAGGCAACAGCAGGCGCGTCATTTGCTAACACAGGTGATAAATCAGATGGCAAACCCAAGACGGAACATAAACTAGTAAAAAAAAAAACATTCCAGCAGGTAGTGGCGAACAGTTAAAAATTGGGAGCAATGCATACAAAGTGGTGGGGCACCACCAGTGAGTAAATGATGACGGCTAAAAAGGCAGTGCCCAATATGCAGCAAAGTTAAAATAATCACCTCCGAATGGGAAAGCCGAGAGGGGGTCGTCCAAGGCACTGGGAGAGGCTTAAGAAGCCAAAGCAAAGGGAGGACCGTTGGCGATGCCAAAGGGACACCACCGCCTGACAGAGCGCACTGATCATCGGAGGGAACAGAAGTACTCACTGGCTGAGGTAATACGATTGCTGCCTTGGCAGCAGCGTCATTTCCTGGCAGACTGACATGACCAGTGTATACAAAAGTACTATTGCTAAGTTCCATGCGAAGGTCGTGAAACTGGAGGCGATAGACCGAGGCTGGAGTAGTGTTCTTCGGAAGCGAATGAAAGCCAAAGTTGACATGGGCCACTTCATGAAGCCTAGGTGCTGAAGGGATAACACCCACGGGGAAAGTTGCAGGCAACAAGATTTTTTTTTTGTTATGGTTTTAGGGCGCAAAACTGCTACAGTCATTAGCGCCCGGTCTGTGACTTAGGAAAAGGTAAAAAAACGAAACTGGAAACCAGCAGCAATGGGAACGAAACTCAAAAAATTAGAGAAACTAAAAACAAAAGGAAAGCTTAAAAAACCACTATAGACGGGGGTTGGTTGTCCCCAAAAACAGCTTCAAATGACTGACGTCATCTCACTGGCACTAATAAACTCGAGAACGCGATCGGCTGAGCGCGTGTCATCTGCAAAAATGGAAGATATATCAGGCGACAGCTGTGGACGGGCGCGTAGCGGAGTAAAATAGGGGCACTCAAGTAAAAGGTGTCTCACCGTCCACTGCTGAGAGCAGTGGGGACAGAGTGGGGGAGGATAACCACTTAAAAGATGTCGATGGCTAAAAAGACGGTGCCCTATCCGGAGTCTAGTTAAAATTACCTCCTCCCGACGACGCGTTCGGGAGGAAGAGGTCCAAGCACAGGGAAGAGCTTTCACGTCCCACAATTTATTATGGGGAATTGTCGACCAATGTGCATGCCATAAAAGAACAACAGGACGACATAAAACACTCCGTAGATCGGCGAAGGGAATCGTGCAAATAGCTGGCTGAAGAAGAGACTGCAGCCTTGGCCGCTATAACGGCCGCCTCATTTCCACAGATACCAACGTGTCCTGGGATCCAGAGGAAAGCCACAGAGACGCACCCCAAGTGGAGCAAGTGGAGGCAGTCCTGAATCCGGTGGACCAGACGATGGACAGGGTACAGAGCTTGGAGACTGAGGAGAGAGCTGAGAGAATCTGAACAGATAACATACTGTATCCGCTGATGGCGACGTATGTATTGGACAGCCTGGAGAACAGCGTAAAGCTCCGCAGTATAAACCGAACACTGGTCCGGAAGCCGAAATCGATTTGGGATGTCGCCAACAATATAGGCACTCCCTACACCAAACGGTGTTTTTGAGCCATCAGTGCAAATAAATGTGGCTTCCTTCATTTGTGCACATAGAGCAGCAAATGTCCGACGATAAACAAGTGAAGGGGTACCATCCTTGGGAAACTGACAAAGGTCACGGAGCAGGGAGGTCCGGGGACGGAGCCAAGGCGGTGCTGTACCCCAAGTTGTCAAGAAGGTTTTAGGAAAGCGGAAGGAAAGAGAATGGAGCAGTTGACGGAAGCGGACTCCCGGTGGTAGTAGGGAGGAAGGGTGGCCTGCATACCCTAAATCCAAGGAGGCGTCGAAAAACATGTCATGGGCCGGATTAGCAGGCATGGAAGACAAATGACTAGCATAACGACTCAGATGGACTGCTCGCCGATTGGACAGCGGAGGTTCAGCAGTCTCAGCATAAAGGCTTTCCACAGGGTTGGTGTAAAAAGCTCCAGACACTAAACGCAATCCACGGTGGTGGATAGAGTCGAGACGCCGAAGAATAGATGGCCGAGCAGAGGAGTAAACTATGCTTCCATAGTCCAATTTCGAGCGCACTAAGGCGAGATAGAGGCGGAGATGGACCACTCGGTCCGCTCCCCAGGAGGTACCATTCAGGACACGGAGGGTGTTGGGGGATCGCAGACAGCGAGCCGAAAGATAGGAAATGTGGGAGGACCAGCACAGTTTTCTGTCAAACATAAGACCCAAGAATTTAGCGACGTCCGAAAACGGAAGGTTGACAGGTCCTAAATGTAAGGAGGGTGGAAGAAACTCCTTACGACGCCAAAAATTAACACAAACGGTCTTACTGGGAGAAAAGCGGAAGCCGGTTTCGATGTGCCAAGAGTGGAGGCGCTCGAGACATCCCTGAAGTCGTCGTTCAAGAAGGCTGGTCCGTTGAGAGCTGTAGTAGATCGCAAAATCGTCCACAAAGAGGGAGCCTGAGACATCGGGAAGGAGACAGTCCATAATTGGATTTATGGCAATGGAAAACAGTACAACACTGAGCACGGAGCCCTGGGGTACCCCGTTTTCTTGGGAGAAAGTACGGGAGAGAGTAGTGTTCACCCGCACTCTAAATGTGCGCTCTGCCACAAATTCGCGTAGGGAAAGGGGCAGCCGACCTCGAAAGCCCCAAGAGAACAGTGTTGGAGGACAGGCATCCTCCGCACAGGTATCGTATGCTCTCTCCAGATCAAAAAATATTGCTACTGTGTGGCGTTTCCGGAGAAAACTGTTGATGATATAAGTGGAGAGAGCAACAAGATGGTCAACTGCAGAACGATGCTTTCGGAAACCGCATTGGGCAGGTGTTAAAAGACTGCGGGACTCCAGCCACCAAGATAAACGGCAATTCACCATACGCTCCAAAACCTTATATACACTACTCGTGAGAGAAATGGGGCGATAGCTAGAGGGGAGATGTTTGTCCTTTCCAGGTTTCGGAACAGGAACGACGATAGCTTCCCGCCATCGTCTGGGAAAAGTACTGTCGGTCCAAGCTTAGTGCTGTGTTGTGCACCAGCACATCATCATCGTCATCAGGTGAACCCTCCATCTCGATGTCTAAGGAAGATGTCGTTGGTGTAGTGGACGGGACAGATGAGGCCTTCGGCGGAGTAGGCTCTACCAAACATTGGTATGTCACACCCAAATCGTCGTGTCGTAGCAAGAGTGACCGGATGATGCACATTTGGGAGCATGCTCAACTGAGTGGCGATCCGCGGCAGGTTGCATCCACGAACTCATCACGGTGGAGCAGCAGCAGTAGTACTTCTGCCTCTACTGCGGCGAGTGCGTCACTCTGTCTTGCTACCCACAATTTCAGTTTATGTCTCATTCGCTAGGGACTGGACACTAAGTTTGGTGCCACTAAGAGTCTTTACATATGAACAGAATTTCTTTGGGTTTTGTGAAATATAATTTGATAATAATCTGCTCCAGTAGTCACTGACGGCTACATAAATTACTGTCTTGACATCTGAATGCGTTTCATTCAGCATCTCTCTACCTATTGACCTACGCTTTGTTTTACACCTGGAATGCAGTAATTACCGTTTCTTTAGAAGTTTCTTTATAGTGATTGTATACCGTAGACTGTTCCTCCTATTATGAACTGTTCTAATTAGTACATATATAGCCAATGCACAGTCATCTGTTCTTTTAAACTTGGATGATAATTCCTCTCCATGCTCCTGCCCTGTGCTGAAACTTTCAAGTTCCTCACACGACTTTTACATTTACTGAGATATGACACTATTCATTTTGATCTACTTTATTGAACATATATATCTTTCTGCTCGTTTTAGTTGCCCTCTGTACTTTGGTAATCACTACTGTCACAACCGCGTCAGAGTCAATGATGTCAGTTGCAATGTGGACATTCTCAAAGGGATCATGTCTATTTGTTGCCACTGCATCAAATATATTTTCATCGTGAGCACAGTTTTCAGAGAACGCATTTCTTAATGTTTCCCAGAATGTTTTATCACGCTCACCACTAACAAAACTGTGATTTTCCCAATTAATTGCTGGATGATTAAAATCTCCACCAATGATTATAGTACAATTGAGGGACTTGTGTGCAAGTGAACTGAGGTTTTATCTAAAGTTTTCGGTTACATCAGGAGGTAAGTCTTGTGGGCGATAGAAGTGTACCATTATCACTTTATGCCCAACCTTAATTCTGAGTCTTACCCAAACAGTCTCACATGCAGCTTCAGTTACTATCTTGGTAGATTTAAGTTTCTTGTCTACTGTGACAAATACATTATCTCCATTTCCGCTTTGCCAATCCTTTCGATATACCCATAATTTTCGCCAGACATATCACTGCTATCAATTTCAGGGTTCAACCACCTTTCTGTACCTAGTGTGATGTGAACTTCACTACTTTTCATGAGCATTTCGAACTCTAGCACTTCCTTGCAAATGCTTTGGCAGTTAATCATAAGGATTTTAATATTCTCATCTGTGGGAGGTATTTCCTTTGATCGTATACTGATACTTCTGAGTTTCCTACTTTTGTTATTTGGTTTCGATGCCTTGTGTGCACTCCACACGCAGTCAGCTACCTGAGTAGCACCCTCTGATGTGCAGTCCATTCCTGACCCATTTAATGGGACCGTACTGTTCTCAGCCCTATGGTTCTAAGTCCAGGAAGTTGCAGCCTAGACTTGTCATACAACCTTCGAAGTCTCTGGTTCAGTCCTTACACTCAACTCAGAGCCAAAGGGCCACAATCAGTTCTGGAGGCAATGCTGTTAATTGTGTGCTTCATTGACACTGCAAGTCTGGTGTTCTCAACCTTCTCTGCCAGTCTCTGGGATGACCAAAGAAGGACCTTGGGGCCCAGATGAAAGGCTTCATTTGTTCCAACAAGCACCACCCTGCAGTTGGTTGCACCCTGTTCCCTCAGTGGCTGCTGGAGTAGCCTCTTCAACATGTTTAATGAGGCCCCAGGCATATGCACTGAGTGCATCTGGTGTCCTTTCCTGTCCCTTGCTGCCATTTCCCTAAGGGGTGCCATCATTCACCGCACATTTGAACTGCCGAAGATTAATCGACTCCTACCCTTTCGCATTTGCCTCCTCTTGACCAGATGAAACAGGTTTACCCAAAACAGGTGAAGTGAGTCCCACTGGCTCCGTTTCAGTTTCAGTGAAAGACAGAATCTCAAACTTGTTGGTTAGGGAGATTGGTACACCACTTGAGTCGTCCCTGGTCCTTGTCAACCTTGAGGATGCCTCTCTCTACAATTGAAAACCCACTCACAGTCATGTGGACGATTTCGTACTTCCTGCACAGGGGCCAGGATACACAATAGTGGATAGTATTTGAGGTGCCTTTGGTAATGGTACAAGAAATACATGGTTCTCAGGAGGTCTTCTAACACAATAATATGCAGCAGCTGCCAATCGTTTGACAGTGCTGAGGGCGATTTCCAGCCGCTTACAAATGTCAACCAACTCATTTCGAGTTCACGAAAAGCATTCACAGTCGAGCTGAATTTTAGCCGGTGCGATGTATTACATAACAGTAAACAAATAACTTCAAATTGAGCCACTGATTATCTTTTAATCTCTTGAGATACGAAATCGCTAATTCCCTATAAGAACTGAAGCAAACACACGAAACGGGATTTCTATTAAGGCAACAGAAAAACCTTTGGTAAAAATTACTCACTGCCTAAAACTTTTTGAGGTTTATTATAGTTATAATGAAACATTATATACTCCTCTTTACGGGAAAACTAGACGTAACACAATGTGCTAGTTACAATATCTGCTAAAAACTAAACTCTGCCTGAACAGGCCATGAGGGCCCAACGGTACTGACCGGCCGCCGTGTCATCCTCAGCCCACAGGCGTCACTGGTTGCGGATATGGAGGGGCATCTGGTCAGCATACTGCTCTCCCGGCCGTATATCAGTTTACGAGACCAGAGCCGCTACTTCTCACTCAAGCAGTTCCTCAGGTTTGCCTCGCAAGGGCTGACTGCATCCCACTTGCCAATAGTGCTCGCAAGCCCGGATGATCACCCATGAAAGTGCTAGCCCAGCCTGACAATGTGTAACTGCGGTGATCTGACGGGAACTGGTGTTACCTCTGCAGCCGTTGACCTACAATGGAAATGATCGTATGGCGTCAGTGGCCGGGAGTTCCCTGGCGGGAAGTTCGGCTGCCAAGTGCAAGTCTTATTGAGTGTGACGCCACATTGGGCGAATTGCGCGTCGACAATGGGGATGAAATGATGATGAGGGCAGCACAACACCCCGTACCTGAGGGGAGAAATTTTCTCACCCAAGCCAGGAATCGAACCCGAGCCCTCGTGCGTGGTCTCCAACGCACTGACTGTTCAGCTAATGGGGTGGACTGACCTACAATATCTGTTACATTAACTAAATCACAAACACCAATTTACAAAATAAATAAATAAATAAATGGATTACACAAAGGAAAATGATTGCTTGTAAAAAAAGTCTCAAATCTGCACGTTTATTTTCGTTGATATACAATGAAATTCAAGGTTGATCTATTCATTGGCAGTAGCTGTCAACCACAAACGCTGATCTGCTAGGAAATAAGTTATGTATCCAAAACATTCATACCGTTAACTTATGGACATATGGTTTTGTAAGCATCTGAAAAATTTCAAAAATAACCTCTCTCTTACGTAATTACACAATGACATTGGAAAACGATTGTTTGAACGAGGATAGGTCTACTACTCTCAAAAATTTTAACAGCACAAATAAGTTTAAGCCTTCAATTGACGGTAACATTAAAAGTTTATTGTGGCATTCACGAGTGTTTGAAATTTCATAATATATCTTAATACAAATGGGTATTGATATAGTCAATGAATGATTATGCAAAAGCAAGGTGAAAAGTAAAATATGCGAATCTGGAACTTCCAATCAGTACACGAATCTTGTACATGCAGTCTCACAAAAAGGAAAATTCCTTAGTCGGCTTTTATATATAAACAAACATGCAAATTGCACGGATTTTTCACTGTGCCAACTCCTACACTGACATGCCGAAGAACAACACTGCACAATAAGTTTAACTCAGACAAAATTGCTAAAATGGTCAGCACTAACAAAGCATGTCTTCTGCCTGTTGCAGCTAGCAATGCAAGGAGCAAGTGGAATAGCTCGGCCTTGTGCGCAGCAAAGAAGGGATCCAGCGAACTACTCACAATATTTCTGCCATTGACACACTACTCCGCCGATTTAAAGAGGTGGAAAGTGCAGGAGTCAGGCTGGACCACCGAGCAAGGCTAGCCATGGACCCCCTGGTCGGAAAAGGCGATGGAACATCCCTCCAAACCCTTACCCCCATCAGGCTGATGTACCCTATGGTACAGAGAGGAATAAGAACCACTTTCATGGGTAAACCTTAACACCAAATCAACCGCTTTGGCGTCGTCCATTAGCACCAAAGAGATCATGTCAGCAAGTTTATTTTTTCGCCATAAGGTGGAGAAATTCCAGGAGTCCTTTAGGATGTAGCCCATCATGTGATGGGCACCACACTGACAGTGAAGTGGACCCTCATGTCAGATGATGCAGCTGTGGATCAGCCAAGTGTGGCCAATGTGAAGGGAACAGAGGACAGCAGATCCCCTGTGAGAAGTGCGAAGGGAAGACTGATATATGGTAATGGTCTCTCGTGGATCACAGTTTATTTGGAGAAACAAGGGCACACCAATATGCATTCCAAGCTTCCAACAACTGTCGACTGAGTCGACCATAGGTCTGGTTCTGGTAATTTCATCTCCAAAATTGGCATAATGGTAGCCAGCTTGACCAGCTGGTCAGCATGTTCCTTCCCTGGGATACCAAAGTAACCAGCGGTCCATACAAAGAAGACTGACTGTGCAGTTTGGCAAAGGTCGGACAGCAGAGCCTGGAGTCACAACCAATGGATGTTGAGGACAGCAGTGGTCAACAGCCTGAAAGCTCCTCAAGAACTCACTGCTGATTAAAAACGATTCACCAGTGCAACAACAAAGGTAGCTGAGAGCTCGAGCAATGGCCACCAACGCTGCATTGAACACACTGCATCCGCTCCGCAGGGAGCGCAGTTCACTGCATCTTGCATGTGTGTAAGCTAAACCAATTCATCCATCGACCACAGAGCCATCAATTTATACCACGTCTTAGTCCAGAAATGAGTCAAGGATGTCCAGAAACAAGCAGTGCTAAACCATAGGGTCTTTCAGGCCAAAGAAGAAGTTGAGGCAGTTCCAAGGATGGGGTGCATACTACGGGGGCGCACACGTAATTTCGCCCTGACACAAAGCAACAGTGGGGAAAAATAGAGTTCAGAACATAGACCTTATATGTGAACTGTCATGGTCTCTTTTGTCGGAAGCAGATAAACATACCAGGAAAAAGGGCACAGCAGTTCGATGCTCAGGGGAGCAGCGAATTTGTACTGCACAGTTGAGCAGCAGTTATTGGCGCCTGATCCACATTAAGAGGGATCCCAGCTTCCATGAGTAGACTGTTCACCAGGCTGGGCCAAAAGGCACCTGTCACAAGTCGGGCCTCACAGTGGTGTATCAGGTCCAGCATCTGCAATGTTAGAGGCGCTGCTGAGCAATATGCCAGGCTCCCATAATCAAGGTGCGACATGATCAGAGCTTGTAGAGCCACGAAAGTGTAGAGTAGTTTGCACCCCAGCTGGTGTTACTGATAAAGAGGGGTCACCAGCCGCGCAATCGACTTTTGAAACTATCTATATGGTGATGTAGGTTAAGATACCATATATTACACACTGCACTCATCCACCCTAGTAAGCCCTTGTTAACGAGTAATAGAAAAAAAAAAATTCGGAATTTTGTGTGACCCTCAATAGTGTTAAGAACGATGTGTTGCATAGTTTGGTTGAGTGGGTTAATGGATAGGATAACACCTTCGCATGCAAGGGTTCAAATGTGGTTGGTGCTAAATCTTTTTATTTTTAAATCTTTATCGAAATGACTCTGATCATCATTTTTATTCAGTTGGTTGATTTAAATATAATTTTTTAATTCCATTTCGTTGTAACATAATTTTAATCACAACATTAACTTCATTTGCTCTCTTTTTCTTCCTATCATTATTTATTCTCTTGAAATCTTTATTCATGTGTTTTAATTAATTTTATGTATTAACTTCGATTTAATTTCTATTGTTTTATGATCCTATTTTTTCGTCCACATCATTGAGTTCATGATATCTATTTCTCATTTAGCTTGAATTTCGTTTTACTTATAAGCCCGTCTTTCATTTAAATTTTCACCTGTGTTATTTTGTCTACAGCACAGTAGATATTAAGTTATGTTTCAAACGTTTGTATAACGATTATCTTGTAAAAAAACTACACATCTGGCAACAAGAAGACATTGCACCACTGCACAAATATAAATAGGCTATTTTGTCTTTTGTTTTTCAAATGGTAGATCGGAATTTTCAAATAATTGAATACTGTAATAGATAAATATAATTAAATTCATTTTCACAAAAATTCTGATCATTTCGATAAAGGTTTAAAAATAAAAGTTTTTTGGCCCAGCTTACGAGATTCGAACCGACATCCTACTGGTGAAGCTGTTGTTCTACCCATTACACCACACAACCATAATAGCAAACACCATGTTTTTAACGCTAATGATTATCACGCAAAATCACTACTTTTTTCGTTAATTACTTGCAGACGAGGGCCCATGAGGATGAATGACTACAGTGTGTGATACCTGGTATCTTAACCTACATTAGAATATAGATAGTTTCAAAACATCAATCGCACCACTGGGGATCTCTCCTTGTGAGACAGCGAAGAGTATTAAGGTGTGGCCAGCACGTTCACTTAAGCTGGTGAAGATGGGGAATCCAAGTCAACTGGGCATCTAAAACCAATAGCAAAAACAATAAGACTACACCACATTGAACATCCGGTTACTGAGGTAGAGTTGTAGTTGGGGGATGCATCATACAACAGCGACAGAAGTGCAAGACATGTCTGAGCGGCGGAAAACCTGAGGCCATAGGTGACAGCCCACGACTGTACCTTTAGTAAGGCACCTTGCAGCCAGCATTAAGCAACACTAACAGCTGAGGAGCAATAACAGCTGCAAAAGTCGTCAGCACACAAGGAGGGTGACATTGTTGACACCACAGCTGCAGCTGGTAGTCACTCGAAAAACGGACACTTTCCACAGAGAGCCCTGTGGAACCCCTTGAGAACCCTGTGGAACCCCTTTCTCTTGTATAAAGGGGGACACTGTGGGAAGCACCAACTTGAACGCAGAAAGTACGACTGGACAAGATGTTACGGACTACAATTGGGAGTTGGCCCCAGAGACCCCAGTCAAGGAGAGTAACGAGGATTTGGTGACACCATGTGTTGTCATAAGTCCTATTCAAGTCACACGGAGGGCGGCGTGAGCTACTCTTGCACGAGTCCTTTGTAGGCTACACACCTCGAGTTCGGTGCAAGCTACTGCGGACCTACTAACAAAGAGTTTACATCATCCAGCACCTTGTGTGTGTGTGTGTGTGTGTGTGTGTGTGTGTGTGTGTGTGTGTAGGCGGGGGGGGGGGGCACACGTGTGTGCGTACACATGTATTCTGCGCAAGTGTGGCAGCAACACACTGATAAGATGTTGATGCCGGGCAAAAGCTGACTGAATAGCAGAGTCCACGCAAACCAAATTGTCAGCAGTACACATTGCGAAATCCACCCTGGGACAGAGGCAAAAGACTCCGAGACTCATGTACAGACAGAGCCATGTGGCGGTGTGAGAAGGGTGATGGCAAAGGTGAAAGCATCCCAATTAGCTTTGGAAAAATCCCATTTGGGCGGATGCCTAGGCGAGTGATGGTGAGGGAGGGTGAAAACACTCTGAAAAATTATCACTGTTACACAAAACATCATGGACTCTTGAACAAATGGACGGGAGAAGACCTGGAATGCAAATGTAAAGATCAATGGCCAAATAAGAACTATATGTCACACTGAAGTGTCTGGGATCACCACCATTCTAGAGGCAAAGATAGAGCTCTTGAAGTCGCCCAATATTAGGAATGACTGGGGTAGTAGAGAAAAAAGTGCAGACAAAGCATTCTGGGACACTTCATTAGCGGGAGTGAGATACACACATTAGAAATGGTAAAATCCAGATATGTCTTCGGAGGAATGGCCCCAGCTTTCAAAGTCGTACTGAGTGGCACATCTTTGCTGCATGCAGAGTCCAGAATGAACATGCAAACACCACACAACGCTCTTTCATAGTCAGTGCAATTCTTTAAATGGCTCCGATAGCTGCAGAGGGTAAGGACCTGCAGCGTTGGGAAACAAATTTTCTGGAAAGTGATGCTGAAAACTGGGCATTTGCACAAAAGATGTCATAGCTCACCCAAGAGAGGGCAAAAATCGCTACAGTTCCACTGCGGGATCACACTATCAGTATCCTGTGTGCATGTGAAGGGACCAATGATGCAGATCATGTCTCAGTGCCGCCAGCTGCCACTGGTTGTGAAGACACCATCAGTACACATTTGTTCCAAATGAGAGTATACGGCAGGGGTCTGGTGCCATACAAGCTAACATGATTACAGTTCAGATAGAGAGGCGGAACATTCAGGGTCTGGTGGCACAGGAGAACCAGAATCTCCATCTTTCTGGAGGATTACTTCTTGTCCTTAGACGATTTAGACTTCACCAAGGGCATGTCTGCCATCTGGGAACACAGCAACAGACTCTGTGAATGTGAAGTTCTGCCACCGACAACCTGTGGCTCCTTCACTGATTGGCTCGCATGTGGCTGCAGATCAGCCGAGTCCTGGGAAGGGAACGTCTCAGCGATACATTCCTGGTAAGGGGTGCTGGAAGATGGCATTTTTTCTACAGTTGGAAGTTGGGGACTGACGTCCCCAATAGACAGGGAGTTGACACTCCCAAAGGGGTTGTTGGGTAAGCAGTAGGACTCCCAACCACAGGGGAGTGGGTTTAGTTGAGTGGCTCTGAGGGCCAGACATAGATGACATGGAGGGCGATGGCACAGTCACTCAGGATGAAGTCATAGCAGCAGTAGCAGTAGCAGTAGCAGTAGCAGTAGCATGCATCATCATCATCATCATCATCATCATCATCATCATCATCATCATCATCATCATCATCATCATCATCATCATCATCATCATCAAGTGTAAGGTGAAGGTGATAGAATTTCTTCTTAGCATCTTCATATGTGAGGTGATCAAGGGTCGCACATTCTTGGATTTTCCTTTCTCGTTTCAAAATGGTGCAGTCTGGCGAAGAGGGGGAATGGTGCTCCTGGCAGTAAACGCAGATAGGGAGGGACGGGCACAAGGATCATTCATGTACCACAATCCCTACAGATGCGGCTGATGTTGCAAGGTGAAGACAGAGTCCAAATCGCATGTTCCTGTAGCACCGCATGGGAGGAGGAATATATGGCTTGATAACATAGCAATACACTGTCACTTCTACCTTCTCAAGAAAGGAGTCACATTCGAAGGCCAAAATGAAAGCACAATCCACCCTGTTCTATTTTGGTCCCCACTGGACACGATAGACATAACGCACACTTCATTCTCCAAATTAGCATGCAACTAGTCATCAGTCTGTAAAAGGAGAATTCCATGGAAACGATACCATGTACCATATTCAGACTTCGATTTGGGTTGTAGTGACAGGAATATTATCCAGATTGACGTAAATGAGCATCGATAATGACTGAGTGGGGGTGGCCACTTTAAGCAGGCCAGAGCCAATTTTCGTTTTTGAAATAGCCCACTACTTCCCCAAACCTGTCCTCAATGTGTTCAACGACGAAAAATGGCTTTGTAGTCAAAAAGGAATCCCTTCCTGTCCAAGAACTAACCAAATATTGGGAAGAGTATTTCTCGGCTCGTCTCTGCATCCCACGGTACAGCTAGGGATAGGAACATTCTGATGTCATACCTCTCGGCATTGTAATATGTCTTTAGCTTCAGAAGAGGCTGCTGCGTTCACGCAGCCACCAATAGTAGACTCTCTAAGTGGTCAGGGGTCTTCACCGTGCACGTACTTGATGACCCCTCACAATGGCATAGCTACCGTGCTGGGTTTTGGGCAAGAAAGAAAGGGTGCAAAGAGAGAGAGAGCCAGCAAGGTGGAATATATGCCACGCTGGGCGACCTTCCCTGCAAGAACTGCACATCTGTAAAATTTAGAACAGCAGCAGCAAATCAAAACCACCAAGAGGGCCACATAATTAATAATGAGAAGTTGTGTGTGGCTGGAAAGTAAGAAAATGGATGTCCAAGAGGCAAACCAGATCCAAGCACAATCGGCACCAAAAATACCATCCGAAGCAAAGGTGCACAGGAAAAAATAGTAGAAATACAGACTTACAGTACAGAAAGGGAAGTAGTACTGCAAGGGCTGGGGCCCCATGGTGGCCAAGCACGTACTCATAAGAGCGATGTGAGCCCCCGGGGGCAAACACTAAGAGGTTTTGGTCTTACATAAAATCAGTATGTGGTTCAAAATACTCTATTCATTTCGTCAGGGGCCACACTAGCAATGAAACAGAAGATAACCGAGAGAAAGCCGAAATGCTGCGTTCAGTCTTCGAAAATTGTTTCACTGCGGAAGATTGTAATATCATCCCTCCTTCCAATCATCATATGAATGTTGAAATAGCGGATACTGAGGTAACCCGATCGCAGACGAACATGTACCCTTTGTTGATGGTGTGCTCTGCCACTGCACACTTGTCACTGTGGCTGAGGCACTGACATACTGCTTGCCACACTCGCACGTAATGCTATAGATGCCACGTGCTCTTAGCTCTACTTGGTCGCTTACTGACTCCCTGTCCAAGCTTAGTCTTCATTTTAACTGTTGAGCGGAAAATACTTCTTATGTTTTGCTTCTCAACTATCCTTGAACTCTTAGCTGTGGGCGGCCCTGCAATTCTCTTCTGGAGAAATGTCAATGGCTCAATCATTGGGCCCTCGGCAGTCTGCTGTCCAGCAGCTATAAAAGAACCAGCTGAACATGAACCTGACCACTTCGCCTACAGATATAGATTTAAAAACTCTAAACATTGCTACAGCACGAATCGGCTGATAACCCAAGATCATTTCATCAACGGTATTCGTCAAGAAAGCCTATATTCCGATATAGCTTGCCTATTTGGAAAATTTAGAGAGCTCTGAAAAACTGACAGCCTGTGGCCATCTGAATATCACATACCAAAGTGATGGAGAACTTAAATATAAAAGATTACACGGGGTGTGGTGCAGTATCCTGTTGGAATTGGAACTTGGCGCCTTTTTTGGGAGGGGGAGGGGGCGTGGCACTTTCCCGCCAAAATGCAAACTTCCCACCAAAATGCGCCATCTTGAATGACGTAATGCGCTATTGCCAAGTTTACACGCCACCATCTTGGATTATGTCTTTGCCGTCATCTTGGATACATCTGACAAGAATGCAGAGTGGCCCAAAATTGGCCTTGTCTAAATATTAAAGACGTGGGAGGACCTTGAAAGTTTCGTATCGAACATGAGCCCCAGGAATTTTGTAGTTTCAAGGTGGAAGAAACCAATTGCGCCGTCAGAAAATCATACAAACGGTTTTGTCAGTGGAAAAACGGAAGCCATTGTCGATGCTCCATGAGTAAAGACGATCAAGATATTGCTAAAGAAACCACTCAATGTGACAGGTCCATGGAGAACTGCAATAGATGGCCAAATCGTCAATGAAAAGCGAGCCAGAGATGTCCACCAGGAGACAGGGCATTATAGGATTAACGGCGATAGCGAAGAGGACAACGCTCAGGACGGAACCCTGAGGCACGTTTTCCCGGTTTAAGGTGTCCAACAAGACAACTGCATGTACTTTGAAAGCTCGGTCTTTTAAAAACCCCTCATGTAGAATGTACGGAGGATACCAGGCCTCCAGCTGGTGTCGTACGCTTTCTCCAAATCAGAAACATGGCCACAGTCTGGGATTTCCGCAGAAAACCATTCATAATATGGGTGGACAAAGTCATGAGGTGGTCAACTGCAGAACGGCGCGCTCAAAATCCACACTGTGCAGCGGTTGGTAAATTGCGATATTTGAGTCGTCATACCAGCCAGGCATGAATCATACGTTTCATCACCTTGCAAACACAGCTGTTGAGAGACATGGGGTAGTAGCTAGAAGGAAGGTGTTTGTCCTTACCGGGTTTAGGTATGATTGTAACAGTGGCTTCATGCAAGCATCTGGGAAACATGCCCTCTGCCCAGATGCAGTTGTACATATTACGCAGAAAGTGCTTGCCCACAAGAGAAAGGTGCTGCAACATCTGAATAGCGTCTGGCCCTTGGGCGGAGGATCGGGCTGGAGTAAGAGCATGATCTAGTTCCCTCACAATAAAGGCGGCATTGCAGCACATTCTATTCTGAGAATAAAATGGTATTGTCCGAGCCTCCTCCACTCGTTTCCGATGGATGAAGGCAGGGTGATAGTGGGAGGAGCTCGAAATCTCTGCAAAATTACGGACCAAGGTGTTGGAGATAGCAATAGGGTCCACAATGACATCGTCTGCTACTGTAAATCCAGAAATTGGGGCACGGATGTTGGTCCCAGTGAGCCATCGCAGGTTGGCCCACAAGACGGCAGAGGAAGTGGAACTGTTAAAAGAACTAGTGAATCAAATCAAGCTAGCTTTTTTTGCTATACTGAAGAAAGCAACAACAATGTGCATGCAATCGTTTATAGTGAATGCAGTTTTCCATCATAGGATGATAGTTAAAAACGCAGAGAGCATGTATCAATGCACGAATTGCGTTGCGGCATGCCTCAGTCCATCGAAGGACTGGGACACAGCGTGGAGTCTGAAAGGAACGTGGGTGCTCCTATGTTAGGGCAGAAGACGTTAAGTTGATTAAGAAGGCCAGCTAAGAGGGCACCTCTGACAGGTTTTGGGAGATCCCCAAAGGAGATGGTGTGCATTAAAGTCACCGAGCAGCAGAAAGGGGTGAGGGAGTTACCCAATAAGCTGGAGGAAGCCTGCCCTAGTGACATCGAATGACAGAGGGATGTAAATGGTACAAAGGGATAAGGTCAAGTGAGGAAGGAAAAGGCAGACTGCAGTAGCTTGTAGGCGGGTAGTCAGGGACATGGATTGACTATGAACATTATTCCATATGAGTAGCATGACTCCCCCATGTGATGAAATGCCAGCCTCTGGGGCGTTGTCAAAACAGGGCGGGAAGAAATCCGAGAGATCAAGCAATTTTGTTCCCCGAAGGCAGAGAACAAGTGGAAGCTACAAATCTAAGAGCAGCCGTAAGTCCTCTTCGTTGGCTCAAAGGCTACAAACGTTCCATTCGAGAAGAGTCATGATGAGGAAAAAATCAAGGGTGTCACCTTGGCGGCTACCGAGTGCCAGGCTCCATAAACTCGCTGCTACAGGGCACAGAGGCAGGAGGATCCTGCTCCATGAGGTCTACAGAAGCATCGGCATTCTCCTTCTGTCGGCCTGCGGAGTCCAGGGTGGAAACGGGTTGGCGGCGCACACCGGCGACACGGAGGACAGCCGGGTGAGGGTATCACGAGTCGACACCGTCGAAGAGGACCTTTGAGTCGGCAAAGGAGAAGACCGTTTGCCTTTGTTTGACTTCTTCGAGCCTTCCTGGTTGGCAGAAGACTCAGATGTTGTTTGGCTGGAGTGGCACAGAAAGTCTTCACAGGAGTATTCCTTCTATCCTTTCTGGCCTGCCGGTTGCGTAGCAGGTGACTTTGCTCGATGAGGCGAAACTTTGGTTGTGTGTAGCACAGCTGGAGGAGAAGACAGGACGACCATGACACTGGACGATTTCTCAACCGCAGTGCTACATTTGAGGTCTCATGTCTGCATAGTCATGTCCTTTTGCGAAGCAAGTTGTAGAAATAACAGTACTGTAGGTGCCAGATGGTAGAGCACAGGGTTTTTGACTAGTGAACAACTTGTGGACAACCAGGTAAGGCAATTTCTCCTTCACCCTGATCTCCTGGACAGCCCGCCCAACGAGATACACGGCACAATTGTGGGAGGAGGCAGCATGGTCGCCATTGTATTTGATGCGCCGAGGAGAAGGCAGCGGACAATCACCTTTATGAGTGTTCCTACACCGGCCGGTGTGGCCAAGTGCTTCTAGGCACTTCAGTCTGGAACCGCGCGACCACTCAGGTTGCAGGTTCGAATCCTGCATCGGGCATGGGTGTGTGTGGTGTCCTTCGGTTGGTTAGGTTTAAGTAGTTCTAAGTTCTAGGGGGCTGATGACCTCAGATGTCAAGTCCCATAGTGCTCAGAGCCATTTTTTTTGTCCCTACCACAGGTTACGAATTTGGCTGAGTGTACACAGGACTCTCAAGTGGTGTTGAAAGGATGACACTGGTACCAGTGCATTGGGTTTGGAATATATGGTCTGACTGTGATAAGTTCATAATCTGCTTTGATCTTTGACACAAGAACCACCTCCACCTCCACCTATGGCGCTTGAGTCCAATGAGCTTCCACCATCCATCACGGTCACATGCTACGCTCCTTGAGTTTCTGCATCTGAGTTTCTGAAGGTCTTCTTCCACTCCATCCAGCCATCTTGCTCGACGTCGACCTCGCCCTTTTTGTCCTCCTGGATTACCAAAGAGAATCTTCTTTATCACCTCAGACTCCTCCATGCTTGCCACATGACCTGCTCATCTTATCCTTCCTGATCGTATTATTTTTGTTACAGGAGCATCGACACAGTGTACAATTCTGCAATGTACCTTTTCTGCCATTGTTCTATGTCATACACAGGTACAAATATTCTCCTCAAAACTATCCTCTGAAATCTGTCAAGCAGCCTTTCATTCATCAGTTTCCGTCAAGGGCCATGTTTCCGAAGCGTAAGTGAGAACTGGTCTAGCAAGTGTTTTATAAATAGTCAATTTTGTTGGGCAGATGAGGAGTCTTGACCGGAATAAATTACTCAAGGAGAAATATGCTTTATTTGCTGATATCAGCCTAATCTTATGTTTCAGTTGAGATGACATCAAACTGTGGAACCAAGAAACATGAAGCGATCAACTCTTTCAAATGTGTATCCATGCACACTGAAAGTTGACATATTGGGTTGATATGCTTTCCCACTGGCCATGTATTTAGTTTTGTCTTCATTTATCGTAAGACCCATCTTCTTACTTGCTTGACCTAAACCTGTAAAAACTTTTTTCAGTGCTGGTACTGTCTGTGCTATGATGTCTACATCATCTGCATATGCTAAAATCTGCACTGACTTGTAGAAGATGCTGCCCCTGGTCTGTAGGATTGCTTCCCTAATCACCTTCTCGAGTGCTACATTAAATAATAAGCATGCTAATGCATCTCCTTGACGTAACACATTTTTCATTTCCAGGGGATCTGAGTAATTTCCTCGAACTCGAATGCAGCTTCTTACTTCAGACATCATCGTTTTAACCATTCTCAGGAGCTTCCCATGTATCCCCATCTCCTGTAAGGCATGAAACAACTGGTTTCTATTGATGCTGTCGTATGCAGCCTTAAAGTCAATAAAGAGGTGGTGTGTTGCTATTCTATATTCAACAGTTTTCTCCAAAATTTGGTGCATGTTGAAAATCTGGTCCATTGTTGACCTTCCTCGTCGAAATCCGCTTTAGTATATTCCAATTTCTTTATCCACTTGTGGAAGTAGCCGATCAAAAATAATATTAGCTAACACCTTGTACCCCGGTTTAGGAGGGTGATTTCACGGTGGTTTCTATACTCCATTTGGTTGCCATTTTTATGTATGGGACATAATATTCCTTCATTCCATCCATCTGGTATCCTTTCCTGTTCCTGTATCAGAGTGATAAGTTCAAAAAGAGACCGCTCTAATGTTACTCCTCCACATTTTAGAAATTCTGCAGTAATGCTATTAGTGCCGGTGGCCTTGTTATTCTTCAGTTTCTGTAAAGATTTTTTAACGTCCTCCTAGACACAACCCTAGAAGAACCACTATCAAAAGTGAGAGAGTGTTTGCAGATACTAAGGAGGCACCTACTTTTTTTCATCACCCAATGGACAGCAATGAAACCATGATCAGAGAGGTATGTTTGGATTTCTGCCTTGGTCAGACCATCGAGCAGCCTGAAGTAAGTAACACTACGGGAAGATTGACCTTGACACAAACAGGATAGCCACAGAGGAGCGAAGCTGCAAGTGGTTGTTGTGCTTGAGAATCAGAAGTAGTCTCCAAAAGCGAAGTGCCACTGCATAAACAAGAGCAAGATTTCACCAGGCCAGCAATTGCATCAATACCTTCCTGAATAATACACGGATTTACCGTAGTAAAGGACCGACCGTTGTCAGTACATGAAACCACGAGAAACCTTGGTGCAGCTGGGAGGGTCTTTGAATCATTACTCATTCCGTTTATGTTTCGTAGATGTTGACTGTGAAGATGATTGGCTTATTGCAAGAAAATCCTCGCTTGATAGCCAGTGCCTCTGATGGCTTGCTCCTTCCAATTGGGGCCCCCTTCAGAAGGAGGCGCACCCGACTTAGGTGATATTTTACACCCCAGGTCACATCTCCCATATGCCTCACAGAGGGACCTATCGGCAATTTGGGAAGGTAGCAGCTTAGGCAATCGCTCCTCGCTGGGCCTGGCCTATACCAGGGGGTACGTGCGACCCCTACCTGTCAATCTCGGGTTGGGAATTACGCATTACTCATTCACCTGTTCTGCGTCAAGATGCATGGGCTGGCCCTCAGGAGCGCACAGGGAGGAAGAAGAAAAGAGGAACCTCACACACCAAAGCAGAGGAAGTATAGGAGAAGGTGAACAAAGAAATAAAATGGGAACGAAAAGCAGTGAAGCTACCGATAAAGAAAATACATTTCCAAAAACAGCCCAGACCTGTTCCCCAAGGTAGGGGAAAAAGAACAGCAAGATGATAGACAAGCACCATGGATGGGAAAAGATGTTGCAAACGCTGGGGCCCCGTGGAAGCCAATCATGAACCCGCCGGAGTATAGATCCTCCTCAGCAGCAATCAAAAACAACAAATCACTCCAGGACATTCATTTCTAAGAACAGTTCATACAAATGACATAGGATGATATTTGTAGCGTTCTTCATAAATCAATCAGAAACAACATTAACACAAGAACGCTGGAAGGAGCAAAACGACCTGTCATACTTCTTTTTCTGCATCACACTCAATTTCTTTACTTCGTTCATGAAATCATACGACTTTTCCTAATTTTTCTCCATTTTATGCTGATGTATTATAATTTACAAAATATTTACATTTTCTTGCACATTTCATTCGATATACGTACCTGGAATGGCGAAATGGGCCAATTTGACGGTAATTTCCCATTCAAATGTATATTAATAATCCAACAATGAAAAAGCAACAACTAGCAGAGCTGTTGCTGCTCATTGTTGTGCCTTTACAATTGAACATTCCAATCTGTCACCGTTTATATCCTGTCTTTTAGGTACTATCTTCGTCCATGAAAGATGTTTTTCGACTTGTCTTGTCAGTGTGACTTTTTTATGATGAAATGTTATGCCTCTTAGAGAATTTTGATGAATCGAAAATTGACTTCAATGATGAAAACGTGGATTCTGTACTAGAGACAAGTGAAGATGAAGACTCTGAACGGGCAATTTGTGGCGAAGGATTCAGATGTTGACCTTTATCACACCTCACCATCACAGCAGTACCAATTGGATGCCTCTACAAATATGGTTGCTAGGGATGGAGTGGAAGTTTGACAATTTTTCATCTTCTGGAATAATTTCGGCTGTAAGCGATCTGAAAGATAGAAGAGATTCCACTACTTACGCATGCCAATGAGTAGACGGTTCTGTCATCAGTGCTTACTTTTCACAAAGTAATGCCTGTTAGTTTCATGTTCCATGGACCATTCTCCACGATAAATCTGTATTTTTTAAGTATACAAATGAGAGTACCCACAACATTTTACACATTACAATAACAGAACTTCCTCTATGGAATAGGAGGAGTTGTCAAGGAGAAACTTTTCCAGTTTGTCTTCAAGTTTTACTTTGCTGTATTTCAGGCATTTTATATCACTGGGTAAGTGTTAAAAAAAATTTTTTTAAGCACTGTGCACTCATTTTTGTGCTAAAGACAATGTTAATGTGTAGTAATTAATGTAGTTTTTCCGTCTGGTATTGTAACGATGTACATGATTGTTTCTTTTAACTGCAGGGATTATTTATAGCAAACTTCACGAGAGAATAAACATACCGTGAAGCAGTCGTCATTACGCTCAACTCATTAAACAGATGTCTACAAGATGATCGTGGATGAAAACCATATATTAGTCTTGCAGCACTTTTTGAGCCACGAAGACTTCCTTTCTTGAAGATGAGCTACCCCAAAACATTATTCCACATGACATTATTGAATGAAAATATGTCAACTTACTGATTTGTCTCTCCCCAAGATTTGCAATGATTATTAGTGCAAATAGGGGCAGAACCAAGTAGTTTCTGGAGTTCCAAAACGTGCTTTCTCCTGCTTAAGTTCTCTTTAATATAGACACATACGAACTTTGAAGTTTCCATTCCTACTTCTTATTTCCTCGGAATGTGTTACATTTATCATTGGTGTAGTACCCCTGAACACACACAATTGAGTATGTTGTGTCTTTTTAAAACTGAGGGTGAGACCATTCGCAGAAAACCAGTCAATGACACGTTTGTGAAAACTTTTTACCATTTCTTCTTTCTCGTGTGAATGCTTGGACTCATTACAATACTAGTGTCATTTGCAAAATGAACTAATTCTGCTTATTGTGTTTTACATGTAAGATCGTTTGCATGTAAGAGGAACAATAGGCGATACAAGATTGAGCATTGGAGAACCCCATATGTTATTTCTACCCAGTCATAATCATGGACCCAGACTACATGGGGTGAATTACTAAGTATAGCTTTTTGCATGCTTTTGGTTAGATATGACATTATCCATTGTTTGGCTATACCACGAAAACCCATAAAATTTTTATTTATCTAGGAGGATATTGTGACTCAAAGTTAAAGGCCCCGCAGGAAATACTAACCGGCGCTATTTTATTATTTAATGCTTTCATGATTTAGTGAGTGAATGTGTACGCAATCTAGTCACATTAATGTGGCCACCACCTATGTTCGACGTCAACGTGCAACAAACACTCAAGCTTAATAAGCTTAAAGTGGAGCATACACACAGAGGCACCAAAGAACCTGGTACAGGCATGCCTATTCAAATGCAGATATATGTAAACAGGCAGAATACCGCGCTGCGGTCGACAACACCTATACCAAGGCCTGGCCAGACAGAATGCGGCCTGGCCGTCCGGCCTGTGGCCTTGAACCGCAGCCGGCAGGCCGCATTGTTGAATCTCTCGTTATTGTATGGCGGCGGTCACACAGAGTGCGGTTCTGACGCACCGGCATGCGGCCTGCCGCACCGGCCGCCACCGGGTTGTCACAGATTCGCCGCAAGCCGGAGCGGCTGCTTGATTCTGTTAGCGCACTCTACTGCTCTTTGGCCACACTGGAAGCAGCGGCGTGAGGCGGTTTTTGTCTTGCAGCTCGTAGTGCATGCATCATGGACACAGAAAGACGTATAGAGGAGGTGAGACAAAATGGTTCAAATGGCTCTGAGCACTATGGGACTTAACTTCTGAGGTCATCAGTCCCCTAGAACTTAGAACTACTTAAACCTAACTAACCTAAGGACATCAAACACATCCATGCCCGAGACAGGATTCGAACCTGCGACCGTACCGGTCGCGCGGTTCCAGATTGTAGCGCCTAGAACCGCTCGGCCACTCCGGCCGGCCGAGGTGAGATAATACAACTTTTTGTATGATACAAGCGATCCTGGTTTGGAGGTAGAATACTTTTGCCCTCGATACACTCTTGGTAGAAAGCTGAATTCTCAGAAATAGTGTTGTCACTGTGACGTCCATAATTTCCAATATCATCTACTGTAAACTCGTAGTATGGATCAACGATCGCCAGGAGAACCAGCGAAAAGAATTGTTTGTAACAGAAGAACTGGGATCCACTATCCTTCGGGCATTTTAACCTGATATGCTTCCCGTCTATGCTTCCAAGGCAGTTCGCAAACCCCCAAAGTTCTAGAAATCCTCCTTCAGATTTCTTCCACATCTCTGTTGTAGGAGTAGGTAAATACTTGGGTTGTAGAACAGTCCATATTTCCTGGCACACTTGTTTCACAATTTCTGAGACTGTTGAACGTCCTAACCGAAAAGAAAAAGCTATGCTCTGGTGACTCTCGCCTGTAGTCAAGTATCTGGAAAAGATTAAAATAAATTATGCCGATAGAACGAATAGATAAGTTAACGACCAAAGATATGTTTAAATTCAATGACAATGTTATGAATACAATGAAACAAAACAATCTATTAAGTAGAAAGCTCTCTCTAGCGGGACATATGGAACTAGATGTTACTATCATTTGCTGTATTCGTAAACACTTCAAATAAATTTATCACTCCACTCGTAACTACGTTGTGGGACAGCACTTTCTTCCGCCGAACCTTTCATATGATACAGCAAAATTGAAATGGAATAAATTATATGGCTTCTGTTTGAAGCACAAAGAGGCCACAAATGGTAAAACGTACCTCAAACATACAATGAAGGCTTTCACGACCGGATGGTACTGTTGTTGATAATTCTTCCGGGTTATAAGGCCGCGGTCCATCGAATTCTTCAATTCCTAACGTTTCGCCCAATACTACGTTGGACATCTTCAGAGGTATGGCTGGTCCTGCCGACAGGACTCAGCATGACCAGCCATACCTCTGAAGATGTCCAACGTAGTATTGGACGAAACGTTAGGAATTGAAGAATTCCATGGACCGCGGCCTTATAACCCGGAAGAATTATCAACAACAGTACCTCAAACAAATGGCTAGTCTGTGCCTTGTATCAATTGGCTTTCTCAAGTTCGTTGTGCACTTCTCGGTGCTACCTCTTTATCAGGCGATGCAGTTCCTCGAAACATTCTCGCGACATAAGAAAACATTTGAAGAACCTATCTTCGTCAAACTCTAGATCAATACACAGACGATGGTATTCTCCTAAGCCTTCTCTCTTGTTATTCATGTCGTGCACCCAACATTTCCTCTTCTTGGTGCCATTTCGTATCGCTAGTGCGAGCTACTCATGTCTGCACTTAAAAAAAACCTCGCGCAAAGATGACGTGTCCCGCGTGAAGCTTCCAAATCGTCTTAATAATGGCGTTCGGCCCTTTCCACAGTGTAACAGCAGACGCATCAAGGGTCGCTGCGACCGGCCGGCCGGCCGTTGCCTGTGTGGCGTCCCAGGCCGCTGACTGGCCCGGCCTCCCGCTGCGCTGTCCGTCTCAGCGGCAGGTCGGATTCTGTCTGGCCAGGCCTTAAGACAACAAGTGTCTCGCGCAGTTGTTAGATCAGTTACTGCTGCTACAATGACAGATAATCAAGATTTAAGTGAGTTTGAACCTGGAGTTATAGTCGGTGCACGAGCGATGGGACACAGCATCTCCGAGATAGCGATGAAGTGAGGATTTTCCTGTACGCCTATTTCACGAGTGTACCGCAAATATCAAGAATCCGATAAAACATCAAATCTCAGACATCGCTGCGGCCAGAAAAAGATCCTGCAAGAACAGGGCCAACGACGACTGAAGAGCACGTGACAGAAGTGCAACCCTTCCCAAAATTGCTGCAGATTTCAATGCTCGGCAATCAACAAGCGTCAGTGTGCCAACCATTCAACGAAACCTCATCGATATGGGCTTCCAGAGCCGAAGGGGCACTCGTGTACCCTTGATAACTGCACGACACAATGCTTTACACCTCGCCTGGGCCCGTCAACACCAACACTGGACTGTTGATAACTGGAAACATGTTGTCTAGTCGGACGAGTCTCATTTCAAATTGTATTGAGAGGATGGGCGTGTACGGGTATGGAGATAACCTCATGAATCCATGGGTCCTGCATGTCAACAGGGGACTGTTGAAGCTAGTGGAGGCTCTGTAATGGTGTGTGTGTGTGTGTGTGTGTGTGTGTGTGTGTGTGTGTGTGTGTGTGTGTGTGTGTGTGTGTGTGCGCGCGCAGTTGGAGTGATGTGAGACCCCCTGATACGTCTAGACTGTGACATGTGACACATACGTAAGCGTCCTGTCTGATCACCTACATCCAATCATGTCCATTGTGGATTCAGACAAACTTGGGCGATTCCAGCAGTACAATGCAACACCCCACACTTCCGGAATTGCTACAGAGTGTCTAGGAACACTCTTCCGAGTTTAAAGACTTCCGCTGGCCACCAAACTCTCTAGATATGAACATTGTTGAGCATATCTGGGATGCCTTGCAGTGTACTGTTCAGAAGAGATCTCCACCCCCTCGTACTCTTACAGTTTTATGACCACCCCTGCAGGATTTATGGCGTCAATTCCCTCCAGCACTACTTCAGACATTAGTAGAGTCCAAGCCACGTCGTGTTGCGGCACTTCTGCATGGTCACGGAGGCCCTACACGATATTAGGCAGATGTACTAGTTTCTTTGGCTCTTCGGTGTATAAAGCATGTCGAGCAGATACAGAAAACACTGCAGTCATCGGCGTAATGCTGAAATGAAGCGATTTATATGACGTCCAAAATGGAATTATTATTGGTTTTCGGGCCAAGGGTGGAACCATTTCCAAAATGGCTAAGTTTGTAAACTGTTTGCACGCAGCTGTGATTAAAGGGTACTGTGCATGGCAAAACGGCGCCATACAAAACTGGCGCCAAGGCAACTGTGGTGCATCACAGACCATATAAGACATGGGTAAACCATGGCTGCAGAGATTCGTCCCAGTGGATACACGTGCAACTGTTGACCAACTGACTGCCCAGGTGAACCAAGGGGCTACCAACAGCATCGCCTCAACGACTGTTCAGCAAATGTTGCTGTGCATGTGTCTCCACAGCAGGCGCCTGGTTCATGCACCCGTGCTGGGCATCCACTGAGTGCCGACACGTGGCCTTTTCATATGAATGGCGTTTTACACTCCATCGGATAAATAGCCGTTGGTGTGTATGGCCCTGCACCAATTGTTGGAAGGGCCAAGGCCAGAGGAGGGAGCGTTATGGTCTCGGGAATGTTTTCGTGGCTTTCCCTGGGTGATCTCATCATCTTGTAAAGCACAATGGATCAACCCAAGTTTCCATCTATCCTTTAGGGACCATATCCACCCCTACATGCAGTTTATTTTTTCCACAGCATGATAGCATCTACCAAAAAGACAATGCAATGTGCCACACAGCTGGCACTGTATGTGTGTGGTTTGAAAAGCACTAGGAGGCGTTTACATTACTCCCCTGGGCACTAAACTACCTATATTTAAACTAAACTGAGAATCTGTGGGGCTATCTTGATCTGGCTGTTCGTGCCATGGATTCTCAACTGAAAAACCTTGTGCAGCTGGCTATGACAATGGATTCAGCACGGCTCCGCATCCTTGCCGGTCCTTTCCAGAACCTCAGATTCTCTTCCTGCACATCTACACTGCAAGAGGTGGTTGTATAGGCTTCTGACAGGTGTTCACATTAATGTATTAATGTGACTGGACCGCATAAACTGCACTCTCAGCAGAGCAGCTATTGTTTATTCCACACTGTGAATTACTGATGATATTATTGTTGCTCACATGATATACTATTCTACAATACATCACCTTTCAAAAATTTTGGAGAGTGGTATCTCCAGTAAAACTGGTCGGTTAGATATTGCCATATCTATAGCTTTTCTTAAGTAAGAGTTTGACAATGGTGTATTTCTGTCTCCCTAGAAAATGCAACACCTCATTAAGAGTTCCACAGAACCAAACACCCAAAAAGTATTAAAACCAATTACTGGACCACGTAACTTGATGACCTGGAAAAACTGGTAGCTATCGTACATTGATTTGAAAAAAGTAATGGGATACCTCCTAATATCTTATCTGACCTCCTTTTGCCTGGGGTAGTGCAGCAGCTCGACATGGCATGGACTCAATAAGTCGTTGGAAGTCCCGTGCAGATATGTTGAGCCATACTGCCTCTACAGTCATCCATAATTGTGAATGCGTTGCCAGTGCAGGATTTTGTGTACAACTGCCCCCTCTATTATGCTCAATAAATGTTCAATGGGATTCATGTTGAGCGACAAACCATTCACTCGAATTGTCGAGTATGTTCTTCAAAACCAATCGCAAACAATTGTGGCCCAGCGACATGGTGCATTGTCATTGATAAAAATTCCATTGTTGTTTGGGAACGAAGTCCATGAATGACTGCAAATGGTCTCAAAGTAGCCAAACTTCCAAAGGAGCTAGTTCATTCTATGTAAACCCATCCCGCACCATTATGGAGCCACCACTAACCTGTACAGTGCCATGCTGATAACTTGGGTCCACGATTCGTGGTGTCTACGCCACACTAACCCTACCATCAGCTCTTACCAACTGACATCTGGACTCATCCGACCAGGCCACTGTTTTCCAGTTGTTGGAGGTCCAACCGATGTGGTCATGAGCCCAGGAGACATGCTGCAGGCGATGTTGCGCTGTTATGGCACTCGCTTCTGTCGTCTGCTGCCGTAGCCCATTAACGCTAAATTTCGCCACACTGTCTCTCCATGGATATGTTTGTCTTACGTCCCCAATTGTTTTCTGTGGTTATTTCACACAGCGTTGCTTTTCTGTTAGCACTGGCAACTCTACACAAACGCTGCTTCTTGATCGTTAAGTGAAGGTTGTTGGCCACTGCATTGCCTGTGGTGAGAGGGAATGCCTGAAATCTGGTATTCTCGGTACACCCTTGGATCTCAGAATATTGACACTGTGGATCTCAGAATATTGAATTCCCTAATGATTTCCGAAACGGAATTTCCCATGCATCCAGTTCCAACTACCATTCCGCTTTCACAGTCTTAATTCCTCACGTACGTGCAACCATGTCAGAAACCTTTTCACATGAATCACCTGAATACAAATGACAGCTCTCCCAATGCATTGCCCTTTTATACCTTGTGTATGCGATACCACCACCATCTGTATACGTGCATATCACTATCCCACGTCTTTTGTCACATCAGTGTGTATACTCAAGGTGTTATTTGGACAAAATGTATGTGTGCGGATGATTATTGATCGCATCCTTGAGGGCCTACTTTTATCGTGCACATTATGCCAAGGTTTAGACTTTTGAAGCTTCTTAGATTACTCTGTTTTTATGAAAAACCAAGCCAAGCTGAATGACTGCCAGCCAACAAATTCACTCTTGTATTTGAAATTTGGTGAAAGTTTATGGGTAAACAATATTACTTCTTACGAGGAGAAAATATAACCACACGTGAGCGACTATTACCAAGCAAATAAGACGCAGTTTCACTCAATGTATGCTCAAGAAGCCTAACAAATATGGTCTCGATTGTCGTCTGCCGCCAATGGAACATAAATGTAATGTTTTGTCTTGCCTTGGAAAAGACAAGCACTGAAAGTAGTAGTAACTCAGAGTAAGTTGCCATACATCTCATGGAGCCATATCTAAATCGAGGAAGAGAAGTAACTACAGGCAACTTCTTCACATCTCTTCCATTTGCTACGAAGCTTAAAAAAAGGAAACTTTATTAGTTGGTACACTGAAAAAGTTCTGTTATAAAATCCCTGATGAGGTAAAGAAGCCAAATGCTGAAATACACTATTCCACCATTCTGTGCCAGACTGTACCATGACTGTATACCACAGAAAGAAGAAGAAAAAATTTCATTACTCAAAGCACACTGCATGCTAAAGTAATAATAAGTAAAGAAGACACCAAACCGTAAAATTCTGCAATGTAACAAAATATGGTGTGGATATTGTTGGTCAAATGACCCATGAACATACTACAAAGGTTGCGTGTATGAGATGGCAATGCATACTTCTACAACATCTTGGACACTGTGACAATAAATGCAGGGGTCATCTACAAAATAGTAATTTAGAACAAAATGGAAAAGAAGTTAATACTTTAACTGCCAAATGAACTCAAGGGAACGAAAGAACAGCAAGATGAACAGACAGAAAGAAGGGGAAAGCGACCAAAATCATCTAGAAAGTGGAAGAAATGCCGAATGAGCGTCTTAAAAGGTAACAAGGCCAACGAAAACCGTGTAAAGTTCCACAAAGCCAAGTGTGCAAAATGTTTGCGTAAAACATAAGTCATTGTGCTAAGTGCATCTAGCGGATTCCAATGATTTCAGCAAACACTACAGCAAAGCTGTGTGTAGGAAACATGCGCATATAATATGGACCTGTATAGTAACTGTGTCTAGAAGGTTCGACAAAATGTTATTATATCAAAGTCTACAGTTTAGCAAACTTGTTAGAATGAGCAACGACAAATTTTTTGTTGAGATAAATAAGTAATGTATTAAGCATCATATTAATCCTGTGGTGCATTTGTCCACTGCAGCAGACAGTTGGGCGTTTTCAATCAGTCCTGAGGCTGCAAATGCACAGTCCATTCCTATAGACTATAACTACTGGCGCAGTGCAGTGCCCTGCATGCACTTGCAGCCTCAGGACTGATTGAAAACGCCAAAGAAGTGGCCATTAGCTGCTGTCCACTGCAGTGGACATGTGCACCACATGGTTAAATAGTTATTGTCATAAATAGACCTCTAAGGTTCTAAAAATCTTAAATTAGGTACCTAAAATAGGTTTTATCACTTACAAAAATAGGTTACAAAAATCACAAAACAGGAAACCAAAATTTGACATTTAACTGTCTAGAAAAATACATTGAAAAAAATCCACATATTACTGTCCATGTCCAGAATTACGGTTATAGTAAATAACTAATACTTTCTCCAGATTTTCCGTTGCGAAACTGCATTTCTTGTCTGTTAATAGAATCTTATATGCTGGGAATGAGCGTTCCACGTCAACAGATGTTACCGGAGCATATTTAAATGACGGTATTAGGCGCATTGGGACTGCACACTCATGTTCCGTTGATTTATCTGGTAAGATGTCACTTACTGTGCAGAGAGTGATTACTCCTGGCTTCATTTTTAGCACGTTCTTTAGTTTCTCCCTAACCTTCATACCATTAGAACCTGGGACCAAGTTGATTTTTTCTGTCACGTCTTCAATCAATCGCAGTTATCACTCTAGAGCTTTCATAATAGGGACCAAAAATGCATAATGAGATTTTATGCATGAAATTCCGTTGGAAATTGTTGGGTCCTTTAGAAGATCTTTAGCTGAAGTAATGCTCACTGCCTCCTCCTACAATTTAAGAACAATGTTCTTAATATCTTCCACATGCTTGCTGTAATATTCCACGACCTCTAACCACGTTCTTCAGCAAGTATGTACGAGTTCTGGTGGAAGTGGTACGTTGCGAAGTTCCTCTCGAAATAACTGGATTCTTATAGGTGCATCAATAAAGCCCTTTTTGATGGTTGAAACTAGCTTATTTACATGTGGAAATTCTAGACATATCGTCTCAGCTACGCGATTCATGGCATGGGCAAGACGTGATATGGAGCGAGGCTGGGTAAAATAATTTCAACAATTTACCAGTAGCAATCACGTAGATTAGAAGTATTTCATTTTCATCTAGACAGTTAGGGGAAAGTAATTTGAGGGCTTTATTAACCAAGCGAGCAACTGTTTCCTGGTTAGTCTTTTTTAGCTCCTTGCTGCAGATCAGATAAGGTACAGAGCGAGTGTCAGCATCTAACTTTCCAACAATCAAATTAGCCACAAATCGACCTTGTCTGTCAGTTGTCTCATCGACAGAGATCCACATGTATGAATCGCCTGTATCTTCACTTATCCTGCTCAACGTATTTTCATATAAAGTATCTAAATAGTGGTTTCTCAGTGTCAATTCTGATGGAATACTGAGGTCACAGTATTTCTCTAGAAAACTTTTGAACTGGCTATTTTCGGCTGCATTGAATGGTATATGTTTGCTGCAACAATGGCTCGACACAGGTCAAGATGAAATTCGTTTTTGTTTGTCGCATCTGGTTTTATTACAAACGTTTGTTTCAAGTTTTTTTTTAATTGCCTGATGTTTAACCCTGCAACATGCTAATTTAAATGCGACCTCTGTTCAGAAAGTACCTAAAAACAAAAAGAAATTAGAAATATACATAAAGGATTTAGAAACAATATTTGTGCATTCGCGTGTGTCTGGTCCAGGTTAACTCGGGAGAAACAGTGGTATCACTGTTCTCTGAGTGGGCGTACCAGATAAAAGGTTAATATTTTACTTACGTCTTTGTTGCACACATTGCAGTGAATAACTCCTTCCGTCAGTAAAGAAATCAGGAAATTCTTGTAACCACAGACGAATCAGAAATGAGGAGCGCCGGAACAAAAACCGATAAATCCACATTTGCTGTTAATACAGAAAGTAACAAATAGTGATCTCTGAGTGGTTGCACAAGCTATGAAAAGAAGAAACACACCATGATGCAGTAACAGAAAACACTATTCAGAGTGTCCAATCGATTGCCAGATTTTTCTTCCTATTACCCAGATATTAAACGCAACAAAAGGCAGATATCTGGTTGTGATCCGACCGTTTGGAGTTATCGGATCGTGCTCCGACCGCATTGGATATATCGGGTTTTGTGTAGGCACCGTAGTTCGATACTATCGTACTGCGACTATAGGTGTATTTCGACACTAGTCATTTGCTGCCAGTCAAGTGAGGCAAACATCCCGACAGTAATACGGCTTCGTCATACCTACACATAATTCGTTGGGGTTGTGGTATTGTTGGGTGTTTCAAAAAAATGGTTCAAATGGCTCTGAGCACTATGGGACTCAACATCTTAGGTCATAAGTCCCCTAGAACTTAGAACTACTTAAACCTAACTAACCTAAGAACATCACACACATCCATGTCCGAGGCAGGATTCGAACCTGCGACCGTAGCAGTCCCGCGGTTCCGGACTGAAGCGCCTTGAACCGCACGGCCACCGCGGGCGGCATTGTTGGGTGTAAAATGGATGAAGGACGCATAGTGAAAGATATTAACACAGGCGTGCGGCGACCCAGAAGACGAGAAAAGAAAACAGCAGTAGAACGAGCAAACCGGTATGTATGGTAATCGTATTGTCGTACTACATTATTGGGGCATGTGGCCTTCATGGGTTATAAGGGTTGCTTGCTTTTTGTAGGTATCATGATGCTGATCGTCTAGGATTAGACCTTGCAAGCGTAATTCAGCAAAGTTACAATGTTAAAAAAATCTATGAAATATCTTCTTCGAAACAGGCAAAGGTTTTATAATAATCATTCAAAAGTGGCACAGGACGTTTTCCTTACTCGTAGCACATGCACCACTACGGCGAAGAGAAAGTGGAGTATCACCAGGAAAGGAAAGGATGGGACGTGCATTTAGTACCACATATTACCTAACGGATGTAAGGCAAAATAGACCTACATGTATGTAAGGAATTGTTTATGAAGGTGTTTTCTGTTAAAAAGGATAGGGTGCATGCAATAGCTCACTAAGACAGTGTTTGAGGGACGGATTCCTAAAGGAGGACGACGTGAGGACCGGAAGTCCGTAAAATCAGCTGAGAAGGCAAAATTGAGAGAATTTTTAGGTAAACTTCCGGAAACCGAGAGCCACTATAACAGACGTAAATCCGAAGTATTTATTTATCCTGTGAGCTAAGTCAAAGGAAACTACATAAACTATACAACGGTTCTGTTCCTCCGCATTTGCAGATAAAGATGTCTATGCTTCACGAGGTATTTACGCGCTCTTTTAATATTGGTTTTCGGTCACCTTCCTCTGATGCTTGCAGTACATGCATTGTACTAGCACAAAAAAATAAAGGATGCAACCGATCCTCATAGGAAGCGAGTCTTAATGACGAAGAAACGAGTACATACCTTACGTGCAAAGGTATTTTGTAACTCGTGTAAAACCAATGATCCTGATTCAGTGTCATTCTGTTTTGACTTACAACAAGACCAACCCCTGCCACGAATCATTTTATGCACGACAAATCAGTTTCTGTACTCTTTGTTTCGTCGGAGTGGACTCGTGGAACCCATCGTTTTATTAATGGACCGAGGACGTAGGCGGCAAAGGGGCTACGGAGGTTGGTCCAGCACTGCTACATTACTTGGATTCGTTGGAATTGGACGGAACAAGAATGTTGAGATTATTCTGTGATGGGTGTGGGGGTCAAAACAAAAATTCCCACATTATACGCACCATCATGTTTTGGCTTGCCAACAAATCACCAGCACAATTAGAGGAGATAAATTTGGCATTTCCAGTAAGAGGTCACAGCTTTCTCCCGGCAGACTGTGTTCGGTCGAGTTGAGAAGCACCCTAGGACAACGTCGGTTATTACACAAATTGACTAATATCAAACTATTTTCACAGAGCATGGTACGGTACAAACCTTAGGACAGGGCTATGTCTTATAAAATATTAAATCACTTGGAGAATCCTACAAAAAGGTCCCTGGGTTAAGGGACATAAAACGATGTGACTTCAAGAAATACGTTATTCAGGGTGAAGAACAGACAGGCACAAACATTATTCCAATTAAAATGCTACAGGAATTACAAGCATTAAACTGTCTCGGAAACGAAGAGGTTCTGTATTTCTAAGGGCCGCAGAAACCATCCACAGACATTGCAGACTGTACTTGTACGGCATAGTCCGACAGCGGCCAAGAAACATGATGTGCGAGGTTTGCCGGTCAAGCAATTTGGAAGGGACTGGGCAATGTATGCTCGTTTCCTGTGGTACAAGAATCTACTTAATTACAGTGAAATCCACGAAGAAGATGCAGATGAAGGAACAGTACCTGTAGATCAGCAGTTTGATTGTTTGGAAGATGAACTGACATTGATGATATAATAACTATATTGCATTACGTAATTATAAAACGTGCTTGTTGACAATAAAACCTGCCTTGTGGTCTTAATAGTGTATTCCTTGCTGGACTACTCCAGGGCGGTCGGATCAAAGTCCGATATTTCCGAGCGGTTGGATCAAAACCAGACATCCCCATATGTTTTCACTGAATGTCCTGGGTGTTGCATAAACATCTATTGAAGGACTATAATGTTCTATATCGTACTTTCTGCTCCTATATTTTGGAATTATACCACAATCAGCACTTGGGCAACCGCAGAGTTAAGCGTTGTTTTCCGAGCGTCAAATAAGTGCTTCCCGGGAGTTATCGGATTTTGATATTGAAAATTATTTTGTGGCAGCATGTATTACCCCCGGATCTTCCCCCTGCACGCGAATACAGCAAAAGTGGTTCAAAATGGCTCTGAGCACTATGGGACTCAACATCTTAGGTCATACGTCCCCTAGAACTTAGAACTACTTAAACCTAACTAACCTAAGGACATCACACACACCCATGCCCGAGGCAGGATTCGAACCTGCGACCGTAGCAGTCCCGGACTGCAGCGCCAGAACCGCTAGACCACCGCGGCCGGCCAAAAGTGGATTTATCGGGTTTTGTACTGGCGCTCCTCAAATTATTTGGAGCTGGCTACTTTCGGCAGACTTGGCTTTTTCACAAATACACTGTCATTATGAAATATTTTACCATATCCAAGAAGCACGCTGACCGACTGAATGAAGACAGTACAGGTGTTTTAAACAGGCTGTTCCGACAGGGCAGGAAGACGCCGGAGGCAGGTCACAGGACTCCTCCTCCATACCCTGCCGGCCCACAGCAAGGGACAACGCTCTGCTGAGCAGGGCGGGCTGGAACAGCCTGCCATAATGCTGTCGTCGTCTGACTCATGATTGGCGTTCACGCATGCAAACAAACCAGTTATCATTCCATTACTGTTTTCTACTTAGCCGGGAAGATCGGAACAGTAGTTTTAGTCAAAAAAAATTTTGTGACTGGATTTTTAAAAATTAGACACAGTCATGTTCTAACATGAAATTAGATATTTTTAGGATTTTTAAAACTGACAATGGAACCTCCCCATCGCACCCCCCTCAGATTTGGTTATAAGTTGGCACAGTGGATAGGACTTGAAAAACTGAACACAGATCAATCGAGAAAACAGGAAGAAGTTGTGTGGAATTATGAAAAAAAATAAGCAAAATATACATACTGAGTAGTCCATGGCAAGATAGGCAACTTCAACGACAGTATGAGCTCAGGAGCGCCGTGATCCTGTGGTTAGCGTGAGCAGCTGCGGAGCTAGAGGTCCTTGGTTCAAGTCTTCCCTCGAGAGAAAAGTTTAATTTTTTATTTTAAGACAATTAGCTGACAAACTCTTATGTTTTCATCACTTCTTTGGAGTGATTATCACATACACAAGAAAACCTAAATCAGGCAAGGTAGAAGAATCTTTTTACCCATTCGCCAAGTGTGCAAGCTAGGTGGGTCGACAACATATTCCTGTCATGTGATGCACATCATGCCGTCACCAGTGTCGTATAGAATATATCAGACGTGTTTTCCTGTAGAGGAATCGGTTGACGTATGACCTTGCGATCAAATGTTTTCGGTTCCCATTGGAGAGGCACGTCCTTTCGTCTACTAATCGCACGGTTTTGCGGTGCGGTCGCAAAACATAGACGCTAAACTTATTACAGTGAACAGAGACGTCAATGAACGAACGGACAGATCATAACTTCGCGAAAATAAAAAAATTAAAATTTTCACTCGAGGGAAGAGTTGAACCAAGGACCCCCGTTCCGCAGCTGCTCACTCTAACCACGGGACCACGGCGCTCATCTGCTCAGACGGTCCTCAATGTTGCCTATCCTGCCCATGGACTACTCAGTTTGTATATTTTGCATATATTTTTCATAGTTCCACACAACTTCTTCCTGTTTTCTCGATTGATCTGTGTTCAGTTTTTCAAGGCATATCCACTGTGCCAACTTATAACTAAATCTGAGAGGGGTGCGATGAGGAGGTTCCTTTGTGAGATACAACCATGTTCTAATATATTAGGTATTTTAGGTACTATAAAATTACAATTTTTGATAAAACATTAGCGTAATTCTTATCTGGGAAGACCAAGAGAGAATGTTAGCCATAAAAAATTTTATTTAATTGGTTTCTTAAAATGTACAATCAGGTACTAAGCTGAAATTACGTATTTTTAAGTGCTATAAAACTAGCGTTTTCGATCATAAATTGGCGTAATTCCTGTATGTACAACTTTTATTGCCTTTATTTAATGAGGAACAAAATAGATTTTATCTAAAATCCGATGTCTAGTTATAACTCGCAAAATCGTAGGGATTAGCATATACCAAACCAAAGTACTCGTTCAAGTCAAATATGAAAACATTTTTTGCAGGCTCAAAATGATTCCTTTGCGCCGTTTTAGGAATGTCAGAAACTCCGCAGTCCTATTGTCAAACAGCCATGTAAAATACTACAGGGATAAAGTATCTTGTGAAAGAAAAAGGGAAATGTACCTGTTGACAAGAACAAATGAAGATCCTGCTGTAATTGCACTCTACAAAAGCCACTCAATATACACTATGTAATTAAAAGTATCCGGACACCACAAAAACATACGTATTTCATATTAGGTGCATACTGCTGCAACCTACCGCCAGAATGGGACGTTCCGCGGAACGCATGGACTTCGAACGTGGTCAGGTGATTGGGTGTGGCATACGTCTGTACGCGAGATTTCCACACTCCTAAACACTTCTATGTTCACCGTTTTCGATGTGATAGTGAAGTGGAAACGTGGAGGGACACGTAAAGCATAAAAACGTACAGGTCAACCTCGACTGTTGACTGACAGAGACCGCAGACAGTTGAAGTGGGTTGTAATGTGTAACAGGCAGACATCTCTCCAGACCATCACACACGAATTCCAAACTGCATCTGGATTCACTGCAAGTACTATGACAGTCTGGCGGTAGGTGATAAAACTTGGCTGCTCATAAGCCACACATCACGCCGGTAAATGCCAAACGACGTCTCGCTTGATGTAAGGAGCGTAAACAATGAACGATTGAACAGTGGAAAAACGTTGTGTGGAGTGGCGAATCACGGTACACGATGTGGCGATCCGATGGCAGGGTGTGGGTATGGCGAAGGTCCAGTGAACGTCATCTGCCAGCGTGTGTAGTGCCAACAGCAAAATTCGGAGGCGGTGGTGTTATGGTGTGGTCGTGTTTTTCATGGAGTGGGCTTGCACCCCCTGTTGTTTTGATGGCACTATCACAGCACAGGCCTACACTAATGTTTTAAGCACTTTCTTGCTTCCCACTGTTGAAGAGCAATTTGAGGACGGCGACTGCATCTTTCAACGCGATCGAGCACTTTTTCATAATGCAAGGCCTATGGCGGAGTGGTTACACGACAATAACATACCTGAAATGGACTAGCCTGAACAGAGTCCTGACCTGAATCCTATAGAACACCTTATGGATGTTTTGGAACGCCGACTTCATGCCAGGCCTTACCGACCGACATCGATACCTCTCCTCTGTGCAGCACTCCGTGAAGAATGGGCTGCCTTTCCCCAAGAAACCTTCCAGCACCTGCTTGAACGTATGCCTGCGAGAGCGGAAGCTGTTATTAAGGCTAAGGGTGGGCAAACACCATATTGAATGCCAACATTATCTATGGAGGGCGCCACGAACTTGCAAGTCATTTTCAGCCAGGTGTCCAAATACTTTTGATCACATAATGTATATATAGATTCTTCGCGCATGCGCAGACGAGCAAGTGGGTAGCAAAGCTGACAAACGGCGCGAAGGTCTATGTGAATTGTGTACCTCGCTCCTGCTTAGCGAAAAGTAATACAGCAGGTTGTGCGTCCGACAAAAGTTAATGCGTGAAATATCTGCAATTATTTGAAGCTTTATCTCGGTTATACTATTTATCGAAAGCTGCTGCTATTCTAAGCCATTCCTCTTCAGCTGTTGAAGCCCATAAGATAGTAGAAGTGAACGTTCTCACTTTTTTTTATTCAGTAATACAGGAAACAAGTACCTTCAAATATTTATCCCTCAGAGTTACGGATTTCACACCATGCATCTATTATCGGTTTAGACAGACTCGAAACTGAAATACGATGTGCAAACGACAAGATCTTTTAAGACTCGCTAGTCGCCAGAAATCGCAATGTAACTGTTAATCTGGAGAGGAATAAAATATGACAGTTTTCTGCTAATATAGTTGAACAAACAATCGTATGAAAAATTATACACTCAAAACTAAAGTCTTGCTTTCTGATTGGCGAAATTGCTTCTCTCATGCGAATTTTTGGCTCAATGACGGATGACAGCTTGCCAGAATAAACTGAATCCATTCTCTCAAAATTTTAAACTGTTGTGGATCCCCGAGCCTCAACTCCAGTCCTTTTCCTGGTCCCTTCTTTGAAGCCACGGCCAAACCCAGTAGCTTCTATTTTTTGCTGCGTCTTTCTTCCGATTTTTTTCTTTATGATGAAAGCCTCAGCTACGGTAGTAAGACCAAGGCGGTATCTTCTTCCATCCTTCTGAGCCTTGCCCGCTGAAAGTATTGAAACGGCTTTCATAACGAGGGTGTTTACAAATGTGAGCGACTTATAGTTTCATATAAACTGTGTGAAAACAATTAGATGTAGCATCACAGTGACCGTCTAAAGTACAAATAAATGTAGTGCCCTTAGAAAAGACATAAAATACCCGACAGTCTCGAAAATGAACCAAAGCTGTCGATTCACGTGCTGGACGTTGTCAACAAACACATCAAACATGCAAAGCAGATGACGTGACAGGCACGTGCCGTATAAACGCTTTTTTGTGGTTGGGCGTTCTACCGCATGGAGCACTGCAGTAAACGACTTTCTTGTGAGAATCGCACGTCTAGTGTAAAACGCACTTGGCACAGCTCGTAAGACACATTTCGAATGTTGTCGTGTTTAGTTGTGTTTCGTGATGTTAAACAATTTTTTATCAAAAAGTAACTTATTTTCACGTGTGTTTGTAGACTTTTTTCCGCAAAACTAATACCAAGAATTTTAGCGGCAGCGACAACACGAAACTATTCACGAGGGATATCAATACCATAATGTATCAGATGCGCTCAACTCTATAATACCAAATAACTAACTCTACAGAGATTCCCCTGCATACAAAATATTATGTCTTTTATGAAACCATTTGCTCAGAAAACAAATTTTATCAAACAAACTAATGGAATCTCTGTCACGCTAAAGAGTATATCGGAACTTCCTCAGTATTTATGGTCCAAAGGTTTTAAGTATGTAATGACAGGAAAAGTCAACCAAGACCCTCTAGAACGTCATTTTGGAATTGTGTGGTATATACCTTGCGACAACTTGTGTGAGTAGATTTTCTGCAATAACATATGTTGTGCGTGTATGTCCCCATAAAGATGGCTATATCTGCATCCGGGAACTGTGAACCAAATTCAGATGCGTTTATGTGCTAAGGAAATGGAGGTCTGAAAGAAACGCATTAACTTATTTGCAGAGGTCAAAATGGTGGTAGCGGACTGTAAGAATGATCTTCCTATTCCGTATAAAGACTACATTCCAAAACAATATTTAGTTCGTCACACAGCAGGTTTCAATGTCAAAAGGCGTAATAAACAGAGCAGCTGTGTGAAGTGTGCTCAAATCCACAAAAATTGCAGCCTTCACCACCATAAACGACTTCTGCTCAGCAGTTGGACTTTATCTGAATTATACGTCCGAAAGCGTTGTCAACATCCTTTTACAGGCTAAAGTAGTTCTTGAAAAGTAACTCTCTTCCAACTGAAATCTATGGGGTGATATTTTATGAGTGTTTAGACAGCACTGACCAAATTGTTTTAGGAACATGTGATTTGGGATGTTGTTGGAAGATAAACTTCACCTTGCCAGTACATTAATTTTCCATTTCATGAAGTATCGCTTTTTCTTTCACGCGCGAGAAATTAGCAAAGAGCTCTTGTCAGCGAAGACTGGGAAGTCATCACACAAGCTTTCCAAAGTTTCCGACAGCTAACAGCTACAAATTATATGGGTAAGTTTATCTTTTATCTCCTATGCTTTAGTCTGTATTATTGATAGGTATGTGCATCTATCTACGATTTTTTGCACATTAAGCTGTACCTCCGTCACTCTATTTTATTTGCTTATTATGTGTGACCCGATGTTTCATAATTGCCTTAAAGGACGTCAACGTCTTATATTTCAATGCAGATAGCATAGTTCACTTATCTTGTCCAATACAGCGTTTTAAAATTGTGTAAGACCGACTAGTGCATACACTGTGTTATCAAAAGTATCCGAACACCCCCACAAACATACATTATTCACGTTAGGTGCATTGCACTGCCGCATATTGCCAGGTACTCCATATCAGCGACCTCAGTAGTCATTAGACATCGTGAGAGAGCACAATGGGATTCTCTGCGGAACTCACGGACTTCGAACGTGGTCAGGTGATTGGGCGTCATTTGTGTCATACGTCTGTACGTGAGATTTCCACACTCCTAAACATCCCTATGTTCACTGTTTCCGATGTGATAGTGAAGTGGAAACGTGAAGGGACACGTAAAGCACAAAAGCGTACAGGCCGACCTCGTCTGTTGCCTGACAGAGACTGCCAACAGTTGAATAGGGTCTTATTGTGTAATAGGCAGACATCTGTCCAAACCATCACACACGAATTCCAAACTGCATCTATGACAGTCTGGCGGTAGGTGAGAAAACTTGGCTGCTCATAAGCCACACATCACGCCGGTAAATACCAAACGACGTCTCGCTCGGTGTAAGGAGCGTAACCAATGAACGATTGAACAGTGGAAAAACGTTGTGTGGAGTGGCGAATCACGGTACACGATGTGACGATCCGATCGCAGGGCGTGGGTATGGCGAATGTCCGGTGAACGTCATCTGGCAGCGTGTGCAGTGCCAACAGTAAAATACAGAGCGGGGGAGTTATGGTGTGGTCGTGTTTTTCATGGAGTGAGCTTGCACCACTTGTTGTTTTGCGTGGCACTATCACAGCACAGCCCTACATTGATGTATTAAGCACCTTCTAGCTTCTCACTGTTGAAGAGCAATTCGGAGATGGCGATTGCCTCTTTCAACATGATCGAGCACCTGTTCATAATGCATGGCCTGTGGCGGAGTGGTTACACGACAATAACATCCCTGTAATGGATTGGCCTGCACAGTCCTGACCTGAATTCTACAGAACACCTTCGGGATGTTTTGGAATGCCGACTTCGTTCCACGCCTCACCGACAGACATCCTCAATGCACCTATCCTCAATGCAGCACTCCGTGAGAAATGGGCTGCCATTCCCCAAGAAACCTTCCAGTATCTAACTGAACGTATGCCTGCGAGAGCAGAAGCTGTCATCAAGGCTAAGGGTGGGCAAACACCACATTGAATTTCACCATTACCGATGGAGGGCACCACTAACTTGCAAGTGATTTTCAGCCAGATGTCCGGATACTTTTGATCACACAGGTTATACTGAAACGTTTCTCACCCAGCGCTTAGGGAAAGTAGAGCCGTCTAGCGGCAGGCCCGCGGAAACTTGACGACTGTCTATACTTCGATATGGTAAAAGTGCGAATTCTAAAAACGTATAGGACATCAATTAGTCCATGAATAAAACTATATGAGAGAATTAGGTAAAGTAGCAGGTGGGGTTTTCCCTGGACTCTGCATGTGACAGGAGCCGTAACTACCTCTCTCCCATTATAGTCAAAGAGTTAAAAAGAGCCCACTACTCAACACGGTATTACCCCAAAAATTGAAAACAGGGTGCAGCAGAAGGAGGCAAATCACATATAAAAGCAATTAAAACAGAGTAGAGGAGGGATAAATGAGGTAGGGACGAGGATCCCCCAGACCACTTTCAAAGAGAAAACTCTGAACCAGTTCAACTGTCCATGAATAGTTTACCAAAATTAGAGAAAAAAAAATTTGGAACTCCATGCATAGCATGGAGAGCCAGGAGTAGGAGGCATTTCACTAGGATATGAGCTACTGCCTGTAAGGCTCAGCAACCACAATATGGGGGTGGCTCGTTATGTAAAATAAAACTGTGTGTGTTAGTTTGCTGTGACCAATGCGGAGGTGACGTAGAGTGGTGGTAAGGGAGGAATGGGAGGAAGAGCGTCATGCAGCAGTAGTCTCCTTGATAGTGTGGAATTTATTAAATGGGGACGTAGCCCACCAGACGATATTCCATCTCAGAGATTGGAGGCCTCACTTGCACTGCCAAAACCGCACCTGGGATGGTGAAAGTGAATGTAATTGCTTCTATAGCCAATGGTCAGCCAGTTCATTCCCTGGGATACCCGCAAGGCTAGGGACACTGAGAAAGACGACTGAACCGACTAAAGTCAGAACAGGTTAGGTGTAGAAGATATCACAAGGTTATAAGATTAACAAAGATCAATGGCCTGGACGCTGCACACAAAGTCAAGAATTGAATTAAGCAATACACAGCTGTAACAGTACATTGATGATGATGTGTGTTTAAAGGGACTAAACTACTGGGTCATCAGTCTCCCCTTATCATGAAACAAATGGTTCAAATGGCTCTGAGCACTATGGGACTTAACATCTATGGTCGTCAGTCCCCTAGAACTTAGAACTACTTAAACCTAACTAACCTAAGGACATCACACAACACCCAGTCATCACGGGGCGGAGATGAGAGAAACACACAAAAGTCGAAAAAATGGGGGCTTGGTTGCTCCAACTATATGCGCAAGTCAAAGAGTTTAAAAGGGCGTTACCGTAGTTTTAACATGCCAGGTAAAATATGGTACAATAGAGATAACCCACCCAACATATTGCACAACAGGGGCTAAAGGCACAAGGTGAGGATGGAAGAAAGTAGCCTGTGGTTGTATGGGGGGTACCTGCCACAGGGGGAGTCTCTCCCCTCCCCACAACCACCCTTATACTGAAAGTGGAGTATTATAGTTTCGTGTAAAATCCGCTCTCCCTCACAAAATGCAACACTTCTGTAGTGGCTGTCTTGTCAAGCACGAGCATCTGAGCTAGTGAGGTACGAAAGCTAAACACAATGGCATCCTTCCGAGAGGCCTCGAGATTCGCAGTCGAGCAGCTGACCTAAGCGGACTGCTGCTTTCTGCATATGGCGTAGCTGCCCAAAGATAGCTCTACAGAATGGTCACGAAGAGCTAAGGCGTAACTGCCATTCGTGAACATCTACTGAAGCTCTCAAGCACTCAATGGATAAGAGTCGACGACTTCCGCAACTCCTGTTGCAAACTTCCCTAGTGGAACACTCCCATCCTTCGTTAGGGCCTTTGAAGGTAGTAATAGGGATCCATTCAAATTTGTCATTACCACGTGCCCCAGGCCTTCTTTCTTTCTCTCGCACTTCCTCTAAGTGCTGCACATTGCACTGACAGGTCATAGGGACCTCCGATTTATGCAGGGCACACTTTAAATCTATGTGGATCCCTCCCAACCTAATAAAATTCCTTGTGCTGGGGAGATGTCTGATCCCCCCCCCCCCAGGCTATCCCCCCAATTACCCACAGCATGGCTGCAACAGAAGTGACAGATATGCCGGCTGACCCTGCCTATGTCTCCGTCCCACTGGCCACATTTCAGGTAGCAGGTGCCTTAAGAAATTGGCAGATCGCCTACCAGCAGGAGTTGATCAAGCTGCTCATGGAGGGTGACATTACACAAACATGAACACACGCACCACACACACAGGCGCCTGCCGAAAATACTCTGGACATGCCCTCTCTATCGCCTCTGGCGGCTCGGGCAGCGAAAAAGCCGGAGCTGGAGCTGACAGAGGAGACACACGAAATAGGAGACAGACCATGGCAGCAAGTTGGTCCATGCCGCAGGCGCTGCACAGACAACACACAGATAAGTGAGCACACAAGCTCATGAGGCAACTGCCGAGTGCTGTTGCGAACTCCATCAACTTCAAGTAGCAACACCAACACTACAAACAAACCTGCATATGTAGAACCCAAATGTATCTTCGGCTGGCTACCCACCAGTCATTCGAGCGGTTCTAGGTGCTTCAGTCTGGAACCGCGCGACCGCCACGGTCGCAGGTTCGAATCCTGCCTCGGGCATGGATGTGTGTGATGTCCTTAGGTTAGTTAGGTTTAAGTAGTTCTAAGTTCTTGGGGGCTGATGACCTCAGAAGCTGAGTCCCATAGTGCTTAGAGCTATTTGAACCACCAGTCATTATACACAACTACGGAGGCTTTAGTCTCCTAAACAAAGTCCAGCATAAAACACAACCCCACAACATATTATTCAAAACTTACTGGGGACCACACCGCACTGTATGTGGTCATCAAAACAGGTTACATGAATCCACAGAACTTTCTGAAAGAACGGAAGGTAGAGCATTTCACAAACAGAACCGTATTGGAAAAAACACAGCAATATGTGATCAAGGGGGCAGATCTTCAAACCATGGCCAACACAGTACACCAAGAACTCACTGCCCCAGGCTGGAAGTGCATTCATATAAATCGAATGAGTGAGTTCAGCAAAGTTAGACCTTCACACAATAACATGGTTCAGCTGGCTGACTGTACCAAATCACACGACCTGCTGAATATAAAGTTATTTCTTGATGGGATCGTATATGTAGAGATATACAACATGCCATGCACCCCACCAAATAATGTCACAACTGCCAGTGTTTAGCGCATGCTGGTATTCAGTATGATCTCGCTCCCTGCCGCGGCAAATTCCCATATGGCCACACAACATAACAGTGCAAACTCACCCATACAGCACAACGCAAATGCGTGAACTGTGGTGGGGCCCATCCAGGCACCTACAGGGGATGCATTGCCCACAAGGAGGCTCTGATGTGTAAGGCGTAAAAGAGCTAACTACACCAATCCTATAACCATCACAACTCCAACCAGACACCCCCTTCCCCCCTCCGCGCCCAGTCAGACGTGGAATATCCTTTGCTGGTGTGGTATCTCGCATCCACAGCAATGCAGGACGAGCAGAGGGACCTCAGAGCTGCACACTGCACACCTACACAGCACACACCCCCCACCCCCACCCGCCCCAGCAACAGCCACACAGCCAAGTCAGACAACACCCAATATCACACCTGTATCAGTTACACCCCAAGATGCAAATAACAACACAATCCTACTCCCCCCTCCTCCGAGACCCTGAATTGCAGCCCACCATAAGCCACACGAAATGCAACTACCCTGGGATAGTCACAGCCACAGAAAAGGTAGAGGACGAGAAACAACTGGAACAAAAGGAATATGGCTACACCAAAACAAGAACAAAGACAACAAGACACCAATAAGCAGATACACAACTCTGACACCGACCCACAGTACACACCCACTCACAAGAGAGACCACACTGGCGCCCACAACTACTACACAAACAGCAGACTCACAGGCCAGACAACACCCGATGCCAACTAAAGCATCAGCAGCTGCCAACACCACAGATAACCCACAGTCCGACACTCCCAACATCAATATAACATTCTGAAGAATAATGCAGACATTATTCCCCAGAATCACCACCACCAAAATAGTCATGAAGATTAAGAGTCAGGTCACACAACTCTTCACGCAGTTGCATTGGTAGATAACACGACACTGATGTTAATGCCAGGGACACCTGTTGGGGTCTGGTACCCAAAAAGACGTCAGATCTTCGTCCAGACTTGGGAACGTGCTGTATGGCACTCAATGGTCGACACGTACCTCTCGCAGCACTCCTGTTTCGGTAGTTTTATAAGCTGGTGAACAGGGGCATGGACCGCTTAAAGGATTTTAGCTGCTCTACGGAAGAGTGCCGCTGATGTTGCTGTAGAGCTCGCCAACGCTCTTTAATTGCCTCAGCGACTTCCGGCGACCACCAAGGGACTGTAATTCGTCGGCGGCACCCTACAGAACGAGGCATCGCGTTTTCCGCCGCAGAAACGATCGTTGTAGTGACCTGCTCAACGACAACATGGATGGCACCATGTGGTGGAGATCCAGAGGTGACAGCAGAGGTGAAGGCTTCCCAGTCTGCCTTGTTTAAAGCCCATCTGTTTGGCGTCCAAAGGCATGATGCCAGAGGAGTGGCAGAAAGATGGGGAAGTGGTCACTACCACACAGGTCATGTGCTCTCCAGTGGATGCATGGGAGAAAGCCAGAACTGCAAACCGAGAGATCAATGGCGTGGGGGAACCTGTATTTAAGAGGCAGAGGTCGAGTTGTGACAGTAAATTTTTGACCTCCCTACCTCTACCAGTAAGCATGGCGCCACCCCACAAGAGGTTAAGCACATTAAAATCTCTCAAAGGTAGGAAAGGTTTAGCGAGTTTATCAATCAGTGCAGCCAATACGTCCAGTGCTACTGCACCATCTGGAAGAAGATACACATTGCAGACAGTTATTTCCTGCGTCATTCTTATCCTGACAGCCACCGCTTCGAAAGGGGGTTTGAAGGGGCACAGGCCCACTACATACTGAGTTCAGGATATAGACACAAACTCCACCTGACACTATTATACTCGCTACAGTTCCTGTAACATACCTAATAGCCACGGAGGGCAGGGGTCTGCATTGCCGGGAAGGCAAAGCAGAAAGCAGGTGTAAAGCTTAGCGGTTGCCATAGCTCAGCCAGGCGGTGGAAAAAACTGCCACAATTCCACTGGAGGATTACGTGATCATGAAACTGGGAAGGTATGAAACACTCAATGAGGCAGCCTATGCCTCAGGGTCACCGACTGCCACCAGATGAGTACCTGTGCGATCGACATTCATTGTCGGCGGGGCCAGTGAGATCTAGGTCCTCACCAGATGCCAGAATCTCTACCTCATTCACAGACACAGAGCTTGTAGGTAGTGGTGGTGTGGGTGCCACCACAGTGCCTTGGTTCTTGGCGGCCTTTTTCGTTTTAGGTTTCTCTCGCTGCTCCGTAGGTTTGTTTGGCTGGGAGTGCTCTGGCTGAGAAGTGGGTACTGATGTCCCCGATGGTTTGGGTGGAGGGGGCGGGGGTGTTTCTCCTGTAGTAGGTTGTGCAGGAGCAACAGGGAGTGAAGTTCCCTCCCTCCCTCCCCCCCCCCACACCATCAAGGGGGCAGGTGGAGTCTGACGGCTCGGAGAGCCACCTGCACTCGGCGGAGTGGAAGATGGTAGAACCACTGGCGTAGCGGCGGGGTAGGTTGACGTCATATGCACAGGATGTAGCCTCTCATATTTTCTCTTAGCCTCAGTGTAGGTCAGTCAGAAACTGAGGTTCAAAACTAAAAAATTAAATGGCCTTCGCCATATTGCTTTGGTGGATAAAAAATAAGACACAGTTGACAGCCCATGCGTCATTTGCTAAAATGGCCGGTACCTCATACAGCAAACCCAAGTGGAAACATAAACGGTTAAAAAATGGGCATTCCATCAGGAAGTGGTGGACAGTTAAAACTTGGGTGCAATGTGTACAATGTGGTGGGGTAGCGCCACTTATCAAATGACGATGGCTAAAAAGACAGTGCCCAATGTGCAGCCTAGTCAAAAAGACCTCCTCCCGGCGGGAGTGCCAAGAGGAGGTCATTGAAGCTGCTGGAAGAGGCTTAATAAGCTGGAGCTTATTCCCATGGAGGAAGGCCCATTGGCAATGCCAAAGGGACACCACCCCCTGACATACAACAACACAGAGATCATCAGAGGGAATATAGGAACTAGCGGGCAGAGGTATGAGGACTGCAGCCTTGGCAGCAGCATCAGCAGTCTCATTTCCTGGCACACCGACACGACCAGGAAACCACATAAACATCACAGTGGATTCACCAAGAGTGAGCATGTGACAGTTTACCTGGACCCACTGTACTAAGGGATGGGTGTGTACAGTGCACACATACTTTGAAGGGCGCTGAGTGGGTCCAAGTAGAGAACACAATTAAGAAGTCTGTGTCACCAGATGTACTCTGTGGCCTGATACAAGGCGAAGGGCTTGGCTGTAAATACTTAGCAGTGTGCCAGAAGCAAATATCGAAAGACGCGGGTGCAAATGACGAAGGCATACCCGACCCCATGGACAGTCCATGAGCCATCAGTGTATACAAAAGTACTATTGCAAGTTCCAAGCGAAGGTCGTGAAACTGAAGGCAATAGAGCGAGCGTGGAGTAGTGTGACTAGGAAGCGAATGAAGACCAAGGTTAAGATGGGCCACTTCACGAAGCCAATGTGGTAAAGGGTTAACACCTACCGGGAAAGTGGTTGGTAGTGTGAAGGTAAGCTGCCGTAGCATGTGCCGAAAGCGGACTCCAGGAGGGAATGGAAGAAGGACACGTCCCATATTGGTGATCAAAGGTATCATCAAAGGAGTAGGCATTTTACAAGTAGGAAGTAATGAAACAACAACATTTGGTATTTTCTGTGACATGTCTATGGCATTTGACAGTGAGTCACAGTATTCTCCTTAATAAATTGAGGTTTTATGAAGTTGATGGTATAGCCAACCAATGGATGATGTCCTATCTAACCAAAGAATGCAAAAAGTTGTACTTAGTAATTCAACCAATGTAATGGATCAACATTAGTTTCCCCGTTGTCCCTCATTCATGTAAGCAAATGTCCATCTGATAAACAAGAAGCTGATGAAACTAGTGTTGTGTCCAAACGCACACACAGCAACAGAAGAAATGGTAACTAACATTTTTAGAAGTACTGTTGAGTGATTTCATCAAATGGTCTCACTCTCACATTCAAAAATAGACAGCTTACTCAGTTCTGCACACCTAGAGATACTGCACGAATGATAAATGCGACACAGAGAATAGAAGTAATAACTAGGGTGGAATATTCAAAAACTATTTTGGTATCCTTATTGCTGAGAATTTGAAAGTAGAAAAACTGACATTCATTATTCCATATTAAGGTTGTATTTTGCACAAAAAGGTGTGCACTGTACAACCACCAAAAATTTGATCACTTACTCAATGATATTAAATACCTGACAGACAGCAAAGTCACATTTGAACAAACTGAAAAATTTTCTCCTGACGATACCTTCTATTCCACAGAAGAATTTCTGTTTATCTAATATCTAAAAGTGGTGGACACGAGTTACAAATTCACATCTTTACCTATTAAAAAACTTTTAAATGATCAATATATAAAATATGCGAATACATATAAAATATGCGAATGTAAAATGAATCTTACCAGAATGTTACAATTAATTGTATAAATGATGAACTTGTGAAGGTAAAAGGGATATCATACAGTGAGCAAAAAATTATCCACAAATTGTCCAGGAACTAGACTGAAGTTCAAATGGTTCAAATGGCTCTGAGCACTATGGGACTCAACTGCTGAGGTCATTAGTCCCCTAGAACTTAGAACTAGTTAAACCTAACTAACCTAAGGACATCACAAACATCCATGCCCGAGGCAGGATTCGAACCTGCGACCGTAGCGGTCTTGCGGTTCCAGACTGCAGCGCCTTTAACCGCACGGCCACTTCGGCCGGCTAGACTGAAGTTATATGAGCCTAAGAACACAAAAGGGAGGTACAAATTTAGAAGGGAGGGAGACAAAGTTATAGCCTATCCCATATTATTAATCTGTACACAGAGCAAGCAGTAAAGGAAACCAAGAAGAGATTCAGAAAGATAGTTAAAGTTCCAAAGAAAGAAATAAAATCTTTAGTTTGTAAAGTGACACTGTAGCTCCACCCAAGATGGCAAAGGACTTTGGAAATAAGTTGAGTGGATGCACAGTGTTTTGAACAGACGTTATCAGCTGTAAAAAAGTACGAAAGATTGAGCGAAACCATACTAAGTCAGATTACGCTGAGAGAATTAGATTAGCTAATGAGACAATGAAAATAGTAGTTGAATTTCACTATTTGGGTACAAAATAACTGATGAAAGCAGGAGTCAAGAGGATATAAAGTGTAGACTTTCAATGGCAACGAATTCTTACATGAAAAAGAGAGATATTAACATATCTAATATGAATTCAAGTGTTCGGCAGTCTTTTATTAAGATATTTGGATTGGTTGGTTGGTTTAAAAGAGGGGGGGAAAGACCGAACTGCTACGTCATTGGTCGCTTGCTCCGATTAAAAGAATTCCACAAGGGTGGGAGTAAAATAATTGAGACATACAAAACACAGCTGGAAGAAAGGAGAAAACCACAAGAATGACAGAAGGGAAACAAACACTAACATGCACAAAATCGGTCAAGAAAACCACAGACACAAGAAAAATGTAGAAGAGATCAAAACAAGAGAGCTGATTACCATGGCTGGCTGACCATGAGAATAAAAACGAGAAGCCAGCCACTCTTCAACACATTAAAACCTCCACCCTAAAAGCACTAGGGTGGAGGATACAGAGGGACAAAGGACATGCGCTGAAACTTAGATCAAATGATTACACCCACCCTCATGAATAAAATGTAAAACTAAAGCTGCTGTTGAGGCATTGTCGCCCAACACCGAAGTTAGGGAGCTGGGAAGTTAAAAGTCCGCCGCAGAGTAGCTAAAAGTGGGCAGTACAGCAAGAGGTGGACGACCGTCATTTCTGAGCCACAGCGACACCGAGGTGGCTCCTCGCGACAGAGGAGGTAACCATGCGTTAGCCACATATGGCCAATGTGGAGCCAGCAGAGGACAACTGATTCCCTGCTTCCCTGCGAGAGGACCGCATGGAAGACTTCAACACATTCGTAGTCTCCTTAATGACATGCAGTTTGTTGTGCGTACTGTTATACCATTACGTCTCCCAAGGCCGGAACACCACGCGGCACAAGACAGAATGCAGGTCAGTTTCGGAGATGCCCGTCTCCAGAAGCGGTTTCTGCGTAGCCTGTTTGGCCAGCCTGTCGACAAGCTCGTTGCTTGGGATTCCGATATGTCATGGGGTCCACACAAACACCACTGAACAATGGGACCATTCCAGGGCATAGATGGACTCCTGAATGGACGCTACCAAAGGATGGCGAGGGTAGTTCTGGTCAATAGCTTGTAGGCTGCTCAAGGTATCAGTACACAGAAGAAATAACTCGCCAGAGCACGAGCGGATGTGCTCAAGAGCACACGATATGGCCGCCAGCTCTGCAGTGAAAACACTGCAGCCATCTGGCAAGGAGTGCTGCTCAATATGTCCTCCAAAGCCTATGTGACCACCAGCCATAGAGCCATCAGTGTAAACCACTTCATGGCCAAGGTACATGTCGAGAATCAAGAGGAAGTGAGAGTGGAGAGCAGCAGGGTTAACGGAGTCCATAGTGCCATGCAAAAGGTCCAAAAGAATCTGCACAGCCTAGGTGTACACCATTGAGGTGTACATGGATGGACCTCGAAGAGACATGGTAACAGGAAGGACTCCAGTTCAGACAGATAAGCCCAGATGCAAACCACAATCGTAAACCCTAACCTGGGCCGCTGATGCAGGATATGAACCAGCGTGGTTGGGAAAAGAAGAGTAATTTGGATGCACAGGAGAACTACGAACGTGTGCAACATAACTGCCGAGTAGTTGTGCACGTCTAACCTTCAATGGAGGGACTCCGGCCTCCACCAGGACACTGGTCACCGGATTCGTTCTAAAAGCTCCCGTCGCTAGGCGAACACCACAGTGGTGCACTGGGTCGACTAAATGCAACGCTGAGGGAGCCACTGAATCGTAAACCAGACTCCCACACTCAAGGCAGGATTGAATAAGGGCTCTGTATAGCTGCAGCAGTGTAAAGTGATCTGCACCCCAGTTGGTGTTGCTCAGGCAGTGGAGGGCATTGAGGTGCAGCAAGCACTTCTGCTTAAGCTGACGAAGGTGAGGTAGCCAAGTCAATCGGGTGCCAAAAACCAGTCCTAAGGATATGTCTCCACTACAGTGAGTTGACTGTCATTAAGAAAAAGTTATGGTTCTGGGTGAACAGTGTGACGTCGACAAAAATGCATGACACACGACTTTGGGGCTGAAAACTGGAAGCCGTCAGCTACAGCCCATAACTGCGCCTTGTAAATGGCTCCCTGTAGGTGCCACTCAGCAACACCACTATTGGAGGAGCAGTACGAAATGCTGAAGTCGTCTGCATACAGAGAAGGTGAGACAGACGGGCCTACAGCTGCTGCTAGATCATTAATCACGAATCGCCACTAAAAATAGAAAGACACTCAATACGGAGCCCTGCGCAACGCCATTCTCCTGAATGGGACAGGGGAGGCGAGGGGGGGGGGAGACTATGGGAGGCACCAACTTGGACACAGAAAGTACGGAGCAACAGGAAGTTTTGGATAAAAATCGGGAGCGGGCCACAGAGACCACACTCATACAATGTGGCAAGGATATGATGTCACCAGGTCGTGTCGTATGCAACCAGATATTTGTGTCTGGAAAAGACTGTTGGGATGGCAAACTCGAGGGACACAAGATTATCAGTGGTAGAGCAACCCTGGTGGAAGCTGCCCTGCCATGGAGCCAGTAGGCCACGCGACTCCAGGACCCAACCAAACTGCCAACACACCATACGTTCCAGCGGCTTACAAGTTTGTGGGGCTGATGGGCTGGTAGATATTCACATTAAGTGGGTTTTGACCGGGTTTGAGCACCGGAATGATGGTGCTCTCCCGCCATAGTGATGGAAAGACGCAATCGCACCAGATCCAGCTGAACATGACGAGGAGATGTCGCTTGTAGTCGGACGAAAGATGTTTAAGCATCTGACTATGGACTCTATCTGGTCCAGGAGCAGTGTTGAGGCTATGTGCGAGGGTGCTGAGGAGCTCCCACTCTGTAAATGGAGCGTTATAGATTTCACTGTGGCATGTAATGAAGGAGACGACTTTCCTTTCTGCCCACCGTTTGAGGGAGCGAAAGGCTGGGGGGTAGTTCTCCATCGCAGAGGTTCGAGCATAGTATTCAGCATAGTGCTCGGCAATTGCGTTTGCATTGGTAGATAACACGCCATTAATGTTCATGCCAGGGGCACCTGTATGGGTCTGGTACCCAGAAAGATGTCTGATCTTCGTCCAGCCTTGTGAAGGTGACGTGTGGCACCCAATGGTCCTCATTTTATAAGCTGGCGAATGCGGGCATGAAGCCACCTAAAGGCTATTAGGTGCTCTATAGAATGGTGCTGCTTATGTTGCTGTAGAGCTTGCCGATGTTCTTTAATTGCCTCAGCGACTACCAAGGGACTGTCTTTCACCAGGGGCACCCTAAAGAAAGAGGCATCGCATTTTCCACCACAGAAATTATCGTTGTAGTGACCTGCTCAATGACAACATCGATGGCATCATGTGGGGAAGAGTCAGAGGTGACAGGAGAGGTGAAAGCTTCCCAGTCTGCCTTGTTTAAAGCCTGTCTGGGTAGCTGTTCATGAGCATGATGCCAGGGGAGTGACAGGAAGATGGGGAAGTGGTCACTACCACACAAGTCGTCATGTGCTCTCCCAGTGGATAGATGGGAGAAAGCCAGGACTGCAAACCGAGAACTCAATTGCCAAATATGTGCCAGGTGCCACACTGAAATGTGTGACGCCACCTGTATTTAAAATGAAGAAGTCGAGTTGTGACAATTTTTGACCTCCCTATCTCAACCAGTAAGCATGGCGCCATGCGCGTTAAAATCTCCCAAAAGTGGGAAAGGTTTAGGGAGTTGATCAATCAGTGCAGCCAATAAGTTTAGTGCTACTGAACCATCTGGAGGAAGATACACACTGCAGACAATTATTTCCTGTGTCGTCCTTATCCTGACAGCCACAGCTTCAAGAGGGGTTTGAAGGAGCACAGGTTCACTACATACTGAGTTCAGGACATAGACACAGACTGCACCGGTTCCTGTAATATCCCTTATAGCCGCAGAGGGCAGGGGTCTGCATTGCCGGGAACCAGGTTTCCTAGAGGGCAATATAGAAAGCGGGTGTAAAGCTTAACAGTTGCCACAGCACAGCCAGGTGGTGGAAAAAACCGCCACAATTCCACTGGAGAATTAGGTGATCATGAGACTGGGAAGGGACGAAACACTCAATGAGGCAGTCTATGGCAGGTCTAGGTCCTCAGTGGACGCCAGAATCTCAACCTCATCCTCAGACACAGAGCTTGTAGGTAGAGGTGTTGTGGCTGCCACACCAGTGCCTTGGTTTTTGGGGGTCTTTCTTTTTAGGTTTCTCTCGCTGCTCTTTAGGTTTGTCCGGCTAGGAGGGCTTCACTGATTCAGTTTCAGGGACTAAGGAGGACTGTCAAGCCCTACGACCAGCTACCTGTGGTTGCTTCAGCCACTGGCGGGTGTCAGCTTTGCCACTGGTAGCAACCTGGGAAGGGAGTGACCAAGGGATCCCTTCCTGGCGAGAGAAGCCGAAGAAGAATTACGCTTCTCAGGCTGAGAAGTGGGGATGTCAGGTGTTGCTCCTGTAGTAGGTTGTGCAGGAGCAACAGGAGGGCAGTGCCCCCCACCATCAAGGGGGCAGGTGGAGTCTGACAGCTCTGAGAGCCACCTGTATGCGGCAGAACGGAAGATGGTAGAACAGTTCTCATAGTGGCGGGGTAGGTTGACGCCATATGCACAGGATGTAGCCTCTCATATTTTCTCCTAGCCTCAGTGTAGGTCAGTTGGTCCAGGGTCTTTTATTCCATGATTTTCCTTTCTTTCTGGAGAATCCTGCAGTCTGGTGAGCAAGGCGAATGGTGCTCTCCACAGTTGATGCAGTTTGGAGGCAGGGCACACGAAGTATTGGGATGTGAAGGATGTCACAATCCTGACAGGTGACACTGGAAATACAGCGGGAAGACATATGGCCAAACTTCCAGCACTTAAAGCACCATATCAGGGGAGTGATATATGACTTTACATCACAGCAGTAGATAATCACCTTGAACTTCAGAGGTAATGTGTCAGTCTCGAAGGCCAAGATGCAGGCACTGGTGGCAAGCTGATTATCCCTTGGACCCTGGTGGACGCGCCAGACGAAATGGACACCTCGCCATTCTAAATTCACATGCAGCTCATCGTAAGACTGCAAAAGAAGGTCCCTATGAAATATGATACCGTGGACCATATTTCAGCTCTTATGGGGCGTGATGGAAACAAACATTCCCCAGCTTGTCACAGTGCCAATCACTGGGCAGAGAATGCTGTTTTGATCAAGACCAACCCCAACCGCATTTTGGACAAGCCCTGCACCTCCCAAAACTTGTCCTCTATATGTTTCACAAAAAGCTGAGGTTTCGTTGACAAGATTCCCCATCAACCTTCGTATATACAAGGTACCAGGGTGAATAAGATTCGCTGCCATCCTTAGCCTGGCATTCCACCCATGGTGTGGTCGCGGGGGGGGGGGGGGGGTTATCAATTTAGGGTCATATTTCTTAGCATTAAAGTTATACCTTGACCGCTTAGAGACTGCTTGAGTTTGACCACCAGCAAGAGATAACTTACTATGCTTCATGGCGTGACATCCGCCCTGATGCCAACCGCTCTGACAAGGGGCCCTCCCCACAGGTGCCACCCTGCCGCAGCAAAGGCGATGTGGCAGGATGGCCAATGCCAGGAGTCCTGATGCCCCAGGGTGATGGGCATCTACTCCTTGGCATATGTGGGAAGTTAACAGCGCAGGTACCAGCAGAGCGATCCTTGTGTGGTCAGTGGGCTACAACCAACAGGGTACATGGCGGCCCCACCACAACGGACTGGCTACCATGATGGGTATCACGCGCAAACGGGCTGAGAAATCCATTATCGCCGACAGCACAGAAAGTGATACTGCACAGAGGATGGAGGAAAATGCACCCAGGAGGGTGACCTCGCCCATCAGCTGGAGAATGAGCGGAAGTGCAGATCCATGTCGACGAAGGATGCGAAAGGTCTCAGCACATGATGGACACTATGCACCGTGTAAGGCATCCTTCCCCAACTGGCTCGCTCTCTTCAGGAAAATTTTGAAAAATGGAGGTCAAACCCTACAATGGACCATCACATAAAGGCCAAAACATGCAAGACACCTTTTAGTCGCCTCTTACGCCAGGCAGGAATACCTCTGGCCAATTCTAACCCCAGGACCTGCAGGGTGAGCCTTATTTGGAATGTACCCTCATACGGAAGTGAAACTTCAACAATAATCTGCTCAGACAAGAATAGATTAAAAACTTTTGACATATGGTGTTGAAGAAGAATGTTGAAGATTAGATGGGTGTATCACATAACTGTTTATTTATCTTCATTCATCTAAGAACCAGCTAACAATGATATAGGATTTGTCAAGGTAATACAGTGTAATTAAAATAGGTCAAAATATACAACATACAGCTATCTAACTTGCTCATGCACATACCTAATGTCTCTTCATAAGGACCGCAGAGATAGTCTAAGAGGACTGAACAAGTGGTTGGCCATGGCCTTGATTGAGGAACCATCCTAGCATTTGCCTTGGTGATCTAGGAAAACCCAAATTATGATGGCTGGATAGAGCAATTCCATCCTTCTGAACATGAGGTCAGTGTCTCAATAGCTTTACTGCTTCATTCCGTCCCTATTGTATTATATTCCTCGATTTAATCATAGATGCAATTTGTTTCAGGTAACTTGTAATATACAACATAGTTTCATTCTTCATTTCCACACACATCAAAGACACCTGCTGATGACTCATGTACTATTTCCAATAACTTTTAATACAAATCATAGTTCTGCTCTTCATTACCACACATACTAAGGCATATGCTGATGACTTCTGGACTGTGAAGATGCTGCTGTGCCCCTTGCATCAACTCCCGACTCCATTCCCACCATATTCAACTATCCTCCTCTGTTCACTTGAAAAAGTGAGTCAGCAGACATCACTATCATGCATTTTACATCTTGACACAATTTTCTGGTGAAAACAGTAAATCATGATCATGTATTAAAATGCAACAAGGTGGTGGTGGTGTCAGTCCCTTTCATTATGGGTCATTGCTCTATGTCCATTGAGTACTCTGCGATAGTATGCATTACTTATGAACATTTTTTTAGCTGTCATTCAAACAAATGTATTTTACCAATCAAAACCTTTGGCAATTTATTATACAATTTTATCCCTTGGTATAAAATACTCTTTTGAGGGTTTTTTTCCAAGGTACATGGAACTCCAAACTGGCTCTTGCTCCATGATTATGTATGGAACTATTACTGAAGTATTTAGTAATGTTTTTCCCGGTGTGCAGCACACATTGGTAGATGTACTGACTTGGTGCAGTAAGTACACCCACTTTTTAAAAATAACTCCTTACAAGAAGTCTGATTACTACTCCCAGTTATTATTCTTACAGTCCTCTGTAGTACATGTTATGTGCCTAATAAGGAGGTTGTTGTTGTTGTTGTTGTGGTCTTCAGTCGAGAGACTGGTTTGATGCAGCTCTCCATGCTACTCTATCCTGTGCAAGCTTCTTCATCTCCCAGAACCTACTGCAGCCTACATCCTACTGAATCTGCTTAGTGTATTCATCTTTTGGTCTCCCTCTGCGATTTTTACCCTCCACGCTGCCCTCCAGTACTAAATTGGTGATCCCTTGATGCCTCAGAACATGTCCTAGCAACAGATCCCTTCTTCTAGTCAAGTTATGCCACAAACTTCTCTTCTCCCCAATTCTATCCAATACCTCCTCATTAGTTATGTGATCTACCCATCTGAACTGAATTGGGCGAAGAAGAGCTTTATGACACAATTTCAATAAAAGAAGGGACAGGTTGATGAAACACACCCTCAGGTACCAGGAACAGTTAATTTGGCAATAGGAGGAAGAGTGGAGGGGGGTGGTGGTTAAAAGCTGTAGAGGAACACCAAGGCTTGAATACAGTAGCCAGATTCAAATCAATATATACAGTAACAGTTATGCAGATATGAAACACTCGCTTGAGGTAGACCAATATAGAGAGCTGAAACCAACTTGTCTTCAAACTGATGACTATAATGACAATAAAATATTATGACTGACACAATCAAACACCTTGAATAAAATGCACAAGATCCCAACTGGCAATATTTTATGCAAATATGACATTACCACTCAGGGTGGGTGGCAAATCTTGTGTACATCACATTCTCAAAAAGTTTGGAAAACTATGTAAGGAGTGAGACTAGCTAGTAATTATGGACACGAAGAGTCAACTTTCTTATAATGATGCTTAACAATAGCACACTTTAATATGTCTGGAGAAATACCCTTAATTACTAAACACATTACATATTATAGGGCCATGAATTTTTAGCATCTTATTAGAAGTACCATTAACTCCATATGAAGTTTTGCTTTAGAGGATCAAGGATAATTTTCTTTACTTTCGACGGAGTTTTGAGAGAATCTTTATTACATTAAATTTGATCTGTACCGTTTCTTCATTTTACTGTTTTACTCTTGCTTTATATGGTTTTTACCTATTTTTTCCATTTACTTTTAAAAAGGTAGTTATTAAATGTATCTACTACCCATGAACTGTTTTTAATAATGCTCCCATTCTAGTAATAGAATTAATGTCAGCTTCTGTGGCTTCTTTCTTTTTCTCTCTTTTATCAATATTCTATAATGACTTGAATTTATTTACCAAACTGTCAGTTTCTGACAAGATATGCAAACTCTTCGATTTCTTGTACAGCTACTCTCATTTACTTATTGTACTACTTATTATATGAGTGTAAGTCTGGATATTTCATAATACCTCTTTTTTGGTTCTGAAGATGCTTTGTATCTGTAACGATGCAAGGTATCTTTGAAGACTTCCTACCACTGCAATTAATAATTTTTGGGGAAAAGGCATTCACAATGGGCAAAACACTTATTAAAAAGTTGAATTTAGGCATCAACTGAACCTACATATACCAGATGCTGGTTTCATCCAACAACATAATGATGATGTGGCAGATGACAGTGTATGTTGGCAAGCAAAGCAAGTACAGAATACTAACAATATTTCTTTTGTGTTTATATTGTTTTTTGATTGTAGGTTGTGGTGACTGACTGACCTGTAGCGTACACTCATATTAGGTTGGAAGATGACAGTTTGGTTATGAATTAGCAAAGCCAATGACGTGCAGATGAAGGTGCATGTGATATACTGATCTGTAGCATATCCTAAGACCTATTTCAGGCTCAAAGGTAACAGCTTGGTTCCAAGTTGGCAAAACAGTATTGCTTCAGTGGATCTGAATTTAGTCTGGCACTCCTACAATTTTTTAAGTTCTCTCTCAAATCTTCCAGTGGTTTTTTTATCACCCTTGTTGTCACTGTGTTTCTGGGCAGTACATGCAGGTAAGCTATGTAATTTTAATAATCTTGAATCGTGATCTAGCAATTTGTGTATACCACAGACACGATAGGCATGTGCATATTTAGCTTTTGCTTGTATGAATACACTGCCTTTCTGTGTGCTACTGTCTGGAGTTAATCGAATACAGAAATGTATGTCCAATACTTAACTGCATTGAGAAAACAGTACCCACACATCAGTTTTACTGTAATATTCCCTTAAAACAATTAATTAAAAGCACCACAAATCAGTAGTCTATTCCTTCTATTTCATGTTCACATGCACTCGCAAAATAGTCAATCCGCTCACAACTATTATGTTGTATGCTATCTTCAATAAATGACCTAAATTTCCCATTTACCATTCATGTGTATTATAGGAAAAAATTTTTACTTTTGACACCATCATTAAGGTTAGGTTCCCTCAATATTGTCACTTATGTGGACACCACTGTCTTTATTATCTAGTTATATTTTATTTTCTTTAAAACAAAGGGCTAAGTTCAGTGTCATGAAGCTCACAAAGTACAATGTACACAATTTCCACCCTAAAACCATCTATTATACCTGATGCATAGTATTTTATGCAGTATGTTGAAGCTTCACTATACCACAAGTTCCACAGAAAAGTTCTCAAAGTATACAAATACTGACATCTGTCAAAAATATTATGTTTAGGTTTAAACAACTGTCTCAAAAGACGGCAACAGTCACATGAAGAATTGATAGTAGTGCTACTGGCAACCAAAGAAACTTATGTCGTCTGACAACTTCCTTATCCTTTTCTCGGTATTCTGGAGCTACGATTAACAACGTTTTTTTATACGCGCCCTCTAAAGTAGCACATCACTGTTTCATAAGGCCTAACAAATTATACTTCTAATTATATGAAGTGCAGCATTACTATTGTGTAGGAGATATAACACAGTTATGGTACAGCAGCTGCCAATCCTATTTCGCTGATAAGGCACCATTCCGGGAGTGTTTATATTTCATTACATGGAAGTAGTCGGGGGCAGTACTCCAAACTTCACGTTAATGCAACTCAATCTAACGATGGTGCAAGTTTTGTCTCATCAAGGCGACAAACGCACTTCGAACTTCCCGGACCATGGAATCAATAACAGCCGCACAATACTACACAACAGTCAGTATGGCTGGCTCTCCACACTACCAAGCAGTTTTGGGCTATGCTACGAGGTACATCTCTCTAGCCCTTAACCACGTTACACTATTATAAGTGACATATAATATCCTTCTTCAGTCACAACTGGTAATTACACAATGTTACCATTTGAAAATATCATCGTGTAGAAAGAAGAAACTGTACCAACCTTTCTGATCCTTTAAGCTGAGAGTTTGTTTTCACTTTAAAAGACTTACTAAACAGCGTCATCTCACTTTATGCAACGGTAAGTATGTAATTTTGTGTCGCCGATTGCTGTTCTCACACCTCAGTTATTACACTGTTTAGATACACCCGCCTGTGTGTAGTAAAGATGTCTCTTTGATTTTGTAATAAAATGCTTTTCCGTGTCGATGTGTAATATCGTCAGTGCTTTATACCGTAAAAGCTTCTACGAGTCTTATGCATATTAGAGATATTAAATATGGTGTTGTAAAAAGTGTAGTGTTTTCTAAATATCAGAGATCTTTTGACTTCGGCGATGCCGATGCGGCAGATAGAATCGAATGTGGTATCGGTTGTCATGTATGATGTTTGATAACTTTTCGTTGTTAAGAACGGAGCCTTATTATTTTTGCCCTGTTAAGGAGAGATGATTGTTACCGATACAACAAATTTGTAACTGTCATCGTTTTTACACATCATTCTTCAATGTCTAGGTCAGTGAGTGCTTTCGAAGGTTAAGTTTTAGATGCAGTAATACCAGTAGATGAAAAGGCGATAGAATGCTCGTTTCTGATGCGGCGTAAGGCACCCTTATATTGCTGTCGTGTTAATAAGTGGATTTGATATTGTGTATCGTTAGTTCTGTACTTTCATAGGTGCTTTGAGAAATCGCTTGGAATGCACTATGCTGTAGACTGTTGGTTCCTTAGGGACCTGTGTTTATTTTATTTTATTTTATTTTTTTTAAAGTAGTTGTATTTGCTTCTCGTTTTCTGTGGTGTTAGAAATTAGAATTGATTTGGAGCAGCATCTCGTGCTTCATTCGGACAAATTTCTCAATAATTGTAGTGAGCAAATTGTTTCAGCCCTCTAATTTTGTCAGTTCTTTCCCGTATTAGTATTAATTTTACGAGACATAGTTATCCTCGTGCACCTATTCCACCTGCTACGCAATTTTTTTGCTTAAATATTTCTTTTATTACCAGTGCCACGTTATTGAGTAGTTAGGACCGGAATGGACTGCACCAAAATTATATTAATATAGTTAACAATACAGCACTAAAACGAAGTTTTAATAACATTAAAAGTACAATAACAGTGTTGCTGATAGTCTCGTAGCACCAAATTTTGACTGCATCCACATCCTTAATCTGCAAACCACTGTGAAGTGCATGACAGAGTACTCCCCATTTTACCAGTTACTATCGTTTCTTCCTGTTTCATTCACATATGGAGCATGGGAAAGATGATTGTTTAACTAGCTCTATGAGTGCTGTAATTAATCTAGACGTGTCCACATGATCCCTATAAGAGGGGTTGTAGTATATTCCTAGAATCGTCAATTAAAGATGTTTCTTGAATCTTTGTAAGTATGCTTTATTGATATAGTTTGCATTCATCTCCCAAGTGTCTACCAGTTCAAGTTTCTTGCACATCTCTGTCACACACAATCATAGGCAAAACAAACCTGTGACTGTTTATGCTGCCCTTCCCTGTATATATACAGTATCCCCCATCAGGCCTATTTGGTCATAATTCTGTAACTAGGAAAAAAAATCGACAGAGTATAGTGGATGTTACTGTAGGTCACTCAGCATTTTTGCTTTAAACAGGTCTGTAGGTAGGAACTGAACACTATTTGGCACTAGCACTAAACATTTTTGTAGCCACCTGCTGGGAATTATCTTGTGTTTTGCTCAGTTGATGTCTTGACCTGTCTAGATTGTCCTAATTCCCAGTGCCCAGTGTTGTATATGTGAATTTGATATTTCTTGCTGTGCTTCATTAGAATGAGGCAGTCAAACACACTCTGAGGGGGAGTGATCCTCAGTGCTGTCTTTCTATAGCAGCAGCACATTCCTGCATCTTCCAGGGTGGCCCTGTAGCTGCAATCCATAACCAGATGAGGCTGCAGAATAAAGTACAGTAAATTTTTTTTAGGAATTGTTCTGTTACAGTGCATTTTAATTTCCTCAGAAGGTGGTACTGTTCTGTTACAATGCATTTTAAATTCGTTGGAAGGTAGAGGAATTGTGAAGACTTGATGTTCTCATCTATGGTGTGCCCCTTCAAAGTTGTTACAGTTGCAGAAGACACCGAGAGGTTTAACGACTCCAACATTACCTATTGTCACAAACTACACTTCATGATCAGTGGTTTTATTTATTTTCACTATATTTTAATTAAACCACTCATTGGCCTCACTGAACAGAACATCTGCTTGTTGTAGAGCCTGCATGTTACTGTTCCACAGTCAGATACTGTTGTTGCTTACAAACCGTAGAATTTGTCAGTTTGAACATAAACCATTAACAAATACTACAAATGGAGACAATAGTGTGGATCCCTGCAGCACATTGTGTTGCAATTTCTTGTGGACTTCACCTGGATGTGTAACTTGATATCTGTTAGATTGGAGTCAAGGGTTGCTATGGTAGCTACCCCAATTCTCTAGGATTTTAATATAGTAAGCAGGATTATGCATGATGCAATCAAATGCTTACAAAATCACAAAGTAGCAGTACTGCAGACACTTGTTCTTCAAAAGCTTCATTTATCTTTGTTCACAGGCCTCAGATTGTAGTTGTCTCAAATGTGCTCTTCCCAAACTGTATTTTGCCTCATGAAAGAGGTTATTGTCTTCAGAATAAGGTAGAAGTTGGTGTTTAGTTCTAAATTCTGTCACCTTGGTCAGCTAGCAAATAGAGACTTGGCTGAAAACAAAGTGTGACAGGGTAGTTGAGTTTGTGCCAATTATCAACCACTCTAACAGCACCTTTGTGCTTTTTTCTCTTTTGTTTAACTTCACTTTTGTTTTCGCATGCTGGCTGGTTCACATACTGTGTTCCTGTGTATTCGATATTTGTGACTAAAACTGTGTTGAATAAGTTAATGTGTGTTGGTGCTACTATTCCCTCATATACAATGATGGGGTTGAAGTTACCACAAGTTGTTCACATCAGTACTGATGTAATGTGAAGATGCTTATGAAGCAATAGAGAACAAATTAACATTTACTTTCTTACTGTATGTTGTAATGTACCCACTTATTCACGCCTTGCAAGTTGGAAAATACTATTCATATGTTAATCTTTTTGCAATGCACTGATGGAGGAAAAAAAAAATTTTTTTTCCAGGATGTGTGCAGTGTAGCACAGAAAATCTTGACTTTTTTGTTATAATTGAAACTGTACTTATTGAGCCGTAAATTATTTGTTGTACATGAGGCACAGTATGATATAGAACAGGTCAGCATATTCTGTTAAGTTTTCACACAATCATGTATCTCACTACATGTTATAGTGGTCTTCAGTCTGAAGAATTGTTTGATTTAGCTCTTTATGCTGGTCTGTCAGGTGAAAGCCTCTTCATCACTGCATACCTACTGCTACCTCCTTACTGTTTTCAAGCCTTGGTCTCCATTAACAGTTTTTACATCGAACACTTCCTTCCATTGCCAAACTGGCGATTCCTTGATGCCTCGCAATGTGTCCTGTAAATTGATCTCTTCTTTTAGTCAAATGTTTTAGGTTCACATGGAAGGTGATAGTTTAGTAGTGAGTATGCAAAGTAACAAATTGGTCTGTAGTGTAGCCATATATCTACCCTCACTCCATGTGTAAAGCAATATTTATTTGAAGAAAACTCCAAAGTAAATTCAAGAAAGCTGTAGGCAAATCTTTTGTGACTATTTTGGCTTATATACGAGGGTCACTCCAAAAGAATGCACCCTATTTTTGTAAAAATACTGTTTTCATTCTGCATGTGTGAAAGTTTTACCATGTGTAGATACATTCTTCCCACTTGTTTTCAAACTTAGTTCAACTTGTTCCCGTGAGTGGCGCCATCACAGCATGTCTTCAAGATGGCTGCTACACTTGACGTTCGTCAGAAGCAACGTGCTGTCATAGAATTCCTGTGCTGTGAAAACGAGACAGTGGGAAACATCCACAAGAGTTTGAAAAAGGTGTGTGGAGATGCTGCTATCGATCGCAGTACAGTTAGTCGGCTGGCAAGCAGGTTACGTGATGAAAGCAGGCACGGCAATATTGAGGATTGTCCTAGCAGCGGCAGGCCTTGTACTGCACACACTCCAGACAATGTGCAGAGTGTTAACGAATTGGTGACTGCTGACACACATCACAGTGAACGAATTGTCACACCACGTTGGGATAGGGGAAGGAAGTGTTTGCAGAATACTGAAAGTGTTGGCGTTAAAAATGGTTTGTGCCAGGTGGGTTCCCAGGATGTTGACAGTGGCTCACAAGGAAACAAGAAAAATGGTATGCAGCGAACTTTTGGAACAGTACGAGAATGGTGGAGATGAATTTCTTGGAAGAATTGTGACAGAGACGAAGAGGCAATCAGTGGAGTGGCATCATGCTGCAAATTCACCCAAGAAAAGAAAAATTCAAAACCACACCCTCTGCTGGAAAAGTTATGGCTACGTTGTTTTTTGATTCCGAAGGACTCTTGCTTGTGGACATCATGCCAAGTGGAACCACCATAAATTCATGCATATATGATGACACTGAAGAAACTTCAAGTTCGACTGAATTGTGTTCGACCACATCGGCAAAAGTAGGATTTTTTGCTGTTGCATGACTATTACGGCCACATGTCAGCCAAAAAACCATGGAAGTGATCACAAAACTCTGATGGACAACACTGAAACACCGGCCTTACAGTCCTGACCTGGCTCCGTGTGGCTATCATCTCCTTGGGAAACTGAAAGACTATCTGTGTGGAACAAGGTTTGAAGATGATGACTCCCTTGTGCACGCTGCCAAACAGTGGCTCCAACAGGTTGGTCCAGGATTTTACCGTACGGGTATTCAGGCACTGGTTCCAAGATGGCGTAAGGCAATTGAGAGGGATGGAAATTATGTGGAGAAATGAAAATATTGCTCCTAAAGAATGTATCTACACACTGTGAAACTTTCAAACATGTAGAATAATAGATGAATTTTTTAAAAAAACAGTGTGCATTTCTTTTGGAGTGACCCTCGTATCCTACATAAACTATGAAAAGTGCAAGGACAGCCACTGTGTAACACTTATGCTGGAATGAAAAGATCACAGCCAAGTTTTTTCCCTGTTCTTGTCCTACTGGAACTGTAACTCATCTCTGATGGCTTTGTCAGCTGTAGCTGTAGAAAATTTGTTTCCTGAAATACCAACTGCACTGCTGATTCTATGTGGTTTTTACCCTAGTGTCATCAAATTCTGTTACCTGCATTAATATTTGGAAACCCCAAAGTACTTCATTCATTATAAAGGAATGCTGGGCTTTTTGACGAGTTTTAGCTTGATTCACTATGTTCTCACTTAAAATCAGATTGCCAAATTTTTAGTCATGCATTGGCTACATACCAGTTAGTAGCAGCACTGCATACTTTCGCCCAAAGTTAGGCCTCTCTTAAATTTTCAAAATTAAACAACTGAGATGATGATTAATGACTGTGAGGCTTTTAGGAGGGCATGCAGAGGAGGAAAAAAAGCAAGCTTGATTAGTGTACTTTAAATTTCAGTATCAACACACAAACAAATGAAAGCCCTATAAGCAGACATTTGAGAAGTAATTTCATTCTGTGGAAGTCATACTCGCTCACTCCTTACAAAGTTTACATTGGTTGGAAATGACAGAGTCATAGGTTACAAAGTCATATAAGAACCTATAAAAATAAAATAATTTATTACAGTCATTAGCTCACACACTAGTTGCTTTGGAATGCTGGATATAGAAACTGTTACTGGGCAGTCATATAACCCACAACCTCTGGTGTAAATCGTGACAGTGAAGTGTTGGGTGTGTGCCAATGTGATGCATTGAATCTTTGCCATAAGGTTAGGCAACATGGAGATATGACTAAGTGGAATAAAGGAGCTTTTGTGTTTCAATGTGCCCATGACCTCACCGTGAATAAAGTTTCCTAGTGTGTTGATGTGTCAACACAAACTGTCCCAATCTCTTATCACATGTTACAATATGTCGACTGCACAAATGGCCCAATGAGGCAATTAACCTGCAGTTGTGGAGTATGTGTTTCATGTGGTGGATGCACTCTTTTAGGTTGGTGTGAATGTGAACCAGAATGTTTGTTTTGACATTCTCAATGATCAAATGTTACACTTTCTCTATATCTTCATGGTAAGTATGCTCTAGAAACTCCCATCTTATAAGATAACAGGCATGTTAAATACACAAGACTGCAACCATGTGTTCCTGATTTAACAAACACTTAGGCATCCTATCCCACCATGACTGGACCAGCATCACCAGGAAGTATCCTGAGCTGTGTGGAACACTGAATTATACATAGCAGTCAATATCGTCACAATGTAGTTGTATTGGATCTAATCATCAATGAGTGATTTTATATGGCACACCAGAAGAAATCTGTCAGCTTTCTTCCTACCTAAATTGACACTACTTTAGAGGTTAGAGGCAGTGCTACTGCTAGAAGCATGACATGTCATGAGGTTGACTGGTTTTTTGTCTTGTGTACAGTGTAGTCGTATTTCACGAGGGCTGCATCCAGGAAACTCCACTGCAGATCTCTGAGGTTAAGAGGTACTTACGTGTAGTGAATGCTTGTAGCAAAAAAATATTTTTATTGACCCCAGAAATGCTGTTGTGTGTTCTTACACATGACTATGAGAAAAATCACAATTATAATTTCTACAAGTGTTATGACTAACTCATACTAGCCTAAGTAAAAATAATAGGTATGGGACAAATCACAATCACATTTACTCAGAGGACCAGAATGAAGTAAACAACTTTAAACTTCTGGAACATAAAGTATTCATTTCAGTTATTTTAGACTGGCATTCATAAATTCTTCTACTTTATAGAAATACTTCTTCTTAGATAGCATATTTTTACTTTTTATGAATCCTCTGTTCAACCTTAAGTGTGCATATAGCTTGTTGTATAAAACAACTCACGCCTTACAATTCTGTGTCTTTTACATAATCATTGACTAATTGTAAATACAACATTGGAATCATGGGTATGATTTCAGCGGATGTATTTTTTTAAAATATGTAAATTTTCATGAATAATACACAATTTTTGTGAATATAAATACAAGGCAGTGGCAGTATATTGAGCCCCTAGGTATTTTGTGGTGGTGGTGGAGGAGGAGGAGGAGGAGTGAGGTATTTGTCTTGTAATCTTAGTTATTCTCTTCTGCAAATCAATCTCTCTCTCTCTCTCTCTCTCTCTCTCTCTCTCTGTCTGTCTGTCTGTCTGTCTGTCTGTCTGTCTGTGTGTGTGAGAGAGAGAGAGAGAGAGAGAGAGAGAGAGAGAGAGAGAGAGAGAGAGAGAGAGAGAAAAGTAGAATATGTTAAATGGATAGCACAAACTGCTCAGTCTATTTGCTTACTTTTTATGTATGTCTTATAGTGCGTCATATGTCCACACTTCAAGGAATTAAATGGTTATTTCATGGTCTTTAGGTACATTTCAAAATCTTACATAATCCATCATTGATTAAACTACAGTTGATAGGTGAAAATTTTGTATACAGTTTTGTGCTTGTCCAGAAGAAGGTTGTTTCTGTATAAACAGTATACTAGCTTGGAGTTCACATCACAAATGGTGTTGTTGAGTTCCTTAGCACAGTGATTTTTTTAATGCACTATTTGGTGTCAGCAAACATTACTGGTAAATCTTTTCGGATTGCTTTAGGGCAGATTATTGATAGATATAATAAACAAAAGTGAGCTAAATGTGGACTTTCATATTCTAAAGTACCTAGGATCAAGATGAATCTGTAGCTATTGACACCCCATTCACCCTTTTGAAAAAGAAAAAGTTTTTCCAGCCTTGAAAATTTTAGGGAACTTGCCTGACAGCAAGGAGCAGTTTATTATTTCTGGAAAAGGGGAAGACCCCTGATGGCAGCTTTGTTTGAGAAGGATGCGAGTGGATCAAGAAATAATGTTTTGAGGAATAACTCTGATTCTGAATGGAGAGAGGGTATTGGAGATGAATTTGGAAAGAAATTTTGATGCCAATGTTTACGAAGTGCTTGTTAAATACTTAACATATTTAGGGTCGGAGAGAATACTATCCTCATTCTTAATGTATGTTACTGACAAGGGAACCTTCCCATCGCACCCCCCTCAGATTTAGTTATAAGTTGGCACAGTGGATAGGCCTTGAAAAACTGAACACAGATCTATCGAGAAAACAGGAAGAAGTTGTGTGGAACTATGAAAAAAATATGCAAAATATACAAACTGAAAAGTCCATGTGCAACATAGCCAACATCAAGGAAAGTGCGAGCTCAGGAACGCCGCGGTCCCGTGGTTAGCGTGAGCAGCTCTGGAACGAGAGGTCTTGGGTTCAAGTCTTCCCTTGAATGAAGAGTTTAATTTTTTATTTTCAGACAATTATTATCTGTCACCAATGTCGTATAGAATATATCAGACGTGTTTTCCTGTGGAGGATTCGGTTGACCTATGATCTTGCGATCAAATGTTTTCGGTTCCCATTGGAGAGCACGTCCTTTCGTCTACTAATCGCACCATTTTGCGGTGCGGTCGCATAACACAGACACTAAACATATTACAGTGAACAGAGACGTCAATGAACGAATGGACAGATCATAACTTCGCGAAAATAAAGAAAATAAAATTTTCACTCGAGGGAGGATTTGAACCAAAGACCTCTCGTTTCGCAGCTGCTCATGCTGACCACAGGGTTCTTGTGCTCACACTCACCTTGATGTTGTATATGTTGCACATGGACTACTCGGTTTGTATATTTAGCTTATTTTTTTTCATAGTTCCACACAACTTCTTCCTGTTTTCTCGATTGATCTGTGTTCAGTTTTACAAGGCCTATCCACTGTGCCAACTTATAACTAAATCTGAGGGGGGTGCGATGGGGAGGTTCCCTTGTGAGTGGCCCGTGCTTTTCTTCCCAACTGTCTCATTGGTAACTTTCCACATGGCTTTAGATATATTCTTAGAGTTGACTGTAAACTACCAGTTGCACAGTTTATTGATTTTGCAGATCACTTTGTGGAGGCTTTATTTACACATTCTTAAAAAGTTCTGAAGTAACTCTTTGTCTGTAGTCCTGCTATATACAAGTAACTGATTTGAATTTTTGATAGACATTTGTATGACCAAAGTTAACCATTTCTTACTAGATTATTTGCATTGATGCTGTGTTGATCTAAACGTAATTGGAAATGCTACACCATAACAGTAGGCCTACTGCATAGTATCCATCAATTCATTTACCTTATTTTCAACATCACTGGCACTATAAAAATTCATGACCACAAGGAAAAAGAACTGTTTTGCAAAATTTGTAGTCAGATGAGTAGGTACAGTGTTCCCACTGTCACTCAATAGATTTTGTGTATATTCTGAGAAGTATCTATAACATTTGTTAGCAATTGCATATGCATTTTTTTTAAATTTCCCTGTGTATATTTAACATAATTTTCTGTTCAGTAGATTCTATCTTCCAGTCTGTTCATTTATGCGAACACACATTGCTTTTCATTTGTTGAAATACATTGTAATGAATGAATGACAAAATAATTTTTTGAGAGTTGGATCACTTTGTTGTAAGATACGTGTATTTTTCTGAAAAGGGAAAGGAGTACATCACTGACTCATGGCACATCTGTGAAGGCTCTCCTTCATGATTGTTTACAGAACATGATGTATGAATGAATGAATAATTCCTATGTCAAATCTGCTTTTCATTTTCTTTTTTCTCTAGTAGCCTCAACCACACTGATAGTCTTTATAATTAGGCATTTTTCTTTTTTCTGTCTGATGAATTTAACTTTTACTGGATTATGACTATCTGAAGTAGTATTGCAGAAACCGCATAAAGGTGTCAAACTTTTCATTTGAAGAACTTGGTACATTTCTCCTTTCTTTTTTTATAGGACAAAAGTAAATTTATTTGTATTGTTATTACTCCTACATCTTCTACTTTTCCCATTGTGAATAGTTGATTTGGTAAATGTGTAAGGGTAATGAGCGCACTGTGATCCGAGAAGCTCACATCTGTTACTTCTATAATGCAGTTAACATCGGTCACTACCTGATCAAGGCAGAAACTTATCTTTGTTGTTATCATGCCTTTCTCATGCGTGTTTACTGAGCTCATTAAATTTACTAACTGTAACTTTGTCAGATTTTATTAGTGAATCTGCATTAAAATCTCCACAGTGTTATGTTTCTAGATCTGTTTTCACATAGTTTCTCCAAATACTTCTCTCAGTAAGCTGATCATGTTTCCACTGGGGGGCATCTACAGAGGGGCCCAGAACAATGCAGACTCACTTTGATAGTCAATATTAATGGAACAGAATGACATACCACTGAAATTCTTGCATGGGGGAAGAATACTTTGTGTGTTGAAAGTGACCCGCCATAGCAGCCAAACAATGTTGATGCTGCTGAACTGTTGACCAAACTACAGCTGTCAGTGTTGCCAGGGTGATGGCCACACAAGGCATCTCGAGGGTTTCTTGTAGGTCATTCAGTGTAGGCTTCTGTTGATGAACTTAATTTTTGAAAGTCCTCCACAGGTAGAAGTCGAGAGATGTAAGTTCTGCAGACTGTAGTGGGTACTCAACAGCTCCTCTTTGACCTATAATCATCCAGTAGATTTTCATCCAATTAGGCTCTGGCATCTCTGTGGCAGTGAAGCAGAGCACAATCTTGTCATAGGTAAAACCTTTCATTTCCAAACATTTCTCGGGTGGCAGATAAAATCGATGTTTGCAGCATATGAAGATACACCTCACAAGTACCTTCAAAGAAGACTGGGCCAATAAAACCATGCAGTGACAGACCGCACTGCACATTAACACCCAGTAGATTTATGTCTGTCTATATGAATGTGAGAATTTTTAGGAGTCCGGTACACTACGTTGTGGTGGTTTACAGTGTTATTCAGTTTTTGAATTGCGTCTCGTGAGGCCATATAACCATCCCTGCAAACTGTTCGTCCTCATGAAGCATGCCTTCAAACCACTTGCAGTACTCCATCCTTTTATCCAGGCCGTCCTCATTCATGGCATGCAGCAATCTTGGAATGTACACTTACCACTTTGCAACCCAGAATTCATCGTACGCTTCATTGGCTCATTGGCTTACCATGCTTTCACGTGCACACTGCTTCACAGATTTTTGAGATGACCTAGTAAAATGTTGCAGTGCAGCTGTGCTGGAAGCTGAATTTGTTAATGTTTTTGGTCAGCCAGAACTTTCCTTATGCACATCCTGAACAGTACCATCAGCTTCAAATTTAACCCAAATACAATAAATTGTTGTACATGTTGGTGGCCAAGTTCCATACACAATACACCATTGCCGTTGTACCTCCATTGTGTTTTCATACTTCCAGTACCAGTTCATTACAGCCTTATGTTGCTCAAACGACAATCTTACTTATTAATAGCTGCACTGTCTTCAGCTGGAAAACGCATGGCAAGGTCTGTTGAGAAAACAATGGACTACACTCCCATGCAAAATTGCAATGATATATCATTTTGTTCCAAAGATATTAACTGTCAGTGTATCTACATTTTTCTGGATCCCTCTGTATATACTGTTCAAACCTGTAATCATTCTATGCCTCTGTCTGTCACAATTAAGAACTGGTTCACATCTAATATGATTTCTTAAGTTTTTCAAGCAACACCATTATTGTATTGTAGTGCAGTTTAATGAAGTTTTATCAAGCAGTGAGTCACAATGCATGATGAAACATTGAGATAGTAGCATGTGTTATCTGTTTGTGTTGTTGCAACAGTGAAGTTTGATGTCGGTGATTACATGATATCAGCCAGTTTTGCAAGTATGATGTCATACCATTAATTTTAGTTTGCGGAGAAATGAAGATGTTTATGAAAATATTTTAAACAGTAACAAGCATTCAACACTGTGTGGCAACAGATTGTAAGACTTCTGTTTAAGCATAAAAACACACCTGTCCACAAAAAAGGACAACTGCCATTTTAATTTGAGGAACATAAGGTGGCTTTCTTGTAGGATTTTGACAAAGGCCCAACAAGAACTGTGTTGATTATGTTTAGGGTGATCTAGTGTTGGTTGTGTGCTTAAATTAAAAAACGAAGGTAAATGTTTATCATGTTAGAGGGAAAAATGGAAATAGAATCTGCCTTCAGCCTGTCAAGCTTCCTACATATTTTGGGTTTTGTGAAGGATAGGACCACACCCCGTTATGGAATGAACACATGGTTAATACTCAAAGGAACCTGATGCTGGTTAATTTTTCATATCCTCTTGGGACTTTATTAGTGGGCTGGGTTTGGGGTGCTGAACATTTAAGTTATTAGTCACGTATTAGTTGTTCGATGTTCCTTGACAATTTTCCATTATCTAGTTACCCAACTGATTGTTATTCATAGTCATCCAATTGGTTGTTATTCACTGTCATGCAATGTATTACACTTGGAATCTGCCATTAAGCAACTAACTTAGTCAGTCTCTAGCAACAAACACATACCTGTGAGATATGTAACCAGTATAATCACTGAGTAGTACTAACTGCTCACACTAGCCTGAATATCTTACCCCACTATTCCCTTAACAAATTTGTGCTATGATAACCAGCTATGACATAAAATGCAGAACTGCTGTGCACAGACATATTAGTTGTAATACTGATGACGTCTGCAGATACAACATTACAGTACTGTTCTGTTGTACCTAATGATAGTTTGTATTTAGTTGCCCCCTGTCCTCACTATCCTATTCATGATATTTTATGCTTTTGAAGCTATTATATCTACGTGCCCAAGAATGTCCTAAAACAGTATCACTGATAAATAAAGCAGTATCTCTAGGGTACTTGTTGCCTTTTTACTGCTCGCTACATTCTGTTCTACAATTCAGTCTCTGTAGTAATTTTGCAGATTGTGATTTGATGGGATTCAGTATATAGAGTTCCTTCAGTTATGCAAATATTGCTGGCCACTATGTGTCCTCAAAATGCCTACGATTTCTATCATTACAAATATATATTTGTGCTTACATATAACAGCTAGTTGCAGCTTTTGGTTAATAGCATTACCCTTTGATTCCCCTTGGCTATACCTGTGCTAGTATGAGCTAAGGCCATAGAGCAACCAAGTGGAATAATGCCGTGATTAAGACAATAGGTGTCTCTTTGAAAAGAGTAGGGGTCAAAATGCTGATCACTTATTCTGATTTAGGTTGCCCATGGTTTTCTCAAAACACTAGCCAAATGCCAAGTTTTCACCTAAAGATTGCCATAGCTCGTACATTGCTCCATCCTCCTCCAGTTGAGTTAGTACTCCATTTCTAACTGCACAAGCAATAAAAATTATTTTAAATTTGCTGTTCCTGGCACTGGCTTCCTTAAATACCTCCTACACGTTTCAGAAATTTGCTACAAATATTTCTGAATTGCATGATTCATCTTTTATGTAATGATACTTTAGGTAGTGGATTGCATGAGTATTATTTCAATGGGGCATACAGAGCATTCAGCACATACATCTATTCTATATGCAAACACATCTTAGAATATATTCCAAAGTTTCATGTTTTCTTTTAATTTCTCTGTTGTAGATGTGATTTCAAGACATTACTTTGGCATAAATGTTATGGGCTAAGCTGTAGCTAATATGCAAACAAATAATAGACATTATATCTAATGGATTTTCATTATTTACTATGATTAAATTCCTTCTCATTACAGACTCAATTTGATCTATTTTTCGTGTGTGTGTGTGTGGGGGGGGGGGGGGGGAGTTATTTTTTGTAACATTTGCATTTTCCTTTCACAATATTCTTACTGTGATATTTGTTGTAAGTAAGTTGTTCCTCTATGGTCAGAAAGATCTAATGGGGAAATGTGTGTGACCTATGTTTGAAAGAAGTTAAGTTGGTTTAAGGTTTAAAATTGTGCTACTTCAAACAGTGTTACAACAAATTCATAAACTGAAAATATAGCATACAGTAACACAACTTCCTTCTTCCACGTGTAAAACTTGTGTGTGTCAAAGTATACTGAACGCTGCTTTTACTATTTCATAAATAATACAAATGTTTTATTGAAAGACCGGCACCCAGCAAACAGTCTACCCGAAGGGGACCCTAGCCATACATACCTTTATGTATGTATTTTATTGATCTGTATGCAGACTGTGACATGTACATTATGAAGTGCTGGGATTTTTGGTCCCCAGGAGAACTTCTCTTAAAAATTTTCCACTATCATTTTAATATTATTCTTTTGTGATAAACTCTTGCGAGTTCAGACAAACTTACGAGTATCTGTACTCTAAACCTGAGTGTATATTTAATTTTTAATCGCTGCTACTCAATGCATCACTATGGCATATTCAAATCTGTTTGCTGCTCATTTTCGATGTTGACATAGGTAACTGCACTTTTTAAAAACATTTTCAGTTTTGAGTGGACACAGATGCATTTTTCTTGTGCAAAAAGATTGAAGTTACAACCGATATTATCTATCAAAACAAGACATGGTTGTCTCACTGGGAGGTCCGCGATCGTTCATTAAGTAAAATATGGCGTTTCAGTCTTCGATCGCTAGTCTTTATTCTCAATAACCGGTTTCGGGCTAGCTGCCCATCTTCAGATCTGTTAGACAATGTTAAAAATGTAATTAATAAGAGAGATACGGTTAGCGATAAAAATATCTTAGTTTACAAAAAGAAATTTTGGAACGTATTAAATGCCAACATACCATATGTTGTAGTTACAGAGTAACTTGTCCGTACAGAACACACAGTTCACTGTCATAAGTAAAGTAAATTTCAATCTGTTACAACATTATATTGCAGTATTTAAGAGTAACCTGATTGGTAACAGTAAAAAGTGCCCTCTACCTATAACAATTGTGCATCTGTCATTATGTCGCCGTATATATATTAATGGCGAATATTCTTTTTAATAAAACAATTTTTAGGTAATAACGTATGAATAATTATTTTGAGTGGACCATGAAACGAAAAATTTTTACATTAATTTAAAATTTTTTATAGAGAAAAATAAAATAATTAAAATGTAGATATTCTTCCGAAAATGTGCGTTTGCTCTTCTTTGTTTTGGATTGGTGGTGGAGTGGATTTCCCTACGTCAGAACGTATACAACGCCACGCCGAGTCGTCTTGCGCCGCGCCCAATTCACCTCGCCGCCAGTACGCTGAGGGCCGTTCCGCTGTAGCTGTTTCTTACTGGGGCGTGCTGTTGCATTCAAGAGGAAGCCTAAAACAGGTCTTTAAAAATCTCATAATTCCTGTGCATAAAATCACTTTGCTCATTAAGTAGTAGGTCTGGGGTTTTATTGTGATGTGCGTATATTTCAATCTCTTCGAGCACGTTGAGATAGAGACTTTTTGGAGCTTTATGTAGCACCTCCATTTGATCATTTATATTACTCACTTCATGTCTACTCTCTTTTACATGTGTTCCAAATGCTGTTCGATTGTTATGACTGCAATGTTCCCTGTATCGAATTTCAAAATTCCGCCCTGTTTGTCCTATATAATAACTGTCACATTCAGCACATTTAATCTTATACACTCCGGATTTATTGTATTTCATTTGTTTCGTCGTTGCTGGTTTATGTCTTAATCTGTGTGCCATTTGCCCTTGGTTCTGAAATGCCACTGCGATGTTTTTTGGAAAGCATTTAGCAATTCTTTCCGACACACGCCCTTTGTATGTCAGGGTGACAAACTGCTTCTTAACTTTAATTTTCCTAGAATCGCTACTGATGCCCGCGGATCTGTTTTTGATTTTGTTAAACATACGTGTAACATCTTGTGTCCTGTATCCGTTAGCTGCTGCTACTTGCTTAATAATATCCAGTTCTTTCTGCAACTCATCTTCCTGTAGTGGCAACCTGAGGGCTCCGTTGCACATTGCATAAAATGGCTCTGAGCACTATGGGACTCAACTGCTGAGGTCATTAGTCCCCTAGAACTCAGAACTAGTTAAACCTAACTAACCTAAGGACATCACAAACAACCATGCCCGAGGCAGGATTCGAACCTGCGACCGTAGCGGTCTTGCGGTTCCAGACTGCAGCGCCTTTAACCGCACGGCCACTTCGGCCGGCATTGCATAAAAGTACGCTCTTTTATGCTGTGCCGGGTGGTGCGACGTCGCTACTATGATGATGTCGGAGCAAGTGTCTTTTCTATAGACGCCGAAAACGTGCCTGCCGCCTCCCTCCTTTTTGACAGTCAAATCTAAATAGTTAATCGCCCCATTGTTTTCCATTTCTAGTGTGAATTGGATTTTTGGATGCTGCTCGTTTAAAACTTTAGTCATTTCCTCTACGTCTTCTTTTTCCCCTTTGAATAATATAGTGTCGTCAACATACCGTCCGTAATAAATTAACTTCTCCTTAATTTCTGGAAAAGAGCTAAAAACTTTGTTCTCAAAGTCATTCATAAAAATTTCAGCTAAAATACCTGATAGACTGTTACCCATAGCCAAACCTTCATCCTGAATAAAAACTTTATCGTTAAAAATAAAACTATTAAAACTCAGTGTGAACTCTAGCATATCTACGAGTTCGACGATTTCACCCATGCTCATTGACTTATTTTTTATCAGGTTTTTCCTTATAATTTGCAAAGTGCCCGGTATTGGTATATTAGTGTAGAGGTTCACGACGTCCAATGAGGCTAGAACTGCATCCTCTGGGATTGCAATGTCCTTCACTTCGTTCGCGAAAAACACACTATTTTTTACGTTGTAAACTTGCTCGTATTTATACGCCGATTTTAACTTACGGTACAAAGCCCTATTCAAGAGCTCATTAACGGCTTCCTTCCCATTGCAAATAACACGCATTGGTTTATTCTCCTTGTGCAATTTTATTTGCGCTCTTGCTTCTGGTGTTCTTGGATTCATCTTTACTAATCTAGCTTTTTCATTTGGAGTGAATAAAAATTGTATTGCTTCTATCCTTGCCTTTAAATCTGTCTGAAACTTCTTTGTTAAATCTTTTTTGACTTCTTTAATTCCATTTTCCTGAAAAAACCGCATGGTCTTATCTATATATTCCTTTTCGTAAATGACAACTGAGGTACTGCCCTTATCTGACTTAATCACGATTGCGTTGTTAGAATCCAGTTTTAAGTTAATTTCTTTCACTAACTTCATCTCACTATATTTACCGTTATGTAAAGTTTTCTGGCATTCAATTGCCTCTTTGGCTTTGATGGCGATACATGTCTCCTGGAATTTAGTTAACTTAGCATCCCTACATGCTACCTTAACTTCTGCGATCATTCTCTTGATGTCTCGTTCTTGCAAGTTCGTTCGCGGATTATGCTTAAGCCCCTTATCCAAAAGCTTCTGCTCTTCTTTAGAAAAGACAATATCTGTTAGGTTAACGGTTCTGTCATAAAACTTATGTACATACTGTATTTTATGTTTCCCTCTCTGCCTTTGCTATTGCTCTACACAGATTAGTAATTTTCTTATTGTCTTTTTATGATTTCGTCCCTATGTACCTGGATTCTTGCTTCAATCTCATATTCAACTTGTCTAAACTGCAGTGGCGACAATAGGTTACCTAACTTCATATGTAAGTCGTACGTAAGCTTATTGAGTTTGTCTTTCTCGATGTACCCTGATTTGATCTCCTGTCTTATCCATGACTGTTCTGCTCTCTTCTTAACTTTTGTGGCTGAGATACTGCTGTTATTTATCTTTACCCTTGCGTACTTCGGTACAACACCTAATTGCAAACAGTTCTTATTGAAATGTATTTTTAAATTAGCTTTCACTATATTAAGCTTAGCTTTAAAATATGGTTTCACATCTCCCACAGCCTGACTAGGCACAAGTTTATCAAAACAAGACATGGTTGTCTAACTGGGAGGTCCGCGATCGTTCATTAAGTAAAATATGGCGTTTCAGTCTTCGATCGCTAGTCTTTATTCTCAAAAACCGGTTTCGGGCTAGCTGCCCATCTTCAGATCTGTTAGACAATGTTAAAAATGTAATTAATAAGAGAGATACAGTTAGCGATAAAAATATCTTAGTTTACAAAAAGAAATTTTGGAACGTATTAAATGCCAACATACCATATGTTGTAGTTACAGAGTAACTTGTCCGTACAGAACACACAGTTCACTGTCATAAGTAAATTTCAATCTGTTACAACATTATATTGCAGTATTTAAGAGTAACCTGATTGGTAACAGTAAAAAGTGCCCTCTACCTATAACAATTGTATATATTGTATATATTAATGGCGAATATTCTTTTTAATAAAACAATTTTTAGGTAATAACGTATGAATAATCATTTTGAGTGGACCATGAAACGAAAAATTTTTACATTAATTATATTTTATTTTTCTCTATAAAAAATATTTTAAATTAATGTAAAAATTTTTACATTAATTTAAAATATTTTTTATAGAGAAAAATAAAATATAATTAATGTAAAAATTTTTCGTTTCATGGTCCACTCAAAATGATTATTCATACGTTATTACCTAAAAATTGTTTTATTAAAAAGAATATTCGCCATTAATATATACAATATATACAATTGTTATAGGTAGAGGGCACTTTTTACTGTTACCAATCAGGTTACTCTTAAATACTGCAATATAATGTTGTAACAGATTGAAATTTACTTATGACAGTGAACTGTGTGTTCTGTACGGACAAGTTACTCTGTAACTACAACATATGGTATGTTGGCATTTAATACGTTCCAAAATTTCTTTTTGTAAACTAAGATATTTTTATCGCTAACTGTATCTCTCTTATTAATTACATTTTTAACATTGTCTAACAGATCTGAAGATGGGCAGCTAGCCCGAAACCGGTTTTTGAGAATAAAGACTAGCGATCGAAGACTGAAACGCCATATTTTACTTAATGAACGATCGCGGACCTCCCAGTTAGACAACCATGTCTTGTTTTGATAAACTTGTGCCTAGTCAGGCTGTGGGAGATGTGAAACCATATTTTAAAGCTAAGCTTAATATAGTGAAAGCTAATTTAAAAATACATTTCAATAAGAACTGTTTGCAATTAGGTGTTGTACCGAAGTACGCAAGGGTAAAGATAAATAACAGCAGTATCTCAGCCACAAAAGTTAAGAAGAGAGCAGAACAGTCATGGATAAGACAGGAGATCAAATCAGGGTACATCGAGAAAGACAAACTCAATAAGCTTACGTACGACTTACATATGAAGTTAGGTAACCTATTGTCGCCACTGCAGTTTAGACAAGTTGAATATGAGATTGAAGCAAGAATCCAGGTACATAGGGACGAAATCATAAAAAGACACAATAAGAAAATTACTAATCTGTGTAGAGCAATAGCAAAGGCAGAGAGGGAAACATAAAATACAGTATGTACATAAGTTTTATGACAGAACCGTTAACCTAACAGATATTGTCTTTTCTAAAGAAGAGCAGAAGCTTTTGGATAAGGGGCTTAAGCATAATCCGCGAACGAACTTGCAAGAACGAGACATCAAGAGAATGATCGCAGAAGTTAAGGTAGCATGTAGGGATGCTAAGTTAACTAAATTCCAGGAGACATGTATCGCCATCAAAGCCAAAGAGGCAATTGAATGCCAGAAAACTTTACATAACGGTAAATATAGTGAGATGAAGTTAGTGAAAGAAATTAACTTAAAACTGGATTCTAACAACGCAATCGTGATTAAGTCAGATAAGGGCAGTACCTCAGTTGTCATTTACGAAAAGGAATATATAGATAAGACCATGCGGTTTTTTCAGGAAAATGGAATTAAAGAAGTCAAAAAAGATTTAACAAAGAAGTTTCAGACAGATTTAAAGGCAAGGATAGAAGCAATACAATTTTTATTCACTCCAAATGAAAAAGCTAGATTAGTAAAGATGAATCCAAGAACACCAGAAGCAAGAGCGCAAATAAAATTGCACAAGGAGAATAAACCAATGCGTGTTATTTGCAATGGGAAGGAAGCCGTTAATGAGCTCTTGAATAGGGCTTTGTACCGTAAGTTAAAATCGGCGTATAAATACGAGCAAGTTTACAACGTAAAAAATAGTGTGTTTTTCGCGAACGAAGTGAAGGACATTGCAATCCCAGAGGATGCAGTTCTAGCCTCATTGGACGTCGTGAACCTCTACACTAATATACCAATACCGGGCACTTTGCAAATTATAAGGAAAAACCTGATAAAAAATAAGTCAATGAGCATGGGTGAAATCGTCGAACTCGTAGATATGCTAGAGTTCACACTGAGTTTTAATAGTTTTATTTTTAACGATAAAGTTTTTATTCAGGATGAAGGTTTGGCTATGGGTAACAGTCTATCAGGTATTTTAGCTGAAATTTTTATGAATGACTTTGAGAACAAAGTTTTTAGCTCTTTTCCAGAAATTAAGGAGAAGTTAATTTATTACGGACGGTATGTTGACGACACTATATTATTCAAAGGGGAAAAAGAAGACGTAGAGGAAATGACTAAAGTTTTAAACGAGCAGCATCCAAAAATCCAATTCACACTAGAAATGGAAAACAATGGGGCGATTAACTATTTAGATTTGACTGTCAAAAAGGAGGGAGGCGGCAGGCACGTTTTCGGCGTCTATAGAAAAGACACTTGCTCCGACAACATCATAGTAGCGACGTCGCACCACCCGGCACAGCATAAAAGAGCGTACTTTTATGCAATGCCGGCCGAAGTGGCCGTGCGGTTAAAGGCGCTGCAGTCTGGAACCGCAAGACCGCTACGGTCGCAGGTTCGAATCCTGCCTCGGGCATGGTTGTTTGTGATGTCCTTAGGTTAGTTAGGTTTAACTAGTTCTGAGTTCTAGGGGACTAATGACCTCAGCAGTTGAGTCCCATAGTGCTCAGAGCCATTTTATGCAATGTGCAACGGAGCCCTCAGGTTGCCACTACAGGAAGATGAGTTGCAGAAAGAACTGGATATTATTAAGCAAGTAGCAGCAGCTAACGGATACAGGACACAAGATGTTACACGTATGTTTAACAAAATCAAAAACAGATCCGCGGGCATCAGTAGCGATTCTAGGAAAATTAAAGTTAAGCAGTTTGTCACCCTGACATACAAAGGGCGTGTGTCGGAAAGAATTGCTAAATGCTTTCCAAAAAACATCGCAGTGGCATTTCAGAACCAAGGGCAAATGGCACACAGATTAAGACATAAACCAGCAACGACGAAACAAATGAAATACAATAAATCCGGAGTGTATAAGATTAAATGTGCTGAATGTGACAGTTATTATATAGGACAAACAGGGCGGAATTTTGAAATTCGATACAGGGAACATTGCAGTCATAACAATCGAACAGCATTTGGAACACATGTAAAAGAGAGTAGACATGAAGTGAGTAATATAAATGATCAAATGGAGGTGCTACATAAAGCTCCAAAAAGTCTCTATCTCAACGTGCTCGAAGAGATTGAAATATACGCACATCACAATAAAACCCCAGACCTACTACTTAATGAGCAAAGTGATTTTATGCACAGGAATTATGAGATTTTTAAAGACCTGTTTTAGGCTTCCTCTTGAATGCAACAGCACGCCCCAGTAAGAAACAGCTACAGCGGAACGGCCCTCAGCGTACTGGCGGCGAGGTGAATTGGGCGCGGCGCAAGACGACTCGGCGTGGCGTTGTATACGTTCTGACGTAGGGAAATCCACTCCACCACCAATCCAAAACAAAGAAGAGCAAACGCACATTTTCGGAAGAATATCTACATTTTAATTATTTTATTTTTCTCTATAAAAAATTTTAAATTAATGTAAAAATTTTTCGTTTCATGGTCCACTCAAAATAATTATTCATACGTTATTACCTAAAAATTGTTTTATTAAAAAGAATATTCGCCATTAATATATATACGGCGACATAATGACAGATGCACAATTGTTATAGGTAGAGGGCACTTTTTACTGTTACCAATCAGGTTACTCTTAAATACTGCGATATAATGTTGTAACAGATTGAAATTTACTTTACTTATGACAGTGAACTGTGTGTTCTGTACGGACAAGTTACTCTGTAACTACAACATATGGTATGTTGGCATTTAATACGTTCCAAAATTTCTTTTTGTAAACTAAGATATTTTTATCGCTAACTGTATCTCTCTTATTAATTACATTTTTAACATTGTCTAACAGATCTGAAGATGGGCAGCTAGCCCGAAACCGGTTATTGAGAATAAAGACAAGCGATCGAAGACTGAAACGCCATATTTTACAATATTATCTACCCAACCATAAACTATGAAAATGAGCTGTAGTGGTTTCTTCTGATTCCTGTGGCACATCCAAAGTGGTCTGTGTCTATTGACAATTCACCATAAGAAATGAAGTGCTGCCTTCTGTTTACATGCTCACAAAATTGGCTAAATGGTCCATATGAACTTGCTTCTTTTGTTTTAGTTGGTGTGGTATCGGATCAAATGATTTTAAGAAGTCAAGGGGGATGGAGTTGCATTCTTATTGTTTTAAGATGTGTAAATATCCAAAGTTCTGTTAGTGGGGTAAATGGTTTTGTGTTCAATGTGAATTACCACATGGAAGGCTATCTTCAGCTGATAGGTCAATTATGCAACCAGTCTTAGTGGTATGTGTAAGTTGAGCTTCTTTCTAGTTGTTGGCTGCTTCCTCTTTTCTATCCAAGAAACCTATAAGAAGTTGTAGCTGATGCTGCAACTACGAGGGTGTCAATTATTATCCACAATTTAGTTACATTTTTATTTATTTTGGTAGTTCCATCATTTTACGTTGATGAAGCATGCTTTGTGTATTCGTTGTTATATCTTTGTAATTTTCAAGCTGCCGTGCTGTTAATCATGGCTGCTCTGCTGTCTATTTGCACCAAAGAAGAGCAACATTCAGTGATCAGTTTTTTTTGTGGTCGGAAGGTGTATCAGGGGCTGAAATTCTTTGAAGACTTTCGGTACAGTATGGGAGGAGTGTCTACGAGCAGATTGAAAAATTCCGAAATGGTCCCACAAGTGTTACGCACGATGAAGGAGCCGGCTGATCGCTTACCATCACAAATGAAGAAACCATTGAGCATTCACGTGAAATGAAACGCTTAGACAGATGATTAACTATTGACGAAGTGGCACATCGTCTGCAAATTAGTCACGGTTGTGCCTACGAAACAATCATCCACAATAGACTTGGGTTTCATAAAGTTTGTGCAAGATGGATCCCAAAACAACTCGCACAGTTGCATAAACAAACTCGCATCTGCAAAAAACATTTGGATCGCTATGGTAACAAGGGGGACAACTTCTTAGACAGGATCATTACTAGTCACGAAACATGGATCCATCATTACGAGACAGAGTAAACGGCAGAGTATGGAATGGAAACATCCAAATTTGCCATGCAAGAAAAAGTTAAGGACCCAACCCTCCGCAAAAAACTGATGCTCACGTTTTTTTTGCCCCCTACTAGGTCCAGTACTGGAACATTTTGGGGAGAAGGGCACAATAATAAACAGTGTACATTACAGTGAGATGCTTACTGCCAGGCTAAAGCGTGCAATTCGAAGCAAACACTGAGGATTGCTGTCAAAAGTGTTATGTTATTGCATGACAATGCCTGTCCGCATACTGCTGCCGACATTGCTGAAACGCTCCAGAAACTCAAATTTGAAGTCCTGGATCATCCTCCATATGGTCCCGATCTTGCCCCCTTCTGACTATCACTTGTTTGGTCCACTGAAACAGGCTTTAAGGGGCTGTCGATTTGCCTCGGATGAAGCAGTGAAAAGAAGCGGTGCATTCCTGACTCGCTGCTCAACCAAGAACCTTCTTTTATGAGGGCATCATGAAGCTTATACAATGATGGACCAAGTGCTTTGAAACGCAAGGAGACTGTCGAAAAATGATGTTCTTGTAAGTTTCTTATTTGATTACAATAAAATTTTATAACTACTTTGCGGTTAATAATTGACTCACCCTCGTATTTTAACTTCAGTTTCAATATGGAAGCCACAAGTGTATTGTGTATGTATCCCTGCAGGTTGGGGTGGGGGTCCGGTATTTTAGTAATTTCAGTGGCTTCTTTATTTGAAAATAATAGATTATGAATTCAGCGAAAAGCAGTACTTCTTAATTTTGAATTGTGAAGGCTGTCTTAAATATTTTGGTGTTGAATTTGTGGTTTTCAATTTTCTACTCGCTCTCATACTGCCGCCACTGCAGCATGATCATTTCCACCAACCTCATTGTGGAGGCTTTCAAAGGCTCTAAACTTTTTATTACCTTTGGTTCTGTGGAAGGTGATTTACCCTTAATTTTGTACTATTTTTATTCCACTTCATGTTTGTCTCACTGCAATTGATTTGGGTCTGCAGATGGTTCAATGTTAAGACTTGGGTACATATTTGCAATGAGATCAGTTCAACAAGTGAATGTTTTCATTATAAGGAGATTGGCTTTTAGAGGTGGAAATTCTACCACTACAGCTGCAATTTGTAATAAATAGGCATTTCATAGCAAAACAGCTGCTTAAGTTGTTGCTGATGTGATGTATGCTACCACATCATAATAGTATGTTGACTTTTGATACTCTTTCTGGTGTGGAAGTTTTCCTTTATGTTGTCCACTCAGAGCCAAAACATTATTACCACCTACTTAATAGGATGTTGGTACACCTTTGGAATGCAATATAGCAGTGACCCTTCATGGCATAGATTCAACAAATCCTTGGTATGTTTCTAGAGACACATGCTACTAGATGTCTATGCAAAGGTCACATGATTTCCATAAATTATGGGCCCATTGTTATGGGCAATGAGCTGTCACCCAGTAGCATCCCTGATGTGTTTCATCGGGTTCAGATCAGGTGAATTTGATGGGCACAACATCGTGAGTTCACTATCATATTTTTCAAACTTCTGCAGCACTATTCTGGTCTTGTGACACAGGCAATTATCCTGCTTTAATGTGCCATCAACATTGAAGAAAACATCAAGCACGAAAGGGATATTGGTGCTTCACAGTAGTGTTCACGTAATCCACACACCCCAGGGAGCTCGCCACTCTTTATCAAGTTTGTGCTGGGCTACCACAGGGCCCCAGCTTTTGCAGCATCTTTTCCCTTCCATGCTACATGCCTATCGTCTTGCTATTTTTTTCTCCCTTCCCTTGGGGAACACATCTGGAGTGTTTCTGGGAATGTGTTCTGCATTTTCGGTAGCTGACATAAGAAGTCTCACCACCGTTTTTTGTTCCATTTTTCCTTACTTCGTTCACCTTCTGCTATCCTTCCTCTGCTTGGGCGTTGGAGGTCCTCTTTTACTTCTTCCACCATGTGCGCTTCTGAGAGCCGGCCTATGCATCTGACACGTAACAGGTGGCTAGGTAATGCGTAATTCACAACCCCGTGTCGAAATGTAGGGTTCGCGTGTACCCCCTGGTACAGGCCAGGCCCAGGGAGGGGTGCATACCTTAGCTGCTACCTCCCTAACTTGCTGATTGGTCCCTTTGTCAGGTGTTGGGAGGTGTGAACAATCACATAAGGTGGGTGCGCCCCACTCTGAGGCGGCGCCGCCCCCCCTCCCTCCCCCACCCTCCCCCACCCCTGTTGGAAGGGGCGCACCGTCAGCGACGCTGGCAGTCACGGGAATTTTCCTGTAAGGAGCCAAACATCATCTTCTTAGTCTACGTCTACTAAATGTAAGCAGAATGCGGCTAACGATTCAAAGCCCCTCCCAGCTGCACCACGGTTCCTTGTGGTTTCACGTATTGAAGACAGTCTGTCCTCTGCTATGGTAAATCTGTTTATTATTCAGAAAGGTGTTGATGCAGTTGCTAGCCCTGTGAAATCCTCTCGTTTACAGAATGGCACTTTGCCTCTGGAGAAGACTTGTGATTCTGAAACACAACTGCTTGCCACTTCACTTCTCCACGGCTATCCAGTTCATGTCAAGGCCCATCAAATGCTGAATTCTTCTGTGGTGTTATTTACTCTAGGCTGCTCGATGGTCTGACTGAGGCAGAAATCCAGCCGTACCTCTCTGATCAGGGTGTCGCTGCCGTCCATCAAGTGATGAAAAAGGTAGATGCATCCGTAGTGTCCCCATGCACCCTGTTCATCACCTTTGATAGAGTGGTGCTTCTGTCCACGATCAAAGCAGGCTATGAAGTTATCACAGTCCAGCTGTACATTCTGAACCTGATGCACTGCTACCATTGTCATCATTTCAACTACACTCAAATGTCTTGTCGACACCTGGAAAAATGTGTAACCTGTGGTAGGGATGTGAAAGAGAGTGATTGTCAACCTCCTCCTCCCAACTGTATCAACTGAAATGCTGCGTCTTCTCGAGTTTGTCCCATGTATCTTGATGAGTGGGCTGTCCAGGAGATCTGGGTAAAGGAAAAAGTAGTCACAAATGCTGCATTCTACCATCTGGTATCTACAGAACTGTTCGTGCTACATCTCGCTCCATGAAGGACATGGCCACACAGGCATTTGACCTAAAATTCAGTACTGTGTTTGTGAAATCGCCCAGTGTCATGGTTACATCGCCTTCTCATCCAGCTGTGCAAAAAGCCACCAGACATTAGCATCCTGGAGCAAAATCACCTATGACACAACCGGCAGGCTGAGGAGGACAAATGGAATGCTCCCGCGAAGACTTCCTATGTCCCTCCACCCAACATACATCTAACTGTGCCAACCAGAAAGCCTCCAAGAAGTCAAACAAAGGCATACGGTTTCTCCTTCACCAACTCAAAGATCTTCTTCAATGGTGTCTCCACATGATAGCCTCGCCCGGTTGATCTACATGTCGCCGGTGCACACCAACAACCATTTTTGTGCCCTGAAGTCTGCAGGCCTACAGAGGAGAATGCCGGCGCTTCTGTAGATCTCATGGATGTGGATCCTCCAGCCTCTGCGTCCTGTAGCAGTGAGTCTTTGAAGAATGCCACTTGGCAGCCACTGAGGTGACACCCCTTCATTTTTTTCCTCCTCCCCTTTCCTCGCTATGACTCTCCTCCAATGGAATGTTCGTGTCCTTCAATCAAGAGGATTTATGGTTGATCTTAGAATCGCAGCGTTCGCTTCTTCTCTGCCTCCAGGAAACAAAGTTGCATCCTCACGACTGCTTTGAGCTCTTGCATTTCTTCCCAGTCCGTTTTGACCTTGCCCACTAGGACGGCATTCCATCTCGTGGAAACAGGATGATGTTCATAGCCAACCGATCTCCCTGGCTACCCGCCTTCATGCTGTTGCAGTACACCTTTCCCTTCCTCACTTCTCCCTTTGTACTGTTTACATCCCTCCATCATTTGACTTCACCAGGGCAGAATTCCCCAGCTTATTGGGCAGTTACTTCACCCCTTACTGCTGCTCAGTGACTTCAATGTGCACCATCCCCATTGGGGTTCTCCCAGAACCTGTTCAAGAGGTGACATCTTGGCTCACCTTCTTAACCAACTTAACCTGTTCTACCTTTACGCAGGAGCATATTCCCATTTGGACCTATCTTCTACATTGCCCAGCTTGCCCATCATCTCAAGTGGTCCACTCTCTCTCTGACATATACTTGAGTGACCATTCCCCATGTGCTATCTATTATTTGCTGACTCCTACCCCACCTATGTACACACCCAAATGGGAGCCCCCCCCCCCCCTGCAGGTCCGGGGGCTAGAATTGGCCCGATGTATTCCCACCTGTCGTACGATGCGACTAAAAGAAGTTTCACACGTTTCGGCCTTGATGTGATGGTCCCCTGTAGAGTTTGACCTCCATTCTTCAAAATTTTCCCAAAGAGTGAGCCAATTGGGGAAGGACACCTTACAAGGTCCATCGTGCATTGAGATCTTTAGCCCACTTTCTCATCATCGCATTGCAGTCCAGCCCATTCTCCATCTCTTGGGCGAGGACACCTTCCTGGGTGTGTTTTCCACCATGCACTAAACAGTGTGCTTTCTGTGTCGACGATGACCATGGACTTCTTTGCACCTGATATCCAGCATGGTAGCCAGTCTGTTGTGGTGGGACCACCATGTACCCTGTTGGTTGTAGCCCCCTGACCACACAGAGACCGCTCTGCTGATTCCTGCGCCGTTAACTACCCACATATGCCAAGGGGTAGATGCCCATCCCTCTGGGGCATCAGGACTCCTGGCAATGGCCATCCAGCCAGGTGGCCTTTGCTGCGGCTGGGTGGCGCCCATTGAGAGGGTCCCTGGTCGGAGTGGGTGGCATCAGGGTGGATGACATGCGTGGAAGCGTAGTCCATAATCTCTTGCTGGTGGTGAAACACCAGCAGTCTCTAAGCGTTCACAAGCTCAGTTCAGTGCACAGAAGTATGACCCCAAATCGTTCCCCTCTGTGGCCACACCATGGGAGGAACGTCGGGCAAAGGATGGCAGCAAATGTTATTTACCCTGGTACTTAGTATGTTCGAGAGCTGATGGAGAATCTTTCATGACGATGAAGCCTCAGTTTTTTGTTGAGCATTTAGAGGTCAAGTTTGGGGAGGTGAAGGGCTTATCCAAAATGAGATCTGGGTCAGTCTTGATCAAAACAGCATCCTCTGCCCAGTCATGGGCGTTACTCGCTTGTGACAAGCATGTACGTCGCCTGTCAGCTGCAGTTGCCTTGAAAATGGTGGAGTGTTCTCCCAACGAAATATCGGTCATTGCTGAAAGTGTTACCTGGCTGAATTCCCAGAAGTTATTTGAAAGCTTGGGGACGTTTCTGGAACCATCACGGCCCCTAAGAGCTTAAATATGGTCCAGGGTATCATATTTCACAGGGCCCTTCTTTTGGAGTCTGGCGATGAGCTGCACGCCATTTCTTAGCAGTGAGGTGTACATTTTGTCCGGCGTGTCCACCAGGGTCCGAGGGATAATCAGGTTGCCACCGGTGCCTTCGTCTTGGTCTTTGATGGTGACAAGTTGCCCGAGAAGGTCAAGGTAATGATGGTCTACTGCTTTGGTGTAAAGCTCTATATCTCTCCCCCAGTGCAGTACTTTGAGTGCTGGAAGTTCAGTCTTATGTCTTCCTTTTATACTTCCAGCGTCACATGTCAAGATTGTGGATGCCCATCACAACCCAATACTCCACGTGCCCCGCCTCACGTCTGTGTCAACTGTGGAGAACACTATTCGCTGTGCTGGCCAGACTGCAGGATTCTCCAGAAAGAAAGGAAAATCATGGAATACAAGACCCTGGACCGCATCGCGCAGTCGAGTCATAGTACTTAAAGCAGGGTTCATACTCTGAATTGAGTTCATTCCTTTTAAATATGCCAGGTAGCAAATAAAATATACATCACAGAGTAATTGTACTAGTTGTGTAGGGAACATGTAATCAAAAGCGTTCACGTGGCGATGACTCTTATATCCAAGAGCACATTACACACTTTTCTTGAGTTCAACCGTTCAAACACGTTGTAAGCAGTAACATTGTCTTTTCCCAGCGAAACCATATTCCTCAAGGCTAATTTTCGTAACATATCGAAGAAGTAAGAGCTCTAGAATATTTTTTTCTAATGTGTGGGTACAACTGAGTTCTGCAATAAGCAGAGTTGTGCAGAAACTATTCTCCTTTAATAGCAGTAACTAAAGTATAACCATACTTTGCATAATACAGTCACTAACATTCCTCAAACTCACTGTCAGAATTACGGCATTACCTTATTCACAGACATCCTGCACACTCTGGAAGTTGAATAACTGAATGATGGTGGATTCGTAGTGATTATACATACATACATACATACATACTTACATAAGCTGGTGCGCTGAAAGGGACAGACAGAAGTCTGTTGTACACATGGAATAAAGCATTCTTTGCGTTCAAGCCTAGAGGAGGTTTCTACATAACATGGTATTCCTTTTTGAAAATTCAGATCCTGCACACACACGTTATAGGATGTAAACAGTTACGTATCATTAAGTCGATGCGTCTCACACATGTAACAAACAAAATCTTTGTATGATGCTCTAACAGACTCTTTTTGTTTTTTCGTAACAAACTCAGTTTTGCCAGCTGCAACAACAGATCCGTCTCGTGGTGATTCCCCTCATGCTCCAAAGTGTCAAAGAGGGATGGTGCTTAGCAACAGGAACTTAAAATGTGCTTAGACTTGATAGAGAACACTTTTGCAGTTTCTCCTCCCATTTGCTTGGGCCCTAAAAATAAACTCCCAATGGACGTGCTCTAGTATAAATTACATCCGCAATGATTTCTCAGGGGAAATTTGTATGGTCTAGATGGTGGTAGGTCTACAGTAGCAATGCATGGAATGCAGTGACACAAACCCCGACTTAGCAGTCTAAATATATATAAGATAGCACTGTGTGTTGACTGTATTTACAAGTATCGAGCCGGCCGGAGTGGCCGTACGGTTCTAGGCGCTACAGTCTGGAACCGCGTGACCGCTACGGTCGCAGGTTTGAATCCTGTCTCGGGCATGGATGTGTGTGATGTCCTTAGGTTAGTTAGGTTTAAGTAGTTCTAAGAGACTGATGACCACTGCAGTTAAGTTCCATAGTGCTCAGAGCCATTTGAACCATTTTGAACAAGTATCGAAAATACGAAAAGGTTTCGTGGAAGTGGTGAAATCGGTAAAACAACCATAGGGCTTTTATAAATTTTAATTGCATCCTTTATTCATCGACAAAAATGTGATGGTGGGAGGCATTTTTGCAGTGCAAAAACAATACCCAGCTGGTGTGAGTGTGGATGTATGACAATTTTTTGTACACCTATAAATGATAGTCAGAAATGTTATGCTGCTTGACCGTAAAGGTACTGTGGCTTACGTTACAACATATCACCAGACCTTTCTGGGAAGTAATCGAACTACTATTCACTTAAAAAACTTAGTATGTCTACATAGATTTGACGTGGTGAACTGTGATTTCAACGCATTGAAGTGTATATCCGAACGTAACGGGTGATATTCTTTTCGTTAACAGCTGCACAATATAACAATCTAAGGGTTCAACTGGTCTTGCTATAGTGTACAAACAGAACGGGCAATATGGCTGTGTAAGATGGATACACAGAACGCCCCTCTGGGCATCCCTAAGTCTATTCTCGTGCTTTCGTTGTTGCACTATCGACAGTGCTGTCGATTACAGTACACCAGTACACGGTATTCCCCAGCGGTTTACCAGGCAAACGCTGCTTTGTTTGCGGTTCAGTCCGACCACGACTGACGGTGGGTGCAGGCCCGGCAGTGGCACGTTACAGGACGAGAAAGAGGGCAGATGTTTCGATGGGAATTTCTTGGGTGTCAAGTTTGAAAGGGTTGCTACCATATGATGGTTTTGTTCGGGGATTAGCGCGACATCTGGTCTGCCAGTCGTGGGGCCCGAAGTGACGTTCTTGGACACTGGCGCGTGGCGCGGCCGCTGATGGACGCGTCACTTTGCGACACCCTGAGCTACCTGCGCGTACGGAGATGCGTGGCAGCACTGGGTGCAGGACGGTGGTCGATGCGTGCTCTGTGATCAAAAGGGTTTTAACGCTGTAATTACGTGTGATGGGTGTTTCATGGTGCAATCATAATAAAAAAATAAGCGGTCGATTTAATAGCTTCTTTTCGATGTGTTTTACAAGACCTGCATCTTCCCAAACAGCAGAGAATGATGAGCAAGAGAGATCCATCATGCCAGTTGAACATTTTATAGATAAACAGTATACCTTCTGCTATGTAATTGAATTTTCTGTCGTGAGATCCTTCCGCTCCAGTACAGAGCCGCTAATTTCTGGGTGGGGTTGGAAGGGAGGGTTGGGTCATTTACCAGAGGGGGAGGGTTTAATTAATTGGTCGATTTAAATAATTAGTCAAATGGTTCAAATGGCTCTGAGCACTATGCGACTTCTGAGGTCATCAGTCGCCTAGAACTCAGAACTAATTAAACCTAACTAACCTAAGGACATCACACACATCCATGCCCGAGGCAGGATTCGAACCTGCGACCGTAGCGGTCGCTCGGCTCCAGACTGTAGCGCATAGAACCGCACGGCCACTCCGGCCGGCAATTAATTAGTCAATCAGATTAATATAAAAAGTGTGATTGTATTGGTGAAGGGAGTTTCCAGAAGGATAGGGGAGGATGAGGGGGAGGAGGAGGTGCATGGGTGGGTGAACAATAAGAACCTGTCAATCAAAAAGAGGAATTGTCCCCAGGGAGTCATAATCCTCTCAGCACTGCAATAGGTTAAGGTCCTATCAATCAAAAGAGAACAATAAGTTTTCCCCTGAATGTATGCATGCCCCTCGATGTAGGCAACCTGCACTAACAAATTATGCTCATGCTGACTTTGTCCCCTTACTTGCGGTCCTGAATCGTTCTGTTAATTTAACTTGGAATTCCCATTCGATTTTGATGACTTAAAGTACGTAATCCTCATGTAAAATGAGGCACTGAGACAGGTAATTTAATTTTTGAACTCCAGGAATGCCATATTTCACATAAGTAACAACTGTTCTTACCTTTAACGTTCCATTATCAGGGTCAGCGATCAGTATTGCGATGAGAGAAACATGGTGCCAGCAGTGTCTCATTTAATCAGTGGTTTCACACATCTCTTGTGATGCAAGGGCAGGGAAGTTCTCAGTTCTAACTGCAGTACAGATTAGTGGACTCCAGGTTATTATCTGTTCTATTTAATGCAGCTGAGAACTGCTAGCACAAGTTCAACAACATCTGAAGAAACGCTTTACACTTCAAATCTTCTCACAATCTCGACTAACTAAGCTGTGTTAATGGTCATAGATGTTTGTTTTGTGGATATCAAGATTTTTCACTATACATTCGTCTGAAGAACTTCGGCTCGACATCCAACCTATGGATTTGAGTTTTGTTCATCATGTAGGACCCTTATGTCAGGGGCATAATTATGAAGTGAGCACAGTAACTCTGTGCTAAATCTGTGAAACAGCAATTAAGCATCTTTGCTGACACCAACTTTCTCCCACTCTGGACATAGAGAAAAATGGGCAATTTTGTTAGTTTAAAACTAACTGAATACCTTAAATATGACTTTAGACAGCTTAAGTTCTCCATGAATCCATACGTGGACTTCAAAATGTTCAGTGTTCCTGTGTTGCTGCACAACATGCACTCAAGGTATTGATACTGTTTAGGGCATAAATTTACCTTGAGAATCACACCACGACAGTGAAACTCAAACACCACTGTTACTGACTGTGGCTTGACAGAAACATACGCATTTATTAAGGAAAAAATTGTATTAAAATTCGCTTCTGAAAGGGAAAGAACGAGATATAAAGGAGTCAGAATATCTTTAAATAACGTAGTAAGGTAGTCATACCGGATCATAAACTATAAAATTAATTTTGGGAAATATTCATGTCGTGCTTATAACTGTAAAACAACGCTCATCGTATCAAAACAGGTCGTCTGCCTCTGTTGCTACCGAGTGTGAAATGCAAATTGTAGACCATTTTGTCTGCTGTCACTCAGCACCAATAACACATATCTGAAGAGATGTGTTGTAGCTGACGCTTCTGACAAAGTGAGAGGGAGTGGAGTGTTGCCACAGCTGTCGCTGCCGGGCGGCAGCAAGTGTAACCCTGCAGAGCTCTTGACGCATGAGGCGTTCAAAAGCAGACGGCATCCCATGAAATGTTTTGCAAATTTTAATCGGACAGAATTGTTATTACCGGTGTGTCTGAAAGTTAAACATATTGTAGCTGTGCTATCATTACACTAAAGACTTCGGCATTCAGCTGAAGGGCGCTATAAAAGTTTAGGCCATTAGCGGTTTCGAACGCGATACGTTGCATTAAAACAAGGCGTTGTTTACCGCTAGACCACCCCCAGGAACTGCAGCAGTCATGTTGCCAGTTGTGCAAATAGCCCCCTTAGAGAATTACCGCCGTGGCGAGCTTATCTGTCCCTTTGACGCTGCGGCGGCCTGCTGTCGCCCAAGTTTTAAGTCAAAGAGTGTACATGACGTCATATTTCATAAGAAAGGGAGTTTGAGCATAGGAACGAACCGATATATATCTCTGTGTTTTGCTCATGGTAATGTGGCCTTTTGTAATGGTAATATTCAAAATGGATTTCATAGTGAAAGGGTTTCAAAAGGTAGTAAACACATGCCCCATATTAAAAGGATCCATGAAACTTCTCGTTGTCGCCAGACTTTCGCTTTTCATGAATACTTCTGTGATACATTTAATTTAAAGTGTCATAGTTTTGTAGTTCTTGAGAAAGAAAATGCTGAAAAAAGAACGGACATATGCAATTTGATGATACAAATTTGATATGAAAAGAACGCCATAACACTGCCAGTAATGTGGGATTACTAAGGAGACACACACTATGTGATTAGGCAGTGCAATCTTTGAAAGAATGGAACATCCATATTGAAAAGGAAACTAATTCCAGTTGTGTAAAGGGACATGCTCCAAAAACAATTAAAGAGGTCATCTATGAAGAATATTGCTTACATAATATTCTTGCATCCTATCCTTGAATATTTGTCAAACATGTGGGACCCACACCAACTAACAGGTTATACTGATCTGATATAACCTAAGAACCTTATACAACCCATATTGCTCCAAACATTCTTAATTGGCGACCCTGCTGGCCAAGGTAGGGTTTGTAAAGCAAGAAGGCAAGCAGTAGAAACTCTCGCCATGTGCAGGTGGGCATTATATTGCTGAATTGTAAGCGCACAGTGGCTTCACATGAAGGGCAACAAAATGGAGCGTAGAATATCGTTGATGATGTACCACTGTGTTGTAAGAGTTTCGCGTATGACAACCCAGGGGTCTTGCTATGAAAAGAAATGGCATCGCCAGACCATCACTCCTGGTTGTTGGATGGTATGGCGAGCGACATTGGGGTTGCTCTCTCACTGCTGTCCGTATCGTCTCTAGACTAGCCTTCACTCTGGAATAACATTGACTGGAGTAGAATTGTCTTTAGTGATGAGTCCCCCTTCGAACTGAGCCCCAGTGGTCAGTGAAGTGGTATGTTGATGCTATTCTATGCACCTTTTTTTTTCCTTAACGCAAATCATCCTGAACTTACATTACAGCAAGATATTGCCCACCCACACACAGCGAGAGTTACTTCTGCTTGTCTTGTTATCTAAACCCTACCTTGGCCAGAAATTTCACTGGATCTCTCCCCAGTGGAGGACGTTTTGAGCATTATGGGCAGTACCCTCCAACCAGCTCGGGATTTTGACGATCTAACGCGCTAGTTCGACAAAATTTGTCACGATATCCCTCAGGAGGACAGCCAGCAACTCTATCAATCAATGCCAAGCTGAATAACTGCTTGAATGAGGCCAGAGATAGACCAGCGCGTTACTAACTTGCTCAGTTTGTGAAGCTCTTTCTCTTGAGTAAGTCAGCCAATTTTTCTGAAATTATAATCATTTTTTTCTCGGAGTAAGTACATAACACCTACCGATTTCCGTTCCATTCCGATAATTTCTTCGTGTTGCGTCATTTTTTCGTATGACTGTATCTGGATAAGCCTGATACTAAAGATGTTGGTCTGTAAATACGGCATTTTTCAGGCGAAAGGCTCATAGCATAAGATGGTTATTTGTAATAGGACAGTTGAAATACTCCATATTTCTGTTTCCAAAGTGAGAATGATGTACCGGGTGATCAAAAAGTCAGTATAAATCTGAAAACTGAATAAATCACGGAATAATGTAGATAGAGGTACAAATTGGCACACATGGTTGGAATGACATGGGGTTTTATTAGAACCAAAAAATACAAAAGTTCAAAAAATGTCCGACAGATGGCGCTTCATCTGATCAGAATATCAATAATTAGCATAACAAAGTAAGACAAAGCAAAGATGATGTTCTTTACAGGAAGTGCTCAGTATGTCCATCATTCCTCAACAATAGCTGTAGTCGAGGAATAATGTTGTGAACAGCACTGTAAAGAATGTCCGGAGTTATGGTGAGGCATTGGCGTCGGATGTTGTCTTTCAGCATCCCTAGAGATGTCGGTCGATCAAGATACACTTGCGGCTTCAGGTAACCCCAAAGCCAGTAATCGCACGGACTGAGGTCTGGGGACCTGGGAGGCCAAGGATGACGAATGTGGCGGATGAGCACACGATCATCACCAAACGACGCGCGCAAGAGATCTTTCACGCGTCTAGCAATATGGGGTGGAACGCCATCCTGCATAAACATCGTACGTTCGAACAGGTGTTTAGCAGCCAGGCTGGAGATGATGAGATTCTGTAACATATCGGCGTACCTCTCACCCGTCATGGTAGCAGTTGCTGTCCAGCGCCATCTGTCGGCCATTTTGTGAACTTTTTTGTTCTAATAAAACCACATGTCATTCCAAGCATGTGTGTCAATTTTTACCTCTCTATCTACATTATTCCGTGGTTTATTAAGTTTTCAAATTTATACTGACTTTTTGATCACCCGGTATATTGACCTTTGTATGTTTGTGAGCCTAGTACTGAACCATCTGCATTGTATTTCAAACCAAAATACTTTTGAATTATAAACGGAGATCCCATGGCAACAAGTGTGTTGAAGACATATTTGTCAAGGCCTTTTTTCCATTGCTTTATTACACTTCTGCTCACAAGAACAATAAAGAGTGATCAACTATTACTGCACATCACCATTGCTGATATATAGGGCTTTGCAGTAGGAATGATTTCTTCTTTCTTCACTTTTGCTTTAATCAGATCAAAGTTGCTATCATATTACCCAAAGGAAGATTTTGAACTAGGAAAAGATTAGTAACCTCCATGTGAAACACTTGTGCTGTTCTGAAGAAAATGGCACTTCCGTCGAGTTCTTATTCTAACCATCACATGCATTTGAGAGGAGGACAGTATTCATGACATGAGGAAAGTTTCTTAATTTGATTTCTAGAACATTATGTATGACCGATACAACTGTGTTGGGGCACATTTTAGGTTGAATTTCCATGAACCAGTACACTACTGATCAGCCGGAACATTCTGATCATTGACCAACTATCGACATAAACCCATCCAGGCGACAAGCAGCTTCACCTGGCAAGGAATGGCTGCTAGTCAGACACACACATGGTGCATGTAGTACCAGTGAGCATGCTGTCTGTGTTCAGAATGGGGAAGGCGCACGAGCTGAGTTTGACTGAGAGCAGAATGTGATGGCCCAGAGGCTGGGTGTTCAAGGAGTCCTGTGGTGAGTGTCTTCAGCATGTGGCAAAATTAAGGTGGGTTTGTGTGGCCAGCCCTCATTACAGATGTCAGACGACGTATGCTGGGCAGACTGGTAAAACAGGACAGGTGGCATAACTGATATCAGACTTTAATACTGGGCAGAGTACAAGTGTTTCTAAACACACAGCGCACCGAACACTACTAACGATAGGCCTCTGCAGCCAACGGCCCATGCATATTCTAATGTTAATACCACGACATCGGCACCTATGACCAAAATGGGCACGTGACCATCAACATTGGATATTGGTGCAGTGGCATTGCATGGTCTGATGAATCCCGATACCTTCCTCATCATGCCAATGACAGGTTACGAACCTGTCTCCTTCCAGGGGAACATCTCCTTGACATCTGTACAGTGAGAGGGAGACAAGGTGGCGGTGGTTCCATTAGGCTCTGGGGAACATTCACATGGCCACCCATGGGTTCAATGGAGCTCGTGCAAGGCACCATGACGGCCAAGGAATATTGTACACTGGTACGAGACCACGTACACCCCTTCAGGATGATCATGTTTCCTGATGACAATGGAATTTTTCAACAAGATGGTGCACCGTTGCACAAGGCCAGGAGAGTGATGGAGTGGTTTGGGGAACACAGTGGCGAGTTCCAATTGATGTGCTGGCTCCCCAACTTGGCAGATCTGAACTCAATCGAACACATTTGGGATGTGATTGAATGTGGCATAAGAGCTCAACGACACCTCCCAAGAATTTATGGGAATTAAGTGACTTGTTTATACAGATGGGGTGCCAACTCCCTACAGCGACCTACCAAGGCCTCATTGCTTCCATTCCATGAGGCGTTGCCGCTCTTCTCCATGCCAAAGATGGTCATAGCGGCTGTTACGCAGGTGGTCATAATGTTCTGGACGATCAATGTATTAATGTGGACTTTATTGGTGCACAGCACAGGCTAACAACTTCCGAGTTGATTAGTGAGGCTGCAGGTTGATGCTGGTATTCCTCGTGGTAGTTAAGAATTGACGGGAGGTATTGGTTATATTCACCATTTCTGTTAAGGGCGCAGTAGTAGGTGTTGGACTCCATGGAGGTAATACTTCAGCAGTAACCAAATTGTCTGTATTTAGTGGACAGAAGGCCTTTTGGGTTAGAAGGTGTTGATGATAAGCTCTACAACTCTGTGAAACAAGTATGTCCCTCAGCCTTGCATATCTGCACCCAGTGTGTGCTCTAGTGGTCCAAGTGGGTTGTTGGGTCTGGCCACTTATTTGGTTGTTGAAATAAGTGGTTGTTAAGGTACTGTAATTGGAATAAATCCGCAGCCATCCACTTAAGAATTACTCGTAGGATCAAGCTCGGTTTACTAAAGGAAGGGGGTCATGATGCCCCTTAAAGAATTTACTATTTTCTTCGCTAGACAGAAGCATTTTCCAACGTTTTAAGTGATATTGTGTCCTTTATTAGTACTAGGTGTGGCCCAGGTTTGTTTTTATTCCAGTCTTGTTTTAGTTCGTTTCCGTTTATCCTTCTCTCTCGCTCGCACTCTCGCTCACTCGCTCGCTCCCCCTGCCGTCCATCTCCTCCCCCTTCATCTCTGTCCACCTCCCCCATCTCTGTCTGTACATCTCCTCCCCCTCCCCCCTTCTCCTCATTTCTCTCACCATGTTATCACCCTCACCCCAATAGGTGGTTGCTGGTTCTTATACACACAGTATTTCTTTCCCAGTAGTAAGTGTAGAGTCTTGTACCACAGGAATCAAGGTAGAGGATGTTGTTTGGTGACCAGTATCCTCTTTCTACAACACAACTGTACACATGTATTAACAGGGTTCTTTATTTACATAAACAGATAGCTGCTACTTAACTTTAACAACATCCATGTGTTGTGGTACAAACTCTCAGTAGTAGCCCACGTTAGCCTCACACCTGGTGAAGTACAAGTCCCGGTATGTACACTAATCTGGTTGCAATGTGCTGACAGACGTCAACTAGAATAGTGACTGAGCTAGTGACTGAGTCCCTCTGGTCAGCGGCGGCGATCTCAATACTTGCGGTCGAGGGGGCATTGGCAGCTTGCTGCTTGTGAGTCTGTCTTTGGCGTCTCTCCTGATACGGCGCATGATGCAGCGCCTACTATCGATTTTCTTCCTGCATTTTTGCCGACCGATGTGGTTGGTTGGTTGGTTCAGGCAAGCGGACTAAACAGCGAGGTCATTGGTCCATCGGTTTAGGGACGGATTGGGAAGGAAGTCGGCCATGCCTTTTCAAAGGCGCCATCCCAGCATTTGCCTAAAGCTATTTAGGGAAATCATGGAAAACCTAAATCAGGATGGCCGCACGTGGGTTTGAAGTGTCGTCCTCCCGAATGCGAGGGACTGGTGTGCTGGCAACAGCTTACGCCAGCACAGTAAGTAATATGTGTACCAAGTTTGTTTGAAATCTATCCCAGTGTTTAGGAGGAGCTTTTTATGTGTGGCTAGCCCGTGTACACATGTCACTTATAGTTCAAATATATTTAATATATTTCAGACATACTAATACAAATATTTCAAGTGTATCTCTAGTTAATTTCGCCCAGTAGTTTGCTTTCCACACAACTCAGTGTTTGTGACGATATATTTTGTGAACTGTGTGTCATGCAAGGATTTAAATTAGCAGGTACATTCAGTAGTGCCCCCCCCCCCCCATGAACCATCGACCTTGCCGTAGGTGGGGAGGCTTGCGTGCCTCACCGATACAGATAGCCGTACCGTAGGTACAACCACAACGGAGGGGTATCTGTTGAGAGGCCAGACAAACGTGTGGTTCCTGAAGAGGGGCAGCAGCCTTTTCAGTAGTTGCAAGGGCAACAGTCTGGATGATTGACTGACCTGGCCTTGTAACAATAACCAAAACGGCCTTGCTGTGCTGGTATTGCGAACGGCTGAAAGCAAGGGGAAACTACGGCCGTAATTTTTCCCGAGGGCATGCAGCTTTACTGTATGATTAAATGATGATGGCGTCCTCTTGGGTAAAATATTCCGGAGGTAAAATAGTCCCCCATTCGGATCTCCGGGCGGGGACTACTCAAGAGGATGTCGTTATCAGGAGAAAGAAAACTGGCATTCTACGGATCGGAGCGTGGAATGTCAGATCCCTTAATCGGGCAGGTAGGTTAGAAAATTTAAAAAGGGAAATGGATAGGTTAAAGTTAGATATAGTGGGAATTAGTGAAGTTCGGTGGCGGGAGTAACATGACTTCTGGTCAGGTGACTACAGGGTTATCAACACAAAGTCAAATAGGGGTAATGCAGGAATAGGTTTAATAATGAATAGGAAAATAGGAATGCAGGTAAGCTACTACAAACAGCATAGTGAACGCATTATTGTGGCCAAGATAGATACGAAGCCCACACCTACTACAGTAGTAAAAGTTTATATGCCAACTAGCTCTGCAGATGACGAAGAAATTGAAGAAATGTATGATGAAATAAAATAAATTATTCAGATAGTGAAGGGAGACGAAAATTTAATAGTTATGGGTGACTGGAATTCGAGTGTAGGAAAAGGGAGAGAAGGAAACGTAGTAGGTGAATATGGATTGGGGCTAAGAAATGAAAGAGGAAGCCGTCTGGTAGAATTTTGCACAGAGCACAACTTAATCATAGCTAACACTTGGTTTAAGAATCATGATAGAAGGTTGTATACATGGAAGAACCCTGGAGATACTAAAAGGTATCAGATTATATAATGGTAAGACAGAGATTTAGGAACCAGGTTTCAAATTGTAAGACATTTCCAGGGGCAGATGTGGACTCTGACCACAATCTATTGGTTATGAACTATAGATTAAAACTGAAGAAACTGCAAAAAGGTGGGAATTTAAGGAGATGGGACCTGGATAAACTGACTAAACCAGAGGTTGTACAGAGTTTCAGGGAGAGCATAAGGGAACAATTGACAGGAATGGGAGAAAGAAATACAGTAGAAGAGGAATGGGTAGCTTTGAGGGATGAAGTAGTGAAGGCAGCAGAGGATCAAATAGGTAAAAAGACGAGGGCTAGTAGAAATCCTTGGGTAACAGAAGAAATATTGAATTTAACTGATGAAAGGAGAAAATATAAAAATGCAATAAATGAAGCAGGCAAAAAGGAATACAAACGTCTCAAAAATGAGATCGAAAGGAAGTGCAAAATGGCTAAGCAGGCATGGCTAGAGGACAAATGTAAGGATGTAGAGGCTTTTCTCACTAGGGGTAAGATAGATAATGCCTACAGGATAATTAAAGATATCTTTGGAGATAAGAGAACCACTAGTATGAACATAAAGAGCTCAGATGGAAACCCAGTTCTAAGCAAAGAAGGGAAGGCAGAAAGGTGGAAGGAGTATATAGAGGGTCTATACAAGGGCGATGTAGTTGAGGACAAAATATGGAAATGGAAGAGGATGTAGATGAAGATGAAATGGGAGATACGATACTGCGTGAAGAGTTTGACAGAGCACTGAAAGACCTGAGTCGAAACAAGGCCCCCGGAGTAGACAACATTCCATTGGAACTACTGACGGCCTTGGGAGAGCCAGTCCTGACAAAACTCTACCATCTGGTGAGCAAGATGTATGAAACAGGTGAAATACCCTCAGACTTCAAGAAGAATATAATAATTCCAATCCCAAAGAAAGCAGGTGTTGACAGATGTGAAAATTACCGGACAATCAGTTTAATAAGCCACAGCTGCAAAATACTAACGCGAATTCTTTACAGATGAATGGAAAAACTAGTAGAAGCCAGCCTCGGGGAAGATCAGTTTGGATTCCGTAGAAATATTGGAACACGTGAGGCAATACTGACCTTACGACTTACCTTAGAAGAAAGATTAAGGAAAGGCAAACCTACGTTTCTAGCATTTTCTAGACTTAGAGAAAGCTTTTGACAATGTTGACTGGAATACTCTCTTTCAAATTCTAAAGGTGGCAGGGGTAAAATACAGGGAGCGAAAGGCTATTTATAATTTGTACAGAAACCAGATGGCAGTTATAAGAGTCGAGGGACATGAAAGAGAAGCAGCGGTTGGGAAGGGAGTAACACAGGGTTGTAGCCTCTCCCCGATGTTATTCAATCTGTATATTGAGCAAGCAGTAAAGGAAACAAAAGAAAAATTCGGAGTAGGTATTAAAATCCATGGAGAAGAAATAAAAACTTTGAGGTTCGCCGATGACATTGTAATTCTGTCAGAGATAGCAAAGGACTTGGAAGAGCAGTTGAACGGAATGGATGGTGTCCTGAAGGGAGGATATAAGATGAACATCAACAAAAGCCATACGAGGATAATGGAATGCAGTCGAATTAAGTCGGGTGATGTTGAGGGTATTAGATTAGGAAATGACACACTTAAAGTAGTAAAGGAGTTTTGCTATTTGGGGAGCAAAATAACCGATGATGGTCGAAGTAGAGAGGATATAAAATGTAGTCAGGCAATGGCAAGGAAAGCGTTTCTGAAGAAGAGAAATTTGTTAACATCGAGTATAGATTTGTCAGGAAGTCATTTCTGAAAGTATTTGTATGGAGTGTAGCCATGTATGGAAGTGAAACATGGACGGTAAATAGTTTGGACAAGAAGAGAATAGAAGCTTTCGAAATGTGGTGCTACAGAAGAATGCTGAAGATTAGATGGGTAGATCACATAACTAATGAGGAGGTACTGAATAGGATTGGGGAGAAGAGGAGTTTGTGGCACAACTTGACCAGAAGAAGGGATCGGTTGGTAGGGCATATTCTGAGGCATCAAGGGATCACCAATTTAGTATTGGAGGGCATCGTGGAGGGTAAAAATCGTAGGGGGGAGACCAAGAGATGAATACACTAAGCAGATTCAGAAGGATATATGTTGCAGTAGGTACTGGGAGATGAAGAAGCTTGCACAGGATAGAGTAGCATGGAGAGCTGCATCAAACCAGTCTCAGGACTGAAGACCACAACAACAACAAACATTAAATAGTGAATGTGGATAGTGTCTGCCAAATGTGTTGCGAATAGTTATTAGCAAAGGAGTAATAAATTAAAACGCCATACACGAAGCGGCAGTTTTTTAGACATCCCAGTATTCATGATGTCATATCTCCTGAAGTATGTGTCATACAACGATATATTTTTGCAGGTTCATTAAGTGGTTTATGTGAATACCGTGTTCAAAATGTGTTGCAAATAGTAAGTAGTAAAGAAGTAACGAATTAAAAGGCCAAGCCTGTTTTACTACATGACCAGCAAAACTGTTGTAAACGACAACCTTTTCCTTTCATCGTTTTCTGGAGGGTATCATTTGTGAGTGTGTGCCGACCTCCTGCCGCCTGCAACGAGCACCGTTACTTCGAAAAACGATGACACAGCTTTGAAATATAGAAATGTCTTGAGCGCACAGTTCTTTATTGAGCGTTACGCATCTCAAAATTTCACCATCAGACTGAAGCTGTGGAATGAGTGTGCAAGAAGTAATGTAAAAACGATATATAACGCTTAAGGAAAACCATGTGTAATCACAAATTTATTTGAAAAGTCCGTTTGCGTGAAGACAACATAATTCTTGCCAAGTCACGTCAGATAAATTTCGAAAATCTGTATTTAAAGAATATCTGTACATCACAATCACCACTAACTGTAGAAATGCACAACACATTTAAAAAAGAAAAGCATAATCAATAGTAGGAAATAGTAATTTTATAAACAAACCCGTTACCACAGATCCATGAAGCTATACGTTATCTGTCTAATTAAATCGCATACCAACAGATAACAGATCACCAAAATGGCATTCTGTGCGTATTCATTATTTCGTTTCGAGTAAGCTCAGCTTAATATTCTATGCCTCCTGCTGACTGTATATTACCGCGAAAAGTGGGGAGAATGTCCTCGATATGGAGTGCGACTTGGGATGGTACTCTTTTTTTTTTTTTTTTTTCGCAAGTAGACATACTCTCAATGGATCCTTTAGCGAACAAAAATATGAGCTTCAGAACTCCATTACAGGGACAAAGTCGGAAGATGGAGTAATAATTTCCAGTCAAGAGATTATTATAGAGTTGTTACTGTTTACAATGTATAACATCAGAAACTCCTTACAGTGTGTGATGGACAGCCCCTCTATCATTTAACACGCGTCCCTGTTCTACTTGCCAGTGGGACATAGAAAGAATGATTGTCGGTAAACCTCAGTATTAACTCTAAATTCTCGGATTTTATCATTGCGGTCTTTTTGCAAGACGCATCTGGGAGAGAGTAATGTGTTACCCATAAAGTGTTCTCTTGGGTTTTTCCAAGAACAAATCTCTCCATGATATGCAATACCTTTTTTGTAGCGTCTACCACCGGAATTTCAGGAGCCGGTTAGTATCTTTGTAACGAACACAAGTATACCGCATTGCATTGGGTCTTGTATACCTTCTCTATTACAGTGAGCTACTAATGACCAGAGTCTGACGTCAGTACACAGAAGTTGGTTTAGAATAGTTTTGTAAGTCCCTTTTGTTGTATGAATTAAATTTCCTTAAGATTACTCTGAGCTTCGCATATGCTTTTCCTACATTTCGTTTTTGTGTAGTCATTCCACTTTGGAACGCTCGAGACACTTACATCCTTGTATTTTACAATTGTAGATGGTTTCTAATGATTTTGTCATCAATAGTGTAATTGTGCATTACTGGGTGTCTTCACCTATTTATGTGCAGAGCGTTATATTCACCTGTAGCGAGGTCCAGATATACAGTAGGTCCCCTATTCCAGTCATCAATCCTCTGCAGGTACTCTTGCAATACCCTAATCTAATTAAGTACCGCAAAACGTGTCACCCCATACAGGAATCGTCTGACTGGCAATCGGTTCCTCTGAAGTTGCAGTCGCTATAAAATCGCGTGTTGTGTGGAGTTTTGAGTGAGTAATGACGCCATTTTTAAACAGACAGAGTGAAGTTTACTTACTTTTGACAAAATTATCCTGCATTAACCACTGCTATGTAGTTTCCCCTACCCCCATGAACCATGGACCTTGTCGTTGGTGGGGAGGCTTGCGTGCTTCAGCGATACAGATAGCCGTACCGTAGGTGCAACCAACGACCTATATAAACAACATAGCCTGGCTATGGCACCGCCATCTTTGAAGCAACTTGAAAACTGAGCCGCCATGTCTTGTAACGTCAAGGTGCAGCCTACACGTCGTCTGCTAATACTGAATGTTGTTGCTGTTTACTACGCATGGCGTAAAAAGTAGCCAGTCTGCACTGACAATCTGATTTCTCTACTGTAAAACATATAGTGATGAAGGCTAAAAGAAATGAAACACACTTCTGACATCGATTAATTGAAAAGTTTATTACGAAATGTTGCAGTTCATTTCGCTGCAATGCCATATAGATTAGGTCAAAAACAATTTTAAATAGTTCAGTAGGTCCAAAAACGATCAATTGACAGCGCAGGACCTTTCATTGTTCCTTAAACGATGTAAGTTTGTATATATTTGTGGAATATGTTTCCCTCTTTCGTCCATTGGCCTGGTTTTTGCACAAATGGTGTAACCTACAATTAAAATACTATTTTAACAGCATCCTGACTAGAAAAGAGTAATGTGACTTCTCCAAATTCAGCTGGCACCATTAGATGGTCAAAATCGAGTAAATAAATTCGGCTTGTCACCCAACATTCTCAACAATTCCACAAATTTTAGTATCCACACAAAACTACAGAAGGAAGTCCTTCTTCCATATTAAGGTTTGACAGTCCCTGAAAACCCTTTCTGCCACTGTTAACAATTTGAATACACCCTTTGGAGCAGTATAAAAACTATTTTTGATGCAGTTTATTGCAATGAAACCTGTTTTCCATCGGTTTCCTCCAATTTACGGAGGTATTACTGCAGTAAATTAAGTTTCACACTTGCTATTAAACCATTAAGAAAACAATAGCCAACAGGAATTTTCCAACTCTTATTAATCCCAGTGACCATAAACACTAGTGCCTCTTTTGCTATTTGGGTATCATCACTTTCCTCAAATCCTTGCCCTAAGTCAACATAACCCCAGACCTTATTACCATCCCATATTAAGTCTTTTTTAAGAGCCACCTCATCGAACATAAGTGCAGCTAAAATAGGTCCTGAACTACGTTGAACCTCATCTGCTATTTTTTTAAAGCTTCCTTCTGTAGATCCAGGACTGCCATTTACTGTAGTTGCCCACCTGAGGAGTGTTAATTTAACAGACTTCCTCAAATAATTATAAGCTTTGAAGGAGTAAAAACTGAGTGTAAGGGCAAACTGTCTTATTTCTTTAGGATATTCAGGAATTGAACATTTGTTTTGCATTGCAAAAAGTGCTTCAGAATATCACTATTTTTGTCACATCCTATCACTTCAGAAGCACAGTCTTGAAGTCTCTTATTTAGGCCTACAACCACTGTTTTATATGTCACAATTTGTTTCTTCTTTCTTGAAACACTTTGCCTTGCATGTTTCGCTTGCTTCCTCAGTTTCTCGGTCCTTTTCTGTAGTGCCTCATAATTCTGTTTCAATTTTTTGGGGCTAGGCAAACAATAAGAATGATCTATATGATCATTCTGATTCACTCTTTCACCTACAAAAATGAAGCATTATCATTAAGCTTTATTTTTCTTGATACATTGATTAATAGTAAAATTCACACATAGGCATAACCCATATAGCAAATAAATAACAGGAAAACTATTTTACCTAGTTCATTTGATAAGGAAGCTGATTCTTCACTGACAGGCAGTTTCCTTGGTTGTATCTATACTATAGTTGTTTTCTGCAGATGGTCAGGAAACGTAAATATTGTCGGTACTGCGGTTGCCAGAAGTTGCCTTTTCTCATCATCAAAGTGAAACGAGCATATGTAGCTATATTGAGTTGGCTGCCACTTATCTCGTCTCATATTGGCTACCCACTGACTTAACAGCTCTTTCTTTTTCAGAGGAAATCTAAAAATAAAGAGACGTGTATACAGTAGCTTATTTACATTTTGTATACAGCTTAAACACGAAAATGATGCACAAAACGCTAAGGACAACACGCATTTGGAGACTAACCTGAAATATGATATTCCAGTTGTTTTATCACTTCTATTAGCGCAATTGTACGCTGCACATACACTGCGCATGATTCGCGATCGGTCAATAAGACTTCTAAAACAAATTACAACCGGAAAACAGTGATTTTCTAACGCCAGTGGCATACACCAAATGTAAATATACTTACATGTAGACGTTTCAAAAAATGGCGGCCGGTGTTGCTTTTTGCTGCCGCTGGGAGCGCTGTTACCTCACCGATAGCCACTCTATGTAGTTTATATACCTCCTTGGGTGCAACCACAACGGAGGGGTATCTGTTGAGAGGCCAGACAAACGTGTGGTTCCTGAAGAGGGGCAGCAGCCTTTTCAGTAGTTGCAGGGGCAACAGTCTGGATGATTGACTGACCTGGCCTTGTAACACTAACAAAAACGGCCTTGCTGTGCTGGTAGTGCGAACGGCTGAAAGCGAGGGGAAACTACGGCCGTAATTTTTCCCGAGGGCATGCAGCTTTACTGTATGGTTAAATGATGATGGCGTCCTCTTGGGTAAAACATTCCGGAGGTAAAATAGTCCCCTATTCGGATCTCCGGGCGGGGACTACTCGAGAGGATGTCGTTATCAGGAGAAAGAAAACTGGTGTTCTACAGATCGGAGCGTGGAATCTCAGATCCCTTAATCGGGCAGGTAGGTTAGAAAATTTAAAAAGGGAAATGGATAGGTTAAAGTTAGATATAGTGGGAATTAGTGAAGTTCGGTGGCGGGAGTAACATGACTTCTGGTCAGGTGACTACAGGGTTATCAACACAAAATCAAATAGGGGTAATGCAGGAGTAGTTTAAGTAATGAATAGGAAAATAGGAATGCGGGTAAGCTACTACAAACAGCATAGTGAACTCATTATTGTGGCCAAGATAGATACGAAGCCCACACCTACTACAGTAGTACAAGTTTATATGCCAACTAGCTCTGCAGATGACGAAGAAATTGAAGAAATGTATGATGAAATAAAATAAATTATTCAGATAGTGAAGGGAGACGAAAATTTAATAGTCATGGGTGACTGGAATTCGAGTGTAGGAAAAGGGAGAGAAGGAAACGTAGTAGGTGAATATGGATTGGGGCTAAGAAATGAAAGAGGAAGCCGTCTGGTAGAATTTTGCACAGAGAACAACTTAATCATAGCTAACACTTGGTTTAAGAATCATGATAGAAGGTTGTATACATGGAAGAACCCTGGAGATACTAAAAGGTATCAGATTATATAATGGTAAGACAGAGATTTAGGAACCAGGTTTCAAATTGTAAGACATTTCCAGGGGCAGATGTGGACTCTGACCACAATCTATTGGTTATGAACTATAGATTAAAACTGAAGAAACTGCAAAAAGGTGGGAATTTAAGGAGATGGGACCTGGATAAACTGAAAAAACCAGAGGTTGTAGAGAGTTTGAGGGAGAGCATAAGGGAACAATTGACAGGAATGGGGGAAAGAAATACAGTAGAAGAAGAATGGGTAGCTCTGAGGGATGAAGTAGTGAAGGCAGCAGAGGATCAAGTAGGTAAAAAGACGAGGGCTAGTAGAAATCCTTGGGTAACAGAAGAAATATTGAATTTAATTGATGAAAGGAGAAAATATAAAAATGCAGTAAATGAAGCAGGCAAAAAGGAATACAAACGTCTCAAAAATGAGATCGAAAGGAAGTGCAAAATGGCTAAGCAGGCATGGCTAGAGGACAAATGTAAGGATGTAGAGGCTTTTCTCACTAGGGGTAAGATAGATACTGCCTACAGGAAAATTAAAGAGACCTTTGGAGAGAAGAGAGCCACTTGTATGAATATCAAGAGCTCAGATGAAACCCAGTTCTAAGCAAAGAAGGGAAAGCACGAAGGTGGAAGGAGTGTATAGATGGTCTATACAATGGCGATGTTCTTGAGGACAAAATATGGAAATGGAAGAGGATGTAGATGAAGATGAAATGGGAGATACGATACTGCGTGAAGAGTTTGACAGAGCACTGAAAGACCTAAGTCAAAACATGGCCCCGGGAGTAGACAACATTCCATTAGAACTACTGACAGCCTTGGGAGAGCCAGTCCTGACAAAACTCTACCATCTGGTGAGCAAGATGTATGAAACAGGTGAAATACCCTCAGACTTCAAGAAGAATATAATAATTCCAATCCCAAAGAAAGCATGTGTTGACAGATGTGAAAATTACCGAACTATCAGTTTAATAAGTCACGGCTGCAAAATACTAACATGAATTCTTTACAGACGAATGGAAAAACTACTAGAAGCCGACCTCGGGGAAGATCAGTTTGGATTCCGTAGAAATATTGGAACACGTGAGGCAATACTGACCCTACGACTTATCTTAGAAGCTAGATTAAGGAAAGGCAAACCTACGTTCCTAGCATTTGTATACTTAGAGAAAGCTTTTGACAATGTTGACTGGAATACTGTCTTTCAAATTCTAAAGGTGGCAGGGGTAAAATACAGGGAGCGAAAGGCTATTTACAATTTGTACAGAAACCAGATGGCAGTTATAAGAGTTGAGGGACATGAAAGAGAAGCAGTGGTTGGGAAGGGAGTGAGACAGGGTTGTAGCCTCTCCCTGATGTTGTTCAATCTGTATATTGAGCAAGCAGTAAAGGAAACAAAAGAGAAGTTCGGAGTAGGTATTAAAATCCATGGAGAAGAAATAAAAACTTTGAGGTTCGCCGATGACATTGTAATTCTGTCAGACAGCAAAGGACTTGGAAGAGCAGTTGAACGGAATGGACAGTGTCTTGAAAGGACGGTATAAGATGAACATCAACAAAAGCAAAACGAGGATAATGGAATGTAGTCGAATTAAGTCGGGTGATGCTGAGGGAATTAGACTAGGAAAGAAGACACGTAAAGTAGTAAAGGAGTTTTGCTATTTGGGGAGCAAAATAACTGATGATGGTCGAAGTAGAGAGGATATAAAATGTAGATTGGCAATGGCAGGGAAAGCATTTCTGAAGAAGAGAAATTTGTTAACATCGAGTATAGGTTTAAGTGTCAGGAAGTCGTTTCTGAAAGTATTTGTATGAAGTGTAGCCATGAGTGGAAGTGAAACATGGACGATAAATAGTTTGGACAAGAAGAGAATAGAAGCTTTTGAAATGTGGTGCTACAGAAGAATGCTGAAGATTAGATGGGTAGATCACATAACTAATGAGTAAGTATTGAATAGGATTGGGGAGAAGAGAAGTTTGTGGCACAACTTGAGTAGAAGAAGGGACCAGTTTGTAGGACATGTTTTGAGGCATCAAAGGATCACCAGTTTAGTATTGGAGGGCAGCGTGCGGGGTAAAAATCGTAGAGGGAGACCAAGAGATGAATACACAAAGCAGATTCAGAAGGATGTAGGCTGCAGTAGGTACTGGGAGATGAAGAAGCTTGCACAGGATAGAGTAGCATGGAGAGCTGCATCAAACCACCAGTCTCAGGACTGAAGATCACAACAACAACAACATGTAGTTTCCATACAATACACAGTGACGAAATTGTAAATTGCAACGGGCTTACTTTTCTACTACATAACCCTAAGGTGTTCGGACCAAGATTTTACTGCCAGCATAGTATTTCTTTTAAAATATATATGCTTTAACGTAGTGGTGTGAGAAGTAAATTGTTGCAATTCCTGTGATGTGAAAAGTAAATTGTTGCAATTCTGTTTGCGTTTCTGTAACTGAAAATACTATGGGAAATTCTAAAAGAATCTGTAATATGAATCGATTTTGGTGCAGAATTCGTTGCTTACAGTATAGAATACGATTTCGAGTATGACCTAATGGGAAATATCTTTTTAAGCATAGAATTGACATCTTAATAGTTTGCTGCTGTCTAGTTCTGCATTATACTTTTAAAGACTCTAGAGGAAATATTTAGCATTGTATATTTATTAAAATATAAATATGTGGAGTAACCTCCCTCTTGTATATAGTGCTTACCATGTTAAAGCTCCACAAGTGCCACTGTATGCATACTGTCAGCTGCTGCCCCAGTACTGTCAGTATGTGAGCTGTGTGTATTTTTCTACTACTATAGGCCAGTTAGATTTCAACAGTAGTGCTATATATGTGTTTTATACTCGAAATTTTTCCTATTTGGTTAAATACTCGTAACACAGGCTACTTTTTCTGTTCAGGATTGAATGTGTTCATTTGCAATCAGAGGTCTGTTATCATACTTGTGAATTATGACAGGTATCATACATGTCTTTTTTATACACATAGTGCTACTCTACACACTAAAACTTCCACCTAGGGAGGAAACTCCAACGTGTGACCACTTTCCACTGCTATTTACAGTATGTGCATAAATCTTGTATTTCAGTACACTGTGTTTAAAGAAATTTGTAAGACTTGGCTACACATCTCAAATGACCGTCTGTTTATATTCTTCAATTGTGGGAATTGTTTTCACCATACACTCGAGTTCTTGTTTATTTGATTCTGATGTATTTCCATTTTGAGCTTCCTTTTTCATACACACAACACATTAACTGCACTTACAGGGGCTGACTAAAGTCTATTTGATACATTGATTCTTTCTTTTCTTTAGACCTATGAAATAACATTATTTGTAAGAAACCACTTTTAGCAAAGGAACGGATTATACAGTATATTTTGCTAAGTGTACCAGAGGATCTGCGACTACATATTTCTGATGCAATATAACCTTTGCATAGTATCCAAAACGGCTTGATAGACAATTTAAACTTTGGTACAAAGATCAAATTTGATTTTTTCATTCATGATTGGAGTCTATAATCATACATATGTATTATGATAAGCAGCCTGTATGTGTTTTGTATCCATACCGCCAACTTTCACTCCCCCCCCCCCCCCCTCCAAAAAAAAGTACTTGAGGCGAAATGAATGGTTGTATTTTTGTTAAAGTACTTTAGGAACTTCATACAATGGGTTTACTGTAGTAGCGTAAATGGTTCAAATGGCTCTGAGGACTATGGGACTTAACTTCTTAGGTCATCAGTCCCCTACAACTTAGAACTACTTAAACCTAACTAACCTAAGGACATCACACACATCCATGCCCGAGGCAGGATTCGAACCTGCGACCGTAGCGGTCGCGCGGTTCCAGACTGATTTGCCTAGAACCGCTCGGCCACTCCGACCGGTGCTCTTTGTGTCATGATTGGCCTCATCTTCATATAGTTGTTAGGTGTATTAGCATGGGGGCTTGAGAAAGCACTTATGATGGGAAGCGTATGGTTCACATTGTAGTGGTGCTAGTTGAGTCTGTCGATAGATCGGGTTTCACTGGCCATGACGCAGCACCTCAGCAAGTATAGGAAAGGGATGGCAGAGGTTGTAAGTAACATTGTAGTTGGGGTTGGAGGGATCATTCGTGGGTGACGTACTGTAGTAGTTGGTGTTAGAGCTGCAGCTTTTTTAGACTGAAGTCAGCTGATAGGCATTCCTACATAAGGGAACTCCCTCTAACAAAGGTATGCGCAAGGCAGTGTAGTTGAGCGCCCCGTCCGTGACCGCTCGTCGCTAGTGATGGCTTAGGGGGGAGGGCGAGAGCGAGCTGCGGAGCGAGTGAAGCCGCACATCACTGCTCTGCCCTGGACTGTCCCGCAGTCAGATCCAATGCAAACAAAATAGCAGAGGAAGCGCAGCTCTGTAAAAGTGGTAGATGAGCGGTAAAACAAGCAAACCAATTACTGTTTAGGTAACAATTAGTGTTTGTGTGGCAGAATTACTGCGCAAACCTTTAGAAAACAATATCCAAAACAAGAATCGAAGAGCAGCTTAGTAGTTCTCTGACCCACAGGTTGATTCTATTAGTATTGTACATGAACACTCCTCACATGTACGGTATGCGCCTTCTGAAAGATATATCAATTTCTTAAGTGAGCTAGTGTCATAAATATTCTATTTTAGAAATAATTTTACGTAAGGGCTATAGAGTCTCATTCTTCCTATTAGCAGTTACAAGTAATTTTTTTTTGTTGTACTTCGTGCTACAGCTTCTTGCATCCCTTTTCAGAGTTTAGACATCGGATCCTTAGACTGCTGTTTTGTAAGCAATAATTTTAATTGATCAGGTTTGAAATCCTATTAAAAATAGAATTAAGGTTGTAAAGACTTTTAATCCCTACTGTCAACACTGTTAAAGAAGACCATTAACACTTTACACATTTATTTTTTTTCGAGGAATTGATTTTGTTTAGGTTTGGTACAATATTCTGGGAGACTGCTAACCTCAAAGAATTAGTCAAATTTTTATCGCTAAGTCGTGAACGGTTGTTAATCTTAGCAGACTTTAAAAGGGAGAAAAAGCACTCACAAATATACGTGGAACCAAACATTGAGAGAACTTTGGCGACGTGCTGGTGCAAAAGATGATACTTCTCTAGTGGAAAACACCTTTAAAAATCATACAAAGTTTTACCCATAAGAAAGCGGCCCTTCAGGCGGATATCGCACTGCAGGTCAATCAGCTCTAGTTGAAATACTTGTGAGACGTCCTCTGCCCGAAGGGAAAACGGGTGGACAAATACGTCTAAGGCCGGTTGAAGCTCACTTATCTCTAAAAATCTGTTTTCAAACTCTTCTTGTAATTCACAAATGATTTGAACATAATCTGAAAAATTCGCATCTTCTTTAACGCTGTTTAATGCAGGGAACTGTCCACAATTCTGCTCGCGCAACTGTTTTTGCCACAAAATAAGTATTTTTTTAAGTGCGTGAATCGTCTGCATTAAATCAACAACAGAGTGATTTTCCCCTTGGATTGAAATGTTCAAAGTATTTAAATAACCAGTTATGTCACTCAAAAAAAGCCAAATTTGCCACCCACTTAGGATCACTAAGTAATTCTTCTGGACGTCATTTTATTTACAGCCGGCCGCGGTGATCTAGCGGTTCTAGGCGCTTAGTCCGGAACCGCGCGACTGCTACGGTCGCAGGTTCGAATCCTGCCTCGGGCATGGATGTGTGTGATGTCCTTCGGTTAGTTAGGTTTAAGTAGTTATAAGTTCTAGGGGACTGATGACCACAGCAGTTAAGTCCCATAGTGCTCAGAGCCATTTGAACCCTTTTTTTAAGGTATTGATTTCGTCCCTCATGGAGAAAAACCGATGAAACACCTTCCCTCTCCTCAGCCATCTTGCTTCGGCGTGGTAGGGGATGACCGGATATTCCACTTCGACATCAGCCAGAAATACTTTAAATTGGCGTTGTGTGAGTCAATGCGAGCGAAGATAACTAACCGTTGGAACAACTGTGTCCATAACATTTTTTATGTTGACGATCTTCGCACATAGTGCCTCCTGGTGTATCAGACAATGGACTGCCGCGATTAAGGAACAGAAGACTTCAGCCATTTTTGACCTGACGTAACCCAGCAATGCATTGCGTATCCGTCGTAGCACAGGACTCCATCCGTTGTTACACTGGTCAGGCGTTCCCACTTTAAACCCACTGACTCGAACACGTTTTCCACGGCTAGAAAAATATCCAAACCTATGATTGTGTCTTTTAATCGTATAAGGTCGAGAAATTCTTCGGTGACGCACAGGTTTTCGTCGATACCCCGAATGAATATGACGAGCTTAGATATGACCGCAACGTCCGTCGACTCTTCATGAGCGATAGAAAATAAAACGAAGTTTGCCGCTCTCTCCGTTAATTGCTGCTCCATATCTGAGGCCATATCTTCGACTCGACGAGCAACGGTTTGGGGCGAAAGAGCTATTTTTCAAATTTTTCCGTGAGGCCTGCAGGACAATACAAGCCGCCGACGCGACCAGGCAACCCTTGATATGATTCCCAGCCGCAAAAGTTTTCCCTGCTTTCACAATTCTCAGCGAGCATTTGTAATTTGCGCGCAAACTTTGCCCACCTGTTTCCTGCTCCTATAATTTTAACAATTAATTGTTTCATTCATTGAAACCCAAATAAAAAACTAACAAAAAAGATTTGTTTTAGGTACGTTTCTCCCCAGTTCCTCTGAAAAGCGGTCATAGACGCTATCAAGGAGAACGAAATGCGATCGCAAAATAAATTTTTATCTATTGGAATATTTGCGTTTTAATTAATTATAAACATAGATCAAACTACAACATATGTCTTCCCATACATTAACACACAAATACACAAAAACAAAGAATGACCCTTTATGACACTTTGCTGTCCGAGATAGCGTTTGTGACGGCTTTTCAGAAAGTGGGAAAATGTAACGCGCCTTACTTTTTCTTATGTCTGTGCGACCCGATTAAATCAACCCAAATATAAAAATTAACCGAAAATAAATGTGCCTTGTTGCTGACATTCTGATATTCGATAACTGGCACATCGCTGACATATTAGATTATAAAATATAGTTTATCATCTTTATTAATAACAAAGAGTCATACGATATGAAGGGGCGTATTTTATGGACCATTCTCCACGTCCCTGTTTTTAGCTGTCTTCTCTGCCGTCGATTGAGATTAACGTGTAGTCGTTTTTAACTGCCTCTTTTTCTTTTTTTTTCTACATTTCTGACATGGGCGCGCATAACTCTTATTGTCTTTGCGCCCAACACTTATGAAGAAAGGCAAGGCCTCCAGTCCACATTGTATACCAGTCAGGTTCCTTTCAGAGTATGATGATACAAAAGCCTCATACTTAGCAATCATGACAACCACTCGCTCGTCGAAACATATGTACCGAAGGACTGGAAAATTGGAGAGATCACACCAATATCGAAGAAAGGAAATAGGAGTAATCCACTGAATTAGTGTCATGTCACTGACGTTGATTTGTAGCAGGATCTTGGAACATATACTGTTTGTAAAGATGATGAATTACCTCAAAGAAAATGATATATTGACAAGCAGCTGACACGTATTCAGAAAATACCGCTCTTAGGAAACACAATTAGCTCTTTAATCTCAAGAAGTAATTAATGCTATTGGTAGGAGATGAAAAATTATCTCCATATTTTTAGATTTCCAGAAGGCTTGTGACACCGTTCTTCACATGAGACTTTAATCATTTTTCGTGCCTATGGAGTATCATCTCAGTTGTACGACTGGATTCATGATTTCCTGTCAGGAAACACACAGTTCTTAGTAATTAATGGAGAGTCATCGAGCAAAACAGAATTAATATCCGGTGTTCCTAAACTATACAAATTATTTAGCAGCCAATCCAAGCAGCCCTCTAAGATTTTTTGCAGACGATGCTGCCATTTATCGCCTTATAAAATCATCCAATGATCAAAGCAATTTTCAAAATGCTTTAGACAAAATGTCTGCATGGTGCGAAAAGTGGCAGTTGACTGTAAATACTTAAAATACTAAAATCATCCTCATGAGTATTAAAAGGAACCCGCTGAATTTCGGCTACAGGATAAAACACACAAATCTCAAGGTTGTAAATTCAACAAAGTACTTAGGGATTACAATCATAAGTAACTTAAGCTAGAATGATCACATAGATAATGTTGTGCGGAAAGCGAATAAATGACAGCGGTTTATTGACAGTACACTTAGAAAATGCAACAGGTCTACTAAAGAGACTGCCCACACTACGCTTGTCCGTCCTGTTCTGGAGTACTTTTGTGCGGTGAGGGATCCGCATCAGATAGGAATGACGAAGGCCATCGAAAAAATTCAAAGAAGGGGAGCTCCTTTTGTATTATCGCGATACGGGCAGAAAGTGTCATGGATATTACTCGTGAGTTGGGGTGTCAATCATTAAAACAGAGTGATTGTTTTTCGTTGTGGCGAGATCGTTTTATGAAATTTCAATCACCAACTTTGTTCTCAGAGTGTGAAAATATTTTGTTCGCGCCCACCTATATCGGGAAGAATGATTATCAAAATAAAGCAGAGGTCGCACAGAAAGATTTAAAGTGTTTGTTTTTCCCAAGCACTGTTCGAGAGTGGAACGGTAGAGAAATACCTTGAAGGTGGTTCGACGAACACTCTGCCAAGCAATTAATTGTGAATTTCAGAGCAATCATGTAGTTGTAGATGACCAAAGTCTCTCATGGATATGATACGGTAAGTAGCAGGATACTAAAGAACTGTGCTGCGTATGTAACCCTAGTAATTAACCACATTTGTAATTTTCCTTTTTGGAATGGTGGATTATGGGATGATTAAAGTACTCCATGATGACACCACTGTGTAAAATGGGAGAAAAGGATAATATAAACTATTTTAGACATACTAGGAGTACTCAGTAAGTAATGCAACACATTTTTTCTCGGCCAATTTTGATTGAAGAAGTATGAAATGTGCTGTGGGACATCCTGTAATACTCACGCTTCAGCTCCTACAGTTTCAAGAAGTTCCGATAGATGACGGCTCTATACGTAGCGTTCAAAATGGCGTCTGTAATTGGGGTGAATTCCAAGCAGAGCTGTCATTGAGTTTATTTTTGCGGAAAAGCAGTGCATTTCTGATATTCATAGGCGCCTGCAGAATGTCAACGGAAATCTGGCATTGAACTAAAGCATGGTGAGTCGTTGGGCGAGGCGTCTGTCATCACTACAACAAGGTCGCTCAAACCTATCCGATCCCCCACGTGCCAGCCAACGACACACAGCTCTGACTCCCGCACTGTTGGAATGGGGAAACTGAAGAAACGACTTCAGCGTGTACATCGCCACTAAAATGCAAACGAACGACTTCTCCATGACAAAGCAAGGTCTCACCCAAGTCGGTGCACCTGAGAGGGGCTCGCAAAACTTCATTGCAATGTTCTTCCTCGTCCACCCTACAGCCGATACCTAACACCTTCCATGTGTTTAGCCCAATGGAGAATGCACTCTGCGGAAAGCAGTATGTGGATGATGGGGAGGTTCTGGTTGCAGCAAGACATTGACATGGCATCGACCAGTAGAATGTTACCATGCGAGAATACAGGTCCTGTTAGTAAAGTGGCATGAGGCCATCGCATTGAACGGAGATTACGTTAAAAAAATAGGGTTTTATATCCAAGAAAGTGGGGAATAATATGATGTATTCGAATCCTGAATAAAACCAACCTGCTTTAAGAAAAAGTGTTTCAATACTGATTGAACGCCCTCATATTTCTATTGCAGCAGTGTTCGCTGAAGTTACTGAAAAGGCTGTATATACAGTGTGAATCGCCTAAAACTCGCAGCACATATATTGCGAGAGTGAAAAGTGCTGTTGATGTGCCAGTTTCACAGAATCGATTAAGTAGTCAGGGACTCGTGTTGTAAGTGAATCAACAGATAGCAATAATACTTAGAAAGTGGAATTTTTGTGCAAATAGAAACTTTTAAAAATGGAACAATGCCTATTGACATTAACAAACTAAAAGTGGAGTAAATTAGAATGTCAGTGGTGTTTGTTGAAGGATTCTAGTGATAGTCATTTATGAGATACCGTATTTTGAAAAGTTCCCACACTGCGACTTGTACAATACCTATGGTAGCAAACACTAAAGTTCAACACAGGTGCATACACTAGTTGTGTGTATTCTGACCACTAACGAGACAATTGACCATCACAGGTTATGTTCAAAATAACCACCAATAGGGACAAACACGTCTCTAGCCTGGAATGGAATGACTGCTGCACACACGCTAGCATTTCAGCACGGATATCTGAACAGACTACAGTAATGCATAGTTGCATATCATCGGGTGTAGTTGGTATGTCCTTGTAGCCAGCGTCTTTCAGCTTTCTCAACGGAAAAAGTTCTGCAGGCGCCAAATCCAGGGAATGGGCCAGCCAAGGTAAAGGCCCTCTGCGTCCAACACAACGATTTGGGAACAGTTTGTGAAGACATGCTGCAGTACTGCGTTCAGTTGGACAGCCATCATGTTGGCACCACAGGTTCCTCCTAGTTCGCCGAGGAGCGTCTTATAGCGCCCGTGGAAGATAGTCCTTTAGAAGGCCGCAATACTTGTGCGCCTTCAGTATTCCACCCATGAAAAACAAGCCTGTGACCGATGGTTCACTATCCCACAGCACACATTTACACTCTATGGACACTGATGTTCTATCTGACAAAGCCAATGGAGACCCACAACAGACCAATTGCACATGTTTCGGCTGTTTACCTGGCCATGAATGGTAAAAGTGGCTTCATCTCTAAACAAGCAAGATGACGCATGGGAAGTACCCTGTCTTAATGCCCATGTGCAGAACTTAACAAGGGCCTCATTACTGTTTCCATGGAGCTCGGGATGGAGAGAGATTTAATAGGGATGGAACCTATGTCGATGAAGAATGTGTAGGACACTTGCCTGACTCATGCCACTTCCTCATGCGATAGTGTGGGAGCTAACACGCGGATCAACTGCAATGGCAGCAAGCCCATCAATTTCCCTCTCCTCTATCATCATTTGTTTCCTTCTGTTTCATTATATAGGTGTTACATTACCACTTTGACGTAACTGGTTGAGGAGTTCGATAAATAACTGCTGACATGTTTGACATGTATTGGAATATTTTGCCACGTACACTGTACACAAATGACCTGCATTCTTCCTCCACTCTCCATATAGCATGAGCATGCCGACTTTTTCTGGATTGGTAAATCCCACCGTCCACGCACAGAAAGAAGTCACAGGGGTTCATCTCTGGCGAATAGGGAGGCCAATCCACGCCGCCTCCTGTATGTTTCGCACAGCCCAAAGCAATCACACGATCATCGAAATATTCATTCAGGACTGGACTGTCACACACTGATTGACTAGCAAGTCGCAATAAATTCAAGGAACAGGCAAGCACACTGTAAGCAACCATAAGAACATCGTACCTACAACAATTATGCCAGTTGAATGCCACAAACAAGTGTTGATGTGGAATTTTTTCAAAATACACTCCTGGAAATGGAAAAAAGAACACATTGACACCGGTGTGTCAGACCCACCATACTTGCTCCGGACACTGCGAGAGGGCTGTACAAGCAATGATCACACGCACGGCACAGCGGACACACCAGGAACCGCGGTGTTGGCCGTCGAATGGCGCTAGCTGCGCAGCATTTGTGCACCGCCGCCGTCAGTGTCAGCCAGTTTGCCGTGGCATACGGAGCTCCATCGCAGTCTTTAACACTGGTAGCATGCCGCGACAGCGTGGACGTGAACCGTATGTGCAGTTGACGGACTTTGAGCGAGGGCGTATAGTGGGCATGCGGGAGGCCGGGTGGACGTACCGCCGAATTGCTCAACACGTGGGGCGTGAGGTCTCCACAGTACATCGATGTTGTCGCCAGTGGTCGGCGGAAGGTGCACGTGCCCGTCGACCTGGGACCGGACCGCAGCGACGCACGGATGCACGCCAAGACCATAGGATCCTACGCAGTGCCGTAGGGGACCGCACCGCCACTTCCCAGCAAATTAGGGACACTGTTGCTCCTGGGGTATTGGCGAGGACCATTCGCAACCGTCTCCATGAAGCTGGGCTATGGTCCCGCACACCGTTAGGCCGTCTTCCGCTCACGCCCCAACATCGTGCAGCCCGCCTCCAGTGGTGTCGCGACAGGCGTGAATGGAGGGACGAATGGAGACGTGTCGTCTTCAGCGATGAGAGTCGCTTCTGCCTTGGTGCCAATGATGGTCGTATGCGTGTTTGGCGCCGTGCAGGTGAGCTCCACAATCAGGACTGCATACGACCGAGGCACACAGGGCCAACACCCGGCATCATGGTGTGGGGAGCAATCTCCTACACTGGCCGTACACCACTGGTGATCGTCGAGGGGACACTGAATAGTGCACGGTACATCCAAACCGTCATCGAACCCATCGTTCTACCATTCCTAGACCGGCAAGGGAACCTGCTGTTCCAACAGGACAATGCACGTCCGCATGTATCCCGTGCCACCCAACGTGCTCTAGAAGGTGTAAGTCAACTACCCTGGCTAGCAAGATCTCCGGATCTGTCCCCCATTGAGCATGTTTGGGACTGGATGAAGCGTCGTCTCACGCGGTCTGCACGTCCAGCACGAACGCTGGTCCAACTGAGGCGCCAGGTGGAAATGGCATGGCAAGCCGTTCCACAGGACTACATCCAGCATCTCTATGATCGTCTCCATGGGAGAATAGCAGCCTGCATTGCTGCGAAAGGTGGATATACACTGTACTAGTGCCGACATTGTGCATGCTCTGTTGCCTGTGTCTATGTGCCTGTGGTTCTGTCAGTGTGATCATGTGATGTATCTGACCCCAGGAATGTGTCAATAAAGTTTCCCCTTCCTGGGACAATGAATTAACGGTGTTCTTATTTCAATTTCCAGGAGTGTATGATATTTCGTAAACGACTGGCACTAGAATCCTCTAATAAACATCAGTGACGTACTCATTTACCCTACTTTGTGTGTTAATACAGGGTGTTTAAAAAATGACCGGTATATTTGAAACGGCAATAAAAACTAAACGAGCAGCGATAGAAATACACCGTTTGTTGCAATATGCTTGGGACAACAGTACATTTTCAGGCAGACAAACTTTCGAAATTACAGTAGTTACAATTTTCAACAACAGATGGCGCTGCGGTCTGGGAAACTCTATAGTACGATATTTTCCACATGTCCACCATGCGTAGCAATAATATGGCGTAGTCTCTGAATGAAATTACCCGAAACCTTTGACAACGTGTCTGGCGGAATGGCTTCACATGCAGATGAGATGTACTGCTTCAGCTGTTCAATTGTTTCTGGATTCTGGCGGTACACCTGGTCTTTCAAGTGTCCCCACAGAAAGAAGTCACAGGGGTTCATGTCTGGCGAATAGGGAGGCCAATCCACGCCGCCTCCTGTATGTTTCGGACAGCCCAAAGCAATCACACGATCATCGAAATATTCATTCAGGAAATTAAAGACGTCTGCCGTGCGATGTGGCCGGGCACCATCTTGCATAAACCACGAGGTGTTCGCAGTGTCGTCTAAGGCAGTTTGTACCGCCACAAATTCACGAAGAATGTCCAGATAGCGTGATGCAGTAATTGTTTCGGATCGGAAAAATGGGCCAATGATTCCTTTGGAAGAAATGGCGGCCCAGACCAGTACTTTTTGAGGATGCAGGGACGATGGGACTGCAACATGGGGCTTTTCGGTTCCCCATATGCGCCAGTTCTGTTTATTGACGAAGCCGTCCAGGTAAAAATAAGCTTCATCAGTAAACCAAATGCTGCCCACATGCATATCGCCGTCATCAATCCTGTGCACTATATCGTTAGCGAATGTCTCTCGTGCAGCAATGGTAGCGGCGCTGAGGGGTTGCCGCGTTTGAATTTTGTAAGGATAGAGGTGTAAACTCTGGCGCATGAGACGATACGTGGACGTTGGCGTCATTTGGACCGCAGCTGCAACACGGCGAACGGAAACCCGAGGCCGCTGTTGGATCACCTGCTGCACTAGCTGCGCGTTGCCCCTCTGTGGTTGCCGTACGCGGTCGCCCTACCTTTCCAGCACGTTCATCCGTCACGTTCCCAGTCCGTTGAAATTTTTCAAACAGATCCTTTATTGTATCGCTTTTCGGTCCTTTGGTTACATTAAACCTCCGTTGAACACTTCGTCTTGTTGCAACAACACTGTGTTCTAGGCGGTGGAATTCCAACACCAGAAAAATCCTCTGTTCTAAGGAATAAACCATGTTGTCTACAGCACACTTGCACGTTGTAAACAGCACACGCTTACAGCAGAAAGACGACGTACAGAATGGCGCACCCACAGACTGCGTTGTCTTCTATATCTTTCACATCACTTGCAGCGCCATCTGTTGTTGAAAATTGTAACTACTGTAATTTCGAAAGTTTGTCCGCCTGAAAATGTACTGTTGTCCCAAGCATATTGCAACAAACGGTGTATTTCTATCGCTGCTCGTTTAGTTTTTATTGCGTTTCAAATATACCGGTCATTTTTGAAACACCCTGTATCAACAGGCATTGTTCCATTTTAAAAAAAAGTATGTGATTGCACAAAAATACACTTTCTAAGTATTGTTACAATCTGTTTATTGGCTAACAATACGAGTCCATTACTACCAGTCTATTCTGTGAAAATTTCACATCAATTGCATTTTCCGTTTCCGTGATATTTGTGGTGCAAGTTTTAGGTGGTTCATTCTGTGTAGGGTAACTGATCATTTCAGTGAATATAATTTGCTGTCAAATGTACAGGTTGCTATTAGCAGTGGTTTAACAACCAAACATGTTGTATTCTTTTTTTCTACGAGGAAGCGTTCGGATTAAACCAAAAGTTGCGGACGATAGACGTCTTTGATTTTACTAAGGCATTTCATTGTGTTGGTCACAAAATATTAGTGCAGAAGTTACACCATTATGGAGTGAGAAACCTTATTCAGAATCTTGTTCAAAAACTGGATGCTGCTATATATTTATCATTAGAACAGGATCTGCAATAAGTGGTAGCCTAAGACTGAAATTATTGTGCATTTCGTATTTTAATTCGCCTATGACATATCGAATTCTATTCTGGAGAACACTTCTTATCAACAAAAGGTAATTATTTGCTTAGGAGTGGACGTTTGGGGAAATGTATGATGTAAGTTTGCAAACAACTTGTTGACTCCTGTTCAGAAGTCTGGGAATTCTGACATTGGCTCCTCAATATATATTTCCTGTAACGTCATTTTTTGTTAACGTTATGAGCTTATTCCCAAGAATTTGCATCTTTCACTCAGTTGATATAAGCAAAAACCCAATTTGCATTTGGATCACACCTCCTTGACTCTTGTGTAGAAAGACTTGCAGTATACTGCTGCATCCATTTTCAGTAAGCTGTCACAAGTGTTAACAAATCTTATCAGTAAACCATGCACTTTAAAGTCCAAACAGAATAATTTCATCATGGTTCATTCCTTCTATTATGTTGGAAGTTTCTGAAAAAATAAGCAAATTCCTTTTTTACACTATTGATTACTGCAGTACAGCAGCTTGTTGTCTGCATAGGATTTGTGCAACTTTGAGAAGGGGCATCCAATAATTAATACAATACATGTTTTCTGATAGTGGGTTGGTTTTATTCAGGATTCGGTACACCATGGTATTCCTCACTTATTTGGTTACGAAACCCTATTTTTCAACATAATATCTGGTCATTTCGACAGCCTTATGCCATCTGACCACATGGCACCACTCTACTGGTCGCCATCAGAGCCAATGTCTTGCCGCTTTAATAAGCTCCCTCTCATCCATGTACTGCTTCCCACAGATGGCATCCCTCATTGGGCCAAACAAATGGAAGGTACAAGATATCGCCTGTCAGGTGGATGAGGAAGAACAGTCCAATGAAGTTTTGTGAGCCCATCTCAGGTGCACAAACTTGTGTGAGGCTTTGCATTGTCACGGAGAAGTTTATTCACATTATTGTAGTCGTTCTTCAATTTCTTGATGGTGTGTGGTGATGGCCAGCGTGCGGTAAATCGGACAGGTGCGTGTGACCTCGTTGTACTGATGACAGATGCCTCACGTAGTGAGTCACCATACTTTTGTTCACTGCCAGGTCTCTGTAGATATTATGCAAGCACCAATCAATATATATATATATATATATATATATATATATATATATATATATATATGATGATGATGACTTGATTTTCTGTCAAAAGAAATTCAATGACAGGTCTCTGCTTGGAATGCACTCCATTCGAGATGCCATTTTGAATGCTATGTACAGCACTGTGATCTATTGGAACTTCATGAAACTATAGGGGCTGAAGAAGAAATATTTCATGATGTCCCACAACAATTTCCACATTTTTAACCGAAATTGTCTGGGAAAAAAGTGTTGCAGTACTTATTGAATGAATGCTCCTCGTACTTATCTATAGTTGACTTTTATGATAATTTCAATTACTGACTCCTTCCACGACCATGGGGATTTGACCCTCAATTTGGTGCTACTTAAGCAGATGTGCAAAATAAATTTAAAAAATTAAAAATGTTTTTAAAAATTATGCGTTTTCATATATTTTGTGTACACATAACCTGTGTAACAGCATTATAAATTTAGGAGAAATAATCAGAAGTGACATCATGCTGACATGACCAGTATTATCCAACATCTCTAATTTTTAGCACATAGGAAGCTTGATAACAACTGAGTAGTATTCTGCAGCAGAGGAAAGTGTTGGCATGTCTCACTCCAATGCACTAAACATCCTGCAGCTATTAGGGGGGAATATGAAACTGACAGGCAAATACTTTGGTGTATGGTTATTATTGGAGAACCTATGTAATCTTATTACTGACACTGCTAACAATTTACACTGAAGATGGTAAACTCCTTAGAAAAAATAATTTCAATGTCCATACTTCTATTACAGAATCGTTGTGAGACAGCATGATGGTAGTTAAAATCTGTTACCAAATGGGCTGTTACGAACAGTTTGATAATGGGCTATTTATAATATTAATAAAGGTAGTTTGCGGTGAATTTAGTAATCATCTACATCTCCAAGTTCCTCTCTGTGAGACATACTGTCAGGGCAAAGCTACCATTACTCCCACACTGGAATAGCAATGTGGCTGCCAATGGAATATTGGAAACTATTGGCAAGGAAGCATTGGAAACCATTTTGAGGAAATACAAAAAGCCTGTGGTTGTACCACATAAAGTGGAATTGGCCAATGTTACATCTGCCTGGAATATTGCAAGTGCTTTGTGTAGACTACTATTGCTTTAACAGATGTGGATGTAACACAAAATATTGATAGGATTTTTAACAAAATAGAGACATGCTACTACTTAACATCAAACTATGACTTCTGTGTGCAGGAGTTGCAGGCAGCCACAATTAAGACACGTACACATATGCTTTCGGCCACAGGCTCCATTGGAAAAAGGGAAAACGAAACATACATTTACGTGCATTAGTGTCAGATAGACTTGATAAATTGAATGTTTGTTTTTATTTGCGTCTGAGTAGGAAAAGCGAAGTTTCTGTTTAGGACAGTTTCGCGTGTACACAATCGTTTGTTTACAATCGTAACTGACATTAAGTACGCGGGATTATGAATTAAATCAGTGTACAATACTCAGTATTTACGTTTATTAGTGTCATTTAGACTCGATACATTGAAGGTAGCAGTTTTTATACGTTTTATTAGGTAATTTTCGCGAGTACATAAACGTTTGTTTACATTATAAATACAAGGGATAATCAGTAGGTGTAGCTTATTGTAGGTTACTGTTTACTTCTTTAATAATATTCACTAGATATCCCCTAGCGGTTTACTGTAGGGCACTGGTTTTTTTTCTCTTTAGTATTCACTAGATAGCCCCATCCGGAAAATAAGCACCAGATCTAGCGTCTACCATACGCGCTTATTGTTTTTCACTGTTGAGTGTCCTTTCTGTCAACTAGATTGTAGCTGTGTAGCAGTAGGTTTCCTCAAGTCTCTTATAGTAAATCACATATTAGCTAGATGGATAGGGAATGTGTCTTTTGTGTGCAGATGCAGGAGGAGTTGGCCACAGTCCAAAAGCAGCTGACAGCTTTGTTGGCCACTGTCAACAGGTTTCAGAGTGCCACATTGAGGTGTGGTGGGGATGGGGTGCCTGGGGCAGGTTGTGCTGTACTACATGTGCAGGGGGGAGGGAGGTCATACCTCTCTCACTGAACCGATCTCAGGCGCGACTGAGCCGGCCGACCCACTCTCACCTCAGTGTGGGCGGTGGACTGTGTCAAGGTCTTGAGCTTCAAGGCGAAGGCTGCATGGGGGGGACAGGCTCCTGCCAAATCCCATGCACTTTGCTAATAGTTTATGTGATTTCTGATGCTGGGGGGAGGCTGAGCTGGATCAGAAAGCACCTTCTGCCAGGATAGTGGCCGCTCCTTGAGCAAGGTCCGGACAGGCATCTCGAGATAGGGGTTAGTTAGTTATCGGGAGCTCCTATGTTAGGCGAGTCATGGAGCCCCACAAGAACATAGTGGCTAGGAGGGGAAGAAGTCCAACGTTCACTCAGTGTGCTTGCTGGGGGGCCTTGACCGGGATGTGGAAGAGGCTCTTTCAGCGGCTATCGGATGTGCGTGGTGCAGCCAGCTGCAGATTGTTGAACATGTCGGCACCAACGATGCCAGTCGTCGGAGTTCCGAGGAAATCCTTCGGTCCTTTCAATGGCTGGCTAAATTCGCGAAGGCGATCTTCATCTCTCGAGGAGTGGAAGCCAAGCTGGCAATTTGCAACATCGTACCCAGGGTGGACTGCGGTCCTCTGGTTTGGAGTCGAGTGGAGAATCTAAACCAGAGGCTTCGTCGACTCTGTGACGAAAATGGTTGTAGATTCCTCGACCTATGCTATGGGGTGGAAGGTTGTAGGACGCCCCTCGATAGATCAGGGCTGCGCTACATACAGAAAGCAGCTACATGGGTAGCACAGTACTTGTTGTGTGCACATGGTTTTTTTTTTTTTTTAGATTAGGTTCCTCCCCACAGGCAACAAACCATTGGCCTGAAAAATTACCAGTTCGTGACACTGATGTGGGTGTGCCAACTATAAAAATTGTTAGTTCGCCTAAACAGCTAATTCCAAACGATTTAAATATGCTAAATCTATTGTTAGTAAATTGTCGAAGTCCCCAAGTTACTCTCAGAAATAAACAGTGGTAATTCCAATATTGTATTAGGTACCGGTAGGTGGTTGAAAGCAGACATAAATAGCAGTGAAATTTTGAACTCTGATTGGACAGTGTTTAGAAAGGATAGGAGTGATGCTATGGGAGGTGGTGTGTTCATTGCAGTTAAAAGCTGTTTAAACGCAGTTGAGATCGATATTGGATTGGACTGTGAAATAGTCTGGATAAAGCTGTCAATCAGACAAGTAGTGACCATTGTATTAGGATGTTTTTATAGACCACCAGCATCCACAACAAACGTCACAGAACCTTTTAGGGAGTACATAGGAAATAAATATCCAAATTATCCATTAGTTATAGGTGAAGACCATAATCTGGCGTCCATTGACTGGAAAAATTACACGTTTATTACAGGGGGAAGAAGCAAAGTCTCGTGTGAAGTTATTCTAGGAGCGCTCTCAACATACAACCTTGAGCAGTTGGTTAGAAGACCAACTCGAGATTGGAACATATTAGATATTTTGGCGACAAACAGACCTGATCTTTTTGAGTAAGTTAATCTAGAAGAAGGCATTAGCGACCATAATGTCGTTGTGGCTTCTATGTCAGTGGAAGTTGCAAAAATTCCAAAGGAACAGCGTAGAGTTTTCTTGTTTGGGAAAGCAAATAATAGTGTCATTAATGAATCTTTATAGTCAGCTCCAAGCATTCACCGCGGGACTCAGATATTTAGCATCTTTGGTACGAATTTAAAGGTATTGTCTACCACGTGCTAGAGAAATATGTGCCTAGTAAAAATACAGGGGAGGGAAAGGCTCCACATTGGTTCAACAAACATATTAGGAAGTTGGTGAGAAAGCAGAGAATTTTGCAAGTCGTTTTAAACGTAGTCACTGCCCCGCTGACAAACAGAAATTATGTGAAATGAAAGCAGCTATCATAAGGTCAATGAGAGATTCTTTTAACGATTTTGAAAGCAATATTTTATCTGCAGATTCTAAAAATAACCCCAAAAAATTTTGGTCGTACGTAAAATCTATGAACGCTACAAATAATTCAATACCTTCTCTTGCTTGACAGTACGGGTAATGTAACGGACGGTGATAAACAGAAGGCCGAAATTCTAAACCTACCTTTCAAAAAATCGTTTACGGTAGAGGACTGCAGCACCATTCCCACTTTAAATTGTCGAACAAACGCAAGGATGGCTGACATAGTGTTTAGTGTATCTGAGATTGTAAAACAGTTAAGATCCTTACACGCCAGGAAGGCATCTGGCCCAGACGGTATCCCCATAAGATTTTATGTTGACTATGCTACAAATATAGCACCATTCTTATCCATCATCTGTCAGAGATCATTGGAACAGCGGAAAGTTCAACGGGACTGGAAGAAAGCCTGGATCATAGCAATCTATAAAAAGGGTAGAAAATCGGATGCTTATAATTACTGGCCAATTTACTGACATCGATTTGTTGTACAATCATGGAACATATTTTGTGTTCAGACATAATGACCTTTGTAGGCTCTGAGAAGCTCATCTGCGGAAACCAGCGCGGTTTTAGGAAACAGGTATCATGCAAGACACAGCTGACCCTCTTTGTGCATGATAAACAACAGGCTCTAGATACCGGCTCCCATGTCGATGCCATGTTCCTCGACTTCCGAAAGGCGTTCGGCTCAGTTCTGCACTCTTCCTTGCTCCAAAAATTATCGCGTTTACGGTCTATCCGATGGTATATGCGGTTGGATAGAAAGTTTTCTAACAGACAGAGAGCAGTATGTCGTCCTGAATGGGGAGACTTAACAGAAACAAGCGTAACATCATCAGGTGTGCCCCAGGGCAGCGTAATAGGTCCGCTGCTTTTTACGATTTACATAAACGATCTGGTTCATGGTACTGACAGCGGCATTAGACTGTTTGCAGATGATGCTGTAGTATCACACGAAAGTTGTGAACAAATCAATGAGTATTTGCAGTAAATAAATGCGGAGGGGGGGGAGGGGTGGTAATGACCGGCAGTTATCTCTCAATATTATTAAGTATAATCTACTGCATATAACAAACCGAAAATCCCCATTAATGTACGAGTACAAAACAATTGCCCAACCTTTGGAAGAGGTAACATCCGTCAAGTATCTGGGTGTGACTGTTGGAAATGATCTCGAATGGAACGATCAGATTACACACGTAACGAGTAAGTCGAACTCCAGATTGCGGTTTATTGGTAGAATCCTGAAGTGATGCAGCCCTTCAACAAAAGAAATTGCTAACTATACTTTAGTTCGTCCAGTCTTAGAGTATTGTTCGTCTGTTACCAGTTGGGTCTGATTCAAGAGATTGAGAGGGTCCAAATAAGAGTGGCAAGATTCGTGACTGGTACATTTAGCCATCGCGAGAGCGTTACAAATGTCATAGAAAGTTTGATGTGGGACACACTTGCAGATAGACGACGCGGTAAACGGAAGGGGCTGCACACTAAATTCAAAAATCCGATCTTTGCCGAAGATGTAGAGCATATATTATCACCACCAACTTTTAAATTGCGCAATGATCACCATTGAAAGATAAGGGAAATCAGAGATTGCAGTGAGGAGGTATTCAGACAGTCGTTTTTCCCTTGCGCGATCCGCGAGTGGAACGGAGGGGGGGGGGGGGGATATGACTTTGGCGCGAACAGTGCCCTCCGCCACACACCGCTTGGTGGCTAGAGGAGTATATATGTAAATGTAGAAGACAACAGAAGAAAATGCTGTGATGTTTCAAACAACGGTAAGACAGCTGGAATATAGTGTTTAACGTAGACGAACTCCAACTGCAGTGGAGACATACATAACTAATTTGTATATCAAATCACAAGACTGAGAGTGAACAAAGATATTAATAACCATCTGGACTTTGTAGAGCGCTCTCATATGCGTCTAGGAGAAACATTTACATCTTCCTTGGCTGAAGAACATAGTATTACCAGGCTGTATTTATAAATACAGATCACATGATATGTTCTACTCTCTGTGAGACTGTTCAAGTGTACTAAACACCAACAAACAGTATTTACAATCTACTTCATTGTGCTCTGTAACAACTGCTTCTGTGTGGCGTAAATTAACAGGTAGGTAAGGGAACAGCTGCTGTTTTGCATTTAACATGGTACACCAGTTTGTCCACTGGGGCAATAAGAATACCCGAAAGTTGACTGGTATGCAAGTAAACCTCCTGTACAAGACCAGATGAGATCATTAACTATGTTCTGTTTGCCTATAGTAATTATTTGCGTGTAAACTGCATGGACATTTTAATGCAGACTCCAATAATGGTTCAAATGGCTCTGAGCACTATGGGACTTAACATCTATGGTCATCAGTCCCCTAGAACTTAGAACTACTTAAACCTAACTAACCTAAGGACATCACACAACACCCAGTGACTCCAATAAAAATGACATAAATATTATACAGAAGTGCTATATTAAAGCTGGAGATACATTTCTTCTCAGTGTGGTGCTATGTCTTTCTGTGCACGCTGTGTGGTTCGTTAGTGGATACATGAGCGAGGAAAAGGTCCCTTTCATGAACAGAGAATTCAGATATTAATTAACTCTACATCTAATATCAAATGGTAAAAATAATATATACCTTTGTTGCTGTATTTGGCATATCAGTAACTAACAGTAGCTCTGAATCTATAAATATATACAGATACAAAAGATTTATAAATCTGTCACTCTTCAATACAATATCTATTAAGATGATGATGAGACCTGGCCACTGTAAATGTCGTCCAACTGGTAAACAAACAAAATGGGGTCTGTGCATGATGTTCAAACTGAAGTACACCTGCCACCTGAGCTCTAGAGAGGGGCTGCTTGTATCTAATTGGCAGTGGCGTGATTATTGTGGCAGCATCGTCATACCACTGTGGCGGCTATAGGAAATGTGGTGGTCTAATTGGCAGCATGCATCTTTAAAAGTGCGGCTGACCAGATGACTGTCAATACCATATCTAGGACATCGGTCTCCACATTACCATCAAATACAGGTATTAACGAAATAGAATTGGTTCCCACAAATAATGTTAGTCCATAGCCATGCAGGGTGGCTGCACAGTCTGAGGCGCCTTGTCACGGTTAGCACAGCTCACCCCGTCGAAGGTTCAAGTCACCCCTCGGGCATGGATGAGTGTGTTGTCCTCAGTGTAAGTTAAAGTTAGATTAAGTAGTGTGTAAACCTAGGGACCGATGACCTCAGCAGTATGGTCCCATAGGATCTTACCACCACCACCACAGGTCTTAACGAAAAGAAACAATGTATAAAGCAGACTTAAACCACACCTTTAAGTATAGTTAATATGTTATATGTAAAAAAAAAGAGAGAACTGGAAATCTGAGAGGCAAGTCAGAAAATGAAAACTGGGGAGTATATGATGGAAACAATTGGAATGAAGGGAGGACATAAACTGTTATTGGAAAAATAAGAAGCCATTGGAGACGTGCAGACTAGGCTTACATATTTAATAGAGGGTATGAAAAAATGTGGATATTAGTGGGGAATACGAGATATTGGCATTCGTTGTAAATACCTATGGAAAGTGGCCATGTGTTGGTGCACTCATAGAAATCAATGAGTCCATGGAAATTTATTGAAATAGTAAAGGAAACATGAAAAAAGAAATTTACAAAGTTTATTTCTGCTTCGATCTGTTTAAAAAGAATAGTTACATTGTATATAAATAAGATGGACTCGACATTATTCACCTAGCAAAAATATCAGCTACATTCAGACCTTTGAGCTGATTGAATAACAACATGTAACAGTAATCTTTGCTAAAATTGTAAACTTGAAGTTTTATACCGAAATTCTGCAAGGATGTGGAGAAGATGATTTTCCAGGATACATTCAATAAGTTGCGGGATGTTTTAACAATAGTGCAATGCAGGAAGTAAGAGATAGGACTAAAATTCCTGAATGGTATTGACTCGAAGAATTGCAAGAAGGAATTTAGTTCATTGTTAGTCATCAAAAAGACTTCACAGGAAAAAATTAGATTCGTATTATAATTTGAGAACATATCTTTGTTGTATTTGTCAAATTACTGCCTAGAGAAAGAAATAAATGATTTGGATATAGATTTTGCCGGCCGGAGTGGCCGAACGGTTCTAGGCGCTTCAGCCTGGAACCGCGCGATCGCTACGGTCGCAGGTTCGAATCCTGCCTCGGGCATGGATGTGTGTGATGTCCTTAGGTTAGTTAGGTTTAAGTGGTTCTAAGTTCTAGGGGACTGATGACCTCAGATGTTAAGTCCCATAGTGCTCAGAGCCACTTGAACCGTTTGGATATAGATTTGAATGATAAGCTGGTTGGTATAAAAACTATACCAAAGATATAGAAAGAATGACAGTATTTGGAAAACGATAGATTGCTACTCGCCACGTAGCAGAGATATTGAGTCACAGATATACACAACAAAAAAACTGTCAAACAAGTAATCTTTCAGCCATAAAGGCATTCATCAGAATTACACACACACACACACACACTCACACACACACACACACACACACACACACACACACACACACACGACCACAACACTATGTTACAGTAAAAATATTGTAAAAGAAATACTCTGCTGGCCGTAAAATCTTGGTCTGAACACCTTAGGGTTATGTAGTAGAATAGTGAACCCATTGCAATTTATAGTTGCGTCACTGTATATTGTATGGAAACTACATAGCAGTGGTGAATGCAGGGTAATTTTGCTATTAATAGGTCAACCTAACTATTTTTCTTTAAAAATGGGGGCATTACTGACTCAAAGCTCCACATTGCACACAATTTTATTGCTTTTGCAACTTCAGGGGAACAAATTGCCAGTCAGACGATTACTGTATGGGGTGACTCGTTTTATGGTACTTCATAATTAGACTTGGTTATTGCAGGAAGATCTGATGAGGATTGATGACTGGACTAAAGGCCTTATATCTGGACCTCGCCACAGGTAAATGTAATGTTCTGCACATAAATAGATGAAGAGACCAAGAAGTGCACAATTACGCTATTGATGACAAATCATTAGTAACGTTAACAGTTGTGAAATATCAAGATGTAAATGTCTGGAGCGTTCCAAAGTGGAATAATTACACAAAAACGAAATATAGGAAAAGCATATGCCAAACTCAGTGGAATCTTAAGGAAATGTAATTCATCCACAAAATAAGTGGCTTACGAAATTATTGTAAACCAATTTCTGTGTATTGCACGTCAGACTCGGGCCATTAGTAACTCACTGTAATAGAAAAGGTATACAAGATCCAATGCAATGCGGTATACATGTGTTCGTTACAAAAATACTAAATGAACTCTTGAAACTCCAATGGTAGATGTTACAAAAAAGGTATTGCATATCGTGGAGGAATTTATTCTTGAAGAAACCCAAGATATCACTTTATGAGCAACACATTACTCTCTCCCAGATGCGTCTTGCAAAAATACCGCAATGAGAAAATCCGAGAAATTAGCGCTAATACTGAGGTTTACCGACAATCATTCTATGTCCCACTGGTAAGTAGAACAGGGACATGTGTTAAATGATAGACGGGCTCTCAATCACATACTGTAAGGTGTTTCTGATATTATCCGTTGTATACGGTATCAACCCTGTAATAATCATTTGACTCGAAATTATGACACCATCTGCCAATTTTGTCCAAGTAATGGAGTTCTGAAGCTCACATTTTTGTTCGTTAGATAATCGAGCATACATGACTGTTTAGGAAAAAGATTGTCATCACAAGTTACACATCATATCCAGTAGACACTATCTGCGTTTTCGAGATAATGTAGTGTCAGCAGAAGGAACAGAATATTACGCTGCACTTATTCGAAACAAAATACTTAATACACACAGAATACCATTTCGTTGGTCTATTGCCTGTCGCTGTGTGTGTTAATCGTACATAAAAAGTATAGGTTTATGAATATGTGGTAATGAGTTTGTTTATAAAATGACTAGTCACGATTTTCTTTTTTAAATCTGGTGTGCATTTCAGCGGTTTGGTAATGATTGTGATGCACTGTCAGATTCAAATACAGGTTCTCGAATTTTACCTAACACCACTTTGAAAGATCTGTGTTGTCTTCATGCATGCAACGTGCTTGAACAAATTTGTCATTAGCCATGGGTTTTTCTTAAGTGTATCAATAAGTGTTTTCGAAATATCAGTGTTCGTGAGATCACTAGCACAACATAACCTCCATAGTGCTTACACAGAATGTTATTATTGCATTAGTTTTCTTGGAGTATCTTTTACAGCATGTAATTAATATGTGTTGTTAAAAGTAATGATAGTTTTCAATGGAAGACCCTCCGGTGCTGGGGTGGAGATAAGGAGGGAGTGTTGGTGTTTATTGCTCATCACATGTTCCTCTCATCACTGACTTAAAGTGTATATGCCCTTCCAAATGACAGTACATTACTGCTACTTATTCCCAAAATGGACGTCAAAAACAACATTGGTCAACTCTCCTGTTAAATTATTCCCACAAATTTCATATCCAGTACAGATTAATCTACAGCTGGTCCAGGGTTCAATCAATCAAAAGGGTTTCTTTATCAGTACTCTGCAAAATGAAATGCATGCCATAGAGTCCTTCCCATTGTATCACATATTAGGGTTTCTCCCTGTTGCAGTCACATATGGAGCACAGCTTAACATAACAGTCGCGACGCTGCGCCACTATTTTGGTGCCTACTGCGCCAGCAGCGCGGCGAAAGGCCAGTAAGTAAACTTGATGAGTCCGGCGCGATTGTGAAAGCGAATAATAGTTGTTTATTTTGGTTAGTACAGTGGTTTCTACAAACGGGAACGTCTATAGCGCAATAAATTGCAGCAGGAACGAGAAGATATCACATCTGTCTTCTGTAAGGTTTCCTAAGGACCCTGAGAGGTATATACCATGATGTTACCAAACTGTATCGTCAGGATTCGCTTACAAACTACATGTGTATTAATGATTGTTTCGTTTTAGGAGCGGAAAATGGCTAGTGAATAACAGACGAGATGATTTTATGAAAAAAAGACCCTGTTTACCTTTGTTATTACTATTTCTTTCTTTTCTCAGACGTTATGTCTGGTCAAAAATGGAAAGTGACGCGGACCTTGATCAAGCGTGACTTCCTTTTAACTGTACGGTATATGTTATACTGCATTTAGGAACTTTCGGGTAATTGAACATGTATCAATAATTACGGATTTCTGTAGTTGTATATGTAAGTTTGGATGTAGCTGTATTGCATTGATGTGCCGGCCGCGGTGGTCTAGCGGTTCAGGCGCTCAGTCCGGAACCGCGCGACTGCTACGGTCGCAGGTTCGAATCCTGCCTCGGGCATGGATGTGTGTGATGTCCTCAGGTTAGTTAGGTTTAAGTAGTTCTAAGTTCTAGGGGACTGATGACCACAGATGTTAAGTCCCGTAGTGCTCAGAACCATTTGAACCATTTTTATTGCATTGATGTACTGGTGGATATTGTGTGGTATGACTCCTGTAGTTGATAGTATAATTGGTATAATGTCAACTTTATCCTGATGCCACATGTCCTTGACTTCCTCAGCCAGTTGGATGTATTTTTCAATTTTTTCTCCTGTTTTCTTCTGTATATTTGTTGTATTGGGTATGGATATTTCGATTAGTTGTGTTAATTTCCTCTCTTTATTGGTGAGTATGTCAGGTTTGTTATGTGGTGTTGTTTTATCTGTTATAATGGTTCTGTTCCAGAATAATTTGTATTCATCATTCTCTAGCACATTTTGTGGTGCATACTTGTATGTGGGAATGTGTTGTTCTATTAGTTTACGTTGTATGGCAAGTTGTTGATGTATTATTTTTGCTAAATTGTCATGTCTTCTGGGGTATTCTGTATTTGCTAGTATTGTACATCTGCTTGTGATGTGGTCCACTGTTTCTATTTGTTGTTTGCAAAGTCTGCATTTATCTGTTGTGGTATTGGGATCTTTAATAATATGCTTGCTGTAATATCTGGTGTTTATTGTTTGATCCTGTATTGCAATCATGAATCCTTCCGTCTCACTGTATATACTGTCTTTTCTCAGCCATGTGTTGGATGCATCTTGATCGATGTGTGGCTGTGTTAGATGATATGGGTGCTTGCCATGTAGTGTTTTCTTTTTCCAATTTACTTTCTTCATATCTGTTGATGTTATGTGATCTAAAGGGTTGTAGAAGTGGTTATGAAATTGCAGTGGTGTAGCTGATGTATTTATATGAGTGATTGCTTTGTGTATTTTGCTAGTTTCTGCTCGTTCTATAAAGAATTTTCTTAAATTGTCTACCTGTCTATAATGTAGGTTTTTTTATGTCAATAAATCCCCTTCCTCCCTCCTTTCTGCTTAATGTGAATCTTTCTGTTGCTGAATGTATGTGATGTATTCTATATTTGTGGCACTGTGATCGTGTAAGTGTATTGAGTGCTTCTAGGTCTGTGTTACTCCATTTCACTACTCCAAATGAGTAGGTCAATATTGGTATAGCATAAGTATTTATAGCTTTTGTCTTGTTTCTTGCTGTCAATTCTGTTTTCAGTATTTTTGTTAGTCTTTGTCTATATTTTTCTTTTAGTTCTTCTTTAATATTTGTATTATCTATTCCTATTTTTTGTCTGTATCCTAGATATTTATAGGCATCTGTTTTTTTCCATCGCTTCTATGCAGTCGCTGTGGTTATCCAATATGTAATCTTCTTGTTTAGTGTGTTTTCCCTTGCTATGCTATTTTTCTTACATTTGTCTGTTCCAAAAGCCATATTTATATTATTATTATTATTATTATTATTATTTTCGATCATTCCCATTTAAAGAGAGCGTTTGAACTTTAATTCCTTTACGATGATTGTTTATGTTTTTCTGAGCCCAACTTTTCTTCATGTGTTCACTGTGTTGTTTCTTTCGCTCCGCTGTCCATTTGCATCCTGGTCTCTTCTGTGTTGTGGTGTCAAATTTATGTTTTTTGATGATGTTCCTGAATTCAGTTCTATTTTCTGCATCGTTTACTGTTATGTGTGCTTGTCTGAGGTCCTCTTCAACTTCTTTTATCCATTTTGTTTTTCCCCTGCCTGAGTTGATGACTTTAAGAATTCGCTTTGAAATTCTGTTTTCATTCATCCTGTGGATATGTCCGTAGAACTGCGTTCTTCTTTTCCTTATTGCATCCGTAATCATGTCTGTGTATTTATATAATTCTGATGTTGGTCTCTTCTTCCAGATTCCTTGCTCTTGTATTGGGCCAAAAATTTTCCTGAGAATTTTCCTTTCTTGTTTCTCTATTTCTTTGATTTTAGTTTGCCCACCTATTTGTGTTCTTTCAGATGCATACAGTGCCTCTGGAAGTACGACAGTGTTGTAGTGCCTCAATTTTGCGTTAATTGATATGGAATTTTTGTTATAATAGTTCCACGTGAGTTTATATGCTTTCTGTAGTTTTTTATTCTTTCCTCATTGGCCTTTAGGTTGATCCCTGATGGCTGGATGATTTCTCCCAGGTACTTAAAATGTGGTACTTGGACGATTTTCCCATGGGTTGTCACAATAGACAATTTGTCTTGTGGCACTCTTTCTATGTACTGGGTTTTCTCATACGAAATTTGCAGGCCAATTCTTTGTGCAATTTCGTGTAACTTCTGTATGGCGTTAGTGGCTTCTTTTCTATTATTTGTGAGGATTGCAAGGTCATCTGCAAAAGCTACACTTCACATTGAATCTATTATCTTTTCTAATGCCAATTTGGATTCCTTTGACTTCTTTTTCCCATGTCCTGATAATTTTTTTCAAGAATTATGTTAGAGTAATGGTGAAAGCCCGTCACCCTGTCGCGCTCCAGTTTGGATTTCAAATGGCTCAGAGATATCCCCCATAAATTTGACCTTGGAGACTGTGTCAGTTAATGTCTGCCGAATGATTTCTCTTGTCTTTCTGTCAATGCTGAATTCTTCCAGCGTGTTGCAGAGCGCTACTCTGTCTATTGAGTCGTAGGCCTTTTTAAAATCTACAAAAGTGACCACTGTGTTTCGGGTGTTTCTCATCTGGAGAATCATTTTCAGATTCCAGATCTTTTCTATGTATGATCGTCCCTTGCGAAAACCAGCCTGGTATTCTCCTATTTGTGGGTCAGCTTGTTCTTCTAATCTATTCTTGAGAACTTTTGATAGGATTTTATGTGACCGGCACGAGTGAGATACCCCTGTAATTATTTGGTTCAATTTTGTCCCCTTTTTTGTGGAGTGGATGGATGAGTGCGCATTTCCATTCAGAAGGGATCTGTTTTGTTTCCCAAATGTTTAATATGATTTTGTGGATTTTTCCTGTTAATCTTTCATCATTTAACTTCCATAGTTCTGCGATAATTCCATCTTCTCTTGGGGCTCTATTGTTTTTCAGTGTCTTGATAATTTCTGCTATTTCGTTGATGGTTGGTGGTTTAGTGTCGGGATTTGGTGTAGACGTCTGGTAGTGAATATCCTCTTTAGGTCTTTCGCAGTTGAAAAGTTTGTTGAAATAGTCTGCGAGGATTTGGCAGTTATTCTGCGTGTTAGTTTCTAGTGAACAATCCGGTTTCTTGAAGCAAAGATTGGGTGGTTGGTATCCCGCAATATGTTCTTTAAACGTCTTATAAAAATTCCTGGTTTTGTTCTTCTTAAAGTCTTGTTCTATCTCATCCAGTCGCTGTTTGTCATAATTTCTTTTTTCCCTCCGAATTGTTTTCGATGTTTGTTTTCGGATTGCTAGAAATTGTTGTCATTTTTCTGATGTTTTGTGACTATTGAAGTTTTCCCAGGCATTGGTCCTTTCTTCTATTGCTTGGTCACATATTATATTCAACCACCTGTGTTTTCTCCTTCTCGGGGGTTGACCCAATTTCATCGCGGATTTGAGGACGTCCAGCCGGCCGAAGTGGCCGTGCGGTTAAAGGCGCTGCAGTCTGGAACCGCGAGACCGCTACGGTCGCAGGTTCGAATCCTGCCTCGGGCATGGATGTTTGTGATGTCCTTAGGTTAGTTAGGTTTAACTAGTTCTAAGTTCTAGGGGACTAATGACCTCAGCAGTTGAGTCCCATAGTGCTCAGAGCCATTTGAACCATTTTTTTTTAGGACGTCCACAAGTTCTGTACAGTTTGTGGTGTTTGTCTGACTAATTTCCTGGAAGATGTTTTCCTTGTTGAGTTTTATGTATTTGGGATCTGGTCTCAGCACTTTGTTTAGTTTTGGCTTTTTTCTATTGGGTTGTAATCTGGTCTTTATCTGTAGAAGATGGTGGTCTGATTCAAAAAATCCTCTTCTCGTTTTCACATTCAGAATTTCTGTTGTATTACTCTTGGAGATGGCAACATGGTCTATCTGGAATTCACCCAACATTGTGTTGGGCGACTTCCAAGTATACAGTTTCTTGTTGGTTTTTTTTAATTGTGTTGACATAATTACAAGGCCGAAATGCATGGATTCCGATGATTTTCCTGTATTGTTTTCTCTTTGCCTAATTGTGCGTTAAAGTCGCCTAACAAGATTATTACGTGGTGTTTGGAAATTTTGTTTGTCGTCTCTTCAAGGTCATTCCAGAAGTCATCCACTTTCGGGGGTTTCTTCTTGTTATAGTTATTTGTGGGTGCGTGTGCGTTGATCAAGGTATATGCTTTGTTGGCCGATTTGACGCAGAGTGTTGATATACGTTCTGAGGCAGACTGAAAGTCAATGAGAGAGTCGCTGATAGATTTGTGGACTACAAATGCTGTACCAAACTGTTTGAATCCTTTCTCATTAGTTTTAACTGCTGGTTTTACTTTGTAGATCCTGTAGTTGTCTGTGTCAAAATGGTTTTCGTCCGTAAATCGTGTTTCCTGGATTGCAAGGATTTTGATCTGGAATTTTTGCAGCACATCTGTAAGTTGTTTGATCTTACCCAGTTTGAAGAGAGTATTAGTATTAAGTGTACCGATGAAGTGTCTTTGTTTTGTGTGTAATAATTTGGATGTCGTCTGGTTCGCAACCTTAGGCGTAACATGATGCTCCTGGTCCCCCAGAATCCGATGACCAGGTAAAGCCAGCCTTGCGACTGGTGCCCGGGGTAGTGGATTCATTCCTTGTGTTATCATCATGTTTGGTTTTCAAGTTGAAAACTAACTTGGTGGTGGTCCTTCTGAGGAAAGATTACGAGGAATACGACTTGATTGTTGAGATCAAGAAGATTGCTGCAGCCGCACCATCTAGGCGAACAGACGCTGACCCCTAACCGCTGGATACCAGGCAGACGTTAGTAGATTTCGGTTGATAGTTTTGGTCCACCCCGGGTATTTTATTTCCCCGGTACCCTCCATATCTGGAGAGCATTCCCTTATCCGCCACCTAGGGAGGCGCCCGATGGGAGACTATCAACTCCACACGGGCCTGTTTACCTTTATTATAATGTTTTGTTCACTAGACTTCGAACACAACCAGTTCATGAATGTAGACAATAATAAACTCGTGTGGAATGCACTACCCGCACTGTTTGACATCCCAAATAAGCCATCTCAACTGACGATGAAGAGGAAACTGCTACAAAGGCTCGACGATCCGTCTAAAGCTATAAGACACTCCTATGACATAGAAGCAGCCAGTTTAACTCTCCATGTATCAGTACAAGATTCGTCTGAATCGTCAACAACGACCTGCTCTGACGATGAAGTGGTTAGATTAAGAGCAGTTATTCATGTATTGCAAAAGCGTGTGAAGTGTCGGAATGTGCAGTTCGCTAGACTACGTGCAAACTATTCCGGGACAAGGAAAGTGGCTATCATTTTAAGTACAGACAGCAACAGAAACTGTATCAGAAGGATCAAGTGAAGAAGGACGAACAAAATTTGGCCTTGACTTATTGTTGAGCCAGATTAACGTGCCATTGAAGGAGAAACGTGCTGCAAGATGGAAAGACGAAAATGAACTGTTTGCTCTTGATTTATTATATTCAGATCTCAGGCGTACAGGTTTTGTCAGAATGTTTTATGTTTCCATCAGTGCGTACGTTACAGAGACATGTGGAAGGCATACAAATAAAATGTGGGATAAGTGACAATATATTCCACCTTTTGAAAGTAGAAGGTACAGCGTTTCTCCGATACTGATGAGCTAGTGAATATGCCATTGGATGAAATCTCGCTAATGGTAAATTTAACATATGACAGCACTTCTGACAGGGTTACTGGCTTTGAGGACTTGGGGTTTACATGCATAGCATATTTCTTCCACTATTTGGCAGTTACTTGTCCTTCCATGATAATATGAAGATGAAGGTCGTACTTGTGGCAACAGGCGACAATAACTAAAACACAGTAGACCTATAGAACGCCAAATGGGGCGTCGATCCGTTTTGCACGCTGTGGTACGTGTCTGTGCTTCTTACGTGTGAACCCATGTGTTTGTATTCCTTTGATATCAACATGGTAAGTTGCAGTTCTACCCAACGTCACTAGTGTTTCTTCACGAATGTGTTGTAGCTTACCACTGAATTTCATTATTTTTATCCCTACTTCCTCTCATTTTAGAATCATTTTTAGAAACATCTATGTCTTCTGATATTACACAAACTTTTGGAGGCAAAAAAAAAAAATCCAAATATTTTGAAAATCACATAGGAAAGGGGTGCAAAAAAAAATTATGCTTATGACGCATCTGACGTTCTCCTTTCTCGCCACTTGTAGGTCTAGTGTCGCTCCAGCTGTCAAACGGTGACTATTTCTACAACAGTGAGTATCGCGACTGTTATGTTAGACTGTGTATGGAGTTCAGAGAGGATGACTGCACAAATGCCTCTGCGGCGGTAGTCAAGCCTTGTTTTTGCTGTCCTCATGGGAGTACTACATAGGGGGCTTTAGCTTATTTTATGTTTCCTCCCTTAATACTGTTTAAAACATCTTTGCAAGTAGGCTTTCGCATGGTAGTAACAGTAGTAGTCGTCAGTCTTCAAGCATCTGCCACTTCCGGTTTTTCAGCATTCCTGTGATCCACTCCAGTGGGTCCGTTGAATCAATCACTATCCATGGTTGGTTGGTTGTTTTGGGGAAGGAGACCAGACAGCGTGGTCATCGGTCTCATCGGATTAGGGAAGGATGGGGAAGGAAGTCGGCCGTGCCCTTTCAGAGGAACCATCCCGGCTCACTATCCATGATACTGTTGTTTGTATACGTTCAGTATCCCCTGTTATTCCTTTTTAGCTATGGGTTCCACCCACTTGATGATTATTCTATGGGTTGCACTAGGGTCTTGTAAGTATTTTCCTTTATAGATTGATTGCATTTTGCCAGTATCCTACTAGTAAAACGAAGTCTGTAACCTTATTTTTCCTATGACTGAACTTATGTGGTTACACCATTTCATATCTCAAACATATCTACCTTTTAAATATAGGAAAACACATTTAACCAGAACAGTAAAGTTATTCTAAGTCACCGATTTGCCACTTTCCTGCCTCACTATGCAGTATAATATGCAGTGAGAAGTGACTGAAGACTTTAAGCTGAAGGGGTCATGAGACCATCTGGATCCACTTGACTGACTACAGTAAATCTGAAATATAGCTGCCAAAACGGAAGCTAAGTGTAACCATATTGCCCGATACGCATTGTATAATGATACTAGAGTGATTCCCAAGGCTTCTCAGATGTCCACTCAGAAATAGTGAGGTAAGCTCTACGGAAAATTGTCTTCTTGGATGTTGAGAACCTGAGGTTGGTGATATGAAGTAAAGAAAGAGATTCATCTGAGTCAGACAAATTATTGTGACAAGAGCTCTCAAAATTTAACACCTGTTTCACACAAAATTGCAGGATTTACAAAATCATTGATTACGAAGAATGAAATTGAGTCAAACATTTCTGCTTCCCATTTGTGATCGGCACTTCTTGGAGCAATAGTCATACAACATGTTAACTCAAGAGTTTCCAAATTATTACTGGCGATTACCGCTTTTCTTATTACCATCCCGTTTTTTACATACTTTGATTGTTCTGGAAATTATGTAATTTGTAGAAAAATTGTCATTAGTTAAGCTGGTAGGAAGTGGGTGCAATGCATCCAGTGGTTATGAATCTGGTATGCAGCTTAATTTCACCAATATATGTGTAACAGTATAACATGCATATTTCTACCTACGTCACTTCCCCTCAGGTTAATGTGTGCAAGTCATTTATAGCAATGAGTATAGTATGTGACTCTCAGTTATCAGACCTTGTGATTTGATCATTGTATGGAAGAAGGAAAATTTACTCATTTTGATAATGAAATCTACAGGGGATAGTGAGATCCTTTTGCTTTTGATACCCCGGAATTCATAGTAAAACACTTTCCTGCACAAAAATCTCTCAAGGGAATAAAATTACTCTAGGATGTACTAAAATTTTACAAGGTTCAGATGTACTGTCCCCTTAAAAGGTTTAGACGAGAAGTGGACAAGACTTAACGGAAAAAGTTTGGCATGTGCATGGGATTATCTCTTTGCAACAAGGTTATTAAATGCTTTGGAGACACCAGATGAAATTCCTCTGGTCAGTCGAAACTGATTGTGATCATACATTGGCCACAACTCGTAACAGCTTATGCTCAGTCATAACCTACTAGAAAATATCTCTGCCGAACGCATTTGCATGATCATTATGGTTGTCGTCGTTACTCGAATGAACCTGTAGCAGTGGATGGAGGCACATCACTTGCTTCACCCTTGAAAATATCAATTTGATGATTTTACAATCACATCCACACATTTACTACCAGATAGCTTCGTTATTTGACTGATTATAGATATGACTCATTAAACTTGTGCTCCATGGTTAATACATTTTCTTTTCATTTATATTTTATGCTGAGCACATCTTTACGTTTTCGTGCATTTAGCTGATCGTCTTCATATCAGGTTGATCGTGTTAAGTGAGGTTGCTGCATAAGTGTGAGAAGGGTGGGTTGCTCGACCTCCTGGAAGAGCTCGAAATCTTCTGCCATCACAAAAATACCGGCAGCAACCTGATTAATGATCAGGTTGTTGTGGTGCACAGTACTGGAAGTTGTTCGTGGACTTGTTGCTGGGAACCGGTGTAGGGTTTGAACCAAGGGAAATGAGGTAACACCTGCCATCTTACCAATATGTAGCAACCATTTGCTGTATACTATACGAGTATAATGAGTATAATTCTGAACCAATAGAACTTCTTCCATGATATGTGAGGTCAGATGCATAAACAGTATTATTAACAGCATATATTGGTTGTTTCACATTTACAACGAAAATCGGCTTTAAGGAAGGAGGAGGTTAGCACCCTCTATATCTATATCGGAATAGCCAAATTGCAATAACCATGCATCTGACTGATGTTTGGCGCCTTCTATGAACTATTTAGTAAATATGATGAACGATCTAGTTATAAGGTTTTAATAAAGGAGATATACACTCCTGGAAATTGAAATAAGAACACCGTGAATTCATTGTCCCAGGAAGGGGAAACTTTATTGACAAATTCCTGGGGTCAGATACATCACATGATCACACAGACAGAACCACAGGCACATAGACACAGGCAACAGAGCATGCACAATGTCGGCACTAGTACAGTGTATATCCACCTTTTGCAGCAATGCAGGCTGCTATTCTCCCATGGAGACGATCGTAGAGATGCTGGATGTAGTCCTGTGGAACGGCTTGCCATGCCATTTCCACCTGGCGCCTCAGTTGGACCAGCGTTCGTGCTGGACGTGGAGACCGCGTGAGACGACGCTTCATCCAGTCCCAAACATGCTCAATGGGGGACAGATCCGGAGATCTTGCTGGCCAGGGTAGTTGACTTACACCTTCTAGAGCACGTTGGGTGGCACGGGATACATGCGGACGTGCATTGTCCTGTTGGAACAGCAGGTTCCCTTGCCGGTCTAGGAATGGTAGAACGATGGGTTCGATGACGGTTTGGATGTACCGTGCACTACTCAGTGTCCCCTCGACGATCACCAGTGGTGTATGGCCAGTGTAGGAGATCGCTCCCCACACCATGATGCCGGGTGTTGGCCCTGTGTGCCTCGGTCGTATGCAGTCCTGATTGTGGAGCTCACCTGCACGGCGCCAAACACGCATACGACCATCATTGGCACCAAGGCAGAAGCGACTCTCATCGCTGAAGACGACACGTCTCCATTCGTCCCTCCATTCACGCCTGTCGCGACACCACTGGAGGCGGGCTGCACAATGTTGGGGCGTGAGCGGAAGACGGCCTAACGGTGTGCGGGACCGTAGCCCAGCTTCATGGAGACGGTTGCGAATGGTCCTCGCCGATACCCCAGGAGCAACAGTGTCCCTAATTTGCTGGGAAGTGGCGGTGCGGTCCCCTACGGCACTGCGTAGGATCCTACGGTCTTGGCGTGCATCCGTGCGTCGCTGCGGTCCGGTCCCAGGTCGACGGGCACGTGCACTTTCCGCCGACCACTGGCGACAACATCGATGTACTGTGGAGACCTCACGCCCCACGTGTTGAGCAATTCGGCGGTACGTCCACCTGGCCGCCCGCATGCCCACTATACGCCCTCGCTCAAAGTCCGTCAACTGCACATACGGTTCACGTCCACGCTGTCGCGGCATGCTACCAGTGTTAAAGACTGCGATGGAGCTCCGTATGCCACGGCAAACTGGCTGACACTGACGGCGGCGGTGCACAAATGCTGCGCAGCTAGCGCCATTCGACGGCCAACACCGCGGTTCCTGGCGTGTCCGCTGTGTCGTGCGTGTGATCATTGCTTGTACAGCCCTCTCGCAGTGTCCGGAGCAAGTATGGTGGGTCTGACACCCCGGTGTCAATGTGTTCTTTTTTCCATTTCCAGGAGTGTATTATAAAAATAAATATATCTAAGCCATATCAACCTGTAGATGTATACAGCACGTGTCCTCCAGTGTTTTTATAGATTTAAAAAATGTTTTTTAAAAAATTAAAGTTTTGCCCAACTGACATAATTTAAATGTTTTAATAATAATCACGGACTCACAAGGAGTGAACATGGACATTTTATTACTTGACGATAAAGATGGAAATAAGTCGGACGACAATGTAAGAAATTTACTTATGTTCGCCGGCCGGAGTGGCCGTGCGTTTCTAGGCGCTACAGTCTGGAAGCGAGCGACCGCTACGGTCGCAGGTTCGAATCCTGCCTCGGGCATGGATGTGTGTGATGTCCTTAGGTTAGTTAGGTTTAATTAGTTCTAAGTTCTAGGCGACCGATGACCTCAGAAGTTAAGTCGCATAGTGCTCAGAGCCATTTTTTTTACTTATGTTCCATTTCATGTAATTAAATTTGAAATGGTTTACTTCCATTGCGGTTTATATGTAGTTCACATAGATGGCGCCATATAACCAACCAATGTGTTCTCCACACAGCCTGCCTTACGCAAAAATTAGTATTCAATTAACTGTGTACAAAGCGAGACCAACGGTCATTACATGCATTGACCAAAAAAGGATAGTGGTATGTAATACACAAACCATATGAGTCAAGCCATTAATTGCAACTTCTTTATGACATCATCCAACTATGTACCTGTTGTATTCTTAGCATTGAGAATGGCTAGTTGCTACCTGAAATCTAGATCTGCCAATAAAAATTCCAAAGGACGACTGATAGCTGAAATCTATTATTTACAAATCGTTTAAGAAATGTCTGCACAGTGATATTGCGCGATCCAAACCTTTCATCTATGAAAACTGTTAACCTTTATGATCAAACTAAACAGGCCAGCATAACTTGACTATGGGCTTTAGCAGTATACCGAGCGAGGCACCAAACTTTTTCACTTTCAGTTAGTTTTGATCTCTTAAAGACAACTGTAAAACATCTTTCACCTAGACTGACTATGACTAGAGTCTCATAAAACGAACCGCAATGATTTTTCACAACTTCATTAATGAAAGAATGAAATCACATACCTTTTAACCTCTGGAGGCCTAATCTCATTTCATTTATCCCTCCGCTTCTTGGTGATCCACTTTCTTTGCCAGACAGTGTAAATGCATAGCAACGTTTTATATTTTTTTCAAATTCACAGGGAAATTTTGTTTTTAAAATGCTTTGCCTATTAATCCCTTATTAAGTGCGACATGATTTACATGCATTTTACCGTTTTTCTTGCAGCCACATTTTTGTGAAAAGTCCATGGCTTCTTTCACAGAGCCGCTAGAACAAATTGTTTTTTGCTGTCAAAAAAGTGTTTTCAACTGCGTCAGATTTTATACTATCATATGTCATGACATATGTATATATTAAACGCATGCTCTGTTTGTTTTCCAGATTTCTTTTTTTAATCCCACACATGTTTTCCGTTATGTAGTTAAAATTGTCTGTATCGTATCTAACAAAGAAATATTTGGATTTTTTTAGATCCTTTGTAAGCTACCTACGTCTAAATCTATTCTCGACAATACATTGTGAAGTTTATGGCAGAGAGTACTACCCATTGAAGCATGTATTAAGATTTCTTCACATTACATTCACATATGGAGTCCTACTAGAACGATTGCTTAAATACCACTGTGAGCACTTAATCTGTGCCATTGCGGCCCTACAGGGGTGATGTGTAGTGGGTTATAGGATAAGTGGCATCAAGTTTCAAGACTGCCAATTCAACGGCGGTCTCCTGTAGCAGAAACAAACCTTCGTATACAAAAATTATTCCCTTTATTCCTATTTTATAAAGGTCCCACACCTTTAATCATTACTAATGGCCAGGTTGTTAGAATGTTTTGTAAGTAATCTCCTTTGTAGCATGATTGCATTTTCACAGCATTCTACCAATGAACTGAAGTCTATCACGTGCTTTACCTTTGCTTGCACATATGTGAGAACTGTATTTCATATCTCTACCAGTTGACCTAGGCATCTGTATAAATAAACAGATACTGATGCAGTTTTTCTCATCTAGTACTTCAGAGTTGATCCCTGCATCATTGCAGAAAGTGTCTGGCGCTTTTGAATATTGTCTGTAAGTTCATTTACATAAAACATGAGCAACTATGGACACATTGCACTACCCTGAGGTACTAATTAACCTACTTCTACTTTTGACAGTTACTCTTCCTAACTGTACTCGCATTCAGGAGGACGATAGTTCACACTCACATCCAGCCATCTTGAGGGTTATAAAGATATTGGGGCTTATAGCTCTGTGGGCAAGGTGTTACATAGTTAAACTATTAATATGATTATGTTGTGTTCTTAACACTTCCTTCGAAAAAAAGCTGGTTAGCATTAAGGTATCATGTTTTTAGTGCTAAAACTTAGAACTTGCAAATTGTAACATCTGGTAACAATTGCTGTGTGATGTGGGGATAGCGTTCTGAAGACAGAAAGCACACTCCACTAACCTGGTAGTGATGCATGGAAAAATATCTAATTGTGAGATAATACAAAACATCCGCAACATACTAAATATAATTCCTTACCTAAACTGATTTACAGATAAGCTGAGACAAAGCATTATACTGAGGGAGTAATTGGAATTTGTGACAGAAGCCGTAGGACTTTAATCTAAGCAATAGCTATAGTAGTGGGATGATGCCATAGATGGCTGCTTTACTAGCGGAAGGGTACAGTTTTTTTGAGACATGTTGTCAAGACAAGAGGGACGACGACACAGATAGGTCCTTTACTAGTGGAAGAGTACTACTTTTTAGACGAAACTGCCATATCGACTAACATGTATGCAACACTGAGGCATCAACAAAGTCGACACGTATATTATAAATGTCATATTAAAGCCAAAGAAACATGTATTTTTAGCTGAGTCAAAGTCCGCCCCCGGTAGCTGAGTGAGTGGTCAGCGCGACAGACTGTCAATCCTAAGGGCCCGGGTTCGATTCCCGGCTGGGTCGGAGATTTTCTCCGCTTAGGGACTGGGTGTTGTGTTGTCCCAATCATCATCATTTCATCCCCATCGACGCGCAAGTCGCCGAAGTGGCGTCAGATCGAAAGACTTGCACCAGGCGAGCGGTCTACCCGACGGGAGGCCCTCGTCACACGCCATTATTATTTTTTAGCTGAGTCAAAAACATTGTTCTCCACAATAACATCAAGTATAGATATTATCGATTTAAAATTTCTTCCTAAGAGCAATGTTATTCCTTAGGTGTTAAGAAAATTGACCGTTTTGAGCAGTTCCTTATGGAAATTATACGTTTTCTCGCTTCAGGCCATTGTCAAAGTGATATACAGGGTGATCAAAAAGTCAGTATAAATTTGAAAACTTAATAAACCACGGAATAATGCAGATGGAGAGGTAAAAATTGACACACACGCTTGGAATGACACGGGGTTTTATTAGAACCACCCCATATTGCTGGACGCCTGAAAGATCTCTTGCACGCGTCGTTTGGTGATGACTGTGTGCTCGGCCGCCACTTTCGTCATCCTTGGCCTCCCAGGTCCCTAGACCTCAGTCCGTGCGATTATTGGCTTTGGGGTTACCTGAAGTCGCAAGTGTATCGTGATCGACCGACATCTCTAGGGATGCTGAAAGACAATATCTGACGCCAATGCCTCACCAAAACTAGGGACATGCTTTACAGTGCTGTTCACAACATTATTCCACGCCTACAGCTATTGTTGAGGAATAATGATGGACATATTGAGCATTTCCTGTAAAGAACATCATCAGTTCTTTGTCTTACTTTGTTATGCTAATTATTGCTTTTCTAAGCAGATGAAGCGCCATCTGTCGGACATTTTTTGAACTTTTCGTATTTTTTGAACTTTTCGTATTTTTTGAACTTTTCGTATTTTTTGAACTTTTCGTATTTTTTTGGTTCTAATGAAACCCCATGTCATTCCAAGCATGTGTGTCAATTTGTACCTCTCTATCTACATTATTCCGTGATTTATTCAGTTTTCAGATTTATAATGACTTTTTGATCACCTGGTACTTTGTATCAAAGATCTGTGTCGAAATCGGTAATATCTGAAGGAATCACAGTGTCAAACTGACTTAAACCATTCCCTATAACACAATATGTAGGATACTCTACTAAAGAAAAAAAAAACCGACTCACCGCTTTAGTGTACACTTTTAGCTGTGCTAGACAGGCCAAGCATTGACTGTAGCCAGAACAACATCTGTGCAGCTTCAACATTTTACTTCCTCCCAGATACATGTTATGACGTGATTGCAATGGAGAAATCAGGGAAATTGTAGCTAATATGTATGTTCAGAGACAACTTTCTATTCACTACCTAGTTGTTTCAAATATGGTTTTAACAGACAATTAGTAATGGCGGGAAGCAGTACCAAACAGGGCTACTGACAGTTGTATTGTAAACTATCTCATAGTGGAATTCTGTGATACCATCCAGTTCCATTGCCTTGCTAGAGTGCATATTATTCTTCATAAGCAAAAGCATTTCAAAATCTGTAGAATCTGTAGACTGTGTATATGCCATAGAAGGCTGTGGTTTTAATGGAACAGTTGTTAATGGTGGGGGTTGTATAACACAGCAACACACTTCAGTGTGGCCGGCCGCAGTGGTCTAGCGGTTCTAGGCGCGCAGTCCGGAACCGCGCGACTGCTACGGTCGCAGGTTCGAATCCTGCCTCGGGCATGGATGTGTGTGATGTCATTAGGTTAGTTAGGTTTAAGTAGTTCTAAGTTCTAGGGAACTGATGACCACAGATGTTAAGTCCCATAGTGCTCAGAGCCATTTGAACCACAGTTCAGTGTATGGGTATTGCATATAAGTGCTATATTTTAGCTGGGAAACATTTTTGTTCCCTCACTCCACGATCTTGTAAAAGTGACAAAAGAGCTGTTTGGCATAGCTTTCTGTAGGTAATATTATGAGTCACCTATTTGGGTAGACTTGAAGCAGAAAGCTACATTCTCTCTAAACGTGTCTCTTGTTCTTAGTCTTAACATGATGTAGCAATATTTCGATTAGACTTGGGCATATCACTATTACAGGAATTACTTGGAAGTTACTGCAGCAAGTGAAAGAGGGATATACTCCTCCCCTAAAATTCAGTATCGGAATTATTCTCTCTTGAATACCGTGAAAGGAAAAGATGGACAATACTCTAAATCTTTCACATCTCTCTGTTCTCCATGTAATATTATTCAGCAATATATATCTCGAATTATTAAGTCAGGTTTCTCTCGCTTTATTCCCTTGTGTCCTGTATGCAAGGTATACTTTAGCAGGTGTAGGATTATCACGAAGTATTTCATAAATGCATATTTCCTACAATTACCCAGCAGAGTTTCTTGAGGACTATGTTGTCGCTCTCCCATGGAGGGCTATTTTACTACAGGGATGGGACACTAGTCCAGGGATTGCATATTCATATTTCAGAACAAGTAAACAGACTGTGAACAATAAAGTAGATAAGTCTGAGTTGGCTGACTCCATTCTTCCAGGGGCGTTAAGCTGTACAACTCTCATTCAACATTCTCTATTACCTGCTGTGTTATGGGATTGATATTTGCACGTCCTACACACAGTGTGGCCACATGCAATATTCTCTCTCTCTCTCTCTCTCTCTCTCTTTTTAGTTACGGTCTGGATTTTGGTTGGAAAACACTCCCAATGCCAATGTTAATATTCAGTATTATGTATCTAGATACTAATGTGTCATACTAAGTAAAACTGCTAAGGTTATAAACGAGGAATATACAGCAGTATAAGGAGGATCGAATTGGGAATATAAGCGCTCTGACATGCTGAGGTTACCGACCATTCTTCGTGGTTTTTAATATACCTTTTAATGTAATGGGATAACAGTGCCAGTTATGGCGGGATTTTCTGGTGTCAGCGATGTGTCATGGGATTTCCTCATCCACACCCCGTATGAGAAAAGGCACATGCCCTATATACGTATAAAAAGGGAGTAGTTCAAATTTTGGTGGGAAATTGAAAATTTTGCTGGGAATTCTGAAAATAGTTCAACTGCGCTAGTGTGGAAGTAGCACAGTTGCCCTAAGTATAAATTGGCGGGAAATTCAAAGTGATACATTGTGGTGCTGGTTTTCTTGGAATAGTGATGCAGTCTTGCTCTGATCAGAATATAGGATGACAATGCAAGATGGCCAACCTGGAATACTATGGGAGGAAATCTAAGACTCAGATTACTGTCGCCAGCTTAACTATGACGATATAATCCAAGTCCAGGGATTGCATATCACTGGCCCTGGTTCTATAACGTCACAATTCTGCTCAGACCTGCTGTGCTATTTGTAACAGTGTAGAATTGCAACATACTAATCCATACTTGACATACTGGGACACTTCCCATTACGTCATAATTAATTTTCTGGAATATTGGCAATGCGACATCTGGGGATAGAGGATGTATGTGCAGGTCGAAGCATGTGGTATGTTTTCTCTGGCTACTATTCACTCATAGGTGTATGGTCGCTGCTTCTCCTATCTCTAAGTTTCTTTCCACATTATATCTTTAAAACCACACCAGAAGCGAAACTCTCTCACTCAGAGGTGTATGTTACTTATAGATTCGTGCATACTTACTAATTCCAGTTCCTCTAACTCGCCCTGAAGTTGCGCCAGTGACAGTTCCAGCTATCTCACCTGGAGTGGAGGATAGCACTGGACTCACACCCCTTGCCGTAAGTTTAATTCCACATGTGCTTTGTTTAAAACAGCTGCAGTGAGTAGTATAGTAACACTCCATCTTTGTTTAAAGAAGCAAAGAAATATCATACCAGGGAGAAGTCCCGTTTCCAGAATTGCAAAGTTCGTGATCGAGGAGTCTGGCCGTGGCTGCTAGGGGCTTTGTCACTGTGCACCACTGCTGACATCAGAAGAAAGGGCTGTAAGACTCGCCGCACTAAATAAGATATGAGGACCTCGAGTTAAAATGAATGGAAACATAAAAAGACTTGTACTTTAACTCAAGTGACAGGTAATGTGTGACAGCAGTGAGAACGAGAGGAATGGAAGGACTAAGAACCGCTAGAGGATTGCTCCAGCCTATTATAGTCAGTAGGATATGTGCAGGGATGCTTACTATTGAGAAACACAGGAAAGCTTCTCCAGCCAATTCCACTCATTAGGCGGTGAGAAAGGAATGCTAGGACAGCTAGTGAGAAGCACCAGTTCTCTATAGCCCCCGTGTATACGTACATATATTCTGGATGGAAGTTGAACTTCAAGAGATGCACATTTGTCCTGCTGACATTGGACACTTGTGTGCAGGCTCTGCAGCTGAAAGAAAGGAAAAAAGAAAGGTTTGAGTACTATGCTTCTAAAATTCACCACAAAAATAAATTGCGTGTGGAATGGACTGTGGCTGTTTACTGACAGTACCGCAATCAACATCACACAACTGGAAACGTGTGAAATTATATACAGAAGTCATGTACCATCAGTACTTGCGAGTGAAACACATTTATACTTACATCTACATCTACATCTACATCTATACTCCGCGAGCCACCTTACGGTGTGTGGCGGAGGGTACTTATTGTACCACTATCTGATCCCCCCTTCCCTGTTCCATTCACGAATTGTGCGTGGGAAGAACGACTGCTTGTAAGTCTCCGTATTTGCTCTAATTTCTCGGATCTTTTCGTTGTGATCATTACGCGAGATATATGTGGGCGGTAGTAATATGTTGCCCATCTCTTCCCGGAATGTGCTCTCTCGTAATTTCGATAATAAACCTCTCCGTATTGCGTAACGCCTTTCTTGAAGTGTCCGCCACTGGAGCTTGTTCAGCATCTCCGTAACGCTCTCGCGCTGACTAAATGTCCCCATGACGAATCGCGCTGCTTTTCGCTGGATCATGTCTATCTCTTGTATTAATCCAACCTGGTAAGGGTCCCATACTGATGAGCAATACTCAAGAATTGGACGAACAAGCGTTTTGTAAGCTACTTCTTTCGTCGATGAGTCACATTTTCTTAGAATTCTTCCTATGAATCTCAACCTGGCGCCTGCTTTTCCCACTATTTGTTTTATGTGATCATTCCACTTCAGATCGCTCCGGATTGTAACTCCTAAGTATTTTACGGTCGTTACCGCTTCCAATGATTTACCACCTATGGCATAATCGTACTGGAATGGATTTCTGCCCCTATGTATGCGCATTATATTACATTTATCTACGTTTAGGGAAAGCTGCCAGCTGTCGCACCATTCATTAATCCTCTGCAGGTCTTCCTGGAGTACGTACGAGTCTTCTGATGTTGCTACTTTCTTGTAGACAACCGTGTCATCTGCAAATAGCCTCACGGAGCTACCGATGTTGTCAACTAAGTCATTTATGTATATTGTAAACAATAAAGGTCCTATCACGCTTCCTTGCGGTACTCCCGAAATTACCTCTACATCTGCAGATTTTGAACCGTTAAGAATGACATGTTGTGTTCTTTCTTCTAGGAAATCCTGAATCCAATCACAAACCTGGTCCGATATTCCGTAAGCTCGTATTTTTTTCACTAAACGTAAGTGCGGAACCGTATCAAATGCCTTCCTGAAGTCCAGGAATACGGCATCAATCTGCTCGCCAGTGTCTACGGCACTGTGAATTTCTTGGGCAAATAGGGCGAGCTGAGTTTCACATGATCTCTGTTTGCGGAATCCATGTTGGTTATGATGAAGGAGATTTGCATTATCTAAGAACGTCATAATACGAGAACACAAAACATGTTCCATTATTCTACAACAGATTGACGTAAGCGAAATAGGCCTATAATTATTCGCATCTGATTTATGACCCTTCTTGAAAATGGGAACGACCTGCGCTTTCTTCCAGTCGCTAGGTACTTTACGTTCTTCCAGAGATCTACGATAAATTACTGATAGAAAGGGGGCAAGTTCTTTAGCATAATCACTGTAGAATCTTAAGGGTATCTCGTCTGGTCCGGGTGCTTTTCCGCTACTAAGTGATAGCAGTTGTTTTTCAATTCCGATATCGTTTATTTCAATATTTTCCATTTTGGCGTCCGTGCGACGGCTGAAGTCAGGGACCGTGTTACGATTTTCCGCAGTGAAACAGTTTCGGAACACTGAATTCAGTATGTCTGCCTTTCTTCGGTCGTCCTCTGTTTCGGTGCCATCGTGGTCAACGAGTGACTGAATAGGGGATTTAGATCCGCTTACCGATTTTACATATGACCAAAACTTTTTAGGGTTCTTGTTTAGATTGTTTGCCAGTGTTTTATGTTCGAATTCGTTGAATGCTTTTCTCATTGCTCTCTTTACGCTCTTTTTCGCTTCGTTCAGCTTTTCCTTATCAGCTATGATTCGACTACTCTTAAACCTATGATGAAGCTTTCTTTGTTTCCGTAGTACCTTTCGTACATGATTGTTATACCACGGTGGATCTTTCCCCTCGCTTTGGACCTTAGTCGGTACGAACTTATCTAAGGCGTACTGGACGATGTTTCTGAATTTTTTCCATTTTTGTTCCACATCCTCTTCCTCAGAAATGAACGTTTGATGGTGGTCACTCAGATATTCTGCGATTTGTGCCCTATCACTCTTGTTAAGCAAATATATTTTCCTTCCTTTCTTGGCATTTCTTATTACACTTGTAGTCATTGATGCAACCACTGACTTATGATCACTGATACCCTCTTCTACATTCACGGAGTCGAAAAGTTCCGGTCTATTTGTTGCTATGAGGTCTAAAACGTTAGCTTCACGAGTTGGTTCTCTAACTATCTGCTCGAAGTAATTCTCGGACAAGGCAGTCAGGATAATGTCACAAGAGTCTCTGTCCCTGGCTCCAGTTCTGATTGTGTGACTATCCCATTCTATACCTGGTAGATTGAAGTCTCCCCCTATTACAATAGTATGATCACGAAACTTCTTCACGACGTTCTGCAGGTTCTCTCTGAGGCGCTCAACTACTACGGTTGCTGATGCAGGTGGTCTATAGAAGCATCCGACTATCATATCTGACCCACCTTTGATACTTAACTTAACCCAGATTATTTCACATTCGCATTCGCTAATAACTTCACTGGATATTATTGAATTCTTTACTGCTATAAATACTCCTCCACCATTGGCGTTTATCCTATCCTTGCGGTATATATTCCATTCTGTGTCTAGGATTTCGTTACTGTTCACTTCCGGTTTTAACCAACTTTCCGTTCCTAATACTATATGCGCACTATTTCCTTCAATAAGAGATACTAATTCAGGAACCTTGCCCTGGATACTCCTGCAGTTTACCAATATTACGTTAACTTTTCCTGTTTTTGGTCTCTGAGGACGGACGTTCTTTATCAACGATGATAATGTTCTCTCTGGTAAGCCGTCAGGTATTTTATCGTTTCGCCCAAGGGGGGGGGGGTCCCTCTAACCTAAAAAACCCCCGTGTGCACGCCACACGTACTCTGCTACCCTAGTAGCTGCTTCCGGTGTGTAGTGCACGCCTGACCTGTCTAGGGGGGCCCTACAGTTCTCCACCCAATAACGGAGGTCGATGAATTTGCAACCATTATAGTCGCAGAGTCGTCTGAGCCTCTGGTTTAGACCCTCCACACGGCTCCAAACCAGAGGACCGCGATCGACTCTGGGCACTATGCTGCAGATATTAAGCTCAGCTTGCACTCCGCGTGCGATGCTGGTTGTCTTCACCAAATCAGCCAGCCGCCGGAAGGAACCAAGGATGGCCTCAGAACCCAAGCGGCAGGCGTCATTCGTTCCGACATGTGCTACTATCTGCAGCCGGTCACACCCAGTGCGTTCAATAGCTGCCGGAAGGGCCTCCTCCACATTACGGACGAGACCCCCCGGCAAGCACACCGAGTGCACACTGGCATTCTTCCCCGACCTACCCGCTATTTTCCTGAGGGGCTCCATAACCCGCCTAACGTTGGAGCTCCCTATAACTAATAGGCCCGCCCTCTGTGACTGTCGGGACCTTGCCGGAGAATCGGCCACTGGCCCAACAGGCGAGGCATCCTGTGGTGGCTCGGAAACGATGTCATCACCACTAGGAAGCACCCCGTACCTGTTGGAAAGGGGTAAGGCAGCTGCCACGCGGCCAGATCCCACCTTCGCCTTTCGGCCAGGCTCGCGCGAGCCCACCACTGTCCGCCATTCACCCTGGAGTGATGGCTGACCGGTAAGATGCTCACTGCCGGAAGACGCAGCGACATCAGGGGTTCCATGTGATTCCAAGGCCACCGAAGTAGGCATAGGTCTCACCACAGTTGCCCCAACGCCACTACGAGCCGACGCCTGCGTCTCGAGCTCGATGAGCCTAACAGACAAAGCCTCCACCTGCCCCCGAAGAGTGGCCAATTCTCCTTGCGTCCGCTCACAACAACCACAGTCCCTACACATGACTATGTTTACCCTACTCTATACGGTGACAAATTCCCAAGATAATCTTCTGATGAGCTACTCTGATAATCAAGAAACACTCACTGAAATACGAGACGCGAAAACTACGCTAGGTTTTCCCAGAAAAACTATTTAAAAGTTAAGCGCAGCAAATAAGTACAAAATAAATTTCTCTCCTAACGATCAAGAACTGTTAGTTTCTATGCAGAGCAGATAAACTTACTGGCAAGTTGAATTATACCCCTCAAAATCGCAGTAAATATACATGATGAAAAAAAGTGTCATCTTGTGTGAGTAATGATCTACAGGTACATCATACTTTTACATCACATTTCAAGACGAAATACTGAAATGCCAGGAGTGCAGTGCCAATTGGTGGTAGATGACTTTAAAATCGACCTGCGACACAGTACAGGTTGCTAGCTCCGCCTGAAGGAAGGAACATGAGCATAGTAAGTCGAGTGTGCTGTCAGTGGTAAACACTTTACGGCGCGCAGGAGACTGCGCTTGGACACAGTAGTCCTGACAACCAGCGCACATGGCTCAACCTCCCACTCACACATATATGATACAGTCATCCAAATTTTCCGTCATGTTACGGAAATTTGACGGTGCATGATTAACATCCACCTCCGTATGTTTTCTACATTGCGATAGGCATCATACATACATCGAGTCATTGAATTTTAACATTAATTTTATGGTTAAATGAACGAATAAGGGCGAAACTTGTTCTATCCAGGGCGCGAATGAGCAAGAGTGATCCACCACCTTCAAGAACAAGAAGGTATGTCATAGGAATTCATCAGTTCGTTCAAAATTCCCACGTAAACGTTCCATATTTTGTTCGTGTTGTAATATCTCGGAACTCAACACGGAATTCTTGTGTGTTGGTCCACCTCTTTTCAGTGTTGCGGTTCTGTGTTACATGGGTTAAACAAGCTCTTTATAGGTGGAAAGGGAAGGAATACATGTTGTGTAAGACGTTCTCCAAAATTGAAAAGCCGATTAGCACTAGCAATATAGACCTTTGGTTGAGTGAATAAACTCTGATACTTCACACAGTATATTTTACATTTTTACTACAAGCTCACAGAACAGGTGTATTTCTGACATATAGTTATCCGTTGAATTATCACGTTAAGATATTCGCATTCCTACCATAGAACTGAAATGAGCACAGCTTGAAAGCTGAATGCTCCATAGACATTTCTGATGAGCAGTGCAGTGTTTGAATCGCACGCCATTTTTTTTTTTTCGACTTCATTGTGAATCAGACATGTACACAATGTGGAAATGCAGAACACACACAATGCGAAAATACTTAAACAGACATCTAGCTAGCAAGTTCCATACACTAGAATTGGGAACTTTAAGAGGGTGAAATCAATATCTTGGACGCCAAATGCAACATTGATTCTGTCTGACACAACTCATTTTATAGGTTCCTGAAGGTGTTAACAGCAACAATTTACGAAATTCATATCCGATTACAGTTCGAAAATTGTGCTATGTTTACATCGTTAGCAGTGGTAAACACATGTAATAAGATGACATCTGATGAGTTTGAGTTCCCTTCTTATCCGTAACTTTTCAACTAGAAACACAGTCACTAGCTGATACCATCCCATGTATTTAACACCGACCAGAAGTCAGGAACTCTAACTTTGTGTTCCAACAAATACTTGCGACCATAAACAGAGATTATTTTTAAGATATGTACACTACAGACTGAATCTCTCCATAGTGATCCGTATTCCACAGTACAAGTCCTACAGGTTCACCACGACTTAACTCTTCAAGTTACCTATCAGAGGCACATATTCATTCTCCTATTGCTCCACATATTGGAGCAAGTCAGCATCAAAGTATTTAACACACACACACACACACACACACAACCATACGTCTCATTTCTGATGAATTGTAAAGATGTGTGGAAGGTAAAATGCGCTATAATGATTCATATAGACATGTAGCTTGCTTTCCCTCAATTATTATAGTACCTTCCTAGCATTTGAATTAGTAGATTCAATTGATTCAAACAGTAGACCCAATGACGAATTCATATTGCAGTAAGTTCCCAACTCTCCCTCCCTCCGTCCCTCCCTCCAGTCATCATCATCGTCAAGTTTGCAACTTTTGTGTTCCAATAGATACTCAAAAATACCATCGAAATCGGAGAGTGTTTTGACATGACTTCACGACAGACTGCGTTTCTCCATAGCAATCCATATTGCACTGTACAGACCACAGAGGTTTGTGACACTTGGATGCTTTAAATATACACATTGTGTCTGGTCTTGGGGTGTTAACTTCATTGTATCACCCCCAAACGTGTCGACGACATTGTTGCTGCCAGATGTATTGATGTCTTGAGGAAATGGATTGTTCTCAGTTGTCACACAATCCTCAATGTATTTCAGCTTTCTGCACAGTTCATCCAACTCCATAACACTGAAATGCACTGCTGGACATTCTCATTTCCACTATAATTTTGAAGTCCATATCAGCTGCTAAACCAGCATTATCCATTGGTAGTCAGTTGATAAGTAGTGCTGAACAACAGCACTCTGTAATGATTTAACTCAGCCTCAACGAGTCGTGCAGATGTTGGATATACTGGAAACTCGAAGACTGGAAACAATTCCCTGTGCTGCTCTGATATATCGGTCATTGCATCAGGGAGCTTGGCTGCATTCTGACTTAGTGGTTCCAGTAATGTATATAATGGAAACAAGTCTGGAAATTGTTCTCCATGCTGACTTGATTTCCACTCCAGCACGTGGAGAGTTGCTTCAGGGAGATTGTCTGCTTGGTGACTTGATTTCTGCTGTTCGGATGTGCTTGATTTCCACTGTGAAATGTTGGGAGCTGCATCAGGAAGTGTCTGTATGTGGGCTTCATATCTGCTACTGCTGCTCAAATGTGTCAGGCACTGCATCATCTACATACTGGAGCTATTGAACTGAGGGAGCAGTGAAAGAAAACCATGCAAAACGCATACATACACATAATAAATAATAAACATTGAGAGAAATGATGAGTTTCATACTTACAAGTGAGTATGCAAGGAAGTTTTTTCTGTCTGGAGGTTGTAGATCTTTGATGACACTTCATGATGATGATGATGATGATGATGATGATGATGATGATGATGAATGTGGTGTCACCGCTAGACACCACACTTACTAGGTGGTAACTTAAATCGGCCGCAGTCCTGTAGTACATGTCGGACCCGCGTGTCGCCACTGTGGGATCGCAAACCTAGCGCCACCACAAGGCAGGTCTCGAGAGACTGAGGAGACCTCGTCCCCAGTTGTACGGACAATATAGATAGCGATTGGACGTGCTAAGCCTTGCTCTCATTTGCCGAGAGATAGACAGTAGAATAGCCCTCTGCTAAGTTAAATGGCGACCACCTAGCAAGGCGCCATTTGTATCAGTGCCTATAGCTTACTAATATTCAAGAGAGATGTATTCCAAGGACTAATTAAAAGTTAAGTAACATGCATCTACGTACTTTTCTTCTTATTCATTTATAAGTTCTCATGTTCCAGACTTCACGCCCGTCTGCGTTAGCCTTGCGTGCCCTATCGGCTACAGCATTGTGTCTAGGCTGTATGGTCTAGACACAACATTGATGTCAAACCTACAGATGCTAAGTATGGTACTATGCCAACTGAACAAAAGCTAACCACATGTCTGTATGAACTGTTATAGCACATTCTCCTGTACAGAACCCTTTACAATTAATCATAAATGAAAGGTGTGATGTGTGGTTTCTGGTGTGTATTGTATATAGTGTTAAAGACTTTGATGCTGACATGCTCCAATATGTTATTGATAGGTAACTTCAAGCCTTCAACTATGGTGAACCTGTAGGACTAATATTGTATGATACAGATCACTATGGAGAGTACTTTGTTTTAAACAACTGCTGTGAGTAGGATAGTAACAATTCACCTTTGTTTAAAGAATCAAAGAGATACCACACCAGAGTTGCAAAGTTAGTGATCGAGGAGCTCGCCCTTTGCTGCTAAGAGCTGTATCACCGTGCACCACTGCTGACATCAGAAGAAAGAGCTGCAGGATTCGCCACGGCACTTAAGACATGAGAGCACAGAGTTAAAACGATAGGAAACATAAAAAGACTTGTACTTTAACCCAAGTGACAGTTGAGGGGTAACAGCAGTGGGAAGGAGAGGAATGGAAGGATTGAGAAGCACCAGAGGGTTGTTCCAGCCAATTCTACTCCATAGGAAATGTGCTCGGATGGTTACTATTGAGAAACACAGGAAAGTTTCTCCAGCCAAGTCTGCTCAGTAGACAATGAGAAAGGAATGCTAGGACAACTAGTGAGAAGTACCAGTTCTCTATAGCCCCCACATACAAACATATATAAGGTGAACTTTAAGAGATGCACATTCGTCCTGCTGACATTAAACACTTTTGTGCAGGATCTGAAGCCAGAAGAAGAAGAAGAAGAAGAGGGAAGAAAGAAAGAAAGAAAGAAAGAAAATTCAGTACTATGATCATAAAATTCATCACAAAAGTAGATTGTGTGTGGAATGGGCTGTGACTATTTACCGCCAATAACGTAACCAACAGCACATAGCTGTCTAACATGTGACATTATATACAGAAGTGATGTAGCATCAATATTTGAGAGTGGAACACACTTATACTTATTGACAAACTGAATTGTACAAATTAAAAACGCGGTAAATATAGATGAAGGAAAAACAGTGACTTAAGATAGTCATGGTCTATAAGATACTTGTATATCACATTTCAAGACAAAAAACTGAACTGCCATCACCATCAGAAAGCAGTGCCAACCGGTAGTAGATGACTGTAACATTGCCCAAAGACACGGCACAGATTGCTAGCGCCATCAGGAGGAGAGAATTTTACAAAATAACTCAAGTTTGCTGTCAGCAGTGAAGGCGGCAACACTGTATAAATACGTTATGAATCATACACTTCGGTGCACAGGCGATCGTGCCGGCACACTGTAGCGCTGACAACCAGTATACACGGCTTGGCCACCCACCCACCCACATCTACATGACACAGAAACCTGAATTTGCTGTATGTCATGGAACTTTGATGGTGCATACTTAATATCAGCCACTTCCAGGATTTCTAAGTGGAGACTGGCATCATACGTAAAGCAAGTCATTGAGTTTCCACATCATTTTATAGTATCGAAGTTATGCCATCCACGGTCATGAGTCCACAAGGGTGAGCCCCTACCTTTATGAACAACGTGACATTTGTGCAGAACTCACCAATTCATTGACAAGTCCCACATAAACATTCCATCCTCTGCTCATGTTGTCATATCTCGGAATTCAACACTGAATTTTTCTGTGATGATTGACCTCTTCAGTGTTGTGATTCAGTGTTACATGTATTAAAGAAGCTCTTGATAGGTTGAAAGGGAGGGGATACATGTCGTTATTCTGTCTTCAGAAAGAGCATAAGACCTTCTCCAAAACTGAACAGCTGACTAGCACTAACGACATGGACCTTTATTTGTATGAATCAACTCAATGATACTTCACACAGTACATTTTACATTTCTACTATGAACTCGCAGAATTGGTGTATTTCTGACATACAGGATGTTTCCGTAAGAGCGCGCAAAAATGTAACAGGGCATAAAGAATACCCCACTGAACAATTTGAGACAGGGAACCTGGGGTCGGAAAAACCAGCTTAAGGAGATGTGGAAGTAAAGTTGTCTGCTGCTTTATCTAGCATTACTGTTTTTCAGCTTATTTAGAACTAACATGCGTATAGGTTTTCACATACTGTGCTGTTTATTTACATTTAGATTTCTTTTCTTGCTGCAAGGAAAGGATGAAGACGTGTCTGATTACAAGGAAGTCATAATACAGGTTATGTTTACTTTACTTGTCCATAAGATGCCTCTGTTGTATCGTATTTACGTTTTCACATAGCAGAACGTGCTATGAATCAACGACAGACCCATTAATTACTCAGTGCTATTCAGAGAGTGTGTAAGCTTAGGGACCGATGACCCCAGCGGTTTGGTCCCATACTCTCTCTCTCTCTCTCTCTCTCTCTCTCTCTCTCTCTATGATGTGTGTATGTAAATGATGGATTAAGGTACAACGAACTGTGAATATGATGTCATCGCCATCTGGCGGAATTCCCTGGAAGTACAGGTCTACACAGCGCGACGTAGCCCTGTCTAACTGTGGAATGATTTTGCCGGGAAGTCACAACAAATATTTTTTAATGTGAAGTAGTTATGAAGTTATTAACGTACGATCGAAAAGAAATAATAGTTCATTTCATCACACTTCTTTCTAAACGTTGGCTGGAATGGTTCAGTACTTAGTGAGACGTGAATATTGTTGCAATTGGTCGGACTTTAGGCTAAACTAAATAGGGTATTTATTAATTTTCAAAAAATGATAATGTGTACTACTTAGCCCCGAAAACCTGGCCCCTTGCCACAGGGAACAGTCAGGTCAGGACTTGGTGCAGCAGCACAGTCATATAGGTGAGGGGAAGTGGGCTATTGTCAGTGCCGGCAACTCATTTTCAAAAAAGACAGCAAATATTACTCGTGATAATAATTATCCCGATGGTAGCTTAAAAAACTCTTTTCATTAATTCAAATAATTCAGAATGCAGCCATGATAACATGCTGCCTCCCTAGTTTGGTGTCAATACACTGAAATTTTAATACGTAATTTGTGCTAAGGAAGATGCTATGAGTCACAGCGGGCTGTCGAATAAATACACTTAATAAACGCTCATCTTTTCCTCCCAGGAGTGTTTGACCAAACAGCCGAATTCTGTGTATGTTGCAGAAGGCTTCATAGATTTCTCCAAAGGATAGCATAAATTATTGAATTCAGAATTATTCTTCACGCCTCGCTGTGTATCACGGACTTAAAAAATGGCGTTTCAGAAGTCGCGAGAAATTCGCTCATGTTCACTCACACACCGGAAATCAGAATGAAATAACACGTACTGGAATAATAAGGCGCTACACATTGTTAGACTGCACATGTTGGTAGCGTTACGATTTACATTCTGCAATTAGTCATTAATCATCGGAGGCAGGGGTCATGTTTTCGCGGCTGAGTAATGGTGACTGAAACGAGTGTCGTGATTGTGACAATATTTGAATCGTGAATTTTCAAAACGACTTAAGTCCCTAGAGGTACATTTTCAGAAACAAAAAAAAAACTGTCTATTATTTTATTGATGCGAATATTGCACTAAATTATTGCGATATATGATACATACATCTGAACTACCCGAGACTGCCATTACCAAAGCATGATCTTGTACTTCCTTCATGTTCAAGTTTTGGTTTACAAAAGAAGGACTTAAGTCGTTTTTCAAATTAACTTCAGTTTTGCTTCTTACGAAGTAAAATTGTCGCATATAAACACATAATAATGTATTTTCTTTATTGAAAACACATTCAGAATACATAGAACAGTAAATCACCCAGGAAAATAAACATACAGGACAAAATTTCCAAAACGGAATTGCAATTTTACTCATTTGTTTTTGTTTCACAAGCTGCAATTTTCTCATAAAATAATTTGGATTCATTATAGTCGTGAATGTACTTGAGCATTTTGCGTATATCTTTAATTTTATTTTAATTGACTGGACATACCCCATTTGGATAAGCGTGTCTGTGTCATAGTTCTGGGACGTGTGGGAACGTTGGCCCAAGGATGAAAGAATGTAAAATTATTCCTCCTATGAATAGTTTTGCCAAAACTATTCCGATCTGTTCTGTAGACAAGCAGAATTCCATAAAATTTGAAACAGTGAAAGATACCTTTTTATCTCTAGGAACGTCCTAAACAGACATCTATGGAATTAGCATTTCTTTTGTAATAATGTGGCCACCAGTTGTTGTAATCACAAACATCCTCACTTTCAACGATCGTAACTGTAAAATTTCCTTTGGCGTTAGAGCTGACTATGTGCTCACACAGGTCCTTCATTGTTTAAAGTCTGTCCACACGCTACAGTCGTCGTTTTACTACTGCGAAGTCCCTATCATTTGGCACAAAGGAGCGTACTCTGATATGGAAAAGAAGTCTGATGTTTAAAAAAACGCCTCTGAGCACTTATAGCCATTAAAAACCTGATGAGAGCGTTGGTCTCATTCTGACATGGACAGTTTTCACAAAACAACCAGAGTTCTTTAACACTATATGAGACACATGTTTTGAAATAATGGAGGAGAAAACTGCATACCTCATTTGAACTTTTCTTAGCTTGCCTCTCATAGTAGATGTAGAAGGATACTGAATTAGTTTTCATGTTATGCACAGAGGAAACAGGAATTGTCAGTTGACGATAATAATACATGTCCTGAACTGGTATCTTAGCCAAGCATACATTTTGCATGTAGTCAAATGTTAAAGCAAGAAAATCCTTTCTCTCAGTGCATAACTTGGTTGCATCTTTTAGTGTTTTGTTCAACTTTTCGCTGCGACGTTTCTAAAATGGGAGTTCTACTGCGGATACACGTTTAGCACAATCATTAATTACACCGCTTTTCACTTTAACATTCAGTTCTTCACACGTAATGCATGTGTCTACATGGGTTTACCAAATCTCAAACTGAAATTGTTATTGAAATATGTGTGATAATTGCGGTAAGACATTACTATCAGGATATTTGATAAGAAACATTTCATGCATAGTTTTCACAGTTAGTTCACTGTTTAAGTAGAAAAAATCTTTGTTTCCATAGTGGGTTTGTTTAGTTAGAAATGACACAATGAGCATGAATAGAAGCAAGTATATCAGCCTCTTTTGCGTTCCATGGTTTTTTCCACGTTGGTCTTTAGGCGACTTGCGACGAAGCAGCAGCAACTTACACAATGTCTTCATCTTGGATTCGGTAACACAATAAACACTGAGAAAGGCTTTCTTACATATATCTATCTGCTTGTCTGAATCTTTAACTTAATCCTTGAACATAGCTGCCCTAGTACCACGCTCGTCTTTCCTTCTTCTTCGCCTTTTTATGGCAGTGCTTTCAGTTTGTCCCTGTAAGAACACGTCTTTTTCGATCTTAGTGTCAAAATCTTTCACGTAATTACCTGCTTCTAACAATGCATTTTCGGAAACCAATTTGAGACATTTTCCTGCATCTGAAATATATGACAATTTTTTATAAACAAGAGTCTGCATTACTAGTAATTATGTTTCAGTAAGCTACAATAATGTGTACAAGAATTTTGTGTACAACAACATTGTGAAACAAAATTAAATCCAAATTGCTTTCCTGCAAGCAGGTCCTGTTCGTCTAGCTGCAACTCAACTTCCTCACATGATTTATGTGCTCCAAACCTTTAACATTAGCACGTTTTATTGTAGCTCTCTTGTATTCTGTAGCCCATTTCATTCCCTTCCTCATCTTTTGGTCATTATTTTCTTCATTGTCAACAACACCAGTACATAAAGAACTGCTGTTAGACGCCATTTTCGTTTTAAACTAACGTATCACAGGTCTACGAAACAAACAAAAGTAATACAGACGTTTTATCAACTTAAAGCTATACATGAATCTGTTAACAATTATCATTACCTGACAAGCAAAACAACCTAAGTCCTGGACTAAGGCTGTTTTGCCAGTAAACACGAATGTTCTAATACTGGAAAGAATGTAGAGAAGTTTGGGACTAAAATCTCTTTGGTATTAAGCGATGCGTATTGGAACATTACTGTGCCCACAACTGAGAACCATGAAAATGTGGACTTCAGTCGTTTTGCAAATTCACGATTGGTTTAAATTTTTATCCTATATATCATTTTTTTCTAGTTACATCTCCTGATGACGGGTTTTTTCCTTGATTTGTTATAGATGTGATATTGTGATCGCAAAATAGACCAGTGTCCTCAGAATAATTTGCTAGATTATTAGAAAATGTCAGAAGAGAGGGAAGCAATTAAAAAAAAGCTTTCTGATATAGAAAATTGGGAAAGAAAAATGAAGAAAAAAGTTTTTGAAGAAATTAAAAAACACATGAATATTCATAAATTCCTTAAAGGAAATTCTAAGGCAAGTACTTAAGACATTGAATTAGAAGCCCAATATTTCTTTATATTGTGAACAATTAGGCACTGGTGCTTCAGTCTTGAACCGTGCGACCGCTACGGGCATGGATGTGTGTGATGTCGTTAGGTTAGTTAGGTTTAAGTAGTTCTGAGTCTAGGGGACTGATGACCTCAGATGTCCCATAGTGCTCAGAGCCATTTGAACCAATTAGGCACTAAACATATACAGTCATCGATTCAAGGTGATCAAATTGACCAGCCTAGTAAATCCTTGCATGAACGCTCTGAGATTTCTCCAAGTTAAAATCAGTATGTGACTTCTGTCGTTAATGAAAGTATCAGCGTACATGGAGTAAAGGAATAAAAGGTTTCTAACGTAGGTACATGGCCAAAAGTACTTAATGTGAGAGATATATATTACGTTTTACCGTGCATACCCTCACAAGTATATCTAAGCACTTTTCCAAAATATGAAAATGGGCGTCATTTCTCTTTAGCACATTACACAAGATAACTATCAAACGAAGAAACTATCAGACGACGTTGGTTAATGTATTCAGTATCAAATGACAGTATCTTTTGATTTTGTTGTCGATTGCTTGACGTAAAGTCAACCGCTAATCTGACAACCACTGAGGTTTTTAAAAACTGGAAACATTTCAGTGAAGCTTTGAAAATGCTTGAAAATAGTCCTAACCTCAAAAAAACCATTTACTCAATGGACTGAAGCTGAAATCACGTTTAAAGCTGTATTAACTAATGACACTTATTTAAAGAACTAGGGATCTTCACTGTAGCCTAACAATATATATATTCACTTATGAAATTTGTTATTAACAATCCGAACGAATTCAAAAGTAATAGCAGTGTACATGGCTACAACCAAGACCACCTACAATAAATCAGACCTCAAGGCAGATATCGATACTTGACAATATGGTGACAATCGTTGGGGGAAACAAATCAGCGTGCTTGTGTTTTCGTAGGGTGTGTGTAACATTGTATACGTGACGTTCAAGAGATTATTTGCTAAAGCAATTATTACTTCCTATTATTTATGCTATATGCTGTGAATGTTGTCACAAGTGTTACGCTAGTGTTTATTTTCTAGATTTTCTAGTAAGTTCGTCATAATTTAAAGTGTAAACTGTTCATAGCTGTTGTGTACCAGGATGTAAATCCAATTATGGCAAAACATACGATCAAAGAAATAGGATTGAGGAACAAATGGATTAAACAAATTCATAGAGATAATTTAGAAGTGAACCTAAGTTTGTGGTTAGGGAACACATTTTTCCTGTGGAAAATAATGAACCCATGCGTATGCCAAGAAAAATACCAAAACTAACAAATGATGCAATTCCAACTATTTTTGTTAATCAACCTTCTTATCACACAGTACCAGTTCCTAGGGAAAGGAAGAACCCTGACGAACGTGTTCATCAGCTACTGGAACGTGATGGATGTAGTTTCAGTAATTGGTACGAAAATGACAATATACCTGACTTTCAGTATTTTAAAAGCGAAGTTCATAAAAGGAATGTTTACCCATTTACACTTTTAGTAAAGGATGACTATGTGTTTTTCATTAAATTAAAGGATGATTCAGTCAGTGATATGCCATTAGTTTCAGTGTGCTTCAAGATATAAAGTTCCTTGGAAGTAAAAGTGTTTCACAAAAATGTGTGTTTGCCTAAAGAAACCTTGAAATTGATATTACAGTTGGGGGAGAAAGAGGACTTGAGATGTGACAAAGGGACGAAATTCGACTCTGGTGAGTCACGTAAATGGTTTCACAGATACCTGTATTGGTACCATTGACAAGGTTATAATTTTAGTCAATGTTCTCAAACAAGCACTGCAAGCTGGTAGTGATTTTGATGATGATATAGCCCCTAAAATAGAATGTTTTGGAGCAATTATAACTTGCAATAACAAAGCAAATTAGATATTCTCCTGAGCTTGTGCCGTGGGTAGCAACAGTTTGATTTTCATTTCCTGGTGCCTACCATCACTTGAGAAAAACAAATGAGTTAACATTACCTCACCCTGCCTATTCAAAGCAGTTCCTATGGAAAATAGGTCCAAATAAACCTTCTATTGGTCCATCACAGAGTGCTTTTTTGAGGGAAAAATAAATTTCTTCAGAAAAATGACAAAGTAATGTCAGTGATGCTAGATGAAGTTTATGTTAACTCAAAATTTTCTTATAAGGCAGGAAAAATACTTGGTGTTACTGAGAATACTTCAGATACTAGAAGAGCAGATACAATGCAGGTTTCCATGGCATCATCTTTACATTCTAATTATAAAGATGTAATAGCTCTCTTTCCTGTAAAAACGTTAACTCTGATACACTACTGAAAATGACAATTGATGTATTAAAGATTATGCATGAGCTTGGATATGTTGTAATGTGTGTGGTAACAGATAACCATAGCACTGATAGGAAAATGTATCAGCTTATGTGTGATGGCATTTTATGGCCATGTATTACAAATCCAATTGCTCCATCCAAATCTCTCTTTCTTCTGTTTGACAGTGTGCACTTGCATAAGTGTATCAGAAATAACTGGTTGAATGGAAACAATGAATCATTCATAATGCCAAATATTGAGGAAACACTTGCTTTCATTACTGCCTTTCTGCACAGTGATGAAGGGAATGCTGCATGCGAATATGTCAGTGAAGCAAAATTTTCAGATTTGAGGAACCTGTTTCATTCTGAGAAAAATAAACTGTTGAAACTTGCCCCAAAGCTAGTGAGAAAGACAGTATATCCAACTTCTATTGAGAGACAGAATGTTTCCATTGCTCTCAGCGTTTTTGATTGTAAAAATGTGACAGCACTAGAAATTTTGAAAAGTCTGAGGATTAAGATTTCTGATGGCACTATTGAGTTTTTAAAATTAACCATTAAATGGTTGACAGTTTCTAATGTGCAGCATCCCACAAACGGCAAATACACATCACTGGACCCACTGACTTCAAATTTATGTTTCTTGAAAATTAGAAAACATATCTAGATATCTGGCATGCATTGCATACTGATGGAAAACTAACCAATGAAACGTATACTGCTTTCTCTCACACACGTGCAACAACAGTTCAGTTATGCAGATATATTTTTAACACATACAACTGGTCCTACATTCTTACTGCAAAATTACACGCTGACGCTTTAGAAGCAATATTTGGAGCTTATAGTGGGCTCAGTGGCTGCACATATAATATTTCACTCGAGCAAACCTTGGAATCTGAGAGAAAACTCAAAGTAATAAGTCTACTAAAGCTCAGATCTACTAAACATGGTGAATTTACTTTAAATGATTTTGCAGCAAAAGTAAATTACAGCATAAAACACCAAACACATGAAAATTTAGATGAATTAGAACCTTCTCTAGAGGAACTAGCAAACATTCCCATGATCGATGAAGATTTCAAAGCCTTGGTCTGTATTGATAGCTATACTCGGAAAACAGTACTTGAAAAGCTGAGAAAAGGTGTAAAATGATCAGATTGTGAAGAAGTGTTACAGTCAGAGAAGAAATTTTGTTGCAGTGTGAAACCAAAGAACTTCTTTCCTATTTCAACCAACTGAATCGTGGGGGATTAAAATGTCCTTCTTCCATTATGATTTCCTTGTCTTGTAATATATATAAACTTTTTCAAGTGAATCTGAATTTCTCAAACTAGAAAATCAAAGAGATGCAGTACGTGCCTTAGAAACTGAATTGTGTGAAAATACCATTATAACCTCAACAATGTGTGCAAATGTGGCATTCCTTTAAAGAAAATAATCAAGAAAATTATTGAAGTGCTTTCAAATATTTTTATTAATAATTATACAAAGCTCTTGAATGAAAAGTGTGTTTAAAAGGAAATTGCTCGAACACTAGTAAAACAAAGAAGAGGAACTTATGAAGTCATTGCAGCAAAAATAACAAAATGCAAAGAGGCCAAGCTGAGCAGCAAATAAATCCAACAGGCACTCAAAATCAAACCACTTCTAGCATATTACATAATGACAGTGATTAGAATTAAGTGCATGTTGTTCAATACAAGTTTGAGCTTTAGCTGCGCCCTTCACTTATTATTGCTATGTAGCTTCTATTTTGCAAATTATCATTAGTGTCCAAATATGCAACTTTCATGTGTTGTGTAGTAGTCTGTTTGGATTTGGTTTTGAGCTGCATCTCCAAATTTTACTTCATCATAGTACTTATTGCATAATTTGTGACTTTAATACAACTTTTTATTTGAGTTTGAATATAGAAAAATACATAACAATACGACATTTCTTACGCAATTTAGAACCTACTTTCCATTTATGAAGTTTGTAATGACTAAACCTCGGAAATATTTGGCCTAAGACTGCCGCCATCTCGATTTCTGTGTTTTGGTCTGATTTATTGTAGGTGGTCTTGCTACAACACTAGGAGAAAGGACGATCTTCACTACTCAAGGTTAAATCTATCTTTGACTCAGAAGGGGGTAAATTATGCTGCCACAAAAAAGTCTGACAGATAACCATATAGCATTTAAAAGGAAATTAAAAGAATTTCTTAATGCCAACTCCTTCTACTCACTAGATGAATTTTTGGATATAGTAAGTGGGTAATTTCCCCAACCCCAACAAAAGAATATTAAGTGTCATGTAATATTTTGTGTAATGTAATATCTTGTATAGACACCTTTTATTAACCTGACACGTTCCACATCATTACGAAGTGTCGTATTCATGATCTATGGCACAAGTACTAATCTAATCTAACAAAGAAGAATAAAAGCTAATTTCTAAAGAAAGTTTACGATGGAACAATGTGCTTCAAAGATTGATGCACATAACATTGTGTTTTGCTGAGAATAATGTGACATTCAGAGGGTTACCAGATAAATTATTTTTTCCGAACAATGGAAAATTCCTAGGCCTTGTACAATTATTGGCAAAGTTTGGTACTACCATGGGAGAGCATGTCAGATTGGCAGTGAATGGTGATTTGGCTGACCATTACTGCGGCAGAAATATACAAAATGAATTAATAGAACTGACGGTATCAAAAGTTATGTCTAAAATAATACCCCGCATAAAGGGGTCAAAGTATTACGCGATCATAGAGCAACTTTCAATAACTTTACGATGACCGAGCGGGGTGGCGCATTGGTTAGCACACTGGACTCGCATTCGGGAGGACGACGGTTCAGTCCCGTCTCCAGCCATCCTGATTTAGGTTTTCCGTTATTTCCTTAAATCGTTTCAGGCAAATGCCGGGAAGGTTCCTTTGAAAGGGCACAGCTGATTTCCTTCCCTATCCTTCCCTAACCCGAGCTTGCGCTCCGTCCCTAAAGACCTCGTTGTCGACGGGACGTTAAACACTGACCACCACCACCACCACCACAACTTTACGATGCCTCTACGTAACGGGGGACGGCGTATGTGTAAAAGTATATTTTATTTCATTTTTGGAAACATGATACAATCGGTGCGGGTATCACAGAAAGCATCTTAAGAACTCGAGTGATCTAGGCCACAACATTAATTACGGCAGAGAACGGGGTTGCGATAACGGCGCGAACATGAAGGGGGAAAATAAAGGCGCTCAGAACAGAATTACGAAGTTAAATCAGTTAGCCTTTTTTGTACCATGTGGATGCCACAATTATAATTTCGGGTTACGTGATGCAGCAAAATAATCAGTAAAATCAGTGACCTGGTCGAAATGTTGCAAAAAATGTTTAATTTATTTGCACTATCGGTAAATAGATGGAAAATGTTGACCGACCATTTGAAAATATACACCCTGAAAGATTTAAATGAAACACTCTGGGAAGCTCGAGTTGAAAGTGTCAAAGCGCTTCCTTATCGATTATGTGAAATACACGACGCTTTGGTTTCCTTGGCCGATGTTCCCAAACAAAGCGATGTTACGATGTCACATGAAGCGACAACACGAGGACGACTTCAGATTCATTGTTTCTCTCGCGACATTGTGTGATGTTCCGTTTCAAAATCAACGTTGTGAGCAAAGCAAGTCGGTCACCAATCAGCTTTCTCCAGTTTAACGAAATCCTTGATAAATGTTGTTCATATTTGTAAACATATAGACAAACAGGTTTCGAAGAAACTATTGTAGCCGGATGTGGTGGCCGAGCGGTTCTAGGCGCTTCAGTCCGGAACCGCGCGACTGATACGGTCGCAGCTTCGAATCCTGCCTCGGGCATGGATGTGTGTGATGTCCCTAGGTTAGCTAGGTTTAAGTAGTTCTAAGTTCTAGGGGACTGATGACCTCAGATGTTAAGTCCCATAGTGCTCAGAGCCAGAGAATTCCCCCCCCCCCCCCCCCCAGACGATTCTGCCACATATGATCACGCCACTGCCAATGAGATGCAAGCATCCCCTCTCTAGAGCTCAGGTGGCAGGTGTACTTTGAACATCATGCACAGACCCCATTTTGTTTGTTTACCAGTTGGACAACATTTACAGAATTTCATAGTGGCCAGGTCTCAACATCATCTTATTAGATATTGTATTGAAGAGTGACAGATTTATAAATATTTTGTATCTGTATATATTTATACATTCAGAGCTACTGGTAGTTACTGATATGGCAAATACAGCAACAAAGATATATATTATTTTTACCATTTGATATTAGATGTAGAGTTAATTAATATCTGAATTCCCTGTTCATGAAAGGGACCTTTTCCTCGCTCATGTATCCACTAACGAACCACACAGCGTGCACAGAAAGACATAGCACCACACTGAGAAGAAATGTATCTCCAGCTTTAATATAGTACTTCTGTATAATATTTATGTCATTTTTATTGGAGTCACTGGGTGTTGTGTGATGTCCTTAGGTTAGTTAGGTTTAAGTAGTTCTAAGTTCTAGGGGACTGATGACCACAGCAGTTAAGTCCCATAGTGCTCAGAGCCATTTTTGAAACTATTGTAACAGCAACTGAATTAGCGTCGGAGCTCGATACACAGCCATTATTTAAGCGACAAAATACGACGTGTTAAATGCAGACCGAGTTAAGTGGCTGTTGATGAACCCCCAAACAAATAGTAGAGTTCTTTAATGCCCTTTTGGACACTGTGCTCATATCTATGAAAGAAAGATTTGAACAGATGTAAGTTTTTTGCGACGCAGAGTTTCTTGTTTAACATTACAAAAATCAAAATGAAGAAGAACTAATACAAAATTGTTCTAAATTACAAGAAAAGTTAACAGTCCACACGAAATCAGATGCTGATGGCGATTTGTTGTGCAAGGAAATATTAGGTCTGCAACAGCCAGGCAACGCCTCTGAAGCCTTAAACTTTATCAAAAAGCATAATCTTCAAGAGTTATATCCCAACACCTGGCTAACGTTGCGTAATCCGTTAACAATAGCATTGATTGTTGCAAGTGGCCAACGCAATGGTTCCAAACTGAAACTGATAAAAACGTATTTGGCAGTGCCTCAAACAAGACTGACCAGTTTGGCCTCGCTGTCCACTGAAAATGAAGTAGCAGAAAACCTAGATTTTGCTAATCTTATCAAAGAGTTGCTGGCAAAAAACTATAAAAATTAAAGTATTAGCCATTTGTTTATATTTGTTTTTCATTAAATGTTTTGTGTTCCGACGACTGACAAACAATGTAGGCGCATTGCTTAGTTATATCAAATTAAATAAAAGTTTTGTTACCCAATCCAATATTAGTTTCCTTTTCATTATGCATAGTCTTACATGGTAAAGGGCGCCAAATGAGATACTCGCCCTGGCCGCCTGGATGGTTTCGCCCGGCCCTATGCACAGTGATTCTATTCCTAGCATCTTGGTGTGGGTAGCCATCTTGTGCGACTTTAGGTCATGGGTAGCAGTGATTGAGGGAACACTGGCGGCACAATGGTACGTCATGATAATCCTCCATCCCCATGTGTTACTTCTCGCGCAACAGTATCATTTTGCAACAGAGCATGTCCCCACACGACAAGTGTCTCTATAAACTGTCTGCACGATATTGAGGTACTCCTGTGACCAGAAAGATCACCAAACTGTCACCAATGGAGCATTTTTGAGCCCAGCTCAGATGTCAGCTCCATCCCATTGCCAGTATCCGTGACATCAAAGACCAGTTACAATATTCGTGGACCAGCTTTCCTCAGGAGAAGATACAACGGTTTTATGAAACCATTCTCGACTGAATTAGTTCATGCATCTGGGCCAGAGGAGGGTGCAACATCGTACTGATAAGTGGGCTCATGCTGCCAAGTTCTTCATACATTTGACTCGATTTAGTAATCACTGAAATAACACATTATAGCCTTTCAACCCGTGAAATTTAATTTCCAGTTCTCCCCCCTTCTGGGCGTTTCACTTTTTTGTCTGACAGTGTATTTTGGAATTCGTCGCAATCCTTCTGGAACTTTATTAATGTCATGCCTATGTGGTATTCCAGAATGAGTTGCAGTTTGTTCGTCAGAAATTTGTAGAATTCGTTTCAAGTTGCGGACAGCATACACTAGCTTGTACCTATATACGTTAATTGTGCCTCCCGACGGTACAACATGATGATTTATATATTTCAGTGTATGATTTGGTGTCATTGATGATTTATCTTTGGGCACACTGTTGGAAGATAGCCACATGCTTTTAAACTGTAATAATTAAAAAAGAACTTCTCCAAGACCACGACCATGGCTCTCAGAATACACATCTGCTTCAGCGATTTTGAGTGAGGCTTTCAAAGCATAATTTTTTTCTTCATTTCTTTCTGTGGGTGATGTGCTTACAGTTTAAAGTAAGTACTTCAAATCTTTTTTTACGATGGCACCTGGCAATATTTGCTCTCTATTTTTGATGACAAAAGTTTTTAAGCTCACACAGTCTACGTCTACACTGTTGGAAAAAAAATGCAACAAGCGTAAGGACTGTGCTCAGTGCCACCAGGAGATAATATTGTGGTAGTAAGGGTTATAGTGTTAGTGATCGGCCCTCGGCGATCAGGTGCTGCTAGTAGGCCTGTCAGTGCACCTTGTTTTACTCTGCAGGGAGTAACTGTGCCGAGTTATAGGTGAACAGTGTTTGCAATATTCATTCGAGGGTACGACTGTGCCCCACTGACAAATATCTACGCCTGTGAATAGCTTCAGCCGTTTAAACAGGGTAGCATTGTGAGCCTGGATAGACATATTGATGGATTGCTGTTCGTGATGGGCACATTGTGTTGGTGGTGTGTCACTGCTTTCGACAGTGGCCTGTGGAACACTCCCACACCTGTAGACCAGGTTCTGGACGTCCACATGGTGTAGATGCACGTAAAGATCGACACATTGTGGGAGTGGTGGAAGCTGACAGAACATCATCCAGGGGCGAAATTAGGGCATGTGTAAGACCTACTGTGTCATCAGGTACCAGTGGGAGCCGCCTGCTTGCAGCAGTTATAAGATCACTTATGCCTTTGGCTAGGCTACCACTGACACAAAATACTATCAAGCATGGCCACTCTGTTGTTGTGAAAGAGTTGACTGAAGAAGGAGTTGACCAGAGAGTGAAGTGGTGTCTAGTTAGCTTCACTGATGAAAGTAGGTTCTGTCTGTATGTGAGTGAAGGACTTGCACATGTATGGGGTAGACTTGGTGAGCTGCCTATTCCAGATTGCATTCCCCATGATCTGAGGTGCCATCAATTACAACTCGCGGTCACACTTGGTGTTTCTGCTGTGTAAACAGTGCCCATTACATTGCAAAGGCTGTTATCCCCATGATAGTATCATTTCTTCACTCTTTTTCAGCAGAACAGTGCACGTTCACGAACAGCTGCTGTGGCACAACATGTTCTTCGTGGTGTACAACAACTGCCCTGACCAGCAAGATCATCAGGTCTGCCATCAACTGAACATGGATGGGACATGAACTTACTCCTTCTCGATGGCCTACAAGAATCGCAGCCGAATTGCAACAAAAGGCGCAAGATGCTTAGGAAAAGCTATGGCAGAAGCCATTCGGCATCTTTATGATCGTTTGCATGCGAGAATACACGCCTAAGTTGCCGCCAGAGGAGGGGTTACTCCGTGTATTGATGCAACTATTTGGGAACGTTTTGCTGTGACGTGCGTATTTCATTTAGCCTGAATTCGTTATTGTATAGGCATACTCCTATAATGACGAACTGCCTCTTAACTCACTTGCCAATATAATGACCGTGACCATGCGAATGTTACATTCTTTTCCGGCAGTGTACGTACATACTTCGCAAGATACTTTATAGTGCATGACGGAGGGTACATTGTATCAATACCGTTGTATATCTGTCCTGTTCTATTTACACATTGAGTGAGCAAAAAAATTACCATCCATATGCCTTTGTATACACCTTTATCTCTCTGATCTTATTCTCATGATCCCACGCGAGATATGCGATGGTGGTAGCAGAATGGTCACGCAGTCTTCCTCAAATAATGATTCTCTAAATTTACCCAACAGGGTTTACTGTTGTTAGTCCAAAACTTCCCGTTTACTTTCTCTGAACAACTCTGTTTTATTTTCATGTAAATTATGCATTATGAGCCTAGCAGGATGTCTTCAGATTTGTCCCGTATATTTTGTGAAGCCTACTACACAAGGACTTCAAACGCCGAATAATACTCTAGCGCCAACAAAATTTACACTGGTGTCCAAAATTAAAGCAACAGACGGAAATTTTGCAAGGTTACGTTTATTTTGCCACAAAACAGTATACACAGGCTTTAGTAAAGTACAAACAACGTAAAGAATACAGAACGTAAAAAACTGCAACATGTATAACGGTAGACAAAAATATTCTTCGTTTCTACCAACTTGACGGATTTGCACACACATTCTGACAATTGGTTAATGTGCTCAGTATGCGTTGTGACGACATCTAGCAGCAATACAGGCCTGACTACGACGAGGCATGCTGTGAATGATGCCATCAAACTTGGATTGAGGCAATAAGGCCCACTCTTCCTGCAGAGGTGCTCGCAAGTCTCGGAAAATGGATGGTGGATCCTGACATGATGCAACTCGTCTCCATAGTGCATCCCAGACATTCTCGACGGGATTCAAATGCGTGCAATATCTTCCGTTGCCACCTGTGCTCTATGAGGTCGAGCATTATCATCTATCAATACGAAGTCTGGGCCCACTGCACCTCGCAACAACCGCACATGAGGTCTCAAGGTCTCGTCACGACAGCAGTTGAACCTTGCCGATTCACCCATACAGTTTCCTGAAGAGATCTTCGAATGCTCAACATAGTTGCATCCCACACCATTAGGGTTCTTTCTCGATATCGGACTCTTTCCGCACTGTTTGGGTCCCAAAATCATGTTCCACGTTCCGTTCAGATGGGAATCCGTCGAGAATCACTCTCCAGACAAAATCGGGACTCGTCTGTGAGAAGAACGTTGGTCCGCTGTGGCCACCCACGTGATACTTTGGCTCCACTTTGGACGTTCCATTCTGTGAAGACGCGTCAGAGGTACACATACAGCAGGTCTCAGTCAGTAAATGTTACTCTGCCGAAGCCTTCTGTGCAACGTTTGTCTCGATACAACACGTCCAGTGAATGTTGCGAGGTCAGTTATCAGTTGTCGTGCAGTCCTACGGCGGTACCGTCGTGCCCTTACAGCCAAACAACGGTCCTCTCTTTCTGATGTCACACGTGGTCGGCCCTGCCCTGGTCTTTGGGATACACTTTCGGTCTCTTTAAACTGTCGTAACATATGGGAAACAACAGACCGATTCACATTAAGCCATTGGGCCACATTAGATTGCCACTATCCTGCTTCCATTCTTCCTATGGCCCTCCAACGCAGAGTGTCCGGTAGCTGCCTTCTCTGTGCCATACTGCACCGTCTGTGACTGTGTACACAGCGTTTGTGGGAGTGGGTCTACTCGGCAAACGCTACCCCATTTGATAGGTGTCCTGAAGTCAGCATTGGCGTGGTTGTCCATTGACCAGAATGCTATCATCTGTGAAGAACAAGATCGTACGGACATCCATTGACAGTTTGTATGATTATATCGTTAATTAGACAGATGACGGGGAAATAGAGGTTTGTTGCTTTAGTTTTGGACACCAGTGTAGTTAAATAACAATTACGATTAATCCGATGTCATACTAAACCTATCATCCCATTGTATTCCACAATCCAGCTACCCATGAACTGTCTCAGAACGGTACAACCAGAAACACTATGACTTGAAACCTTCGTCAAGAACTTGAATTATTCCTGATAAAATGTAAGCAAGATTTTCATGTATGAAATCCCCCTCCCCCTCCCATGATGTGCTGTCTGACCAATAGTAAGGATGGACCTCTGGTGCGACAACTTAGTTCCCAATTTTTATAACGGTGCGTTTTATACAGTCGTCCAAGAGCATACACGTATTAAACTACTTTACATAGTGCCAAATATAATGAGCGAATCGACTATGTGGACGTCCACGAACGGGAACGAGAACAAAAAGAAAGCAGTGCTTATATTTCAGAATTAATAGGCCTAAAAACGTTTTAACTTTTCGTTGTATGTAGCAACTTCTTGAGTGTTTTACAAACAAAGGTGCGCGCAGTAATTGAATGGATATTTTTGGAAAAAGAGACGAACAGTGCAAAACTATATGTGCAAATTGCTTTTGAACAAAAGAACGTTATACAATAGGAGCCAATCGAATGGTTTAATGCATTTGTTGAGACAGTGAACTTGTATTTGAGACATTGATAGTTTAAATGAATATTTAAAATGGGCAGTACCAGGTTGCGAGTGACGTGCGAACGTCAGTACACCTAAAACTGAAATAAGGAATAACAAAGCAGAATTCAGTAGGATCACTACTAGTTTTCTCAAAGAAACAATATCTGCAGAACGATTCAAATAAACTCTCAGCTCATTCAGTGGGTATACTACCAGTCAGAACGATTTGAGTCTAGAGCACTATTTTGAAGCATTCATTTCTCAACAACAAACTGATTCATACTATCCACGGATTCTTCACTACAGCCGATCCAGGATAAAAAATAGTGGAGACGCCCTATGAGGTAGGACAGAGGCTAAGGGATTTCTCTTTTCTTACGTCTAAGCCAAAACCCATAGAACAGAGAGGTATCCATTTCATCAGTAGCTTGAAGTCCATTTTCTAAAGTAAGATAAATACGATTACAATAATGGTTAATGCAACAAAGCAAAGAAGACTTGAGGGTTTGTTTATATTTAAGCTCAAATTGTTCAGTTATCCTAGGGAAACCACTTTTAAAACAAATAATTATTCTAGTAAGCGTGATTGTGAGTTTTAGTTGTGTATTTCGATGTAAGTCCCTTTGGTGTCTGACACTTGTCACTTTGTTGTTTAATGAGGCATAGCACCTCGGGAGACTGGTATGTGCTGTGAGGAGTGCAAAGACGTTCACAGATCTGAGGAAGTTTTGCTTCGCTAGTCCCTCTCTTTGGTGTAAAGTCAGCATGTATTTTACAAGTATCTCATTTCGAGCTTTGCTGCGACCACCACCAGTTCGGAATTTCTAGACGCTATCCTTGTCTCACAAAAACGACTTCGCAAATTGGCGACCCTGGCATTCGAAGCGCAGGTACTCCCTCAGTGTGCTGCGACCAATCACTGGCAAGAAACAGTGTACAGTTACGTTTATAGACAAGATGAGTCTACTCTGATGTGTCTGCCACAGTTGATTGTGTGAGTAAAACAAAACATTTCAGAGGGAACTTGTGAACGTAAAACAGCTATGTACTTGTCTAGACGACCACCTTTCCACAACCTACCCATCCAGCACTGTTCGTTAAGCTGACATTTAATGGTGCTGATTTTGTATCCTCACCTGCTGATAATTTCATGGCAACAGAGATCGCCAAACCAACGATGTTGGCCGTCAGCGAACTGGTTACAGCGGCCACTGACAGTGCACGCCTGCACTGTGTGTATAGGATGGAGCCTCTGGTTTCTGAAGCGAGAGTTAAGGGCACCACAGACTCACATCAGTCGTGTTTTTACTAGCTTAGAAGCCTGACTTACGGATAATCTGCCTCACTTATACATTTCCATGTTTAGAGGTATTCTTTTCCTCGGTTTGCTCTCAGTAAGCATTCTGTTGACGTTCTGGCTTGTGTTTGGTTTAGATTGATTTAGCTCTTTGGACATTATAACTCTCGCTGTTGACAACTCAGTAAGGCCTGGAAACAGTACTGAGATTGGATCTTATTATAATATCCACTCATTTGCAGAAACTGTAGCTTATGGCTGTTACCTCATCCGATAGAATATGTGGTAGGCGGTTTCCTGGGTCCAAGTGGCCATGCATGTCTTGGGAGATTGTAATGAAATGTCATCCTGTCCCCCGTTTCCTACCGAGATGGTGCACACTCAGAAACTAGCTGGTCCATGACATGGTGCTCGCTGCTCAGGGGACAATAAACTCAATGACTGGGCAGCATTACCTGTGTAGCACCACAAGGTTCTGTGCAGGGTCCTCTGCTGTTTGTTATATTTGTAAGAGGACCTCACACTGTAAAATCTTAATAACACAGTTTTACTAACTCTGAAGATGGGACAAATATTTTGACTGAGAAACCGTATAACAGTGTAATAGGGATCATGGATAGCACACTGTTTGGAGGAAGAAATAAAAAAAATGTAATGATAAAGAATTAATGGGAGTGAGGTCCTCCATATTGCTTGGCCTACACATGAGGATTAAGCTAAACTGACCTTTATATACCCTTGAACTGTTTAAAAGATCGAGCTCAGCAACATTTGTTATCTATATTATCGGTGCAACTGGTGATAAATATGCAGTCAAAGCTTCGTACTTGGGCCGTTTCCATTCGATCAGCTCTTTACTACACAGAACTGAGTGTACAGAATAATGTATGTAGTCCACATGTGGAGTTAATGTAGAAAGATATTCAAACAGCTGAATTGACACCTCAGTATATATATTTTTCTCTTATGTCTTCTGTTGAATAGAATTTTAGATTGCACGAAATGAACGAAGTAGAAAATGGAGTTCACTACTCCAGCACAAAGGTTATAATACTTTTCCAGACAATATCATATTCAGTATTACTGACCTAAATAAATTTTAAACAGTTATCTAAAACAACACCTTTTTAAACGTGTTTTCAAATTCTTTATAGGAATTTTATAATAATGTTTGATTGGTTAGTGCAAGAAGGGCTCCTGTTCGCATGTCATGTCGCCCGCATGGCTGCACACTGCCACGACATAATGTTTGAGTACGTGGAGGGGGAAGAGGAGGTAACTGCGAATGCGCCACAGTTAAATGAGAGTACTGAAACACTGCTTATGACTTGGTTTTATCTTTCATAGCAACGTAGATAAAAAACAAAACAAATCTTCAGTATTATTTAATTATTTTAGGGGCGCTGAAGACTTATGAGAATTTTTATCTTGAACAGACGCAGACAATTTCACAGATTTTCTCTGACATGTTCCACACGCAGGATGATCCCCTCTTTTGTGGGTCTATGGAATGAATAATTAATATAATCTAAAAAAAGTCAGGTTCGATGTAATTGTGATTTACTTAGTTTCACTATCGAAACAGCCCTTCACACACATATCTGTGTCGAAGTATTTTATCACGTTTGCATCCTCATTATGGACACGTGGATACCCTTCCAGAGAAAAACAACGTAGACCTCGTGGGCAACTTTAATGTAAAATTGTTTGTCTTTTAAACGCGGATTACGTTGTAGATCAATTTGTTCTACCTGTATACTTTCAACTGAAAAGGCAAACGGTCTTGAAAACTGCTATAAAACAGATGTAAGACTGGCAATGTCTTCCAAACGTTTAGAAAACTGTTCTCGTAATTCTTTCAAAGACACCATGAATTCTTCAAACCTCACGTTTTCTTTAATAGCAGTGAGCTTAGGGAAATGGAGGAGGTTTTTGTCAGAATTTGTCCCTTCCACAATGCGATTTTCGTTTTAAATGCAGCCCCTTGGAATCAGAAATAAGTTGTTTGTCACATTGCAGTATCTCACTATGAGCAGTGTGTCATCTCGTATCCTTAAAATGCAGCCTCTGCAATCCATTCGAATGTTCTGATTTCTCTTCATACTCTTCTTTTCCTCCATACATTCAACAATAGCGGGTTATAAATCGAAAACTCTTTCCAGGCATGCCCCCTTGACTTAACCAACGTACTTTGCACTAATATATAAAGCCTTCAAAAAATCAACTCTTCATACCACCAATTTCATGATGTGCTCCATGCTAGTACATGGAGCATAAAGTGGGTTTTGATGTACAGAACAATGACTCCCGTCTATCAATCGTTCTAATTTTTTGCTCTTTTATCGCCAACTAAATCTTTAATTTCTTTCCACACGGTGTTGTAATGTTGCTCATTAGCAAATATCTGGTACCATCAATTATATAACTGCATAATACTTCTTAGAATTCTCATTCTTCTCTTCCGTGATTCCCATACCTTTTTAAAGGCTTGTGACCGCAGATGGGTAGATTATCCCTTTTTGCGCAAACATCCACTGGACCTGTGAACTTCCCTTGTACCACTAACAAATAGCGCAGGGTAAACGGCGCTGACACCACAATTCTGCCCAAGTGAAGAAAAATACCACAACTCAATGATAAATGAAATGTTTTGTTGTACCGAGTGCTTCCGAGAAGGACCGAGTATAGCCAAGACAGTCTGAACCTCAGCCCACATTCTACCCACACATCTTGCTTGGGTGCAGTTGGGCACGTCGTAAGCTGACCCAGGTGTAGTGCGTTGTAAAATGTTTAATGTCAATGTTAAAACTGATTTTTCTTTATAACAAACCATTTAATGTACAACAAAAAGTGTAAGAATAGTTATATATATATCCGCAGCTCGTGGTCTCGCGGTAGCGGGTTCGCTTCCCGTTGGGGTCAGGGATTTTCACCTGCCTTGAGATGACTGGGTGTTGTTGTGTCGTCTCCATCATCATCATTCATCCCCATTACGGTCGGAGGAAGGCAATGGCAAACCACCTCCACTGGGACCACTGGGACCTTGCCTAGTACAGCGGTGCGGGTGTCCCACATCATCCCCTATGCTCTGTTATGGAGTATCAACATATATAATGTATGGCACATTCTGCGTACTTGCAGTTTATTGACTCGTGGCTCTATGGACAGGAATTAAAATAAAATGAAATAAAGTGATTTATGACCGCAGTGCTCTCTAGGCGCACTTGTTCTGCATCTGCATGTACATTCATACTCTGCAAGCCACCATACGGTGCACATAGTGCACAAATCACAAAGTTTGTTTAAAAAAATGAATGCGTGTAAAATAGCTACATTTTACTTCCACGGATAAGTGGGGAAGCAATGTTTACTGCAGTAATTATCACTTTTAACATTATAAAAAACTTGCTCCTATTCTACAGTGGATAACTGCTTCCTTGTCCGCATAGTGTCTATAGTACACACAGCACTGAATTGCGAGGATAGTCAGGAACGTAGCAGCAGTACTGCAGTTTATTCTAACAAACTCACTCCTGAGCAGCGTGTGCTGTTATACATAACATCGAATACTCCAACACATACTTCTATCAAATTCTTTATGTTTCTTTGGCTAATTTGTCTGATAATTCATTGCCTGGGATGTTGAAGTGACTCAGCATCAAGAACAACAGTGTTTGTCCCTGCACTGTGAAGGGCAAAAGTCGGCCACGAATGACAGATACCATTGTATGTATTGGATAACACTTATTTATTTTGTTCTATTTTTTTATTTATTCGTCCAGGAATCATCTCATAATGATATAAGATTTGTCATCATAACACAACGAAAATAAGGTGGTCAGGTATATAGACACACAGAATATACAGGGTGTCCGAAAAGTCTTTCTCTGATTGCATAAATTGATAACTCAGGCTAGAAGCAAGATACAAATATGAAACTGGTTGTCTAATTGTTTACAAACTATCAAAGTTTTTTCGCACATCAGTAACCTTCCACATGAGCACACTTGGTAGCACGTAGCACATCTAGGCGATATTCAATACCTGTCCACACATTAGCCAACATCACTGGAGGGATCGATTCAACGACTGTGGTTATCCGTTGCCGCAGGGTTTCAAGATCTGGTACACGTGTTCAGTAGACCTCGTCCTTGACATAGCCCCATAAAAAGAAGTCTAATGGGGTTATGTCAGGAGACCGTGGAGGCCAAGCCGTTGGCCCATCACGACCAAGCCATCGCCCAGGAAAGATCATATCGAGATAGGCACGGATGTCCAAACCCCAATGAGGCGGTGCACCGTCTTGCTGAAACAAGACATCGGGGTGATACTGAATCAGCTGAGGACCAGCATACAGTTGCAACATGTCCAGATACACTGCAGATGTGATGGTAGCCTCAGCAAAGAATAATGGCCCGATAATTCAAATCGCGGAATAGCGCGCACCAAACATTCACCTTTGGAGTGGTGCACTCCATGACCTCGCCAGGGGGTTGTGAACCCCAAATGCGCACATTATGGCGATTCACTACTCGACTGACAAAAAAGGTCGCTTCGTCGGAAAAGGCAATTCGTCTGAGATAACCATCATCGTCCTCAGTATGTGATAGCATTTCGACCGCAAAGTCATATCGACGTGTACTGTCATTGAGCAACAAGGCCTGAACGATTTGCACTCTGTATGCACGAAACAATAAACGTTTGCGTAAAATGTCATGGAGAGAGCTTTTTGGCATCTGTAATTCACGTGAGGCCCTGCGCACCGATTTCTTCGGACTTCACAGAAAAGACTGCCTTTCAGCTTCCACCCTGTCTGCTGAGGTTCTGGTCGACCAGACCTCGGAAGTTCAGCAACTGATCCTGTGTTCTTGAACTTCTCATACCAGGCTCTAATGCTCTTGACATCCGGTGGATTCCTTCCAAATGTTGTCTGGAAGTGTCTCTGCACTGTGGTTGGTGAGCGTGTCTCATGGTACCACAGGACACACTGTGCCTTCTCTTGATTGGTTAACGTGGCTCCTTGGGCACTACATCACTGAACCACTACTTACATACTGCGAACCTAAAACAGAAAAAAAAACTTTGATAGTTGTAAACAATTCGACACAAGTTTCATATTTGTATCTTACTTCTAGCCTGAGTTATCAATTTATGTAATGAGGGAAAGACTTCTCGGACACCCTGTATAACAATGTTTTTGTGGGGATATGATAAGTGGTCAGCTGTGGGCTTGATGAAGGATCCAGCCCAGCATTTGCCTGAAATGATTTAGGAAAACCACAGAAAAGCTAAATCACAATGACAGGACAGAGCAAACTCCATCCTTCCAAATATGAGGTCAGTGTGTCAACAACTGCACAGCAACATTTAATTGGTCCCTAATGTAGAATGCTCTTTTGTTCATACACAGTTAGCATATATAGTTTTGCACTGTTCATCTGCCTCCCAAACATTTCCATTTAATTTCTGTGAGCACTTTTGTTTGCTGCGCTCTTAGGGAGTCGCTACTTATTGTAAACAATTTTCGATTACAGAAATAGTCGGATGTTTATGTTTGAGCGAACAATGGGCTACGGAGACTGAACTTACAGTTGTTAAATTTGATAACCAAAGTGTAGAAAATAGTTGTTGCAGAAATCTGCACATAAGAGGTTGTATGGCAATCACTGTCAACCACTCACTCAGTTGCTCACTCAATAGATTGATTCTAGATGTTTTGTGTGAAGAACAGAACTTTGAAGCTACTGGTATAGATATGACAGTTTTAACATAGTACTAATATTCTTGTATAGATCATTAAAAAGTATCATCAGTGTACTTTTAGAAAAATTGCACTGTTTAGTATATTAAGTGATACTAGAGGGATACAGTGTGATGTTGAAATGGCGGAGATTTGACTGCAGATTTTGATATAACAACACATTACTGTAGTGTTAGCGAACTAAAAAAGTTACTAAGACAGTGCAATTTACACTTTGTCAATAATGTAGGCACAAGAGAACAAGCATGTCTGCACAATATTTTGTCAATTTTAGATCTACAGAAGGGTCACATGATGTTTCCATTTTCTTATCATAATTCTATATCATTAAAATATACTCTTGATAAGAGTAATATAACTGGGCTTGTTCCAAAAGTTGTGATCACAAGACATGTTACCAGTGATAAAATTGGCAAGATTTGAAATTCCATTGCTACAGGAGATTGGTTTGGCCATTATTATGATGACACACATGATACTTTAACATGTTGCCTGTCACCTGCGCCGGCCGGTGTGGCCGTGCAGTTCTCGGCGCTTCAGTCTGGAACCGCGTGACCGCTACGGTCGCAGGTTAGAATCCTGCCTCGGGCATGGATGTGTGTGATGTTCTTAGGTTAGTTAGGTTTAAGTAGTTCTAAGTTCTAGGGGACTGATGACCACAGATGTTAAGTCCCATAGTGCTCAGAGCCATTTGAACCATTTTTTGAACCTGTCACCCGCTTAGTGATGGATGTTTCAGCACCAGATCAAACCAGGCATGCTGCATTAGGTGCCAGTCTGCTATGGTCTCCCGTGGCCACATGGCATAGGGAGGCAACTCTGCTCTGACTACTGACAACTACACGGCAGTCAATGTGCCGAGTAATAATTTGTCAGCAAAGATAATGTTATATAGGTTTTGAAAGCATTTTAAACATAAGGTAATGATAGTATTCCCATAAAGGCTTCTGATATAATGTTCCAAACAGACCAATCCACGGTATATATGAAACAACAGACTGATCTGAAAAACAAAGGAATGTTGTTGAATAACATATATAATAGTTTGAAGATGTGTAATTGTTTGAAGATTAGTCAATGTTAGCTGTAGGAATGGATACAAAAAAGCCTTGAGAAACCCACCAGTATGTATGAAGCTGCATGGAAATTAATAAAAAGTGTTGCTAAAGATGCCATAAACACCAACATTAAATTTTCTTCCCTAAAATTTAGATTCTTGTATTACATCAGTTGAAGATGTAGAAAGCGCTATTACAAAACCTGGTATATGTTTATCAGAGTTACTTTAACAAATGTTTCTAGATCATCAAGAAATACTTTCTTTGAGGTTCCACCTAATTCCATAATAGGAACTGTAAATCAGTTGAAATCATCAAACAGTGAAGGTATATATGACACATCTTGTAACCTACTAAAGAAGATAATAGATTGTATTGTATATCGCTGAACTTATTGTGTGGACAAGTGTATATGCAAGGAATATTTTCTTGCTGAGCTTTAACTGTCTAGGGTAGTGCTGTTATGTAAAAGGAGAGATTAGGAATTTCCCTCACACTGGGCAAAGTGGTGCAGTGGGTAGCACACTGGACTCACATTTTGGACGACAACAGTTCAAATCGCCATCTGGCCATCCATATTTAGGTTTTCTGTGATATCCTTAAATTGCTCCAGGCAAATGGTGGGATGGTTGTCTTGTAAAGGCCATGGCCAATTTCCTTCCCCATGCTTCCCTACCCCAAGCTTATGCTCTGTCTCTAAATGACTTCATTGTTAATGGGATGTTAATCTCTGAATCTTCCGTTCCTTAACTTACCTTCAAATTTGAGGCCAATTTCCATAGTTCCAGCTTTTTCTAAAGTATTGGACTATATAATTTAGTAAGAGTCACACGTTTTCTTTGAAAATCTAGGAAAATTAATAAAGCTCAACACGAATATAGTAAGGGATGTCAATTATTGATGTTATGGACCCTGTGGTGAAATATCTTCTTTGAGTGTTTAGGAACAAAGAATTTGTCCAAGTCACCTTTTGCCACTAAGCAAGGCCTCTGTGTGTAGCATACACCACTGCTAGAAAAAATGGACTTCTATGGCATTAGAGATAACAGCCTTAATTTATTAAATCATATCTACAGAAATGTAAACAAGCTGTGTTGTTGGCAAAGAAATATGTGGTGTCACCGCTAGGCACCACACTTGCTAGACTGTAGGCTTCAAATCGGTCGCGGTCCGTCAGTACACCACTGTCGACGCTAGCAGTCCGAGCGCCGCCACTCGGCTGGTCTTACGAGACAAGCTAGCGCACTGGCCAGTTCTACAGCAGACTTTAATAGGAATGGTTCACTTGTTATAGCTTCAGAGATCTCATCTGCAGAGACGCTAGTTAGTACTGCCTTCAGCTAAGTCAGTAGCTAAGGCCTAGCCAGGCGCCACATACAGTTTATGCATTGACAATTGATCTATATGTGTGAAGCAATCAGAACTGTAAAGAAGTATTCCCAGTTCAGTCTATAACTGCACTTGTAAATCTTATTGTACAAAGTCGAGATCGACGTTCACCGCTTATGCTGAATTAAAGCTAAGTATTTAATTGTATTACTGTCTGCCAACTTTCTAATCACCTAAGATGTTCCACATACATCCCGTCAAGTATAGTTCATTGATCCTCACGTCAGCCTACGTGATCAACGCGTGCAATTAATGGCCACACCTCGTGGTCAGACTAAGAGTCAAATTGCGTGAGTCAGCCAGGTCACCCTGTTTCCATGAGGCCCATAGTTCCGCCTCCCACATAACAAAATGTCCCATATTTAACAAGTTCAGGTAGGTGTTCTATAGGAACCTATGTTGGGCCTTTTCCTGTTCCTAATCTACATCTACATGGGTACTCTGCACATCACATTTAAGTGCCTGGCACAGCGTTCATCGAACCACCTTCACAATTCTCCATTTTTCCAATCTCGTATAACACGCGGAAGAAACGAACACCTATATATTTCTCCGTGTGAGCTCCGATTTCCATAATTTTATTATGGTGACCGTTTCAACCCATGTAGGTCGGCGTCAGCAAAATACACTCCTGGAAATTGAAATAAGAACACCGTGAATTCATTGTCCCAGGAAGGGGAAACTTTATTGACACATTCCTGGGGTCAGATACATCACATGATCACACTGACAGAACCACAGGCACATAGACACAGGCAACAGAGCCTGCACAATGTCGGCACTAGTACAGTGTATATCCACCTTTCGCAGCAATGCAGGCTGCTATTCTCCCATGGAGACGATCGTAGAGATGCTGGATGTAGTCCTGTGGAACGGCTTGCCATGCCATTTCCACCTGGCGCCTCAGTTGGACCAGCGTTCGTCCTGGACGTGCAGACCGCGTGAGACGACGCTTCATCCAGTCCCAAACATGCTCAATGGGGGACAGATCCGGAGATCTTGCTGGCCAGGGTAGTTGACTTACACCTTCTAGAGCACGTTGGGTGGCACGGGATACATGCGGACGTGCATTGTCCTATTGGAACAGCAAGTTCCCTTGCCGGTCTAGGAATGGTAGAACGATGGGTTCGATGACGGTTTGGATGTACCGTGCACTATTCAGTGTCCCCTCGACGATCACCAGTGGTGTACGGCCAGTGTAGGAGATCGCTCCCCACACCATGATGCCGGGTGTTGGCCCTGTGTGCCTCGGTCGTATGCAGTCCTGATTGTGGCGCTCACCTGCACGGCGCCAAACACGCATACGACCATCATTGGCACCAAGGCAGAAGCGACTCTCATCGCTGAAGACGACACGTCTCCATTCGTCCCTCCATTCACGCCTGTCGCGACACCACTGGAGGCTGGCTGCACGATGTTGGGGCGTGAGTGGAAGACGGCCTAACGGTGTGCGGGACCGTAGCCCAGCTTCATGGAGACGGTTGCGAATGGTCCTTGCCGATACCCCAGGAGCAACAGTGTCCCTAATTTGCTGGGAAGTGGCGGTGCGGTCCCCTACGGCACTGCGTAGGATCCTACGGTCTTGGCGTGCATCCGTGCGTCGCTGCGGTCCGGTCCCAGGTCGACGGGCACGTGCACCTTCCGCCGACCACTGGCGACAACATCGATGTACTGTGGAGACCTCACGCCCCACGTGTTGAGCAATTCGGCGGTACGTCCACCCGGCCTCCCGCATGCCCACTATACGCCCTCGCTCAAAGTCCGTCAACTGCACATACGGTTCACGTCCACGCTGTCGCGGCATGCTACCAGTGTTAAAGACTGCGATGGAGCTCCGTATGCCACGGCAAACTGGCTGACACTGACGGCGGCGGTGCACAAATGCTGCGCAGCTAGCGCCATTCGACGGCCAACACCGCGGTTTCTGGTGTGTCCGCTGTGCCGTGCGTGTGATCATTGCTTGTACAGCCCTCTCGCAGTGTCCGGAGCAAGTATGGTGGGTCTGACACACCGGTGTCAATGTGTTCTTTTTTCCATTTCCAGGAGTGTATTTTCACATTCGAAGGAGAAAGTTGATGACTGAAATTTCGTGAGAAGAATTCACAGCAACGAATAACGCCTTTGTTTTAATAATGTCCACCCCAAATCCTGTATCGTTTCAGTGATACTTTCTCCCCCTATTCTGCGATAATACAGTACATAATGTGCTCCCCTTCTTTGAACGTTTTCGATGTACTCTGTCAATCCTATCTGGTAATGACCCCACACCGTGCAACAGACGGACAGGTTTAGTGTAGGAAGTCTCTTTAGTAGATCTGTTACATTTCCTAAGTGTCCTGTCTTTGGTTAGGTTAGCCTTCTCCACAACATTTTCTATGGGTTCTTTACAATTTAAATTGTTCGTAATTGTAATTCCTAAGTATTTGGTTGAATTTAGGGCCTTTAGCCTAGGACGGCTGCTCAGATCGTCGTCCAAATCGTTTATATAGATAAGGAATACCAAAGGGCCTATGACACTACCTTGGGGAACGCCAGAAATCACTTCTACTCGATGACTCTCCGACAGTTATTACGAACTGTGACCTCTCTGACAGGAAAGCACGAATCCAATCACATAACTGAAACGATGTTCCATAAGCATGCACTTTCATTACGAGCCGCTTGTGTGATACTGTGTCAGAAACCTTCTGGAAACCCAGAAATACGGAATCAACTTGAAATCTCTTGTCAAGTAGCACTCAACATTTCGTGGGAGTAAAGAGCTAATTGTGCTTCACAAGAACGATGTTTTCTAAATCCGTGTTGACTGTGTGTCAAAAATGGTTCTGAGCGCTATGGGACTTAACATCTGAGGTCATCAGTCCCCTAGAACTAAGAACTACTTAAATCTAACTAACCTAAGGACATCACACACATCCATGCCCGAGGCAGGGTTCGAACCTGCGACCGTAGTGGTAGCGCGGCTCCAGACTGAAGCGCCTAGAACTGCTCGGCCACTCCGGCCGGCGACTGTCTGTCAATAGACCGTTTTTTTTAGGTAATTCATAATGTTCGAACACAATATATCTTTCAGAATCCTGCTACATATCGACGTTAATGATATAGTCTGTAGGTAAACTGAAGAGCGAGCGAGCGAGTCCCCACTCTGTCAACCCAGCCACATCACAAGGCGCTTCTACAGGCTGTTTCACAACGTAGTACCAGCCCTGCCGCGGCGAGTGCTTCAAATCTGTAGCGAAGCCGTGTACAGATACGTCTCGGCTGCGTTTATTTTTAGACAAATGCATTAAGACCATAAGGAAAAAAAACGATAGCTTCTTCCGAAACACAACATTATAGAGTAAATAATATTAACATAAGAACGGAAGTCAATATCCTACTACAAATATAGAACCAAATGCGTGTTCATGTGAATGTATGTTCCTCTATTGCTATTCGTTAAACGAACCCAATATAATGCAATCAGTCTGTAGAATGTAAGGCTTGTTCTTATTTTGTGTTTCTACTACAAGGTAGAAGTTTCCTTTGAAGGACTGCATTGAAACTTAACAATTCTTGCAACACAAAGAGTGTTTAAAAAGTAAGCAGAAATTTATAATTTTGTGTGTTGTGTTAGTCCGAGTTCCACTACTTTTTTCTTACTATCTTCGTAAACATGCCCCAAAAGTATGTGTTCAATGTTATGCATATTGGGTATTTACTCTGTTGTCAGCTGTCAGAAAGGTTACATGTGTTTTGGTAGCATCAACGATTATTTGTTTTGTATAAAAATAAATTAGAGAATCTGTATTAAATTTTGTTATAAGAATGGAATAAAGTGTATCAAATTTTTAGAAATGGTAAATATTGCTTTTGGTGAGCCTGTTATGAGTAAACCAAGGGCAGACAAGTGGTATAAACATATCAAAGCAGGCCTTTAAGGACAGCGGTTTTACAAGCATGAATGAGATTAAAAATGCACAGTTAAGAGACCTATAAACTATCCCGAAAAAAGCATTGGCATAAATGTATAATATGTAATGGGGAATATTTTGAAGAGGATAACATTGCTGTAGATTAACAAATAAAGTTCTTACCAAAAAATAAAAATTAATATGTGAACGCACCTCGTATGTCAAGCTTTTTGCTTAGAAGTCCAGAATCGGTGTACATGTTTCGAAGGAAATTTCAGCAGTGTTAAGAATAGCTATTGGGCACGTTTTAAGCAATATTTCTTAGAATCAGGTGAATAGTGACCGAGGTAGATATTTAGTGTTCCATAAGCATTAAAGGTTTTACGTGATTTGGAAACTGCCTATAACGATGGGTTTCCTCCCAAAATTATTAGTTTTCCTTCGTGGCGATTCCAGTAAACGATGCGGCTTATTTTTCCATGCCTTACTTATGCGTCATATTAGGTGAGGCTGACGTTTGCATAAATTGCAGCCCTTTGATTGGGACTGGTAATATTAGCCAACAGTTCTTTTTGGGTCGCCTCTTTAATACACGCTTTAATAACATTAGCGACGGTCGAACGCTCGTTACTCCCCAAATACCTCCTCTTCTTCGTATTCTGCACATTTTCTTGCAATGGTAGACGATTATCCATCACTTCCGGATATCGAAGTACATCAGTAAGTATACAAAGTTAGCTCACTGAAACTGGCAACTAAGATCCCACGAACAGAAACGACGTATATCGCTGCACGCCGATCTACACCGCTAGACAGATAACGGGCAACAGATTTTGGGTGCCCCTGTAGGCCGGTGGCAGTGTTCTTCGGGGAAAGGCCAATTCTCCCACCAAAAGCGCTGCTCGCTCTTGAGTTTACGGACAGACTATATGTGCCTGTAATTTAGTGGGTTACTCCTATTATCATTCTTGAATATTAGTGTGACCTGTGCAACTTTCCAGTCTTTGGGACGGATCTTTATCGAGCGAACGGTTGTGTATGATCGTTGGCTATGGAACTATTGTATCAGCATACTCTGAAACGAACCTGACTGGTATACAATCTGGACAGGACTACTTTCTTTTGTTAAGTGATTTACGTTGCTTCGATAAAAAAAATGGCTCTGAGCACTATGGGACTTAACAGCTATGGCCATCAGTCCCCTAGAACTTAAAACTACTTAAACGTAACTAACCTAAGGACATCACACAACACCCAGTCATCACGAGGCAGTGAAAAATCCCTAACCCCGCCGGGAATATTTTTTTTGTAACCATATATATATTTATTTAAATATATTAACAACGATTCATTTTAAAAAAAAAGACATTTTATTCTATTAATCTATTATATCCCTAGTGTTGGTTAATATTACTGTCATTTTATATGTTTTCGTTTTTATAGTTTCCTTTTTCGTTTTTCTCTTATTGTTGTTCCTTAAACCCTTTTACATGGCCATTTGTCGTCTTTTTTTTTTTTTTTTTTTGAGGGGGTAGACATTGCAGGACAGGCATAACAGTTTATATTTGGCATCGATGCATTGATTTTGAGTTTATGTTTCTGTATGTGATGCACTTGTGATGCCACAGGCACATTGTGTATTCTGGTTTGATCTCTTCCTCTAGTTACACTTTTAAGTGGGACAGTATGAGGGAAACGTCACCATGATAGGTGGAGCAGAAGTGGAAGAAACGTTTTTTACATATACTACAGAATATACCTAAATTGAAGAAGAGAGAAAATTTTGTCATATTACATAAGAGAAGCAGAAAGGATAGTGTGAGTAATCAATAGAATTTTATAGGCACAAAGTAATCATTTAAAAAAATATCTAATAATAATAATGAGTAGTTGGCACTTTCCACTAATTAATGCTTGTTTCCTATTCAGTATAGTACAAATAATGGAAGAAAAGTTAATTAAAAAAAACTGGTAGTACTACTGTGCATACTTTTGACACTGTTTTGGCTGCGAGCATGACAGATGTTTGGTGAGAAGCACTTTGTATCACTTGTTTCACTAAGAAGAAACACTTTATACTACTATACTTCACTATTTGATGCGAGAAGAGAAAGCACTTTATCTTTTGTGTTGCACTTGTTCACTATCACTGCACACGTTCTTCTTGTGGTGAGGTGAGGGGGCTGGTGGCGGTGCTGAGGGTCACAGGCTGGGAAGGACTCTGGCGATTGCTGTCTGCAGTGGAATCTGCAGGAAGTTTTTGAAGTTCTCGTGGTATCGCCTGTGCTGCTGTGCTGTCTTGTTCTCCTCCCAGAGGTCCATCAGGAAGGCCAGCTGGTCGGTCTGCCTCCGCGCTACGGTGGCGTGTGCCCTCATGGCGAGGATCCAGAGTCGCCAGTCGCTTGGGCCGTGGAAATGGGTTGCACTCTGGGGCGGTGATTGCATCCACTGTGATGCTTCCCGGCGCCGTTCTGTTGATGTGGGCCACCATCTGCTGGCACGCTTCTCAGATGTTGATGGCATTCCCGCACGTGAATCGGTGCTCGAGGGTGTCGGTCATGCCACATACGTCACACTTGTCACTTGCGACGAGTTTTATCTCCGCCAGTCTTTGGTTGGTTGGTACCGTTCTGTTAATTATTTTGTACCATGTCGAATCGAACCCGGGAACCCGGGCGTGGGAAGCGAGAACGCTACCGCACGACCACGAGCTGCGTACTTGCTTCGATACTCAGAGGATATGTTCTTATACGTAACTCACGTTGGCAGCTGTTCTTGATTCGAATTCTAGAATATTTACTTCGCCTTCTTTGGTGAAAGAATTTCGGAAGGATGTGTTTAGTAACTCTGTTGGCAGCACTGTCATCGGTAGTATCTCCATTGCTATCGCGCATAGAAGGGATTAATTGTGCCTTGCCGCTGGCATACTTTACATACGATTAGAATCTCTGTATTTTCTGCCATTTTTCGAGACAAATTTTCGTTATGGAAACTATTATAAGCATCCCATATTGAAGTCCGAGCTAAATTTGAAGCTTATGTAAAAGATTGCCATTCTTGGAGATCTTGTGTCTGTTAAAATTCGGCATGTTTTTTTCGTTGCTTCTGCAACAGTGTTCTGACGCGTTTTGTGTACCAAGGAGGATCAGCTCCGTCGTTTGTTAATTTATTTGCTATAAATCTCTCAATAGCTGCCGATACTATTTCTTTGAATTCAAGCAACGTCTGGTCTATACTTCATTGTTAATTTGGAAGAAGTGGAGATTGTCTCTTAGGAAGACATCAAGTGAATATTTCTCTGCTTTTTTGAATAGGTATATTTTTCGTTTGTTTTTGGAAGATTTGGGGGTTACAATATTCAGTCTCGCAACCACATCCCTGTGTTCACTAATCCCTGTATCCGTTTTGATGCCCATTATTAGTACAGGATTATTTGTTGCTAAGAGGTCAAGTGTGTTTTACAACCGTTTACTACACTCCTGGAAATGGAAAAAAGAACACATTGACACCGGTGTGTCAGACCCACCATACTTGCTCCGGACACTGCGAGAGGGCTGTACAAGCAATGATCACACGCACGGCACAGCGGACACACCAGGAACCGCGGTGTTGGCCGTCGAATGGCGCTAGCTGCGCAGCATTTGTGCAGGACGTGAACCGTATGTGCAGTTGGCGGACTTTGAGCGAGGGCGTATAGTGGGCATGCGGGAGGCCGGGTGGACGTACCGCCGAATTGCTCAACACGTGGGGCGTGAGGTCTCCACAGTACATCGATGTTGTCGCCAGTGGTCGGCGGAAGGTGCACGTGCCCGTCGACCTGGGACCGGACCGCAGCGACGCACGGATGCACGCCAAGACCGTAGGATCCTACGCAGTGCCGTAGGGGACCGCACCGCCACTTCCCAGCAAATTAGGGACACTGTTGCTCCTGGGGTATCGGCGAGGACCATTCGCAACCGTCTCCATGAAGCTGGGCTACGGTCCCGCACACCGTTAGGCCGTCTTCCGCTCACGCCCCAACATCGTGCAGCCCGCCTCCAGTGGTGTCGCGACAGGCGTGAATGGAGGGACGAATGGAGACGTGTCGTCTTCAGCGATGAGAGTCGCTTCTGCCTTGGTGCCAATGATGGTCGTATGCGTGTTTGGCGCCGTGCAGGTGAGCGCCACAATCAGGACTGCATACGACCGAGGCACACAGGGCCAACACCCGGCATCATGGTGTGGGGAGCGATCTCCTACACTGGCCGTACACCACTGGTGATCGTCGAGGGGACACTGAATAGTGCACGGTACATCCAAACCGTCATCGAACCCATCGTTCTACCATTCCTAGACCGGCAAGGGAACTTGCTGTTCCAATAGGACAATGCACGTCCGCATGTATCCCGTGCCACCCAACGTGCTCTAGAAGGTGTAAGTCAACTACCCTGGCCAGCAAGATCTCCGGATCTGTCCCCCATTGAGCATGTTTGGGACTGGATGAAGCGTCGTCTCACGCGGTCTGCACGTCCAGGACGAACGCTGGTCCAACTGAGGCGCCAGGTGGAAATGGCATGGCAAGCCGTTCCACAGGACTACATCCAGCATCTCTACGATCGTCTCCATGGGAGAATAGCAGCCTGCATTGCTGCGAAAGGTGGATATACACTGTACTAGTGCCGACATTGTGCAGGCTCTGTTGCCTGTGTCTATGTGCCTGTGGTTCTGTCAGTGTGATCATGTGATGTATCTGACCCCAGGAATGTGTCAATAAAGTTTCCCCTTCCTGGGACAATGAATTCACGGTGTTCTTATTTCAATTTCCAGGAGTGTATTTGCGTGGGCTCGTGAACTAACTGCTCGAAATAATTTTCAGAGAATGCGTTTAGCACAATTTCGGAGGATGTTTTATGCGTACCTCCGGAATTAAACATGTATTTTCGCCAACATATCGAGGGTAAATTAAAGTCACCACCAACTATAATTGTAAGTGTCATGTACGTGTTTGAAATCAAACTCAAGTTTTCTTAGAACCTTTCAGCAATTCTGTCATCTGAACTGGGAGGTCGGTGAAAGGATCCAATTATTATTTTATTCCGACTGCTAACAGTGACCTCTGTCCATATTAACACACAAGAACTGTCTACATCAATTTTGCGAGAAGATAACTACTTCTAACAGCAACAAACACGCCACCGCCAACTGTGTGTAGCCTCAGGTTCTTCGCGAAAATTTCGGCTGAACTTATCTCTGGCTTTAGCCAGCTTTCGGTGCCTATAACAATTTGAGCATCAGTGCTTTCTATTAGCGCTTGGAGCTCTGCTACTTTTCGCAGCACACCTATGACAATTCACAACTGTTATTCCGAGGTTTCCTTCCCTCTAACCTAAAAAACTGCCAAGTGTACGCCACACAGCCCCTGCTACCCTCCTGCGTGTAGCAGACTCCTAACCTATTCAGCGGAACCCTAAACCCAATCACTGTACAGCGCAAGTCGACGAATCTGCAGCCTACACGGCCGTGGAACCATCTGAGCCTATGATTCAGACCCCCCACTTGGCTCTGTAGCAGAGGTCTGCAATCAGTCCTGTCAACTATGCTGCAAATGATCAGCTCTGCATTCATCTCTTAACCAAGACTGGCAGTCTTTACCATTTCTCTTAGCTGCTCAGAACCAGAGAGAATCTCTTCTGATCCTATCTGACACACATCATTGGTACCAACGTGAGCGACCACCTGCAGTTGGCTGCACCCTGTGCTCTTCATGGCATCTGGAAGGACCCTTTCCATGCCTGGAATGACGGAGTGGACATTGACGTTCTTCTCATTCTTGGCAGTCATGTCCCTAAGGAGCCCCATAACACGTGTAACATTGGAGCTCTCACCTATCGAGAATCCCATCCTCTGTGACTGCCTGAACTTGCAGGCTGAGAGTTTTCCTCTGAAACAGTACAGGCAACTGCAACTGGCTGAACGATAGTGTCAGTCACAGACAGCACCTGGAACCTGTGTGTCAGACTAACTGGGGAGGCCTTACGTGCGGCCCCCTGGGAGGTCTTTTGCTGCCTGCCACACTCTGAGGTGGCCTTCCACTCGACCACCGGTGAGGGGTCAACCTCAATGCGAGCAGTGACTAGACTGGCCACCGGTGAGGACCGACAGGGCAACTCGGATATCCTGGATGTCCATTGGATCCCCACGGCTGGCCCACAACAGTGCTGCTCATCCACTGCAGCTTCAAACTGTGTAACCAAAGCCATCACAACCTGTAGCTGAGAGCAAAGTGTCACCAACTCGGCTAGCATCCACACACAACAATCACAGTCCCTATCTATACTAATGACCGTGGAAAACTACAATACCCAGATAAACAGACTATCGGGGCACATGCTGCAGAACTCTACTGTAGACGCTGATGAAAATGCAGGAACTGTGTCTAACTAGTTAGAATAATATGCAGAGATTCAAAAACTGAACTACCAAAGCACTCAGGTGAGATTAAATAATTCACCCCTGATTAGGGACTTGTAATATGTCACAAAATTGGTTTACTTTCCAACGCAAATGAAAACTTGACAACTGTGGCTATTAGATAGGTATTAAATTAACACGCAGAAACTCAAGAAACTTAATTATCAAAGCACACAGATGAAATTGTAAAATTTGCTCATGGTTATGAACTCGTAAAAGTCACAAAATCAAATACTTTCCTGTTGATGTGTCTGTTTCATATGGTTGCTGCTGCCTTGCAATGATTAAGTACCTACCCTCATTTATTATATCAAGTACAGTACTGTATGCAGATGACAGAAGTTTTCTTTACTAATTTCCAACATTCTGGAACAATAGTTTGACAACTTTTCTTCACGGTAGTAATGATCTCAGTAGCCTTAAAAATTGTGTAGAAAAGAGAGTTGCTCAATTATCCTATTGGTTTAGAGTAAACAGTGTTGCTGAATGAAAACAAAACTTGGCAGATGGTTATTGCTCTAAAATAAAAGTTTCACTCAGATGATCTATGTTACTTTATAATGTATGAGTGTAATGGAGCTGAATAGGTCACTTCAAAAAATTTGTACAGCTGGTGAAAATGACTTCAAATTGCTCACTTGATGCATTTCAGATTTATTTCCATCATCGAACATCTAAAAAGTAAGATGAGAACAAATTTATACATAGAATATGAAAATTTTACAGACATTAACAAAATACAAAATGCAATACACGAAAACATACGCTAGAGCATAGAGGGGCACAGTATATGAGCGTTACTAGCTGTACATGTAACATAAGCTGACAGACTAATAGCTGTTGTAGGGACTCAAAGTGAGAAGGAAGTCAGTGTTGGCCACCAGAGGGCAAGGGTTACATAATGGCACCATGGGCATAATATCTGATGTTTCATGTACAAAAGTGCCAAACTATTTTTGCAAAGGTTATAGGATGTCTAGTAACAATAAGTACAAAATTTACAAATATCAGTTGAAAGATTCTATGACTGATACATAACAATCGTGAACAAATGCTAGGCTCCATGTAGCAAGGATGCAGGTGGTATACAAAAATACCATATACAGGAAAATGAGTGGAATCAAATACTGAAAATACAATTTAATATTGGTTAAAAATTAAAACTGTTGTAACCACATATAGCTGTTTTATAGACTCTCAGATTGGACTTAATGTATGCAGTAAATTTGCTTTAATATAAATTTGATTGTATAATCTTGTATTTTTTCTGGATGGATATGTTGGACTTCCTAGACTGCATGATTAATTTTAAATGCAAAAAAAAAAAAAAAAAAAAAAAAAAAATCTTTGGTACAGGCTGTGTAGTTGGTTCATTTTATGGGAGATAGTAATATACAGGACAGAGCAAATAGAAGTGGCCCGGAGAACAAAGTTCCAGGTTACAAAGAAACACAGCAGAGAAAAGTAAATATGGTACTAACATGACTATAGCAGATGCTGAAAGTGACCACCAGTCATCTCTTAGTACTTTTGGGTTCTGGGCAGCAAGTTACTGAAGGTAAATTGAAGCTGGACTGTTGGAATTGCTGCAGTCTCATCTGAAATGTTCTGCTGCAGTACTTTAAGACTACAAGGGTTGTTGTGATACACCTTAGACTTGAGTGCTCCCCACACAAGGTAACGCACACTGACAGATCAGGTGACCTCCCCTGCCAGGACCGTGACCAAACTGACCTCTGTTAACAACTCTGTCAGGTGTGAAGATTGTGTAAATGTGCTACAAGGAACTGATGTAAATCATGTGGCAGGGGTACACATCGTGTGTGCATCACAGTGTGTGATTATACACGTACATTCCCATCCAGCCATATCCACTTGTCTGGGCCACTTTTATTTGCTCCACCCCGTATATATATACTGGTACTCATTCTATGCTTTATACAATGTTTTTATCTGACTCACATTGAACACCATCCTCCCTCCCCCTCTTTCCCCCTCCTTCCCCTGCCCACCTCCTTCTTACACCCCTCCTTTCACCACACACCCCCTCCTTAGTCTCAGACCTTCTTATTTTCCTCCTGTATGCCAGGAGCTTCTATCACCTTCACCTCTAACAAGAAATTTTTAGTTACACTGGTCCATTTCAGTGGATTACACTTTGTTTGTTATTCTACACCAGACTTGTTGACCACATGAACATAATTTAATTATTGTTATGAAAAATATGTGAACTGTTCATGTAGCCCCTTCACCTATGTGCATATAAAATCATATTTTTGCTCACTTTTGTAAGCCAGATTCCTTGTAATGATTATAGGCAATAGATATCAGTTAGGAGTGAATCACAGGAATCTTTGCAGTATTTGATGCCACTCATTTTTCTGTATGTGGTATGTTTGTACAGCCCCTGCATCCTTGCTGTGTGGAACCTAGCATTTGTTCACGATTCTTTGTATGGTTTCATACACCTTATCAATCAAGAAAGTTTGCAGTTGAGATTTGTACAGAATGAGATTTTCACTCTGCAGCGTATTGTGCACTGATATGATACTTGCTGGCAGATTAAACCTGTGTGCCAGACTGAGACTCAAACTCAGGACCTTTGCCTTTCGTGGGCAAGTGCTCTACCAATACTTTGCACTTGCCCACAAAAGACAAAGGTCCTGAGTTTGAGTCTCGGTCTGGCACACAGTTTTAATTTGCCAGGAAGTTTTGAGGTTTGAACATTTTGTACTTATTGTTACTAGACAGTCTGTAACCTTTGAAAAAATAGTTTAGCATTTTTTGTATATGAAATGTCAGATAATATGCCCATGGCACCACCGTGTAACTCGTGCCCTCTGGTGACCAAACTTGTCTTCCTTCCCCCTCTGTACCCCTCCAGTAGCTGGTAGTCTGTCCGTTTAGGTATGTATACCTCTAGAAAGACTTGTATCCTGTACCCTCTGTTCACTTAAGTAGGTTTTCATATATTGCATTTTATACTTAATGTCTGTTATCTTTTTGATATTCCATTTACAAATTTGTTATCATCTTACTTTTCAGATGTCTGGAGATGAAAATAAATCCAAAATGCATCAAGTGAGCAATTTAATTAATAGTCATTTTTCACCAACTGTATGACTTTTTTGAGTGAGTTATTCAGCTCCAAATAGTACAATGTTATAATATAACCGTTGTTGCCTACCTTCTATGAGATTTCATGTCTCAACATTTAATGAACAAATGTTTATGCATTCTCCAACTGAACATAATACTAAAATTTGAAGAACTATACATATCCAACTAAGTGTACTTTTCTTTCCTGCCTTCTGAGTTAGATGCCTGTGTCTTTTATAACACAATATTTACTTGCAAGAACCGTGAAAAAAGACAAATGTTACAATAATACTTCAATAGTTACCTGTAAAATATAAAAATAGATTACAAGTTATCAAATCAGTAATATTATGGAAAGGATATATTGCTATTAACCATATAGAGGAGACACTGAGTCACAAACAGGCATAACAAAAAGACTGCTATACATTTAAGCTTTTCGTCAAAAGACCTTTCTCTAAAGCAGAAAACACACACACTTATTCTCACAAGGGATCCTAACATGCAACACAGTGCAGAAGATATTTTTTTTAGCATTATTCTGTAAGTTTCAATAAGAAATATCTGTGTTCCCAGTAGCTAAAAGTTCAGCAACTGACCTTAGTGGACAATAACCTTTAGGCAAAAATCATATGAGCGTTTTCCAGAGAAGACTATGCCTATTTTCATAAATTTCCTTTTATGGATTTCCTGTTGTACAAATTTAAATTGAGTTAAATTATTACTTCAAGTTAGCTCGGTCGCTATTTCAGACAGGTTTTGCTTCTATGAAAAAACCTTTCTGCTTTTAAAGCAACCTTCACTCATCAGTTTCTTGTATTTAAACCTCCTAAACTACACAGTAAACAGTGTATGTACATATTTTAGTACATGCCGAGTATTTTTGCTTTTACACAGGTTGTAGTGAGTCTAGATGACAATAGAGTAGACTTCTGGGGGAGCTCAAGGGGATGCTAAAACACGTTGAGAATATTTGTTCAGTTTCAGTAAAACTCTTCAATACATGTCCATATGATGAATGATATACATTTATAATCGCATAACACAATGATAACTGCTAGTACTCAGTAATACTTTAATGTAATGTTGCAACTTTTTTTCTCTTGTACTGAATGACAGGCAAATACTACTTCCATTTAACTATGAACTTTGGTACATAGTTCTGAATAATGACACTAACTCCCTCCTGGATATGAACTACAATGAGCCTGCTATCAGAGTAGGTTATCAAAGAGACTGTCTTTAGCTAGTGGTTCTGTTGTGAGGTACCAACTTTACTACCGGACCTCACTCTTTTGAAGACACTGCAGCTTATTAGATATTGAGGTAACATACTTGCACAAAAGAGTTTAGCAAGACAGACTGAAATACGCTGCAGTGTGTGTGATGTCTGCAAAAATTTTGTCCAAATCCCAAAAGTGGATTTATTCTTTATACTACTGACATTACAAATAAGTACTTTTATCATGTAGCATAAATACTGAAATTGTGTTCAGAATATCAGTCAAGTATGTGTAAGTGATACAGGTGTCTATAATTGAGATCTTCATTTCTTTTCCAGAAATTCATCATGGGCTCAACAAACAAAAGAAAACTCCGACTCAGATACAGATGCTGGCAGAAAATTTTTCTGTCAGTTATTGGACTTCCACTTGCAGTTACATTGTTCCTGAGTCTTGTAGCCTTCCTCAGAGCTGTTTTCATACAACCTCAACAATATGTGGACATATTAGAGCTCCTGAAAGACCAGGCTTCAGATGCTATTGACAGGAGTAGCATGAAGCTTAGGTCTGAACGTCTTGCTGGAGCACTGAGGATTCCTACTGTGTCATATGCAATTGATAAACAAGAGAAACAGGCTATACTCCAGTACCATGAGTTTATTAAGACAAGTAAGGTTCTTATTTGAAAGAGAGAAGTATTTATGATGATGTTTTTATGCCAGTGATCAATTTTGAGTTGTTTCCGTAATTTTGTGATGTTTATTAAATTTTATAATGGTAAATCAGTTCTGTTTCTCTTTCAGATTGGATATCATCCAGTCTTATAAATCATAATACATCCACTATATTTAAATTTTTTATATTGAAGGAAAGTATACCAGCTTACAAGTTAATCATATTACTGTCCTTGTCATTGGACTTAAATTGCCTGGGAACTTACATATCATTTATGCATGATAATTTCAGGCACTAATCACAAAAGACAGAAAATTATGTGGCTGACTCTGGCAGTCATGGGCTAGCATATTTTTCGTGAAAGACTGTTATTTCTTTTATTTTAATTTTCCATAATCACTACATTGCTTTTTTGTTCTGGGCTGTATAGTGGAAATGAAGTTTCGAATGTAATAGTAGACACGAAGAGTCCAAAAACAAATTTTTCTACACATATACAAAAATGTAGGAAGTATAAGGAGATCTAAAAACTTGAATTTTAAAATACACTGGAACACAGTATAAACTTTAAACCAATTTGGAAATTTTTGATGCCTGGCTGTCTCCTACACAACCACATGTCAATCAGCTTTATATCTCAAAACAGCAGTACTGTATGTAAGATATTAAGAAAACACTTGAATGAATTTGAATATATTTGTTTGTTTACTGATAGTGTTTTTCAGCAGAGTTTAAAACATAGTGTGTGTGCATTGTTGCTCACTCTATTGCACTGATGCATCAGCAGAAATGGAGTAAGTGACTGAGACATTTGCAGAATAGCTTTTATCTTCTGAATAACACAACTAAAAATGACCTCTTTTCAGATTTTCCATTGATCCATAGCTCACCACACATTAAGAGAGAAGTTATCAACGAGTACAGTTTGTTGTACACTGTGGAAGGCACAAGTAAAGGAAAGCTACCATATTTGTTGGCTTCTCATTTGGATGTTGTTCCAGCTGATCCTAGAGCATGGGATGTTCCTCCATTTAGTGGAAAAATTGTTAACCAAACTTTTGTTTATGGTAGAGGAGCCATCGATGACAAAACAGGTGTAATGGTATGCACATTGTAATAGTTATTTTATATATGTTAGTAGAAAAAGTATTGTAAAATGTACATGAACCATGAGGAATTCAGATTTTGGTGTATGGTCTCTCTCTATCTCTCTCTCTCTCTCTCTCTCTCTCTCTCTCTCTTAAATTGGTATACTCTGGAACAAAAATGGAAGAATCAAAAAAAATGTTATAGATGTCTTCAATAGGGTTGTCTACGAGGATCAGCTCTTTACAAATGACATAGAATTGAATTATTTGCTTTATATACACATTATTTTGGACTCCTTGCAGCAATTAAGGAATATTTTCAGATTTTTATATTCCATAGGCTTACAAAGACATGAAATGTTTATGTTGACAGGACAATTTCCTTCACAATCATGTTCTGTGTACAATACTTTTTAATTTATAATTACATCAAATTTTTAATGTCATAAACACTTTAAAACTGTACCAAGAAACAGAGTGCAAGGTAAATACAATGTTAACGACCAGACCATTGTAAATAATTTTAGAACCATATATTATTAGATAACATTTAAGTCATTTTGTATAATTCCAGAATCACGTAGTTCACTTTCGTATTGAAGAATTCATTTAAACAATAAAAAGCATTTTACAGCAGAAATATTTTAGTAAGTTCTTAAACTTTATTTTATTGCTAATCTGGTTCTTTATATGAAGAAGATCACTGAGACCTCTGTTCCAGTGTAGTGAATACTTTTTTGTATCAAGTTCAAATTTTTACTCTCACTGTGCAGATCATTCTTTCTATTTGTATTATGATCATGAGATCTACTGTTCATCTGAAACATATTTATATGTTTAGTGATGAAACAAATGAGAGACAATTTCTCCCCATATATTGGGAACATGTAATTCAAAAGTAGCAGAATGTGGACCCATACTGAGATGCAAAATATGAGAAGAGCGCTTTCTATTTTTATCTATTTGAACTACAATATATTTAGTCACATCCATTACTTCTTTTGATTGCTTTCCACATGCCACATTCATTTCTCTGTTTCTTTCTGTAATTGTACAGGACTGTACATAAATCATCTTATTAGAATACAGTTAGAGACCATTTGCATTGAACCAATTAACCGCATCTAAGAGTACATAGCTAATTGATTTCTCAATTCTATCCCCTGATCTGCTCATGAAAATGATGCCATCATTAGCAATTACAGGGCAGGATTTTACATGATGGTAGATCATTTATAAAGATCAAGAATAACAGTAGTGCAGGAACTGAGCTCTGAGGCACTCCACAATTGGAACTTTATTCAAATCGAGAAGTGAGATTACATATCCCACTTTAGTTGTTTACCAGTACATTTTGTTTTCTGTCCTAGAGATACAATTATAGTTTATCATGTGCATGATCACTTATTCCTATTGACTTGGCTTTCTGCACAAGAGTTCTGCAAGGATAAATTATTTATTGAAATTTTTTTCTCTGTGAGATAATCAAATTTTCTACTTTATTTTGAATACTTCAGGTTAACAAGCCACTGCCACTCTATGAGAAGGGTAATAGAACTGAATTCACTAATTATCATCTATTTCTGTGTTAAAACTTCTAGAAAAATTAATCCATGTAAGAATTACTGAACATCTCATTAAGAATGGAATTCTCGGCAGTGACATGTTTGATTTTCAAATGGGCTGTTCAACAAAAGCCACAAAATATGCACTTGCAAATTAGTTTCTAATATTTATGAATGAGAAAGTGATAACAATTGGTGTCTGCTATGATTTATCAAAGGTTTATGAAAACTTTTTTTGTTTTTACTGCTCAGAAGAGAGCTATACATATCATGAATGATGTGCTACCAAGGCACTCATGCAGGAATCTGTTTAGGAAACTACAGGTATTTACAGTTATATCTCAGTAAATATACTCCCTTGTATGTTTCATTAATAATAACCACTCTCTCGTCAAAACCAATAGTGAATATCATGCTCACAACACAAGATCAAAAGAGGACTTTCATAGTAATCAGTCAGACTATACTCTTGTGCAGAAAGGAGCAAATTATACAGGTATCAAAATTTACAATGCTCTACCCAGTGTCATCAAAAGTCTTCCTCCTGAAACACCAAAGTTCAAGAGCAAACTGAGGGAATACTTAATACAAAAGTCATTCTATTGAATTAGTGAGCCAAGGGCTGGTTGCCCCAAAAGATGATTCTTTAAGATATAAAATGCTTGGAAATATCTGAAGTAAGCAGCTCTTATGGCCTCCTTATATGTGGTTGATGCAATTATGCATGAGGCAAATGTGCAGAATGTAACCTTTTTTCTAGGTCTAGGATATGGTTGGACCGATTTAGTTTGTAGTCTATGTACACACCCAGGAACTTAGCTGAGTCAACTTGCTTTATTTGCTGTCCATTACATTCTATATTTATTTCCCCCAGTTCTTTACGTGCTTTGTGAAACTGCACATAATGAGTTTTTTTGCATATTCAGAGAGGGTCCATTATGGTAAAACCATTTCAGAATATCATCAAATGCATTGTTTGCAGATGGTTCCCAGTTCTTCCCTGTTGCTCTATCAATTGGAAGAGAAGTATCGTCAGCAAATAGGGTGAACTTGCTCACTGTCGTGGTGCAGTGTGGGAGGTGTCATTTATAAATGTTAGAAACATTAAGGGTCCCAGTACCAAGCCTTGAGGCACTCCAATGTTGACTGTGGCCTACTTGAATAAAGCTGGGATTCCATTGCTGTCATTAGTTATTACCCTTTGTTTCCTATCTGTAAGATAGGATTTAATCCATTTCCCCACTATTCCACTTGACCCATAGTAGTCTGCTTTTTTTAGCAGAATTTCATGATTGACACAGTCAAAAGCATTGGATAGGTCACATAAGATTCCAATTGGTGCCAATTTTCTGTTAAGAGATTTGAGAATTTAATCAGTGAAAGAGAAAATAGCATCATCAATTGATAGGCCTTGCTGAAAAGCAAACTGACATTGACTGAGAATGTTATGGCTGTTCAGGTGATTAATAATTCTCCTGTATACCAGTTTCTCAAGCACCTTTGAAAGACTTGTTAGCAAGGATATTGGGTGGCAGTTTGTTACATCAGTTTTTTCACCTTTCTTGAAAAGTGATTTCACACAGGCATATTTTAATCTAAGTGGAACAATACCTTGTTTTAGGGATTCATTAAAAACGTGACACAAGACTGCATTTATATAGCCATGCCAGTACTTAAGTATCTTAGTTGAAGTATCATCAATCCCACAAGAGTTTTTTGACTTCATCTCTCTGGTTGTCTTATTGATCTCACCAATTGTTATGGGGGTTATCTGCATCTGGCAAACTCTGGCGTTGTTAGCTTTATGTAGAAGGGCTATTGCATCACCCACTGAGCCTTCACAGCCAATTTTTTCTGCAGCTGTTAAAAATGTTTATTGAAGATATTAGCAACTTCCTCGGTATTTTTTACAATAGTTCCATCTTGAATTAATTCTCTGTCAGTCATGTACTCTACTTTCTTACCACTCTCCCTTTTTATAACTTGCGAGATGGTTTTTGATTTGTTGTTTGAGTTATCAATTTCAGGTTTTATGTACATAGTTTTGGATTCTTTTATTACCTTTTTCAAAATATTACGGTACAATCTGTAGGCCTCCTTTTTGCTGGGATCATTAGATAGCCTTAGGGGTTCATATATATTTCTTTTTGTTCGAAAGGAAATTCTGGCCCCTTTAGTAATCCAGGGTTTCCATTTTGTGGCCTGAGGATTGTTTCTCAAGATTATTTTTTGGAAATACAGTTTCAAAGAATGACACAAACTCATTAGAGAACAGATTTAATTTTTCTTTAATATTCCTCCTCTCCATAAATACAGGGGTCCAGTCGATCTGCTGTCAGAGAAGGTTGAAGAGTTATAAGTTGTTATTATTGACTGGTCTGACAGTTTTAAAGGAGTGTTTCGATTTATCATGCAGTTTGATACCATTTACTGTAAGGAGCTGACCATCATGATCTGACAGACCATTGAGAATTTGACTTACAATAATACTGTTGCTTCTGTATCTGTACAGGAATGTATTGTCATTAGGCTCTTACAAGTACTAGTTACTCTAGTGGGCAAGTTAACTACTGAAATTAGATTAAATGATTCCATCAGGTGCTCTAGTTCTCTTCTGCCGTTATTTGCAGTTAAGAAGTTAATATTAAAATCACCCATGATAATTAAATCCTTGTGTTTTGAATATATTTGGTTCAAAAGTTGTTCACATGGTTTAGAAAGATACATATTTTCCCTGCAGGGGCCCTGTAAACTACCAAAATTATAACTGACTTATTATTTGTAGTAATTTCTGTTTCGCAGGCTTCAAAGTGGGAATCTGCACTGTATGTACTTATGTCTAAGGATTTATATTTTACATATATCTAAAAACAAAGATGATGTGACTTACCGAACGAAAGCGCTGGCAGGTCGATAGACACACAAACAAACACAAACACACACACAAAATTCAAGCCTTCGCAACAAACTGTTGCCTCATCAGGAAAGAGGGGAAGGAGAGGGAAAGACGGAAGGATGTGGGTTTTAAGGGAGAGGGTAAGGAGTCATTCCAATCCTGGTAGCAGAAAGACTTACCTTAGGGGGAAAAAAGGACAGGTATACACTCGCGCGCGCGCCCACACACACACACACACACACACACACACACACACACACACACACACACACACACACATACAGATATTTAAATATGTCTGCTTTTTTGTGTGTGTGAAATATATATATATATATATATATATATATATATATATATATATATATATATATATATATATATAATAGAGGGAAACATTCCACGTAGGAAAAATATATCTAAAAACAAAGATGATGTGACTTACCAAATGAAAGTGCTGGCAGGTCGACAGACACACAAACGAACACAAACATACACACAAAATTCAAGCTTTCGCAACAAACTGTTGCCTCATCAGGAAAGAGGGAAGGAGAGGGAAAGACAAAAGATTGTGGGTTTTAAGGGAGAGGGTAAGGAGTCATTCCAATCCCGGGAGCAGAAAGACTTACCATAGGGGGAAAAAAGGACAGGTATACACTCGCACACACACACATATCCATCCACACATATACAGACACAAGCAGACATATCTGCCCAAACTTTAAATATGTCTGCTTGTGTCTGTATATGTGTGGATGGATATGTGTGTGTGTGTGTGTGTGTGCGAGTGTATACCTGTCCTTTTTTCCCCCTATGGTAAGTCTTTCCGCTCCCGGGATTGGAATGACTCCTTACACTCTCACTTAAAACCCACATCCTTCCGTCTTTCCCTCTCCTTCCCCTCTTTCCTGATGAGGCAACAGTTTGTTGCGAAAGCTTGAATTTTGTGTGTGTGTTTGTGTTTGTTTGTGTGTCTATCGACCTGCCAGCACTTTCGTTCGGTAAGTCACATCATCTTTGTTTTTAGATATATTTTTCCCACGTGGAATGTTTCCCTCTATTATATTGATTTATATTTTACATTAGTTTTAACATAGATTGCAATCCCTCCTATCCCCTTATGGTTTTACAGTAGCTGGCTGCTAATGACCCCATCAATTTGACGCATTTCGGTTCCACTTGTCACATGGTGTTCTGTAAGACATATTACTTGTCACAGTTTACAGATTCAGCATCATTAATGTCTTGATTTAAAAGCTCCAGTTTTTTCTGTGTCCATTGATGTTTTCATGTAACACACAGAGTTTACCGCTACTGGTATTTCTTCGTTTGTTGCTACATTTTGATAGGTTAGCATCTCCCCACAAACTCTGACTGTTCGGTAAATTATAACACCTTGGATTATCACCAGTCTTAACACTTAGCCTAAAAAGCCTTAGAAGCAGTTTGCTGATGTTCTTCTAATGATATTGACTGCATTATTACCTCTTTAAGCTTATTTCCTATTTTACTCAGCACCAAAATACAGAGAATGAGGGTTTTGTGGAAAGCAGGGAAGAAATGTATCTTCATAAAGGTGTATACAGATGTGGAAAAACAGAAATGTGGGAAGCAAGTGTCCATTCTCCCTAATGTTGAGGCATTCTCATCCACAAATATGAGGATGGTGGAGAGGCACAAGATTAAACCCGTCCTGTGACCACAAGAAAAGCTGACAGACTCAGCATCAGTTTACTGTACAATTTCATTCCTTATTAGAAAATTCTGTTTAGAGATTTAAGTTTATCCTTTCTTGGAAAATGCAAGTCCAGTCTAGATCTTGTTCCATGGTCATGAGTAGAGCTCTTTGTGTAGTAATTATCAAGGTTATTTGTGATGTGCATAACTGACTGGTAAACATGCTGACAATGTGCAGTTAAAATCTCTAATGTTTTGAACAGATCTTTATAATGAACTTGTTTACTATTTTTCTTTAATGTTCTTATGGCCCTTTCCTGTAGTTTGACACATGTGTTCATATTTTATTCATTTGTTTGGTAGAACAGAATTCCATAGCTAAGAACTGAGTGTACATATGAATAGTGTGCTACTAAAAGACACTGGTTGTTACACACATGTGGCAGGACTCTTATGTTATAAGATGCTGATCCATTTACAACCATCTTGATATATTCACACCACTTCAACCAAGAATCAATATTGATTCCTAGAATTTTTTGTGCTGTATGTAGAGTTCATCTGCATCATTTGGTTGTAGTTGTTCCAATTCATTACACTGAAAACACTATGGTATATGGATATTCTGGGACTGTCTCTCAATTTTTTCTCAGGATTTCTCCTTACTTTTACTAAGGTAGCATCCAAATTTTATTTTACAGTGTCATTTTCACTCCTCAAACTGAAAATATGACATTTGTTCTATCTATGTTCAGTATAACTTTACTGTATATTGACTGGTTGTAAACTTCCTTGAGCACTTTATTTGTTTTCCCTTTAAGGAGTTCCCTTGTTTCTCAGTGACTGTAATATTGCTGTCATCAACAATGATTACTTTTTTTCATTACTAATGCTGCTGAAAAGATCATTAATCTACATCAGAAGAGGTGTTAGTCCTAATATTCTATCCTGAAGAACTTCATTATAAATATATGTTGGTTCTCCATAAATGTTTGGCTAAATATTTAGCCTTATTTCAGATTTGCCGTACCCCTTCTTTTTTTGCCTATGTGATAGGGTAGATTGGAACCTGGAATTATTGACACATCTTGTTCTTGATGATTCCAGCGTATTTGGTTGAGCCTCACTGTCAACAGTATCAGAAGCCTTAGGTAGATCTATGTGTATGCATGGGACACACTCATTCTTTTCAAGAGCAGGTACAACTTTTGTAAATTCAACTATGACTAACTCTGTACTCCTACTCCATCAGAACCCAAAGTTTGATGTACTTAGGAGGTTGTATTTATTCAAGATTTTCATTAATCTGTCTCTCATAACTAAAAATGTTTGCAATTGCCTATGAAACCATGATTGTACCCAGTTGTGCAGCTCTTTATCTGAAGCAAATCAGTGGCCATAAATGGATTTCTTCAAGGTTCCAAAAATATGGGAATCGTAAAGGAGGGATCGGGACTGTATGGAGGGTATGTAAGGATTTCCCAGCAAAACTTCTACAGTTTAGTTCAAACAACCTGCCAACAAAATGCCCACCCACATGTTGCCAAGGTTGTTTTGAGTATGCTGCAGAAGTTTTGCTGGGAAGCTCTTAAAATTCTTCCATATGGGTTCTATATTTTTGGAGGCTTAAAGAAAGATATTTATGGCTGTTGATTTGCTTTCGAAAAAGTGGTGCTTGCCTGGGTACAAAAGGTAATCACAAACATTTTTCCATGAAGACATTGACCATCTTGTCTCACAGTGGGATAAATGTATTAGTAGTTACGGTGATTAGTGATTACTATTGAAACACTAAACTGTTTACTTACTTTTTTCCACCTGTTTTGTTTTCATTTGACTGCCCCTTATGTGTAAAAACATAAAAATAAAACAGTTGTCTTGCAGTCATCTTTAATCTTCAGTAATCTTTATTAGCTTTATCAAATTTTCCCTGAACTACTGTAGTTAATGTGAAATTGGTGTATGACTATTTTACTACAAGTTTGAACTATTTGCTCTGTAGCTGAATTTAATCTGTTTGTAGTTATGACAAATCACGTAGAAATAACTATTTGAAAAATTGTTTGTTCATAGAAGCCATAAGCAATTATTTGAGTTTCCCCTGAAATGTACAGTTTTTAATTCTAGATAGCTTTTCAAAAACTCGTTTATTATAGGGAATAACTGCACAAAACTCCATTCTGTATTCTTGTGATAGTTATATTGTCTTTGTAAAAGTATGTCATATTTGGCAGCTGTAGATAAAAATGACTGTCTTTTGCTTTACGAAAACCACATCTATTGCAGAATATGCTATTACAAACTCCATAAGTTACACCCCCAATTCATTTCAGCATTAAAAAACTTTGTGTGTTGCAATGTTTCTCCAGTGTGTTTCTCAGCATAGAGCAGAAAGTGAAAAAGTATAAGCAAGACAACAATTTTACATGCTTATCAACATACAAGACACTTAACACAAAATATGTTAAATTTAGTTTGAATAATTATGACAAGGATGTACTTTCAGATCCTCATAAATTTTATAACTTTTATGCTCATTAATGTGATTTCACAGACTTGATGCACTCTGTAATTGTGTGATTTTACGTAAAATTAATGTGTTGTGGTGTTTGAATGGAGACTATCAATGTACCAGTAAATCAAGAGAAACACTGATCCAAGAATTAAGCTTTGAGTGACAGTACTGAATTTTTCTTTATGTGTAACTGTTAGAGCCCATATTTCTTTACTCATGCTTCTACATCTACATGTACATCTGCATCTGCATTTATACTCTGCAAATCATTATAAAATGCATGGCAAAGATTCATAGGGTCTGACTAACTAAGTGAGCTCTCTTTCATCCAACAGCATTGGTTTTCATTCATGTTTTAAAGTCTACACAGTCAAAGACTTATCTGTAGACACAGAAAATCCATGGGGTATACATTTTTTAAGCTTATAATGACCTAAGCATTAGTCTCTCGTAAAATATCATTACTGAGACTATATATAGATTTTAGCTAAACTGGAATTCATTGGATACCAGTGGTTCACAGCAGCCATTGAATATTCAAATGTAAAGAAGGACAGCAGTCAGTCACTGGCTGTGGTGTTCCTCAGGGCTCTGTACTTGCCCCCCTTCTATTCCTCATCTTTATCAGGGACCTTCCCTTGCATACTAGCTTTAAAATTCACTTTACTCTTTTTGCTCATGACACCTCTATCCTCATCAACAAAACTCCCAACCTCAATCTTGAGGAATCAGCCAATATTGTCTTTAGTGAAGTATGTAATTGGTTTGTAAATAATGGGTTATCACTTAATGTTAATAAGACCCTGTTTGTACATTTCCAAGTAAGGAAAAAAGTTGAGGATCAATTAAGTATTATATTGAATGGTGGTGAGTTACTACCAGTTGAGTCAAACAAGTTTCTGGGTTTACACATTGACAACAGTTTAAAAATGGTCTGAACATATTTTGCACCTCCACAAAAAACTCAGCTTAGCAACATTCGCTGTTTGTATTATTTCCACTGTATGCGGATGAGACACAACGAAAACTGCTTATTTTAGTTATTTCCATGCACTATTGCAGTATGGCACAGTTTTCTGGGGTAATCAGCCACTATCCAAAAAAATATTCATTGCCCAAAAGATAGTTATTAGGATAATGAGCGGAGTCCAGCCTAAACATTCTTGTAGGAATCTTTTCAGAAAATTAGGGATACTGACAACTGCATGCCAATATATCTACTCCCTGTTATGTTTCATTGGTAAAAATGTACAATCGTACAAAACCAATGATTCATACCATAGCCACAATACCAGGAGGAAGACGGACCTCCATTATGAAACAATAAACCTTACTATTGTACAAAAAGTAGTCCATTACATGAGCTGCAAGGTGTTCAATGCTCTCCCACCATCACAGAAATTACTTATCCACGAGCTTCCCAAATTTAAAGAACAGCTCAAACAGTATTTATTAGATAATTCCTTCTATTTGGTAGAAGAATATTTCAGTAGAGTTAACTGTAATTGGTTTTTTCATTTACTAATTTGATGTGCTATTGTGCATTATGATACAATCACTGTTAACATTACTGTGTCTTTCATTTAGCTATTAAGACCTACCATTTTTTTAATGTAAATTTTTCTATACCTATTAATGTGTATTTTGTCTTATACCAGATATCCTCTTGCAAGAGGTACTTTTATGTATTCCTTTTGTATTATTTGTAATAATTCTGACACGTCCTACATCCATGCGAATGCCTCGCAGTATTGAATTTATGGGATATAAATAAATAAATAAATAATCAATTGCAGATCTAGATTTCAACTATAACATAGTCATCATCAGTTTAAAATACAAAAACGGAAAGAAGCAGGAACGGGTACAAAATATTTATACAACACAGTTATATAAATCCAAGTAAGTGGAAATGTAGTGATTGTATACTTTTACCAGAAGTCATATAGACATAACCATGTCAGAGCATAAACATGTGACTGCTGACACTAACACTTACATAACATGGACAAAACTGAAGCTGTTTGCTTACAACCAGCTCAGACAATGATAATATGGATCATCAAGGACCTATAGTGCATTCTATTGGAGTATACATCCAGCAAGCTATAGCTCAATTTTATTGAAGACCATAACCATTAAATGACTCTTAAAATACAATATATCTGAGATATGCAAATTACATAATGAATATGTACAAATCCATAAAAAGTGAACATCAGACTTTACACACAAATAGTCATAAAAGACAAGAGGCACCCCATATGGAATTAGATTGTGATAAAACCATATTGAATTTTATAATAAGACTAATGGATTAAAAGATTCATTTACAAAAGCTTCATACAATATATTTCAGTACTGTGTATCAAAAGGTGTAAAAAGACATTGTGAACAAAACTGAAAAATCTGCAGCATTATAAAAAAATATAAAATAGTGCTATAAGAGGGATCAAGCACCCTGTCTGAGATTTGAGAGAGGTAATAATCTAAACACACTTTATTTTAAAGAACCTAATGTTTGAATAAATTTCCATTTACACACTTCCATTTGTGTCTGTCACATAGTTATGAAGTTGTTGCTAATATGTACATCAGATCTCTAACGTATATAGTATCAGATCAATAATGTAAATTGAAATTTTATTAGGAACTGGGTTTACTTGTAACAGAAGAGAATTTTACAAAAAGAGCCATTACAAACTTTTGAAAAAATACATTTACTTTTTTATTTTTAAACAAGATTGTTGTGCTAAGACAGTGCACAGACCAGTGTCCAACTATGGAATACTTTCATCATTGATAGTGCTGCACCTCATTGGTGGCATAATATCAAGGCATCTACTAAGTTGTTTTATTGGAAACCATTAAGCCAAATATAAAAAAAAGGGGGCTACAGTGTTTATCAAACCAACTACTGTTAAAAACAATACTTAGTATAAGGGAACTATTATTTGGAAGGCATAGCCAAAACTGAAGTACGTACAAAAGGTGCACTCATACAGAAAACTTTCATAAATTGATTAAAAATCCATTAGTCTTATTATAAAATTAAACATGGTAATCCCACAGGGGACTCCTCCTGTCTTTTATGACTTTATTTGCATTTAAATTCTGATGTTCACTTTTTATGCATTTACATATATTCACTATTTAATTTGTATTTCCTAGATGTATTTTATTTTAAGAGTCATTTAACAGTTGTGGCCTTCAATAAAATTGAGCTATAGCTTTCTGCATGTATTCTCCAATAGAGCACACTATAGGTCCTTGATGATCCATGTTATCATTGTCTGCAATGGTTGTAAGCAATGGCTTCATTTTTGTTTCTGCCATGTAAATGCTAGTGTTTATTTTCACATGTGTAAGTTATGATAATGGTATGTTATTATTATGTTTCCACTTATATTGATTTATATAACTGTGTTATATACATATTTTGTACCTGTTCTTGATCCTCTCTTTTTTTATTTTAGCAGCAATGATGACTATGTCATAGTCAAAAATCTAAATCCGCAGTGAATTATGGATTCTGCAACTGACTGCTATCATTTATCAAAATGTTTAATGACAGATTTGATAATGATAAAAATAATTTATTGTTGTTAGGCAATTACGGCAACAGACAACTACTAACACAATGTAGCATAGTTATATTAATATATAAAACAGTGCAGTATGTTAGCTGTTTACACAACACTACATTAATGAACAACTGAACTAGACCCGTTGATGTAATAGTTTGTAACACCCCATTTCACACTGACAGCTGTGTTGAGGTGTCACAGCATGGACTCGCCAAGATTCCAAACATGTTTGGGAACAATCCTTATCCATGATCACTCAACCGCCATCCACAACTTGTGCAAACTGTACAGATGGGTCAAAATCAAGAGCATCTCACTTTGTGGTGTTGCAGATGACCTAAAGTATTGCTGAATGTTCGGATTGATTTTGAGGTGCTGTAGGTAAAGAAACACATGGACACAATTGCACAGCAGGTTCTTGCATAGTTTAAGAATAAAATCTGATTACAGATATCTAAGAAGCTATATTTAGAGCTACATTTCGTTCTGTCTAATCATCCATAATATGCAAACAGCACCACCAACTGCATGCAGTGTTAACTAGCTGGATGCATCACCTAATATAATTTTCATCATTCTCATACCTTATATCAACATTTACTATTGTGTACCATGACTCACCCATATAGGCTACCCTTCTTCATGGCTGAAGCATCAAATAGCAATATGTCTTTATTCATACTGATCTATGTCTTTTCACATGTGCTTGGTGGAAATACACATGTGTGTTTCTTGGTCCTGTAGCCCTTAACAAGGAGACATTCTGTATGGTATGGGTACTCACTAGAATTGGATGTATGAGTAATTTGTTGCACTGTTGCATGTTTATCTGCTGTTACAATACATTGATTGTGACCTATGTCATCAGTGTGTTATTTTTGATAACGGCTAATTTTGAAGGCTTCAGTAGTCTTGGTATACCACTGATCTAATGGCAAATAAAAAAAAAGAGACAATATGGCTCTGCTCAGATGTTCTGAAATCTTTCTTGCCAAATTGTGCGTTCCTCTGTTCCATGTGACCTGTCAATAAGAAAGCTTCCTCTCTTACATAGTAGCTACCTCTAATTGAAAATTGCATGAGTTTTGGGGTCACCAGGCTATTGATTGTTTTGATGTTGTCCTCAATATCTTCCTATCTTGTGCGAGTCTATTTATCTCTGCATATCTACAACTCCTAACTTTCTAGATTAACATGAGTGTATATTGCCATAAATGATTCCTTACAAGTCATAAAACAGATGGGCACCTAACCAGTCATATAATATTTGTTTGAATGTATATTCAGGAATGTCTTGGGCAGTTAGTGAAAGCTTATTCAATAAAAATCCAACTAGGTAATGCTCTCGCTGTTATTGAGGATGTTACTTGTCTCCATTCCAGTTAGTTAGCTGAACTCTTCCTGATATACATTGACATATCATAGGTATATGAGTTTGTTGCACACATAATGTTTCATTTACAGAACTCTATTTACAAAAATTGATATAATATCCTTGGAGAACAAATCTGCAATCACTGGTTTTAAAACAGATTTATTACACATCTTGACTGCATTATTTTTTTTTTAAATATCAGTTTTGCTTCAATATGAACCATCATCAGATTTGAATTATCAGTTACATACGTTTTATTGTGAGACATAGTGTGTAAATTCACTAAAAGCTGGATGGATTACTTTTGTAACTGCTGTATGCAGGTTTGAGAATCATTCATGTTGAGCCATAATAAGCCATTTAAAAAATAATGCAATCAATACGGATAATAAATCTGCTTTAGAAATGTATTTACAAAAAGAAAAACATATGGTTTTTTAAGGATTTAATTTGTACTTGAGTATTAAACACTTTCTTTTTTCATGCTGCATGATAAGCAATAAACTACTTTGAACATAGGAACCTACTGTGAAGCTAGAAATCAAAATTCTAATGTAATCTAAGAGGCATTCAGTAGGTATATAAACATGATGGCAGGCATCTTAAACACACATAGTGCTACCGTTTCTATGTACCTCTTCTTGTGAGACAGTTTTTTTAGTTATTATTTATCTTTAATTTCTATTTACAGGGAATTCTGGAAGCTTTGGAGTATATGCTTGAAAAGGGACAAAGGACTCGGAGAACCTTTTACATTGCCTTTGGTCATGATGAGGAAGTATGTTTACTATGAATATTTGTATTTTTTGTGTACTATAGAAGTTGGCTGTAAAAATAGCGTACAATATTCTTTTTAAAATGAGGTAGTTTTTAAGTGTTTTACAATGTCTCTTCTCAGTTGGTGTACTGCACATCACAAATTTTCCCTGTAATTACATGTTGAAATATATTTTAAATCTTATTGTTGCTATCTTAGCATGTGACACACACCCTATGCCCTACTTAATTTACACTGAAGTACCAAAGAAACTGGTATAGGCATGCGTATTCAAGTACAGAGATTTCTAAACAGGCAGAAAATGGTGCTGCTGTCAGCAGTGCCTATATAAGACAACAAGTGCCTGGCACAGTTGTTAGATCAGTTACTGCTGCTACAATGACAGGTTATCAAGATTTGAGTGAGTTTGAACATGGTGTTCTAGTCGGTGCACGAGTGATGGGACACAGCATCTCTGAGGTAGTGATGAAGTGGGGGTTTTCCCATACAAACGTTTCATGTGTGTACCATGAATATCAGGAAACCTGTAAAACATCAAATCTCTGACATCGCTGCAGCTGGAAAAAGATCCTGCAAGAATGGGACCAATGACGACTGAAAAGAATCATTCAATGTGAAAGATGTGAAACCTTTCCACAAATGCTGCAGATTTCAGTGCCGGGCCACCAACAAGTGTCAGCATGCAAACCATTCAATGAAACATCATTGATATAGGCTTTTGGAGCCAAAGACCCACTTGTGTACCCTTGATGACTGCATGACACAAAGCTTTACACCTTGTCTGGGCCCATCAACACTGACGTTGGACTGTTAATGACTACAAACATGTTACCTGGTTGGATGAGTCTTGTTTTAAATTGTACCAAGTGGATGGGCAGGTACGGGTATGGAGACGACATTATGAATTCATGGACCCTGCATGTCAGCAGGGGACTGTTCCAGCTGGTAGAGGCTCTGAAATGGTGTGGGGCATGTGCAGTTGGAATGATATAGAACCCCTGATATGTCTAGATATGACTCTGACAGGTGACACGTATGTAAGCATCCTGTCTGATCAATTGCGTCCCTTCATGTCCATTGTACATTCTGACAGACTTGGGCAATTCCAGCAGGATAATGCAACACCCCAGATGTTCAGAATTGCTACAGAGTGGCTCCAGGAATATTCTTCTGAGTTTAAACACTTCCGCAGGCCACCAAACTCCCCAGACGCAAACATTATTGTGCATATCTGGTTGCAATGTGCTATTCAGAAGAGACCACCACCCCTCGTACTCTTACGGAATTATGGACAGCCCTGCAGGATTGATGGTGTCAGTTCCCTCCAGTACTAATTCAGACATTATATGAGTCCATGCCCCATCATATTGCGGCTTTCTGCATGCTCATGGGGACCTACACGATATCATGCAGTTGTACCAGTTTCCGTGGCTCTTCAGTGTATAACCTTAATTTATGAAGCTTACACCTCAATTATTAGGCTATTATCAAGTGTTGCCACACATTCACTATGTTTACAAATGGTACCAAGCTACTAATATCAGAAACCAAATGAATTATACTGATTGAGATATACTGAAATAAAATATGAATCAAATTTGTCCCTGCAAAGCATATCAAATCAAAATGCTCTCCACAAAAAATTATTGCAGTGCTTTGTGTCATAGGGCCCTCCACTTAGAGAGAGAATAAATGAAGTAAAGATGGTAATGCCTTGCATCAGACAGAAGAAAGATGTCAGAATTCATAATAATACTGACAGAAATAATAATAATTAGGTGTCCATAATAACTTTACAGTCTTACACAGCATCATTCTTTGTACATTTACAACTATATCATGCAGTACATATAGTGAATGTATACAAGAAGTACTGTATTAGATACTATTAAATAAATATTTACCATCAGTAATATACTGCAATATACAGACGTTGTGCTATCAATAATAAAGTTCAGAAATTTCTGAGTGAGAATAAACATCTTTTAATTAACAGCTGTTTCAAATTGTCTTAGAAAGATGTCTAGGGAGTTTCTTTATATTATTTGGCAACATATCGTAAAATTGTCTCCCAGTTGTATATGAACTGTGATCTGTAGCTCTTTTTTACCACAGTATCATACGATAATTGCATCTGGTTCATGTATTGAAATTATGAGTGTCTCCTCATTATGATCGTTTTATTATTCTGTTTTACACAACACAATTTTCTTAAGGATATACAGTGTGTATACATTCATAAATTATACCTGAAGCAGTAGTGAGGCATTTGTAGAGTAGGTATACTTTCTGAATAGGGTGTAAATTTTGTAAAGAAAAACACAGATGGCTATAAAAATTCACTGAGGAAGAAGACTAACAAAACAAGCATTGTGGCAGACAAAATTTTACCCTTTTTTGAATCCTGTTTCCCCATATAGTATCCTATTCTAGGAAGAGATACTTGTACTTGATTCAGAGGACATGTTACTGGACTATGACTGTAACTGGTCCTTTGGTGATTATAAAGTTGATTTTGATGAATGAAATTCATGTACTTTGTATTGCTAGGATCATTAATCATCAGAAACTATTTATTCAGCAATATATGTACAGAACTGACCAAAGATGCAAAACAACAAACTGCTGTACAAGACACCAGAAAAGGAAAAAAAATCATAGTTTTCTCAACACCCCCGCAAATTCTTAAGTTGTTAATTCATGTAGTCTGAAAGTCCCATGGCTTAGCAGAACCACTGATGCTTAATCTTCGGCAGTACCTTCATCAAAAAATCAGGTTGTTGCTTGTGGGGTACTAACCAACTTGACGGTGAGCTTTCCTGTGTTAGCTCATGAATACAGTGGTGTCTCACGTCAGCACATTTTGTTTGAGCATTGTGACTCAGGGCAAAGGTTCCTCTTATTATCACAGTATAAGGGGGTTACTCTGTGTTGTTGTCCCGGATGATGAGTTCACAAATTTGTCAGGGGTTGTAAGCAGTGGGTTCTTGAGGTACGGCAATACATGAAAATGAGAAGTAAGTTTAAACAGTTTTATTAGCAAAGGCGGATTATAAAACATGTGTGCTATGCACACCCATCATCACTGTGTCTGACATCCTAACACCGGCTAGTTACAGTCGTATCGAAAGGCTCCATGGTGAGCTAAGAAAAGAGACATATTCGCGCCCGAGGCCACGCTAGTTAATACTGCCCGCTGCGGATGGTGGCCAGTCACGTACTCCATTGCAGTGTGACCGGATGCATGTCTACTGATCAAGCAAATCATCAGCATTCCAGACAGGCCAGCTGGCGAGCATGTGTCTGTAACATATGGCTGCGTGCAACCCGTTGACCCTTACATCACTCTCCCCAGAGAAAAAGAGCAACCATAGGTGGCTCAAAACCACCTCCTGGGCATTATGAATCTATTTCGCCATTTGTGGCATCAGAAGGCATTGCGACATGTATTTCATTTGAAGACACAGTAACGTTCGGTACAGAGAAGCGTGCCTCCAAGATGACAATTTCATACATGACAAATGCTGTTGACAAGACAAATTAATAAAAGCAATGAAAACACAATGCTGACAATCAAGTAAGCATTAACATTACTGGAGGAATCGAAGGACTTAATTCTATTTACTGCTTCAATGAAATTTAACTCATCATTGAAGAGATTACATTTTCATGGATGTCCTTAATTAAATTATTGTCTTCTGAAAAACTTGATGAATGCTTTCCATATGTTAATATGTATGAATCATTGTAACAAACAGATAACATTCTAGTTAATGGTAAATGTCCAGTTGCATGAAATGTAGATGAGAACACACTAGACATATCGAATAGTTCACATGATAAATCACAATGTGTGGCATTCAAGATTAATCCACTATTGTTCAATTTTAGTGTAAAGGGTAGCTCAGGTGTATCATAGTTTTTACATGTAAATGTGACATCAAGGGTGGAGTTAAATGAGAAAATTATACCTTCAGAACATCATTTAAGAAATGGATGATAAAGATGCGTTAAAATTCTAGGGCAATCATCTCTTGGGGGATGATTCATAAACAATTCCTTCTCACAGCTGTACACTCTACTGTCAAAGAATACTGCTGATTCAGGGCAAATTAACTTATGACTACGTTTACACATATGCAAATCATTTTCATTTAGGGACACAAAATATCTTCGATCCTTGCTTATCAGTAGATAATTATTCAGTACATACTTTACATGAATACCTGCCTGTTTCCATTTCACAGGGTAAGTATAAACCTTATACATTTCAGAATCATGCTTTGGTCTAGCAATGGGAATAGAAACAATAACAATTAATTCATCTTCAATCATTAAGGAGTGTGTGGTGGTTAACTTATAGTAAGCATATAAATTGTAAGAGTTAACAGGGTAAATCATGGTATATGTTGCATCTAGCTTTCGTTCAATTGATAGTAGGATCTGTAAAAATTGTTCTGGATGTAGTAGTACACTGCTCAATCATTTGAACTACTCTCTAAGGCTGTTCTTAAGTTAAGGGCATCAATTCTAGCATTTGATAAACTATCAGTAATCCTTAACAAAAGAGTGTTAAATCTAAGTGTACACTCACAGCATTTAATACTTGGAATAGTTCTTGCATATTTGCATTCATTTCATTACAGAGTACGTGGAAATGTGAGATAAATTGCTTTACAATCTGTTCAATGAAAACTTTGTGGTTAGTAATGGTTCTTTGAGTATTCATTAATATGATAATTTCATTGGAGAGGTCAGTTGAATCTGTACTGGGCTGTTGTTCAATAGCTAATATTTTGCCTTTAACTTCCAGTAGATCTCAATATAGTTAAAGTACTAAATACAGTACAAAGGAGACTCCCTCCATTATCAAACCAGGCTCGTTTATACCTAGTTAAAGTTTTATGTGGCAAAAGCTTTAAAAACAGTAAATCTCATGTTCATAATTAGCAAATGGAGACTCTACCTGCATTTTGGCTGTGATCCAGTTATTATACCAAGATGTGCCCATTTCCAAAATTGTATCATTACCCTTGACAGAACGAATTTCTTTACAGAATTGAACTGTTGCTGGATTTCACTCAGATTGTACTTGAGGACAAGTTTTGTATTACTTGTTGAAACTACCATGTCTGATCGTGGTTCGAACAAAACACCTGTACTCTGTGGTACTATTACTACAGCATTAGTAGAATATGCTATCATGGCAAGCATTTGAATAAAAATGAGCATGGTTATTTAGTTCTAAATACTAGAGTTAACAATGAACATAAAGTAAATGAGTTTCTTGGGGTAATCTGTGGAATAAAAGGTTTAGTTTCACTTGTGCACTCATGCAGTAGCTTCAATACTAAATTTTCACAACACATTCACATAAGCACATGGCTGAAATAAACACACGCATTGCACTCTCACACACTACACACGTTTACGCAGATTGTAGGGGTGTCTGGAACAGGATCGCTCGGAACATGACGATGCGTTGGTTTCGAAGTCTGGACTGCGACCTCGCGATTCTCGCTTCCAGGCTTTGAGAACAGCAGATCTGCCTCTCGGTCAGTCCTCGTCTTCTTGCGATACTACAGGAAATCTACCGAGAAATGGCTACATGATTGACATGAACAACAATCGAACGAAAGGGCAGTTGGAGCTTAAGAGTGACTGGTGATAACGTCTCCAAGATTGTATATGGTCCTTTCCAAAACTTGTTAAACTTTTTGACTTGACTCTTCTTTAACACCACATTGCTCAGATACAAAAGATCTCCAACTCGATACTGTGGCACTGCTGCTTGGCGGTCATGTTGTCTTGCTTGCTGAAGAAAGGATTAATGATTCCGCTGTTTGATTCCCCTCCATGCTTCCTTTAGCTTGCGTGCTAGATCCCTTACGTGTTCATTGCTGAATCCGGCAGTCGATCCTGCAAAGTCCAAGGTTGAATGCATTCTTCTTCCCTAGAGGATCTCATATGGACTTAGGCTAGTTGAGCTGTGCATTTTAGCATTGTAACAACTTATCAAGTACAGTAAACAGACATCCCAATTGTCGTGTTACCTGCTCACATAATGGCTAACCATTTTAATGATTGTTCTGTGGACTCTCTTGACTCCTCCATTTCCTTCAGGGTGTGCTGGTGTAGTCCTTAACTGAGTTATTTGCATGAGCTTAAAAGTCTATTTAAGTAATTCACTCATAAATAAAATTCATTCCTTGATCACTAATTATACTTAATGGTGATCCAAACTTAAGAATACATTCTTTTACAAAAACTTTAACTATAGTCCCAGCGCTCTGATCAGGTATTGGTATTGTGAGAAGGTATGTAGAGAAATGATCTAACAATGTCAATATGTATTTGTTTCCATCTTCAGTCTCAGGCAACGGTCCTACGACATCTAGTCCTACTCATTCAAATGGTTCACTTGTTTCTGGCAGTTCTTGCAATGGCGCTCTTCTTTTTCCTACATTATTCCGTCTGTTATGGGTATCACATTGTGAAATAAACTCGGAAAAATCAGCTTTGTGACTCGGCCACCAAAACATTTGAGCTATTTTAATGTTTGTTGCTTTTTTACTGCAATGTCCTGATAATAAAGAATCATGTTGCTCTCTCATGATTTGCTCTTTCATGCTTTCTGGAATAACTAGGCGGTTTCCTTTACTAGTGATTTTGCACAATAATCCATCTATTTAGACAAAACAGTGATCATTTTTCCATAATTTGCATTGTGGATCTTCTTCTTGAGCTGCCTTTAACTCTTTTTCTCGACTTATTATAACGCAAACATTGACTTTTCAACTCATTGCATCAGCATTCACATGTTGTTTACCAGGTTGGTGAATAACCTTAAATTTGTACTCACTCAGTCTTAATGCCCATCTTCTTAATCTGGAACTTGGATCCTTTAAGCTCAATAACCATATAAGTGCAGCATGATCTATAATAACTGTAAATTCTCTTCCTGTTAAGAAACATCTGTTATGTGTTATACCAAAAACCAAAGCACAAAGCTCCTTCTCAGTAGTAGTATAATTACATTCTGCTTTGTTTAATTGTCTGGAAGCAAATGAGATTGGATGTTCATGACCATCAGCTTCTTGAGACAAGATTGCACCTCTGGCAAAATTGGATACATCGGTTGAAAGAATAAAAGGTTTACTGAAATCCGAATTGGCTTACACTGGGACTGTGGTTAGAGCAGTTTTAAGCTCTTCCATTGCCTTTTTGCATTCTGTTGACCAATTAAATGTGGCTCCTTTCTTCAGTAGCTGTGTCATTGAACATGCTCTATTCGCATAACCGTCTACGAATCATCTGTAGAAATTTGACAATCCCAAGAATGATTGTAGTTCTTTCAAATTCTGTTGTTCAGGAAAATTCTTTACATCTTCAATTAATTTTGGATCAGGTCGAACACCTTCACTAGTTATGACATGACCAAGGTAGTTATCTTTACTTTGTGCAAAATGACATTTATCTATTGATAAAGACAGGTTTGCACTTCTTATACGCTCAAAAACAGCTTGTAGTCTCTCAGTATGCTGCTTCATGTTTTCACCAAAAATTATTACATCATCAAGGTAAACAAGTGCTTGTGTTGGGGTAAGCCCTCGTAAAACTGAATCCATCAGGTGTTGAAATGTAGCTGGAGCATTACGAAGTCCAAACGGCATACGAAGATAGTTGTATACCCCTGTTGAATCACATACTGAAAAAATACGACATCTGCCCAAGTAATCCAAGGTTTCCACTAAATTTTGTGAGGGGTAAATGTCGGGTGTGCTCACAGCAATCAAAGATCGTCAATCAACAGGAAAACGGAACTGTGGTTCTCCTGAAATTGATTTCTTCTTTACAGTTACAACAGATGAACACCATGGTGGGTCTGAAGGATCTCTTGGTTTTATAATTCCGGCTTCTAATTGTTCTTTAACCATGTCTTCTACCAACTCTTTGACTAAATGGTATTCGGCAAGGTTTCTGTGTGATTGGGGCAGCATTCCCTGTATGAATATGATGCTGAACTAAATGACTGACAGGTAAATTTATACGTTCTTGGAATAAATCTGCATACTCCAGATAAACAGGCGCTAAAATCTTCTGTTCATCAACTGTCAAATGTTCTATCTTTTCCCAAATCTTGCACTTCAGTTCATTATCAACTTCGTCTCCTCGTTGAAATTTTGCGGTACTGTTACAAAAATCTGTGTGTTAATAACTGCAGCATTTGTTACCTCATCTGGTATCTGTATTATGTCATTTTCACTTATGTTCGACACTTCAACAACTTTTGTTCCTCGTGGCAAAACAACATCCTCATTGCTCATATTCGTTATTGTAACTGGGACTTTTGTGACATTCTGCCTCACCATTGTAACGACACCTACACTTCTAGCAACATAACAGTGCATTGTATCCAATAACTCACTTTTCTTGTATTGCTCAATTAATAACAAAGTTCCTTCCTTGCATTGGGGTTACTTAATTTCAACGTAGATTGTCTTTCCTGCTCCCTTGGGAATCTGCTGGGGCTGATCAATTTGAACATAGACTCAGACGGTTTGAACTGATGCAACATTTGGGTGGTCCATTCCCCTGACGTCAGTATTGCTGCTCCTTTGAGTACGATCTGAAGAATGATTTCCAAGGTTGTAGTTACTATGGCCTAGTCTGATCTTTCTTTCTGTGATAAATATCTCTGCCCCTTGTTAGTGGACAAGAAATCAAATCCAAGTACACCGTCGTAACGCGTTTCGTTATTTGAAACTACTTGCACCCTTGCTGTGTATTTATCTTTATTTTCACCTTCATCTTGGTCTTTGCCTTGGCCAAGAATTAATTCTATGAAACTTCCTGGCAGATTAAAACTGTGTGCCCGACCGAGACTCGAACTCGGTCAGGCACACAGTTTTAATCTGCCAGGAAGTTTCATATCAGCGCACACTCTGCTGCAGAGTGAAAATCTCATTCGGGAATTAATTCTATGTCAACTTCTCCATAGTTACGTAGCTTTCCCCCGTTTAACGTCTATCTCGCTCTCACCTATTCCCCTCTTCTCTCCTTCATCTGTTATTACACCAATTCTGCCTGTCATTGTGGTGCACAATCCCTTGTGGTGCCCTGTTTTCTGTCCTAATTGCATTTTCATTTGCTGTCCTTTGCTCCTCCTGCTCTTCGGTTTCGTTTAACCCTCGCACTTTTAACAGTGGCGGTTTCAATTTATCCCCTTGATGATTACATGAATATTTTGTCAGGGGTTGTAAGCGGTGTGTTCTTGAAGTACGGCAATACGCGAACGGTGCACAGATAACTTAGTCTTGGTACTGACTTCCTTCTTGCAGAAGAGAGTAGATGGTAGCTGAGCGCTCACTGCATTAGCTTTGCTACACCTCGCTTCCAGCTCTTTCACTATGTTGCCATCCTGTGAGAATATGCATCCTAAGTACTTGAAACCGTCCACCTGTTCTAACTTTGTTCCTCCTATTTGGCACTCAATCCGTTTATATTTCTTTCCCACTGACATTACTTTCGTTTTGGAGATGCTAATCTTCATACCATAGTCCTTACATTTCTGATCTAGCTCTGAAATATTACTTTGAAAACTTTCATTCGAATCTGCCATCACAACTAAGTCATCCGCATATGCAAGACTGCTTATTTAGTGTTCAGTGTCCCAATGAGTGCATATTGTACATAAGCAGGAAAATGTGAGTGCATCGCGCTGCACCATTCCTCATCTGACATTTTGTCATCCACGTATCCTGCCAGAATGACAAAGTGAGCAGCGTATGCTGCCATGGATTGGCGTGACTGTGGCGCATTCTGTCCCTGATATACAGGGTGTTACAAAAAGGTACGGCCAAACTTTCAGGAAACATTCCTCACACACAAATAAAGAAAAGATGTTATGTGGACATGTGTCCGGAAACGCTTACTTTCCATGTTAGAGCTCATTTTAGTTTCGTCAGTATGTACTATACTTCCTTGATTCACCGCCAGTTGGCCCAATTGAAGGAAGGTAATGTTGACTTCGGTGCTTGTGTTGACATGCAGCTCATTGCTTTACAGTACTAGCATCAAGAACATCAGTACGTAGCATCAACAGGTTAGTGTTCATCACGAACGTGGTTTTGCAGTCAGTGCAATGTTTACAAATGCGGAGTTGGCAGATGCCCATTTGATGTATGGATTAGCATGGGGCAATAGCCGTGGCGTGGTACGTTTGTATTGAGACAGATTTCCAGAACGAAGGTGTCCCGACAGGAAGATGTTCGAAGCAATTGATCGGCGTCTTAGGGAGCACAGAACATTCCAGCCTATGACTTGCGACTGGGGAAGACCTAGAACGACGAGGACACCTGCAATGGACGAGGCAATTCTTCGTGCAGTTGACGATAACCCTAATGTCAGCGTCAGAGAAGTTGCTGCTGTACAAGGTAACGTTGACCATGCCACTGTATGGAGAGTGCTACGGGAGAACAAGTTGTTTCTGTACCATGTACAGCGTGTGCAGGCACTATCAGCAGCTGATTGGCCTCTACGGGTACACTTCTGCGAATGGTTCATCCAACAATGTCTCAATCCTCATTTCAGTGTAAATGTTCTCTTTACGGACGAGGCTTCATTCCAACATGATCAAATTGTAAATTTTCACAATCAACATGTGTGGGCTGACGAGAATCCGCATGCAATTGTGCAATCACGTCATCAACAGATTTTATGTGAATGTTTGGGCAGGCATTGTTGGTGATGTCTTGATTGGACCCCATGTTCTTCCACCTACGCTCAATGGAGCACATTATCATGATTTCATATGGGATACTCTACCTGTGCTGCTAGAACATGTGCCTTTACAAGTACGACACAACATGCGGTTCATGCACGATGAAGCTCCTGCACATGTCAGTCGAAGTGTTTGTACGCTTCTCAACAACAGATTCGGTGACCAATGGATTGGTAGAGGTGGATCAATTCCATGGCCTCCACGCTCTCCTGACCTCAACCCTCTTGGCTTTCATTTATGGGGGCATTTGAAAGCTCTTGTCTACGCAACCCCGGTACCAAATGTAGACTCTTCGTGCTCGTATTGTGGACGGCTGTGATACAATACGCCATTCTCCAGGGCTGCATCAGCGCATCAGGGATTCCATGCGACGGAGGATGGATGCATGTAGCCTCGCTAACGGAGGACATTTTGAACATTTCCTGTAACAAAGTGTTTGAAGTCACGCTGGTACGTTCTGTTGCTGTGTGTTTCCATTCCATGATTAATGTGATTTGAAGAAAAATAATAAAATGAGCTCTAACATGGAAAGTAAGCATTTCCGGACACATGTCCGCATAACATATTTTCTTTCTTTGTGTGTGAGGAATGTTTCCTGAAAGTTTGGCCGTACCTTTTTGTAACACCCTGTATATTCATCTTTGGACTTGCCTGTGTAGTCAGGTTCCAGTATATTGCCAGAAACTTAGTGCAGAAATCCTTGTAACTACTGTTCTCACAAATTGTAACATCAGACCAGCCAGCCTCCTCCTGATCAAGTGTCTGCCATGCAAGGAGTAAAGCATTACTCGCTACCACTCCCTTCACATGCCGATAAGCATCTAAATTCCTTAGGTATGCTTTTGAGTGAGTACTGTGTGTTCAACTGAACTTGGGCGGTGATATGTACACCCTGTGCATTGTGAATGTGGCCTGCATATTTGCTGGTGTGACCTGCATTACAAAGACATTACCTTGTCGCATTGCAGACACTTCTTGCTCGAGGACTGACTCTCGTAATTGTGTTTCCTTGGATGATTTATTTTCCTCACCTATGCACACAGATATATCGGTAATCTTCGCATTTACCTGTGTTTATAAATCGTCAACCTTCATTTCGCACTGTTCACTCACCTCGTCTAGGTTGTTGGTGACTTCTTTCCGTATCTTTTCGGTTTTGGTCTCCGATTTGTGGCTAACTTCAGTGATCTGCTAATCGGGGTTTTGACTGCAAAGTTTTTGTTCAGTTTCCAGTCTTTCAAACCATGATTTATTCTCCTCTCTTATGGCTGTTAACTGTGGTGTGTGGTTTTTTTAATATCCCGAGAATTCGATCTAGTGGACTCTGACTCTGCGTACCCCCACAAACGTGCCTTGTGTTTCCTCACTTGCCCCCGAACTTTAATCAACTGGCTTGGCTGTTTCCATATTCATCAGTCTCCCAGACCTCAGTTGCATAGAAAAACTAAACTAAAAAGTAAAAGCACTCCACAGAAATAAGAGACAGTACAATGCTGATGGCATTGTTGATAACAGTGAACAGAACAATGAAAATCGTGGAACATAATATTCACATCAGCAAACTACACGTTCTAATACTACATCAAAAAATATAAGGAGACTTTGGGAACCAAAACTGACTTCACTAGCTACCGCTATATGTACTTTATATGCTCATTTGCTACACTTAGCATACACAAACACGCCATCCTTGCACCTGACATCTCACATAATGAGTTTAACATATGCTAATAAGGGAGTGGAGATCCTTCCCGAGTTTTGTCTCGAATCGTAGACGTTCTTAACATAACAACAATGTGAGAATGAAGTCAAATCAAAACCCCACGGTGGGCGCCAAAAATGTAGTGAACTGTGAATTCTTCTCTCTGCTGTCGGACGTGAAATGACCAGCAGATGACTGATGAGATTGCCCCACATTAGGTGCCAACAAATACTTGATATCAATAATGAAATGAAATCAAACACAAATGGTTCAAAATTAAGGGGTTCACGTATGAATGAAAAAGATTGCTTATTGGTCAAAACATGAAAGGAATGTATTTATTTCCGTGCTGTTTACACAAACCAAAACAAAATTATAACTCTGAGGGCCGATTTTAATGGTCATGGACACGACTCAGTTATTGAGGGGAAGGAGGAAGGGATAATCGTCTCACCATTATTCGTTATCGTTTGTCGTGTACTGCTGTTGGTGGCAGGCACTGTGTTGGTTCAACGTGTCACCTCTCAGCTGTGCGGCGCAAGTCAGATGCCTTCATCAGCAATTGCGGCTTTGCGGTGGGGCCCAGGTACGATCTCCATGTTGTCTGGCAGTTGTCAGTCGTGTGGCTGAAGCTGCGTTATCAGGGTGTCAGGAGGTATATGTTGGCGATGGGTGGAAGAAAGCCCATGGGTGGAAGAGAGCCCATGGGTGGAAGAGAGCCCATGGGTGGAAGAGAGCCCATGGGTGGAGGAGCACCTATGCCCTCTCGCTTCCACTGTGTCTCACCGTTTCATAGCCACACCTATCCGTGCAGGATGGAAAATTTCCTGTCTGGCGTGGGCTGCTGTGTGCCTTGTAAATTGGCAACATCCTCATGATTTCACATTCGTATGATGTTTTCCTGCATTCCGAGGCTGTTGTGAGAGCAACTACATGACACTTCTTTATATCTGCTCTTTCTGAGTGAGACCTGGACAGACTCATGTTTGGCTTCATTTCAAAATCTTCTGGCATCCGTGATTTATAAGCAATGTCCTTACTGTCAAGAAAAATATCTTCTTAACAACACTGACTTCTTTCACATGCCTCCCTGTGCCAATTACCTGCACTTTGTGTATGCTCCTCGCTGCACCCTCTGGGTGCTGGAATTGTCAGCACATCTCTGCTTTCTAAGGCGGGAACATGACTGCCGCTGGGCCAGAAGGACTCGCATGCTTTCACGCGTACGTTCTTGGCATTCCATCCTAATGGCTGCAGGTGTCCATCAGTTCTCGGCATGCTTCATGTCAGACAGACCCTTCACAATGTGTCCCTCCTTGAGCGAGGCGAGGACGTCTGCCCGGCTTCCCGCTGCATGCTTGTGGAATGACTGCAATGTTCTCTCCTCTGGGGCTCACCCCAGGGTGTCTGGCTGCACATGGCAAGTTGGCAAAAGTGGCTGCAGACAGACGTATTACACCACCCACTATCACCCTGCCTTTCTCCATTGGAAACGAGTAGGGAGGCTCAGGTGATACCCTCCTCTTCTCAGAATCATGAGTGCCACAAAGCCGCTTTTTCTAACGAGGGAGCTAGATTGTGCTCTTACTTCATCCTGATTCTCCACCACAGGGCCAGACAATGTTCACATTCAGATGTTGCAGATCCTTTCTCTTGCAGGCAAGCACTTTGTCCTTCATACATACCATCGCATTTGGGCAGATGGCATGTTTCACAGACACTGGTGTGAAGCCTCTGTCATACCCATACCCGAGACTGTTAAGGAGAAACACCTTCCTTATAGCTACTGTCCCATTTCTCACACCAGCACTGTTAGCAAGGTGATGGAACATATAATTCATGCACAACTGGTATGGTAGCTTGAGTCTTACAATTTACTAACTACTCCACAATGGAGATTTCGAGCCTGCCATTCTGTAGTTGACCATTTCATCACTTTGTCAACCTAGGTCATGAATGGTTTTCTGTGGAATTACCAGACTGTGGCCATGTTTTTTGATCTGAAGAAAGGCTATGATACGCGCTGGAAAACTGGTATTCTCCATACTCTCTACACATGGGGCTTCCAAGTCCACATGCCCTGTTTCTTTCAGGAATTTTTAAAAGACTGAGTTTTCACGTATAAGGAGGCTCTGCCTTGTTGGACAGCTTTATCCAAGAAAACTGTCTACCTCAGGGTTCTGTCCTGAGTGTTGTCCTCTTTGCTATCACCATTAATCCTATTTTGGTTTGTCTCCTGTCAGGTATCTCTGGCTCCCTTTTCATCAATGATTTTGCCATCTATTGCAGTTCTCCATGGACTTGTCTTCTTGAGTGGAGTCTCCAGCATAGTCTTGAACATTTTCACTCATTGACAAGGGCTTTTCCACTGACAAAACTGTTTGTATGAATTTCTGGTGGCGCAATTGGTTTTTCCACCATCTTTACATCTTGGGCCTGTTGCTCTTCCATTCATTGAAAGTACGAAATTCCTGGGGGGTCATGCTCGATTGGAAACTCTACTGGTCCTCCCACATATCTTACCTGGCCGCCCGCTGTACGGGATCCCTCAGTGTCCTATGTGTCCTCAGTGGTACTTCAGTTTGTACCAGTCCCTTGTCCATTCAAAACTAGACTGTGAATGTTTTGCTTATGCATCTGCACATCCATCCATATTACACCGTCTTGGTACAATCCACCATCATGACATCCGTTTGGCCCCTGGTGCCTTCTACATTAGTCTGGTTGAGAGTCTGCATTCAGAAGCTGCTGAACTACCACTGTCATACCGTCATGATTTTCTCCTCAGCGTATACACGTGCCATTTGTATGCCATGCCTGACCACCCATACTATGTGTCCTTCTTCGATGAATCCTTTGATCACCAGTATGGGATGTGTCCCTCTTCTCTCTTACCTCCAGGAGTTCGTTTTTGCCTACTGCTCTGGCAGCATACCTTCATGCTACTTGCCACTTTCCTGACTGGTGTGAACTCATCACCTTGGCTTCATGCTGTGGCCTGTGTGCACGTTGGACTTAATTCGTTTCCTAAGGACACTACTCCAGACTCGCTCTATCGCCATCAGTTCCTTGACATTCGCATGGAACTTCGCGGTAGTCCTATCTGTACACTGCTGTCTCTCGGACTGACCTTGTCAGATGTGCCTTTGTCATTGGCACCGACGGTTTTTGGTATTGGATTCGGGAACACTGCTCAGTATTTACAGTGGAGCTCTTTGCCCTGTATCAGGCCACACAGCACATCCAGCGACACAGGCTTTCCAGCTGTGCCATTTGCTCCGACTCTGTCAGTGCCCTTCAGAGCCTCTGTGTGCTGTACACTGCCCATGCCTTAGTGCAATGGGTCCAAGAAAGCTTTCACTTACCCACTCTTAATGGAGCCTCTGTGATGTTTGTGGGTCCGTGGTCTCCTCAGTCTGATGGGAAACAAGGCAACTGACACTGCTGCCAAGGCTGCAGTCCTTGTACCTTGGCCCGCTAGTTCTTCCATTCCCTCTGATGATCTTTGTGTTGCCATCTGTCAGCAGGTGGTGTCACTTTGTCATCCCATTGGTTTCCCCTTCATGGCAACAAACTCTGGGGAATTAAACCTCTCCCAATGACTGGGCCGACCTCCCCTCGGCCCTCTCACCATGAGGAGATCATTTTAACGGTGCTGTGTATTGGGCACTGTCTTTTTAGCCATCACCATCTGTTAAGTGGTGATCCACCACCATTTTATGCTCATTGTCCTCAACCTTTGACTGTTTGCCATTTCCTGACAGAATGCCCCTTTTTTTAACCACTTACGTTCTAATTTATGTTTGCCGTTTAAGTTATCGGCCATTTTAGTGAATGACACACAGGCTGTCAACTCGGTTTTACTTTTTATCTATTGTGGCAATGTGGCAAAGGACATTTAATCTTTAGTTCAGGACCTTCATTGTCTTTATGGCATATTTTATGGCCCTTTCACCAGCAGAAAGTCCCTGTTTTTTAGCTGTCTTTCCTTATGTTGATTGGCCATAACATGTAGTTGCTTTTAATCCCTTCCTTGTCTTCATGCTCTGTGGTTCTGGCATGGGTGCATATGACCTTTGTTGGTTTTACACCCTAAAAGAAAACAAAACAATTCATAATTCACGGGCTAATCCTTGAAGGTATTCTTCACATTTTTACAGCTTCAAACATGGATTGAGTCAATGTGTAATCAGTTTGCAATTTTCCAAATTTCTTGAATATGTTTGCTGTGTATTGCTTTGATTGACACTAATTGGCCTTGTTTTTCTGCTTCATTTCATTCTCATGCCAAGGTAACAACTGAGTTAGCCAAGATCTCTCATCTCAAGTTGATGCATTAATTATTTCTTCCACCTATTTTTTCTGTTCAAGAAGATGATCAAGTCCTCTATGTAAATGGATAGAATGAGTATATTTTACATCTTATTTATTTTTTTTCATGCTCTAGTGATCCATGTTGTGAATATATCACAGTATATGGAATGTTTCAGTTTTAAAAATTTGTTATTGTGTTATGCAAACAGTACTAATCAGTTTCATATAAGTATCTACAGCTTAGATTCTATGGCAGGAAAATAAGTTTCACATTTAAATATTACAGAAAATATATTATAGAAAAATAAATATGTTTACAACAATAAATAGACAGGATCACAAATAAAGATCTGGGAACGTACCTTAGAGTTACAGTTTCATGGGTACTATTTGTTGTAGTTCAGGAACTCTTCTGTAGTCTAAAATAGTTGTAAAATAATGTGACCCTTGCGATAGGAACTGCCTTAAGTTTTTTTAAACAAGAGCTCATCATCTACTAAACACTTAACTTGTGAATGGAGAGCATTAAAAATGTTACAGACACTGAAGTGGACCCCCTTCTGTACCATAATCAGCTTTGCATGCTCATAGTGGATATTATCTTTTCTTCTATTATCATGACCGTGATGCACTCTGTCAGGTTTGAAAAGGGGCTTTTTTCCCTTATGAAACACATCAGGGATAATATACATACATCAAAAAAAGTTTTGCATCACCTCGGTTCTGAGAGCTCCGGAACCTGTACAGAAAATTGGAATAGAAATCAACATAAACATCATTTCCACCCTTTTTATTGCTCATGAAAACCACACATTGCATGTTGTACCACCATACAGTGAGACCTCCAGAGGTGGTGGACCAGATTTCTGTACACATCGGTACCTCTAATACCCAGTAGTACGTTCTCTTCCATTGATGCATGTCAGTATTTGTTATGGCATACCATCCACAATTTCATCAGAGCAAGGGTGGTCCAGATTGACCCACTCCTCCATGGTGATTCGACATAGATCCCTCCAGACTGGTTGGTGGGTCATGATGTAATAAAAAGCCCTTTTCAGTCTGTCCCAGGCATGTATGATAGCGTTCATGTCTGGAGAACATGCTGGCCACTCTAGTCAAGGGATGTCATTATCCTGAAGGAAGTCATTCACAAGATGTGCATGATAGGGGCACAAATTGTTGTCCACGGAGACGAATGCCTCGCCAATATGCTGTCGATATGGTTGCAGTATCGGTCAGAGGATGGAATTCACGTATTGTACAGCCATTATGGCACCTTCCATGACCACCAGAGGCGTACGTCAACCCCACAAAATGCCACCCCAAAACAGCAGGTAACCTCCACCTTGATGTATTCGCTAGACAATGTGTCTGAGGTATTCAGCCTACCAGGGTTGCCTCCAAACATTTCTCCGATGATTATCTGGTTGAATGCTTATGCGACACTCATCGGTGAAGAGAACATGATGCCAGTCTTTAGCAGTCCATTTGGCATGTTGTTGGGCCCATCTGTAATGCGCTGCATGGTTGCAGAGATGGACCTTGCTGTGGACGTTGGGAGTGAAGTTGTGCATCATGCAGCCTATTGTGCACAGTTTGAGTTGTAACATGATGTCCTGTGGCTGCACAAACAGCATTATTGAACATGGTGGCGTTGCTGTCAGGGTACCTCTGAGCCATAATCCGTAGGTATCGGTCATCCACTGCAGTAGTAGCCCTTGGGCAGCCTGAACGAGGCATGTCATCAACAGTTCCTGTGTCTCTGTATCTCCTCCATGTCTGAATAACATTGCTTTGGTTCACTCTGATGTGCCTTCATACTTCCCTTGTTCAAAGCCCTTCCTGGCACAAAGTAACAATGTGGATGCAATTGAACTGCAGTATTGACTGTCTAGGCATGGCTGAACTACAGACAACATGAGCCGTGTGCCTCCTTCGTGGTGGAATGACTGGAACTGGTCAGCTGTTGGACCTTCTCTAATAGGTGCTGCTCATGCTTGGTTGTTTACATCTTTTGGTGGGTTTAGTGACATCTTTGAACAGTCAAAGGGGTTATGTCTTGTCTGTTTTACAATATCCACTGTCAATGTCTATCATCGGTTCTGGGAACTGGGGTGATGTTTTTTGAGGTGTGTATATTGTGCATTGGATGTAAAGATTTCAAGTTCCTTAAGAAGATTTCTGCTTGTGGCTCTGCAGTGCACTCCTCTCATGATTCTTATGGCCCCTTTCTGTGCACATAGCACTTTTCTAGCAAGTGGCTGATACCCCCAAAATATGATTCCATATGTCATAATGGCCTGAAAATAACCATAATAAGCTGATGTAATGGTTTCCATATTTCTACAAGAGCAGGTGATGCATAAAGTATAGTTGCAGAATTCAGTCTTTTGTAAAGATCCATGATGTGGTTTTATCAGTTAAGTTTGCTATCAGTATGTAAGTCCAGGTATTTTGTACTATCCAACCTAGCTATCTGCTGGTCACCTAGTTACTCTCCTATTTCTCCATCTTTAGGAATAATGTGAAACTGAATATAGTTTGTTTTACTGTATGCAACAGAGAGACCATTTATGTTCAATCAATTCACAATACACTATAGCCAACATAATCATCTTGAAATGTGTAGGATCTGTCTAGGTATTTATGAAAATTCTTCCAACAACCTCACTACATCCCCCCCCACCCCCCCCTCTCCCACCGCCCCCCCTCCCCCCCAAAATCCCTCCACCCCTATCTCCACGTGCACCTATTTAAAACACTGACTACAGTTGCAAATCACAATATTATGATATGTGGTTTGGGTAGACAAGATGGGTTTCTGATGCAGCTACATAGGCAAATTCTACATTTATGTACAATTCTTGTTTTTTCTACTTATTGTAAAATATTATATTGTACATATTTATTTTTACATTGTGTTAGATCGGATTATGGTCCAGAGTGATCAAAACATGTAATCTAATTAAAAATGTACAACTGAGATCCAACAGTAAATGAAAATTATCATCAATTCACAATAATCCCTAAAACCTCGTTAGCTGACACCTCAAGTTTGTCTATCGAATTATCAATAATAGCATAGTGTCATCAGCAAAGATGGTTAACTTACAATATTCTGCACAAAGAGGTAGATCATTACTACGATAGACATTGACAGTGGATATTGTATCACAGACATAGTCCTGTTGACTGTTCAGAGCTGTCATTAAACCCACCAGTAGATGTAAACAACCACACACGAGCAGCACCTATTAGACAGAGGGGATCTGACAGCTGACCAGTGCCAGTCATTCCACCAGGAAGGAGGCATACGGCTCGTGTTGTCTGTAGTTCAACCATGCCTAGATGGTCAATACCGCGGTTCAGTTGCATCCACATTGTTACTTTGTGTCACATTTTCATAAATTGCCTTCTTCAGCATACATTTGCCTCCTCTCCATTCACCCCGTAGCCTTCGGTTTGATGAATGTAAACGTCATCAAAATCACCGTACAGCAGTGCAGTTCACATACCCATGGGTTCAATGTCAAAATCAAATTCCACTGTTAAAGCTAAGAGAATATGAAGTAAAGAATGATGAACAACAAGCAAGAACATTTCATCAAAGTCCACTCCTGGTATCTGGGAATTAACTTTTGTGACAGAACAAGCCCTATAATGTTCAGCTTTTCCCATCTCAGTTTCTCTGACACTGAATACCCAGTTGGAATTGATTACCTTTCTGCCTGGTAGTAAATCAAAGTCCATCTCGTTTTCAAGTAATGACTTATATACATCATCATAGGCTTCCTTCATTTTTCACAGCTGTCGCAACTCATTGCTTCTTTATATGAATTTTGGTCAGAAATACTAGTAAAACAAGCAAAATAATCTTTAAAATATTTGGGATTCAGTTTTCTTTCATGTGAATATTTTCTAATTTCTTACTGCATGTCTTCTGTATTTGACACATCACCGTCCCTTGTTGTATGCTGCTGCAAGCTGAGCACTGCCTGTATCATTATCGTGAATCAGATTAGTGTTGCACAATTGCATTTTGAATTTTCAATGAATTGCACATCACAGGCCTTCACAAATGTCTTAGGTGAATTTGGCTCAATCAGATAGTATGCTTCAGAATCTTTGCAGTATCCAACAAAGATAAATGCTTTGAATTTGCCTTCTAACTTCATTCATTTTATTTTGATATCTCTACAAAATTTGCAGGTGTATAATCTTTGGGCATCAAGCATTTAGATATTCACATGTGGCTCAGATTTAGTCTGTGACCATTCCATAATTCTGCATGAGTAACACATTGAACAGCTTTGGTTGGATACAGATTCTTCAAATAAATCACTGTCGTAACTCAGCTCAAAACTGTTTACGTGGTCCTGCATCTATCAGCTTCAATATTGTTTTTTTAACAATCATCTAGTTCAGTTGTTCCACAACTCCGTTTGTTTTGGTGTGTAAGGAATTGTCGTTTCATGTTGAATTCCATTCGCCTTTAAGAATGATTTCATACCCTGACTGAAAAACTCTTTTCCCTTCTATGTTTGAAATGTTTTAAGTTTTTGACCAGTTACATTTTCTTCTCATGCTCTGGACTCAATGAAAATGTCACAGACTTCATTTATTGATTTTAGCATGTAATGGAATGTGTGGTGTCACCGCCAGACACCACACTTGCTAGGTGGTAGCTTAAATTGGCCGCGGTCCATTAGTACATGTCGGACCCGCGTGTCGCCACTGTCAGGATCGCAGATCGAGCGCCACCACAAGGCAGGTCTCGAGAGACGTACTAGCACTCGCCCCAGTTGTACGACGACATTGCTAGCGACTACACTGACGAAGCCTTTCTCTCATTTGCCGAGAGACAGTTAGAATAGCCTCCAGCTAAGTCCGTGGCTACGACCTAGCAAGGCGCCATTTGTACCATTGCATGTATCTCAAGCTAGTCTCACTTGTATCATCAAGAATGCTGTATACCAAAGGACGATATAAAAGTTAAGTGTTCTAGTAGCTACGTCCTTTTCTTTATCACATTCATTACGAATCCTGTTCCAGACTTAACGCCAGACGGCGTGAGTTGACGCGTGCCCTTTCGGCTACTTCACTGTGGACTGGCTGCCTTAACAGTCCACTACAGAATGACTTCTTTGATATATCGTCCATAAAAGTGAGAAGGTAATGTACACCTCCCCACAGGCCATACTCATTGGTTCACAGGCATCAGAATGCTCTGTCAAGTGGGTGTTTTGCTTTTCTACTTGATGTTTTACAAAAAGGTTGCTGAGAGTGTTTACCTTTTATGCAAAACATACATGGGTCTAAGCAGATGTTCATCCAGTTCAGTCCATCAGGCAGTTTTGTTTTTAATACACATGCGCTTACACAGTTTGAATGTACCACTCTTCAATGTCACATTTTATAACTGTTGATTCCTACATCATTTGCATAGTTACAGACTGCATCTAACTGATACATGCCAGTTACCTGAGTTGCAGTTGCTATTAGTGTTCCAGAGACAATCATATAATTTTTGTTGTATATACCACACTGCACATTGTCAGATAACATGCACAATCCATGCCTTGTTGTATGACTAACCGACAGCAAATAATATCCATTGCATACACCATTATTAACAGTTATCTGCTTATTCTTCTCATCTCCAGTAACTTCAAGATGAATGTTGCCTTCTATAATTCTCCCAAGACTGCTGTTATCTGCTACTGCAGCTTTTGCAGTTCTGGTCAAATGAAATTGTTGAATGAGTCTCTTTTGTTCATCATGTGTCATGTACATGCAGAATTTACATACCAGCCATCACTGTGATGCAAAGATGAAGTTACAGCCATTAATGCATTTTCATTTTCCATATTCACAGAATTTGAAGATTTATTTGGTCTATTCTTAGCTCTACACTCACTTGCCTAATGACATATGTGCTGACATTCATAACATTTAAACAACTTGAAATTTTGCACATTGCAAATTGGTGTTCAGCCTTTGGTGTTCACCACTGTGTTTTATATTTATTTATTTATGTATTTATTTATTGACCTTCAGACAGTTTAGTACATTCATCAAGTATTGTAGCAGCCCAATGTTACTAATAAACTCATATCTTCAAATACAGATTGTAAATTTAGCCATGCATCTTTAGCAGTCATTCATCTATGAAGTTCTGGACATACAGATGAATTTACCATTAAACATATTTTGGATATTGCTTTCTGTACATTCTTTGGCTCTTTGTCAGTGCTAGCAATATTATTTCCTATAGTTCTTCATGTTTAGGTACACTTCTATCATAAATTTACAGTCATTGCAGTTAGCTGTATGTGTCAACTTTTCAAAATTAAACAGTTAGTGTCCACCCAGTCATCTTAAATACGTTCAATTAGTTCAAAAAATAAATATTGAAAGTTTTTAAATAAAATATTATAGCACCATGTTGAACATGTGCGAAATACAGTAACTCCACAAGTAAAAATCACAATCACAATAACAAACACAGCAGTTGATGCCATGCTGATACTTGGGATCTTTACTTGTCATCTTCTGAGCGGATGGTACTTTATTGATGTGGAAACTTCACTGACCTTTTTCTGCGCTCATAACCTGTTGGATGTTCACTACAATTAGTCCTTTGAGAGATTTTAAAGTTGACTTTGATGAATGAAATTAAAGTATACTGTATTGCCAGGAACACAGAAGCTATTTAGTTAGTTAGTTAGTTAGTTATTTAGTTACATTTTCCATGGATCATCTTGCACAATAGACTGTAATGATGCAGAATGAATCATTTTGTATTCACATCACAAACTAATTTATATCATTGGGTAAGTGATAAAAATTTTTGTTGCAGCATTGTGCACCCCTTTTTGTGCTAAAGGCAATGTTAATGTGGAATAATGCACATCATTTTTCCTTCTGGTATTTTAATATGTACCTCATTGTTCCTTATGAACTGTAGTGAATTATTTACAACAAATTCAAGGGGGAATAAATATACTATGAAGCAGTAGCCAGAACGCCCAACTACTTAAAAAAAGTCTCCAAGATGATCATACTCGAGCACCACATAGTATTCTTACAGCCCATTTTTGCACAATGAAGACTTTCTTTCATAAAGACCTGTATACATGCTTTGACTGATTACAATACTAGTGTCATTTGCAAAAATAACTAATTCTTCTTGTTATATATTGGATGGAAACTCGTTTACATGTATGAGAAACAATAGTGGACCTAATATTGAGCCTTGATGGACCCCAAACATGATTTCTCTCCAGTCAGAATTATGTCCCTGGACTATATTGCTTGAATTACTAAGTACAACTTTCTACATTCTTTTGGTTAGATATGACATTAGCCATAGGCTGGCTATACCATCAGTTGCATAAAATGTCAATTTACCTAGGAGAATACTGCGATTCACATGATCAAATGCCTTAGAGCAGTTGCAGAATATACCAGTCAGCACTATTTGATTATTTAATGCTTGTAAACTCTGGTGAGTGAATGTGTAAATATTCTCAGAAGAGCAACCTTTCCTAAACCCAAACTTTGATTTGCTAAGGATACTATTGTTGCTGATGTGAGACACTATTCTAGAATACATCATTTTCTCAAAAATTTTGGAGAATAATGTGAAACACGTTGGTAGTTATCTATATCTCACCTTTCTTAAAGTGATTTAACAATGGCATACTTCAGTCTCTCTAGAAAAATGTCTTAAGTTAGTGATGCATTACATGTCCCAGATAAGACTGGGCTTATTACATGGGAGCAAATTTTTAGTACTCTGTTGGAAAATTGTAAAAACCAGGTGAGCATTTTTATGAAAGAATGTATAATTTTTTTAATTTCAGAAGGAGAAGTTGGTGATTCACTCGTATGATTGAATATTATCAAACTTACATTTTCAACATACTGCTGTGATTTTGCTCTTGAACTGTTTGTCCCTGTGCTTTCTACTGTATTTAAGAAATTATTATTAAGTGCATTTGCTGCCTGTGACTCATCATTTATAGCCCTTCCATTCAATACAATAGCGATGTTGTCTTGTTCTGTGGCTGGTTGCTCTGTCTCTTGTTTCACTACATTCCATATAGCCTTAAGTCTGTTGTCGGAAGTACTGATTTCCGATTTTATGTGCATGTTCCTTGCTTTTTTAATAACCTTTCTTAGTAATTCTGAGCAGTTTTTTGTAGTGTTCAACTACTGCAGTATCCCTGCTTGTTCTTGCCAAAACATAAATTTCACTGTTCCTTTTGCAAGATACTTTAATCCCTCTACTGATCCATGCTTTTTACATGGTTGTTTAGTGTCCTTTCTCATTAACTTATGCAGAAAACTATTTTTAAACTATGATGTGAATCTATCACGGAATAAATGAAATTTTATGGCATGATTTGGTTCATTGTAAATTACATCTCATTTCATCTCCTGTAAACTGTTCGTAAAAACATTTGTCCTGGAGTCATTCATTATTCTGACTGATTTCCTCTGAGGAGTATCCATACTGTAAGGCACTATGATGTTTATCCTAAGTAACTGTGCAACATAATCAGAGAGAGCATTTGTTACTGGGTAAATAGTTATTTTCATGCTTTGAGCTTCATCAAAGGAAACATTATCAATTAGGATCCCACTGTCTTTATCTACTCATGTTGGAAAGTTAATTAGTAAAATCAAATTGTAGGATCCAAATAAGGTTTCCAAATCATTTTTCTTATCAGAATCCTTCAAAAAATCTACACTGAAACCATGGCAGATTATTAACTACTTGCTGCTGTCTGACAGACAGAACAGTAAGGAATTCAGATCCCTTATAAATAGTTAAAAATTTCCCAGTGGGGATCTATAAACAGTTACAATTAAAAGAGAATGTTTTTCAGCATTAATTCACAAGTCCATGCTTCTAGAGGTGCTGCTCATTACAAAATCTACTTTTCTCGACGTTTTTGAACTAGTGTTCTGTCTTAGTGTATTTAACAACTCTTCCTTTTCTCATGTTATTTCTGCATGAGGAAGCTACAGTAGCATAATTTTATATGTGACTGATCTAACTCTGTGGTTATGTGGTGCTCAGAAAGGCACAGGACATCTATCCTTTCAGAGCTCTCTAAATTTTCCAGACAACAAACTCTTCTACCTTATTACACAATCCTTATAGTGATAAGATGTGCAATAGTATCGAAGGAAATTGACGGAGATCCGAAATGTGAAATAATTTGGGTGAAGGTCATGGTTAAAGCAGGCCCAGACATGGTAATTGGATGTCTCTATAGGCCCCCTGGCTCAGCAGCTGTTGTGGCTGAGCACCTGAAGGATAATTTGGATAATATTTCGAGTAGATTTCCCCACCATGTTATAGTTCTGGGTGGAGATTTATATTGCTAGATATAGACTGGGAGACTCAAACGTTCATAATGGGTGGCAGGGACAAAGAATCCAGTGAAATTTTTGTAAGTGCTTTATCTGAAAACTACCTTTAGCAGTTAAACATAGAACAGACTCGTGGCAGTAACATATTAGACCTTCTGGTGACAAACAGACCCAAACTATTTGAAACAGTTAACACAGAACAGGGAATCAGCGATCATAAAGCGGTTACTGCATCGATGATTTCAGCCGTAAATAGAAATATTAAAAAAGGTAGGAAGATTTTTCTGTTTAGCAAACGTGACAAAAAGCAGATTACAGAGTACCTGACGGCTCAACACAAAAGTTTTGTCTCAAGTACAGATAGTGTTGAGGATCAGTGGACAAATTTCAAAACCATTGTACAATATGCGTTAGATGAGTGTGTGCCAAGCAAGATCGTAAGAGATGGAAAAGAGCCACCGTGGTACAGCAACCGAGTTAGGAAACTGCTTTGGAAGCAAAGGGAACTTCACAGCAAACATAAACATAGCCAAAGCCTTGCAGACAAACAAAAATTACGCGAAGAGAAATGTAGTGTGAGGAGGGCTATGCGAGAGGCGTTCAATGAATTCGAAAGTAAAGTTCTATGTACTGACTTGGCAGAAAATCCTAAGAAATTTTGGTCTTATGTCAAAGCGGTAGGTGGCTCAAAACAAAATGTCCAGACACTCTGTGACCAAAATGGTACTGAAACAGAGGATGACAGACTAAAGGCCGAAATACTAAATGTCTTTTTCCAAAGCTGTTTCACAGAGGAAGACTGCACTGTAGTTCCTTCTCTAGATTGTCGCACGGATGACAAAGTGGTAGATATCGAAATAGACAACAGAGGGATAGAGAAACAATTAAAATCGCTCAAAAGAGGAAAGGCCGCTGGACCTGATGGGATACCAGTTCGATTTTACACAGAGTACGCGAAGGAACTTGCCCCTCTTCTTGCAGCGGTGTACCGTAGGTCTCTAGAAGAGCGTAGCGTTCCAAAGGATTGGAAAATGGCACAGGTAATCCCCGTTTTCAAGAAGGGATGTCAAACAGATGTGCAGAACTATAGACCTATATCTCTAACGTAGATGAGTTGTAGAATTTTGGAACACATATTATGTTCGAGTATAATGACTTTTCTGGAGACTAGAAATCTACTCTGTAGGAATCAGCATGGGTTTCGAAAAAGACGGTCGTGTGAAACCTAGCTCGCGCTATTCGTCCACGAGACTCAGAGGGCCATAGACACAGGTTCACAGGTAGATGCTGTGTTTCTTGACTTCTGCAAGGCATTCGATACAGTTCCCCACAGTCGTTTAATGAACAAAGTAAGAGCATATGGGCTATCAGACCAATTGTGTGATTGGATTGAAGAGTTCCCAGATAACAGAACGCAGCATGTCATTCTCAATGGAGAGAAGTCTTCCGAAGTAAGAGTGATTTCAGGTGTGCCGCAGGGGAGTGTCATAGGACCGTTGCTATTCACAATATACATAAATGACCTTGTGGATGACATCGGAAGTTCACTGAGGCTTTTTGCAGATGATGCTGTGGTGTATCGAGAGGTTGTAACAATGGAAAATTGTACTGAAATGCAGGAGAATCTGCAGCAAATAGACGCATGGTGCAGGGAGTGGCAATTGAGTCTCAATGTAGACAAGTGTAATGTGCTGCGAATACATAGAAAGATAGTTCCCTTATCTTTTAACTTCAAAATAGCAGGTCAGCAACTGGAAGCAGTTAATTCCATAAATTATCTGGGAGTACGCATTAGGAGTGATTTAAAATGGAATGATCATATAAAGTTTATCGTCGGTAAAGCAGATGCCAGACTGAGATTCATTGGAAGAATCCTAAGAAAATGCAATCCGAAAACAAAGGAAGTTGGTTACAGTATGCTTGTTCGCCCACTGCTTGAATACTGCTGAACAGTGTGGGATCCGTACCAGATAGGATTGATAGAAGAGATAGAGAAGATCCAACGGAGAGCAGCGCACTTCATTACAGGATCATTTAATAATCGCGAAAGCATTACGGAGGTGATAGATAAACTCCAGTGGAAGACTCTGCAGGAGAGACGCTCAGTAGCTGGGTACGGGCTTTTGTTGAAGTTTCGAGAACATACCTTCACCAAAGAGTCAAGCAGTATATTGCTCCCTCCTACGTATATCTCGCGAAGAGACCATGAGGATAAAATCAGAGAGATTAGAGCCCACACAGAAGCATACCAACAATCCTTCTTTCCACGAACAATACGAGACTGGAATAGAAAGGAGAACCGATAGAGATACTCAGGGTACCCTCCGCCACACACCGTCAGGTGGCTTGCAGAGTATGGATGTAGTTGTAGATGTAGATATGTTGATGATATAAGTTAACCTTGCTTTTCTGTGCACTGTTAAGCATTTTGTGGGGCGCTTCTGTTATTTTCACTTCTTTCAAAACAAGGTGCTTGAATCCTGATTCTAACCTAAAAAAAGGTGCCCTCTGACACCAGGCTACACTGCAGGGATCTTGCTATGTGTGATGATGGCACCCCGTATATTATCTGCAAGAAGCTCAGCCAACCTATCTTTCCCTCTCCTATTCAGGTGTAAGCCTGTCTAATATGTTCCCATCTCCCAATTGTAGCTGCACTCACATGTGGTTTTTGAAAGGTAAATTGCGAGACAGCTATGCGATTTGAGAAGTCATTTTTTTTTATTTTCACACCAAGTTTTGGCAATTAAGTGTGCCACTTTCAGGCCCCGTATGTATCTCATGTACAGACATGAGGCCTGAATATGGCATGCTGAACTGCCAAAACTGGTTATGAACATAAAATAAAATATCTTCTAAGAATGCATGGTCGTTTCGAGATATTCCGTCTTAACTATTTGACCAGCTGCTGTCCTTAGTGGTTTCTTTTAATGGCTGTAATGATAATAATTTATCTTTTATATTACACTAACATCTACAACATGAACAAAAATTACTAACTGAGATGTGTCCGACAAATCAATGCTCTCATAAAAAGTGATTGCAAATTCTTCGCATGGTATCGCATGATTACACAAACTTTTCTTAATGTCATCAGCCATCGTACCACTTTGCTGAAGGACTGTTTGTCTTGATAAACATACTTGTTCAAACTCTCTTTTTTTATCAGAACATTGTACGTCTGAAATGTCCAAGAGAAACACCTTGATGAAGTCACCTTCAGCAAAAATCTGTAAGGATTTGGCAATTTTTCTACTTATTATAAAAATAGCTTTAACTGATTTGTTGCACTGAGTCCTTGGTTTGACAAGCATTTGTTGCTGCTTGTCCAAATTAGAAATAAGTATTTTAACTTGTCTCTCTGTAATTGACCTGTAAGCTGTTGTTCAGAAGTGCGTTTCACAAAAAAGTGCATTTTAATATTACATTCCTTCACAACAATTAGTGATTCACTACACAACAAACAGACATGTTTATCTTTATATATGGCAAAGAAAAATCCTTTGTCTTGGAATTGATGAAATTCACCTGCATTTACTTTTCTCATCTTAACGCGAGACTTTTGCAAATGAATGCATTAAAGATGCGTAGAAACACCTGCACAAAACTGACAAACAGCTAGCAGACAACTTTACACATGAACTGACAACAGTAACTAGTGTTTTCGGCAATATACTGCCCCTGCCGCTGTTGTTCATATTTGTACATTTTGTGTCTTAGTTGGTAAATTTCGTGTCCTTGTTGCCTACTTCCAACATCTGTGATCCACCGGTGCAGAGAGAGAGAGAGAGAGAGAGAGAGAGAGAGAGAGAGAGAGAGAGAGAGAGAGAGTGTGTGTGTGTGTGTGTGTGTGTGTGTGTGTGTGTGTGTTTTTCAGCACTGATCCAGAGGCGAAAATACTTCTCCCCACACCCCTTCAAGGTAGTGAGCTGTTTCCACTACTCTCTGCACACACATAGCCCACAATTTCACACTCACACTGGAAAAACATTTGGCTTGGTTGTTAAAATTCTACAATGATGAGAAATGGAATCTCAAATTGCACTGAGTAAGCAAAACTTTCACTGGTCTGCATCATGAGCTGCAAACCCGAGGTGAGCTGAATGTTGGTGGAAATTTCCAAAAATGTGTACCAGGTGGAGTGCGATGAAAGTGTCTCGTTATCTCTCCCATGAATTTCTTCTGTGGGCCAGATAGAAACCAATTATGGGCCAGATCGAGCATATGGACCACTGGTTGCCCATCCATCTTTTACATAAATGATCTAGCACTCAATATTGATTGTCGCTCAGTTTTCTTCCCAGAGGACACATCTATAATCATGAAAGTAACACTGACCAAATTTCTCAAACTGTCATAAATACTCTAGAAAATTAGATAACTAATTTAATCTAAATAGGCTGAAATCAAACATTGAGAAACTCAGTTAATACTTTAAAAAAATGGAAAGTTAAATCAGTGGCCTCACGTATATAATACCTCCTAAACAAATTAAATAACCTGATGTTTGCAGTGATGATTATATATAATGCAACCAGCATGAACATCAGGAAAGAAATTCATCACAGCTGCTTTAAATCAGTAATATGGTATGGAATATTTTGGGGCAGCTTGAACATTATTAACACTCCAAAAAATGTCATTAGGAATATTCATAATGCAAAGTGAAGAAAATCATATTGCACACTCCTAAAAAATCTAAGAATACTAAGTGATTCTTAATCATACATTTATGAATTGATGATATTTGTTCACACCAATTTCAGTTTATTTATAGCAAATCAATATCAGCATGAATATAACACTTGGAATCACAATAATTTTATGCGGAATGTCCATGATTCGAAACTTTAGGCTCAAACTGTGTAGTGTATGGGCACTGAACTCTGTCACAAAGTGGAAGAAGAAGGTTTGCTGAATATTAATTTAGAATCACTGGAAAAAAACTTGTCTCATGGAATGCTGTAGGAATGATATTATTCAATTGGAGAGTTCATTATAATTATCTAAAAACTTGAGCAGAAGAGAGCAAATACTTATGAATAAAGTTTATTATTTTTTTTAAAAATATAACCAATACAGTATATATGTTAATGACATTTTAAGAAAAAATCCTAACTAATTTTTATATTTTAATGAGTCTTCTCAATATTAAGTAAATAACTTGAAATTACGTGTTAAGAGATAAGAGACTACTGTTTTATTCTATTTTGTCTCATATGGTTATGTTGTAGATATCTGGAAGGCGAGGGGCACAGGAAATAGCAAAGATACTCACAGCACGTGGTGTCACTCGATTAGATTTTGTATTGGATGAAGGCTATCCACTTACAAAAGGGCTGATACCAGGCACAGATAGGCATGTAGCAATGTGAGTAACATTTCAGTTTATCTTAAATGGTCATAGTGAACTAAAAGGAGGACAATAATATTGTCTGAAGCTAGATATGAAGTGTAATGGAAATTAAATGGTAGTTGTAAATAATGATAAATGTAATATACAGATACAAGATGAGCCTGCATAGCATGCTTGTTACAAAAGTTACATATGTATAACTAATATCTGTATTGCAATTTCTAATATATGCTTATACATGTAAAGAAATGTGTTATTTGGTGTGATAACATTAATAAGTAGATACTGCAACTAATGTGATATGATAAGAAGACCCTAAATCATCATAGATTGTACTATTTCTTTTTGGTAATAAGAATAAGATACAAAATAACAACAGCCACAATGGATAGCATAAGAATGCCAAACTAATAAGAGTTTACGTGTTGATGGTGACGTCCCCAGTATATGCGACTGACAAAAAGCTCTCCATTTGTCATTATATCTCAACACCTCTGCTCAGGTGGAAACCCAACAGCTTTTCATCAATAACAGTTTAATTTCACATATATGCCTATAAATAACTATGTTCATGGTGGTTTATTGCTTTTGTAACACAAGTGTTACACCTCACAAATTAAAACTCATCAAGGAAGTGACTGAACAATAACCATAACAGTATGTATTTATTGGTATCATGCAGATATATTGTTTCTATTGAAGTCTTTAACATTATGCTGTGTACCAGATCATCATCATGCCATTTACTTTCTTGAAAAATTATAGTGATATGTGAAATGTTGAAACTATGGTATTTGTGGGAATGTAAAATTTTTGTCGAAGGGTAAACTTTATTAACACCCCATTTCTGGCTGCTTTTCACCCACTGAATGTGGGTGATATAAAGGGAAACAAAATCAGATCTGTATGTCACCAGTCTTTGAATTTTCCAAAAGTATGCCACAAAAGACAATGGTAAGATCAATGAAAGTACAAACATGAAACTGTCTTTGAAGTAAATACACACATATATATCCACTACCATAATCATGTGTAACAGGACAAACTATGTACCTTCAACTTGTTGTGGTGTATCACTATATTTATATTTGTGTTAACAGACACAAAGGAAGAGTTCATTTACTTCATCTAGGCAGTTGTCTGGTTCATTGTTATCATGAAGATCACAGTGATTTTTATGTTTAATTTAAGACTTCATTTATAATTTTATTTTGTGTTTCTCCTGCATTGCACATTATTCTTTTTTAAATAATTAATTACTTCACATAACTCAGACTTTCATATCATTTATTTGTTCCTACTGAGGCATTTACTCATACATACGTACAGTCTCCAAATGTTTAGTGTTATAGAGAAACTGTCCTTTCATTTGTCACTTTCTACATTTCTGTTCTCCTTTTATCTTTTGCTGCGGGGGGGGGGGGGGGGGGGGTGCGAGTGTATACCTGTCCTTTTTCCCCCCTAAGGTAAGTCTTTCCGCTCCCGGGATTGGAATGACTCCTTACCCTCTCCCTTAAAACCCACATCCTTTCGTCTTTCCCTCTCCTTCCCTCTTTCCTGATGAAGCAACCGTTGGTTGCGAAAGCTTGAATTTTGTGTGTATGTTTGTGTTTGTTTGTGTGTCTATCAACCTGCCAGCGCTTTTGTTTCGTAAGTCACATCATCTTTGTTTTTAGATATATTTTTCCCACATGGAATGTTTCCCTCTATTATATCCATATCAATTTTTTATTTTAAATTTTCTATTTCAAAACTGCATAAAGTTTTTCCTGGGCGTAAATCATTCTCCAGTTTGACTCGACATACATATTTATTTGGTTATTTTGTCCCACTATGTCCCACAGCAAATTTTCTCAACAAACTATAGCTTTATGTTACTGATAATTGAAATTTTCCATGTGGTCACAGGATTCTATATACATGTATAAATGATCACAGCATATAAAATGAATTAGCTTAGCAACTAAGGTTCCATTTTCCCTAATACTCAGATTGATTGGGACTTAAATTTTTCAGTACTATATCCTTGGACTGAATACATTTTTCTATTTTCTTGCTGTGTGAGGTTAATTAAGAACTCAAACTTTCAGTTATTTCCTCTGTTGAAACTGTCACAAGCAACTCATTTCAGTGACTATGAAATTTACTTGACTGACACATGGTAACTATATGCTTTAAATACTGAGTACTGGCTGGGTAACATGGTGACTGTACTAACTGACTGGCGTAGTACTGTTTTGACTAGTGAACATGAACTAACTTAAGGTTTGTGTTTGACACCTACTTATAGATGCCCATATCACAGAAATTACAAATTTGTAAAATACTATACTATTCTGTTATAGATGTTAACATAAAAGACAGGAAAATTAAAAGGGATGAAGATACAATCAGCAGGGAAGTAAGTTTGTTTAATAGCTGTATGTAATTATAAAATGACAAAATAATAGGTAATAATTTATAAGAATTAAGTTTTAAAGTGCACAGAGATTTTCAAAGTTTGTTAAGAATTTTCTAGAAAATGAATTCTTCTCAGTTAAATAATTAATAAATTAAGAAGTTACTTATGCCCAGGTATATATTTTTGGAAACAGAAAAATTGAGGCTATAGAACTTGGCACTGAATTTTGGAAAGAATTACATTTTAAGATTTGAAAATTTTGAATATGAATAACTTTATATTTCAAGTTTTTGGAAAAAGAAAAATGTTCATTCAAAATTGCAGAATGGAAAAATTAAGTGGCATAGAATATGCAGTAAAGAAATCTGAAGGAAGATTTATACAAGGTTCGAGAGGCTTGGATAATAGGTTGCAAGAAATACTCTAAAGAGCTGTAAGCAACTCACGCCATAAAATCTTGAACTTTGGCAATACTGAATTTGATGTACACATGGTTTGATTCTTCTGAATGTTTCCATATGAACTAAATATGATCTGTGGAGGCATAATGTTGCTTGGGCATACTTACCTCCAAATCTCTGAACATGTTGCACTCACTGGTCAGAGTTATTGTGATACTGTACTTCTTCCTGATCTGCATCTTTTGAGGGGTGCTTTTGGCACTGACTTTATTTTCATGGATGACAATGCATGACTGAATATTTTTTATTTATTTATTTATTTATATACTTGTTCCATAGATCTCTACATGTGAGCAAGTCACTCAGATGTGGAACGTGTCAATATACATAATAAAATACATAGAATAAAGACATTGTTATAGTATTAATAACAGTGCACAAAAGTCATACTTATTAGCTTAAAAACTAGTCAACATAAATGTGAAGATAGCAGTTTCATATTTAGGGCATTATTGCATTTATTTTAACCTTGAACAGTAATCAAAACTTCCCACTTTGGGTTTAAAAGTGACCCAAAAATGGAAATGAGAAAAACAGGAATTTTTACATTAGGGCATTATTACATTAGTTTAACAGTAAAAAGTGTCAAAAAATTTAAAAACATCTTTCAAATCTGGGTTTTACTTATTTCTCTGAAAGAATTCCTCTAGTGAATAAAGTGAGGTCTCAAGTAAATAATTTTGCAAGCTACGTTTAAATACTGATGTACTACTCCTTATACTTTTGATGCTGTTGGGTAGGGAATTGAAAATTTTCGTTCCAGCGTACTTTACCCCTTTCTGAATAAGTGTCAAGTTCTTTAACTCACAGTGGAAATCCTCTTTTCTTCTGGTGTTATGTTCATGGTGTAGGCAATTCGTTTCATACAGAGTGGGGTTATTTATTATGAAGCACATCAGTGAATATATGTACTGAGATGTTGCTGTCAGTATTTCAAGTCGTTTAAAAAGATTTCGACATGAGGTTCGTGGGGGTACACCACAAATGATACTTATTGCTCTTTTTTGTGCTGTGAGGATTTTCTTTGCGGCAGGTGTATTGCCCCAGAAGATGATGCCATAACACATGACTGAATGAAAATAGCCAAAGTAAGCTGACCTTGAGATGGTAATGTCATTGAAGCATGACAAAATTCGTAAAGCAAATGTTGCAGGTACAGGTGATTCCCTTGACTTAAATCCCATCAAGCATGTGTGTGATGTGTTGTCTTGCAGCATGTCCACATACATCAACAATTCTCGAACAGTTGTCAACCACAGTGGTGGAAGAATGGTATGTCCTATTACAAGAACTCTTCACCAACCTTGTGGCCAATATGGGAGAACATTGAGGAACATGCACTGCTGGCCATGGTGATTAAACACCACATTAAGAACCATGTCCCACCTTTTGGAATGTCCAGAAGACCATCATAAATTGTTGTGACTTCAGTGTAATTATTATAAACAAGAGTTGTACAGTGTTTATTTTAGTCACGTTTAACCTTAGGGTCATACAGTTCATGTTTAATTGTGCTGATATTTCTCTAGGAATACTTATGGACTGTAGGAATGTATGACAGTAATATAACAGTTTAGTCTGTGTTTGAATGCTGACAATACTCTTATGCTCCTTGTTTAATGTAGGAGCGTATTGTAACAGAATCACCCTATTTCCATAAGGTCCTTATTACAGATTCTCATGGCCATAATTTTGCAATACACCTTACGGCTTTTTTAAATTAATCAGTCCTGCTGTGTGAGTGTTGAGAATTATGGATAGACAAGACCATAGTACATCTTTAGCAATGTGTTTCCATTTACTGTGCTAGACATCTCCCTCTTTACGAATGTTTTTGAGTTAATTTTTGGACATAAATTATCTATGTGATTTTCTTAAGATGAGTACTTGTGTATTACTACATTGAAGAACATGCAACTGCTTGTCTCATGAAGATTTGTGTTCCCAACTTTAAGGCTAATATTTTCAGTCTGAACATTTCTGATAGCATGGAAATGTATGTAAATGTTTTCGTTCCATTTATGAACAAATTTTTACCACTAAAATACTGGATTGCATTTTCTATATTCAGAACAAGTCTTTTCTTCAATTCATAAGAGGTAAGTCATCAGCACAGATAATGACATTTGTGCCATCTTGTCTACACATATCATTTATGTAAAGAATGAAAAACAGTGGACACAATACTGATCCTTGAGGCATATCATATTTAACTTATTGAAATTTAGGGCACATATTTATAATTTTCGTTTCCATTTTACAATCCACTTTCTCTCGCTGTCTGCTGCATTTTACAAGGGATTGTATAATATCAACCACTTTTCCTCTGATGCTGTATTGATGAAGTTTCTACAACAGTGTCTCATGACTAAGACTCAGATTTGAAAGTTTGAACCTTACGGAACCTAAAAAGGGCTAAATCATACTTGTTGTTGTTGTGGTCTTCAGTCCTGGGACTGGTTTGATGCAGCTCTCCATGCTACTCTATCCTGTGCAAGCTCCTTCATCTCCCAGTACCTACTGCAACCTACATCCTTCTGAATCTGCTTAGTGTATTCATCTCTTGGTCTCCCTCTACGATTTTTACCCTCCACGCTGCCCCCCAATGCTAAATTTGTGATCATACTTAAAAGGCCTAAAATGAGCTAAATTGGGCTTTCATAGAAAATTAGGGACTAAAGAAGACTTCTGCAGAAAAAAAACAGTTTTTAAATATGTTGCAGTTTCTGAATTAATACTAAGGATCTTTCCAGAGGTTGTGCTGGATGCGAATTTCATTACATTAGCTGCAATGTGAGTGTAGATGTATTAACCAATTTTGTCATATGAAAATATGTGCCAGACTGGGACTCGAACCCAGATTTCTTGCTTATTGTGAGCAGTCACATTAACCACTTCAGCTATCAATACACACTTCTCAGCCTGACCCAAACCTCCATATGTCACAGTCCACATCTTTACATCATAGTCTTGTGTACACCTCCTCTTAATCATGCAATGTTACTCAAATCCCGCTGAGTGAGAATGACACCACCACAGGGAATCAGGACTATTTTTATTGTCATAAGCCACAGCTTAACTTATAAAACTCACATATGATTTAACACTCAGCAGCTTGTATGAAATTTTATTCGCTGAATATGAATTGCATGACATTATCTGCAATCTGTATAGATGTATTACGTAGTTGTGACATATCAAAATTACCATATGTCACTAGTGAATAATAAATCTACACCCATTGCACCTGATGTCATGAAATTTGCATGTAGTGAATAATTTGGAATAACAGGTTTGTTGTTTGGTTTGGAGAGAAAGGGACCAAACTATAGGGTAATCAGTCCCTTTGGGATAATATTTCATACAGCTGCTGATTGTCAAATCGTATGTAATATTAAGGAGAGTCAATAATGGAAATTTGTGCAGTTTGAGGAACAACGTAATGAAGTTGTACACTGTGCTAAAATCAAGAATGTGTAAGGTACAATGTTGCTCGTCTTTATAACTTGATAATGTGTCAGGATAATGGTGCATCGGTGACATTTTGGTCTACTTATTTTTATAGTTTGGAAGGTATAAGAAATATTGCCCACATTGAAATCAACACTATGTGTGATGCCATATTGTTGCTTTGAGAATATACCCACATACCACTGCATTCTGCCAAACGCAGCCAACCTTTACTTAAATGCCAACCAACAATAGAGAGGTATATTAAAGGAATAAATCATTGACACTTGATGAGTCTATTTATTTTTGTAGTTACAAAGTAAATTTGTGTGGTGTGTTGACTCAATTGAGTAGTGTACTGTAAATGTAATAGTGTAATGTTTAAACAGAAATTGTCAAAAATTGTTCTTTTCCGACAGTGGATTGGAAAAGGCTCCAATTTCACAACTGACAAATGAGTAATTTTTTGCAAAGCCTGTCAGAAGCAAGTAAGTTAACACAGATTACCAGATTACTGCTACCATTCATTTTATGTACCAGTCTTCTTGTGAGTCTTCTACCCTTGGATTTTCCACTTGCACTTTAAAACTAGACTGCTGACATGGGTATGCAATTCAATTGAAGTTGACATTTTACATTATTGCATTCTTATTTTTTAGTTACTGTAATCTTTTTAATTTTTTGTTTTAATATAATAGAGGCCATGACAAAAGTCACATTTCCTTCAACACAAAGATTCCACAGCTCACATTACAAGCATTACTAGGAAGAACAGCAAACAACAGATTCAACCATTACTTTCCTCTATGACAAGTAGTGCAGTGGACAACTTTAATATACACTTGTGTGAGGCTTTAGTGTTGGCTAATGTGCCATGGAAAGTGCTGAAGAACCTTAATTTTAAGGGCTTCCATGAGTGTATTAGTAGCCGCAGTATACCAGATGAATCGACAACGTACAAATATTATTTGAAACAGGTGCATGAAAAAGCTGTTGCTGATATTAAAACAGATGTTGGTGACTACCATATTTCACTTTGAATTGACAAGACCAGTGACAGATGTGGCAATTTTGCATTAAATGTCATGGTGGGTAAATTAGATTCCACAGCACCAGGCACACCCCACCTATTCCTGTGTAGAGAATTGGAGAAAAGGAATCACAGCACAGTAACCTGGACTGTCAGTTATGCCCTATGCACCGTTTGACCTGGAGAAGATGTTTTGTTGTTGGTGACAGATTGTGCTGCCTGTATGTTAAAATGGGAGCAACACTGGGTGAAGTCTGTACCAGTCTGACCCATTGCACTTGCCTTGCTGGTGACCTACATCATCTAGCAGAAGAAGACACAAATAGTTTTCCTGAGGATAACAGTATCATTTCCTCTGTTAAGAAAATATTTATCAAAGCTCCTATCTACATCCAGTCCTTTAAGGAAATAGCTCCAAAGATTTCCCCTCCCCCCAGAACCCATATCTACATGTTGGTGCACCTGGCTCTTGGAATCTTTGTTATGCTGAACACTGCCAAAAAGTCAATCAGGTAGTAGACACATTTGACACTAGTGGATCAGCTTTTATTGAAAAATCCAAGCTGGCCCTAAAGAATAACAAGAATGTTGCTTCCTTGGCATTCTTAAGAGCTCACTTCCAATTTCTACCTGTTGCTTTTCAACGCCTTGAGTCCACATCTCTGCCAATGAAAGATATTGTAGACGTGATCTCAAAGATGCAGGTGTATCTAGTGAAAGCTGTCTCTTGTTCTGGGCATTCAACAGGTTGGTATGTTTATGTTTTCTTTGTTGCAGGTGTTGTGATCATGTATCTCATGCCTGTTGCTGAAGGAATCTAGATTTTCCTTAACATGAAGGAAGCACAAAAATAAATGATGAATGCAAACAGCCATTATTCCCAATTTTGTAAATAATGGCCTGTAGTGCTCCTGTCCCCTATTCATTGTTGTTATCCTTATTGCTATTTCTTTGAGTAGTGTTACTTTCTTGCACCCTATAGTAAGAAACAGTAAATAATACACTATTAGCAGCTACTGATTAGTTAACACAAGTTTCAGTTTTTTCAGAAGGTGTATGACATAACAGGTTGTCACAAACATGTGCTGTGTGTTTTTGCCAAGTGAGTTTGCTGTCCACCATTAACCTCAGAAGTTACACAGCCCCTGCACAGTTTAGGTAGCTTTTGTCACTAAGGCTACATACCAATTTTTCATTTTTGCTTTGTTGATTTTCATTTTCTGTATGACAAGCAATTTCTTTGTCACATAAGACAAAGGATCTTCTTCTCTTGAGCCTTTCTGGCATTGATGCCTTATAAGTACAGAGTTGTGTCATTTGCAAGTTGCAAGAACTGTCCATGAAAACTTAAATCACTTACAAAAACTGGGAAAGGGAGGCAACCCATTACCGATCCTTATCGCATGCCATATTCCAGTTTCTGTTCACATGATAGTGTTCCTTCAGCTGATAAATCTGCTTTCTATTTTCCAGATAAGATTTGAAGATTGCCAATACAGTTCTTCCAGGTTCATACCGACTGGGTGTATTTAAAAAGACCTTATGATGAGTGAAGTAAAATGCCTTGCTGGTGTCACACAGTGCCAGTGTTAAAGATATTTGTGACAAAGTGGTTAGTTACAGACCCCTAATTGACTAAATTATCTACATCTATTTGACTACACTGCAATTCACAATTAAGTTCCTGGCAGTGATTTTATTGAACCAACTTCATGCTATTTCTCTACTGCTCCACTCTCGAATAGTGTGCAGGAAATATAAATCCACAAATCTTTCAATGCGAGCTCTGAGTTCTCTTATTTTACGACAATGGTCATTTCTCTCTTTGTAGGTTGGCACCAACAAAATATTTTCATTTTCTGAGCAATAAGTTGGTAATAGAAATTTTAAAAAGATCCTGCTGCAACAGAAAATGCCATTATTTTAGTGATTGCCAGCCCAACTTGGATATCATACCCATGACACACTCTCTCCTATTTCATGATAATACAAAATGAGAGGCCCTTCTTTGAATTTTTCAATGTCCTTCACCAATCCTGTCTGATGTGGATCGCACACTGTACAGAAATTCTCCAGAAGAGGATGGACAAGCATAGTGTAAAAAGTTACTTCAGTGGACCTGTTACATCTACTAAATGTTCTGCCAATAAAACAGTCTTTTTTAGCTTTCCCCACAGCATTGTCTGTGTGATTGTTCCAATGTATGTTATTCATAATTGTAATCCCTACAGATTTAGTTGAATTCACGGTCTTAAGATTTGTATGATTCATCATATAATGGAAATTTAACAGATTACTTTTAGTACTCGCATGGATGGCTTCTCACTTTTCATTACTTAGAGCCAAGTGCCATTTTTTATACCATGCAGATATCTTGTCTGAATCATTGTGCAATTGTCTTTGATTATCTGTGGACATTATGAGACAGTAAATGACAGCATCATCTGCAAAATGTAAGAGGGCTGCTCATTCTGTCTTCTGAACTGTTTATATAGATTAGGAACAACAGAGGGCCTATGACACTTCCTTGAGGAATGCCAGATATCAGTTCTGTTTTACTTGATGACTTTCCATCAATTACTGTGAACTGTGACCTTTCTGGCAGGAAATCATGAGGCCAGTCACCATCTAAGAGGATACTCTTGTAAGCACGCAATTTGAGTAGAAGCTGCTTTTGAGGAATGGTGTCAAATGCCTTCAAGAAATCTAGAAATATGAAATCAATTTGAGATCCCCTATCAATAGCACCCATTACTTCATATGAATGAAGAGATAGTTGTGTTTCACAAGAATGATATTTTCAGAATCTATGCTGACTATTTGTCAATAGATTCTACAACTACATCTACATCTATACTCTGCAAATCATGGTAAGGTGCATGGCAGAGGGTACATCTCATTGTACCAGTTATTAAGGTTTATTGCTGTTCCATTCATATTTGGAGTGCTGGAAGAATGATTGTTTCAGTGCCTCTGTGCGTGCAGTATCTATTCTAATCTTACCCTCACAATCCCTATGAGAGTGATACACAGGGGGTTGTGGCATATCCATAGAGTAATCACTTAAAGCCAGTTCTTGAAATTTCATTGATAGACTTTTTTGGGGTAGTTTGTATATTTTCAAGAGTATTCCAGTTTAGTTCCTTCAGTATCTATGTGACATTCTCCCATGGATTCAACAAACCTGTGACCATTCATGCTGCCCTTCTCTGTATACCTTCAATATCTCTTGTTAATCCTGTCTGGTATGGGTCCCACCACTTGAGCAATATTCTAGAACTGGCTGCACAAGTAATTTGTAAGCAATCTTGTTTGTAGACCAGTTGCATTTCCCCAGTATTCTACCAATAAACCAAAGTCTACCACCTCCTTTACTCAAGACTGTACGTATGTGATCATTCCATTTTATATCGCTACACCCAGGTATTTGTATGAATTGGCTGATTCCAGCAGTGACTCACTGATATTATAGTCATAGGATACTATGTTTCTTTGTTTTGTGAAGTGCACAATTTTATATTTCTTAACATTTAGAGCAAGTTGCCAATCTCTGCACCATTTTGAAATCTTATCAAGATTTGACTGAATATTTATGCAGCTTTTTTCAGATAGTACTTCATCATAGATAATTGCATCATCTGCAAAAAGTCCAATTTTACTATTAATATTGTCTGCTAGGTCATTAACATACAACATGAACAGCAAGCATCCCAGCACATTTCCCAGGGGAACACCCAAAATTACTTATACGCCTGACTATGACTCTTCATCCAAGATAACATACTGTGTCCTCCCTACCAAAAAGACCTCAATCCAGTCACAAATCTTACTTGATACCCCATATGATTGTACTTTTGACAATAAACATAGGTGTGGTAATGAGTGAAATGCTTATCAGAAATCAAGAAATACTGCATATACCTTATTGCCATGATCCAAAGCTTTAAGCATGTTATGTGAGAAAAGTGCAAGTTGGGTTTCACATGATTAATGTTTTTGAAATACATGCTGGATGACATTGAGAAGGTCATTCTGTTCAGGATACCTCATTATGTTTGACCTGAGTATATGTTCTAAGATTGTACAACAAAACTGTGTCAATGATTGGGTGGCAGTTTTGTGAATCACTTCTATTACCCTTCTTGTAGATGGGTGTGACCTGTGCCTTTTTCTCAGAACTGGGTTAAGTTTTTTGTTCAAGGGATCTAAGAAAGATTGTAGTTAGAAGAGGGGCTAACTCAACTGCAAATTCAGTATAGAATCTGACAGGGATTCCATTGGGACATTGAGCTTTGTTCAGTTTTAATGACTGCAGCTGTTTCTCAACACCACTGATACAAATACTTAATTCATTCATCTTTGGAGTGGTATGAGGATTCATTGGGGCAATTCTCCTGGGTTTTCCTTTGTAAAGGAACATATGAAAATGGAGTTAAGCATTTCATTTTTTGCTTTGCTACCCTCAATTTTATTTCCTGTCTCATTCGCTAAGGACTGTACAGTAACTTAGGTGCCACTAACAGCCTTTACATACCACCAGAATTTCTTTGGGCTCTGTGAAAGATCACTTTACAGTATTCTTCTACAGTAGTCATTGAAGGCATCATGCATTGCCCTGCTTGTGTTTCATTCAGAATATCTCTATCTATAGCTATACCATTGTGTTACACTTATTATGCAGTAATCTCCGTTTCTTTAGAAGTTTCTTTATAGTGACTCTATACTGTGGAAGTTCTCTCCCATTATGAACTGTTCTACTGGATACACATTTATCCAGTGCATGATCAACTATACTTTTAAACCTGAGCCAGAGTTCCTCTACATGTGATTTTTTATCTAGTTTACTGAATATATATAGATCTTTCTCCTCGTTTTAGTTGTCCTTTGAACTTCAGTAATCATTGTTGCCACAACTGTGTCATGGTTCCTGATACCAATTTTTATGTGGACTCCTCAGAGATGTCAGGTCTATTTGTTGTCATTGGATCCAATGTATTTCCATCATGAGTGGTGTCTCTAACTATCTGTTCTAGGTAATTTTCAGAGAAGGCATTTAGTAAAGTTTCACAGGATGTCTTATCATAACCACCACTAACAAAATTGTAATTTTCCCAACTGATTTGTCGGATGATTGAAGTCTCCACCAGTGATTACAGTATAATTGGGGAATTTACTTACAAGTGAACAGGTGTTTTCTCTAAAATTTTTGATTACGTCAGAAGATGAGTCTGATGAGCAATAGAAGGATCCAATTGCCCAAACAATTTCACATTCAGCTTCAATTTCTATCTCCATGGATTTGCACTTCTTGTTTACTGTGACAAATACAGCATCTCCATTTCCCATTAGCCTATCCTTTCAGTATACACTTAAATTTTCCCCAAAAATCTCACTGCCATCTATCTCAGGTTTTGTTTTCTTCTAGGTAATCCATACTGTTAAAACACAGTGTACCGTATGTTTCAAAATCCTTCTACAAATCGACTATACTGATGTAGGTCTGTAATTCAGTGGATTACCGTTGGGTTTTTTCTTGAATACTGGTGTAACCTGTGCACCTTCCATTCTTTAGGCATGGATGTTTTGTCGAGTGAGCAGTTTATGATTGTTATGTATGGAGCTATTGCATCAGCATACTCTGAAAGGAACCTAATTGGTATAAGGACTTGCCCTTTTCAAGTGATTTAAGCTGCTCCACTACACCAAGGATATCTACTTCTTACTTACTCATGTTGGCAGCTTCTTGATTCGAATTTGTTGTGTTGGCAGAAGAGCCAACACTGTGTTACTAGAGGAGACTGAAATGCATGCATTTTAGCTCACGCAGGCTGGCGTGAGGAGGGAAGAACTATACTGACGTGAGCGTTCCAAAGGATTGGAAAAGAGCACAAGTCATCCCCGTTTTCAAGAAGGGACGTTGAACAGATGTGCAGAACTATAGACCTATATCTCTAACGTCAATCAGTTGTAGAATTTTGGAACACGTTTTATGTTTGAGTATAATGACTTTTCTGGAGACTAGAAATCTACTCTGTAGGAATCAGCTTGGGTTTTGAAAAAGACGATTGTGTGAAACCCAGCTCGCGCTATTCATTCACGAGACTCAGAGGGCCATAAACACGGGTTCCCAGGTAGATGCCATATTTCTTGACTTCCACAAGGCATTTGATACAGTTCCCCACAGTCGTTTAATGAACAAAGTAAGAGCATATGGACTATTAGACCAATTGTGTGATTGGATTGAAGACTTCCTCGATAACAGAATGCAGCATGTCAGAGTGATTTCAGGTGTGCCGCAGGGGAGTGTCGTAGGACCGTTGCTATTCACAATATACATAAATGACCTTGTGGATGACATCGGAAGTTCACTGAGGCTTTTTGCGGATGACGCTGTGGTATATCGAGAGGTTGTAACAATGGAAAATTGTACTGAAATGCAGGAGGATCTGCAGCGAATGGACGCATGGTGCAGGGAATGGCAATTGAATCTCAATGTAGACAAGTGTAATGTGCTGTGAATACATAGAAAGATCCCTTATCATTTAGCTACAATATAGCAGGTTAGCAACTGGAAGCAGTTAATTCCATAAATTATCTGGGAGTACGCATTAGGAATGATTTAAAATGGAGTGATCATATAACATTGACCATCGGTGAAGCAGATGCCAGACTGAGATTCATTGGAAGAATCCTAAGGAAATGCAATCCGAAAACAAAGGAAGTAGTTTACAGTACGCTTGTTCGCCCACTGCTTGAATACTGCTCAGCAGTGTGGGATCTGTACCAGATAGGGTTGATAGAAGAGATAGAGAAGATACAACGGAGAGCAGCGCGCTTCATCACAGGATCGTTTAGTAATCGAGAAAGCATTACGGAGATGATAGATAAACTCCAGTGGAAGACTCTGTAGGAGAGACGCTCAGTAGCTGGGTACGGACTTTTGTTGAAGTTTCGGGAACATACCTTCACTGAGGAGTTATGCAGTATATTGCTCCCTCCTATGTATATCTCGTGAAGAGACCAGGAGGATAAAATCAGAGAGATTAGAGCCCACACAGAGGCATACCGACAATCCTTCTTTCCACGAACAATACGAGACTGGAATAGAAGGGAGAACCGATAGAGGTACTCAAGGTACCCTCCGCCACACACTGTCAGGTGGCTTGCGGAGTATGGATGTAGATGTAGATGTGGATATAGATATCCTTGGGAACTACGTTCACCACTGTATGCACTGTGTTTGTCCTCACCATGATGGCATCTACCAGCAGTGCAGAGAAATGTGTCACACAGCTTGTAGTGCATGTGCATGTTTCATAGAGCACCAGGATGAGTTTGCCATACTCCCCTGGCCTCCAAATTCCACAGACTTAAACCCTGTTGAGAATCTGTGAAGCCACCTTGATCAGGCTGCTTGTGCCATGGATTCTCAACCGAGATTCCTAGTGCAGCTGGCCATGGCACTGAAGTCATTATGGCTCCACATCTTTGTCAGTACTTTATACAACCTCACTGACTCTCTTCCTGCATGTCTCACAGCAGTCCACACTGCAAAAGCTGTTTATTCAGGCTTTTGACAAGAGGTCACATTAATGTGACTGGACAATGTAATCTGTAAACCAGTACATAAGAAAGGAGATGAAGTGCCTCATGATAACTATCATCACTTACACCTAAAATATCGAAAACAATAGAATACTGCATGTGTAAAAAGATGAGTCAATATTTTGAATGTAATGAATAATGATATACTAAGCTCCTCACAGCATGATTTAAGATCCAGAATTTCCACAGATAAAGCAGTTGAAAGCATGGTAACACAAATACATAGCTGGTAAAAAAAAGGAATAGAAAGGCGAGAGAGATTAGCTGTGCAACAATGTGGACCTCTTGAAAGCATTTGATATTACCTCCCACCATATTCTTACAGAAAACTCTACCACTATGAAGTGAGAGGAATGCTCTGTCCAGTCTTACTTGGACAACATAAAACAGTTAGTTAAGGTAAATAATTAAAAGTAATAATGTGTTCAAGTCATGTAGAGTGTACCTCAGAGATCTGTTTGTGATCTTTCCTTTTTGTTACTTATATAAATGATTTTCCACCATTGTGCTATGTGTTGCAGTGTTATATGCAGACACAACACTCATTACATGTGAAGCTTGAAAATGTGCAACACAGAATGGTGGTAGCAAAGCAGTGTTGTTCTACTTGGTACTGCAGAAAAATTACATTAAAACTGCAGACAGTTTATTCATTTGAATGCTCCCAGTCATAATAACAAAACACTCAAGTTATTAGGATTTCACATTGACCAAAACCTCAGCTGGCATACCCACACAGGGAAATTATGTGTCATAGTAGTACATGTGTTGTCTCTTCTGTACAAGCTGAGGAACAGTGTCAGTAAATAACTTCGATTATGTGCATATTTTTCATTCTTCTACTCCCACCTGATTTATGGATTTATGGGATACTACTGTGGGGTAATTCTGCAGGGTCAAAATTAGTGTTTAAATGGCAAAAGAAAGCTGTAAAAGGGATTGCAAGTATTCACTCACACAAATCAATGCAACTAAATGCAATGACACTACTTAGCCTGTATGTCTATGATTGCCTTATCTGTGTTAAAAAAACCTAAGTATGCTTTACCTAAGGAGGACCATAATTATCCGTAACTATAGCACAAGAAATGGACATACAGCTTATGTGCTATATGCTAACCTGGCAAAGACTGAGAAACAGCTACATATACCATGGTCTTGTCTACTTCAACAGATTATTTGAAAGTGCATACAAAGTGCCAGTAAATAAATTTTAAACAAGCCTTGTGAAATGGAAGAAGGGTGAAGGAATTTAGCCTGTTCAAGAATTCCTCAAATGTGTGACAAATGATCCACATTTCATATGAGAATGGGAAGTCAATAAATAACAGAGTATTTCTAACCATTTATGTCTGGCTGTGTAACTATTTTATTTCTGTCTCATGTGCTTATTGTCATTTATATGTTTAGTTATTGATTATCTTTGTCATTCATTACCATGTAGTGTTTTTATCTTGTAATTGCTCTATCTTGTGATCATTTATTGTTATTGTCATTTACTTAATTACACAGTTTATATACCATGTATGATTTTCTTGTACTTAATAACAGTTGTTTAAGTTTTTATTATTATTGGGGAAGGAAAGTTGCTACTCACCATATAGCGGAGATGCTGAGTCGCGATAGGCACAACAAAGAGATTCACATAATTATAGCTTTTGGGCTTTAAGGCCTTTGTCAGAAATAGACAGACACACACACACACACACACACACACACACACACACACACACACACACAAATGCAACTTGCACACTCGTCTGCTGTCTCAGACAACTGATACCACACTGCAAGCAGCAGCACCAGTGCATGATGGGAGTGGTGACTGGGTGGGGGTAAGGAGGAGGCTGGAATGGAGAGGGGGAGGGATAGTATGGTGGGGGTGCAGACAGTGAAGTGCTGTAGTTTAGACAGAGGGCAGGAGAGAAGGTGGGGAGGGAGGGGGGGGGGGGGGGGTTAAGCAGCAGAAATGAAAAGAAATTAAAAGATTGGGTGTGGTGGTGAAATGACAGCTGTGTAGTACAGGAATGGGAACAGGGAGGGGGCTGGATGGGTGAGGACAGTGACTAATGAAGGTTGAGGCCAGGAGGGTTACAGGAACATGGGATATATTGCAGGAAAAATTCCCACCTGCACAATTCAGAAAAGCTGGTGTTGGTGGGAAGGATCCATATGGCACAGGCTGTGAAGCAGTCATTTTTTGTTGTGCTTATCGCGATTCAGCATCTCCGCTATATGGTGAGTAGCAACTTTCCTTCCCTAATATTGTTACATTCTAGCCTGGATTTTCCATTGTTTGATTTTTTATTATTATTGTTATTATTACTTCATTTAACTTTGGCAATGCCAGTAGCAGGTAAAGATGCTCAAGGTGAATAAAGCATTTGAATTTGAATTTGAACAGACATAATTGTGTATTAACAAATTTGTTGTTATGTACAGATCTGAGGTTCCAGTGAGAGCTGTGGGTGACGTCATGTGGATAGCAATTATATAAATGATATATTGATTTGGATATTTCAGAAGAGTTACATCTGGGAATTAGTGAAGTTCGGTGGCAGGAGGAACAAGACTTTTGGTCAGGTGATTACAGGGTTATAAATACAAAATCAAATAGGGGTAATGCAGGAGTAGATTTAATAATGAATAAACAAATAGGAGTGCGGGTTAGCTACTACAAACAGCATAGTGAACACATTATAGTGGCCAAGATAGACACAAAGCCCATGCCTACTACAGTAGTACAAGTTTATATGCCAACTAGCTCTGCAGATGATGAAGAAATTGATGAAATGTATGACGAGATAAAAGAAATTATTCAGGTAGTGAAGGGAGATGAAAATTTAATAGTCATGGATGACTGGAATTCATCAGTAGGAAAAGGGAGAGAAGGAAACATAGTAGGTGAATATGGATTGGGGGGAAGAAATGAAAGAGGAAGCCGCCTTGTAGAATTTTGCACAGAGCATAACTTAATCATAGCTAACACTTGGCTCAAGAATCATAAAAGAAGGTTGCACACCTGGAAGAATCCTGGAGATACTAAAAGGTATCAGATAGATTATATAATGGTAAGACAGAGATTTAGGAACCAGGTTTTAAATTGTAAGACATTTCCAGAGGCAGATGTGGATTCTGACCACAATCTATTGGTTATGAACTGCAGATTGAAACTGAAGAAACTGCAAAAAGGTGGGAATTTAAGAAGATGGGACCTGGATAAACTGAAAGAACCAGAGGTTGTAGAGAGTTTCAGTGAGAGCATAAGGGAACAATTGACAGGAATGGGAGAAAGAAATACAGTAGAAGAAGAATGGGTAGCTCTGAGGGATGAAGTAGTGAAGGCAGCAGAGGATCAAGTAGGTAAAAAGACAAGGGCTAATAGAAATCCTTGGGTAACAGAAGAAATATTGAATTTAATTGATGAAAGGAGAAAATATAAAAATGCAGTAAATGAAGCAGGCAAAAAGGAATACAAACGTCTCAAAAATGAGATCGACAGGAAGTGCAAAATGGCTAAGCAGGCATGGCTAGAGGACAAATGTAAGGATGTAGAGGCTTGTCTCACTAGGGGTAAGATAGATACTGCCTACAGGAAAATTAAAGAGATCTTTGGAGAGAAGAGAACCACTTGTATGAATATCAAGAGCTCAGATGGCAACCCAGTTCTAAGCAAAGAAGGGAAGGCAGAAAGGTGGAAGGAGTATATAGAGGGTCTATACAAGGGCGATGTACTTGAGGACAATGTTATGGAAATGGAAGAGGATGTAAATGAAGATGAAATGGGAGATAAGATACTGCGTGAAGAGTCTGACAGAGCACTGAAAGACCTGAGTCGAAACAAGGCCCCGGGAGTAGACAACATTCCATTAGAACTACTGATGGCCTTGGGAGAGCCAGTCATGACAAAACTCTACCATCTGGTGAGCAAGATGTATGAGACAGGCGAAATACCCACAGACTTCAAGAAGAATATAATAACTCCAATTCCAAAGAAAGCAGGTGTTCACTGATGTGAAAATTACCGAACTATCAGTTTAATAAGTCACAGCTGCAAAATACTAACGCGAATTCTTTACAGACAAATGGAAAAACTGGTAGAAGCGGACCTCGGGGAAGATCAGTTTGGATTCCGTAGAAATGTTGGAACACGTGAGGCAATACTAACCTTACGACTTATCTTAGAAGAAAGATTAAGAAAAGGCAAACCTACGTTTCTAGCATTTGTAGACTTAGAGAAAGCTTTTGACAACGTTAACTGGAATACTCTTTCAAATTCTGAAGGTGGCAGGGGTAAAATACAGGGAGCGAAAGGCTATTTACAATTTGTACAGAAACGAGATGGCAGTTATAAGAGTCGAGGGGCATGAAAGGGAAGCAGTGGTTGGGAAAGGAGTGAGACAGGGTTGTAGCCTCTCCCGATGTTATTCAATCTGTATATTGAGCAAGCAGTAAAGGAAACAAAAGAAAAATTCGGAGTAGGTATTAAAATTCATGGAGAAGAAGTAAAAACTTTGAGGTTCGCCGATGACATTGTAATTCTGTCAGAGATAGCAAAAGACTTGGAAGAGCAGTTGAACGGAATGGACAACGTCTTGAAAGGAGGATATAAGATGAACATCAACAAAAGCAAAACGAGGATAATGGAATGTAGTCAAATTAAATCGGGTGATGCTGAGGAAATTAGATTAGGAAATGAGACACTTAAAGTAGTAAAGGAGTTTTGCTATTTAGGGAGCAAAATAACTGATGATGGTCGAAGTAGAGAGGATATAAAATGTAGACTGGCAATGGCAAGGAAATCGTTTCTGAAGAAGAGAAATTTGTTAACATCGAGTATAAATTTATGTATCAGGAAGTCGTTTCCGAAAGTATTTGTATGGAGTGTAGCTATGTATGGAAGTGAAACATGGACGATTAATAGTTTAGACAAGAAGAGAATAGAAGCTTCCGAAATGTGGTGCTACAGAAGAATGCTGAACATTAGATGGGTAGATCACATAACTAATTATGAGGTACTGAATAGGATTGGGGAGAAGAGAAGTTTGTGGCACAACTTGACTAGAAGAAGGGATTGGTTGGTAGGACATGTTTTGAGGCATCAAGGGATCACAAATTTAGCATTGGAGGGCAGCGTGGAGGGTAAAAATCGTAGAGGGAGACCAAGAGATCAATACACTAAGCAGATTCAGAAGGATGTAGGTAGCAGTAGGTACTGGGAGATGAAGAAGCTTGCACAGGATAGAGTAGCATGGAGAGCTGCATCAAACCAGTCTCAGGACTGAAGATCACAACAACAACAACAACATCTGTTTTTACTATAGGGTGTTTTTTTGACAGGAATGGGAGTTGGTATGGGATGATGAGAGGAAATGCCTTTGATAACTCAGATTTATTTATATTTCTTCGTAGTTTCAGAATACCTGCTGCAAATACTTTTAAGTCATTTATGCAATGTTGCCAGCTATATAAATGAAACCAGACATGGAATTACTTCTGCTATCATAAATTTATACAAAACAAAAAATAACAATCAGAGTGGAATATTCTAAATGCTGCAGTCATACTATCTGCTAACACAGGCAAAAGAATATGCAGATGAAATAAACACTGCTGGCCATCCAAAATGCAACACCAAAAAGGTCCAGAGATATCACAATCAAATTGATTTGGGAGATAATATGTTGCCCGAAGATTGCATGATTGAGAATACAGCCCTGTGTGGAGTGAGAAAGATGATGAAATCTGTATCGAGTGTTGCCACCATTACTGGCTATAACCACTGCTACATGCCTCAGCACTGAATCAAAGAGGCTCTGGATGCATTGTTGGGGTATATCAGTCCATACCGCTTCCACATATCACCTAAGTTGATCTGGCATAGCAGTGGGTGGTATATCTTGGACCGGTTGTTCTGCAATCATTGACCATACGTTTTTGATAGGTGAGAGATTGGGAGAACAGGGAGGCCAAGGCAACATTGCAGTCCAATGGGTGATGAAGAAGTCTTGAAAATTGCATGCTCTTGTGGTAGCGCATTGTCTTGTTGCATTGTAGCTGTTAGCAAGCTCCGAAGGCATGGGAGGACAACAGGCTCCAACACATCAGAGATGTAACACTGGCTGGTTAGTGTACTGGCAATACATACTACAGGGGTGCACGAGTGGAGTCCAGTAGCACCTCAAACCATAATGTCAGGTGCAGGACTAGTATTGTGATGCGTAAGGCAACAGTTCTCTCACCATGGCATCTCCAGACTCTAATCTGACCATTATGGTAGTGCTGGCAGAACCAAGATTCATCAGTAAGAACAATGTCATTTCATTCAGTTTTCCATATCCGTCATTCATCGCACTATTGCCGGCCCAGACGCCTGTGGCATTGACTCACTGGTAAATGCAGCAATTGACACTTTGCAGACAGTCCACCAGGCTGCATACAATGCTGAATGGTACACGCGGACACTGCTTGTTGTGGAACAGACCAAATGTATTGTGATATAGTTCATGATGTGGCAGAGTGATCCATCACTGACATGTGCACATTATGCATGTCATCACATGTAGTGGTGCAACAAGTTGGGTTTAATCAGTCCCAGCAATCTGTCATTCTCTCCTTCATCAAACCTTTACAGATCCACATCAGAGTTGCTTCATTCCATCTGACACAACCACTGATTTCTCTGAAGGATAATCTGCAATCCCTATAGGCAACTATTCTCCCTCAGTCGAACTCCAAAATAGGCTCTAAAGACAATCGCTGCCTTCTACAAGGCGTACTGAAGCTGCTTACACAAAAGAACTGCACGAAAGAACAATTCCAGAATGTCCACATGACTATCTGTGCTCCCTTTACATAGCACTTGCAGGCTGTGTTACTTGACTGGCACCTCTGATGTGCACCTCTGCTGAAATGCTAATAGTGTGCATCTCTCATCGCTGCAAAAGCTTGCTGCAAATTTCACCTAATTTGGATGCTTCTTTCAGGGTATTGTATTTTGTGTGGCCAGTAGTGTAGTAGTTCAGTAATTAGACAATGAAAAAATGTACATATGCTAGAAAAAAATAATAAGATATTTGTCATGTGGCTGTGCCGATTACAATATTTTTTTAATCTACTGTGTCATTCATGTGTATTTCTTACCTGCAAAATTTTTGTTTTTACCTAGCATTGGAGTCTCAGAAAAAGGCTCTGCCACTGTTGAACTCAGTGTAAGGGGAAGTCCAGGGCACTCCAGCTTTCCACCAGCAGAATCAGCTATTGGAATTCTAGCAGCAGCTGTTGCACGTCTAGAAAAAAACCCTCAGCCAGCTCTACTTGGCCAAGGCCCTGAAGCAGCCACATTCCAGTACCTAGCACCACATGTGAGTTTATGGGTAACTCTTAAGCTTTCTGGTTACAAGAATCAAACAGCTGAGTTCAATCCAAAATTATAAATGAAACCATGGAAAATCCAGGGTGGAATACTGACAGTATTATGAGAAGGAAAAATCACTGCTCACCATGTAATAGAGATGTTGAGTCACAGACAGGCACAACAAAAAGACTGCTAAACAAGTAAGCTTCTGGCCAGAAGGCCTTTGTCTCAATTAGGCAACATACACACCCACATTCACACAGATGCAACTGACACACACAACACTGCCTCTCGCTGCTGAGGCCGGGCCAAAATTATAAATGAGTAGACCAAAGAAGATTGTTCAATAGGTATCATTAATATATTTTAATTACAATGTGCATTTAAGATAAGTTCAAAGAAGGACATGAGGAATTATCACCAGTACCCTATTTTTAGTCTTAGAATCCTGTCAAAAGTGTTGATGACAGTAGCTGCAATCCAAATTCAAAATTTTACTATAAGAAATGCTATTATTCTAAGTAACTAGTTTGTAGTCCAAGAAGGAAAAAATACTCTGGATGCAGTGAAAAAGTTTATTGAAAAGATAAGTAAACTGTTAGATCAGAGAAGTAAACTTGCAGATGTCTTCTGGAGTCTCACTTAAGCCTTTGACTCAGTAAAACATGTCTTGCTTATCTACAGTGTTCTGCAGTGTTCTGCAATGTCTTATGTCATAACTGCAGAGCAGGAAAAATGGTATACTATGTGATCAAAAGTATCCGGACACCCCCAAAAACAAACATTTTTCATATTAGGTGCATTGTGCTGCTACCTACTGCCATGTACTCCATATCAGTGACCTCAGTATAGTCATTAGGCATTGTGAGAGAACAGAATGGGGCACTCTGCAGAACTCGTGGACTTCGAACTTGGTCAGGTGATTGGGTGTCACTTGTGTCGTAAGTCTGTACACGAGATTTCCACACTCCTAAACATCCCTAAGTCCACTGTTTCTGATGTGATAGTGAAGTAGAAACATGAAGGGACACGTTCAGCACAAAAGCGTACAGGCTGACAGAGACCGCCGACAATTGAAAAGGGTCATAATGTGTAATAGGCAGACATCTATCCAGACCATCACATAGGAATTCCAAACTGCATGAGGATCCACTGAAAGTACTATGACAGTTAGGCAGGAGGTGAGAAAACTTGGATTTCATGGTTTATAAGCCACACATCGTGCTGGTAAATGCCAAATGACACTTCGCTTGCTGTGAGGGGTGTAAACATTGTGATTGAACAGTGGAAAAACATTGTGTGGAGAGACAAATTATGGTACACAATGTGGCGACCTGATGGTAGGGTGTGGTTATGGCGAATGCCCGGTGAACGTCATCTGCCAGTGTGTGTAGTGCCAACAGCAAAATTCGGAGGCGTTGGTGTTACGGTGTGGTCGTGTTTTTCATGGAGGGGGCTTGCACCCTTGTTGTTTTGCATGGCACTATCACAGCACAGGCCTACATTGATGTTTTAAGCACCTTCTTGCTTCCCATTGTTGAAGAGAAATTCGGTGATGGCAATTGCATCTTTCAGCATGATTGAGCGCCTGTTCATAATACACGGCCTGTGGCGGAGTGGCTATGTGACAAAAACATCCCTGTAATGGACTGGCCTGCACAGAGTCCTGACCTGAATCCTATAGAATGCCTTTGCGATGTTTTGGAATGCCGACTTTGTACCAGGCCTCACTGACTGACATCAATACCTCTCCTCAGTGTAGCACTCTGTGAAGAATGGGCTGCCATTCCCCAAGAAACCTTCCAGCACCTGATTGAACATATGCCTGTGAGAGTGGAAGCTGTCATCAAGGCTAAGGATGGGTCAACACCATATTGAATTCCAGCATTACTGATGGAGGGCGCCACGAACTTGTAATCCTTTTCCAGCCAGGTGTCCAGATACTTTTGATCACATAGTTGAACTGTCATTTCAAGAAAAGTTAATTAATATTCTAAATGGAGCTGCCATTCCCCAAGAAACCTTCCAGCACCTGATTGAACATATGCCTGTGAGAGTGGAAGCTGTCATCAAGGCTAAGGATGGGTCAACACCATATTGAATTCCAGCATTACTGATGGAGGGCGCCACGAACTTGTAATCCATTTCCAGCCAGGTGTCCAGATTTTGATCACATAGTTGAACTGTCATTTCAAGAAAAGTTAATTAATATTCTAAATGGAGCATAGTATCACAAGGTGTGTGTCACAGTTCCATTCTAGGGCTAAAACTTTCTTATTCTACCTATAAGAGCTTATGTTTTCAGTTGTCTGAAAGCTTTGTTACCATCGCCAATTACAAAACTGTATTTGTCTGCAGTACAGTCACGCACCTGACAGTGCCCATTCCAGCAATTATTATGATGTATATACCTTGAATTGTGTAAAGAACCTGTTAAATATCAGTTATTATTATTTTGATATTTTATTATTATTCACATATTTTATTCATATATTTTATTTATCCATCTTTAGGAAAACTGCATAACTGTTTCTATGGGGACAGCTATTGTGAAGTTTACAAATTGAAGTGCAAAAATGCAGCAAAATCATCAGGCTCATTGTGGTTGTTGTTGACGTCAGTCCAAAGACTGATTTGATGCAGCCCTCCATCCTGTGCAAGCCTCATCATCTCCAACATCCCTCTGAATCTGCTCACTGTATTCATCTCTTGGTCTCCCTCTATGAGTCCCCCCCCCCCCCCCCACACACACACACTTCCCCCCAGTACTAAATTGGTGATTTCTTGATGTCTCAGAATGTGTCCTACCAACTGAACACTTATTCTAGTCAAGTTGTGCCACAAATCTCTTTCCTCCCCCGTTCTATTCAGTACTTTCTCATTAGGCATGTGGCCTACCCACCTAATCTTCAATATTTTCTGTAGCACCTCATTTCAAAAACTTCTATTCTCTTCTTGTCTAAACTGTTTATCATCCATTCTTCACTTCCATACATGGATACACACCAGACAAGTACTTTCAGAAACGACTTCCTGACACTTGAATCTATACTCGATGTTAATAAATCTCCTGTTCTTCAGAAATGCTTTTCTTGTCTTTGCTAGTCTACATTTTATATCCTCTCTACTTTGACTGTGATCAGTTATTTTGCTGCCCAGGTAGCAAAACTTATTTACTACTTTAAGTGACTCATTTCCTAATCTAATTCCTTCCACATCAAGTGACTTAATTAGACTACATTTTGTTATCCTCATTTTGCCTTTGTTGATGTTCATCTTATATCCTCCTTTCAAGATATTGTCCATTCTGTTAAACTGCTCTGCCAAGTCCTTTGCTGTCTCTGACAGAATTACAATGTCACTGGCAAACCTCAAGTTTTTATTTCTTCTCCCTGCATTTTAATTCCTACTCCAAATTTTTCATTTGTTTCCTTTACTGCTTGCTCAATATATAGATTTAATGACATCAACAACACTGTCTCACTCCCTTCTCCACCGCTGCTTCCCTTCCATGCCCCTCTAGTCTTATAACTGCCATCTGCTTTCTGTACAAATTGTAAATAGCCTTTCACTCTCTGCATTTTACCCCTGCCACCTTCAGAAGCTACAGTCAACACTGTAATAATTTTTCTCGAAGTTTAAAAATGCTGTAAACTGTAGGTTTGTCTTTCCTTAACCTGTCTTCTGTGAGAAGTAATAGGATCAGTATTGTCTCGCGTGTTCCTACATTTCTCAGGAATCCAAACTGATCTTCCCCAAGGTCAGCTTCTGCCAGTTTTTCCATTTTTCTGTGAATGATTTGTGTTAGTATTTTGCAGCTGTGACTTATTAAACTGATGGTTCAATAATTTTCACACCTGTCAGCACCTGCTTTCTTTGGAATTGGGATTATTATATTCTTCTTGAAGTCTGAGGGTATTTCGCCTGTCTAGTGCATCTTGCTCACCAGATGGAAGAATTTTGTCATGGTTGGCTCTCCTAAGGCTATCAATAACTCTAACAGAATGTTGTCTACTCCCGGGCCCTTGCTTTGACTTAATTCTTTCAGTTCTTTATCAAATTATTCATGCAGTATCCTATCTCCCTGCTCATCTTCCTTTCATCCTCTCCCATTTCCATAACATTGCCCGCAGGTACATCTCCCTTGTATAGCCTCTCTATATACTCCTTCCATCTTTCTGCTTTCCCTTCTTTGCTTAGGACTGGTTTTCCATCTGAGCTCTTGATATTCGTACAGGTGGTTCTCTTTTCTCCAAAGGTCTCTTTAATTTTCCTGTAGGCAATGTCCATCTTATCCCTAGTGATATATGCTTCTCCATCCTTACATTTGTCCTCTAGCCAGTCTTGCTTAGCCACTTTGCACTTCCTGGTGATCTCATTTTTTAGACATTTTGCATTCCCTTTTACCTGCTTCATTTGTTTCATTTCTGAATTTTCTCCTTTCCTTGATTAACTTCAATATCTCTTGTGTTGCCCAAGGATTTCTACTAGCTTTCATCTTTTTGTCTACTTGATCTTCTGCTGCCTTCACTGCTTCATCTCTCAAAGCTACCCATTCTCCTTTTATTGTATTCCTTTCCCCTGTTCTTGTCAATCATTCCCTAATGCTCCCCCTGAAACCCCTTACAACCTTTGGTCCTTTCAGTTTATCCAGGTCACATCTCCTTAAATTCCTGCCTTTTTGCAGTTTCTTCAGTTTTAATCTGCAGTTCATAACCAATAAATTGTGGTCAAAGTCCACAACTGCCCCTGCAAATGTCTTACAATTTAAAATCCGCTTCCTAAATCTCTGTCTAACCATTATATAATCAATCTGAAACCTTCCAGTGTTTACAAGTCTCTTCCATGTATACAACCTTCTCTCATGATTCTTAAACCAAGTATTAGCTATGATTAAATTATGCTCTGTGCAAAATTCTACCAGGCGGCTTCCTCTTTAATTCCTTTCCCCCAGTTCACATTCCCCTACTACTTTTCCTTCTCTTATTTTTCCTACTATCAAATTCCAGTCCCCCATGACTATTAAATTTTCAGTTCCCTTAATCATCTGAATAATTTCTTTTACCTCATCATACATTTCCTCACTCTCCTCCTAATCTGTGGAGCTAGTTGGCATATAACTTGTACTGCTGTTGTGGGTGTGGGCTTCATGTCTATCTTGGCTACAATAATGCATTCACTATGGTGTTCATAATAGCTTATCCACATTCCTGTTTATTTACCAGTTATTAAACCTACTCCTGCATTACCCCTATTTGATTTTGTATTTACAACCGTTTATTCACCTGATCAGAAGTCCTGTTGCTCCTGCCGCCAAACTTCACTGATTCCCACTATATCTAACTTTAAACCATCCATTTCCTTTACCTGCATGATTAATGGATCTGAAATTCCACGCTCCGATCCATAGAAAGCCTGTTTCGTTTCCCCTGATAACTACATCCTCCGCATAGTCCCCACTCAGAGATCTAAATGGGAGACTATTTTACCTGCAGAATATTTTACTCAAGAGGATGCAATCATCATTTAACCATACAATAAAGATGCATGCCCTTGAGAAGAATTACAGCTGTAATTTCCCCTTGCTTTCAGCTGTTCATGGTACCAGCATAGCAAGGCTGTTTTCATTGATGTTGCAAGACCAGATCAGTCAGTCATCCAGACTGTTGATGCTGCAACTACTGAAAAGGCTGCTGCCTCTCTTCAGGAACCACATGTTTGTCTGGCCTCTCAACAAATACCCCTTCCACTGTGGATGCATGTGTGGTACGACTATCTGTTTCACTGAGGCACGCAAGCCTCTCCACCAACGACATGGTCCATAGTTCATGGGGAAGTAGAGGTCAAGTAGTAACTGAAAAATCACAAAAAGTGAAACACACACACACACACACACACACACACACACACACACACAGAGAGAGAGAGAGAGAGAGAGAGAGAGAGAGAGAGAGAGAGAGAGAGAGAATTCAAACTCTGTTAATATCAGGGGAAATACAGTGGACTTAAGACATGTAAACGAGAGGAAAAACATGCCAATGAGTACTGAAGATGTTTTGTGAATAGAAGCAAAAGATGTCTGATGAAAGTCACTCTTAAACTGCAGTAAGCTAAAGAAGGGAAAAAACAACAATAATGGATAAAATCATTCAGTGTTCCTGAGAAGTAATGATTTGTTCTGTGATACATGAGTCAGTAGATACAATAAGGCAGTTTACAACAACTTAATCATCTTTTTTAGAATGGAGTTGAACAGATGTAACTGTATATTGTATAGATGTAGAGGAATGTAGGGTGTGATGGAAAATGACAGGAACCGTAAAAATAAGTTGGAATTAATGTGGAATATAAGTAACATAACTGAAACACATACAAAGCATAAAAAAACTAAAATTATTCTTAATTTACATCCATTAGGACACATCTTTTACACTACTCTATAAAGATAGCTCCATTATTTAAAAATACCATGACTGAACAATAACTTGTTTACAGAAGGATGGTGTATAGTTTTCTTCTCAGAAAACTTAGTTCAAACTGTGGAAGTTTTTCATAGCCAATTACTGATTTCTTTTGTAGCATAATTTTAGCCTATGACATGATAACATTAAATTTTCTTTGTTTCTAGTATCACATATATGCTAAAAATTGTTTCTTAGCAATAATTCTGAATTATTACATGTAAAGATAAGCAGATCATGATGGGGGTGCAATATAAAACACTGGCTACACCATGGCAATTGTTTGGAATGGTGCCTCAGTGCCTTGTCTTTTTGTGCCATTTGCCTATCAGTTCTGACTGCCAGTGGGAGTTTGCAGGTTGTCCTGGTTGTGAATACTTGGGCTGAGTCTTGTAGAGTTGCTGATGAATGCACTGACTGTTCAAAAACCCTGATGATGGTTAGACATGTTTCTAATGAAGGATCTCTTGATTTCAAGTCCATCCAGAGTGCATCCTGCAGAACATGCACTAATATAATGTTTCTGACTAATGAAGCTGCATATGATTGTGTGCCGTCCTGATTACTGCACCTACAGTATCTGGATAGCCCTTGTAACTGTGCAATCCATTATCTGTATGATTGTCCACTGGGCTTGTGATAGCTGAAGAATTTATGTCTAGGAGCAACTATATGAACTTGAGTCCACAGCTCGTGGACTAGTGGCTAGCGTTGCTACCTCTTGATCATGGGGTCCAAGGTTCGAGTCCCAGCCGGGTTAGGGATTTTCCCCACCCGGGGACTGGGTGTTTGCATTGTCCTCATCATCATTTGGGCAGAGGTGAGATTAGAACTGGAAAGAATGGGAACTTGTATGAGTGCTGATGACCTTGATGCTTAGTGCCCAACAAACCATCATCATTATCATCTATATGAACTTGAGAGTCAAAAGATTCAAGCAAACTGGATTTGACCCTATTGTATAAGAGCACATGGGGCTCTGTCTCAGAGTTAAGGTGTTGTACTAAATGATATATCTCTGGACCTGTATAAGCCAACAGAAAAGTGCATCACTGCTCATTACCAGAGATGCAGAGATACTGTGGACCAGGAAGTGCTGCTCCGTACTTGCAATATAGTTGGTCCATGGTTCAACCTTGTGGATGAATGGCCGGAACAATGAGGCTGTCTTATGAAATGCCATGACAATGGTGTTGATTCTGGAGAGATTATTGGAGACCTCAAGTGCGGGGACTGAAACTGTGGTTACTCCATCTGCTATGGCCTGCAGAGTGTGTTGCATAGGAGAACAGCAGGAAATCTAATTTTCCGTGAAAATTGGTTGCTCGGCAAGTCAACAATCATTGATGCAGGGATGTAGATGTGTTGTCGACCTTGCAGGTGTAATGTCATGACATGTCATGAAGAAATTATTAACAGGATTTATCTTGTTCTGTAGCCCTATAAATAGTTCATTAGTTGAGTCAGGTGCAACTTTTTTTTTTGGAACAGCCTTTAAAGATTATTAGGTTGGCCTCTATAAAGCAACAAATCTAAGAATCTATCAACAAGCTATCATCTAAAATAAAACTGATCTACTGGCTAAAATGAATGAATTTACACAAAAGTGAGATGCAAATTCAGATGTATTCTGTGCAACTTGCAGGAGTTGGCACATAATACATTGAATGAAGAGGTAATGCCATTTGCATCTATACTGGTAGATTACTGAATTATGAGTATCAACCTAATGGAAAGTATAGTTTCTCCTTCCACCATTTACCCATCACAGTGCCAGTGTGGTGGTGTTACAATGAAATGGCAGTAGTAATAGTAGTAGTTGTCATCTTTTGGTATGGCCAACCATACCATGTGCAGTCAAACTTTCAGTATCACAGTGGAACAATGAGACTCAACATTTCCTCTGTATTGTCACTAGTGCTGTATATAATTTAGGTCAGTTCCTCTGTATTGTCATTAGTGCTGAATATAATTTAGGTCAGTTTAATTTTGGTGTCACTCACTGTCATCAGAGTTTGTGTTGTGTTCCTTTGCTAATTCATGCATAACACTTACTCAATAGCCAAATATATTATATTCCTGGGGCTGTTTTTAAAGGTATTCCTTATCAAAAGTGTGATTATGTAGCCATCCATATCAGCCTAGTAAGCAGACTGCAATACCACTTTAATTTTACAGTATGGTAACCATTTGCAACATTCCATTTCAAACTATAAATGTCCAATATATTGTCTTTAATGGGTAGACAGATACTATGAAATATTTGGAAATATGTTTTTAAAAATATGACATTGTACTGTGTAATGGATATTGCATGTAGATTCCTGTAGCTGTCCCTTTTAATGTCACACTTCTTTGCCTTCCAGGTTTCGTTTGGTTATAAAATTCTGTATAGTAATTTATGGCTCTTTTCGGGACTAATGGCTCGAGAATTAGCACTTAAACCTATTGCAAATGCAATTGTTCGCACAACAACAGCCATCACTGTATTTCATGGTGGAATAAAGGTAAAAACTAAATATTTTTCATAGAATAGTGAATTTTAATGTGTTTTATCTGATGCTTACATGCATTTATAAACAGTTTCCTTTATAATTCTATATTTACATATGTATAATTTTTTGCATATATCTGTAAATTGTGCTGCTTAAGCTCCCATACAAACTTTAAACAGAAATAAATAAATTTGTAAAACGTTATGACAGTTTGAGAATAATTCCCAACTAATTATTAATTCAGTGTAGTTTTCTTTGTGTATCATGTGTGAAGTTATAGTTAATATCTTTCTGTTTAATTTTAACATCTTACAAGACAGCAGTCTTACTGATCATTACATTAAGTTCCATCGTTAACTCCATATCTTCAAATTGTGCAAAACTCCTGATTGGAAAAAGCATTAACACTTCCATTAATTGTACACATAAGAACAGATAACTGCCCATTTTTGCCCATGTACAAGACTCTGAATTAGTAGGAGAAACACAATTAAAGCAATGTCTATTAATTTTCCCAGTGGGCAAATGAGGAACACTGTGATGAATGCTTTCTTGATGAGAATATAAGGAACTCTGTGATGACTGTTATTTTCATTTACTTAGTGTAGATGAATTCCATGCAAACGGAAGTTATATATAGTTTAAAATTCGATATGTGATTAGACCAATACCACATGGAGATAACCTGCCATTTCCTTGCCTCCAGCTGTATTGGAGAGTGTAACATCAGAGAGTGAAATTATAAGTGAAACTACTGATGCTGATACCAATGTCTACTGACCTGGAGACATGAGTCCATCCCTCAACTGTTTTCACAGCATGCACTCAGATATCTGGTAAGAGACTTAAATTTACTGAAGGAACATGTGCAGCACTTCATGTATCTAATGTTGAACAAAGAAAGGAAAAAATGGTTTAAAAGTGAAATCTTGTGTCAATGTATGGACACAAAGGAACTGAGAAATAATCTAGCTTTGCCTGAAGGGGCCATGTTTTCTTTAAAAAAATGAATGAGTTGTTAGTTTATTTTGAAAAGTACAGGCTACACAGTACACAAAAATATGTGGATTTGCGACTGGGATTTATGGATGAAATAAGCTTTAATGTGCCAGTGTAAATCCCAGGTGAATCTATGAAACAGGCAGAAGCTAATGATAAAAAGTTATATGAAAATAGGTGCTTTTGATGTGCAGTGGCATGAAAATGATAATGTTTACCATTTGCTACTAACCTGTACAAACAGCAAACTAAACCAAGCAATAGTGCACTAGCCAAGTACTGCAAAAATCTCCTGGAAGATTTTCTGAATAGTGATGCAATTAATTGTCTGAAAATATCTTACAAAAAATTATTACTGTACATACTGCACTGATCTGTCAACTTAAGGAAAGTAGTTACCTTCTAGAACTAAGTAATATTAGCCATTAATGAGAATTTGATAATGTGTGTAACCCGAAAATTTTTCTTATGGACACATGCTCATGTAATCTCTTCAGATGAAACAAAGCATGCTAAAGTCTGGGATTATGAGAAGAAGAGCACTGCAACAGAATACCTTTTAAAATGCACCAAACTGACTTATGTGTGTGTGTGTTTAACAATTGGACAGACAGTATGGCAGTAACTGTAGTTCTCAGGTAAAGCAAACCCCAAAACAAAGAAGATCCTTTCAGTTCTCACTTATAGAGCACTTTATACATATCAGTTTGTATTCTCAGCATACTGACAAAAATAGATAAGCAGTTACTGAGAGATTTCTCATTGATCTTTGTTTGCATGACAGTGAATTCTGTACCTAATGTAAGTGAAGAAACATTAAATTGTCAATGACACAAGACAAGAGAACCATAGAATGGAATGATATTCTAACAAAATAGGTTTGTTACCATTGATTATTTCTATTCTGAAATGATAGGTAGCACAAAAATGCAGATAGTACATGTCTTTAATTACAAACAAAAGTATTTTGTGCAGATTATGGACTATGATAGCTTACAGTAGTTAATAGATGGTAAAAAATGTAGATTATAACAGAAACTAGGTAACATACTTGACTTATATTTGGGTGGAATGGAAGGACATTTTAAGAAAAAAGTGAATTTGTTTGTGGTCAATTGATGTAGTAATGACAATAATGTATCAATGGATAATAGTAAAAAGACCAGTTATTGCTGAATCTATAAGCTTCTTTCCCTTTCTCCTGTTTAAACCAATAATTAGTGATGTTATACTTTCTTTCTCATCTGACCTTCTCATTTGTGTACAACACATTTTGTTCACTCATTCCTAACTTAGTGATTACCACTCATACCTGTCAGTTACACATTTGAAAATCAGTTCTAAATGCTTTATAGGCTGAGTTATTGTTCCCTCAAATCATTCTGAATGCCTTCAAAGTTTTTACTATTTCCTGTTATTTTTATCTTAATTTGTTCATAAATAAATTAGGTTCAAATTATTTGTTTGCTTCAGAATGGGCCCCTATATTTTTCAGTGCCATGAATGATTTAAAATATCTGAAGTTTTGTGTGGTCAAAACATCAGATGTTTATAACTATTAACATTTTTAAAACTAATAAAGTATTAATTGAAACTGATATTTCATAGAAGTTGATTTTCTTTGCCAACTCTTTAAACCGTGTGTCATTAAAACCATTTTCCTTAAATTTCAGATTATCAAATATTTATGTTAATAAATAAATGAGGAAAGGTCACAGCTTAGCTAAACCATACTGGTGTGTGATGCATGGAAACACATAACAGCACAAAGATGTTGCTAACCTTTGAGCAACCTCTCTTTCTCTAGTGTATATGAACAATGTTCAAACAACTAGACATTGCCATAGCAAAATTCCAATACCACAGACGCTTCCTGAAATCCTGTTTGGCATTTGAAGTGTTGTTCAAGAGACGTATACAGAGACATGCCCTTTCCCAATAAAACAATGCCAATCACCATTATTTAGGTTTATTTCTAGGCTACCAGGTTTGACGATACACTACATCATCTTCAGGCCTGCTTCAATCGAGTAACCTTCGTGTTACAAAATACAGCAGCACAGAAGGTTACTCAATTGAAGCAGGCCTGAAGATGACATAGTGTATCTTCGAAACTGGTAGACTAGAAATAAACCTAAATAATGGCGATTGGTATTGTTTTATTGGATACTGACCAGCCATAGTCCAATAATCCAGCCAGAAGATGGAGTTACATTTACATGCCCTTTTTTCTGATCACATCAATTCTTAACCCTCACCACCATGGTCCAACATAATCACATCATCCAAGCTCAGGCTGCAACTAACCAGTTCTGCTTCTTTCACTGGGTCCTTTTTCTTTAAGACAGTAATCTACTGTAACAAGTCTCTGAGATAAAAATGGCTAGAAGCTGTCTCGGCTATTTATGTCTTATTCCTGCCAGTGAGTACATCTGCTCAACAAAGTACCGGTGACTTCTGGCCACCTCCTGCACCCCAACAAATCTTTAGACACTTTAGATACTGCCTTGCTGATCTCCTCCAGCTAAAATGCTTCCTGAAACTTTCTTCATCTCCCATAAGCCACACTGATTCTGAGCAGCTAACCAAGGTTTAGCCATGCTGGACAAGAAAAGGACATGTTTTCCTTTACTTATTCCCTTCAGTGGAATCATTTCTTCATCACTCACTATACTGACCACAGTCAGCAAAATTTACACACAGAACCTTGTTTCAGACAGTCCCAACTACCCTCAAATCATATTCTGCCACTTCTATCCAGACATCCCCTTATAACTTTACTGAAGTTACTTGCTGGCAATCAGGCTTCACCTTCATTCCCAATATGTCCAAACCTTCAAGCACCATTGTTTACAAACATTAACACTATGATTCCAATGCAGATGTGCAGTGTGACCTCCAGCAGCTTCTCAAACATTAGTTCCATCTGAAAACCTGACACATTAATCCACACTATCAGCCCCTGGGACACCAACATTTAACCAGAAACTTCCTGGTAGACTAAAACTGTATACCAGACCTACACTTGAACTCAGGACCTTTGCCTTCTATGGGCAAGTGCTCTACCAACAGAACTACCCAAGCATGACTCTTGACTTATCCTCACAACATTACTTCTGCCAGTACCTCATCTCCTGCCTCCCAGACTTCACAGACACACTCCTGTGATACTCGCAAGGCCAGCACTCCGACAAGGAAGGATACTGCAGAGAATTAAATTTGGCTCAAATGGTTCAAATGGCTCTGAGCACTATGGGACTTAACATCTGAGATCATCAGTCCCCTAGACTTAGAACTACTTAAACCTAACTAACCTAAGGACATCACACACATCCATGCCCAAGGGAGGATTCGTACCTGCAACCATAGCAGCAGCACGGTTCCGGACTGAAGCACCTAGAACCGCTCAGCCACAATGGCCGGCAATGAAATTTAGAAAGCAGGAGATGAGGCACTGGTGGAAGTAAAGCTGTGATTATGGGTCACGAGTCGTGCATGGGTAGCTCTGTCATTAGAGCAATTGCCCGCAAAAGGCAAAGGTCCCGACTTCAAGTCTTGGTCTGGCACACAGTTTTAATCTTCCAGGAAGTTCCATATCAGTTCACACTCTGCTACACAGAGAAGATTTCATTCTTGAACATCCCCCAGGCTGTGGCTAAGACATGTATCAGCAACATTCTTTATTCCAGGAGTACTAGTCTTGCAAGTTTCCCAGGAGAACCTTTATAAAGTCTGGAATGTAGGAGCTGAGGTCCTGGTGGATGTAAAGCTGCGGGTATGGGCCATGAGTCATGTTTGGGTAGTTATTTGGTAGAGGACTTACTCATGAAAGGCAAAGGATCTGAGTTCAAGTCTCGGTCCAGAACACAGTTTTAATCTGCCAGAAAGTTTCATAATAGCACACACTCCACTGTAGAGTGCAAATTTCATTCTGGGAGCCATTCACCTGCTCCCTAAGCTCAATACTTACCAATATAGCACAATGGTGGATAATGGAATTGTATACAAGAGGATATCAATTCAAATACCCATCCTGCTCTCCACTTTTAAGTTTTTGTGATGTCCTTAAATCATTTAAGCTAAATTCTGACCTTATTTCTTTGAAAGGACATGGCCAATTTCCTTTCCTGTACTTCCCCAAATCTGAGCATGTGCTTCTTCTGTAATGACCTGGTCGCCAATGAGATGTTAAACCCTAATCTCCTTTCTTCCAAACTCCACAAACCCAACTCCAGTAATCACTCTGCTCATTGCCTCATCTTGGCTGGCAAAAACAATGCTCTCACCAATATTCTTCTGACTTCATTTACCAGCACTCGCAACAAAATTTCCTAAGTCTCCCTTCCCAGCAGTAATCATGTTCTCTTCCAACTCCCTGCAGTTTCTGGCCTTACACCATCATGTTCCTTATGCTAAATCCCTGTATATTAACTCCCCCTTCCCCTCACCCCACCCCCCTCCCATGCCCACATAGGATCTTGCTGCTGTGGAATACTACCTTTACCAGCATCAACTAATATCGCCTAGTTCATAATATTTTGGCTAACCACATTCTGACTCATAATTATTCCTCGTTTGAAGGCAATATCTTCAAACAAAACCATGGAACTGACAAGGATACCTACATGGCACTGTCTCATGCTAATTAGTTCTGACTCATAATTATTCCTCATTTGAAGGCGATATCTTCAAACAAAACCATGGAACTGACAAGGATACCTACATGGCACTGTCTCATGCTAATTAGTTTATGTGCTACCTAGAAGTATCACTTCTATCCATACAACACCTAAAACCCGTTGCCTAATTTGGATTTGTAGATGACATCATTATGATCTGGACCAGTGCCAAAGAAAGTCCCTGATTTTTTTCTCTAGAACCTTGAGTCCGCTCTAAAATCCACATCATCTAGCCCTTTTGAGCTCAACAAGCTACCTATGTAGATGTTGACCTCTACCTCTCAGGCTCATCCATGTCAGACACATCCACCAACTCCACCTCTTCTGTGCCAGCTGTTATTTGTTCCACATTAAGAAATCCCTACCCTACAGCCTTGGCAACCATTGGCAGCCATGTTTGAAATTTCTCTAATGAGAAGTAAGGGTTTAGTACATAACCTTACCAGAGACTTTACAGGCATAGAGTATCCTGCCCAGCTAATTCAGAACTGATATCCCTTGCAATTTCTTCTTATGATACAAACAAACTCATATTCAATGCCAAACACAACTCTTCTCATCATCCAGTACCATACACACACTGAAAACTCAGCAAAATCCTTTGCCAGGGATTTGAAGCCCTATGATGAAGTGTGGCCTATCCACCACTCAATGTATTAGTAGTATTACCCAACCTTTGTAATATCCTATGACATCACTATGCTAACTCTGCTCCAGGTTTTGCACAGTGCATAGGTCATGTGTCCAATTCCCCCAACTACCACCTCCTACCATAGTCAAAGCACAGCCATTTCCTATTCTCAGAAAGGTAGGGTGAGGTGTGAAAATAGCAAAATTATATTTCAGTTGTTCCCCAATCACTGTGTAGCATGCTATATGGGAATGATAACTTACTAGCTGTCTATCCACACAAATGGCCATTATCAACTCCCCTCACCCTCATTGTCTCACGTATTGCAGTCTTTTCCAGTAACCACGCACCTTTCCATTCTCCATACTCCTGTCAGCCTGAGCAACCACTCAGAAAGTCATGTGGTTGTTTGTGTCAGACTGTATACATAAAGTGGTAGTTTAAAAGTTAGTCAAATCTCTGTGTTGTCGCATACTTCTATGTGCTATGCATCTATCAGCTATATTGTTCCACACTGTTGTTTATTGCTTCCATCCTAGAATTCCTGTAATTGAAGACACATTAATTTTAAAATGCGTTATCATGCAAAATGCGATATTCCCTTCACGATGAAATTAGACTATTGCCATTGTGTAGTGTTGCTATGTCACTGAATTTCAGCCTTCTCACATATGATATGCCTTGTTTTTCATAAGTATGTTATTGATAAATGAGTTCCATGAATTGTCATACTTGTGCTGGAATAGTTACATTGAATATTTCTACAGTATAGTGAATGTGAATGGCTGATATTTATTGTGCTTGTATATCACTCCATGAGAGGAGTTTTTTGTGTTGAATATCATAGTAATGGAAACTGTTTTATATGAAGGAAAATGTTGTTCCACCATCAGCAACAGCTGTCATCAATCATCGAGTACATCCAGCTCAAAGAGTGGCTGATGTAATTTCTTATGACCGTGAGATAATTGATGATCCTCGTGTACACATTCGAGTCAAAACTTCAAGAGAAGCTCATCCTGTCTCTCCATTTGACCGTGATTGCATTCCCTTTCAGATGGTAGCTACAAGTATAAAACAAGTTTTTCACGATTCCATTGTTGTACCAGGTAGGTAGTGACACGAATATCTTCTGCATTTTGTGTTACATTAGTATACAAAATTATCACTGCTGTTTCAGTTATTTTACAACAATTTCCATTTTCTATTAAGGCTTAATTTTTTAGTTAATTATTTGTTCCCATGTTTATGATCTGATACACTGGCTGTGTGGTACCAGTTCGACTATTCTAGTAACACACTCCACACACACTCATCAAATTTGTGTAGCTTTGACGATGACAACTGAACCAAAATACACTGTATGAAGAAACTGTGTCAAGGTGTAGAAATAAAATTCTGAAGATGGCCTCCTAATATCTAAATCTGGTCATGATCACTTTAAGCATTTTGCAGCTTTGACTGAAATAAATACTCAGTTTTAGTAAAGATTACCTTTCCAGTTAGATGAATGATCCAGTCCCTAAGCATTTCTTAGATAGCAGTGCCATAGTTATCCTTTTAATTCACTAATATCTTTGCAGTAACTGACAGTTTAAACTATTTCCTGTCATTTGAAATATAATTAATTTTTACTTCTCCTTCGTATAACAAAAAAATTCCTCATTAATCAGAAAATGCAGATTATTTTATACTCAACATTTATTTTAACCATGTATTTAGAAACAATTTTCTAAAGTTCTTTCTCTATCAAAACTGAATAAGCCTCTGGTTCTGTACTCCAATAGTGTTCAAATGTTAACTATAGTTCAGAAAAGAGAGAAATCTAAACACAAATGTTTGCCACTGCTGATGACTATCACAAAATGTGAATGTACTGTCTTAGTAGGAAAGGTGTACATGAATTAGAGTCTTCAAACCCAGCTGACATAATCTGCCTCTCTGAACATCATGTGACCACTGGTATAGAACTTTTAAGTGTTACAGGGTTTAGGTTAGCATCTCACTTTTGTAGATCGGAAATGGGGAAAGGAGGAGTTGCCACATTCATCAGGAACTGTCATAAATTTAAGAACATAGACATTCATAAATTTTGTATAGAACAGCATATGGAAGCATGTGCAACAGAAGTAGAATTTCACAAAAAATCCTTCATAATATTAAGTGTATATCGAGCACCTGCAGGTAACTTTAATCTCTTTGTAAACCACCTTGAAGCTGTACTGGCCCATTTAACAACCAAAAACAAAGAAATAGTGGTTGCTGGTGATTTCAATGTAGATTTCCTTAAAGACTCTCCCAATAACAACTTATTTGAGTTAGTAACACTATCATTCAACTTAATTCCCACAGTAAAGTTCCCCACTAGGATAGCCACTTGCTCACAAACAGCCATTGATAATATCTTTATAGAAAAGTCCAATGAACAAAATTATATTACAAAACCAATAGTCAATGGCCTCTCAGACCATGACATGCAGTTCCTTCTGTTAAATGTTAATACTGAACAGGATATAAAATCTGTTAAATCTGAGCTCAAGAGGGTAATCAGTAAGCCAAAAATTGATTATTTTAGGACACTCAGAGACATTCACTGGACTGATGTTTACAGTGCTCATGGCATGAATGAAAAATATAACATTTTTGCTAATAAAGTGCTTACCTTATTCGAACACTGCTTTCCCCCAAAACTTACCAAGGTTAGAGCAAAGTCTACAAAGAAGCCATGGATTACTCGAGGAATAGGGGTATCTTGTAAAACAAAAAGAAAACTGTATCTGTCAATCCGAAACATTTCCAATGTTGATGCTATAGCACATTATAAGAAATACTGCAAAATATTAAAGACTGTAATACGGATGTCAAAGCAAATATATTATAAGGAAAAGATAGTCATATCAAACAACAAAATAAAGACAATATGGGATATAGTGAAGGAGGAGACCGGTAGAATCAGACATGAAGAGGAACAAATAGCATTAAGAGTAAATGATACATTGGTGACAGATGTGTATAGTGTTGCAGAACTTTTTAACAAACATTTTATAACTGTTACTGAAAAGATGGGGTTGTCAGGTTCGGTGGATGCTGCTATGGATTACCTTAGACCAGACATTTCAAGTAACTTCCACAATATGAATTTGACCCTCACTACCCCAACAGAAATAATGTCCATCATAAAATCTTTAAAATCAAAAACATCTAGTGGGTATGATGAAATATCAACAAAGCTAATTAAAGAATGTGATTCTGAGCTAAGTAACATATTAAGCTATCTGTGTAACCAGTTGTTTATTAGTGGAATATTTCCTGAATGGCTGAAATATGCTGAAGTTAAGCCACTGTTTAAGAAGGGAGAAAAAGAAATAGCATCAAATTTCCATCCAATTTCACTGTTGCCAGCATTCTCAAAAATTTTCGAAAAAGTAATGTACAGTCATCTTTATAACCATCTTATCTCAAATAACATACTGTCAAAGTCACAGCTTGGATTTCTAAAAGGTTCTGATATTGAGAAGGCTATCTACACTTACAGTGAAAATGTGCTTAATTCATTAGACAAAAAATTGCAGGCAACTGGTATATTTTGTGATCTGTCAAAGGTATTTGACTGATTTGACTGTATAAATCACAATATCCTAGAATATTATAGTGTAACAGGAAACGCTGCAAAATGGTTCAAATTTTATATCTCTGGCAGGAAACAAAGGGTGTTATTAGGAAAGAGACATGTATCAAGCTATCAGGTATCATCCAACTGGGAACTAATTACATGTGGGGTCCCACAAGGTTCCATTTTGGGGCCCTTACCTTTTCTTGTGTATATCAATGACCTTTCATCAGTAACATTACCAGATGCCAAGTTTGTTTTGTTTGCCGATGATACAAACATTGCAATAAATAGCAAATCAAGTGTAGTCTTAGAAAGATCAGCCAATAAAATATTTGTGGACATTAATCACTGGTTCCTAGCCAATTCTTTGTCACTAAACTTTGAAAAAACACACTACATGCAGTTCAGAACTTGTAAGGGGTGTCCCAAGAGTATAAGTCTAACATACAATGACAAGAAGATAGAAGAAGTGGACAGTGTTAAATTCTTGGGATTACAGCTTGATAATAAATTCAACTGGGAGGAGCACACCACAGAACTGCTGAAGCGTCTTAACAAATCTCTGTTTGCAATGCGAATTTTGTCAGACATAGGGGATATAAAAATGAAAAAGCTCGCATACTATGCTTACTTTCATTCCATAATGTCATATGGGATTATTTTTTGGGGTAATTCATCAAGCCAAGCTAAAGTTTTCCGGGCACAAAAACGTGCAGTAAGAATTATATGTGGTGTGAACTCAAGAACATCCTGCAGAAGCCTGTTGAGGGAACTAGGGATACTAACTACTGCTTCCCAATATATTTATTCCTTGATGAAATTTGTCATTAAAAATATATCACTTTTTCAAACCAACAGCTCAATTCATGGAATCAATACTAGGAATGAGAATAGTCTTCACAAGGATTTAAAGTCACTTAGTCTAGTACAAAAAGGTGTGCATTATTCAGGAACACACATTTTCAATAACTTGCCAGCAGCCATAAAAAGCTTAACAACCAATGAAATTCAGTTTAAGAGAAGCCTAAAGGATTTATTGGTGACCAACTCCTTCTACTCCATTGATGAATTTCTTAGTAAAACCAACTGATTTGTATATAAGTACAACATAACTTCTGCACAATTTCAGTGCAGTAATGTGTTCATTGAAAATTTGTGTGTGTGTGTGTGTGTGTGTGTGTGTGTGTGTGTGTGTGTGTATGTGTGTGTGCGCGTGCGTGCGTGCGTGCGTAAGTATAATCTAACTTCTGCACCATTTCAGTGCAGTAATGTGTTCATTGTGAATAAGTATTACAGTAGTTGTATTACATGTTTATTACCTTATAAATAAATAAAAAACTTTTTTATTTTAAATTCAGTGCATTAGTATTTGTAAAATGACTCTTAGTGTTCATTAAAAAATGACGATCATTCCACTTGGGACCTGTGGAATGGTACATTAGCTTATTTGTTTTAGTTGTAAATATTTGTCATGTATTGTTGTTTTTCTGACATGTTCCACATCCTGGAGGACCTCCTCACTACGGATCAATTGGAATGAAAGTAAATCTAATGTAATCTAATCTTTACCTTGAATAGGCAAGTGTTTCATAGGTACTGAAAACTACCAATAGGGCAAGTTGTGTTTGTACTTTCATTGGAAACTAATTTTAGTCTGTTGGTGAAATTTACTAAGTCAGAAACACTCCATTCTGAATGTGTTTTACGTAGTCTAATCTTTGAATGCTTTGAAGCATAAATGTCCCACATATTGTCATTTAAAGTCTTTGTTTGCTGTTCTGAGATATGATATGTTCACCATAGGCCACTACCGTGTTGACCATGGGGTAGTATTCTATAACAAAACAAATATCTCAAGATAATTTTTTGCAGAGTTTGTAGCTAAGCTACTTGTTGAATAGCCATCAGTAAATGAAACAATAGTTCATACAGTGACAAATTTGTAGTGAAAGAGAACAACAAAGCTAACGCTAAATATCTAAGCAGAGATATTTTAAATGGAACTGAATGAAAATTCTAACTGAAATAAAGAAGAGAGAAAACATGCCTAATAGATACACAATTGCCTACTTTAAAAACTAAGAGCCCTTGATGTGAACACTAACAGGTGATTATTTCTTGTACTGTGGGCTCAGAGCACACTCTATGAAACTGAAACATAGAAACCTACAGTAATCATTATTTCACCTGAATCTCAGTGGTCTTGGAGGAAACTGTTGGAATTTTACTCAAGTTTGGTAAATTGAGTATCAGTATTAAACTACTTTACTACACCATCTTGGTGGAACTGTTTGCATGCTGTAAGAGTTACATATATGTGACAACATCTGGCCAAATGTTAGAGCAGAGTGAAAACAAGACTCCCTATAAATGACACAATGGGTTTTTGTCCAAATTTTCATATCAAAACACAGAGTGGGAAATGGGCAAATGTGGTATCAAATTGACTAGCTTGAGAGTTCAAGAACAGCTATTCTAGCTATGTAAATTAAATGTGGAAAAGTTCATCTCTTCAAGACCTAGCTATTTTGCACATGAAAAGTCACACTGGTGTGATATTTAATTGTCAAAATGGTTTCCTCCAAACCAAGTACTAGATTAAAGACGTTTTGAGAATGGAGGACACTAAGAAAGCAAATGAGGTGTCAGTAAGGTGATGCTTTGTGAATGAAACTTGAAAATAAAAAAAAAAAATGTGTAAAAAGTCAGCCAAATGTTTTCTGAAATGTCTTGTGTAACAGTAAGAAATAAACTGGATTAGAGAAACATTTGGCATGCCTTTTAATGTTTCTTCAAGTCACGTACAGAAAGTGAGGTGCTTCATATGTTACACTAATCTATTTTATTTCTTACTTTTAGACAAATCATTTAACAAAACATTTGACCAATTTTTTCCAATCTTTTTTGTTAAAGGGATGAGGTGCATTTAATGTTTTATTACAGAAGCACCTTTTTTACTACTGTACATTAAAATGAGAAGAGAAGATAACATGCTGTCTGTAGGACACATGACACCTATAGGCAGAGAGACCAAATAAATGAACAAAATAAACAGCAAACAAAAAAAGACAGCAAATTTGAGTTTAATGCAGATTAAATTGAGTACAATAAACTTTTGTTCTTGCATCTTTGCAGATGCCGAGATTGCTGTTCTATTACATAGTTGTTTTTCCACAATAATTTTTTTAAATTTAAATATAATATTAATGGCACCACTCACTATTTTACAAAATAAATATTTTATCATTAACAATTTAAGACACTTTTGTGGCTCTTGAGATGTCTACATTTTCTGTTTGTACATTATTTTATATGTGAATGGCATGTTGATGAGTAATAGCAAGAGAATTGTAGGGCTACATTTGTTTCATGTTGCTTGCACCAAACTGATAAAAAGGAATATGATGTTAGATCAAGACCTAGTGAATAGTGGGTAGTATTTTGTTTATGATGAATCAATCGTTTCATCCAAAGCTACAATGCCATAAGTCTTGTAAGGTAACTCTTCGAGTGGAATGCAAGAATGTATGAATTATTGTGTGTATGATGTAAGAATTGGTTTATTGTGTACATGGCTGCCAACAACTTAGGTTAAACAAATCCTACCAACATGTAGCTGTGCATCATGAGAGGTGGGGACAGGAACTCCATTAAAGCATTGATGATATGATGATGTGTACACCAACATGATCAGTCCTGATGTAGAGGTCTGGTATAGAAGTCTCTAAGACTACAGTCTGTTTTTTTTATAAACTGAAGTGTACAGTCAGTCAGGCATAGTGAAGTGACATTGTACCCAATGATTTTTGTGTACACACAAGCAAATGAAAATTTAAGGGATGCTCACAGCTTGCATCGGGTCAAGTACATTTTTAGGAGACATTCAACACATACTATTTTTTTTAGACTATTCAAATAATTGAGCTAAATAAAACAATTGGCACCATAATACAAGTAGTGAGAAGAAAAATAAACTGCATATCTGCATATCCCCTGGTTTGTAATATGGGGTTTGTGATCACACAGACAAACTCCTTCAATCCGCACTGAACTCATACCGATTTTGGAGCTACTTTTGTTTGCCCCAGTTTAGTGCTGTATCATCACTTTTTACCTTCTTGTGTATGTCCCTTTCTTCAATGAAGACTGTTGAAATAGTCATGTACAGTTGCCAAGAGCTATCAACACAGAGTTGTAATGAACATGTGGATATTCAATAATTGTTTATAAGGCTCTTATTTGCTTCCTGTACCCCTATCTGCACCAGAGTAGATTGTGTTTCTCAGGTTCATAGTCACAACATTGTTGGAAGACATCCTGCTTGATCTTCATGCATTTATATGGTACCAGTATGATGAAGCCCCAGTACATTTTGTACCTTGGGCTCATGAAAATCTACATCAGACATCCCTTGAAAGGTGGATGGGAAGAGAAAGTCCTATTTCATTGCAGTCTCATTTACCTGATTGGACCCCACTTGCTATCTTCTTGTAGGTCCATGTGAAAAGCCTTGTGTCTGAAACACTTGTAAAGACTGACAGAGACCTCTTGGAAAGTAGTTTTGCTGAATATGACATTGTTCAAACATCAGAGCTGTTTGGAGGATGATGACAGAACTTTGAGTAACAATGTCATGCTGGCATTAAAGCTGAAGGATGTCACTTTGAGCAAGTATTATGAAAGTATCATTTGGTGTAAGTTTGCAGATAAGTAAAATTATTACAAAAATATGTCTACATGAAATTTTATCATCATCAATGGACCAATGGTAAATTTGAATTGTTATCTGTTTTGCTTCTAACATTTGACTATACCATTTCTGTACCATGGTCGCATAACTCTAATTATACAGGGTGTGGCAGAACCAACTAAGCAGTTTCTATTGATTACCGCTGGGGCTGTGGTGGGGGTAGGCAGTTGCAAGTGGTCTGCCTTTGTTCAGTCATGGACCCCATTTCAGTAGCCAACATGCTCTGCACCAGTGCACATCGTAGTTTTGCCATTCATGCTTATTATGAAAACATTAGATCTGTGAATGCTACACAGTGAGCTTTTCAGTGACAGTTCAACAATCCACGCAACAATGCCATTCCTAATGCAAACACTATTCAGTCCTGGGTACAGCAGTTGGAGGAAACATTCTCCCTAAGTGACAGTGTTGTGTGCCATATCACAATTTGGCATGGTAGGCCCTTACTTTTTTGAGGTGGAAGGAGTGACCATGACAGTGAATTCCACACATTATGTTTCAATGTTGCAAAATTTTCTTGAACCCAGAATGGATGAGAATGTTGAAGAACATGGACTGGGGACTTGTGGTTCCAACAGGATGGAGCTACTGCTCACACAGCTCGAATTTCACTTGATGTTTTGAGAGAAATGTTTCCAGGCCACCTCATCTCTTTGAGGGGTGATGTCGGTTGGCTTGCACAGTCACCATATTTCAGCATTTATGACTACTTTCTTTGGGGATATCTGAAGGAAAAGGTTTTCAAAAGCCACCCTCACACCCTACCAGAGTTAAAAGAGCAGATTACTGACGAAATGCATGTCATACCCCACGATATGTGAGCAAGAGCCTCTCGAAACTTAGGGGATCGTCTAGAACAATGTATTGATGCTAACGGCCGCCATCTTGAGGACATTATTTTCAAAACTAAATGAATGTTAAATGGTATATTGTACTAATTTAGAAAATAAAAACATTTTTCCTCTATACATCCAGATTTACTTTTTATTGCTCCTTAAAACTGCTTAGTCAGTTCTGCCGCCCCCTGTACATCATGCCCTTATTTATTGTTTTTGAGAGTGAATATAATCTTCATAGAAACACCTCTGTATTTAACTAAAGTGGTATCTAAATTTTTGTCAAAATTTTAAATCTCTAAATGTTTGCTTTCTAAATTCAGTGAAGTTGAGTAAGTTGAGGATCTAGCATGTAACATACATAAGCTAACCCCTCCCCACCTTTACTTATACATAATTCAAAGACAATATTGCATTTATAGTTATTTTCTCTTCACCCAGTTCTTCACTTATTGTTGCTGTGCTACATATATTCTGTTGATGCTAAACAAGGAATTTGAGACTTCACCATACCAGCATATCACATGTCAGTATTCAAATATATGTCCAATCAAAAGCAAAGCCCTCTAAGGGAAACTGATTAATTGTAAGAAAATGAAATGTCTACAGCCAACCTTGTGATATCATTTATTATGTAGCTACAAGTTTCGGCACTTCAATGCACCATCTTCAGGCTGTAGTTGATGTTGAAGGGGTTACCATGATACATATGTACACTGCATCAGTGGCCAACTTAACTTGTTTGTGCAGACTATTTGTAACTGGGGTGTCAGCACTCCAACCATCAATTCAGCTTTGGTACACCGAAGTATCAAAACTGGTAACTACACCATAAACAAGATCATAAGGATGGCTGTAGGCATTTTATTTTCTTACTGTAGTGAATGACTGTGGTCCCCAAGACCTCCAGTCAAAAGGATGGACATATAAAACCAGTGATTAATGGTAGTAACAGCCATATCATTTTCTGTTTAGTGCATTGAAAGTATTTGAAAAACATGATGATGTTCACCATTTTCTAGAAGTTTATCTAAAAACAATGGAATTGAAATGGACAAACCCATAGAATACTAAATAAGTCAGTAGAAAAGCAATATAGCAGTGATTCTGCATGGCATGGATTTGACAAGTTCTTGATAGAGTTCTGAAGGTACTTATCAACTGTTGTCTACACACAGGTTGTACAATTCCCATAAATTATGGACTGGTGGTTTGTGGCTGCAGATCTGGCACTTGATACCATCTCAGATGTGTTCCGTCGTGTTCATATCAGCCAAATCTGGTGGTCAAGACATCAATGTGTATTCACTACCATGCTCTCCAAGCCACTGTAGCCGTGTGACCTGGACAGTTATTAAGCTGGTGAATGCCATCACTGTGGGAGGACACATCAAGCATGAAAGGATTCAGGCAATCCACAATAATGTACATGCAGTCTAGAGCTATTACTGTGCTTTTGATTACCACCACATATCCCATGGAAGCCCGGTCAAATACAGCACTGCTCCCATCAGCTAGTATCTGTAGTGTGGTGCATGTTTCAAGCAGTTGCAGTTATTAACCTTGATTACAGTGACTCCAGCGTGACCATCAACCTAACGTAACAAGAAATATGATTCGTTCAATCAGATGACACATTTCCATTCATCCATGGTCTAGTCTTGATGGTCCTGTGTGCAGTACTATCATCATTGAAGATGACATTGGGCCATGCAGGGATCATCAGCTGTTCCACAATGTGCTCCAAAACACTTGTGCCTGCACCAGCATTGTACTCCTGTCATCAGCTCTACCCCAAATATCTGCCTGTCACACTTTAGAGAGTGGGCAAGCCTCCAGCCCCCATGTTCTGTGGTGAAGTGTGGACATCCAAAATCTTGTCACCCACTTTGGGTTTCACCTTCCGTCAACTACTTTTCATAGATGCTCATGACAGTAGCATGTGAACAGCTGATCAGTGTCTCCATTTCCAAGATGCTTGTTCTCTGGCACTGGGCGTTAACAATCTGCCCTTTGCAAAGATACTTGTGCCATTGGAATTCCCCATTTGCAGTCTGTATCATCACTATAATCATTCCCTATTATCTCTGCTTCATTTATAGACTTTCCTTGCTGCATCACATGTCCACAACACCACTAGACTGCATTCAGTGTTGTGGTGGGCAAATGTTTTGGCTCACCACTATCTCTCTTTACCTTACTGCTTATGTATATACAAGTGGATCCCTGAGGCAGTTACAACCTGCAAATTCTCTAGAACTGGACCTCCGGACCTCCAGAAAACCCTACACAACACCAAACATCAGAATTCACTGCGTATCAGTACTAAGGTGGAAGTGCAGATACGATTTTATCATCTGCAGTATTGTGGCCAATATAACAATAGGGACCTTATAGATATATGCAACCCCCCACAACCCACCACCCATCAACCCCATGCTGCAGCCTGCTGTCTTAAGTATATCCGCATTAACTGCCAACAACTTGTCATAATTTTACTTCCTGGTGATTGTGCCATGATTTTCACAATGTTGACCACAGTCCATGTTATATTTGTTCTTTGAATTTCATTAGCATAAGATCAGTTGGTTGATTTGGGAGAGTGGACCAGACAGCAAGGTCATCAATCCCATCGCATTATTCAAGTATGGGGAGGAAGTTGTCCCATGTGGTAAGTCTCCTCAGACCCACAGTTCTGGGTGACTTTCCCAAAATCTACCTCTTTTTCTAGACCTCTCCAGACCTTTTCCTTCACCCCTCTTCCTTCCCTTCAACACTTCTGCCTGAAGAAGGAGCCACTGGCTCCGAAAGCTTGCCTAATTATAACCTCCTTTTATGTGTGTGTTCTGCCACCATTTAATGAGTAGATTTTTTATCTGTCCAATTAAATTATTTTGTCAAAAATTGATTGTTTTCGTTAACATATTATGCAGTAGTCACTAAATGCAAAATCATACTCTATTTTTCATTGAAAACTTTTATGAATTTTGTGCATCATGAACCTGACGCATAAAGCTACAAGTAAAGCAAAAATGAAACTTTTTATTGAATAATTTCTGTAAAATTGTTTGAGAAAGGTTGCAGAGCATGTGCCTCGATTCTGCCATCGCTGAACGGCTGTTTGGCAGACACTGTTGTCCTCCCCTCCCAAACAAACAAATGAACTTGCCCAGCACTTTGGATGAAAATTAGTCACTGTGCATCAGCCACTTTACCCTGTACTGACTACATATCTTGATTTTTACATGCCCACTCATGTAATATAGCCTACCTTCAGGAATTAGTTATTCATATAATTTTTTGTAGCCTGTACGTAGGCCACAAGGGTGAAGCAGTTGAAGTCAGTGGCTTGTGATGAACCAGGTAACAGAATTAATTTCCAAGTTCCTGTGTTAATACTTATCATGTAACACTTAAGAGTTGTGGAAGTTTCTAGAAACTTCTTATTATGAAAATTTTCAGATCTGAGAAAATTCATTGTTTGTTTTCATGCAGCTTTTCACCATTCAAGAAACTTCAGCTCAGTTCACAATTTATTTTGTGCTTGTCAAATAAACCAGCTTTCAGTAACAGGGATTGGCTATTGTTAACATCCCTACTCTTATATTTGGCACAGTTCTGATGAGTAAGTGACATATTTTAATGAAGATGATGCTGGATACTTCAGAATTTTAATAGGGCTATGACTCCAATTATTTTATAAAAACGCCATCACATTCATGTCAAGCATACAAATGAAAGAACTGTGCTGCTCTTAATAACTGCTTAGTTGAGATAGTAGTGGCCAAGAAAATGTCAGTGAACCAGCTGCACTACAGGTGCCTTCAGGAGATGTTAGTGAGGAGCCAGTTAAGTTACTGAAGCGATTCAATCAAATTGCCCAATACAGTATTTTAAATAACATTTTTTGTCATCTGTGTCTACTCTTACTGGGATCAACAATGGCTTGAGATAGCTAGGAGCAATTTCAGATGAAAATTAAGAAAGCTTTTAATGACAGTCATCGGCAGATTCTGTCTGTAAAGAAGCATACAGGCCAATATTAGGGGGGGGGGGGGGGGGGGCTATGAAATTGTTTACACAGGGAATTTTTTCATTGTGCCTCACAAAATATGAAAAAAAAGGCAATGTTGTTTCACTTCTAATGAAATATTCAGCTACACTTCTTCTGCAGAATATTACCAAAACAGAGAACTTTATCAAGTGGTCCCAGTACATCAAAAAGCAATGCATCAGAAAATGTTATGTTTCAAGAAGTTTGACTGACTTCATTATATAATACGTATGGCAAATCATCCACTACTGTAATGAATAAATATTTATAATGCTAGGTAGAATATCTGTCAATGCAATTTTAAGTATGAACAGTGATACTTCAAGAGCACAATATCACAGTGGCTTAAAAACAAACACAAGGATGCTTACTGTCAGCTAAAGACTCCCTTGGAGGGATAACTCATCACTGATAAAATCCCACTCACTTCTCCATTAACAAACATCATTGTTGTAAGTTCCATCATATGTAAAAGCCATCAAGGGCTTAGATATGGAAGCAGCCATCAAACATCTCTAACTAGTAGACAGGACACTGCATAGAAGCAATCACCATCTAATACCATACAAAATAGATCATTCATGGCCAGCAGCAATTAAGTATTTTCATCAACATTCAATGTCTGGCCAGCTGGCATTTTTGAAGTTCTTTGACAAAATTGCACACTTGTATTGTTGGCAATGTTGTTCCAATATATTGGACTCAACATAAATAACTTAAGGACTGTAACCTCATTTACCTCCAGGACATCTGGAGTCACTTCTACCTGCCATTGCCCCATTACATTGGTTTGGAACTGTCCTCTTATGGTGTATCCCAAAGACAAAAAACAAAAAAGGTGGACAGCAGTTTAATTAACTAGTTTATTTTGCTCTTACCAAGCTTCTAGCAACAACTAAAGTTCCATAGTTAATATATAATTCTGAAACATGGAACACCATAAAATGATCTCTAATCACGGAACGGTGTTACCATGGAATCTGATGTCGAAATTGATTTCTTGTCATATTTTTTACAATTCGGCGGTTGTACACATATATCATCAACAGACAAATGATCTAATTAGATTTTGATATCTTTATGTATAATGACACTGCATCGATATGTGTATATGATACTGACTGTTGTGACATCTAAATTCAACACAATGAAGCACTATTCTTTCTGCTTCATGGTTATATGACCTAAATGAGAATCTTATTACCCAAAACTGAAGGTATTCAGGATGATTAAATTCCTTAATTTATTGCCACTATTGAAGATTTACTGTTAGCCACTATATATGCTGGACACTTAGGGTAAGGACTGGTGGCGCTGTAATGTGAATCACCAAACTGTAGATAATAAGGTAACTTAATTTGGATCCTTACATCTGTGGGAATATTTGAGCTATCTAAAAATTAATAAAATGCTACTTGGGCTGTGACAATACTGTCACTACTTGTCATACATCACATATAAATTTGCATATTACAGTCATACTCCAAGGAGCCAAATGTACCGGGATGTTATATGTGTCCACTACATGAAATTTTATTACAGATCTGAGGTCTACTTTGATGACATGTTTTACTACCAAGAGAACATGAAGGCATGTTCGTTGATTTAGAAGTCTCATTGAATGCAGCTACAACTCTCTCTCTCTCTCTCTCTCTCTCTCTCTCTCTCTCTCTCTCTCTCTGTGTGTGTGTGTGTGTGTGTGTGTGTGTGTGTGTGTGTGTGTGTGTGTGTGTGTGTGTGTGTGCTCTCTACAAGCCACCGTACAGCATGTGGAGGAGGGTACTTTGTCTACCATCATAATTTCCCTCTTTTTCTGTTCCAGTTGCATGTAGTTTGTGGGAAGAGGTAAGCCTACAAGTGGGACTGAGTCTCTCTACTTTTATCATTTTCTTTTCATGAGATATACATGGGAGGAAGCAATGTATTGGTTGACTCTTCTAGGAACATATGCTCTCAGAACCTTACGGTAGACCATATCATGATGCAGAATGCTTCTCTGGCAGCATCTGCCATTGGAGCTGGCTGAGAAGCTCCATGACACTTTCATACCTAATAAATGAACCTGTGACTAAACATACTGCTCTTCTTTGGATCTACTCTCTGTTTCCTCTATTAATCCTATCTGGTATCGATCCCACACTGGTAAACTACTTCCTTTGATGATAGGCTAAATTTCCTGAGGTTTCTTCCGATGACTCTGTCTGGCATCTGTCCTACCCAAGATTAATTTTAAATGGTTTTTTCCACTTCAGATTACTCTGCACACATTTTCACAGATATTTTATGGAAGTAACCACTTCCACAGTTCTGCAATTATGTAATCATGCAGTAAAGGGTCGTTCTGTCTATATTTCCACAATACATTACATTTTTCTTATGTTGAGGGTCAATTGCCACACACTGCTCCAAGGGTTGATCCTCTGTAGGTCTTTGACAATTTTCTAATGTAGTGTCTTCTCAGTAACAAATTTGTCTATTTCCTTGTTTGTTGTCCATATAAAAATAAGTTTTTGGACATTGCCATAAATTTTAGTTCACATATACAAAGCTTTGTTAACATACATAAGTGCACGCATTGATATAAATAGTGAAGGTCAGAAATTATTACTTTTTGTTGCAAAAGCAAACTTGCGTTATATACACTGTTTTACAGAGAGATATTACAACTTGAAACATAAATGCACACATTGATATAGTGTGTGAAAATCAGACATTATTATTTTTTGTTGGAAAAAAAAACAAAAAAAAAACACCATTTTAAAAAGGAATATTACAACTTGAAATCTTCTACTGAATAAAAGCTTTTCTCTATTAATAAATACTTAAGTTTGTTCTTTAAGGTATTTAAATTAGCGGGATTGAGGCCAATGGCAGTCTGTTATGAAAGGTGTGGACTATAGCCTGCAGTCTTTTCTTTTATGTGCAATTCTGTGAAAGTTTTCCCTTCCCCGTGTATTGTACCTATGTACATTACTGTTTGTTGGATTATATTCTGGAATTTGTTTCAGAAACATTATTTCACACAGGATGTACATAGAGTAGAAGGCTAGTATTTTATATTTTCTGAAGATTTCTCTACAAGGGTCTCTCCTGTTTACCTTACCTACCACTCTTACTTCCTCATTTGTAGTCTGAAGACCCTGTCTGTAAAGACAGTTGGTGCCCCACCCCATATCTCAATACCATACTGTGTATGTGGATGTATCACTCCAAAGTGTATTTGTCTGAATCTAACATGGTCCAGAAAGGCTGAGACCTATTTCAATAGATACACATTTGTTCTGATTTTCTTACAAATATGGTCTATATGTTCTTTCCATGAAGGTGTTCATCAACAACTATAGCCAAAAATTTGTATTTGTTTGTGTAGCTAAGAGCCAATGGAGGTGTAAACTGACTACTTTTTAGGCTCTGATTATAGCTAAGCATAAATTGCATTGTCACTTTCTTCTCTTTATTTACAAGTATCTTTTTTGTAGTAAGATAACTTGACAGAACATTACAACTGGTTTCACTACTGTTTGTAGTAGTTTGCATATCATGGGCCCAGCTGACAAAATATGTGTTATCAGCATAGCTTACAACCTTGCAGTCTTGGGGTCCAGTCAAATCATTATCATTCATAAGAAACAGGAAATGCCCCAGTATACTTCCTTGAGGCACACCACATTGAAGTATCTTGTGTGTTGATTTAGTTGTTACCAACTGTTCATTCCTTGTATAATTTAGCTTGATAAACAGTTTTCTGTCTTTCAAACAAGGGGTAAGTAGTTGCAAGGCTACCCCTCTCATCCTGTATGCTTCTAATTTATGTAGCAGATCTGTATGATCCACAGTATCAAAACCTTTACTCATATCCAGGAAAGTGTCTGTTACCTTGTCTCCTTCATCTACCTTGTTCAATATTTCATGTATAGGAGTAGCTACTGCTATTACAGTAGATCTTCCTTTTCTGAAACCATGTTGTAGATTTTTGAATAGATTATGCTTAATGAAATATGCCTTAAATTGTTTTAAAATTACCTTTTCTAGTAATTCCCCAATCTCTGAAATTAATGATATTGCCTTATAGTTTTTCATAACACTTTTTATTCCCTTCTAATACGCCAGTAGGATTACCACAAAAAGCCTCATGGGACCTCTAATGTTATCTATATTGTGAAAAGTAATGGTCCTGTAACATTCCCTTGGGGCATGCCTGAAGTCACTTTTACATCTGAAGTCATCTCTTTGTGCATAATGACATGCTGTGCTCTGTTTCACAGAAACTCTTCAATCCAGTCACATAGTTTGTCTATATTCCATACACTCATATTTTGTTCATTAGGCAGCATTGTGGAACTGTATCAAACTTCTTCCTGAAGTTGAGCAACCTGGCACATCTACCTGGCTGCCTGTATTTACTGGTTTCTGGGTCTTGTGGATGAATAAAGTGAGATGGGTTTCACACAATCCCTGTTGTTACCGGAATCCATGTGGATTACTACAGAGAAGATTTTTGGTCCCCAGAAATGTCATAATACGACATCGGAGATAAGTGCTTATAGTTCTGTGCATTTTTTCATTGAGTCTTCTTGAAAATGGGAACGACTTGTACATTTTTTCATATCATTAGGAACACTTGCTCCTCTAGAGACCTATGGAATACTGCTGGTAGAAGAGGGACAAGCTCTTTCATTTACTCTGTGTAGGATCAAGCTGGTATCCCATCGGGTACAGTGGCCTTTCCTCTGTTGAGTGATTTCAGTTGTTTTTCTATCCCTTGGTCCTTAGAGCTGCACTTATTCTGAGTATGTGACAGCATGATTAGGGAGCAAATATGCTCTAGTTACTTCTCACAAAAGAGCTTTAGCAAGATTCAGACTTAAGATGCTATAGTTAGCTCTGTAACAGCAATTTGCTCTTTTCCAAAGAGGTTAAATAGCATTGCAGCCTCGGCCACATATAGTGTGACGTAATGTTTAAAATTCCTGGCTGGCAATGGACAGGTCACAAGTTTGGTTCTACTGTCCTAACATTATTTTTAATGTATGGTTTACAAGGTCCAGAAGAGTCTCTAAAACCATATTTAACTAAAATTTAGATGACTTTATAAAATTTTATATAGTATGTAAATGTGAACACTTCATTCAAGAGGCAGTTCCAATATATGTATTTTATGTGTTTGTGTTTGCATAGTAAACTTTCTTTCAGTATTAAATTTGGACTATCACTTATTTCATATTTATTTCACAGTTCATATGACTATGTGGTGATAATTAATAATTTTTGAGAATATCTAGAACTTGTTCAAAGTCAGTAAAAACTCAAACAAGAAATATTGTAATGAATGGTTTAGTCAGAAAAATTCTGCAGAAGTCCAACCTGTATTTTAAATATGCTTTCTTACCTAATGCACAAAACTGTATGCTTTATTCTGCAGTATTTATTTCATTAGGCTAGTGTAAACTTAGGGAAATCATTGTCATGCATTGATTCTTCCAAGGTCAGACTATTTTAAGAAACAGAATTGTAAATAAAAAACTAGATACTTTAATTTTTCTGTTCATGTTTTCATGTATTCTTAAAACAGATATACAAGAGTTGTGACTTTTATTTTCAGGTGCTTTCATTGCTAATACAGATACTCGCTGGTACCTGGATCTTACATCAAATCTCTACAGATTTCTACCAACAATTGTAACACCAGCGGATATTACTCGGTACCATGGAAATAATGAACGGATTTCCATAGACAGTTACCATCAAGCAATTAATTTTTATTACAGAATAATTAAGAATGCAGATCTACTTATAAATGTAGTTCCAGCATCAGTCATCAGCAATGAAGAGAAAGAGTTATAAGTTTACAGATAAATGTCATGTCACAGCACATTTTGTAGTGTTCATTTTTCTTAGCATGAAAGTTGTGGACTACAATTATAGGATTTACTTATATTGATCTCATATCAAAAGTGTCTATTATTTTGCTGTTTAACTTCCTTAGACAGAACTCTATTAGACAAATATATGTGACCAGTAGAAATCAGTCAAATCTGGATATATTAGACATGTAAAATATGTCATCTGTCCATCCAGTAATGTTTCAGCAATAGTTATTCCACTTTACAAGACTTTGACAGACTCTCCTTGTAACAAATAATGTCATGATGCTGAGCAAAAACAATTTCTGTTCAGAACCCTTGAAACTATTACCCCATAATATATACATTCGTAGCACACAACAAATAAAAGGGCAATATGTATTTCTCATCTGCAACAGCTGCAGGGCCTTAAAGCATCCAAGAATTTACAATAATTGCTAAGATGACTGTAGTAATAGACTGCTGTACACTATTTATCTTGACACAAAGATGGAAAGCACATATCTGCAAGTTTTAAATTTTAAGACAAACTATAAAAATGTTAGACCATTTAGTGTTTAATTCTGGGATTTGGTGTGATATTTCTTACTTGGCTGTGTTGTTGCTTAATATAAGCTATAATGGAAAGGTGCAATCCATTTACATCAAGACATAGAAAACTATTTTAGATTTTCTTCTTCTTTCATTTGGCTTTTTGCTAACAGTAAGGAGGTTCTTATGTAGACTAAACTCTCTTTAAAATGCTTTACATATGAAGTGGAACTGGCTATAATTATTTCATACATGTTACTAAGTGTATTAGTAATGTTGCATGCAGCGATTTTTAAATCTATAGTGAATATTTGTTTCATTGACTATTTTCATGACATAAATACACAGTGAATTTCCTGTTTATTCATCTTTATATTGAATCAGACATGTATTGTGCACTCACTCAATATACAGTTGGTACTGGATGCAAGACTGTTGTATATCAAGTCCAGCATCTCCTATATTATGTTACTCGATGCATTATTCAGAAAGCACTTTCACATGCAGGGCACAAACAACGTCTGTTACTACTTGCCTTATATTAGTGGTGGGGAGGTCTGCAGTTCATTTATTTTCATTACTTATCTTTATATTTTATCAATGCTTTTTACTTCAGACTTTACACTGAAGTACTTTAAAAATGGGACACTGTACATATTACTTATTAAGTTAAAACCCATACCTGAGAATTCATTTTGAATTCACTAAATTTGCAGTATAATAAAATTATTGGTAAATCCTATCAGAATAGCTTTGAAATGGAACCATGGCATTTTGGTGCTCTTTTGAAGACACAAGTTGAAAAAGAATAATTATAGAAGGCACTTAAATTTGTTCTGAGGTTGTTTTAGTTCATCCATTCTCTCCCTTTAGTTATAGACCATTTTAAGCATCACCATAACATTTCAGTTGCATAAACAAAGATGCAGACTTATTTTTAATAAGATTTGTTGTGCTGTAGCAGTTATCAAACAAATTTAATAGGAAAATGTATAAAGACATACAAGGAAACTATTTTTATATACTTCCATCCATGACTGTTAATGTTTTAGAGTAATTTCTCATATTATATCTGTGCTATGTGCAATGACACCAATTTCACTCCTTCTCACACTTTATATTCAGTGCTCAATGACACTATGTGTGACAATCTTTTCTTATATTTCATTGGTCACCTGTTTCTAATTACCACACTGTTGATGGGACATTAAACTCTTATCTTCCTTTCTTTCATTTCCACTGGTCAACTGGTTCTTGTACCATGACTTGACTGTACATTTAACTATGGCTTTCCCTCATTTTATGCCAGCTTATATAGTTTCATGCTCCAGTGCTGCTTTCTACCTCAGGCACAATTACATTTAAGGAAGCTATTTTCACTGCTTTCTATTTTCACTCCTTCCTGTTTTTAGTGGTTCACAAGTTTGCTTCAGGATCTCTGAACTATTGCCAAAAATATCATAACAAGGGAGGGAGGGGGTGGGGGGTGGGGGGAGGAGGTATCTTTTGCTACAAACTGAATGTGTGTTACAGAGATTTGGTTCTCAGTTTGACCCATTTATGTAGCAACTGCCTGAAGCATAACTGGGAGTGTTCGATATTTTCTCTAACATAATGTACAGAACTTTCTAAAATCTTTTTCTTAGCTTTTTTAGCTGTAGGTCAGCCTAATTATTGCAGAATATATTGTATGAAATAGGTATTGCCTATACATGGACCTTTATTGGTGCTATAGTCAAAGCAATATTAAGGGTGCTAATAACCATGACACTGAGTGCTCTAAACCTAAGACCAACCAACTAAAGCGGCATCCATCAGCGCATCCTGCATCTTTCATGTTTATTTCATGTTTAATATAGCTGTGGTCAATTTATGGAAACGGGGAGTAAATCAGTTGCAACCAAAATCTGCTTCTTCTTTTGCAAATAATGTAGTCATAGTGCTACTATCCAAAATCAGATGTATCTTTTGAGCTCCTTGTGGCATTAAAACATTGACAGACAGGTACCTGAGGATCAGAGGAAGTGGGCACATTTCAGAAGTATGACTCTTTTACCTATTTGGGGATAGTTTCTTGTAATACATGTTAACTATAACGCTTTTTAAGTGACTCCGTGCACATTAGAATTAAACTTTATTTATACACATTTATTTCTAATCATCATTTCTTTACCATGAAATAGTATCAATACCCAAAATATATTGTGCATGAACATTTTTCCATTTTGTGCTCTTTTAATACAAAGATTTTTTGAACATCTATTTCACATCATTATGAGGAGGAAATTGAGCATAAAGCTTATTCATAGCACAATGTGCCAACATTCTGAATAATACCTCTAAGAGAATTCAGTGTCTTTATCATACGAGCCAAATAAATTTAGCCATTTCCTATCAGCTGTTCAAAAATCATTTCACACATATCTAAGAATTTCTTTTACCTACTGAAAGAGCTAGCTTGAAATGTGTTGACCCAACATTGGCAAAATATGATTTTAACTCTCAAAGTTGTTTTGTGTATTTTGCCCATTTAACAAAGACAGTTCTGTCTGAGCCACCCTTGTGACACCATTAATGTTTAGTAGTTAGGTAGCATACTTGTGTTTTACAATATTTATGAATTGCCCTTCTTATGGCTGAGTACATAATTTGTGATAATGATGTGAACAAATGTTATGGTTGTGGTGTGCTTTATTCAGTACATGACTTTTGTTTAAACTGTCAAATTTATTTTAGACCTATCATCATCCAGCAATGGATGTATGTGTATATTTTTTAATCTGTAAGATGCATGTGCAATGCATGCATCCTATTGGTATCTGCTTTATTTGTATCAATTTTAAAATAGTCAGTCTAAAAAAGTATTTGTATTTCTTCAGCAAAGTTAATGTTGTTAATGTGATGTTAACAGCATGGAATAGCTGTGATAAAATAAAATAGCTATAATTTTTCATGAATCAGCAAAAATGTTGATAAATTGCCTTATTTATTTTTATGGATGTTATGTGTAGCAATGTGATTGTGTGTGCAAATTAAATATATCTGTATATACAAAACAAGATTTCTCAGTATTTTGTTATTGTCAGCACTTAATAAGCAAACATTTTTAATCTTTTCATTAAATTTGTACGTGAATACTCAAAGAACATTTTGGCTCTATCCTTTCTTCTGTATATCAATGATATTTCAAAGTGAATTCTGAGGTTCCATTGTTTTTGGATAATGTGATATTATACACAAGCTACATTTGTTATGTTCTGCCTGACACAAAATAAATACATGAAAAACTTCAGTGTTTTTTTATTGTTTACTTTTCATTGTTGCCACACTGTCTGTGTCCTATGCTTGTTCCAGGCAGATACAATGAGTACATTACTCTTATGTTTTTGTACAACACATTAAATTCTAATTGCACTGGTTTTATTACATAACTATAATACACCTTATATGTAACTTCATATTTTACAAAGGTTCACTGCAAAACTAAACCTTTTGTGATGCCAGTGAACTCACTCTCACTTCCAGATTGTTTTACTGGAATTTAATGTGCTGTACAATAGCCTCAGTTACAATACTTCAGTCACTACTTGTCACTAAGTATATTTGCAGTAATCATTTTCATTATGTGCCTGACATGTATACAACATCCAGGGCTTGGGGCACAAGCTGAGAGAGAGACGCCGGAGGTGTCCAATTGCAAGATTAGTATGCAGTACATATCACAAGTAACAGCAAAAACTGACATGAAAATGTATGAGAGAAAAGGGGGAGGAGGAAGAAGAAGAGGGCGCCAAATGACTGACTGATTTTTATTTGGTCCCCTTTGTTTAAATTATATACAGAGTATGTAATTCACTTGTGTGGAAAATTATTCTCAGACCAGGCTGATTGATTTTAATTTGGTGCCATTTGATTATATTGTGTACAGTGTGTGTAAGTCACTTGTGTGGAAATATGTTCTCAAACTGGCCCTGGTTATATATATTCTCATTATGCAAGTATCTTTTTTATTGCCTCTTATTTGTTACCTATCTTGTTAAGTGATCAGCCATTGCTGCATATATTGCAAATTACTCTTAAAATAAATAAATATAGTGTGACATGTGTAAATAAATGGAAAAACCTAACATCATTTGATTACACAATCAAGCATCAGTCATTGGAGTTAGTCACAGCTGTCAAGTACCTAGAAATATCTGGCCTGAGTGACGGGGGTGTCATGAAAGGGCAGATGCCAGACTTATATTTAAGAAGGGTAATTCCAAAGGAAGTGTAATTCATCCAGGAAGGAGGCTGGTTACACAGTAGTCATTTGGCCAGTTCTTGAATACTGTTAATTGGTAATGGACCATGACCAAGTAGTATTAAAGGGAGAAATAGAGACAGCCATAAGGAGAGGCAGGATCTTTGTCATTGGTTGTTAAGTTAATGCAATATTGGCACAGAAATCCTGAAACAATCTCCACTGGGAGAGTCTATAAGAAAGATGTTATGTACTTCATAAACTCTTACTGTCAAAAGTCCGAAATCTCAGTCCAGTTTGACATTATTTTTGGTCCTGAAAATTCCCGTATATAAAGAGTAGACCTGACAGTATTTGCTCCTAAACACCATCTGTGAATGAATAGCAAAGGAAAAACTTATTTTGGTACACCATATACCTTAAGCCAAACACTATGTTGAGGTATGTGGAGTCCAGATGTAGCTGTAATGATGATAAGTAAGCAAAATCATAGAACCTTAATCATCAGAGACTGACATCACTTATTAACCAATAGAGACAACACAAGTTGTGGTGAAACTTACAACTAAATTAGCATATAATAGTTTTTGGTTGTATGAAAAGAACTAGAATACAGCACCATTGTCATTACAGTGATACCATAAAATACCAAGATAGGTAAAAATGTGTCTGACTGTGACAGCATTCACAGTCATTTGGTCGTTTACTTAATTAAATTTTTGTCACAAGTGCACTAAATTGTGGCATTCATGTTTATTCATTGCCTCTAGACAAATGAAGTAAAGTTCACAGAGAAATAAGAGGGTATTTTCTGTTCAGTTTATCATGTCTTGCAAATACTACAATCTGAAGTCACCAATTTTTTACTGTATTAGATAAAAATATAAGAATATTAGTTAAAGTTTAAAAATGAACAATGTGCAAAAGCCTATCCACTAAACTTGGATTCTTATACTTACATGCCAGTATATTTTTTTCTTCAAAATAGGATGTCCAGCAAAGGAGTCTCTGATTTCAAATTAAATATGTATATCAAAAACTAAGATCCATACATGAGTGCAACAAAATATATGTTTATTGAGAAAGCTGTAAGAATTTTATATAGATGTTTCAAAACAGTTCAAAAGGCTGCTAAGAGGTGGTGCTGTATGCTGTGCAGCTCTTACACTATCAGTGTGCATAATTAAACTCAGCCTCTGCAAGCAGCCTTTGCAGTCACATCAGAATCTTTTTGAAAATGTCCACCATTTTCAGTACAGAGATAGTGCAAATGAGAAATGAAATTTGCCATCACATTCTGTAGTGTTTCAATGGAAATGGATTCAGATACCACACAGTTTGTCAATTCTAGCTCATCCAATGTGATGGGATGGTTCTGGTAGACAGTGTCTATCAATGCGCTTCACAAAAAGTATTTACAAGGAGTCAGATTGGGCGAATATGCAGGTGAATCTGTCCCCGCACCTGTAAATTTGCAATAATCCAATGCAATGACTCTATTCTGAAGTATTTATGAAGAAAGCAAACCACCTGTTAGGTGTGATAATGTCTGGTCCAATCTTACATGAACCACTTGGTGCCTGGTTGATCCTCCAATGCTACTTGTGTGGCAACAAATTGTTCCAAAATAGCAACATAACATTCACTAGTGGTTATTTCTTGCATGAAAAAACTGCCAATAATGCCTGTGCTGCCTACCACAGCCCAAAAAGTAACTTTGGGAGAATACAATGGCTTTGCTTTACACAAATGGTGAAGTTTGGCACCCCTAAATCATCAGTTTTATTTATTCATGATGCTGTTCAGGTGGAAGTGTCCTTTGTCTGTGAACTATGCACAACCAACATCAAATCATTCATTATCAATCATTTTGAGAATCAGGTTTGCAGAGTCAGCCCTCTGTTTCACAGGTCATACAGGTATGACCTGGTGGTTCGGATTTTGAATGGAAATGTGTAGCGTCTGTCTCAGTATCTCCAGCATGCTGCGGCACATCAAACCAGTCTCTGCTGCAATTCTTCAGATGGATTTCCTTGACATTTTCAGGAGTAATTACAGCTTGCCACACACACACTACGGATGGATATGTGTGTGTGTGTGTGTGTGTGTGTGTGTGTGTGTGTGAGTGAGTGTGTGTGTGTGTGTGTGTGTGTGTGTGTGCGCGCGAGAGTGTATACCTGTCCTTTTTTCCCCCTAAGGTAAGTCTTTCCACTCCTGGGATTGGAATGACTCCTTACCCTCTCCCTTAAAACCCACATCCTTCCATCTTTCCCTCTCCTTCCCTCTTTCCTGACGAAGCAACCGTTGGTTGCGAAAGCTTGAATTTTGTGTGTGTGTTTGTGTTTGTTTGTGTGTCTGTCAACATGCCAACGCTTTCGTTTGGGAAGTTACATCACCTTTGCATGCCTCTTCAGGAAAAGCTGATCCATTACCTTATGAAATATTTTTTGTGATATGTCCTCCTCAGCACTAATATATTTGAAGAAATTCATGTTACCACGAAGACAACTATTCTAGTAAATAATGGTTAATTAATGACAATTTTTGTGGGACGTACCATTTTCAACTCAATGTAAAAATACTTCATAATAAAAATATATTGTTAGAATAGGTTAATGCATAAAACAGCATATCCAAGATAACAGTTGTCTTTGTCAAGACAATTTATGTCAAAACCTGCTGAAATGTTGTCATGTATGTATGTTTGTTGTCAGCATCTACATTTCTATTAACATAGATCTGCCATAGTTGTACAGCGTACGTCAATGGCTCTAACATTTGCAAGTGGACCACTGACTAATCTTAGGTACTTTAGTTATACGAGTGAATGAATTTTGATGAAGTGTTCTTCACTGTTCTGACCTGTTGTCAACATCTTACATCATTCAGAGAGGCTTTAAAAGACCAGGAGCTGCTTCTCTTGACTTCTAAATAAGGTATGAAGTAGGAGAACATTAGACATCAAATATGTAAGGGAAATATATGATGTGCAAACAAAATCGTAATTTCATATGAGAGGAATGGCAAATAAAGTGGTGTCCATTACTCTTACATATATATTTAGGTGACAAGTCATGTAATAGCGATATACACATATACAGATGACAGTAGTATAAATATTATGAAAAGAAAAGTTGCTACTCACCATACAGCGGAGACTCTCACAATTAAAGCTTTCGGCCATTAAGGCCTTCATCAGCAATTGATGACAGACAGACATACACACACGGACACTCACACAAACACAACTCGCACACACGACTGCAGTCACAGGCAACTGAAACCACACTGACAGTAGTATCATGAACACAAGGAATAAAATGGCAGTGCATTTCCAGCACTGTCAGTTGTACTCAGGTGACTCATGTGAAAAAGTTTATAATGTGATTATTACCACATAATGGGAACTAACAGACTTTGAGCACAGAATGGTAGTTGGAGTTGGACACATGGGACATTCCATTTTCGAAATCATTAGCAAATTCGATATTCTGTGGTCCACAGTGTTGAGAGTATGCTGAGAATACAAAATTTCAGGCATTACCTGTGAACATTGACAATGCAGTGGCTGACAGCCATCACTTAATGACTGAGAGCAGTGGCATTTCCGTAGAGTTGTTGGTACCAACAGACAAGCAACACTGCATGAAATAACCACAGAAATTGATGTGGGATTTATGACAAACATGCAAGCTGGTAGTGGTTCCATAATGGTGTGGGCTGTGTTTACATGGAATGAATAGACTGGGTCCTCTGGATGTTTGGCTACTTTGGAGACCATTTACAGCCATTCATGGATATCACGTACTCTAACAATGGTGGAATTTTTATGGATTGAAACACGCCATGTCACCAGGTCACAATTGTTCATGATTGGCTTGAAGGACAGTTCAAGCAAATGGTATGGGCACCCAGATTGTCTGCCGTGAATCCTATAGAACGTGTATGGGATGTAATCGAGAGGTTAGTTCATGCACAAAATCCTGCACTGGCAACACATTCTCAATTATGAATGACTATTGAGCAGCATGGTTCAATATTTCTGCAGGGTACTTCCAACGACTTGTTGAGTGCATGCCACATTGAGTTGCTGCACTACGCCAGGGAGGTGGAGGTCCGACACGATATTAAGAGGTATCCCATGACTTTTGCCACCTCAGTGTACATTCTTATCACTTCCAGACACCCACAAGAAACCAAAATTAAAATTTATTTTTCCATTTTGAATTATTGCACATTATGCAACTGAATATGGTACGTATAAAATTTATCTTCATTGCATTCAGCAGAGAATAAACATTATGTGTAATTCTAGTGTCCAAGATACATTCAAACATCAGCAAATGTGGATTAACATGTAGTACAATAAAGATTCAGAGACGACACAAAAATTAGATTAAAACTAAATAACTGTGGGGTTGGAGCATACATGAAGTGCAAAGTGAAATAATATCTTTGCATATGTAAATGTTGGCTCTCATGGCATGTACTATTGGTGAAGAACTCTCAGGTTTACAGCTGGGTTGCAGTGTCAAAATACCACATCATTTCAATGAGTGTTGTACTTATAATCTTCCAGCAAAGTGTCGAGATATGTCAATGCTGTGACATTTATACTAGTGGAGTGTCCCTTTCCCCTGGTCACACACCCCCCCCCCCCCTCCCCCCTGTGGGTCCGGGGGCAAGAATAGACCTGAGGTATTCCTGCCTGTCGTAAGAGGCGACTCAAATGAGTCTCACACGTTTCGGCCTTTATGTGATGGTCCCCTGTAGGGTTTGACATCCAGTCTTCAAAATTTTCCCAAAGAGTGAGCCAATTTGGGAAAGGCGCCTTACATGGTGCATCGCGTCCATTGTGCATTGAGATCTTTAGCCCACTTTCTCGTCGTCACGTTTCAGCCCCGCTTCCTGGGTGTGTTTTGCAACATGCACTATACAGTGTCACTTTCTGTGTCAAAGATGACCATGGACTTCTTTGCATCTGATATCCAGCACGGTAGCCAGTCCATTGTGGTGGGGGTACCCTGTTGGTTGTAGCCCCCCGACCACACAGGGATCGCTCTGCTGATGCCTGCGGCGTTAACTCACCACATATGCCAAGGGTTAGATGCCCAACCCCCTACGGCAGTGGGACTCCCAGCAATGAGCATCCTGCAAGGTGGTCTTTGCTGCAGCTGGGTGACACCTGTGGGGAGGGCCCCTGGTCGGAGTGGGTGGCATCAGGGCAAATGACACGTGGTGAAGCATAGTCCATCATCTCGTGCTGGTGGTGAAACACCAGCAGTCTCTATGCGTTCACGAGCTCCATTCAATGCACACAAGAATGACCTCAAACCATTCCCATCCCTGGACACACCATGGGAGGAACATCAGTCTAAGGATGGCAGTGGATCTTATTCGCCCCTTTACCTTGTATGTTCGAGAGATGATGGGGAACCTTCCATGATAATGAAGCCTCAGTTTTTTCTTGAGCATTTAGAGGACAAGTTTGGGGAGGTGCAGGGCTTGTCCAAAATAAGATCTGGGTCAGTCTTAATCAAAACAGCATCCTTTGCCCAGTCACGGACGTTACTCGCATATGACGAGCTGGGGAATGTTTCTGCAACCATCAGAGCTTAAATATGGTCCTGGGTATCATATTTCACAGGGACCTTCTTTTGCGGTATGACAATGAGCTGCACGCCAATTTAGAACGGCGAGGTGTACATTTCATCCAGCGTGTCCTCCGGGGTTCAAGGGATAATCAGGTTGCCACCGGTGCCTTCATGTTGGCCTTCGAGGGTGATATATTGCCCAAGAAGGTCAAGGTGATGATCTAGGGCTCTGATGTAAAGCCCTAAATCCCTCCCCCGATGCGGTGCTTTAAGTGCTGGAAGATCGGCCGTATGTCTTTCCGCTGTACTTCCTGCACCACATGTTGAGATTGTGGACGCCCATCACATCCCAATAATCCATGTGCCCTGCCTCCCATCTGAGTTCAACTGCAGAGAGCACCATTCGCCTTGCTCGCCAGACTGCAGGATTCTCCAGAAGGAAAGGAAGATCATGGACTAGAAGACCCTGGACCGACTGACCTACACTGAGGCTAAGAGAAAATTTGAACGCCTGCATCCTGTACGTATGACATCGTCTTACGCCACCACTACAACAGTTCTGGCACCATCAGCTCCACCAACGCCAATCACCTCTCAGAGCCAGAAGACTGCGCCTGCCCCCTTGATGGCGTGGGGCATTTCTCTCCCTGTTGCACCCACTTACTTCAGGAGCTCCCACTTACTTCAGGAGCAACACTCCCCCAACCATCAGGGACGTACATCCGCACTTCTAAGCCGGAGAATCGTAAGTCTTCTTTGGCTTCTCTCGCTAGGAAGGGGTCCCTTGGGTCACTCCCTTCCCAGGTTTCTGCTAGTGGGAAAGATGACACCCGACAGTGGCTGAAGAGCTCAAAAGTAGCTGGTCGTAGGGCTTCACGCTCATCCTCAGTCCTGGAGACTGAGCCAGTGAAGTCCTCCCAGCCAGGGAAACCCAAGGAGCAGCGAGAGAAATCCAAAAAGAAGCCCCCTAAGACCAAGGAAATTGCGGTGGCACCCACACCAGCGCTACCTACAAGCTCTGAGTCTGAGTATGGGGTGGAGATTCTGGTGTCTGCTGAGGACCTAGATCTCACCAGACACTCAGACACAATGGATATAGACTGCTCAGGCAATAAGTCGGTGGCAGCAGGTGACTCTGTGGCGTAAACTCCCTTATTGAATTTGAATTTCTCATGCCTTCCCAGTCTCACGATGACGTCATCCTACAGTGGAATTTCGGCGATTTTTTCCATCACCTGTATGAGCTGCAGCAACAGTTAAGCTTTACACCTGCTATCTGCATTGCCCTCCAGGAAACCTGGTTCCCCGCAATGCGGACCCCTGCCCTCCATGGCTATAAGGGATATTACAGGAACCGTAGCGACTATAATCGAGTCTCAGGTGGAGTTTGCGTTTATGTCCTAAACTGATTCTGTAGTGAAACTGGGCCTCTTCAAACCCCTCTTGAAGCTGTGGCTGTCAGAATAAGAACGACACAGGAAATAACTGTCTGCAATGTATATCTTCCTCCAGATGGTGCAGTACCCCTGAATGTATTAGCTGTACTGACTGATCAACTCCCTAAACCTTTTCCACTTTTGGGAGATTTTAACGTCCATAACCCCTTGTAGGGCGGTACTGTGCTTACTGTCCAAGGCAGAGATGTCGAAACTTTGCTGTCTCAGTTCGATCTCTGCCGCTTAAATACTGGGGCCGCCACACATTTCAGTGTGGCTCATGGTAGTTAATCGACCATTGATTTATCAATTTGCACATGACGACCTGTGTGGTAGTGACTACTTCCTCATCTTCCTGTCACTGTCCCGGCGTCAGGCCCACGGACGCCTGCCCAGATGGGCTTCAAACAAGGCGGATTGGGAAACTTTCACCTATGCTGTCACCATTGAATCTCCCCCGCACGATAACATCGATGTGATGTTTGAACAGGTGACTACAACAATTGTTTCTGCGGCAGAAAACGCGATCCCTCGCTCTTTAGGGTGCCCCCGGCGTCAGGTAGTCCCTTGGCGGTCGCTGAAAGTCGCTGAAGCAATTAAGGAGCGTCGGCGAGCTCTACAATGTCATAAGCAGCACCCTTCCCTGGGGCGCCTCATAGCCTTTAAACAGCCCGCGTTTGCCAATTTATCAAAAGACGGAAGCTGGAGTGCTGGGAGAGATGTGTGTCGACTATCGGGTGTCATACGTCACCTTCCCAACTCTGGGCAAAGATGAAACATCTTTTCGGTTACCAGACCCCAGGCTGGCCAGTGTGGCCGAGCAGTTCTAGGCGCTTCAGCCTGGAACCGCGTGACCGCTACGGCGCAGGTTTGAATCCTGCCTCGGGCATGGATGTGTGTGATGTCCCTAGGTTAGTTAGGTTTAAGTAGTTCTAAGTTCTAGGGGACTGATGAGCTCAGATGTTAAGTCCCATAGTGCTCAGAGCCAGAGAATTACCCCCCCTCCCCCAGCCTTTCGCACTCGCAAACTGCGGCTGGAAGGGAAAGTCCTCTCATTCATTACGCGACACAGTGAATCCTATAACACCCCATTTACAGAGTGGGAGCTCCTCAGTGCCCTTGCACATTGCCCTGACGCAGCTCCTGGGCCTGATCGGATCCACAGCCAAATGATTAAACATCTCTCATCTGACTACATCTACATCTACATCCATACTCCACAAACCACCAGACGGTGTGTGGTGGAGGGTACTTTAAGTACCTCTATCGGTTCTCCCTTCTATTCAAGGCTCTTATTGTTCGCGGAAAGAAAGATTGTCGGTATGCCTCTGTGTGGGTTCTAATCTCTCTGATTTTATCCTCATAGTTTCTTCGCGAGATATACGTAGGAGGGAGCAAGAGCAACGGTGACCCAGCTGTTACCGTGTTCATTCGTATCCTAGTTAGCGAGAATGAAGTTAAAAACTCCACCACAAAACACCGATGCCACATGCAAGATGACTTGGGTGCCTACAAAATCCTTGGTAGTAATAGAAATGTTGTCTATTGCTTTAAAAGCTGTAAGACGCGAACGCCTACTCCTCCAAAAGTGACATATCCCCGTGATCTTCAACTGGATCTGGTGCGATGGCGTCTTTCCATCGCAATGGCGGGAGAGCACCATCATTCCAGTGCTCAAACCCGGTAAATCCCCTCTTGATGTGGATAGCTATCGGTCCATCAGCCTCACCAAGGTTCTTTGTAAGCTGCTGGAACGTATGGTGTGTTGGTGGTTGGGTTGGGTGCTGGAGTCACGTGGCCTACTGGCTCCATGTCAGGGAGGCTTCCGCCAGGGCCACTCTGCCACTGATAATCTTGTGTCCTTCGAGTCTGCCATCCGAACAGCCTTTTCCAGACGCCAACACCCAGTTGTCGTATGTTTATACTTACGCAAAGCATATGACACGACCTGGCGACATCATATCCTTGCCACATTGAATGAATGGGGTCTCCGGGGTCCGCTCCCGATTTTTATCCAAAACTTCCTGTCGCTCGCTACTTTTTGTGTCCAAGTTGGTGCCTCCAATAGTTCCATTCATATCCAGGTGAACGGAGTCCCACAGGACCCTGTATTTAATGTGTCTATATTTTTAGTGGCCACTAACAGTCTAGCAGCAGCTGTCGGGCCTTCCGTGTCACCTTCTCTGTATGCATACGACTTCTGCATTTTGTACTGCTGCTCTAGTACTGGTGTTGCTGAGCGTCGCCAACAGGCGCAGTCATGGGCTCTAGTCCATGGCTTCCAGTTTTCCGCCATGAAGCCGTGTGTCATACATTTCTGTCGGCGTCATACCATTCATCCAGAACCAGCACTTTACCTTAATGATGATCCACTCACTGTAGTGGAGACATACCGATTCTTACGCCTGGTTTTCGACACTCGGTTTACTTAGCTTCCTCATCTTCGTCAGCTTAAACGGAAGTATTGACAGCACCTCAATGCTCTCCATTGCCTGAGCAACACCAGTGGGGTGCAGATCGCTCTACGCTGCTACAGCTCTACAGAGCCCTTGTTCAATCCCGCCTTGACTTGGAAGTGTGATTTATAATTCAGCGGCGTCCTCCGCATTGCGTTTGCTCGACCCACTGCACCATTGCGGAGTTTGACTATCGACAGGAGCTTTTAGGACAAGTCCGGTGACAAGCGTACTGGTGGAGGCTGGAGTGCCTCCATTGAAGATCAGATGTGCACAAGTGTTCTCCAGTTACGTTGCACACATTGCTCTTCTGAACATCCTAATTACCGTCTTCTTTTCCCAAACATGGCAGTTCATCTCCCGCATAGGCGCCCAGGTCAGGGCTAACAATTACAGTTCGTGTGCGATCGCTTCTGTCTGAAGTGGAGTCCTTCCCTTCACCACCTCTCCTCTCATATACACCTCTGTGGTATAACTGTAGGCTGAAGCTTTGCCTGGATCTTTCACGTGGTCCTAAGGACTCCATTAACCCTGCGGCTCTCCGCTGTCACTTCCACTCTATTCTTGAAGTGTTCCGGGGCTCTGAAGTGCTTTACACCGATGGCTCGATGGCTGATGGTGATGTTGGCTTCGCCTTTGTCCACAAAGGCCATATTGAACAGCATTCCTTGCCCGATGGCTGTGTTGTATTTACTGCAGAGCCAGTGGCCATATCTCGTGCACTTCAGTATATACGTTCATGTTCCAGGGAATCGTTTCTTCTATGTACTGACTCCTTGAGCAGCTTACAAGCTGTCGACCGGTGCTACCCTCGCCATCCTTTGGTGGCGTCCAGCCAGGAGTCCATCTATGCCCTGGACCAGTCCCATCGTTCAGTGGTGTTTGTGTGGACCCCAGGACACGTCGACATCCCAGACAACGAACTTTCCAACAGACTGGCCAAACAGGCTATGCGGAAACCGCTTCTGGTGATGGGCATCTCTGAACCTGACCTGCATTCTGACTTACGCTGCAGGGGTTTTCGGCTTTGGGAGACGGAATGGCATAACAGTAAACACAACAAACTGCGTGTCATTAAGGAGACTATGAATGTGTGAAAGACTTCCATGTGAGCCTCTCGCAGGGAATCAGTTGTCCACTGTTGGCTCCGCATTGGCCACGCTTGGGCTACCCACGGTTACCTCCTGCACTGTGAAGACCCACCTGAGTGTCGGTGCGGTGGTCGGTTGACAGTGGCCCATATTCTGGTGCACTCTCCCACTTTGACTGCCCAGCGACGAAATCTTGGGTTACCGGACTTGTTGCCACTCATTTTATCTGACAACGCCTCATTGGCTGATTTAGTCTTACGTTTCATTCGTGAGGGTGGGTTTTATCATTTGATCTAAGTTTTAGCGCATGTCCTTAGTCCCTCTGTGTCCTCCACCCTAGTGCTTTTAGGGTGGAGGTTTTAATGTGTTGCAGAGTGTCTGGCTTTTCCTTTTTCTTCTCGCGGTTGGCCAGCCACTGTAATCTGCTTTCTAGCTTTAGTCTCTTCTGTTTCTAGCGTCTGTCTGTTGTTTTCTGGTCCTCTTTTGCTCCTTTTAGTAATTTTAGTCTCTTCTGTTTCTAGAGTCTGTTGTTTTCTGGTCCTATTTTGTTCCTTTTAGTGTTTAGTACCTTTCCTCTCTTGGCCCAAATGGCTCTGAGCACTATGGGACTTAACTCCTGAGGTCATCAGTCCCCTAGAACTTAGAACTACTGAAACCTAACTAACCTAAAGACATCACACATATCCATGCCCAAGGTAGGATTCGAACCTGCATTCGTAGCAGCCACGTGGTTCCGGACTGAAGCGCCTAGAACCGCTCGACCACTTTGGCTGGCTTTCCTTCGTTCTTGTGGTTTTTGTTTTCTTACCGTTTTGTGTTATATGTCTTGTCTGTTTGATTCTCACACTTGTGGCATTGTTCCCCCCCCCATGAACCATGGACCTTGCCATTGGTGGGGAGGCTTGCGTGCCTCAACAATACACATAGCCATACCGTAGGTGCAACCACAACGGAGGGGTATCTGTTGAGAGGCCAGACAAATGTGTGGTTCCTGAAGAGGGGCAGCAGCCTTTTCAGTAGTTGCAGGGGCAACACTCTGGATGATTGACTGATCTGGCCTTGTAACATTAACCAAAACGGCCTTGCTGTGCTGCTACTGCGAACGGCTGAAAGCAAGGGGAAACTACAGCCGTAATTTTTCCCGAGGGCATGCAGCTTTACTGTATGATTAAATGATGATGGCGTCCTCTTGGGTAAAATATTCCGGAGGTAAAATAGTCCCCCATTCGTATCTGCAGGTGGGGACCACTCAAGAGGACGTCGTTATCAGGAGAAAGAAAACTGGCGTTCTACGGATCGGAGTGTGGAATGTCAGATCCCTTAATCAGGCAGGTAGGTTAGAAAATTTAAAAAGGGAAATGGATAGGTTAAAGTTAGATATAGTGGGAATTAGTGATGTTCGGTGGCAGGAGGAACAAGACTTTTGGTCAGGTGAATACAGGGTTATAAATACAAAATCAAATAGGGGTAATGCAGGAGTAGGTTTAATAATGAATAAAAAAAATAGGAGTGCGGGTAAGCTACTACAAACAGCATAGTGAACGTATTATTGTGGCCAAGATAGACACGAAGCCCACACCTACTACAGTAGTACAAGTTTATATATCAACTAGCTCTGCAGATGATGAAGAAATTGATGAAATGTATGATGAGATAAAAGAAATTATTCAGGTAGTGAAGGGAGACGAAAATTTAATAGTCATGGGTGACTGGAATTCGACAGTAGGAAAAGGAAGAGAAGGAAACGTAGTAGGTGAATATGGATTGGGGCTAAGAAATGAAAGAGGAAGCCGTCTGGTAGAATTTTGCACAGAGCATAACTTAACCATAGCTAACACTTGGTTCAAGAATCATGAAAGAAGGTAGTATACATGGAAGAACCCTGGAGATACTAAAAGGTTTCAGATAGATTATATAATGGTAAGACAGAGATTTAGGAACCAGATTTTAAATTGTAAGGCATTTCCAGGGGCAGATGTGGACTCAGACCACAATTTATTGGTTATGAACTGTAGATTAAAACTGAAGAAACTGCAAAAAAAAAAAAAAAAAAAAAAAAAGAAAAAGGGAATTTACGCAGATGGGACCTAGATAGACTGACTAAACCAGAGGTTGTACAGAGTTTCAAGGAGAGCATAAGGGAACAATTGACAGGAATGGGGGAAAGAAATACAGTAGAAGAAGAATGGGTAGCTTTGAGGAATGAAATAGTGAAGGCAGCAGAGGATCAAGTAGGTAAAAGGACGAGGGCTATTAGAAATCCTTGGGTAACAGAAGAGATACTGAATGTAACTGACGAAAGGAGAAAATATAAAAATGCAGTAAATGAAGCAGGCAAAAAGGAACACAAACGTCTCAAAAATGAGATCGACAGGAAGTACAAAATGGCTAAGCAGGGATGGCTAGAGGACAAATGTAAGGATGTAGAGTCTTATCTCACGAGGGGTAAGATAGATATTGCCTACAGGAAAATTAAAGAGACCTTAGGAGAAAGAGAACCACTTGCATGAATATCAAGAGCTCAGATGGAAACCGAGTTCTAAGCAAAGAAGGGAAAGCAGAAAGGCGGAAGGAGTATATAGAGGGTCTATACAGAGGCGACGTTCTTGAGGACAATATTATGGAAATGGAAGAGGAGGTAGTTGAAGATGAAATGGGAGATATGATACTGCGTGAAGAGTTTAACAGAGCACTGAAAGACCTAAGCTGAAACAAGGCCCCGGGAGTAGACAACATTCCATTAGAACTACTGACAGCCTTGGGATAGCCAGTCCTGACGAAACTCTACCATCTGGTGAGCAAGATGTATGAGACAGGCGAAATACCCACAGACTTCAAGAAGAATATAATAATTCCAATCCCAAAGAAAGAAGGTGTTGACAGATGTGAAAATTACCGAACTATCGGTTTAATAAGTCACAGCTGCAAAATACTAACGCGAATTCTTTACAGACGAATGGAAAAACTGGTAGAAGCCGACCTCAGGGAAGATCAGTTTGGATTCTGTAGAAATATTGGAACACGTGAGGCAATACTGACCCTACGACTTATCTTAGAAGAAAGATTAAGGAAAGGCAAACCTACGTTTCTAGCATTTGTAGACTTAGAGAAAGCTTTTGACAACGTTAACTGGAATACTCTCTTTCAAATTCTGAAGGAGGCAGGGGTAAAATACAGGGAGCGAAAGGCTATTTACAATTTGTACAGAAACGAGATGGCAGTTATAAGAGTCGAGGGGCACGAAAGGGAAGCAGTGGCTGGGAAAGGAGTGAGACAGTGTTTTAGCCTATCCCCGATGCTATTCAATCTGTATATTGAGCAAGCAGTAAAGGAAACAAAAGAAAAGTTCGGAGTAGGTATAAAATCCATGGAGAAGAAATAAAAACTTTGAGGTTCGCCGATGACATTGTAATTCTGTCAGAGACAGCAAAGGACTTGGAAGAGCAGTTGAACGGAATGGACAGTGTCTTGAAAGGAGGGTATAAGATGAACATCAACAAAAGCAAAACGAGGATAATGGAATGTAGTCGAATTAAGTCGGGTGATGCTGAGGGAATTAGATTAGGAAATGAGACACTTCAAGTAGTAAAGCAGTTTTGCTATTTGGGGAGCAAAATAACTGATGATGGTCGAAGTAGAGAGGATATAAAATGTAGACTGGCAATGGCAAGGAAATCGTTTCTGAAGAAGAGAAATTTGTTAACATCGAGTATAAATTTATGTATCAGGAAGTCGTTTCCGAAAGTATTTGTATGGAGTGTAGCTATGTATGGAAGTGAAACATGGACGATTAATAGTTTAGACAAGAAGAGAATAGAAGCTTCCGAAATGTGGTGCTACAGAAGAATGCTGAACATTAGATGGGTAGATCACATAACTAATTATGAGGTACTGAATAGGATTGGGGAGGAGTTTGTGGCACAACTTGACCAGAAGAAGGGATCGGTTGGTAGGACATGTTCTGAGGCATCAAAGGATCGCGAATTTAGTACTGGAGGGCAGCGTGGAGGGTAAAAATCGTAGAGGGAGACCAATAGATGAATACACTAAGCAGATTCAGAAGGATGTAGGCTGCAGTTGGTACTGGGAGATGAAGAAGCTTGCACAGGATAGAGTAGCATGGAGAGCTGCATCAAACCAGTCTGAGGACTGAAGACCACAACAACAACAACGTGGCATTGTTTTATTAGGAACAAGGGACCGATGACCTCGTAGTTTGGTCCGTTCCTCCCTCTTTTAAACCAACTTTCACCTGGCCACGGTCGGCTGTGTACTATCCAGCTGACGGGCGGGGAGCAGGATGAGGTGATGGTAGTGAGTGCTCCATTTGCATCTCTGCATGGACATCCTAGCTGTGCTTTGCGAGCTGGACGGTACTGGTGGTGCTCTCATCATATTGGCACAATGCTGGATTCCTTGTTGCACTTCTTTGGTATCGTTTGTCTCTGTTGACGAGATTGTTGTAAACCTGTATTTCAATAGCTACCTTTATGATGCTGTCCCAGTAGATGGTTGCTTGAAAAAGCACCTTGGTGTTCTGGAAATGAAAGATGTGGTCTTCCCTGAGGCTACACTCAGCTATTGCTGATTTTTTTGTTTGTCCCAGTAGCACATGCCCAATGTGCTACTTGCAGTGTTTTAAAATACAGTTCTGCATTTGTCCAATGTACTTTTGGCCACATTCACAGGCGATTTTGCATATTCCTGGTAAACAGATTTTCAGTGGGTCTTCTGCAGAGCCGAGCCATTCTTTCATCTTTGGCAGTGATTAGAGGATGGGTTTTATGTTGGAGTTTTTGAGTAGCCTCACAGTTTTGACTAAGGGTGTTCCCAGGTACGTAAGGAAAACGAGGCTCTTTACTTCTTCCTGTACCCGATTTCTAGCATCTTGTCTCTTCTTGTATACCCTACCAATCTGCACATTTTGCAGACTACTTCCTTCAGGTGCTGTAGTTTATCCAGGAGGTTTTTCTAATCGCAGATGACATGCACCATATGTACCAGTGTGGTCGGCACTGTCTGTTGTCGCACTGGATGGTGGCAACTCATTGCATGCAGGTATAGCTCTGTGTTGTCTTTATCCTATATAATGAATGGCCTAGTGTACCATCTGCCATCTTACTTATTAGTCTGTCCAGGAAAGGAAGACAACCATTCTCCTCTATTTCCATAGTGAAAGGAATTGCATGATAGATGCTGGTAAGGTGGTCCAGAGACTCGTCCAGTATCTGTGTGCCATGCTCCCATGCCATAAATGTATCGTTGACATAATGGGAGAAGTGCTTGAGTTTCTAGTAAGTGGTCTGAAGAGCCATCTCCTCAAAGTGTTCTACATAGAGGTTTGTAGTACCTGGAACCAGTGGGGACCCCATGGTCTGTCCATCCATTTTTTTTCATAAAACTTTCCATTCCATTTGAAGTAGGTGGTTGTCAGTGCGTGTTTGAAGAGAGTAGCTATTTGCAGTTCGAAATGTTGAGACAGCAGCGCCAAGGAGTTTTGCAGAGATTTTTTTGTGAATAGCAATGTAGTGTTGAAACTCATGAGCAGGTAATATCTTTGTAATCGCATATCCTTAAATATGTTCATGAAATCGTCCGTGTTCTGAACGTGATGACCACAGTGCCCCACAAGGGGCTTTAGAAGTGTCACCAGATATTTGGTCAGTCCGCAGTTGAATGAATTGATGGTGTCGAGTTTTGGCCACAGAGGCACTCCTTCCTTGTGTATTTTCGGCAGTGCATGCAGGCATGGTGTCATTGGTGCAATGGGATACAGCCACTTCTTCACTTCCTCTGGCATATCTGAGTGCTTCAGCAGAGCCACAGTTTTCCTGGTGATTGGCGAGGCTCGACCCATCTTGAGTTTCCTGTGTACTGAGTCCTGTAGCAGCGAACCAAATTTACGGTGGTAGTCGAAAGTGTGTATCAGCACTGTTGCATTCCTTTTGTCTGCTGGAGGAACTGTAATGTCAGGATCATCTTGCAGTGATCAGATAGCCCCCAATTCTGTCACCATCACGTTCGCTTTTATAAGTTGGGACTTTATGATGATTCCTCTGCTTCTCCTTTGGCAGGCAGTCCGGAGGCCTATACTGAGATGGGACATTATTAGCGGCATGGGGAAAAGAATCTGAAGCCTGCCAAAGGAAGAAGCAGAGGAAATCTGATGGGGGAAACTGTAGGGTCAACGAAGTGTCCCTCCTTCTGAAAGCAAACATGACGGATGCAGAACTGGAGCCTATCTGCTCACTGAGATATGATGATAACACAATGATTCTTCCAGCAGACAAAGGGAATGCAACAGTGCTGATACACACTTTCGACTACCATCATAAATTTGGTCTGCTGCTACAGGACCTAGCTTACAGGAAGCTCAAGAGGTCTCTAACCTCGACAATGACCAAGAAAACCGTGGCTCTGCTGAAGCTCTCAAATCTGTCAGAGGCAGAGAAGAAGTGGCTGTATCTCAGGGCGCCAGTGACTGCCGAAAATCCACAAGGAAGGGGTGCCTCTGTGGCCAATAGTTGACACCTTCAGTTCACACAATTACATACAGACTGTCCAAATATCTGGTGACACTTCTAAAACCTCTTGTGAGACACTGTCATCATCATGTTAAGAACTGGGCAGATTTCGTGAAAGTATTTAAGGATATGTGATTACAAAGATATGACCTGCTTGTGAGTTTCAACATTACATCGCTGGTCCCGAAAGTGCCTCTGCATGACTCCTTGGCGCTGCTGTCTCAACATTTCGAACTGCAAATAACTAAACTCTTCGAACATGCACTGCCGACTTTAAGTGCAGTGGAAAGTTTTATGAATAAATGGATCGACTGGCCATAGGATCCCCTTTCGTTCCAGGGACTACGAACCTCTACATGGAATACTTTGAGGAGGTGGCTCTTCAAACTGCTCATTAGAAAGCCAAGCACTTTCTTCCGCTTGTCGACGATTCCTTCGTGATATGGGAGCAGGCACTGGACGAGTCTCTGGACCACCTTAACAACATCCATCATAACATTACTTTCACTATGGAAATAGAGGAGAATGGTTGTCTTCCTTTCTTGGGCAAAATAATAAGGAAGAAGTTAGATGATTACTAGGCCAGTCAGTACATAGGATGAAGACACACACAGAGCTGTACCTGCATGCAATGAGCTGCCACCATCCAACACGACAGCAGACAGTGCCGCCATATTGCGCACGTCATCTGCAATTAAGAAAGCCTCCTGGATGAACTACAACACCTGAAGGAAGTAATCCGCAAAAATGGGTACAGTGGAGTGCAGATTAGTAGGGTATTCAAGAAGAGACAAAATGCTGGAAACCAGGAAGATGAAGAAGAAGACAAGAGACTCGCTTTCCTTTCATACCTGGGACCACTTGCAGTCAAAATTGCGAGGCCACTCGGAAAATCCAACATAAAACGTGTCTTCTGATCTCTACCAAAGATGATAAAGTGGTTTGGCTGTGCAAAAGAGGCACTGAAAATCAGTGTATGAGGAATATACAACATCTCCTGCGAGTGTGGCCGACACTACATACGGCACATGCATGACTATAATTTCAAATGCTGCAAGAAGCACATCAGGCATACGCCACTGGGACAGACAATAAAATCGGCCATAGCAGAGTGTAACCTCAAGGAAGAACACACCCATGACTTCCAGAATGCCAAGGAACTTGCCGAGCTACCAGCTATTGGGACAGCATCGTAGAGGAATCTATTGAAATATGGGTCATGGCAATCGTGTCAACAGATACGAAGGATACCAAGTGCGGCATGAAATCTGGCTTTAGCGGCAATGGGACCAGATCGTGATCAGCACCGCACAACTCCCCAAGATACAGCCGGATGGTCTATACAGAGATACGAACAGAGCATCCGTTACCCCCATCACTATTGCCTCACCCTGCTCCCTATCCGCCAGGCGGACAGTACACACAGCCGCTCATAGCCAGGTGGAGGGGGGCACTCCACTAGTATAAATATCACAGCATCCGTATATCCTGAAACTTCGCCGAAACATGAGGAGTATGAACTCATCAATATGTCCTGGTATTTTAACACTGCCATCTGGCCGGGATCTGAATGCTTTTCATCAATATTGTGCCGTGGCGGCGGTATTCCCGATCGATTCTCGATCGTTGGGCCTCCGACTGGTGTTTCTCTGTTGCAGGGTGCCTCCTGGTGGCGGGTGGCGCCGTCTCTGCCCGGTGGCGTGTGCACAGGCAGTGAAGTTTGGGCGCGAGCTTTGCCTTATGCATCGGGGACGGTGGGTCCCTCCGCGCTGTCGCTGGCCGGGGCTGGTGTTACTTGCTGCTCTGCGGGTCGGTGGTTGGAGTCGACGCCTGATTACCAGCTTTCCTGCCCTGTGTGACTGCGCCTTGCTGAGGTCTGGGTCATGATACTCGTGCTGGATCATATTTCTCGCGGCGATTTTCCTGGACCGTGCCTTGGCAGGAGCTTGTGGCTGTGCTGCTCCCAGATATAGTTTACAGGGGAGTACTTTTCCGTCCTCGGAAGTCTGGCAGTGAGCCGTGGTAGGGGAACAAGGGGGAAACAAGTGCTAGCACCAAAATTTTTTTCTTAAACAGGGTGGCTTTATTGGAGTGAACAGTAGACAATGAAATTTAAATAACAACTCTCCACAAATATGGCTTCACAGGTAATATTAAATTTATGATATTTAAATTTAAAAAAATTCAGCAAAATACCCTTAATGTCTTTAGTAAAACAATAAGTGATAGGCCTAACGAGAAAGTGCAATCCACCCCAATATTTCCATAGATCATAGATACAAGTTGCACAATTTAACCCCAAGGAATTGCCAAGATAAAATTTCCCCAAAACGTAAAAGATGAATGATTACACTAAAATGCTGCATCAGTTATCAACATAAAAATTCACAAGGAGCCCAAGGCTAGATTTTAACATTTCTTACATCGCAGCAGTAGGCAAGATAAAATTAACTCAGTTAACAAAATACAATTACACCAAAACTCAAATACAGGTTAAAATTTAACACACACGGTGACAACCGTCAGCTTACAATAGTTCAAAACATTATTCAATCTCATAGGTGCGCAGATGTCATTAGCAAGGGGAGTGTGTGAACCAAATTGAAGCAACTATAACATGGCATAGACCAAATAAAAGATTCAGCAGTCTATGCAGAGAAGTCATCAAGAAACGGCAAACAAGTCAGGAAACGATCACCCTCGCCCACATACACACTCGCGCACAGGCACAGAGGAGCCAACCTTAAGCCAAGGAGATAGGACAGGCAGGGTGCAAAAAAACAATTCGTGACGGGGCCCACCGAACCACTGGACGGGAACTACCAAAATTCACTCACCTTAAACTTTACGTACGACACCTGGGCGAAGAAATGGGAAATCGTACGGGCACAGGCCAGAAAAACTCCAGACAAACACACAGAATCCCATAAATTCCAAAACATAATTTAATCAATTATCCCCCAAAACCCTGGAACTTGGCACAAGCAAAATTACAGGCCACAGGATCCAAAGGCACTCTGCAGAAGAGTAAGGACGGAAAAGGTTAAACAAAGTTCTGCAATGGCACAATAAAACGCCAAGAAAAACACACTAAGTAAGGTACATCACCCCACAGAATGCCGAGAAACACGAACACTGGGGTTTGCCCACGATTCTTACACAATCATAACAACGAAGATAATCTTCTTAGCCATAGCACGCTGAAACACACAAACAACACCAAACTTCCGAGGACGGAAAAGTGCTCCCTTGTAAACTACAGGGTGTTACAAAAAGGTACGGCCAAACTTTCAGGAAACATTCCTCACACACAAAGAAAGAAAATATGTTATGTGGACATGTGTCCGGAAACGCTTACTTTCCATGTTAGAGCTCATTTTATTACTTCTCTTCAAATCACATTAATCATGGAATGGAAATACACAGCAACAGAACGTACCATCGTGACTTCAAACACTTTGTTACAGGAAATGTTCAAAATGTCCTCCGTTAGCGAGGATACATGCATCCACCCTCCGTCGCATGGAATCCCTGATGCGCTGATGCAGCCCTGGAGAATGGCGTATTGTATCACAGCCGTCCACAATACGAGCACAAAGAGTCTCTACATTTGGTACTGGGGTTGCGTAGACAAGAGCTTTCAAATGCCCCTATAAATGAAAGTCAAGAGGGTTGAGGTCAGGAGAGCGTGGAGGCCACGGAATTGGTCCGCCTCTACCATTCCATCGGTCACCGAATCTGTTGTTGAGAAGTGTACGAACACTTCGACTGAAATGTGCAGGAGCTCCATCGTGCATGAACCCCATGTTGTGTCGTACTTGTAAAGGCACATGTTCTAGCAGTACAGGTAGAGTATCCCGTATGAAATCATGATAATGTGCTCCATTGAGTGTAGGTGGAAGAACAATGGGCCCAATCAAGACATCACCAAAATGCCTGCCCAAACGTTCACAGAAAATCTGTGTTGATGACGTGATTGCACAATTGTGTGCGGATTCTCGTCAGCCTACACATGTTGATTGTGAAAATTTACAATTTGATCACGTTGGAATGAAGCCTCATCCGTAAAGAGAACATTTGCACTGAAATGAGGATTGACACATTGTTGGATGAACCATTCGCAGAAGTGTACCCGTAGAGGCCAATCAGCTGCTGATAGTGCCTGCACACGCTGTACATGGTACGGAAACAACTGGTTCTCCTGTAGCACTCTCCATACAGTGACGTGGTCAACGTTACCTTGTACAGCAGCAACTTCTCTGATGCCGACATAAGGGTTATCGTCAACTGCACGAAGAATTGCCTCGTCCATTGCAGGTGTCCTCATCGTTCTAGGTCTTCCCCAGTCGCGAGTCATAGGCTGGAATGTTCTGTGCTCCTTAAGACGCCAATCAATTGCTTCGAACGTCTTCCTGACGGGACACCTTCGTTCTGGAAATCTGTCTCGATACAAACGTACCGCGTCACAGCTTTTGCTCCGTGCTAATCCATACATCAAATGGGCATCTGCCAACTCCGCATTTGTAAACATAGCACTGACTGCAAAACCACGTTCGCGATGAACACTAACCTGTTGATGCTACGTACTGATGTGCTTGATGCTAGTACTTTAGAGCAATGAGTCGCACGTCAACACAAGCACCGAAGTCAACATTACCTTCCTTCAATTGCGCCAACTGGCGGTGAATCGAGGAAGTACAGTACATACTGACGAAACTGAAATGAGCTCTAACATGGAAATTAAGCGTTTCCGGACACATGTCCACATAACATCTTTTCTTTATTTGTGTGTGAGGAATGTTTCCTGAAAGTTTGGCCGTACCTTTTTGTAACGCCCTGTATATCTGGGAACAGCACCGCCACAAGCTCCTGCCAAGGCGCGGTCCATGGAAATCGCCGCGAGAAAGATGATCCAGAACGAGTATCGTCACCCAGACCTCAGCAAGGCGCAGTCAGACAGGGCGGGAAAGCTGGTAATCAGGCGACGACTCCAACCACCGACCCGCGGAGCAGCAAGTAACACCAGCCCCGGCCAGCGACAGCGCAGAGGGACCCACCGTACGACGCAAAAGGCAATGCTCGCGCCGCAAGCGCCCAAACTTCACTGCCTGTGCACACGCCACCGGGCAGAGACGGCGCCACCCGCCACCAGGAGGCGATCCGCAACGAAGAAAGAAACACCAGTCGGAGGCCCAACGATCGAGAATCGATCGGGAATACCGCCGCCACCACACAAATATCTTTGCGGTTTTGGACATTCTAAACAATAGTGTTTCAAATGTAGCAATTCGATATTTGTTTTAGCTAGTGCATTCAAACTGGTAAACCAGAATACAGGGCGACACAAATACAAAAATACAACTTTTGCAGGAAATTCTGAGGTCCTATGATTTCAGGATCTCCAGATGCAAATTACGCAAAAGCCAGTTAACCGATGGAAAGTGCATTCAGAATACCAGTGATCCTTCTTCAGCTAGCTGATTACCGATTAATCTGTTTGATAGATTATTAAGCCCCATAAAATATGTGTATTATAGAATCAGGTGAGTCCATTTTTCTAAGAAAGATTTTGATATTTCACTGCATCTGAAGCAGTTGCGTATCTTTGCTTTACCAAGTATAACCACTCCATAGTGCTTCAGCTTCCCTAGAAACAGTGACGAACGTATAAGAGAGTACCTGTGTTTAGTCACGGATATAAAGTGAAAAGAAGTTGCTAACGTCGGTGTCAGCAAACGTCTGTAGGGCTGCCTAATTGCTATTCCATAGATGAAGCACAGAGGAACTACAGGTTGTTAAGCAGAATCGTTGTCAGGTTAACCAGCAGAAGAATTTATTTGACAACAGATTAAAATATATGCATACATTACAAATGAACCAAAGAAAAATGCAAGTACAATTAATAATACGTCCATTCACCTGCAATACCGATAATTGCTTGGCATCCCAGAGGCGTGTTTGAAACCAAGTTTTCCGCGTATTCACTTGGAAGAGGCCTCCAAATGCGTCGAATTTGCACTGACAGCTGTTTCAAAGTGAAGATCTGTTTTCCTTAGAACTTGTTTCTGATTTTTCGTTTTCAGACCTTTGGGGTGGCTACAGAGAAAAACAGCCTCAAAACGCGATACTTAAGCTGCACTCATGTCTCTTCTTGTGGATCTCAGTCAGGAATTCAAAGTAAACTAATCAGTTATGGACAATACATTAATGAAAAAGGTTCCCTCTAGTGGGTTGTGAAAAAAGTAAGATATTTTTACCACCTGTGTGTGTAATTCTGACCACGCTCTTAGTTAGAAGACTGTATATACGCTTCGTAACTATTCCCCTGACATGGGTCCTACACAACGAACAAAACTGAAATTCGTGTGGTTGAAGGTCGACACAAAGTTCTTCAGAGACATTTGTATCAAACAGATTAATCGGTAATCAGTTAGCTGAAGAAGCATTCTGAATCCACTTTCTATTGTTTAACTGACTTTTGCATAATTTGCACCTGGGGATCCTGAATATATAAGATCATGGAATTTCCTGCAAAAGTTCTATTTTTGTAGTTGTGTCGCCCTGTATTCTGATTTGCCATTTAGAATGTACTAGCTAAAACAAATATCGAATTGGTACATTTGGCAATCACAAAGCAGACATTTATGACCATTAACACAGCTTACTGAGTCGAGTTTGTGACAAGGCTTCATGTGTAAAAGTTTTCTCCAGATTTTGTTAAGGAATTTCTTCTAGCAATTTGCAGCTGCATTAAGTAAATCGGGAAATAATAACCTATAGCGCACTGGTCTGTATCGTTGGTTAAAACCGATAACTCACGTCACCCTTGCATAGCAAGACATGTGCAGAATCACTGAGCTAATGAGCTGCTGTTGGGAGCAGGTTCCTCTCATTGCAGTATTGGTCACTGAGCCTCATAATGCAACATTAAAGATAAGAACATTTGTTACGTAAGTGAGGTATGGCATTCCCGCTGTCCAAAAATTAAATTTTCTGTCTCAATTTCTCATCTTACATGAGGATTATGTAGCATAAGTTATCTAGATGGAAAAGGAATACATGCCAAGTGAATTTAGCACAACTATTCAGGACCACATGGCGTTGTAACCTCACTGTCACAGAATTGACAAATATTTGCAACAATGTTGCCAGTTCTTAGCTGTGCGAGGGACAGCTATGTAGTGAAATGTTTGTCATGCTCACGTTATACGGGCACTCATATGCGAGGCGCGAGCGCATTTGGTTTCTATGCTGCGTTATCTCCTGATACTTTCTATAGTGCGTTTAAAATTAGTTGCGACTTTTGACAGTTCAGTACGGACCGAGTGGAGGAAAGCGTAGTTGCCAGCGTGTGCAGCGTGCGACGATTTAACACCGGGCCTTCTCGGCGCGTAACCTGTTGGCCGCCCAAGCTGGCTGATCTGCAGTCTTTCTCAAACGATTTTTGAGAAAATATACGGCAGTAAACTCTGAATCTCGCACACCTTATAGATTCATTCGTCAGCCTCATGATGAACTACCTATTATTTTTTAATGGTCATAGTTATTGTGATATTTCAGTATTAGCTGAACTACAGCGAGAAATTCTTAAAGTTTCTAGTGAAAATTGGAGATCGCTACGAATTTGTGTTTGGTGTGTGTTAGGTCACATATTGCTGCATATAAAATTCAGATACCATATTGAATTATTCATTAAACCTCGAAGGATATCGCTATCTATCCGCAATGTCCAGAAAATATGTGTGTAAAGGTCTCCGTCACGAACGCGCACGCCAGTAAAAAAAAAAAAAAAAAAAAAAAAAAAAAAGAGAAATATTCATAAATCCCTCGTATCTCATAAACTTTCTGACGTATCGAAACAAGAGCAGAGTGAAACTTCCTGGCAGATTAAAACTGTGTGCCGGACCGAGACTCGAACTCGGGACCTTTGCCTTTTGCGGGCAAATGCTCTACCATCTGAGCTACCCAAGCATGACTCAGGCCCCGTCCTCACAGCTTTACTTCCGCCAGTACCTCGTCTCCTACTTTCCGAACCTCACAGAAGCTCTCCTGCGTACCTTGCAGAACTAGAACTCCTGGAAGATAGGATATTGCGGATACATGGCTTAGCCACAGCCTGGGGGTGTTTCCAGAATGAGATTTTCACTCTGCAGCGGGGTGTGCGCTGATATGAAACTTCCTGGCAGATTAAAGCTGTGAGGACGGGGCGTGTGTCGTGCTTGGATAGCTCAGATGGTAGAGCACTTCCCCGCGAAAGGCAAAGGTTCCGAGTTCGAGTCTCGGTGTGGCACACAGTTTCAATCTGTCAGGAAGTTTCATATCAGCTCACACTCCACTGCAGAGTGAAAATCTCATTCTGGAAACATCCCCAAGGCTGTGGCTATGCCATGTCTCCACAATATCCTTTCTTCCAGGAGTGCTAGTACTACAAGGTTCCCAGGAGGGCTTCTGTGAAGTTTGGAGAGTAGAAGACGAGGTATTGGCGGAAATAAAGCTGTGAGGACCGGCTGTGACACGTGCTTGGGTGGCTCAGATGGTAGAGCACTTGTCCGCGGAAGGCAAAGGTCCAGAATTCGAGTCTCGGTTCGGCACACAGTTTTAATCTGCCAGGAAGTTTCATATCAGCGCACACTCCGCTGCAGAGTGAAAATCTCAAAAATGGTTCAAATGGCTCTGACCACTATGGGACTCAACTGCTGTGGTCATAAGTTCAAAAATGGTTCAAATGGCTCTGAGCACTATGGGACTCAACATCTTAGGTCATAAGTCCCCTAGAACTTAGAACTACTTAAACCTAACTAACCTAAGGAAATCACACACATCCATGCCTGAGGCAGGATTCGAACCTGCGACCGTAGCGGTCGTGCGGTTCCAGACTGTAGCGCCTTTAACCGCTCGGCCACTCCGGCCGGCGTGAAAATCTCATTCTGGAAAGAGCAGAGTATTCTCCCATATGACCTATATGCGAACCTTCCATATCTATCGGGGTATTCAAGCAACTACAGATGTTTTCAAATGAAGTAACGTAATTTTCAAGGATCATCAGTAGCCTGTGAAAAGAAACTAGCTGTGAGTTTTGCATCAATGTAAATGAAGAAGCTGCACATTTATTTTTATACTGAGAATCGTCTTCCTCGTAACTAATGATATGTCTCGCCCTCACTTGCTAGTTTAATAATACGGTGTTTTAGGATTCTGTCACTATTTGAACTGCTGTAGAATGTTAGTGAGATGTATATCTGTAAACTCTGTTGTCTACAACAACAAGAGAAGTGACGCATTACTCAAAACTCGACACAGTTCTTCATGAATCCATGTCTCCTTAAAAACTTTCTTGGTAGGGCTGACAACTTGAGATCAGTTCTGTGATGTAACATTTGCAATGTTCCTTTTGTCAGCATTTCAACCTCACTGAGCGTAATTTACTTGTTGTTTTTTTGCCTCATTACTTTTTAGCTAGACCTACATATTCTCGGTCGGATTTAAATGAGCATGATACGTAGGAAACCTGATTAAACTATGCTCTTTAGTACTTTTGGCTTGTACATTACTACAAATTCCGTTTACTTCACCTTACACAGGCTAGGTTCGACTTAAGCCAATCGAACATTTCTTTGTACCCAGAGAAAAATATGCGCTTTCGTCCGCTGGATTGTTGGAGCTCTAGCCATCAGAACCGAGTGGTATTGCGCTTTGTCCATTGCTTTGTCCAATTCGTAGGAATATTTTGCCGTAAAACATTATCATCACAGTCGATGACCGTGTTCTTGGACGACGATTATTGCAAATCTCGTGTTCAGACGCGCTGCACTGTTATTACACTACTGGCCATTAAAATTGCTACACCACGAAGATGACGTGCTACAGACGCGAAATTTAACCGACAGGAAGAAGATGCTGTGATATGCAAATGATTAGCTTTTCAGAGCATTCACACAAGGTTGGCGCCGGTGGCGACACCTACAACGTGCTGACATGAGGAAAGTTTACAACCGATTTCTCATACACAAATAGCAGTTGACCTGCGTTGCCTGGTGAAACGTTGTTGTGATGCCTCGTGTAAGGAGGAGAAATACGTACCATCACGTTTCCGACTTTGATAAAGGTCGGATTGTAGCCTATCGCGATTGCGGTTTACCGTATCGCGACATTGCTGCTCGCGTTGGTCGAGAGCCAATGACTGTTAGCAGAATATGGAATCCGTGGGTTCAGGAGGGTAATACGGAACGCCGTGCTGGATCCCAACGGCCTCGTATCACTACCAGTCGAGATGACAGCCATCTTATCCTCCGCATGGCTGTAACGGATTCGTGCAGCCTCGTCTCGATCCCTGAGTCAACAGATGGGGACGTTTACAAGACAACAACTATCTGCACGAACAGTTCGAAGACGTTTGCAGCAGCATGGACTATCAGCTCGGAGACCATGGCAGCGGTTACCCTTGACGCTGCATCACAGACAGGAGCGCCCGCGATGGTGTACTCAACGACGAACCTGGGTGCACGAATGGCAAAACGTGATTTTTTCGGATGAATCCAGGTTCTGTTTACAGCATCATGATGGTCGCATCCGTGTTTGGCGACATCGCGGTGAACGCACAATGGAAGCGTGTATTCGTCATCGCCATACTGGCGTATCACCCGGCGTGATGGTATGGGGTGCCATTGGTTACTCGTCTCGGTCACCTCTTGTTCGCATTGACGGCACTTTGAACAGTGGACATTACATTTCAGATGTGTTACGACCCGTGGCTCTATCCTTCATTAGATCCCTGCGGAACCCTACATTTCAGCAGGATAATGCACGACCGCATGTTGCAGGTCCTGTACGGACCTTTCTGGATACAGAAAATGTTCGACTGCTGCCCTGGCCAGCACATTCTCCAGATCTCTCGCCAATTGAAAACGTCTGGTCAATGGTGGCCGAGCAACTGGCTTGTCACAATACGCCAGTCACTACTCTTGATGAACTGTGGTATCGTGTTGGAGCTGCATGGGCAGCTGTAGCTGTATAAGCTCTGTTTGACTCAATACCCAGGCGTATCAAGGCCGTTATTACGGCCAAAGGTGGTTGTTCTGGGTACTGATTTCTCAGGATCTATGCACTCAAATTACGTGAAAATGTAATCACATGTCAGTTCTAGTGTAATATATTTGTCCAATGAATACCTGTTTATCATCTGCATTTCTTATTGGTGTATCAGTTTTTATGGCCAGTAGTGTATTAATGCAGCACCAACCCGAAACACAGGTTCTCAATACCTGAAGACCGTAGAACACTTCAACGCCAGAAAATATCACTTCACTAGGAGAGCTAACGAACGTAGGTGCCTCTAAAGCGTGACACCGCGTGGTACCGGTACTGTTTATCCACGGCGTGGCAACAGTAGCGCTTCACCAAGCGAACTGCTAGCGACGTGGTAGGGAAAGCCGGTTCAAATGGTTCAAATGGCTCTGAGCACTATGGAACTCAACTGCTGTGGTCATTAGTCCCCTAGAACTTAGAACGACTTAAACCTAACTAACCTAAGGACATCACACACATCCATGCCCGAGGCAGGATTCGAACCTGCGACCGTAGCAGTCACACGGTTCCGGACTGCGCGCCAGGGAAAGCCGGCTCCCCGTTGGTGTCACCTGGGTAACGGCGTCATGTCCCCGCCGGTGAGCAACTAATTTCAAACGCACTATAAAGTCACATTTTATGTGTCGCAACACTTGCAACATCCAGTCTTTCAGATTCACTGGTCGTGGGAATCAGTACGAAATAGGCACAGGAAAGCTCTTGCAAGTGAATAAATAACAACAATATTATTGACAATAACAAACTATTAATTAATTATGTTTATTACAGTATAGAAGGATGTTGACAATAAAAAATAAAAAATAGTAGCCTGATATTCAGTTGGCGCAGTGCAAAGGTTTTCTTAGCACTTTGTTACTGAATTCCGTACTTGCTATTCCAGAGTAAAACGAAAAAAGGAAAAAAAAAAAAGCTGAGGCGATACACATCGGTAGTTCAACGAGATCTGAACCAGCAACTATCCTTGCTTAGATCGCGAACTGAGCATGACGCCCCCAAGCAAACGTGACAATGCTTTCGTTATATCTCTACCATTCCTCTGGAGATAGTTAATGCAGACAGTTCAGGAACATGAAATACAAAAGCAGTTGAAATTGAAGAGTGGAGTTACTTTCTTTGGGTTGAAAATTAAAGTTACGATCTCGAACTCATATAAACGCAATGACTATTCAGATTACTTCATCATTATGACATGAGAATATTACGAGAAGTCCTGAAAGTGTGGAATGATCACAAGGAGCCAAACATCTTCAGCAATACTGCCAAGTCTCAATTGAACTAGCAATGTGATGAACTTCATCGACAGCTCGCAATGTTCTCGCCACTCAGCGGAACTGCGCTACGAGACGCCGATCTAAGGGGCACCTTCACACTGGCAGTAGATGACACAACCGAAAAATGTAAACGAGTTGCACATTTATGCTCTTCAGCTTCTGGCAAAAACTTTTTTTAACAACACTAAAAGTGTGTGCAAAATGATGTAGTCCAAACCGCCAATAAAAAATAATATAGTATGCACTGTTGACCTCAAATGTACTGCATCTACCTCCAGTCTAGTGTCATAAACAATTAGAATAGCAGGGATACCACAAAAATATGGAGATATTATGGATAAGAGACAAATACATCGATGCCACAGTGTAATAAATCAAATTGTGGATTTACAGGGAACAACTGAACCTACGACTAGTGGCGGCTCATGAGTATACATTCTGCGTGTTCACAAATTTTTAGATTCAGATAAATTTGACAGTGTGAAATTAGCAGTCTCTGCTGCATAACAGTTATGCTTAACAACAAATTTATACAACTACAGCCACTACCAATAATAATAAAAATAAAATTAATGATAATAATAATAATAATCATCATAAGCAGAAAGATACAAGCAGAAACAGATACGTACAAGATGATACCACAAATGCCTGAAGTGATAATTTTGCAACATGAAGTCACCCAAGCAATTAATTCTACTCACAATTGGAAAGCCCCTGGAAAAGATAAAATAGCAAATTTCTGGCTAAAGAAATTCACCTCAACACATTCACATCTAACTAAATTATTTAACAGTTGCATTGCAGACCCATATACATTCCCTGATACACTTATACAAGGAATAACTTATCTGAAACCTAAAGATCAAGCAGACACAGCAAACCCAGCTAAATATCGCCCCATAACATGCCTACCAACAATATACAAAATATTAACTTCAGTCATTACACAGAAATTAATGACACATACGACACAGAACAAAATTATAAATGAAGAACAAAAAGGCTGTTGCAAAGGAGCACGAGAATGTAAAGAGCAACTGATAATAGATGCAGAGGTGACATATCAAGCTAAAACTAAACAAAGGTCGCTACACTACGCATACATTGATTACCAAAAAGCTTTTGATAGTGTACCCCACTCATGGTTACTACAAATATTGGAAATATACAAAGTAGATCCTAAATTGATACAGTTCCTAAACATAGTAATGAAAAATTGGAAAACCACACTTAATATCCAAACAAATTCAAATAATATCACATCACAGCCAATACAGATTAAGCGTGGAATATACCAAGGAGACTCATTAAGTCCTTTCTGGTTCTGCCTTGCTCTGAACCCACTATCCAACATGCTAAATATTACAAATTATGGATACAATATTACTGGAACATACCCACACAAAATCACACATCTGCTATACATGGATGATCTAAAACTACTGGCAGCAACAAATCAACAACTCAACCAATTACTAAAGATAACAGAAGTAATCAGCAATGATATAAATATGGCTTTTGGAACAGACAAATGTAAGAAAAATAGCATAGTCAAGGGAAAACAAACTAAACAAGAAGATTACATATTGGATAACCACAGCGACTGCATAGAAGCGATGGAAAAAACAAATGCCTATAAATATCTAGGATATAGACAAAAAATAGGAATAGATAATACAAATATTAAAGAAGAACTAAAAGAAAAATATAGACAAAGACTAACAAAAATACCGAAAACAGAATTGACAGCAAGAAACAAGACAAAAGCTATAAATACTTATGCTATACCAATATTGAGCTACTCATTTGGAGTAGTGAAATGGAGTAACACAGACCTAGAAGCACTCAAAACACTTACACGATCACAATGCCACAAATATAGAATACATCACATACATTCAGCAACTGAAAGATTCACATTAAGCAGAAAGGAAGGAGGAAGGGGATTTATCGACATAAAAAACCTACATTATGGACAGGTAGACAATTTAAGAAAATTCTTTATAGAACGAGCAGAAACTAGCAAAATACACAAAGCAATCACTCATATAAATACATCGGCTACACCACTGCAATTTCATAACCACTTCTACAACCCTTTAGATCACATAACATCAACAGATACGAAGAAAGTAAATTGGAAAAAGAAAACACTACATGGCAAGCACCCGTATCATCTAACACAGCCACACATCGATCAAGACGCATCCAACACATGGCTAAGAAAAGGCAATATATACAGTGAGACGGAAGGATTCATGATTGCAATACAGGATCAAACAATAAACACCAGATATTACAGCAAGCATATTATTAAAGATCCCAATACCACAACAGATAAATGCAGACTTTGCAAACAACAAATAGAAACAGTAGATCACATCACAAGTGGATGTACAATACTAGCAAATACAGAATACCCTAGAAGACATGACAAAGTAGCAAAAATAATACATCAACAGCTTGCCTTACAACATAAACTTATAAAACAACATGTTCCCACATACAAGTATGCACCACAAAATGTACTGGAGAACGATGAATACAAATTATACTGGAACAGAACCATTATAACAGATAAAACAACACCACATAACAAACCTGACATCATACTCACCAATAAAAAGAAGAAATTAACACAACTAATCGAAATATCCATACCCAATACAACAAATATACAAAAGAAAACAGGAGAAAAAATTGAAAAATACATCCAGCTGGCTGAGGAAGTCATGGACATGTGGCATCAGGATAAAGTTGACATTATACCAATTATACTATCAACTACAGGAGTCATACCACACAATATCCACCAGTACATCAATGCAATACAGCTACATCCAAACTTATATATACAACTACAGAAATCTGTAATTATTGACACTTGTTCAATTACCCGAAAGTTCCTAAATGCAATGTAACATATACCGTACAGTTAAAAGGAAGTGACGCTTGATCAAGGTCCGCGTCACCTTCCATTTTTGACCAGACATAACGTCTGAGACAAGAAAGAAATAATAATAATAATAAGGAGAATAGACCTCTGGTATGTTCTGCCAGTCGTAAAAGGCGACGAAAAGAACAAACCACTAATAGGGCTAACCCCCCTTTTAGTGTGATTAGTTGGTTCAGTACAGAACTAATGAAGCCTCGGACAAGCACTGTCATGGTCGGGGACGACGCTTCAACCCTATGCCCGTCCACAATGGTAACGACACTGCTAGCCACACGGAAAATGATTTAAATCCAAATAGAGGTGTTTTGCAGGATATGCTTACTGCAACTACTCTAGAAGGAAAACAAAGACAGAGGATGAGATGGTCAGATGAAGTTAACCGACACCTCATGTTCTGTTATTAACAAGCAACAAACTTAGGAACCAACGCAACTCGATACAGATCACAAGTATACACAACATTTATTACCAGATACCCAGAATTAAAATTTTTAACAGAACAACGAATAGCTGATCAGATCCATGTAATAATCATAAATAACAGGATACCCCAGTCAGAATTAGAAAACATCAAACAACAAGTACAACAAATACTGGAACAAAATAATGTGCAATCAGAAGAAGAAGAAAATACAATAATCGACTCAAACATCCCAAAGGAGACAAAGAACAACACGCATCAATTAAACAATCAGGGGAAAACGAAATATTAAGACAGCCTCCAGAACAAGCACAAATAGAACACGAAGTGACATACATGTTAGATATAGAAGAAAAATTTCAGCTGACATATATAGAATAGAAAGGCACAAATACATACATTACACCATTCTTCCATAGACCACCAAATAACCCACAAGTCGAAACAACAATAACAACTATCAACACAATAATACACAACAAAATAAATGAAAATACAACTATGGAAGAGTTACAACTACTGGTTTATATAGGAGCACTCATTACACTAAACATACACACTAGGCAGAGATCAGAACCAACCAACACACAGAAGAAACCCACAAAACCAGCATGGCAATACAGGCTGCAGATCACAATAGAAAAACTGGGAAAAGACGTCAGACAGCTAACACAGTTTATAAGAAATGAAATATCAGACAAAAAACGAAAAAGGTTAGGTAAAATTTCACAACAAGAAGCGATAGAGCAATTAGATGAAAAGAAGCAGAAATTACAAGCATTGGTCAAACTACTTAGAAGATACAAAAAAAAGTGAAAAGTGAAGGAGACAAAACCAAACATTCAACACAAACCAAAAGAAGTTTTACCAGACAATAGATAACACACACACTAAAATAGACAATCCACCAAACATAACAGACATGGAACACTTCTGGAGCAACATATGGTCAAACCCGGCACAACATAACAGACGTGCACGGTGGATACAAGCAGAAACAGATGCATACAAGATGATACCACAAATGCCTGAAGTGATAATTTTGCAACATGAAGTCACCCGAGCAATTAATTCTATGCACAATTGGAAAGCCCCTGGAAAAGATAAAATAGCAAATTTCTGGCTAAAGAAGTTCACCTCAACACATTCACATCTAACTAAATTATTTAACAGTTACATTGCAGACCCATACACATTCGCTGATACACTTACACATGGAACAACTTATCTGAAACCTACAGATCAAACAGACACAGCAAACCCAGCAAAATATGGCACATAACATGCCTACCAACAATATACAAAATATTAACTTCAGTCATTACACAGAAATTAATGACACATACAACACAGAACAAAATTATAAATGAAGAACAAAAAGTCTGCTGCAAAGGAACACGAGGATGTAAAGAGCTATTGATAATAGATGCTAAGGTGACTAAACAAAGTTCACTACACTACGCATACATTGATTACCAAAAAGTTTTTGATAGTGTACCCCACTCATGGTTACTACAAATATTGGAAATATACGAAGTAGATCCTAAATTGATACAGTTCCTAAACATAGTAACGAAAAATTGGAAAACCACACTTAATATCCAAACAAATTCAAATAATATCACATTACAACCAATACAGATTAAGTGTGGAATATACCAAGGAGACACATTAAGTCCTTTCTGGTTCTGCCTTGCTCTGAACCCACTATCCAACATGCTAAATAATATAAATTATGGATACAATATTACTGGAACATACCAACACAAAATCACACATTTGCTATACATGGATGATCTAAAACTACTGGCAGCAACAAATCAACAACTCAACCAATTACTAAAGATAACAGAAGTATTCAGCAATGATATAAATATGGCTTTTGGAACAGACAAATGTAAGAAAAATAGCATAGTCAAGGGAAAACACACTAAACAAGAAGATTACATATTGGATAACCACAGTGACTGCATAGAAGCGATGGAAAAAACAGATGCCTATAAATATCTAGGATACAAACAAAAATAGGAATAGATAATACAAATATTAAAGAAGAACTAAAAGAAAAATATAGACAAAGACTAACAAAAATACCGAAAACAGAATTGACAGCAAGGAACAAGACAAAAGCTATAAATACTTATGCTATACCAATATCGACCTACTCATTTGGAGTAGTGAAATGGAGTAACACAGGCCTAGAAGCACTTAATACACTTACACGATCACAATGCCACAAATATAGAATACATCACATACATTCAGCAACTGAAAGATCCACATTAAGCAGAAAGGAAGGAGGAAGGGGATTTATCGACATAAAAAAAACCTACATTATGGACAGGTAGACAATTTAAGAAAATTCTTTATAGAACGAGCCGAGACCAGCAAAATACACAAAGCAATCACTCATATAAATGCATCGAATACACCATTGCAATTTCTACGACCCTTTAGATCCATAACATCAACAGCTACAAAGAAAGTAAATTGGAAAAAGGAAACACTACATGGCAAGCACCCGTATCATCTAACACAGCCACACATCGATCAAGAAGCATCCAACACATGGCTAAGAAAAGACAATATATACTGTGAGATGGAAGGATTCATGATTGCAATACGGGATCAAACAATAAACACCAGATATTACAGCAAGCATATTATTAAAGATCCCAATACCACAACAGATAAATGTAGAATTTGCAAACAACAAATAGAAACAGTAGATCACATCATAAGTGGATGTACAATACTAGCAAATACAGAATACACCAGAAGACATGACAATGTAGCAAAAATAATACATCAACAACTTGCCATACAACATAAACTAATAAAACAACACGTTCCCACATACAAGTATGCACCACAAAATGTACTGGAGAATGATGAATACAAATTATACTGGAACAGAACCATTACAACAGATAAAACAACACCACATAACAAACCTGACATCATACTCACCAATAAAAAGGAGGAATTAACACAACTAATCGAAATATCCATACCCAATACAAGAGATATACAGAAGATAACAGGAGAAAAAATTGAAAAATACATCCAACTGGCTGAGAAAGTCAAGGACATTTGGCATCAGGATAAAGTTGACATTATACCAACTATACTGTCAACTACAGGAGTCATACCACATAATATCCATCAGTACATCAACGCAATACAGCTACATCCAAACGTATATATACAAGTAAAGAAATCTGTAATTATTGATAAATGTTCAATTACCCGAAAGATCCTAAATGCATTGTAACATATACCGTACAGTTAAAAGGAAGTCACACTTGATCAAGGTCCGTATCACTTTCAATTTTTAACCAGACATAACGTCTGAGAAAGGAAAGAAATAATAATATGCATAACTTATATGACAAACGATGGAATTGTTTTTGTGGAATTTTATTGTTTTGTACATAATTAAATACAGTTTAGGGCAATAACGAAATAATGTGTAAGCTTTGGCAACTCTCCATTTCGCATTTTTGTGCAAGTGGGAGTTTAGAATACTAATATTTGGTGATATCAATATAGACATTAGATTTAAGAATAGAAAGGTTGATCATTTGCTAAATACTTTAAGATCCCTTAACTTCAGTTGCGTAAATACCAAACACACAAGACAGGTAGCATGTCTAAATAACATAATTTGTAATTTTCATCTAAACAAACCAGAATTCAACACAATCAAGCTAGGCATTTCAAAACTTCCACAGACTGTAAAAATGGAAATGAGCGTTTGGCGTCAATGGCCGGGAGGCCCTTACGGGGCAGGTCCGGCCGCCTTCGGGGGAAGGTCTTATTACATTCGACGCCACATTGGGCGACCTGCGCGCCGGATGGGAAAGAAATGATGATGAAGAAAACACCCTGTATAAATTACATAGAAATGGATTAGAGTCTATTTCAGTATTTGCTCAGTAGAGTGGTTTCTCAAACTACAAAACAAAATACTCTCTTGAGAAATGCTACATGTGCAGAAGACAGGCAAACTGTGACACTGCGATTTCTTGATAGAAGAGAGAGCTGCTCTAGTTTACAACGTGGCACTCGAATATCACATTGCACATTAACCAAAATAATTCCAGAAACGAGTGAAGCGATTTATAAAGGACTGAAGGAGGAATATGTGAAGGTAAATAAATGTTTAGTACACAACATGGACAATAACACCTATTTTTATTTTCGAATAATTTAGTGTAATTAGTGTTCCAACTGAAAAATTAATAAAAAGTACGAAACAGATGAAGCGCTTTTTAACTTGTGGTATCCAGAGTTAAAAAATAAACGAAGTAGAATGGAAAAGTAAGAAAGAATTTTTTATTTTAGGGTATGACCACTTCCTCAATTGTGGCTTGCTGAAAAACTGCCTGGATGTTCCCAGATGTAGAGGTGGGTGGCTGTAGCTGTGACTGTGGACATGAAATCACATGCAGCATATTTCACCTGCCCATCAACATGCAATAAATAATATGCACAGTGCCCCTGCTCAAACCCCCACCCTTGTCAAAGCAAGTTCATATGAGACGAAGAAACACAAACTTTGAAGCCATGTTTACAAACACACTACAGAGACATCAAATAGCTGTAGCAACGCCAGTGCTCCAGGTGGTTACATTTCACATTGCAGTGAACAGAAGCGAGGCCATAGATTTGATCATATTTATTTGACGACAGGAGAGATTTGGCAAAGTTCCCTAATACACCATCAAATTTCTTTGACATAGACATTTGACATATCAGCTTCAAGAAGGAAATATGATAGTGTAATACCGGCTTTAGTTCCGGTATCCACTATCTGTGCCGCTCGCGAGCATACCAATCTTCCAGGCGCCCGTGGAACGGAAATACGTCACATAAAAATAAATGAATGCAAATACACTCAAAAATACATCAAGGGGGAATGTTGTTTATAAATTGAAACTAAAATTAATAATCGCAAATACACCCCGTCGAAACTATAAATTCGATCCTATATCCCGTAAAAATAATGTTAAATGCAGTAGCACAGCGCCGGCCGCGGTGACCGAGCGTTTCTAGGCGCTTCAGTCCGGAACCACGCGGCTGCTACGGTCGCAGGTTCGAATCTAGCATCGGGCATAGATGTGTGCGAAGTCCTTAGGTTAATTAGGTTTAAGTAGTTCTAAGTTTAGGGGACTGATGACCTCAGCTGTTAAGTCCCATAGTGCTCAGAGCCATTTGAACCATTTGAACAGTAGTACAGTAGTTTGCTACACGAGGCACTGTCGTAACCTGAGACCCCGCAGCTCGCCACAGAGTGAACCAGCACTGGGAGTGGGCTCTCGGGCTTGATCGACAAGCGCCTCCAGCTCAAAGAATGGATCAGTGGAACAAGTGATTATTTTCAGAGTGCACCAGAATTAACATACAAAAGCGTGGAAAATCCATGGCCAGCAGACCAGCATCAACTCCTCTTGTGTCCTCAGTCCAGCAGTCATCAGCAGGGGAGGAGGAATGTCGCACTCCTTTTGGCTCCCTGGTTGAAATGGTGGGTGGAAGGGGTAGAAGTTATATAAACCCTCGTCGTGGTGCAGTCGCTCTCATTCTGACATCGTCAGTTCATCTGTGTGTTTGCTTGTGTGTGTTTGCGTCAATTTCTTCCGGGAAAAATGAAGCACTCAAATTCCAACGACAGCAACAATAGCGGTAGCAGCAGCACATGCTTTCACCAAGACAGCCTGCTATGTAAGTTAATTGTTCTACTGA